>NC_092809.1:150827600-152071767 GCF_040954645.1 Diabrotica undecimpunctata
TTGAAAGGATAAAAAAGTTACCTATTTGAAACAAATAAAAAAGTTCAGCTTTTCCTATTAACTTTTTTTGATATTAATGTCGCTTCGAATGATTTATTTTGTCTCTTTATTGCTATATTCAAAAAGTGTTAGATTCATTTTATTATTTTTGTAATTAATGACTTTTTTAAATGACTGCCTGGACTATAAATGCATCGATGGCCAGAACCACACCCTTTTACTGTACAGAAAAAAAAACCGGTCGAGCCAAACTTAGTTAGGTCACGGTCATGATGATTTCTTTTTTATTTGTCGCAAGTTATAAAACCAAGAAAGACGGCGAGTGGCGGCATTACCAAACTGAATGATACATAAGGATCGAAATTGTTTTAAATGGCCCATTGTTCTCAATGATGTCGAACAACTTAAGTTGTCAGATTCAAGAGCAGCAAAAGTGCGTTATTAACTACTCGGATTGGTTTATTATACAACACTGTTGTAGCAACACGGCGATATCTTCTCAGCTGAGATAATAAAATGTTGAGTATATTTGCGAGAAGTTAACCAGTTGTGCTTGTTTTATGACCCAACATTACAATAATAGAAACAATATAAAAACTTACTCATTGAGATCAAACTCATTGAGATCACAGTCGTGAAGTGGAGAATAATAATATTCATATAGATCTTCTTCTTCTTCTTTTTATGTAGACATGACTCTGTCTGTTATTCAATATTCAATGTGCCTTCAGTAAGTTGTCGTTCCATCGTTATCGTGGTCTACTTACTGATCGTCTTCCTATTGGGGAACCGTCTCTTGCCGTCTTTACTACTCTATTTGTTGTCATTCGGCTTATATGATCGTTCCATTCTACTCTTCTATTTTTTACAAAGTTCTGTCCTTCACCTTGCATCTACGTCGTATATCTGTACTTCTAGCTCTGTCCCATAGTGTCTTGCTATCAATTTTTCTGTTATCTCTGCTGTTTCTAATATCCTTTTTGTCCTCTCTGTGTCAGGTTGTGTTTCTGCCGCGTATGTCATTATTCACATAGATCAGACAGATAATTTGAACAGATTGCGCAGCAAGAATGTCGAAAACTTTTTGCAAATGGGACGATAATCAGTGGGATGACCATGAAAATAATTTAATTCTAATACAAGAATGATAAATAGACAAACTAGACTCTGGTGGAAAACAGAAAAGATTAGACTATCATGCAGTATAGTCCTTATAATTAGTGATACGTGCAGGATCTTTCATAGGAACTTTCGAACTTTAAATAGTTGGTGCGGCCATATGATTAAGTCTATTTTCTATCTAAGAGAGAACTATTCGCAGTTTGGTGGACAAATTTAAGGTCAAAAACGTGTCGCGTTGTGACTTTTGAGCTAACCGACCATTATACAACGACATGTGTTCGCTGAATGGGCTTTGGGGGCAGCTGGAAACTGACCCCAATTTTCATCCAAAAATCATCTTCAGAGATGAGGCCCATCTTTGTATTAATACGTACGCTAACAAACAGAATTGTCGAATTTGGGACGATATCATTTCAATCCAGTTCCACCATCCAAAAGCGTCCACTGCATCCCAAAAATTCGATGTTTGTAGTGGATTTTGGAATGGCAGCGCCATCGGTCCATACTTATTTGAGAATAGATTTAGCGAGATCATCACCAGTGCTATAGGTCGATGATTACCAAGTTCTTTTGGCCTGAATGGTATTGAATGGAATGAAATGGACACGTTGAACATTCTGCACCACTGACTTTTGGTGCTAATTTACCTCGTTAGACTCTTTCTTGTAGGGTTTTCTTAATTCGCAGACTTATGCGAATAAGCCACAAAGACTAGCGGTCCTCAAAGCCAACATCGGTCAAATTCAGCCTGATTTATGCGTCAAAGCCGTGTAAAATTAGACATTTCGGATGTGCGCCATCCAGCAAAGATGATACACCTACACTTTCTTTTATTTAAGTTTAAAGATAAGAAGCGCTTAATTAAAGTCTGCAATAACTTGGCCACGCGATGAGAGGAACAAAATACCAGCTTCTTTATGTAGCGAAAGATTTTAGGAAAGCGTAGCGTTGAAAAAGACAACTTTCATGACTGCGCAATCTAAGAGGGTGGTTTAATTACTCGTCTAACCATCTTTTTTAGAACAGAAGTGAACAGAGTTCAAATAATTACGATGATCGCCAACCTTACAAAGAAGACGATATCTTAAGAAAAAGAAGTAAAGACCCTACAGAAATAGAACAGATTTTTGATATTAATTGCTTGTTATGAATTATGGTTATCTATGTTATTATATTATTATAAGTAGTCTATTGGAATCCATACGTAACAGCATTTATCGAGAAGAATCAGACGACTTGTGGTCAAAGGATGAATAACACAAGGTTTGCTTACTGCCCCCTTCTGCTGTTTAACGTATATTCAAAAAAATCTTTCACGGAGCAGTATATGAATTAGGTAGAGGAATTAAAGCAAATTGGAAACAAACAATATAGATAATTATATAATATTAAGTGACCAATAGAGAAAGCAATGGCAGCATTTTTAAAAATATCAAGAGAACTATTTAGGTGCTATATTCATATATAGAGATGAATTTTTGAGTTACTGTTTGTGATGGGTAGCTCTTTCGGGGCGACAGACTCAGTAAAACACAGGTTTGAAGTAAAAATAAATCTATTAATTTAGTATATCTACAATAAATAAAAATAAAAAGGAATTCTACGTTGTATACTTATACAATCAACAAAACTAAAACGAACTCTACGTCCCCGTCTGGATCCCGTGATGAACGTAGTCCTCGGCGAACGTCTATAAAAGAAAAGAAATTAATTAGTACTACTAATAAGAAACGAAATGGGGGAAATCGATCGCGCGCAGATTTATACTCGCTTTCGCTTCAATTCAGCGAAAGCTCCGAATATGCTCGCAAACAAAATATTTAGCTGTGTAGACCCATGGCAATGTTCAATACACAATGCCGACGGGTTCCGCTTGGCTAAGGACAGAGTATAATCCTCAATACGGAAATCTCTCTGTCCCGGTTGATTCTGTGCAGATCCACGGTAATGCTCAATACGGAATACCGATGGGTTCCGCTTGGTTAGGGATAGAGTATGATCCTCAATACGGAACTCTCTCTGTCCAGAATGGCTCGCAGGTTCACTACACCGGCGAGTCAGGGAGCCTAGAGCGCTAGCTACAAGACTATCTAATTCCGCTATTCACACGCCTTAAATAGCCGTTCTGATTCCCACTTCGCCGTCACGTTGTAGAAGTGGATGCGCAAATATTGACACTCCCACGGTTCGAACTGTTAAACGATCAGAGCATCGTTACATGTTATCTGCAAGAACATCGAAGCTTTTATGACTATATAGGCACATCCTCAAAATATCATAAATGAATCACGGATATTGTAGACCGCCCTGCGAAATATTTTTTGTGAATACCCGGTATCTATGTTTGTGGATTTCTCACAGGCTTTAGCGTCTACTCTCTTCTAGCCTCTTGTAAAGCTTGTTTTGCTTCGTTAGATGCTTAAAAGTATCTTTAGCTGCGCTGCCAATTTTTGAGCACAGAATAGTTTTGGATTCTTGCTTAGCTTCATGGAGTTTTTTTTACTTTGCTTTTTCGCGTTTATTTCAATTAATACTAACTAAGCAAATAAAAAATATCGAATAGATAAAAAGATCCAAACAAAACTTAATGGAAGCTGAGCATTTTGGTTATCGAAGATATCCAATAATGACAATTTACTCCTCTATTAAATTTTTATTATCAAAATAATTGTTAATTTAATTCTAACTATTACGACAATGGGTAATGAAATAATTAAACGATTCGATCTAGGTAATAAATCACCCTGCTCGACTTTTTTGCCTTGAGTATCCACTTGCTCTACTGTACGGTACACTCAGAATTCAGTTACGACAGTCCCCTTTGTACCTTATCCTAGGGATATAACACTACGAATTTGTGCCCTAAGACCCTTGTTAAATCAATAAAGTGTTCGGGGATGTTATGTCTCCGAAGACTGCATTGTAGTGATGTTGCTCCTTGATATTTGTTCAGATTTTTGTGTTGTAAGATATCGATAATGTCATTTTTATGAACGTTAACACAAGAAAGTATTTTGATTTTTTGTAGATTAATGTCAAGAAAAGAAGAAAAATCTGGTATATCCCCAAAACATGAATGTAAATGAAAAGACTGATATGTTTTTTTGTACACTCTTATAAGACATAAAAAAATATAAAAGAAAAGTATTTTTAAAGTGTGTGTCAAAGTGCCTTAGAGCTATGATCAAGCAATCAAAAGCACCACTACTTAAGAGAGTACATTTGGTGAATAAATCCACAATTTTCCCGTTTCTTTATAAAAGTTAAGTTTTAAAAACTTCCTTGAAAAAAAAACACATAAGACACGAAACATTGGACTCCATCAAAAAGATAATAAAAAGTTTATTTACGATACGTGGTTTGTTTAAGAGCCAGACCCTCAAACCAAATGGTCTTCAAGAATACTTTTCTTTTCCATTCTTTGTTAAATTTAAATAGCTAGAATTTATAAATATAGATTAAATACCTAATTCGTCTTTCGAGGTTGGACTTATACTGTGTCTTCTTTACGTCACTCGTACGCGTCCGCGCGCCTTTGTATGCGCGCGCGCACGTTTGTTCGTGTGTGTGTCTTAATCTTTCGCTACAATAGAATAGCCGTCATTTTCAACGTACCCAGAGGCGAAAACCAATGTCCGATGGAGTGGGATTCGCGCACAGTAATTCTAACTTACGTAGGTACTTAACGTATCCACAGCTGAAACAGTTCGTTTTCTCATTTTGGGTAAGCTCGTGGAATCGTCTTTCTCATGAAGAACTTATATAATATATAACTTCTTCATGATATATGTCACGACCCACGATTAGTAGTTTATCGTGAGATATATTTGCTATAAAATATTATTTTATTAAATTAAAGTAATATACGACGACAATTTTCATAGAACTATTTATTGCTTAACTATACATGTTTACAGAACTGAGTGACTGAGTGTCGAATGCTACTACTAAAAATACATTACAAAACGTATAACAGAAGCCCCTAGGGGAGGGGGGTCGTTTCTAAAAACTATAAGATTCTTTTGGAAATAACGTACATTACAAATTTATTCATATTGTCCTTAGCAGAACATCTACGACGCAGCGACTGCGACAACAATAGCCGACAGATTTGCCGGGTACCTACTTTCTAAAGGGAGGGTTTAATCTACAAACTTTCACCAGAAATATGTAAAACTGTCAAAAAAAAAAATCTTAATAGATTTCTGGAATCTAATTTACCCTAACTTTAAGAATTACCGATATGAATCTAAAATAATAAAATAAAATCGACAATAACATTAAGTGAATTATAATGAGACGGAACAATATATATTATAATTATAGCGAAACGTTGAAATGAATCCATACACAAGTCATTCAATTAAGACTCGGTACAAACCTTAAAAACGAAGAATTCAGAAGACCACATTTGTTTAAATTTATTTGATTTATTTGAAATACTTTCAACCTTTCAACTACGTCAAGCTGTTGAGATGTGTTAATTAAAATTAGTTTGGAATCATGAAAAGAACATATACCATTTTCACCATTACACTTTTGTTAAATATTTTAAACTTAGATAATATGTACAGACCAATAATTCTTTCCAGTACCACCAGCGTATAGTAGAGGTCATCCAGGGAAAAACACCTAGGATACTTGCATGTTTTTACAGCTGTAATTTTATCTTTTTCCAAGTTTCCATTTTGCCCATTATGTGATATTCACATTTTGCTATATTTATTACGTTCCACCTGGAACTTTTCTATCATATAGTTAAGTTCCTCATCCTTCTCAATAACTATTAGATCATCCGCGAAGAAATTTTTGTTTTATGTTTATATAGCATTGAAATTAAAGGAAATTTGTCTCGAATATTATTTTAACAAAAGTTTATTGTACCCTATCCAACATAAAACTACTTAATAAAATTTTAATCATCTGATCCAATATTACGTAACATTTAGATTCTTTTTTTAAGTAGATCATGAGTCCATTATCAAAAATACCCTAGAATCCTTTTTTATAGTTTAATTTTATATATAATTCTTCTTCTTTTTTTGCCGTCTTCTAACTAAGATTGGCGATCACTTCTTTAAACGCTTCCCTATCTTTTGCAACTTGAAATATCTGTTGATGGGCTTTCAGAGTCCAAGCTTCTACCCCATATAGCGGTTGTGACCATACATTCGACGAACCCCAATCTCAATATCTTACAATTACTTAATTTCTTGTTTGTAAACATTGACTAAACATCCTTTTCGAGCTATTTCAATTCTGACCGTTATCTCCTCATCTTGATCTAACTGTGAGTTTATAATTGCTCCGAGGTACTTGTCGATCCTCTCTTACGGTTGATCCTCCAATGTCAGATGTATGTTGTCAACAGTGCTTTTCGAGATCACCATGTATTTGGTTTTATCTATATTCATTTTTAATTCCATCTTTTTGCTTTCTGGTTTCTATAAGAATTTGTAAATCTTCTATATTTTCTGCCATGATTGCGTATTAATGGTCCCTCCAATTCTTACACCTCAAGTTCTTTCCCATAGTGCCTCCTGAAATATTAGTTGGAGTACAAATTAAATAATTGTGGTGACAGCACACATCCTTGTCTGACTCCTCTTTGAATTTCTACTGGGTTTGTCTCACTATCTTTCACTCTCAGAACCGCTGTTTGGTTGTAGTATAGATTTTTGATTAAATTAATATCCCTGGGACCTAGGTGTATGTGTTTCAATGCATGTATGAGTTTACCATGTTAAACTTTGTCAAACACTTTTTAAAAATCTATATAATATATGGATTCGTTTTTATTATTTATATTCTCTGCATTTTTGTAATAGAACCGTCATTGCTTACAATGCCTCTCTTGTTCCCATTCCACCCCCTAAATCCAAACTGTGTGTTGCCTAATTGTTCACATTTTTTATATATACGCTATTGAATAACTTTTGTGGCCCGTGAGGCTAATTAATCGGTATTCATCGCAAGATTTAGGATTATTTTTCTTAGGTACGGGTAAAAAGATAGATTTGAACCATTCTTCAGGAATATTAGACTATTATTAGGTTAGACACTCAATATTTTCGCCATGCAGGATTTTTAGTATATTTACTTGAATTTCATCAGGACCTGGCGCTTTACCACTTTTTGAGTTTTTAATTCCCTGTTTCAACTCTGATATTAGAATGTGTATATTTTCATCAGTTGCTAATGTTTCATTTATTTCTTCCCTATTTATTATCTATAAGTTATTGATGTATTCCTCACAAGTTTGTTGTTAGTTGTTTTGTTTATTTGTTGTTATGTATTTTATTTTCACAATTTATTTCAAGTGCATCTCCCTAAATACTCGGACACCACAGCTTAACGTAGGGTAGTTTTATAGTACACATAATATATTATAGTTAACAAATATGTTTTTCTTGTTTTCTAAGAACCTCCAATAAAATCTTTCCATGTCATAATTGGACATTGACTAACATAACACCAATTAAGGACAGAATCCTATCCCTCAGCAGTAGGTATGTTCTTAGAACCATTGCCGCCTCAAACAACAGCCAAACGAATACTAAAGTCTCCATGCAATCGCCGAGGGTAAATACTCACCAGGTTTCCTCAAAGAAAAGTTCCGTTCCCTCCAGCTAAACTTCTTCACAACACTGGACAAGAACTCCCTGATGAGTATTTTGAAATTTTAGAATCAACCCCTATCAAATATTGCAGTTAACTACTGCACACCAAAAACGCTGATCAAGAGCCGTTCCATTGTATGGCTGGTAACCCCTGAAAGTACCTCCTTTGGCGTGCACCCAAATTCCTCTTGTGCGCTTCAGAAACATTGTTCACACAAACACGCCATCTTCTGACCCCCCAGCTCCTTAGTAGTCCACTACTTTTCCACTCAAACGTCATTCACCACGTTTCATCTCACCACCACTACTCCTAAGAAAAAAAAAGAGGAGTACATCTTCCTTGAAGAAGCGTAAAGCTTAAACAAGGTTAAAACTCTGGTTCTTCTTCTTCTTCAGTGCCTTATCCGGTCCGTATGTTGGCGATCATCAAGGCTATCATGGTTTTGTTGACTGCTCTGCGAAACAGCTCCGCTGAGGTCATCACAAACCATTGGGAAAAAAAACTCTGGTTCCATTTCATAATTCCCTTCCATATTACATTTTAAATCTCAAATCTTTTGCAGTTTTGAATGCACTATTTCCAGCACGGACGTACAAAATTAAATAATGGATTTAAAAAAAAACATCTGATAGCTAGACTAATCTTTATAGTTAATTAACGTGATTTATTTCAGTACAAGTCCAATAATAAATGTCCCATTTGTATCAAATCTTACATAAAGTAATTTACTCGACAACCGAAGATAATGCGATTTTTTTTACAAAATTCCTTCAAAATGTTCACTTAATTAATAACAGATGTTCTTATTAACGAGTATTAAACAATCGTGAACTTATTTCTGCAGTTTAAGAATTCGACGTAATTTAATGATAAAAAGAAACGCGGAGAATATTCGCTAAACAAGACAAGGTTCATGAATTCATGAATATATTTGTAGTTGCATAATCTTATTAATGGTGTATGTATCCTTCTTGGCTGCATTAGCAATTTAATGCACTTTTTAACATAACGTTGTATCTAAGTTAAATATACAAATTAGTGACTGTCGATGACAGTTATGAGTCTCTGGTCTTATTGACTATTCTAATGTTACTTTAATAATTAAAATAATGTCATTAAATCTTTTAAAACAAATCGCTTTAGTAGTTTATGCAATTTTAACTAAAACGACCAAAAAGTGAATGCGCTGATGTCTATACAGGGATGAGTGCCTTGCCTTAAGAACCGGAAAAATAACGCAAAAGATAGAAAACATAATACGTTGTGAAATAAAAAGAGATGCAAGTAGTAGAGGTGAGAAATTATCAATATAAAGCTATAATTTACTTTACATTACATTAGATCTATCGAAAGTTTCCCACCTTCAGACGTTAGCTTATGAGCTGGTTGACTTCAGTCATAGTAATACGTATCACGTAATGTAAGTAAAAACAGTTTAAGTACGAGTATGTTTTTATCCAAAATTAAAGTATTAATCAATAATAAACTGTGATTTCAGACGTCGCTTACACTCTTCTCAATACAGAATTATCATAGCTTGTTATTCTGTATTCGTCAACACAGAATTAATTATTAAATTACTACTAATTAAACTGTTTACTTACATTTGCTTTATTGCCTTCAATCAGTTTTTACTTTATGCGAAATTTAAAAAATGTTATTGTTCGACGTCATACTTGTAATATTATGACTGAAGTCAACTAGCTCATAAGCTAACGTCTAAAGGTGGGAAACTATCGATAGTCCTAATGTAATGTAATGTAAATTAGAGGTTTCTATCGATAATTTCCCACCTTTACTACTTTTATCTCTTTTTATTTCACAACGTATTATGTTTTCTATCTTTTGCGTTATTTTGCGGGTTCTTAAGGCACTCATCACTGTATATTTGGTGTACGATGTGCGTTTAAAACATGTCTTTATTTTGCCGTAAATGTATCTAAATATCATTGTACGGAAGAACAATTATCCGTAAGAAAGGCGGCAGGCCTAAGAATCTTAGGACCTGAGAATCTTTAGAATCTTTTTGGTTGGTCAACTAGAACAATTGCGGAAATTGTCAAATGTCCACACGCAAACCGTGAAAAGATGGGAAGAAGTGCAAGGATTTAGACAAGTTACCTTGAAAAGTCAGCATCAAAGAAGTATTTTTGAATGACCAGGAAAAACGCTACGCTTGACAGTTGGTTTTTTAACTGGTCCATTGTCAACTAAGCAAACACCTCCACACACTGGGGCTAGTAGACACACAGGAATTGTAAATGAGAAGACGAAACTATAGAGCATGTCCTATGTGAATGTCCGGAGTTACCGCCAATACGAGAGTACTCGTTCAGCGAGCCCTGGCCTACACCTGCCCACATAAGGAGGATGTCCCTCTAGTGACTTGTCCATTTTCTTAGAAATGGCAGGTTGGACAATGAGCTAAGGATGACCGCACTAAGAGGGACAATGAGTCGATTCATGCAAATCAAGCCTTCTTACATATTTTAAAATAAAATAAAAAAATAGTAAAATTTTAAAATAATTTAGTTACGTATTTCCAGTCAACGACAATCCATAGTTCGACAAAGGGCTCCAATCATCCCCAATTATGATAAGCAAGGTGGATTATGTATAAGACCGCGTTGACCCTATTAAGTCCTAGTTAGTGTCCTATTTAGTCCTACATCGATGCTCCAAAAGTTCATCAGTAGGAACATCAACTAGAAGTAACTACTTACATACATTCATTTCAGAAGAGATAAAAAATATAATTGGACGACCAAATAGTACATTTGAAAGGGAAGATCTCTATTTTTTCCTTCTGTACAGAAGTGAAAAAGATGTTAGTGCCTTATTACACTAAAGCTGGCAGAACATAGTTTAAACAAAAATTACTACGCTTACCTGACGGACATTTTTACAAATAGCGCAACATATGATTCCTTCGGAGGTCAAGAATAGGGTCAAAAACAAAAACCGGGTGATGGTATGATCAAATCCGACTTATAAAAAATAGTTCCAAAACACGTTAACGTCATCCTTTAACAGTCGATCAAACAAACAATTGTGACGTGATAACGTCTTAAATTAGGTTGTGGCTCGGAGTCATTCATGAAAAAGTGTAACGCCCGCTCACGTCTGTTACAGTGAGTCACCGAACGAGAGAGAGGCCCGCCGGACCGGCGAATGCCTTGCGTCTCTCTCCCACTCAAACATGATCGGTCCGCTGCGCGCGCAGCACTAGAGAATTAGGCGCGTTGAATCGGTGCATGCTTCCGTGCTTGTGTCTCTGTCAGTGTTGTTCCGTCTACCGATTTTTCGGTAGATCTACCGAATTTGATTCCTATCTACCGATCTACCGAACTGCCCCTTGAATCTACCTAATTTTAAAACAAATATCACAATGACTTGAAAATAAATTCGGATAATACAATTTATCTTTTAATTTCTGTTACCATCAAAAAACTTTTCAGTGTAACCTAATACTTGGTATTTTTAATACGTTTGTATTAAAATTCATTTGATACTTCCCTATAGTGTTTAAAAATATATTTGCAAAGATGCAAAGAAAGCGAAATACCCCGAGATTCAAGTTCGTAATTTTATACCTAATAATAACATATTGTATAAACATCATTCCGTAATCATAGTCATTCACACACGTCTCTTCAATTCTCAAAGAATCTCAAGTATCAAGTGATAAATTATTAGCTAAATGACGGTGTGTGTGCTGTCGGTTTTCTTTGACTGCCGACTTAATCCATTAGCAGATAATGGTTGTTACATCTATTTGAACCAGAACGTTTTAACTTTCTGTAAATATTATGACCTATAACTATTTCTCAAAATATTATTAAACCTTATTTGTATCATAATAGCTGATGTGAGCATTTGGTCCCAATAATTTGATTCTTTATTTATTAAACAAAATTCAATGAATTATGGTTATTTCTAATAATTAGTTCAGCATAATTATTTAAGGTCTTTAACTTTTGAACCATTAAGTCGCCACCATAATGGGAAACTTTTCTATTTTTAGTTTTATGGAAAAAAGTTATTCTTTCTAAAAAGTTCTGAATGATCTAAAACTTAGAATACAATCATCAGATATTAAATTTTTTTAGTAATATAGGCAGTTTATCAAAAAATATGAATTTTATGTTCATATTTTTTGACAAACCTCGTGTATATGGCTCAAAAAATTTAATTGATGATTGACTTTAGGTTTTAGGTCATAAAACTAAAAAAAATTCCATTATGGTGTTCACTTAATTGGACGCACTGTATTATAATATATTATATATATATATATATATATATATATATATATATATATATATATATATATAATTTACGTCATTGCATATGATCTACCGAAATCTACCGAATTTTGCCGAAGGCATCTCCCGATATTGGATAAGCTCCACGGAACATCACTGGTCTCTGTCTTTCTCGAGCGTTCTTGGCGTTCAAGACACATTACAGCAGAAACACTTCCTTTCATTTCATATTTCTCCTATCATCGTCCTATCCTCAACAAAATCACTCAAATAGAAATTAGTTAAGTTTAAGTTTACATGTACAATGTTTTAGTAAACAAAATATATTTCTATAGTTAAAATTTGTGCAATTCTTATTTTCATTAAATTCCTTGTTCCTATTGTGCAATTTAATAATATTCATATCAATAAATATTCTACCGAGAAAAAGACGTTGTCACGTAAAATCTTCGCCCGTAAAACCGACTTTACAGGCAACCGATTTTTTTTATGAAAAGATCATCTCTTTTTTAAGCTGTAAGTTCTACAGGGTCGCATAAAAATTATGGCGTTCTAAATTAAAATAACAGCGCTACAGGCCTTGTAGGCTTCTAAAAACTTGGTTATTTCCATCATTTTTTTCGGTCCCTTGCTTTCTCTCTCCAATTTCTCTGTAGATTAAATAGAATTTAAAAAAATATAAGTTCTTTGGATCGTTACAATTATATGTTTAATATGAAATAAATAAATTCATACCATCTTATGAACCAATACCTTTTGCTCTTGAAGCTCTTTAAGAAGTCTTCGTTCACAGTACATGCTTTGGTCGATATTTGGTACCCCTACCAGGAAGTGGGGGACCTTAAAATTGACTTGGAATGAAAAAGACGTAGAAACCGTAAGTCTATTATTTTCTTTCACCATGAATACATGGCACACGTCTTTTTATAAACTGATTAGCTCTGAAGTGGATAATGCGATAGAAGTCTCTCTCCCTCTCTAATGGCGCTACAGCCCGGGTACTGGACTCGGTTACTCTCTTCCAGTTATCCAACCTTAATATCTTTCTAGCATCGGTTTTCACTTCGTCTATCAATGCCTCCCTTGGGCTTCCTACTGGCATACGTCCCACTATAGTTCCACTAAGCGTTCTACTAAGTGTTCTATTTATTAATTTGAAATTTTGCGTTGAGAGACATTCCATAGTTTTGAAAAATCGGTAGTTTACCATGACTGCATCACAGAGCAAATATTTTTATTATGATCGTAAAATCGTTGACACCATTTTCAACTCGTGTACCTATTTTATTATTGGTAAACTATAAACGATAATGTATGACTATAAAATATATAGTATTTTAGTAGTAAAAATAATTGCTTTACTGTGATTTATGAATAAAATAGAATTGTTATTTGTTATGCATGCGTTTTTATGGCTGACCTTATACCTATAACGGTATTTAATATATTTGTTTGCAAAATAAAGTAATTATTTATAAACATTAAAATAAAAATAAACGTGAAAGTATATATCATGTTAATGTAATTAAGAGTTAATAAAAACTTTACAGTTAGTGCAGGATTGTTGGGAATCCTTATTTTTATTAAATCTTAAAAGATCCTATGATAAAAATCATATTAAATACATTAGATGATATGTAGTTTGTGTTTGTTCTATTTTAATCATTTTTTTCAATGTTGACTGTAATTTGTTTTGAGTATATCTTATTTTATACACATGGTAAAATATGAAATAAATAAGAAATAATTTATTAGTCCAACACGAATGAGCATAGTGTTAAGAACATGCATTCGATGTAGCCAATATAACGGTTGCATCGCGAGACGACGAGAAGTTTCCAGATGAATCGAGCGCGAGAGAGATCGACCCGTCAAACAAACGAATTAGAGGTGGACTACTCCAGAATATTCTAGTACATAATAACTTTTATATATAAGCAGACCTTCTATGAGTTAAGTTTGTTGATATGATGCTGCTAGTAGAACTTTCAGTAAAACAGTTGCGTGAGAAACTAGAAGAAAGCGATGAAGACTGCAGCGGGTCCAAGAAGATCCTTCAAGAACGACCAAAGAATGTTCTTAACAAGAATGGAGATGACCCAGAGACATTTCAGTTTCAATCAGCAGAAGAAACAGTTTTAACAAAAATTAATGAGAAATTTGAAAATGTTTTGCAAATGATTGAAGAATCTTCTAGAAAAAATGATAATAACTTTTAAAATGTCTCGCAAATGATTGAAGAAACTAAAAAAAAATGATGATAAATTCGAAAACGTTTCCAAAAAAAAAAACTATGAAACGTCTCAAATTATTAAAGAAGCAGCTAGAAAAAATGACGAGAAATTCGAAAATGTTGCTAGAAGATTCGACGAGGCTTCACAAATAATTAAAGAAGTTTGATAAAATAAAGGCAGATATCGAGCACAGTTTTATTAATTAATTAAACTTGCCCAAGTACTTTCGCTCCCCAAAGCATCTTCAGGGGCATCTGAAATAAGCCAAGAAACGTTTTTTAAATGAAGAAATTGATTAACTTCGATAAAAACTCGATATCTGCCTTTATTTTATCAAAGTTCATTTATTTAAGCATTCAACCTTATATCAAATTAAAGAAGTATGTATTCAGAACAATGAGAAATTTGAGGAAGTTTCAAGAACATTCGATACGATACAGAAAAATGTAAACGACAAGATAGAAGACGTAGAAGAGAAGATTAAACAATTAAGAGACCATGATAACTAATACGAAAGTGCTACCACCAGTTAATGCAGTAGTTTTAGATCCGGTAGTGAAAGAAGAATCACCTAGAGACGAAACGACACATCATATGAGATTCAAATTGCCACCATTTGATGAAAATTCTTCTTGGTCCATATACCTTAGACAATTTGAAGCTATTTCTAAGGGTCAAGAAAAATGTTACCAGACCTTGTTCACTCTACTAGACAAACGTTACCGAGATTCCCGTCTATAACAAGTCTACAAGGCGCAACTAAGAAGTAGAATTAAACGAGCAAGTGAAAATATGCAAGAGTTTGAAGCAGATGTTGCTCGTATAGAGCGGTTAGCTTATCCAGAGGCACCAGACAACATTTTGGAAGAAATTGCTGTAGATATCTTCGTCAATGGGTTAAAAGACAATGAATTACAAAAAGCTTTACGACTAGCAAGACCGAAAGTTCTAGATGAAGCGCTCGCTATTGAACCATTGAAGAAGATGACGAACCAAACGATGAACGTCTGGAAGAAATGGTACGAAAAGTAGTTCGTAACACGATGCCGAAGAGACGCTAGCCCAGATGTTGGAATTGTGGTGACGTAGGTCACATTCGCCGTAATTGCAAGAAAATGATACAACAGTCGGAAAACTAGAACGGGTCGACACCAAGGGGCAACTGCCGACCTCGAGAAACACAGCTCCCATAGTAACTGTTAATATTACGTCCTCCGGTGGAATTCATAGCTTATACATCGAGGTTCGTATCAATAATAAATATAGCTCGTTTTTGGTAGATACAGGTGCAACAAGAATTATTGCACGTCCGGTAGTAGTACGAGGCCATTTTAAATTATCGCCTGCAACAGTAAAGCTTAAAACAGCAACTGGTGAGATAATTAATACATATGTCAGTATGCATTGGCCAGAAACATAAGAGTATTAATTGCAGAGATCTCCGACAAGTTCATATTAGGGATGGATTTATGAAGACAAAGAAGATGTTATCAGCTTAATAACTACTTGTGACGTAACAATACCCGGTAATAGTGAGAAAATTTTGATGACCAGACAGACCTAATGGTTACTGCCGAGAGGGAAGTTTAAGGATGGTCGAAGATGTGAACAATGCCAAGTTCCTAACGGCAAAAGCTTTGGTGAGAATTCGAGATGTCGTTCCTGTAAGAGTTATGAATTTAAATTAAGTTAAGTAAAAGAACTTTGATCGAACAGTGTGTTCTCGTGGCTTCGATTTGTTCTATGAATACTAATGAGAAACCATCGAAATCTAAGTATCCAAAGGAGCTTGTTGAGATGGTGATTAAAACGTGTCAAGATCTTGATGATGAACGAACTAAAAAAGTGTAAGTCTATGCTGATAAAATTTCAAGATGTTTTTGCCATTTATAAGTAGGATAAGGGCAAAACAAGCATAGTAAAGCATAAAATTAATACCGGATACGCTCAGCCAATCAGACAACAACCTAGACGACTTCCCTGACGATTTTTCCATTTTGACTTTACCATGCCTAAAGGTACAAGATCCCTCAGATTACAACGGTCATAACGTCGTTAATCAAACTCACATTATTTTTACATACATTTAAAATTATGAGAATATATTGTTAATAGGTTTTCAGTCAAAAGTAGCCGCAAATATTTTTATTTCAAGTGATGGTAATTACTTTTTGATCAAAACATTTATTTCGTTTATTTATTTAAAAGAAATACGTTGCTCATGACGTATATGCATGTTTTTTTTATATAAAATGAAAACTAATTTGTTAAATTTCTAAATAATCTTAAAAAAAAAACAATAAAACTTTCAAAAATTTCGATGCGTCTGAGAAAGTCTTTGATTTTGAGCAAATATAACAAGTTTAGAATTTCCCTGCCTCGTATTTTACTGTGGCATTTTTAAACTTATGTGTACTTCTTCTCTTCTGAATCCTAACCTTATATAACATGCATTAGGCAAAAAACGAACACAATGACCGTACAAATAAATAATTTTACCTTATTCCCAAATTGAAATGTTTAACTAAAACTTCAAGAACAAGAACAGCGAAAATGTTTTAAAGTTTTTCAGCAGTTTGACAATAAAAGGTGTTATTTACGCTTGAAACATACAACAGCCAGGTCACTGAAATCGCCACCGAATACATCAAGGATAGTGGCGCCACTATAGCCAGTCGAACTAATTTCAATCCGTCAAATTCAAAAGTTATGGGATTTGTTTGCAATGGCTCCTGTTTACTTCTTCTTCTTCGCGTACCATATCAGAATTATCCGACGTCGGTGATCACCATTGCGAAGGCTTTTCGTTCTTCTGCAATATGGAATATGGAATAATTAATATATAAATAATAGTCTCTCGTTTTATACCGCTTCGCGGCTTTGGGAGTATAGCAGGGTAGTCTGCTATATCTAGGGCCTACGGTATACAAGGAAGGTAACATGGCCAGTGCTACGCTTCAACTGCCTATTATTACCCCTGGTTTTACCCAAGGTACTCATTTTATTCAGGCTGAGTCGACCTGGGGCCTACAGACATTTTTAAAAATGTCTAGTTGTTCTTGCCGGCGGTAGGATTCGAAATCCGGACCACCGGCATGCGAGGCAAGCATCCTACCGCTTGCGCATATTTAATTAATATATTTATTAATATATGCTTTGCATAATTAATATATTAGTTGTTCATAAAGATTTTAATTATTCGATTCTTTTGGTTAATTTTTTTTGCGCAACTTGACTGATAACAATTTATTTTACTGTTTAATTACGGTTGTCCAAACTAACCTTACGGGTTATCTATAGTCTAATCCCTTGACTATATAGTCCAAAAAATGAAAGAAATATGTGAATTATTATACATACAACAGCGTAAAAGAAACTAAGATAAGTATAAATATAAAACTTCTGCATTAGGTATGTCCTTTATCTAAACTTAATGAATATATACGAATTGTTTTCCGTGCAAATGTAAACATGAATTATATAAAGAAAATATAATCAGAGAACCCCAGAGGTGAAAGTCTCGGCGTGAACATCGGCAAAAAATCTAATTTTACCGCATCTGGACATAAATTAATTTATTTTTCCCTACGTTGGCATTTCCAGTCGTACAGTTCATGTTTGGAATTAATAATAACGTGAAAATATTGCAAATTAATATTAACTAAACGTACTAATTCCATAAATGAGATTGAAAAACTTGCGGCTCGTGTTGTCAGACTAGTTTTTTTAATTCTACAGAAAAAGGGCAACTACAAGATAAATATTTTGCTTAGATATCAGGTTTTGATTAAATTTACATTTAGTTTTGAATTAACAGAACTTAAAATTTTTTACCATTTTAAAATGTAAAAAAAATATCTTTATACAGTATAGCCCAAAATAAACAATACTGAACTTGAAATTATTTTATTGTTTTAAAAAATATAAATTGACACTTTATAATATGTTCTATATTAGCTCCTCCTCTCTCAAGACAGACTGCATACCGATATTCCAGATTTCTCGTAATGTTATGGAATAAAGGTTATCCCAATTCCGCGAAGAAGGCTCTAACGGCATCCTTTAACTCATTGATCGTTTGTGGTGCCCGTTTAAAAACGGCAGTTTTAGCCATGCCCCAAATGTATGCGTGTGGAGATGTTAAGTCTGGAGAATGTGCAGGATAGGGGAAGTTAGTAAATCGTAAACTGAATTTGTTTGGAAAATGTCCCTGAAGAAATTGACGAACTGCAAGAGCAGTATGGCAAGTTGCCCCATTCTGCTGGAAAAATTGGTCTCTAAATGCCAAATTACGTTCACGACAAAATTGACGTAGATCAGGGATAAAGCGTGTTAAAATTTGTATATACCTCTGTTGATTAAGTGTGACTTGCCTACTATTTTTTTCGATAAACTATGGAGCAATGATTCCGTGTCCCGAAACTGCACACCAGACACTCACTTTTGCGCTATGTAAAGGAACTTCTTGAACTTTATCTGGTCTGGCAAAGCCTAGAAATCGATTTGTGCGACGATTTACATGGCCTAACAAATGAAAATGTGCTTTGTCTGAAAACCATACATTTTTCCAAAAATTCAGGATTTTCATACTGTAATGCAAGAATTCTGGCACAATATTCCACTCTACTGTGATAATCCCTTGGATGCAATTGCTGATATACCTCAATCACATACGAAAATGCTCCCAGCTCCTTCAGGATTCTTTGCAAGGAAGTTCGTATTAAGCCAAGATGCAACGCTGTTCTTGTCTGGCTGGCTTTCGGATTTTCCAAGATTCGCTCAAATGCTCATGGTTCAAACTCAATCAAACTCAATCCAGCGTGCAGTGTAGAAATTTGAACCAGATGTTGCTTACTTAGAAGGCTGGTATGTATGGTAGGGTTAGCTTAACCAATAGACCTCACAATTTATATTGAGTATATATTCCAACAGACTGGAACAACGCTACTATGATTCTATTACACAAAGCAGGAGACAAAGCAAATTTAGAGAATTACAGACCGATTAGCCTCCTCAGCCATATATATAAGTTGTTTACGCGAATACTAGTTAAGAGAATGGAAAGAAAATTAGAGACATATCAACCAAAGGAACAGGCAGGATTCCGAAAAAGTTGAACAAATGACCATCTACAAAGTATAAAACCCCTAATAGAGCAAGCAGTGGAATACAATAAACCTCTAGTTCTAATATTTATCGATTTTCACAAAGCCTTTGACACAGTTGAGCTAAGCAAAATATTACAGGCGCTTAAAGAATGCAGGCTAGATTATAGATATACTAAATTATTATACAAAATATACCTGCAGGCAACAACCACTGTCAGATTACATACTAACAGTAATCGCATAAAAAATAGAACGGGGGGTTAGACAAGGAGACCCAATGTCACCTAAACTTTTTAATACGGTGCTAGAACACGCTTTTAAAAATTTGGATTGGATGACAAAGGGAATAAAAATAGATGGAGAATATCTAAACAACTTACGTTTCGCCGATGATATACTTATAATAGCTGAAGATCTAGGTATGGCAAGAGAGATGGTACAGGAACTCGTTGTGGCTACAGAAAATGTAGGTTTAAATATAAATATCTCGAAAACAAAAATCATGACCAATTTGGTACCCAAATAGAACATCAGTATTGGTGGGAAAGAAATAGAACTCGTAGATAGATATAAATACCTGGGACATGAAATTATGATTGGCATGAATAACCAGACTCATGAACTGAAGAGAAGAATCGGCCTTGGGTGGGCAGCATTTGGAAAACTGAGAGAAACTTTTAAAAGTGAGCTGCCCACATGCCTAAAGAGAAAGGTATTTGATCAGTGCGTCCTCCCAGTCTTGACGTATGGAGCAGAAACACTTACCTTAACAAAAGCAGCAGCTACCAAACTGAGAGTCACGCAGAGAAGAATGGAGCGGTCCATGTTAGGAATAACTCCGCGAGACAGAATAACCAACGAAGACATCAGGAGAAGAACCGGAGTGACTGACATCCTCGAGAAGATAGCCAGACTAAAATGGAGATGGGCAGGACACATAGCTAGAATGACAGATGGGCGATGGACAAAGAGGTTATTGGAATGGAGGCCAAGGGAAGACAAGAGAAGCGTCGGTCGACCACCTACAAGATGGACTGACGATTTAAGAAGACTCAATAAAAACTGGATAAGAGCGGCGCAAGATAGACGGGGCTGGAAACATGAGGAAGAGGCCTATGTTCAGCAGTGGACTCTTGAGGCTGGATGATGAATAAAATCGTAGCATTGGTTGCTGCTGGACGGATGTACTCTTATGAGGGTAGAAACGAGGTACTACCACCTAAGAGAGTTGTTGTTATGCCTTCTACCACGCTTTTAAAGATTTAACAAAAAGATTACCCCATTGCTAACGAAATTTTAACTTTACAACAAAAATATTTTTATATATTCTACGGATATATTAATTTTGTTATTTTCATGAGTATGACAGAAATACCTGGCTTAAAAGAATTTTTGATTATCTGATTAATGATGTCCGTTTTACTTTGCAATGACCAAACAATGTGTACTATAATTGTTATCAAAATGAAGTAAAACCTTAAAATAAAATTAGTTTAAAATTCTCATAAAGTTTTTATTAATTAGTACTTTTTATTAGTCGTATTAACGAATAAAATCTCGTATTTAAATGATCCTACAACTTTTTGACCTCACAACTTCTCGCCATTCCCTCGTAATTCCACGCAGTTCATTGCGTATTCCAGTGATGTTGCTCTCGTGATCTCAAATCCAGTTGTAGCAGTCGTAACTGTTCTCATGTTTGTGAAGTCGTAACTTGTCCAGTCTCGTTATGTCTATTTTCGTTTCTTATAAGGCGGGACCGTGCCCAACACTACGACTCTGAAGAAATTACAGCTGGCAGGAAAACTTACCGTTAAACGGCACTCGCCGTTAATAATTTGTACAGTTTCATTCTGCCTTTTTTAATTGTTTTGCGAGAAATAGTCAATGGATTAAAAGAATCTTTTTTCGCTACATAATCGTCTTAGATATAATCTTTTACTTACACAAGATTATTTGATGAAATTTACCTTTTATAGGATAGTGTATAAGATTTATTGTACTTCATATAATACAGTGTGGTCCAACCTTTTATACGTTGCGGGCCGTATTAAATTTGAAATTGTTATGAAGGGCCAGAGAACTCGACTCTTTCAAAAAAAGTTTATTTTAAAAAATAATATTATACAAACGAAATATTATTTTCAAATATATTTATACCTTTTGTCCTGTCTTCCATGTGGTGCAAGAAGTTCCTCAGTTACACAAAAATCTTCACTAATGCATCTAACAAAAATTAATAGCTGAACTGAACTGGTAAAAGTTATCAATGGCAATATTTTTAAAATGTGTTTGCGGGGGCCGCAGTTTAACAAGCCTCGGGTCGCATGCGGCCCGCGTGCCTGAGGTTGGACCACACTGATAATATAATATATCGTCTTTTTATTTCTTTTGAATGGTTGGAAATCCATTAATGGGTTTTCCGAAGTGCAAATCGAAAAGTCAAAATATAATATTTTCAGCTGATATTGTGGTTAATTACCATTCAAAATCGTAAATAATAAGATAGTGGAAAAAAAATTTCCACTGTCTTGATTTACAGTATTGGGATTTTCATTTTTCCTTCCACTTTCAAATTCTGTTATAAGGTTTATTAATTTGATATTAGCGTCTTGATGTAATTAACATTCTGTACTAACCGCTTATTGGAATGGTACTTACACGTCAGGCACATATGGGAGAGAATATTTGAACTATAATGGAGTGTCTCGACCATTTGGAAGAAGTAGAAAAAATGTATATTGCAGAAATTAGATTTTTGGTACGGGAGTTGTAATAAAAGATACATATTAAAATGAAGATGTTAGAGTAAGGCAAGGTGTGATACTTATAAATGTCAAAATATATTAAATATGCTAATAACATAACAAATATATTAAAAATCAGGATTACTCAGTATGAAGAATTGCAAGTGTAAAATTTTTTTAAGGAGTAGGAAAGAAAGAGCAAAAAAGACATAAGAGACATTTAACTTTAAAATGTTAGACAATGAATGTATTATATTCGTCGTTAAATTCTTTATAAAAAAAACTTTCAAGAACAAAATACGATAAAATATTCGTTAGGACGGTTTCAAATAAACTTTTATATATACCCTAATAAAAATTTAAATGGGAGTTGACTGTACTTTTTACCGTGGAATATTCCATGACCCTATCCCCAAAACTTCAGCTGCATTTGAACAGTTTTTTTCACAACCTCTCCCAGTAAAATTTACTGCAGTTATTCCTACCCTTATTTTATATCCCCGGCTCGTGATTACACAACTCGGAGATAAAGTATTGCATTGGGGGGATGTAGATGCTACGCAATACGCATAATCTTGATAGGGAGGCTCTGGCGCTGATGCCAAGTTGTGCAGTTGTAAAGTTGTTTACTAGAAAACAGTATGTAGAAAAGTACAAATATTTGTATCGAGAATTGCGAAAAAATGCTAACTGTGTACTAGTAATATAAAACTATAATAAAAAGTCAAAAGAATGGAAAAATACAGAAGAAAAAAAGAGAACTAAAATCTTTTTAAAAGTTGCCAGAAATGAATGGTAATTTCAAATAAAGAATTTTACTGACTAAATAACAAAATAGCCGTATAAGAGTGGGAAATCTATCCCTCTACCGATAATATTACTGGAAATAAGTTTAAGGTGTGCAGGCTTTCACACTGTTTCGTAATTATACAGTTTTTTGAGCTATGGGCCTCTGTCTACGTTAGCAAATTCCCATCGGTCAACAAACGCACGTGTTGATATTCGCCGTCTCATTCGTCAAGAGGCTATTAAATATAATTTATTGCCTTAAGCCAGACAGATTCTCATGTTACAGATCCAAACTTGCTAGCATGTTTAAATTCAAATCGTATCGTGTTGATTTTTAAGTTAATATATTGTGTTATATTTATGTTATAGTTATTGTTAAGTTATTTACTGGTCGTGTTATTTTTTAGAGTTTAGTTTAATTGTGATTTAATGATTAAATTTCAAGAAATTCTTACACTAATAGTTTCAAAAGTAAATATTTTTAAAAATTATATGATACACCTCAGTACGACCCTATTTGGCTTTCACGTGCTTATGTTGACAATTGGGAATATGTAAAATGAATGTAGTTTAGAATTATTTTTTCACATCATTTCTTTCTGAGATTCCGTCTGCAACTACGGTAGACATAAAAGACGGTGCAGGAAGGTTCGAGGATTTTGGGGACAGTGACCTACCTGCTAACATAGCCTGACAGCTGATTCTTTATTACCGATGAGCTTTCATCCGAAAGTCAACTTTGACTATTACCGCTTCACCAAAGGCAACATAAAAAATGAAAAGGAATTTAGGTCGATACTTTGATAGAGGTAGGTATGTATGTATGCTTGGTAGAGAGAAAGAGAGAGAGAGAGAGAGAGAGAGAGAGAGAGAGAGAGAGAGAGAGAGAGAGAGAGAGAGAGAGAGAGAGGCGTTCAAAATATCTGAAAAACTACTAGGCAGCCAAGGATGAAATTCACCTATAAACAATTTTAACTTCAAAATTGTAATAGGTAGTATATACTTAGTTTTATTAAAACCAACAATACATACATTATTTGCTCATCTTTAGATATAACGGCTTGAAACTGCAAACATGCCATTAAGGAATTAGAAAATCACAACAGACTAACTATTTATGGCTTATGGAATTGGCAGTCGAATTCAAGTCCAATAACAAAACACGACGTAAAAGCACAAGGTGCTTTTTTTAATTCCACAGAATATTGTGAACACATATTTGGCTTCCTCAAAAGAGATATTTTAAAGTATTGAATGTGAAAACAATTTGTAATATTCGGTTAGAAAGTCGATTTTCTGTAGAGATTATAAAACATTCTTTTGTATAAACAAGATTTTTAATAATTTTGTTAAAAAAGGAACTATAACCCTAGGTAAAAAGAACTATATGATGTCAAAAATTAGAAAAGAAACTTAGGTTATTAAAAACTTCCCTCTCTACTCAAAAATACTCCTAGAGCTTCAGAAAAGTAAACCCTGTAATTACTGAATACTATCACTCAGATATCATCTCTCTAACATGGGCAAAGTGGGCAGCAAACGGCAGAAGGATATATAGATATCTGGTTTGCCTTCAGTAATTTCGATTGTTTAAGATTTAAATTCTTTTAGGAAAAAAACGTTCCGACAGCGCGTTCAGTTTAAAAACTAACGTGTTTTTATCTAAACTTTGTTTTTCCGTGCGGTGGTAGGCACCGATTTTCTATCAAGAAAAATTTCGAATTTTTGAATACAGACGAACCTGCATAGAAATAGTTTGCCTAC
Organism: Diabrotica undecimpunctata; assembly: GCF_040954645.1. Lineage (NCBI taxonomy): Eukaryota > Metazoa > Arthropoda > Insecta > Coleoptera > Chrysomelidae > Diabrotica > Diabrotica undecimpunctata. Next base: position 150,852,251 of record NC_092809.1, read on the forward strand.
CGCAAAAAAGGCTGGAAGAGGAAAACTGTAGGAAAAAATCGACAATTTTTTAAGCTGAAAATTGTTTCACAACTTATTCAAATGTAACTTTTCTTTGTGTAAATAAAATAAATTTTTGGTTTTTTTAATATACAATTTCTCTTCTGAGGAAGCTATTACACAGCGAAACATGTGTTAACAATGGTTTTGATTTTTAAAATAAAATTATTGGAAGAAAGAAGTTTTGTTTTTTTTTTTCTTCAAGAGCGGAAGAACTCCTGAAGGAAGTATGAGTATATTTGTTGGCCCTTCCTTATATTACTGGGCATCTTACTTAGATACAAAGAAATCAATACAAGACCCTACCAAAGCAAAAATACCAACTGCAATAATGTCGGTAAAATTTCATACTAATAGCAATCGGCAACATCGCAAAGCGCAACGCATCAGAAGATGGGGTAGGTCCTTAGCAACGCAGGAACCCCAAATCGTGACCCTAGCTACGTGCAGGAACATTCGCAGGAATCGTTAATTTTTGCGGTATCGTCATTATTCTATTGATTTATTGTTATAGGTATGAGTACAAAGGGAGTTAATTGCGTTTTATTATTACTAATTGATGGGTTTAACTGAAGGTAATAAAAAATCTACTAACGAAATTTTTTTTTAGTTCACGAACAATTTTCAGAGCATTTTAATAAATCGGCACCAAGTAAGTAAGTAAAATAACTAGAACAGTAAGTACTCTAAAAAACGATAAAATGGAAAGAAAAATAGCTAATAATAACGAAAATCTCAAACGTGTATTCAATCAAATTATGAGTGATGTTTTAAGAAATATTGAAACAACGTCATGCCCGTTTATACGTTATTAAGACGACAACGAAGTCATAACTTAATACTAGACGAGCACAACAATCTGCTCTACGAAAATGAGAGAATATTTGAGAGATGGAGGCGATACATGGAAGAATTATTCAAGGAAGAGCAAGAGACAGAAGCCAGTGTTTCTGGATGTTCAGGACCAGAAATAACGCTCAGTGAAATAACATATGCAATAAAAAGACTAAAAACCAACAAAGCACCTGGACCTGATAACATAGAAGCTGAAATATTGAAATTATTAGAAAACAAACTAAACACTCTAGTCTACTAAACAAAATCTATGAAACTGCAGAATTTCCTACAGATTGGCTAGTTTCCACCTTCATTTCTCTCCCCAAAAAGGCAAATGCCACCAGATGCTCTGATTACAGAATTATAATCTTAATGAGCCATGCACTCAAAATCCTTCTTTCTGTTATTCACTCTCGCATATATAGAAAACTTAAAGAAAACATTAGCAGTGTTCAGTTTGGGTTTAGAAGCGAACTGGGAACGCGAGAGGCCCTATTTTCCATACAAGTATTGATACAAAGAGCTCGAGACGTAAATTGCGATACGCATGCTTTATAGACTTTGAAAAAATTTGAAAAGGTGCAACATCAAAAATTATTTCAGGTACTGAAATAATCTAGTATTGATGACAAAGATTTACTCCTAATTAAAAATTTATATTTACAGCAGAGAGCAACTGTACGAGTAGACAACGAAACCTCACAAGAATTCACGATAAAACGGGGAGTACGTCAGGGCTGCATTTTGTCACCGACGTTTCTGTTTGAAATATTTATAACGGAGTAGTCTTGATACATGAGACAAAAGAGATTTTAAGATTCTATGGAGACCTCAAAAACATGGAGGAAAGTTGCTAGGAATCTACGAGAGTGACGACTTATTAAAATGAAAAAAGGATTGTCGAGCCAATTATGATGATGAATATGTAGTGTTTTGTATTAGAATATTTTTTATTTAATGGTTACTCTCATATGAATGGCCCCTCAACAATTATCCAAGTTAATCTACTTCTACTAAATAAGTATTGCACATTACTTCTTATTACATATATTTAATTAATTTATTTTTATTCGTTCTCTCATGTCCTTTCTGTAGTTCTAATACTTCTAGTTGATTGAATTCAGTTGAATTTTAATTACTTCGTCTCCTTTCCATACTTCTTTATATCTCGTTCTGATCAAACTTTTTCATTATTTATAACGAACCTACTATAGCAAGTTTTTAATGTACAAAAATTTACAATTCGTTAACAAAAAGCATTTTAATCAAAAATACATTCATTACAAAAAATTCCGTCTATAAGTCTGTTTTAAGCGAAGAAATAAATTAGCAAAATTTGATATTTCCTGGGCCTTCTCGCCGCATTCTCAATATTTGTTAATTTCTGTCGCCTCGGCAAGTGGTTCGTTTGTGAAAAGAGGTTCGTGACATTTAAATGTTTTGTCTAGTAATTGTGACTAATGACGGTTTTAAATATACTCACTGCTTGATTGCTCCATTGTTTTTGCTATGTTGGGCTCTCAGTTTATTACCCACCATCTCTCGAATACCGAAGGGTGTTCATCTTCTCGATGAAAATTTAGTATACAAGGACAATAGACAAAAAAGTCGTGCCAAAATTTAATTATTTAGTTGTTTTTGTCAAATATGAATTATAAAATCAAAACGGTTATTTAAATAAGCAAATACTTTTTAAGTACACACTGGTTGTGAATAACAGAAGACAAGCTATTAAATTATATAAGAAATCTCCTACAATGGCCAATTACATACAATGCCAAAAACTTGTATCAGAAGCCAAAATATTTCTAAAAAATAAAGCCAAAAAGTGCTGGACTGATTGGTGCTCAAAGTTGAATAAGAATATACCATCAGCAAGCTTATGGAATCAAGCTAGAAAATTACAATTTCTTCTATAAAATATAAAACAGAAAACCTATTTCTTCTATAAAATGTTTGACGATTCCTTAGAAGAACAATTTTTTGATCAAATTGCTCCACCGTCTGTAAAAAATTGCAAAACTTTTGACTATTCTTTCAATAAGCAATATCATTTTTTGTTAGAATCTTTTAATACTTTAGAATTGGAATTTGCCTTAAAAAATCGAAATAATACTATTAGTCTGGACTATTATCTAAACCTGGACTATATTATAGTCCAGGTTTAGATAATACTAAATATCCAATGTTACTATATCTTCCCAAAAGTGCCAAAATTTTACTATTGGAAATATTTAATGATATAATCATGAATAATTCAGCAATAGCTCAATTTCAAGATGTAATCATTATCCCCATACTCAAACAAGGGAAAGATCCTAATTCCGTTCACTCATATAGACCTATCTCACTTATGTCTTGTGTACTGAAAACTTTGGAACGGATGATTAAACATAGATTGGAATGGTGGTTATATAAAAAGAAGTTACTTCCAGATTTGCAGTTTGGGTACAGAAAAGGCTGTGGTACCATAGATGCACTTACCACATTGGTAACGGACATTCAGAACTCCTTCTCAAGTAATATTTGTTTACCGACAATAGACAATAGTATTAGATATAGAAGGAGCATATGATAGTGTTTGTCTCGATATTTTAATGGAAAAATTAATAAAAAATTTTCATATACCACCACAATTGGTAAACACTATTCTCAACTTTTATTCTTGCAGAAAAATTTACCTGAGAACAAACAATAATAAACTTATAGGTCCTCGTTATAATAAACAGGGACTACCGCAGGGATCAGTTTTAAGCCCTCTATTGTTTAATATCTATACAGCAGATTTACATAACATTTCCATTAAAAATATCAGCTTTAAAATAATACAGTATACTGATGACTTTCTTATGTATTCTTCTACCAAAAAATACGATAACTGCATTCAAACTTTAGAAAAAATACATGATAGATCCAAAAATTGGTTCAAACAAAATGGGTTTCAAATTGCATCAAGTAAATCAAGTATTAGTATTTTCACTCGACACAATATCCCAAAACTAAATCAGATAAAATTGAATGGGTATGATTTTAATTTCAGTTCTTCAATTAAATATTTGGGAATGATTCTCGATCGCAAGTTAACTTGGAAACTTCACGTTGAGTTTATGTTGGATAGATGTAAGAAGGGTCTAAATTTCCTCAAATCAATTACAAAAACATGGTGGGGTGCAGATGTGGAAACTTCTTTGCTTTTCTTCCTATCTTATATTAGATCAATTATCGATTATGGATGCATATTATATGGTTTAGCAAGTAAACATATTCTGAAAACAATAGATGTGTTTCAAAACGCAGCATTGCGTATTTGTTTGGGTGCCATGAAATCGACGCCTATTAATGCTCTACATGTGGAAGCTCTAGAAAATCCCTTGGGCTATAGAAGAGAATACCTCAGTCAAAAGTTTGTTATTAATATACAAAATCGTAACACTACTCTCTACTCAAATATGTGTCTCTACTCTATTATCAGGAGTATTGGCAGGGAAAGATGGATGTCAAAATATAAAGAGGTTCAGAAGTCTTCAAGAAACCATTACTTTTCTATTCATCCATGCTTACCAAAAAATATTCCCCATTTTAATTTTAACTATAATAAAGTACATTCTTCGTTAATAACCCGGTTAAAACTTAACCATGGCCTCTTTCCAGAGCATCTGCATAGGATTGGAATCTATGAAACCCCTTTCTGTCCTTGTGATGGTAAATCTGTCGGAGATTTGAACCACTTATTTTTCGATTGTCCTAATCATAGGGAACAGACTCGAAGCCTATATCTAGATTTAATTGATCTCAATATTAGCCTACCAGTGAACATCAGCAATCTGTTATCTTATTCTGACAAATCTATATATAATATTCTAATCAAGTTTATAAACGATTCTAAAATAAAAATTTAAACATCCTTATAACAATTTTCTGTGGCAAAAAGATTTTTTGTCTAATGCCATCTCTCTCTCTCACACACACACACACATGTGTCTCTACGACAAATTTTGATTATGACTTTAAATCAGAGGATAATCTTAACATCGAACATTTTTATTCTTGCTTGCAACCCATTACTGTGATACAACCGAATTACCATGTAAATTCTTCTGTTAGCTTGAATATTTTGAGGTCCTGTTTATCTAGTATGTCAGACTCTTTAGTTATTTATACGGATGCCTCAAAGTCTATTGTTGGTACTGGGTGTGCTTTCTACATTCCATCAACTAATACAGAAAAACTTTGTCGATTAAATCCTAGTTTTTTAATCTTTAGTGCTGAAGCTGTAGCAGTATATGAAGCATTAAGATACTTTGAAAACACTTAGAATACATCTGTTACAATAGTATCTGACTCATTCTCTGTTATGTTAGCCATTGAAACTTTAAATTTTCCTAGTAATAACTCAAATATATATGTCTTTCCAATTTAAAAACTTGTTTATGACATTTATAAAAACCGAACAGTTGTTCATTTTTTGTGGGTTAAAGCACATCTAGGTCTTAAATACAACGAACATGTTGACCTATTAACTAAAAAGGCCATTGATACCGGAACGCAAGCTGGTCACCAAATCTGTAGACAAGACGCATTAACAATAATTAAAAATAATATCAATAGTAAATGGAAACAATCTTGGCATATATATAGTACGCAGTCTTTCTCACAATATGCTTCTATACAGCCTTTAATCCCAAGTGATTATTGGTTTAAAAATTATTCTGTTCCACGAAGGTATATAACATCCATCCATATAATAAAATTTGGACACGCCTGCTATCCTAGTCATCTGTACAAACTAAAAATCGTAAATTCCAATTTATGTCCAGACTGTCAAAAAGAAGGTGATCTAGATCACATTTTCTTCGAATGTAAAAAATACACAAAACAAACTGAAATTCTAATAAAAAATTTAGTCAACATCAGAATTTTTCCTCCGTACAATATGTGCTATCTGCTATCTCTAAATATAAGAGTTGTAAATGAATGTTTGATGGAATTTATTTGCAAAAGTAAGCTGAATATTTAACTGTAATTAGAATCCTAACCTCTGTTTTACCCCATTTGTTATTACCTTTTATCCGTGACCCAATCTAGTTTGTCTTAACAGCAATGTCTTGATGGGTCCCTAGACGAGAAACGAGTGTCCATGTTTTATCTCTATCCTATCCTTAATAATAATTTTAATACTTAAAATTTGTAATGCTACTTAAGTTTGAATTTTATATTATCTTTTTATATTGTACTACACAATCTTCTTTCTGGGTAGAATATTTTCATGTTGTGACTGGCTGTATGGCACTTGCCATACTTACCAAAACCGTGAATCGCATAATATTTTAAGGCGTTTAAAGGTCAATTTTTGAATCTCCTTAAGGCCTCATTTAATTTAGAATATAACCTATAAAGAACATTGATTTTATCTATTTTGACGTATGTAAAATGAAGAAATTCTTCCAAAACTCTTAAAAAATAACAGGGTTTCGGATTTTTGAAGATGGCGCACCATCGGAAAAATTTGAAAAAAATCAGAGATGTAGTTTTTGATAAAATAAACAAAATAAAAAAAAACAATTAGACCTGCAACCACCTCAAAAAACAAACTTATACGCTTTTTTCGAAAAAAAAAAACCATTTTTAGGTTATGGATAACCCAACCTATGGGCCTATAAAAAATAGACAAGTCTTTTAAAGGCCTCAACTAAGTGTGTGAATTTATTGAAATTTTTAAATAAATTGCATTCGACCTAAAAAATAAAAACAAAAAATTGACGTTTCCGTGGGTACTTAGAAGTAGGGGGATGGGAGGGGGTGGCGATCGAGCCTTATTTTTTAATCACATAGAACGTAAAAAAATTTTAAAAATTGAATTATGTAAGTTTTCCATCTTATATACTATTGTTTTTTCTTTGCGAGATATGCCAATATGTTTTACCTTTTTTTTACTTTTTACTCGCATTAGTTTACTACTTATTTGAAACGTTTTATACGTTTGGGATTCCTTTCCTCATTTCCTCATTACAGGTCGTTTTTAGCTGTTGTCGTGGTTGTTCTAACACTATTGCCATAAATGGGTTGCATTGCTCCTGTAGTTATCCTTTTCCCGCTCACTGTGGTAGTGGAGGGTATCCGTCAAAGATAGAAGAATAAAGAAGGGATATAAGCTACTTGGTACCCAACCAGAACATCAGTATTGGTGGAAAAGAAATAGAACTCGTAGATAGATATAAATACCTGGGACATGAAATTATGATTGGCAGGGATAACCAGACTCATGAACTGAAGAGAAGAATCGGCCTTGGGTGGGCAGCATTTGGAAAACTGAGAGAAACTTTTAAAAGTGAGCAGCCCACATGCCTAAAGAGAAAGGTATTTGATCAGTGCGTCCTACCAGTCTTGACGTACTCAGCAGAAACACTTACCTTAACAAAAGCAGCAGCTACCAAACTGAGAGTCACGCAGAGAAGAATGGAGCGGTCTATGTTAGGAATAACTCTGCGAGACAGAATAACCAACGAAGACATCAGGAGAAGAACCGGAGTGACTGACATCATCGAGAAGATAGCCAGACCAAAAAGGAGATGGGCAGGACACATAGCCAGAATGACAGATGGGCGATGGACAAAGAGGTTATTGGAATGGAGGCCAAGGGAAGACAAGAGAAGCGTCGGTCGACCACCTACAAGATGGACTGACGATTTAAGAAGACTCGATAAAAACTGGATGAGAGCGGCGCAAGATAGACGGGGTTGGAAACATGAGGAAGAGGCCTATGTTCAGCAGTGGACTCTTGAGGCTGGATGATGATGATCAGCTACTTTATCCTTTTATTGAAGACGTTTCATGTTCATACACATCATCACTTTATCTAAATATTAGTTAAATAATCAAACGTTTAATCAAATATATTATGCAGCTTATTTAAGATGAAAGTCAAGAAATAGCTTAGCTTATGAATTTTAGTATTGAATTCGACGGTCGTACTCCTTTTCCCGGTATATATTTCCAACAAATAATTAAAAATTACGAGTAAAATAACTTTTATTACATAATATATAGATCTACTCATAAACACCCTTTTTTATTTTTAAAACCAAAAGCATAAAACCAATACGTATTTCAAATGTGCTATATCTGCTTAATATTTTATCGTATATAAGTCTTTGACTCCCAAACTTTTATCAGAACTGTAGTATAAAACACCCACTTTCTTTTTATTTTTCAACATTTTTCAGTCTACCAAGATAATTGCCATTTTTCTTAATGAAGTGTTAGTTAGTTAAATGAGTTTAATTTAAGACATTGTATTTGCCTGCCTTAATTATTCAAATAAAAACAAGATTTAAAGTGCGAATCATTCAGCCATAATTTTCCTACGGTATAATTTAATATCTTTTTAACTTTTAAGTAATGTTTTATATTAAAAATCTTCAGACATTTTATGAAATATTGCCAATTAACACTCCAAAACTACGTACTAGCAAAGTAAGCACTAAACGTACAAATGAGGGGTCCTCAGTAGGGGTGGAGAATCCATTCCAAGAATGATTTTACATCTTTCAGTTTTTCTGGATGAATACTAAGGGGATGATTATATTTTTGAGTAAGTGTATAAAATTTTTCTTCTGCAGCTGTTAGTCTTCCTCTTTTATTCAAGGACATGGAATTAAATAATCCGCTGTATGATGCTGAATATTGTATATTTTTTGGAACTTCTGAAGATAGGCATAATTTCACACTACTTTGTAAAATACCTACCGGTTGGTTAAAATAGCTTTTCAGTACTGAACAATCGTATATATCCTCTTGCTGGTTACTAGAAAAGGTTTTTTTTTCTGACACTTCTTCAAAATGTCTTCCCAGTGATTGGGCGAATAGACCATTTCACAGTTTTTCTTGACATAATTTTCTACTACAGAAAAGTCTCTGTCGCTCGGCAACATTGTATGTCCTACCTGAGGAAATATATGAACTATTTCTTTAAAATAGTCATTTTGTAAAAGACAAAGCCAAAGACCAATGATGGTCCAGTTTTTATTTTGTCCGCAGCAATTGTCTGAAATAGCTATTAGTTTTCTGCCACGAATATTATTTTTCTCAAAGTACATTTTGAGACAGCTAGCGATTTCGTCCGACCCTCTTTTAGCAGTAGATTCATCCCACCTAAAAAAGTGACCCTGACCATCTCCAAGGGAATGTATGCTTAAATTATAGCACCACAGTTTTCTCTTATAGAACATGGGACCAGTGGTAAGCTTTGGTGTGGGAAGGGTTTGCTGTAGATCAAAACTTGCCACTGAAAACTTATCGCACGCTTGACATGTATCCATTTTTGGAGTTTTGAAACTTATATTATATTCTTTAGTAAATATTCTTCTGAATTTATCTGCAGAAACTGGAGTTTTCTTTTTCAAAATGCATTCTCCTACATATTTCTCATAACAAGTCTGAATAGAATATTCCATACTCATATATTGTTTAGAGCTGTTAGCACGGGTGTAATGGCTTTTGTACTTAGGTAAGCTTTCGATAAAAGATTTCAGAAAATCTATATCAGAATTGGAATATTTTTTAGGATGGTTTGAATGTCGACCTCTTAGATCTGATTTTGGAGTATTTGATCCAATTTTTAACTGTTTTACTAGATTTTCAACTCGACCTCGATTTTTCTGTAAGCCATGGATACTTAGCAAAGCCATTTTGCATACCTTAACATCTTTTCCTTGTGATTTTAATTTATATTCAATAGTTTGAGATCTTTTTGACATTAGTGCTTTAGTTTTCTTCCTAGTCACATTTTTAGATCTCATACAACCTTGTAAGTAAGCATTTTGTTTATCAAAACTGTTCATGCCCCAGAAATTAACAAAAATTGTCTGCAGCTCTTCATGAGCTGCAAATAACTCATAGCATTTATTGGGGCAACTACACGGTGGACCTTGTGTTTTTGATAAAATAATATTTCCTTTACCTCTGTATTGTTTCTATTCTTTTCCGCGATTTCTGAACTCTTTCGTTTTTAATTGCTTACTAAAATTGCGTTTCCTTTTTCTAGATTTTGTTTCTGATACAGAATCTTCTTTTTCTTGTTTACTGTGTTCATTTAATTCTCCTCTATTTTCTTTTTCTTCCTCCCCTTCTTCTTCAGTACTGGACTCTGGGTATGTGTGAGAAGAAATTTCTTCACATCCTTTACCATTTTTGACTTGCAAACAATTATTCTAAGAATATCAATAAATTACCTTCTTTGTAGAAAGTTAATCGAGCTAGCTTCACTAAATATTTGAAATTCAGGATCTTTATCTGAGTCATAATCATCGTAGCTCTCAGAAATGTCACTATTAACATCAAAACAGCCATTTAGATTTGAACAACCTGGTTTGTCTTCCGCTGTCATGGACACATAACATTATTTTCATGCGTATGCATGTCTCTTACCAAATTTTAAGAAATTAATCTTGCGCCATCTGTTATTCGGAGGACAAAATAAGTCGAAGTTTTCTGCGTTGCCATGTCCCTTGCCATCTTTTACATAATATTTCGGGAAATATCAAAATTTGTCCTTTACCATTGTTTACTACCGAGCCCCTCAAATATTGTTCTGTCTTCTGAAAAACTTGTGACTAATACAAGTGAAGCATGCAAAAGATGCCTATTTGTCTACACATTACTTAATATTAATTTTTTGAGATAGACCTTTATTTTCATCATTCTTATTTAGTATCCTGTGATGTTTCAACTCTTTCTAAAAACTCTTCAAGTAACGTTTGTTTTCATCATTCATTTTTTATCTCTCTTATCTCCTCATGTTCTCGTTTGTTCATTAAAATAATCAAGCAAAGATACCATCCACCGTAAAAGCTATCGACCAATATCTTTGCTCTGTCACCTATTTGAGCGCATGATACTTTCAGCATAATAGAATTTCATTCAGAATAGAATAAAAAAAATTCCTAAAAGAACAAAGATCTGAGAAAACCAAATCACAAATACTAAATTTTACCCAATACATCGAAGACACTATCCAGGACGGTATTTATAGATCTCACTGCTGCTTACAACACGGTGAATGAGAGAAGACTTCTCCAAATTCTTTATGACATCACATTAAACAGTTAAGTCACTTGTCTTATCAGCGTCTTCCTGTATAACAGAGGATTTTTCTCTCAATAGTAAGTAGTAGATGGAGAACACAGAAGAACGGTCTCGCTCATGGCAGCGTAATGGTGTACACTGTATAACATTTACACAAACTACCAACCCATCAACATCAAAATAAAAAATGAGATATCACAAGCAATAGGAATACGTAGAGGAGTACGACAGAGATGCATTTTGTCACCGCTGTTATTTAATGTTTATAGTGAAAGCATCTGCCAGGAAACCCTTTTGCAAGCAAACGAAGGAATCGTAATCAATGGAGAGGTTGTAAGTAATATTCGATACGCAGACGACACTGTACTAGTTGCAAGAACAGTAGAAGAATTACAACGATTACTTACAAATATAAATATTGCCTGCAACAATTATGGCATAAGTATCAATATCAAAAAAACCAAGTATATGGTCTTCAGTAAGAACATTACATAACCAGCACATAGTAGAAACGGCATTCAAATTGAAAAAGTATCAACTTACAAATACGTGGGGACTTCAATAAATGAAACTGGAGACCAAAACAATGAAATAAAAAGACGTATCGAAATTGCCAGGGCCACCTTCATAAAGATGAGGAAATTCTTCTGCAACAGAGATATAAGCATCCCTCTACGATTAAGAGTGCTAAGGGGCTACGTATTTAACACGCTATTATACGGTATAGAGGCCTGGACTCTCAAACCGAACAACATAAAAAATATTGAAAGTTTCGAGATGTGGTGCTACGGTCGAATGCTGAAGATAAGTTGGGTTGAAAGAGTCACAAATTTGAAGTAATGCGAAGGATAGGAAAATACCCAGAAATTTTGTCAACGATCAAACGAAGAAAACTCGAATATTTGGGTCACCTAATGAGAGGACATAAATACGCATTATTTCAAAATATAATGCAAGGAAAAATAGAAGGAAAACGGAATCCAGGCCGTAGAAGAAGGTCATGGTTGCGTAATTTGAGAGAGTGGTTTGGCTGTACCACTAATGAACTCTTTAGGTCAGCTGTAAACAAGGTCAGGATAACCTTGATGATTCTCAATCTCCGATAGGAGTGGCACAAGAAGAAGAAGACCAACCCATAGCAGTAAATACTAAGACTTATATATATGCAGACGATACAGCTATTGTTTCACAGGAAAAACTTTTCCCGTGAAGCCTTAAACGCAATGACAACATACAACGAATCAAACTATCTAAGCCAAACCCCGGAAAAACTTTGGTGTGCTTTTGAAACACTAAGCTCTACCCTATTGTAGGTATCACTGCACCGGATATCCAAAGAGAAGTAGCTAGAGATATTGAACCAAACAAACTCGGATATTCAAGACATCCACTCAACGATTACGAGCCTAAAGCATGAATCATTACCGCACATCGTGAATAAGCTTTCTGTTCAGACAAACACATCTGCAAGATACACCAGAAAGGTGTATCTCTCTCAACACTCGTCTTGCAAAGTGAAAAGAAGATATTCTTCCTCATCTCAGTCTTCAAGAGGAACGTTCTTTCGTCTGGTAGTCATCTTCCTTACTCTGTGTGGAGAATTTTCAATCGTCTGATCGTCTGAGAAATGGGAGCTGTAGCCTGCTGACTCCGACACCCTGTGTCAATGTGGGGCAAGACTTAACACATCGACTTAGCTGTCCTCTGTTGGAGTAACGTTGCACAAACGATCTCTTGCACGGAACTAATACGACAACTTAGACCGCTCTTTTCTGGACGAACAAGATTTAGTTGTTTAAACTGGACACGTAAAGTAATGTAAGTATTAAAATTACTATTTTTTGTACTGTTGTACTACTGGAGTTTCATGTACCAAGTACTCAGCGGTATTGGTCTTGATGAAAATTAGTATCACATTAAAAATTTTACTTTAGTTTTTAGTTTTTAAAATTTAAGTTCCAGTTTATCTATGCAGTGCCGATGGTTTTTATAAAGTTACATTAATCAATGGAACACTAGTGCTAAATGCATTATGAAGCTATTCATCAAAAGTTAAGTGTAAGGCTAGCACTCAAAAGAAGCAGCTGACACAGATGTTTATCTGTGTCTGATCTGATCTTATCAAATCTAAGAAATCAAGCTCTTTTTTATTTACATAAAATGAGTTTTTTAGACACTGCAAGCCAGTTGATAAACATATAACGAAGTACACAAATTTCTCGATACCCATTATCCATTATCCATACCACTGAAACCATGTACACTCACAGAAATTTGCAAAACCTAAACTAAACAAACTCAAATAAGGCGACAGGTTAGGACCCAATTCCTGGCGAAGTATTAAAGAAAATATTTGCTCAGGAAAGCGTTAGTCTTGTTAACGATTATAGCAACAAGTTAAGATTTTGTCACTTTCCCATTCTGTGGAAAAACACACTAATCATCATGATTGCGAAACCAGGGAAACAGCATACACAACCATCTTCAACTGCTACCAACTTCCATGTAAGCCTACTAATAAGGATGTCAAAAATCTTGGAAAAAAGACTTCTTTTATACTGAGTTTTTGAAAGCGTATATATAAATAGCATCATATCTGAATCCCGTTATATAAAAATAATCAAAAATTATCACTATATTTTGTGACAATAGTTTAAAATGAGTTTTTTATGTGTTACCAGTTTCTTAATTGTATAGAACATAAAAAGAATCATTACTTTATTTAAAGTTTTTCTAGTAGTGGGCGATACTAAGAAAAAATTAACTTCCGTAGAAGGTAATCATTTGTATGCTTTAGGTTAGAGCTAGATAACTAGGTCTAGATAAACATTCTAATGAATTAAAAGTTAGTTTCTTGGTTAGTTAAGCCTCATATCGAAACTGCAAGTGTCGCGGATGACAACTTCTGTTTTAAAGTCTTACGTGTACAGATTGTAAGTTTTTTTAAGTTAGAGTATCTCTTTTTACTAACTATGAGCTTTTTTAAATAATCCGTAACCTTTTTTATAACCAATAAACTGCGTTCAACCTATCTTAAAGCTATCCAATACTCACCGAGCAAACATGCTATATAATTGGTGCTATGATCTGAACAAATATTATTATATCCTCTCGAGAACCCAAACAATTCCCGTCAAAGGTAAATACAGTCTACAGACAAGTTGTGCGAATTACAACAAAATTAAATTACTAAACTACTTTGTAAATAAATTTATGAGATGTTAGTCCTTCATTTGAATACGCGGTTTTCATAAACTATGTTTTGAATAAACACATACTTTGTAATAATAATAATTATCTTGGTTTAAATTGTTCTTCGATGATCCAACTTCCGTCATTTCATGAAACCCCCTACAGGTTCTTTTATCTTATCTCTGTTAACGTTAAGTAAAATATCCATCAAAGAAAAATTACCAACTTTTGTATTGTCAACGAATGTTGATAACAGAAGTTTCTAAAATTACCTTAAGCTGCCAACAAAAGTTGTAAAGAAATATTGAAAACAATGTTTCCGTTTTAGTTGGTAAACTTCAAAAGAAATAACCGTGTTAGAAATATTATTGTTAGTGACATGCTTGGTGTGTACGCTTAGTCAGTCGGAAACTTTAATTGCAGTTAAATCAGTTGCAAAAAATCGTGGCGGTCGTGTGGATAAACGAATTAACTGAGACGTTAATAGATTGATTTATATAACTCTCAGGGGTTTTTGGGATTCAACTGATAGAATTTATAAACAAAAAACGATTCTTGGAAGAAGTATTTTAGTATTTTTATGAGACTATACGCTTGAGAAATAACAGAGGAATACACAATTTTGCATGAGCCAGCATATCTTCGTTCCCCGGTTCCCCAATAGGAAGACGATCAGTAGGAAGACCACGAAACCGATGGAACGACAACTTACTGGAGGCACATTGAAAAACAGACTGAGTCATATATACATAAAAAGAAGAATATATTTGTTGGTTGAAGACAGTTTGTCAACTTATGTGATCTGTTATGTAGACAGCTAGTTGCAAACTAAAATGTTACCCAAACTGTGGGCAACTTATTTTAAATCTGGTGTGGATGCAGGAAGAGAAGCAGATAAAAACAGTAGGCTACAGGATCTTAACTAGACATTCCCGCTCTATAATTAAAAGATCAAATGTTTCACTTTAAAAATGCAAAAAAAACTCTCTCTCTCTCTCTCTCTCTCTTTGTCTTTCTCTTTCTCTTTTTCTTTTTATTTCTCTTTCTCTTTCTACTGAAGGACTACGCCAAGGGTGTATTATGTTTCCAATTCTGTTTAACATATACTTGGAAAAGTTCTCTTATAGTGATAAAAGAAATTAATAACATGGGAATGCCCATAGGTGACCCTATCTTTTCGGCAGACTTGGTCACCATTCTCACTACATAACCAGCTCATCGAAGTATCTGAAGAATGAATTCTGAGTTCTGTGCCTCTTTGAACGGTTGGTAGAGTTGGTTGTACTTGGATCTCCACACACTCGTTAATAGGTCCAAATATCTTCCTTAGGACTTTTCTTTCGAAGACTTCCTGCTTTCTCTTTCTGTCTTCTGTCATCACCCATGTCTCGCATCCATAACATGCTATTGGTCTGATAATAGTTTTTACTTTATTTAAAAAATATACTTTTTTTCTTTGAGTTTCTGGTTCTTTTGTTTCATCCATGTTTAATGCAACTCCCAAATATATGAAACTTTTTAGTTTCAATATCGTCCTCTAATTCAACTGTGCGTCTGTTTCCCCTAGCTCTTGCCTGTGTTAGCTTTTTTTATTTTTTGAATATTTCCTTCTAGTCTTCCTGCATGTTTATATCCCCTTCATTTTCTTACGTCCCTAAAGGTGTTTGGAAATCAACCTCTCAATCAATAACATACATTGCTCAACAGAAGAACAGAGCATGGAAATAAAAGAAGATTTCTACGAACAACTAGAGAAAACTAAGTAATGACATCAAGATCTTACTAAAGTACATTCATTTACCAAATTCCCATCAGTAAACATGAGCACGTGTTGATATTCGCCGTCTCATTCGTCAAGAGGCTGTTAAATATAATTTATTACCTTAAGTCAGACAGATTCTCATGTTACAGATCCAAACTTGCCAGCATTTTAAATTCAAATTGTATCGTGTTGATTTTTAAGTTAATATATTGTGTTATATTTATGTTATAGTTATTGTTAAGCCATTTACTGGTCGTGTTATTTTTTAGAGTTTAGTTTAATTGTGATATAATGATTAAATTTCAAGAAATTCTTACACTAACAGTTTCAAAAGTAAATATTTTTAAAAATCATATGATACATAGGTCGTACATCAGTACGACCCTGTTTGGCTTACACGTGGTTCTATTGACGATTGGGAATTTGTAAAATGAATACGGTTTAGGAGATATGAATGCTCAAATAGACAAGAAAAATTTTTCTTCAGAACCATTGGTAAACATTGACTTCATCAAAACACCAATGGAAATGGAGAATTACTTCTATCAACTTTGTTAGTAGAAAAAACATGATCATAAGTTCGACTTTTTTCTCAGACATACACAAAGCGACATGGGTGGAATAACCGTCAATCAAAATTTATCATGTTTTGATAAACAAAAGAGCCGCAACAAGCATACACGATGTGAAGGATGAGCATGCTGCAGATCTAGTACAGATAAAATGCAGATGTAGAAATCAGAGAAACAGCAGTAATAGAAAAGAACAAACAACAGAACAACAAGATATACAAAAATTAAGACAACAAGATATCAATCAGAGTTATTTAAGATATCAAGACAGATATAACTCAAACACTGATAAATACTGGTAGTCTAGACACCGAAGAACATTGGGAAGAAATCAAAATGAAAGTGATTGACGCAGGATAATAAATAAAGAAAGAAAGAACAAAAAGAGGCCGAGAAAACGAAAAGAGGAAAAAAACAGCCATACAGAAAAGAAATGCACAAGAAATATATGGAAAGAAGAACCAGAGAAAGAAACCCACGACGAAGATGCAAGACTTAGAGCTGATAAAACGGTAATATATAGAAAATGGAAGAAAACCTTCAAAGCAACGATATAAGAGAAGCGTATAAATAACTACGCAATTTAAGAGAAAGATACAAAATCCAAACAAATCTATGCAGAAATCAAGAAGGGCAAATAACCAGTGATCCAAAAGAAATAAAATCAGTCTGATGAAATTCCTAAAAATTATGTTTTTGTGTAGAAAGTACAGGCATTTGTAAGTACTTGTTCATAAGAAAATAATTGTGTTCATATGTAACCAAGTCTCGATACACGATACACAAGTTGATCATTTTCAAACTGCTTAAATTAGGTCTAAACTATTAAACATAACCCCTATTTAATGTAGGATTTTAATTAATTTCGAATAATTCTGTAAGTTAATCTTAATTATGTATTAATATTCAAAATGCAGATTCTCTAAAACATTTAATCGTGTAAGGATTCTATCTGTACCAAATGTAATCTCCTCAGGAGTGAAGCTAATCGCTTTGTAGTTTCCTATTAAGCACTATTTTTACTTCCGTTTAACTAGGAGACGCAGAATGAGATGTTCCGGTTTGTGACGGGAGTTGCCTTTTAATGGCTGCCTTGTTCAATTGTTCCCTTTCATTTTGTTTCTTTGGTTTTGCTTGGCTTGCTGGATTTGTCGCGATGGAACGGTAGTTTTAATGTAGAGATTGCCGGAGGAGGATTATAGAAATGGCTCTGAGAAAATTAGAAATTTGGTAAAAAATTTTGCAGACTGTAAATCGGAGATGTAATTGAAATTGGATTGTTATAAAAAAAGATTCATTCATTCATTTATAATATGAGAAAATTTAAACTACAGTTTCTGTTTTATATAAAAAATATGAAGAAATAGATTAGAAAAGAATATATAAACGTTGCTTTCAAGATAGACATATTTCTAAAAACATTACATCTACCAATATGGTATACACGTGCATAATACCGTTGAGTTATAAAACAAAAAATAAGAACGTATTAATATGTATGAATCGTTGACCGGCCAACTTACACAGAGTCAGTAATCTTACACTTTTGACGAAGAAACGCATAAGCACTCAATACTCCCCAACGAGGGATGGAACTAGAAATAGAGAGAGAAATAATATGTATGCGAATAGTTGTACAGCTAAAATTTTCTGGATCTCTTAGAAGCTACTTACTCTTTTGCTTTTTTTCTAGTATATTACATGTGATTGTAGTAGCTATTTTATTACTATATTTTTCAGTTAATTAAGAATTTTATAGTTAGAAATTACCCTTTTTTCTATTTCGTTTGACGTCAAGTGTAGTTCCTTGGGATTCTTTAATACATCGCTGGTGTAATTCTAATACCTCGTAACCCAATTTTTATGGAATTTTAGATTATGAGCTATTCCTATAGTGAAAAAGTGAGCTAAATCGATTGAAAAATACCTCGTAAACCATCGACGAACCATCGACAACCATTTGTTGTTATCACCTTTTAAAAAATACCACGTATCCAAATGTTATAAAGTTTGGATTTGTTTTTGGGTTACGAGTTATTAAATAAGAAATATCTAGTAAGCCATCACAATGAATGACAAACTTCAAAGTCGTTGCATTTGGTATACGAGATATTGATATTATTGTAGAAGCTAACGATGAAGCTAGCAATACTGCTATTACCGAAAAAGAAAATTCTTTTGTGACCATGATTGATGTTTCAACAGAAGAGGCTAATACTACTCCTGTGTACTGATATTATTATGTTTTTTTTTTGATTGCAGATCATGAAGAGCATTCAGAAATGACTGATAATGAGACTGGAGTCCTACAGAAAAAAAGAAAGAAGAAACCAAATAACATTCAATGGCAGAAGAATAAGGCTAAAAGACGGCGATGTAAGGGTGAACAGTACCTTGGTTACACTAGAGTCAATAAAGTAGTTAAACAAAACAAACCACGGGATGGTCGACAGGTTGGGGCCCCGTGCACCTCCAAAGAGTGCATTCAAAGAAAAACACGATACTTCTCGAAAATTACAGAAAGCCAGCGGCAGAAAATCTTTACATCCTTTTAAAAAAAAACTAATTGGGATCAGCGAAAAACTTTCGTGGTTAATCACGTGAAAGTAAAAACCAAAGCGAAAACTTATACTAAAAATAACAGCAGACGAGAGAACATATTGGTCTACTACTTGACTATCGAGAGCGAAAAAATGAAAGTATGCTAAAAACTGTTCCTTTCAGAATTTAAAAAATCAACTAGCAATAAGCCCTCCAACACAAAAATGCTATCAAAAATGGATTTTGCCAGGAATTATCTATATGGCTTGCAAAAACTGGAATCTCATTATGGGAGAAAGTCTTCCAGCAAATTGTATTTAGAGCCTGTTATAAAAAGCATGTGTCAGTTGTATAATCTATACTGTGAGTTCAGTAAAAGTAAAGGGATAGATGATGTTTCACGGTGCACAATAAGCAATTTGCTTGATGAAATGAACTTGTCCATACATCCAATAAAAAAGGATAAATGTGACACCTGTGTTAAACATGAGGTGGGCTAGTTAGATGATAAAGACTGGCAGAAACACAGAGCACAGAAAGATCGTACTCGAGATGAAAAAGAGCAGGATAAGATAAATGCTATGAAAAATGAATGTTAAGTTGTTACAATGGACTTGCAAGCTGTAAAGATCAGTCCTTGTGTTCAAGCGAACGCAATATTTTATAAAACAAAATTATGTAGTCATAATTTGACCGTTTTCGATCTTTCCTCAAAAAAGGTTATCTGTTATTGGTTTGACGACACTCAAGAAGACATAACAGCGTCCATTTTTAGAACTTGTATCCTCAGCTATATAGAAGAGTACTGCCAGGATGTTACAAGACCTGGCATTTGCCGTTAGGAACAACAGAGAAATAATACAAAAATTTCTAGTTTCCGGTCACACTCAAATGGAG
The DNA here is from genome assembly GCF_040954645.1 of Diabrotica undecimpunctata. Taxonomy (NCBI): domain Eukaryota; kingdom Metazoa; phylum Arthropoda; class Insecta; order Coleoptera; family Chrysomelidae; genus Diabrotica; species Diabrotica undecimpunctata. Next base: position 150,872,174 of record NC_092809.1, read on the forward strand.
TTTGTACAGAATCCTTTTACTATTGCTTAGTATTCATGATGCAACAAGAAGCAACAGAACCGTGAAGAGTGGCGAAAAATGGGAGAGACCTATGTCCAGCAGTGGACAGAAGAGGTTGCATGATGATGATGATGAGTATTCATGATGATTCTATTTACATCAATTGTGCTTTACTTTCGAACACAGTCATCATCTTGCCTCTTTCACTGATATCTTCTATCCAGAGTTGTCATCTTAATAACAGTAGATAGAAGAAGACCTTGGGTAGCAAATAACAGTCGGAGACAGAATTTGTTTTTCCCAAGACATCCAAGACATTTATTTTATTTAACAGACTGTAACGAGTCCGTCACTTCAATAATTCTTTAATCTATTTGAATAACATTTTTAAATCCATATCCCATTAATATTTCTTAATTTTTAATTTTTAAGTTGGTATTAAACAGCGACTCCAAGCGGCCGTTTTGGCAGACATGCTTATCCGACTAAGAATTAATAGCGCTCATTCTGGTTTCACTTTGGGGAAAATAAGTTCGGTTAACTAAAAAAAAAGTAGGCGGCATGAGAAGTGCTAAATTTGTTTTCAAGAATATTCATTTTTTTTTTGGGGAAGAAGATGGAAAAATTTTAGTTTGTTTTGTAGTGTATACCATTTGATTTATAGCAAATCTTAGCCGGTAAGTGGATTCAATTATCAATAAAAAGTATAAAAACCATTTTGATTCCTATAATTGTCATCAATCGCCGGTTGTACGGGCATCACTTCAGAACGACTGCACCAAATTAGATCATTCTTTTAAGTTGTGTTTCTTAATCACAGCAGGAGAAGGTTTGTGCAAAATATAATTTTCAAAAAAATGTACAGAAAGACTTCAACAGTTGTTGTCGCATTTTAAATCGCAATATAACTGATAGATGGTGCCATGATTGCGAATGATGGTGCTTTGATTAACAAACGAAGCTAGGATTAACAAAATAAATGTCAATATTAATAGATTGGGCAGCCCAGCCATACCTGGTTTTCGTTCGATCATCAAAATCAAGCAGTGTCGGTTGCGGTTACTACTTGAATGATTAACCGCTTGCCATCACAAAATGTTTTTTGTTGCCATATGAAACCTTCCTTCTCCGAAACGGCTGGACCGATTTTTATGAAATTTTTCATGTGTATTCTGTAGGTCTAAAAATAGGTGTATATTTATTTTTTTTTTTTTTTTTTTTAAGATAAATGCTGAAAAAACTAAATGCATGGCAATAAGAAAAACGCACTTTTAAGAATACAACTGCAAGTAGATAATGCTCCAGTCGATCAAGCGAAAACATTTAAATACTTGGAAATGATGATGAATGACCAATGGGATCCTCAACAAGAAATAAAATGCCGTACCGAACAAGCAAGACAAGCTTTTATCAAATTTAAATCGCTTCTATGTAACCGCAATCTTTCCTTCAATCTCCGCTACAGGATGGTTAAATGCTATGTATGGTCCATATTGTTATGCGGCATGGAAACATGGACGTTAACAGTACCTTCCATTAATAAGTTGGAGGCCTTTGAAATGTGGACGTTGCGAAGAATGTTCCGCATACCATGGACAGATAGGGTGAGAAACGAGGAAGCATTAAGAAAGGCAAATACTGAGAGAGAACTACTCAATTTAATCAAAGTTCGAAAAATTGGATACCTCGGCCATACTCTGAGAGGAAAAAAATACGCAATCCCTCAACTAATCATCCAGGGAAAGATTGAAGGCAAGAGAGGAGTAGGTCGCAAACAAATGTCGTGGCTACGAAACATAAAGAACTGGACAGTCATAATTAACACTGTCTGGCCTTAGATTCGCCAACGCACTATAGATGCACGGCACTATAAGAAGATTTATTTTTCATGCCCCTCAGGGGTCAGGGTGGTTTACCCCAAAATTTTTTTTTTATTTTTACGTTTGTATGATGTGGCATTAAAAATACATACAAACCATAATTTTCATACCTCTATTAATAACCTCTATTTACAAGTTATAAACGAATTAGAACAGTTTTCAAACGTCATTTTGGAGGGAAGGCTAATTGAAATTTTGATTTCTCAATGCATTTCTCGAAAATTAGGATAAAACCAAAAAAATGTGACCTTAGTGTATACTCTGTTGACAATAATAATTGCGTTTTTGCAATTGACAAAATTATTAAACTTGCAATTAATAAACAAATTTGTTTTTCAATCTTTATTTATAATTATTTAAATAAACTAAGAGTCAAATTTAATATAGCAAGTCTTAAATGAACGCTTTTTCGTTCAACTTTGTAGAAAAAAATCGTTAAAACCTTCTGAAAAAGCAAAATGAATTACCGCAACAGTTAAAAACGTAAATTGTATGCAAAAATGACCCATGATTCATTATTTAAACAATGATCCCGTTATTAAACTCATGCACTTTCTTGAATATCTTTTGTGTTCACCTAAACTTTGATATAAAATTTGTTCCCACCTCTACCGAATTACATTTCGATTTACGTGTATTTATTGTAATTTTATTTGATCAGATTAATATACCTTTTTATTTAGACGTAACAACTTCCTTTTATATGCATTACCTAGCTTGTATACTTTTTAATTTTAACATAATACCTTCACTAAAAAGCTAAAGCAATTTTTGTGCACTCCTGTTGAAACTAAATGAACGCCCGTTTCTATTTTGTATAATTTTCACATTTACGTTATTATCAGCGTAAATATTACTCCGAAAATAATCCAGTCGCAAGTAGCTCGAAATAAAAGTGATTATTGTAATTGTCTATGTGAGGTCTGTTTGGTACGTGTTATCAGATTGCTGCGATATTCGTATCACGTTGATGCCATATTTTCCTTCAGTTTCGAGTGGACTATCATACAAAGAATCTGGCTACGCTTCACAAAATTCCTTTTTTACTTATTTATGAAGTCCATTCACATAACAAATTTAATGGTTTTTGCGAAAGATTTAGTATTGGAACGGTCGATACATTTGGCTAAGTAAGTAATTTTTTGAATTCAAGTTTCACTGAGACTATATGTGTTTATTATACAGGAGAAGTTATTGTAATATAATATTATCAGAAAATGTTGTTCAACAATCATGTGAAATAAGAAAAAAAGGGAAATTACTTTATAACCAGATACACCGATAGTACCAGAATTCTATCGCCAGAGGTCTCCAAATTTTGCTAAATCGTATCAAAAGTTGGTGAGGAATATACACATAAAAATAAACAAAAAAAATCGGTTGCCTGTAAAGTCGGTTTTACGGGCGAAGATTTTACGTGACAACGTCTTTTTCTCGGTAGAATATTTATTGATATGAATATTATTAAATTGCACAATAGGAACAAGGAATTGAATGAAAATAAGAATTGCACAAATTTTAACTATAGAAATATATTTTGTTTACTAAAACATTGTACATGTAAACTTAAACTTAACTAATTTCTATTTGAGTGATTTTGTTGAGGATAGGACGATGATAGGAGAAATATGAAATGAAAGGAAGTGTTTCTGCTGTAATGTGTCTTGAACGCCAAGAACGCTCGAGAAAGACAGAGACCAGTGATGTTCCGTGGAGCTTATCCAATATCGGGAGATGCCTTCGGCAAAATTTGGTAGATTTCGGTAGATCATATGCAATGACGTAAATTATATATATATATATATATATATATATATATATATATATATATATATATATATATATATATATATATATATATTATAATACAGTGCGTAAAATTAAGTGAACAACATAATGGAATTTTTTTTTAGTTTTATGACCTAAAACCTAAAATCAATCATCAATTAAATTTTTTGAGCCATATACACGAGGTTTGTCAAAAAATATGAACATAAAATTCATATTTTTTGATAAACTGCCTATATTACTAAAAAAATTTAATATCTGATGATTGTATTCTAAGTTTTAGATCATTCAGAACTTTTTAGAAAGAATAACTTTTTTCCATAAAACTAAAAATAGAAAAGTTTCCCATTATCACATCAGCTATTATGATACAAATAAGGTTTAATAATATTTTGAGAAATAGTTATAGGTCATAATATTTACAGAAAGTTAAAACGTTCTGGTTCAAATAGATGTAACAACCATTATCTGCTAATGGATTAAGTCGGCAGTCAAAGAAAACCGACAGCACACACACCGTCATTTAGCTAATAATTTATCACTTGATACTTGAGATTCTTTGAGAACTGAAGAGACGTGTGTGAATGATTATGATTACGGAATGATGTTTATACAATATGTTATTATTACGTATAAAATTACGAACTTGAATCTCGGGGTATTTCGCTTTCTTTGCATCTTTGCAAATATATTTTTAAACACTATAGGGAAGTATCAAATGAATTTTAATACAAACGTATTAAAAATACCAAGTATTAGGTTACACTGAAAAGTTTTTTGATGGTAACAGAAATAAAAAGATAAATTGTATTATCCGAATTTATTTTCAAGTCATTGTGATATTTGTTTTAAAATTAGGTAGATTCAAGGGGCAGTTCGGTAGATCGGTAGATAGGAATCAAATTCGGTAGATCTACCGAAAAATCGGTAGACGGAACAACACTGACAGAGACACAAGTACGGAAGCACGCACCGATTGAACGCGCCTAATTCTCTAGTGCTGCGCGCGCAGCGGACCGATCATGTTTGAGTGGGAGAGAGACGCAAGGCATTAACCGGTCCGGCGGGGCCTCTCTCTCGTTCGGTGACTCACTGTAACAGACGTGAGCGGTCGTTACACTTTTTCATGAATGACTCCGAGCCACAACCAAATTTAAGACGTTGTCACGTCAATAAAACGAAATTTTTGGTCTGCAGCTATAAACCATATCTAAATGTGTATTTTAAATTAAATGGAATACAAAAGTTAACAAATCAACCTATTAACTATCATAACGGCCAACTTGAATTAGACATAATACAACGCATAACTGCATTGACTAAACTAAAGCCACCTTGTGGATTACTTGTATTTCTTGTAGAAGCATGGACGCTAAAAGTACAATTATAATGAATCGAATTAAAGTATTGACAATGTGAGTATATAGAAACATGTTAAATATTGCTTGGACAGCTCGCTCACCTGACTAACCATAAAGTATTGAAGAATAAATAATTAATAAAAATAAGAATAAAATAAGTACTGCAGCTGATTCTTAAAATAAAAATAGAAAGACGTATGGGGTGTATATGGAGAAAACAAACTGCTTGGCTGAAAAAAAACACATTCTGAGATCCAAAATAGGCGAAAATACTGGACAACTTTTTTGTATAGCAGAAAGCCGTGAAGCATTTGCTACCATTATCGCTTTTGTCGGATTACTTATGTGATGATGAAAAGTTAGTGTAATTGCAAACGAGAGTACATTATTATAATCATCTCTAACAGTGAAAAAACTCAGTGTTTGGAAAAGAGAAATAGCTACATGAAAAAACGGGAGTACCTTATAATCATCATCTAACAGTGAAAAAACTGAAAAAAGAGATATATGCTGTTAATTCCATGTTATAGATAGATATAGCTAGTGATCTACTATTTTTTCATTCCAATAATGTCCAACGAGGAAGATTTCCCTATATGTTTTCATCACCCATGGGGGTTATTTTAAATTAATTTTTTCTTGTTCTACCTCCCTGTCTCCTTCAAAACATGACTTAACTATTCCTTGTAAGTCATCGTTTAGCAAACATTCCTTAACGTTTTTTTTTTCTATACATTGTTTCACTTCTGCAACATTCAAACTAATAAATTCTTCAGTCAAAATTTCTGGCTGCTTCAATTATTACTCATACCCTTTATTATTGGTATAAGCTATGTATATCTTCGGCATGTTTTCGACACAAATTTATCGAGCAGACTTTGACTGCCTTTGGTTTAAATTCATTTAACGGTATCTAAATGAAAGTGTTATCTAAATGATACCTAAATCGTCAGCGATACTGAGCAATTTTTATATCATATTCATTCAACAAATATATACTAATCATTTCAAACATTTGACGTTTGTATGAGGCTTTGACGCATCTATTAACTTTCTGGTGAACTGGCTAAAGTATGTTGGCAAAAAGCAGCAGGAACATTTCTATTTTTATAGTTTAGAAAACGAGGATTTTTGGAATGCTAAATAATACCAGATGATCTCATTTCCAACTACAATGACACTAACTCTGATAATAGAAGCGTTGGTTATCTTTTCATACTTTAATTCCAGGAGCTTGTCTGGTCTTTTTCTGAATGTAGATCCTGTTAAACATTTTCTACAAAATGCTCAATATAGCTCAATTGTCTCATCAAATTTCAAAACGTATCTTAGTTCGTGTTTGCCATTTCTAACAACTTATTTAAACTTTGTTAGAAATAACTCTGCGGCTTTCTAATTGGCCGATACATTTCCTCATACAACTTTAGTATTTTTTAAGTTCTACCAATCCAGAACCTATTCAACAACCTTCATCCCATAGTAAACTGCATGGTCTAAACATTTTACGTATTTTACTGGAATACATTTCTGTCAGCTGGTCTCTTTCTATTCATAATATCTTACATTCAAACATTCAAGGGATTTTTTCATTTTCACTAATGTTTTCTTGTGCACTGTGGCCATTCACTTTTACAACTTTCCTATGCAAAACAGAACAAACAGTGAAACAGACAAATTTTAACGTCTTTTATTATTATTTTTATAAATTTAAGGAATTTTTGTTATACAGTCTCACCATACGCAAATCCGTTTTCATTTCAACCACTGTTTTAGTTAATATTATGTTTACGTTTTCTAAATGAAAGAAGAATGAAGAATTAGCTACAAACTCTTTATATGGTGGAAATAGTATTCTAAGTAGATTACATTTATTATTGAGGAAATAATATACTATTTTAGATCGGTATAATACTAAACTCCTGGACAAAATTAACGCACCACTTTAATTAATCTAAATATTTACAATATGAACACAAAATAAAACTAAGTTACATTGAAATAATAATAAACACCTACAAATAAGTCCAACATGACTTTATCATGACCTTAATTTGCATTATTGTTTCTTTAAAAATTTGTATTTGCCCGAAATGCGTAAATAAGCTAGCATAACCCAAAATTGCAAAAAGAAAAAAATCAGTAAAGTAACACAATAAAATGCATCTGGGTCAACACTTATACCGTGTAGGCCCTCCTCTACTTCGTATGACTGCATTTATGCATCGGGGCTTGCTTGATATCAAATTTTCAACAAAAGCTTGCGGAATATTCTCTCATTCTTCAATAACGGCCTCAATGAGTTGGTTGTGATTGGCAATAGGGCGTCTACGACTTCGAATCTTTTTTTTTGAGATAGTCCCATAGATGCTCTATAGGATTCATGTCCGGACTGTTAGGTGGTCACTCTTATAATGAAATATCAACATCATTTAGGTAGCCAATAACCTGTCGAGCCACATGAGGACGAGCGTTGGCTAGCATGAATAAAAAATTAGGTCCAAGAAACGGAGCAAAAGGCATTACATGTTCGACAATAATGTTGTCTAAGTAATAATAGGCATTCATAGACCTCGTATGTATGGGGACCAATTCCGTACGAGCTTCAAAACAAATTCCAACCCCAAAACATTTTAGAGCCACCAACAAAAGGTACTTTAGGAGAGATATTGTAGCTGGCAAACCTTTTTCCTCGTCTTCGCCAGACACGCTCACGACCATCTGGAGCTTTTGGAGAAAAGAACTCGTTTCCAATTATTGATGGTCCAATTTTGATGCAATCTTGCAAAATTCTATCTCTAAACCCTGCGTTCTCTGGTAAGTAAGAGTTTTTTGGCCGGTTTCCTGTTGCTTAATTCTGCTTCATGTAAACGTCTTCTAACTATTCGAGATGATGTCGCGACATTTCGAACATGTGCTAGTTCATTTTTTAGCAAATTGATGGCGACTCTCCTATCTCTGAGAGCACGTTGTCTCAAAAAACGATCATCAATTTGATTAGTGCAACGTTTTCGCTCTTGTCCTGGTCTTCGATGGTACGACCCTGTTTCATTATATCGCCTCACCTTGCGACTGATGCTGGAACTGGATGCTGGATGTCTTCCTAACAAACCTGCAACGTATCGCATTGAATATCCTTTATTTAGGAGAGTCAACGCTAGTACTGCCTTCTCCATTGACAAATTTCTTTGGCGGTTCATTTTTTTATTTGACTTTTATGCAAATGAACTTCTAATCATGCATGTGATTAAAAATATCACAGTAAAAAAAAGCTTGTTTCTCACAAGCAGTTTGCTTTAATCGGCACTCGTTATGAAAAATTTTACTCACTTTTAGTCTAAAACGAAGTTTGATACAAATTATTGTTAAAACAAGACTATTATTAGCTTTAATAACAACTGTCACTGTCAAACAAGGTCCCTAGGCAACTTGTCGTACAGTAAATTATATATAAATAAAGATTATTGAGAAAAATATGAGTGGTTCGTTAATTTTGTCCAGGAGTTTATTTTCAACATATATAATTCCGTACTTAACCGAATTACTACATGTGTTGCAAAATAACCTACCGAAAAACAAATTCGTTGAATATTTTTTATACAGCCGTGACATACCATATTACGTTGTAGAGAAGCCACTGATTCAATTCGGAGATTCCGATAATTCTGCCAGCCGGACTCGACCGAAAAGATGTGATTTCGTGTACCTCACCATAAAAATTGACGTTTGCTATATCTTGCTTTGACGTTTAGATTTTCGTTTTCAAAAATCCTAAAATTAAAAATTATGAACTGAATTTTTTTCAGAATGGTAGTCATACAACCGATTCAAAACTCATGTTACAGTGTACTCTTAACTACCACAAAATATGCGACATATTTATTGGCGTACTACAAACAGCTAAATCCCCCTGTTACAAAAATGTAGCTTGACATACTAATATAATTCACGAATCAAAATACAATGGTTCCAAGTTCTGCGTAATTTTTTTATTTTTATTTTAGTTTCTTTAATTATTGTGTACTTTATTATTAAAAAATTACTTAATACATTCGAAACCGCAGTTATTCTAAATAAAAGCAATGATGTTGACTTGGTTGTTCTTATTTTAGGTACAGAAACATCTAAAGCTGCTGACATTTGTTCACCGAACACTACGTAAGAGCTTACCCACCTGGAAAGAACTTGATTTTATTCAAGTAGAGAGTCTTGTTTTTCTTGAAAGCATTTTCCCTTAAAAACGGAAAACGTGGCCGAAATACGCGAAACAGAACCGCCAAACCACTATCTGCGATGACTGTAAATTGTCGTCTGAGGAATCATGTCTTGTCAGACGTTTTTCTGGACGTGTGCTTTCTATTTTATTTTTTTCGATTTGTCTCGATACTCAACTGGATTGCCTCTGGATTTTGATAAAAAACACAGCAAGAAATTTAGCAAAAGACAAAGGTTGAGAATAGAAAAGCGAAATATAAGACGTGATATAAATTTAAAGTATATTCTTTTTTATAATTCTTACGGGTTTACAGTGCAGACATCTTTTCATATATTTGACTGAAATGGATGGCTATTTAAAATAACGTATTTTTTGTAAACCATTTGGGACTTTCATTGAATCAAGTTTTCTTCAAGATTATTATATTTACAAGCCGTTAAAAAAGAAGGAGCCTTTAAAAGCACATTTAACTTCACTAGTATTTGAACTTTAAATTCAAAAGTGATTTTTAATAAGTATAAAAATGGTTTACAATCTCTCTATAGCTCTGCAACTTATTTGATGTAAAATTCATTAAGCTAAGACCAGTGAAACGTTACATCAAACAGTTCACTTCGACTAGATTAGGTGTAGGTACGTTTAGTCTTAACCCTTCTACTGCATGAATTATGATTAAGAAATCAGTAGTAAGAGTATTAAGATGAAGAAATAAGTAAAATTTTTTTGTTATTTTAGATTGGATTTGCATATGTATTTATTATAGTATAATGTATAAAAATAAAGGGTAACAGATAAGGCTTCTTATGCAGGAAAGCTACTTATTTTTACGTGTGACATACCAAGGAACATTGAGAGAAAAATACCATACTTGGGTCATGTGTTGGGAGGTGAAAGATATGAATTACTCCAAATCACATTAGAATGTAAAGTGCAGGGCAAAAAATCAGTTGTAAAACGCCAGAACTCGTGGCTGAAAGACCTGAGGAGATGCTTTGACCGCTAATCCACAGAAATCTTTCTTGCAGCAGTTTCCAAAGCTACAATTGAGGAGTTTGCTGTAAGAAGGATGCAGCTCCATATTTGGTAATTGTTGGGAAATTGAAAAAAACTGTTTTTTAATAAAAGTTTTTATTTTAACCCGAAAAACATAATATCAATCGATGACAAACAGATTTAGTTAATACTTGAGACTATTTTCAAGTAGATAATTTTTGAAAAAATAAGAAAAATAATTAAAAAAAACTTGGACCTGCATCTTTCTTGTACCAAACACGTGAAATAATGCTTCTTTACCATCATTTTTGAGAGAAAAAAAAAACAGATTCCCAACAAAAACACTTTTATTCGGTTACAATAATCAAACGACTATGGTTTGCCTACTACACAAATACGAAAAAAATCTGTAAAAAGAAACAGGTTGGTGTCAAAAAAATAGCATTTAGAAAAAAAAATAAAACATTAAACACACGGGTAAACACATCTACCTGGTCGTCATCATCCGTTCCAGATGATTCGATTTTCTGGTTCTCTGCCATGGCTGCATTACTTGTGAGACAGGTGTAAAAAGCCATTTGGTCTGCAAATGGCTTTTTACAACTGCATTACATCTGCATATTTGGCTTTTTTGACAGGTATAGGATTGCAATAGACAGGAATATCAGAAGAAACTGAGAGGTCGCTGTAAAGGTTTCTCAAGATTTGGAATAAGTGAAAACTCGGAAGGCCAGTAGATATACTGACTTTAATACCATCTAAATGTTTATTGCTGTACTGGAAAATTCGGTATTTGGAAATCTGGAATCTTGGCTTTTCTGCATCTGAGATAACTTTTTTAAAATGTCTTTCATAGTTACTACTAAAGTTCAGGATCATATTTTGTTTTACCGGAGTGGAAATAAACTGTTTGGATGATTGTTTAACAAAATCAGCATATGGTTGGGGGCTAAAAACGTAGTTCTTCTTCCTTAAAAACTTCTCAATAACTCAAAAGCAGCGATCACAGTTACTGAGTTTTGCGCAGCAGTGTTATCGGAGAAAAGGTATAAAACTTTAACATTTTTAGGGAGTATATTTTTTATATAGTGGTACAAAAATGACACTACCTCGTTTGGTAACTTTCGAGCCGTAGTTTCATCATACATATAAAAGTGTGCTTGATTTGTCTTACCAGAATGGAAGCAGAAGTTGTACAACTGGCGTTTGTAGAAAGCTTCCCCAACAGGAATTTTTGGAAGGGGAAGGTTTTGTCTGAAGTCAAAGGTAAGAACCTCCACTTCGTCGCTACAACATTGTGCAAGCTCCTTCAGCTCCTTGAAAAACAAATCGGACTTAATTTCATGCAACTTCTTTTCCGTTGCTAAAACTTTTCGTTCATTTTCCTCGAGGGTCACATCTTTGATTTTGTTATCTAAGACGTTACATTTTTTGCACGTATCTGATCGAGGTGAGCCAAACCTGTAGTTGAAGTTTTCTTTGAAGTATCGATAGTAGAAGTCATAGGGAACAGTTTATATTTAGGATTGCTAACACTTTCTGATTCGTAAAATTCCAAATAAAGTTGATGCATCTTCTTTACATTTAGATTTGGAGATAAATAGAATCGACGGGTTTTGTTTCTACTATAATGCGCATTGGAAAGCTCTGGATGTGCATGTTCACATTTTTGAGTGTTTCGTTAGATTTTCGGTCGAGTCTATTTGTATGCTTTCCTTTGTTACCAGGTGACGCTGCAATATCTCTGCCACGAAAAGTTTGAGCAATGAGATCTACACGTTTCCTTGATATGCCGTGGATTGTACCAAAAGCATGTCTACAAACTCGTTTGGATAGCTTACCCAGCTTTATAAAGTATACTTTTCTTGTTTCTTCGTCCGCATTCTGAAAACACTTGTAGGTGCAGTTGCAGTTCGATCCAGTTAATCTCGGTCCCTTCTGTATTCCTTTCCAGTTCGTATACATTTTCCCTTCTGCAATAGCATTTTTTTTCATAATTCTTTTCCAGGGAGTGGGGCTGGCACTTTTTCTATTTGTGGTTTCAGGAACAACTGGGGGGGGGGGGCTCTTCCGTGGGCTCCATGTTGACAATAGGTTCAATGTGTTGTTTTTTTACAGTACGTTTCTTCTTTAGATGCTTCCTTCTAGCTGAAGGTCCTGCGACATCACTATTAAAACAACTTTCATCACAGCTTATAGGTTCATAGTCTGACTCACTAGCGCTAAACAGATCTGACTCGATTTCACTCATTTTTACACGAACAACTAAACCGCATGAAAACGCACGTCACGCAGTAATGATAGGGACTAACGAGTCAAAACAAATCAGCTGCCCTGCCGGCCTAGCGCCAACAGAAGATGACCTTGCATTCCACGAAAATCACCGAATATTCACAACCGTTTGGTGCAAAAAGGATGCAGGTCTAGATCTACACCCTTCTTGCACCAAATGAGTGAGGAGGCAGATCCATAAAGAGGTAAAATTCCTTTATTTATTATCGGATCTGCATCGTTCTTATATCAATATCTCCGCCATTTTTTTTTTAATTATGGCATAGGTTTCCACCCAAAACGGTCTAAATATGGAGCTGCATCCTTATTACAGCAAACTCCTTAATTGTCATTTGGATCGCCAACCTTTGAAAAGAGACGTCGCAATAAGAAAAAGGACCAAGGAACAAATGACTGGTTAATTCGTTATTCATAATATCTCCGTATATGCATTGAAAATAATTGGCAAAAGCACAAATCCGTAACGAACTTCTCTCTTTATTTCTACATCTTCAGTTCTGATTTTTTTCCATTTGTACTGCTTTTTTTTTTCTACATCTGAGTGTAAATAATTGTTTGTTTTAATACAAAGCACGTGTGCCTTAGGGAACAGATAAATTGACGTAGTGTCAGGTCAGAAAACATCCATGGTCATATCTTATAATTCTAAACTAAAACTTTTTGTATAAAAGCATCCAATCTAGTCCTTTTGTAGTCATACCTTTATTAAGATTAGTTTTGTAAGTTTATATTCTTTAGAATATAAAAAATCTGTAGGTCATAATAATACAAATTCAACCATTTATAAGGGATTTAAACTGACTGACTAGAAAATAATAGCATCATACCAACGAAATCATACTGTATAATATGTTTCTTTTTTAATTGTTGTCTAATACTTTGTAACGCAAAGTATTATTTCCCACTGAACAAGAAACCAAGATCATAAGTATCAAGTTACTACCATGTGTACCAGTCGGTTCAAAGACATTATTTTATTGCTATTACACAATATATAATAACTTTATTCAAGAAAAAACAACTGAAGTTGTTCTTGAGTATAGAATGTGTACATAATATATTACTTATTAACGGAATAATGTTTTATAAAAGCCCTACTTATACGATTTGCATCTTTGATTTGTTTACCATTTGTATTCAGGTCACTAGTTTTTCTCACCTTGGTTTGCCCGCTGTAAATTAAGAAATTACTCACAGTTTCATACTAAAAGGTGCAAGTTAATTTCAGGCATGAATTTAGCTTTTGTTTTAACGATTAAAATCTTTGACTATGGCGTTTTTTTACAGTGGCGTTTAATTAAAACATTGGTAAAATTTTCATTTAATAGGTCGCCCAATTATCACTCCCTTTTCGTTTTAAGTTGGGAACGCAAAAACCAAACAAACTTACAAGAACAATTTGATTGTTATATCCTTTAGACCTCGCTTGGATAATATCTATAAAAAATATATACGTAACATTTGTAGATGTCGTTTGCGATATATTCATAATGCAATATGGTTTTTGCAGCGCAAAATTAATTGTGCTCTGTGTCTATTTAGCAAGGTGTTATATTTTATTGACTCTCCTATACGGAATGGAAGAGTGGACCCTTAACGCAGCGACTACTAAGAAGCTGGAAACATTTGAACTGTGGATATATAGAAGAATCCTGAAGATATCATTGACCCATCATGTAACAAACGACGAAGTCATGAGAAGAAGTAACAAAAGACATGGAAATAAGGAAAAACATCAAAACACGAAAGCTGCAATACCTGGGACATGTCATGCGTGGTGAGAGATACGACGTCTTCTTCTTCTAGTGCCGTCTCCACGAATAAAGGTTGGCTATAACCATTGCAAATTCGTCTCTATCTTCTGCTTTTCTTAAGAGCGCCTGAGTGTTTAACCCGGTCCAGTCGTGAATGTTTTTCAGCCAGGATATTTGTCGTCTACCCAGCGTATGTGCCCCAAATATGCTGTCTTTCGCCTTTTAATGGTGGTCAAGAGTTCTCTGTCTCTTCCCATTCTGTGCAACACCATTTCGTTCGGAATATGGTCGGTCCATGGTGTCTTCAAAATTCTCCTAAAAAGAGAAGTCACATCTCAAAAGTTTCTAGTTTTCTCATCAAGTCAACATTAACAGTCTAGGTTTCGACACCATAAAGAAGAATAGAGTGGATATAACATTTTAAAATCCGATATCGGATTTGCAGATTGAGTTTTGGTTACTAAGAAATTTCCTCATCTTCAAAATGGCTGCTCTTGATTGCTCTATTCTTGAGCGAATTTCTTCGGATTCAGATCTTCCGTAATCTAGACTCTTTGTGTTTATTGTTAAACCAAACTGTTCCCCAGTATCACAAATTGTGTTTAGTAACGTCTGCAGTTCTGTCTCTCTTTCAGCGATAATGACTGTTGTATCGTCAGCATAACGGATGTTATTTATATGTTCACCATTTATCTTGATCCCTTCTGTACAGTTTTTAAGTGCTTGCGTAAATAACTCTTCGGAATATATATTAAATAGTAATGGTGAAAGTACACAGCCCTGTCTCACTCCTTTACTTATCTGTTGCGCATCCGTGCTATTTCCATCTAATGTTACCACAGCCTGTTGGTTCTAATAGAGATTTCTCTATTTAGACATTCCATGAGAATGTTATGTCTAACTTTGTCGAAAGCTTTCTCATAATCTATAAACGCAACGAAAAGATCTTTTAATTGATCTCAACATTTTTGGGCAAGAGTTGTGAAACTATACAGAGCTTCCACTGTTCCGAAGCCGTTACGAAAGACAAACTGTCTATTACTCATATCCGCTTACGTATTTTAGAAAGATACGACGTACTTTAATTGATTATAGAGGGGAAGATCCAGGGTAGGAGAAATATAGACAGGAGAAGAATCTTATGGCTGCGTAACTTGAGGGAATAATACAGATGCTCGTCAAACGAACTATTCAGAGCAGCAACATCTAAGGTCAAAATAGCATTTGATTGCCATCTGTCATGCAGATGGCGCGTAAAGATCTCTATTCACTTCAAATCTTCAGTAATTGTATCACATTACTTTCCATCCGGTATTCGTTGATAAATTTTCCTATCGAGTAAAACCATCCTATTATTTTTGGTTTTATATTATTTCTACTCATACGTTTAGTTCGCTCCGTCATTGTAATTTGGTCAACATTTTTTGTTTTCTTGTCGATTTAGTGAATTCTTTACTAATTCTTTCATTTCATTCATATCCAAAACCATAAATAATCATTACCAAACCCAAAATCTAATACAAAACCATATATGTATAGATATTAGGTTTAGAATTTAGACTCGGAAAGTTTGGAGCTCACTAGTTCGCTCCAGAGGTCAAAAACCCTTTTAATTATATACTGGATCGCTCCAAAGACCGTTTCAGAAACTCTTTAAAGATGGCGCCTTGTAATTAGTTTTTTTTTAGTTCTTCCAGAACGCTTCTAGTTAAAAAACGAAAACTGGTACGATTATTACATCATCATCATCATGTGACCACCCTCTTTTATTATTTTTTTGGACAATTGAACCTTCTTCTTCTTCAGTGCCTTATCCGGTCCGGATGTTGGCGATCATCAAGGCTATCATGGTTTTGTTGACTGCTCTGCGAAACAGCTCCGCTGAGGTCATCCCAACCCATATTCGGAGATTTTTCAACCACGAGATACGACGGCGTCCCGGTCCTCTTCTGCCAAATACTTTACCCTGCATAACGAGTTGAAGAATTCGATATTTTTCTTCGTTCCGCATCACGTGGCCGAGGTACTCAAGCTTACGTTGTTTAATTAAATTAAGCACTTTTTTTTCTTTTGTCATGCGCTGTAGGACCTCAACGTTGGTGACATGGTCCACATAAGATATTTTTAGTATCCTTCTGTATATCCACATCTCGAAGGCTTCGATTCGTTTTTCAGTGGCTTGCGTCAGTGTCCAGGCTTCAACTCCATATAGTAACACTGGAAGAACGTAGCACCTCACTATCCACATCTTGGTTCCCAAACTGAGATCACTGCGGCACAGCAAGGATCTTAACTTAATAAATGTAGACCGTGTCATTTCAATTCTGGATCTAATCTCTTGAGCGTTGTCCCATTGTACGTTGAGGGTAGTTCCGAGGTAAGTGAATCTGTGGACTCTCTGGATCTCTTCGCTACCTGCCATTAGTATTGTAGTAATTGAACCTGTTTCTCTTAATCTTTGATGAAGAGCTGGAAATGCTGAGTGTGTGGGATCACGATTGGGAAATTTTTCATTTCGCGATAAACTAAAGCATATCGTGTGGCATTTTAAAGTAATTACAATTTTAGGCCACAATTGAAGTTTTGAGTGTCTTATTCTCATTAAAATAGTAACTAAAACGTTAAAATTTAACTAAAATAGTAACTAAAACGTTATGCGTTATAATAACTGTTGACCTACCCAAAACGAACGCCTATGATCGGTACTAGAAATTCGCAGTTAATGAAATTCATTCAACTCTGGAGGGTAAATAATCGTACCAGTTTTCCTTTTTCTAAACAGAAGCTTTGTGGAGGTATCTAAAAAAACTAATTACAAGGCGCCATCTTCAAAGAGCTCTAGCTCCCTTAGAAAGCACTTTCGGACTGGGCAAATTGGGTTAAATTGTCTTAAAATTATCTGAGGAATCTCCGATTTTTATTTGTCAGAAGAGTTTCTGGACACCCTGTATAATAGAACTATATGCACGGGTAGACCGTATACATACATTATACACATTGTTGTAAAATAAAACAAGGATTTGGTGTGAGCATTAAATAATTAGTTTATGTATTAATTTTTTGAAGTTATACTTCTATACGCGCGCTTCACGTTGGAAATTTGTGGGAGTGAATCTGTGAAATCATTACATATGTAAGATAATGAGTAAGAGAGAGACAGAAGATATATTTTCTTTCTCTTCCTCTCTCGAATATAAAAATGTTCCTTTTGTATATATAATTTAATATTATATATATTATATAAAGATATATATACATATAATATTATACATATACTAAAATATTTATTAATATTATTATTTATGTGATATGTTTTGTATTATTTATTAAATGTTCATAATTATATTAGTCTTTTGTATTTCAAAATAATAATCTCAATAAATCACTGTATGATCCAGAACTGTCAATTTTGAAATACGTTTGTGTCATGTCCTCGCTAGTATAGTAGTCAGTATCCCCGCCTGTTACGCGGGAGACCGGGGTTCGATTCCCAGTCGGGGAGGACTTTTTTATTAATATTATTACATTATTGTTATTTTTAAATACTTATGGATATTGCATCTTAATTTGTATTGTATTATTATATGGAATTATGTTGCACTGTACTGTAGTGTTTTTTATGTATATTATTGTCATTTTTAAATACTTATGAATATTGCAGTTTAATTTGTATTGTATTATTATATTAATAACAATATTTATGGTAATATCGAAATCAACACAAAATGTCCAAAATTTATATTTACACAATGAAATTATCGATCGAGTTAGCAAATACAAATATTTAGGCACATTTATAAATGAAGACAAGGATAGCTCGGCAGAAATCAAAATAAGAATAGAAAAAGCCAGATCCATATTCACTAAAATAAAGAGAGTGTTCTGCGGAAGAGATTTGAGCCTTGAAATGAAACTTCGTCTGATGAGATGTTACGTACTTTCTGTGCGGAATGGAGTCATGGACGTTGAAAAAGATTGATACCAAAAAATTAGAGGCATTTGAACTGTGGATGTATCGCAGAATCCTGAGAATATCATGGACCGAGAGAATCACAAATGTCGAGGTCTTGAGAAGAATGAATAAAGAAAAGGAAATCATATGAAGAAAGGAAATATATGAACTGCTTCGAATAATTATGCAAGGGAAAATAGCGGGAAAAAGGTCCATAGGAAGAAGACGAAACTCCTGGCTAAAGAATCTACGGGAATGGTATAGCTGTAGCAGCAACGAATTGTTTCGGTCAGCAGTTTCGAAAATACGTATAGCCCTGATGATCGCCAACCTTCGGAACGAAGATGGCACTTGAAGAAGAAGAAGATTAATAACAAAATAAACAATGAATTTTACTGCAGAGTACGTGTAAAAAAATTTTTGCATTCAACCCTTTCATACATATATGAAAATAAAAATATACATTTTCATCAAAATATTGATCCAATCCTTCTTTGTTAGTAAGTTGTTATTAATTCTGTTTCTCTCCCTAAAACTCTCTCTAAACTCTCTCTCTCTAAAAAAACACACGTTTTTTTACTACTTAATTTCTCTTCTTAAGAATCTGTTGTACAGCCCAAAATAAGATAATTTTTGGAAATTAAAAAAAAAACAATGTAGTTTTTATATTCTATTTTATTAATGGCATCTTCTGTTTAACAAACATAAGGACTTCTAATTAACTTTTAACAATGAACCCATACTTACAATAAATCATTTATAATAATGCTAAACCACTTCTAGTTTGTTTAAATATGTACAAAAATAATCAACACACAAATAAATTTTGCTAAAGGTTAAAAGTTATTTTAGCAATTTTTGAATTTTGATAGTATTTCTTAATTAACCTATTCTAATTGACTTGTTACTAAATTGCTTTATAACTTCTTTAGTTACAACACCATAATTACTATAAATCAAAGTCTAGATATATCAGAATAAAGTGGTAGGCTGAACATCAGTAAATAATTGCATATTTAACAACGCTAGACAATTATCTACGAAAACTGATTTAGGTTGGGCTTGATTTTCCGAAAAATAATTCGGAGTCATTAAGATTGATTACATAATACTAGTAATTCCACTGTTCAAGTGGCTATTGTTAAAGTAATTGAATACAATGTTTAAAATATTATTTTAAAGTTAGAATAAATGTTAACAATGTTTATAGTTAGTTGTTGTCTACAGAAGATTCAAACATAATACACCGAATCATGAATGTATTGCTTGTGTGAGTCCATTTCAAATAGGTAAAAGAAATAAATTAGATTTACTCACAATCAATTTAATTTTACCACCAAAACGACCGGTTTCGCTTTCAAAAATTTGCAAAACATCTTCAGGTCAAGTGGTACAAGTCAAATATAAAAAGCCCATATTAGGGTGCTGTCTTATAAAGATATAGATCAAAAAAGTTATAGTAATTATGCCAATATTACATGTCTGTGTTAATATGCATAAAATTGATTTAGCAGACAAAGTAACAACCCACAAATTATTAAGAGATAATCTATTGAATTGTAATAAATTAGAAATAAACAGGGATTAGAATTTGGGAAAACTATAGTGTATTACTATGTATGAGAGAGTAATAAAACAATAAATTATGTATGCAAATCCCTAAACTGTTGATACGGGTGACTCAATGAAAAACAGATATTTGTCAACAAGTTTACAGAAGTATATAGGAAAACAATTTTAAATTGAGTATGACCACTAGGTATAAAGGTTGGAGCAGAATAGAATACAATAGTTGTGAAGGTTACTAATCCCTAAATAAGGTTGCCAGTGTCGGAGTGATGGAGGTTAACAGGTACTAATGAATTTGCAAGAAATGTAAGATGTTTATTTTATTGGTTATATATAACCAATAAAAGTTTAATAAGTACCTACCTATTTGCAAAATAAAGTTTATTTCTTTAGATAAAATAAAACGTTTTATTTTATCTGAAATGAGTGAATTCCACGAAGTAAGGGTTTCAACAATCAAACATTTAATTCTTTAATTCCAGGAATCTACGACAGTAATTGACTAGATAATTACCTTCTAAACTTATTCCACAGAAAATGTGATAGTGGGTTTTTCCATTTTATATATAGGAAGGTCCAAGTGGCGTATTCAAAATTCTTAACAGTTCACTAAAAGTAGGTACTTCAGTTGCAAGGTGCAGTTTATTGTGTATACTAGTGTTATGGAAAATTTGGAAGTGCCGTGTAAACGCCGAAAAATTGGTCCTCTAACAGTTAATGAAAAAACATTAATATTTAATTGTTTTAAATCTTTTACAGACAAACGTTTATGTGAAAGTGTTGATGAGACCGTTGAGTTAGTTAGCAGTACACTTGGTGTTGGGAAATCTACGATTTACAGAGTTATTAAAGAAGAGAAATGTGGTAGTTTTCAAATGCCACGTAATGCTCCAGGGAAACCAAAATTTCAAATAGAATATCATTTTAAAGAAGGACTTCGACGGAAAGTGCATGAATTCTTCTTTAGACAAGAATTTCCAACATTGGATAAAGTTCTTGTCTCAGTTCGAGATGATAAGGATTACCCAGAAATGAGTCGAAGTACGTTATGGAAACTTTTAAAAGAAATAGGCTTCCGCTGGAAAAAGAATCCCAGAAAGTCTATTTTATTAGAAAGAAGCGATATTGTCATATGGAGAAGACATTTTCTAAGAACCATAAAGGAAATGAGAAACCAAAAAAGAAAAATATTTTATCTTGATGAAACATGGATCAACGAGGGTCATACACCAAATAAATTTTGGCAGGATGAAACTGTTACAAGTGAAAGGCACGCTTTTGTAAATAACTTATCTACTGGTTTAAACCCACCATCAGTAAAGGGACGCAGGCTGATAATAGTACACATTGGCAGTTCAGACGGTTTTGTTGAAGGTGGTTTATTAACTTTTGAATCAACTCGTACCGGTGACTACCATGAAGACATGAACGCTGATGTCTTTCAAGAATGGTTCGAATAAATGATAGATCTTCTTCCTAAGAACTGTGTAATAGTAATGGATAATGCAAGTTATCACTCCAGACTTATAGAAGGACTGCCCACAACCAAGTGGTTAAAAAAAGACTTGCAGAATTGGCTGAGTTTAAAAAATATTACGTACCATCCCGGATCTATAAGAAAGGAACTTTATTCGTTGTGTGCCCTTCATAAAGAAAAATTTAAAAAATACGAAATTGATGAAATTGCCAAAAATCGTGGAATGACAGTACTTAGATCCCCACCATATCATTGTGAATTAAACCCGATTGAACTGGTATGGGCACAGATAAAGAGTGAAGTTTCAAGAAAAAATACCACTTTTAAAATTCATGATGTTAAACAGTTGTTTTTGGAGGCCGTAAATAATGTAAAACCTGAAAACTGGGAAAAGGCAGTAAATCACACTATTAAAGAAGAGAAAAAAATGTGGAAGCTGGACAATATTACTGATAAAATGATCGAGCCAGTTATTATAAATCTTGGTTCTGAAAGTTCATCTTCTGAATCTGATTTGGATTTGTAACAAGTAGCTGTAAGTTTTATATTAATATTTTTATTCATCTATTTAACATACCTTAGACGGTTTTAAAAACTCTTTTCCTCTTTTGTAATTTTTAAAAATTAAAAAAAATGTGAATTTTTTAAAACCCTTTTTAATGTAGGCCAGTCAGTTCTAATATAGTGTGTGATAAAAGAGGTCACTTTTGTTTACATACACATAACACTTTATAACACTGAAATAATTCATTTATTTTTTACAATTATTCAAAGTAATTTTTCAATTAATCTTGAGCACGCCCATGGAGTGGTCGGAGCTACCAGTTAAAATTATGCTAATTACTCTCTCGTTCATAAAAATAAACTATAGTTAAATTAAATAAAGAAAATCAGACCGGAGAAATAAAGAGAAGGATACGGTTGGCTTGGGTATCCTTCGGAAAACTTTCCTATATACTAAAAAATAGAAAATACCCCCAATATTTAAAAACAAGAGTCTTTAACCAATGTATACTTCCTGTTCTCACCTACGGTTCTCAAACTTGGACGTTTACAAAGGAAAACATTGAAAAAATAGCAAAGACCCAAAGAGCCATGGAAAGGCAAATGCTGAACATCAGGCTATCAGACAAGAAAAGAAATACTTGGATCTGCAACAAAACAAAAGTTGCCGATGTATTAACGCAGATAGCAAAACTTAAGTGGAAGTTCGCTGGACATACCATAAGACAGAAAGACGACAGATGGAATAAGATGATTATACACTGAAGACCATATAGTTACAAACGAAAAAGAGGAAGGCCACAAATAAGATGGTCAGATGACTTGAAGAAACACGCAGGTCCGAAGTGGATACAAACTGCCTACAATAGAGAGACGTGGAAGAAGGAAGAGGAGGTCTATATCCAAAATTGGACAGCAAGGGCTGTATAGATAGATAGATAGATTGAAATAAACAAAATACTACTTATATGCCGGTACAAAAATTTTTATATAATGATTGCTGATACATAGTTCAAACTATCCTGTATTGCTGATAATGGTTGATCTTCGGTCAATGTTGTAACTGTCTGACAATTAATTGTTATATGCTATATCATATACACTATAAATTTCCACCAATTTAATTTTTTTTTAAACTGTCCGGCGATATAAGTTTGTGGGTCAACTGTACTGAAAATTGCTTCCAAAAGCTTACTAGAGTTTATTTCATTTCAGTATTTTGGTCTGAAATACATGAAACTATTTTTCTTCATCGGTAACACCAACACGAATAAATACAATCAGAAAACATGAACTAAGCTTTTAAAAATATAAATAAAACATCGTTTTATCTTCCTATTAATTCTTTTATACATATTACGTGAATAACTTAAAAACGGTATTTCTTTTTCCAATTTTTGAACACAACTGTTGAGCAAATAAAAATTCAAATCAGACCAATTATACGATTTATATGATAATGCTATTCAGTTTCTCATTGACACAGAGTCGTGTTTAAGTGTTTTCAATAAGAAACACATTTAATTATTATTTATGACTCAGTTTATGTGCAAATTTGTAGTCAATGAGAGTCGGAATTATGCAGTTAAATGTTGAGACTCAATATGTGTTTATTTATATTCTTTTGTACATACTCGTTTAGACTGGAAGAACAAGTTTGCAAATTACAACATCAATATATAAACAATAACCTTTTTTCTTCAGACTTTTTAAATCCAACGAAAGTTTTAATTTTGATTACAGGCTCAAGATCCGTTAATTGGTTAATTTGGCCGTTATAAAAACTTTTTCTATGCAGCATACTGGTTACTTTAAACTAAGAAAGTATTTCAAGATGTTTTCTTGCTTAACTTTATTCTTAAAATTGGTCTATAAGTATTACAAGTTTGTGATTTCCTTTCTTGTTTTTTTCTCTTACCTTTGAACGGAAAAACAGTTCACAGAATTCATATTAATATTGTGAACTACACAGGCCACATAGAAGCTACAGCAGATAGTATAGAAACTATACAACAATTATTCGAGAGGGCGATGACCGGAGACAGAGAATAAAAGAAAAAATAAAAAGTGTGAGTGACACTTTTTTCACCATGGCAATAAGGTACAATAAAATATTCATAAATTCACAACTAGAGGTAAATTACATTCTGGTTCAATTTTGTACAACTTATGATAAGACTCGTCTGAATCCTTGAGTCTTAGCATAAGTTGTTGGATACTTATTATGCCAAAATTGATATGCCAAAAAATATTTTAATACCCTCCGTTAGAAGATAATGCCTTAATCCACACTATGCAACAAAATTTTTTGCTAACATTAATCCTGTCTACCCCTTCGTCTTTTTCATAGTTTATCCAATTTAACTGCTTTAAATTTCCTGAAGTGGGTGTTGATGCGCGCCCCTTAAACAATAATTAAAATTAAAATCTTTTATAACTCTTATTCATCGTCTACCTACCGTCAACTGTTCTATCAGATCAAAGACTAATTCCAGCCACATCATTAATATAGATGCATGAAAAATGTTCCACTCAAAGCAGTGGGATAAGAGATTGCTACAGAGAAGGCATCTATCATAATTTTCAATTACCTATTCTGTGATTTCTAAAGAGAAGCAACAAATCTTTAATTAAGATAATCGTCGCTAATCTTAACGGACTCAAAATTCTCTACGCATTCTAACAATTTAAACAAGATCTTACACTATACAAAATATGAACGAAGAACAGAACAGTGTCTGGATACCATCTGCTAATGAGGAAGCTGATTGATTAAATAAGCTTGTTGATTAAAAAGACGGTTTGGTTATCAAATTAACAAAACCTGACATCATAATATGGACAAAAAACCTCTAAGAACATGTTAGACTAACACGAGATCTACAGAAAGAACATCCCAGAATTTGGTTTGCATCTCTCTCTTTCTCTTCAGTCCTGACCCCGGAGAGAGTGTAATGGTTATCATAGTGTGTATTGTTTGTCTCGAAAGAACTCTGTCTCTGACCTTTTGCATATTTATTGTTGGGCCATCTTACTCGTGATCTATTTGTCCTGTGGTCGAGAGTTTTATGTAGAAACATCAGAATAGTTAGTAAGTGAGGAATTTTTAAAATGTTAACTATTTGTCAAACTACTATATTAACAGTAAATACACTTAGTTTTAAGATTACTGCAACACACTAAAATACATAAGAAAACATTTTAATACAAAATTATATATTCTAAATTTTGAAATTACCTCTTTCAGAGCATTAATAGTAAAAATGTTCCGCCATTATTTCTTGTTCTATCTTATATGAAAGCTTATCAACTTTCTACATACTATTTAGTTGTTTTGGCATAGCACAATCACAATACACAACAATAATTAGTTTTTAAAGCTATTAATCTAAATTTAATATGTATTTATAAATACAATTTATTAATATATAATATATTATCATCAAATTGTGTAAGAAATCAAAACATAAACAAAATTCTTACTCTAAAAAAGCGGCAACACTTTAAACAATTTTGCCACACGCTGAACTGTCAAAAAATTTGAAGTATTACCTTTATCAGTTGCGTACAATTGTCTAATATATTTAATTAAAATTATTATTTTGTGGAATATTGAGACTTCAAGAGTTATTTCATAAAATTTATATTATTAATAATAACAAATGTTTTAGGTTATTTAATCAATATAATTCTAAAATTCCCAATATATTGATGATTACATTTTTCTGATTATGACTATGAAAGATCGAGTAGTCCCTTATGGGATTCGTATTATTAGCTGTGTTAGGAAAATTTGAACTCTAAGGTTGACGTTCTGGAAATTTTAAATATAAGTGACGTCACTTTATATAAATTGTGACGTGCGCGCATTTTTATATGAAAAATACTATACAATGACTTAATAATCACGGTTTTTGTTGCTATTGTAACGGAACTTAAAACAATTTTCAAATATGTAGTTAGGTTCACAATTAGTTTTAAACAATTTTACACAACATTCAGCATATTCTAATATCAATTTTTGTTTCAGGTAATGGTAATTTCGTTTTATCCATAGAAATGTTACAGCATACTTATAGGTAATAGTATTATTAATTAATATTGTTTAAATGTTACACAACACTGTTATTAATATTTACCGGGAACTCCTTTCTCGTTGACCGCCAACTACAGAATCTCCAGAGGAACTTTTTCACATGCTATCTTAATATCAAGGAATATCATATAAACGTTTGTTTGTTTCTTCCTGTATTTTTACATCAGAGGTCTTGCCTTGCACAAAAATAAACTGATTGTCGGCCTGATAGCTTAACTGCTTAACTTAACTGACTAGCTGCTATCTATGTTTATTGCTATACCCAAAACAGCCCAAGCAAAGCAATATTCGACTTCTGGAACAATATCACTGATGAGCAATCTAAATCTTGCTTAAAATTACCGACATCCTAATGGTGAAATAGTGAAATCAAAAGTTCTTCTTGTTCTTCTTCTTCTTCTTCTTCTTCTTCTTCTTCTTCTTCTTTTTTTATGTAGACATGACTCTGTAGTCTGTTTTTCAATATGTGCCTCCAATAAGTTGTTGTTCCATCGTTTTCGTGGTCTTCCTATTGATCGTCTTTCTATTGAGGAACCGTCTCTTGCCGTCTTTACTACTCTATATGCGGTGATTTGGCTTATAAGGTCGTTTTATCAGAAGTTAGAGACCGATATCAACAATAAATAATATACCGAATAGTCTTGATGCCTATTGACAGTACAACAATGCTGACACATGCCACTAGCTCTGGTCCCAACTTTTCTCTTCAAAATATTGTGAACAGTGGGACTTTTGTGTCATTTTAATAACCCACTATAGAACAGTTTAAATAGTAATTGTGTAGTTTGGGACACAGTAAACTGCGACTCACAAGCCCTTTTAGGAGTCCGTATATGGAGAAGATCAGCCACAGACAAGCAAGGGTGGAGCCAAAAAATAAAGGAGGCTAAGGCTCAATTTTAACAGTAGATGTTGTTCGAATTATTAAGTAACGCTGGCTATTGTTCCTAAATTACAACTCAAGACACTGTAGGAATCGATTAATTTTGAACTGAAGCCGAATTCTCTTTACTGACAAATCTCGCTTCTGTTTGAAGTCTGGCCATGTCCGAGAGAGTGTTTGGAGACATAGAAATAAAAAATATACCCAAGGTTGTATGTCCTCGGGAAGAAAGTTTGGCGGTGGTGGTGTCATGGTTTGTGCTGGAATCTCATTTGAAGCTCGAACTAAACTTATTTTCATCAATGGCCTCCTGAATGCTCACCGGTATATAGAGGATATTTTGACAAAAGCAGTAGTTCTGTTTGGTCCTTGTATTGGGGACAAATTCGTTTTTATCCATAATGATGCATACTGCAAGAATCGTGACAAATTACTTAGGGGACGTCGGAATTAATACTCTGGAATGGCTAGCCTGCAGCCCTGATCTGAATATCATCGAACATCTTTGGGATGAACTTCATCGTAGTCAACCAGGCCAGCCAAAAGTCGAAAATCGCCAGCGAAAGTCTTGCAAAACTTCAAAACATGCCTTGTAAAGAATATAAACTTATTCCTCAAGTTTTTATTCAAAATTTGTTTCTTTTCCTTACAAACCGTATGCAAACTGTTATTGATATTTTAGCGCAAAATACCCGATATTAGACAATTTTGTTCAATTTCACTTGTAATTTTTATTGTATGTAATTCGTATGGATATTACACTATTTTCTTTTGTAGCCTAATTAAATAAATTACTAAGGAATCAAGCAGTAATGGCCATTTTTTGTTTTAAAAGTGAAATATGTTTAGTATATAATATGAAACAGTGCATAAAACTTTCAATGAATTTTTACTTTCAGAAATTTATCGGGTGGCCACTTTTTTTGCCGGTTAGTGTATGTAAAAGGTGTAGAGTACATCTACCCGAATGTTTCGAAAATTTTCACCTTAAAATTTAATTTACATTTAAGATACAATATGTTCCTTTATTAAAAATTGTACAGTTTTCCTTGAAACTGAGAAAAAAAAATCTTTCTGGTTGTAAATTAGTCTTAATTTATGTGTTTTTATTCCAATCTAATAATAAATTAATTGTCAAATTTCTCTTTGTACATTGAGCGGCCGTTAATGGGTTAATGCTATATAAAGAATAAACTTGCCTCAAATTTACTTTACTTACCATAAAATAAATATATTCCCAAGAAATAGAACACACTACGCCTATGCACATATAAAATGCGGAACGAATAAACTAAAATATCATATTTCTCTCATTGCCATTCTTTCTAAGAACGTAAATATATATAGACCAGCAAAATATTTATAAGTTTACCGGTTTTCAAACTATTCAATGAACTTGTCTCTCTATACACTAGTGAATCGCACCAATTTATATTGTTACGGGTGCAAATTTTATGGGAATTATCTTTCTTTATTACTTATTTACATGGGCGAAGCATACACAATAAAAATGACCCCGGTAAGAATTTACTGCTGACATTTTACAACCGTTTAGTTCAATTTGTAGATTAGTCACCTTTAATTGAAAATTTTCCGACTATAGCGGACATTTTAATACATACTGATCTGCCTTTGCTTTACGTTTTATCTTACATAGACTCTTTGTTTGACTTTGATGGTTGAACGAAAAAAATAGGCAATCTTGCCATATAATAAGAATTAAATAAAATATATTGGTATTTCATTCTAAGAACTTAACAAATAATACTAGTTGAAATGAACGATTGGTTAGAAATAAAACTGAAACATAAATATTGTCTGCGGCAAAAAAAGAAATTTCATTATTTTGTTGTATAAATCAATATACGTCATGTACGAGTCTATTCCATAAATAACTTTTCTGTGTATTGAATTTAACAACCTATCACAAAAGTTTGTTCGAATATGGTGTTTTTTTTTTTCATAAAACATCACTTTTTCTGCAAGCTAATATTTTCAGCTTGAATGTATGAATTTTTTGTCGGAATATGTCGACACATTTTGCACCGCTTAAAAAGATTCCGTGTATTATGAAGAAACAAGCAACAAGTTCTATGAAAAAATTTAATAACCTTTTTCATTTTTCTTATTTAAGTTTCATCCCTAATAAATTTACATTTTGAGCTGTATCAAGACTAAAAGAAAACCAAAATACCATCTATATTCATTCATAATATATCCATATTCCCGCAAATCCCGGCAGGATAAACATTCAATTTTGTCTGAGCGGGATTTCTCAGCTCAGAAAATACATTCAGAAATTCGGAACGAAGTCTCGACTGCAAACCACAACATCAGGCTTTTGAGGCGCCGTTGACATTGTCTTTAGATACAAATCGAAGCAGTTCGGGTGATAAAATTGCGAATGCGGATCATTTATCGAACATCCCAAAAACGAGCTATCCGAATAGGTTTAGAGCTTTGTTGATATTAGAACTACGCCAACCGAAATGAAGTAGACGAAGTAGATTCATGAAAGTATGGATTTAATTTAGTTTCATATTCATAATTCATAAATGATCTAACTGTTTCTGGTTACTTTATTATATTTACGTAATTAAAATTAAAATATGGCATTTTTATGAAGGAGAAAAAGAATAATACATCGTGGACAACAATACCGAAAATATAGACAAAACAATAGCATTAAAGTGTTGAAAACTATGAATAGCAAAGGCAGACAATAAATACGTCAGATCTTCTTCTTTTACTTCTTGGAGATCTTTCGATCTGTTTAATTCTAAGCTGTCTGTGGTTAATTTCCTGGGAGGTAGATTGCCAACTATCCCTCCATTTTTTAGGTGCTCTTCCGGGATGTCTTGAACCGGGCGGGTTGTTTTCTAGGGCAATTTTTGGGAGTCTATTCTCATTCATTCTTTTTACATGATTGTCCCACATCCTCTTACGCTGCCTTTTCCATCTTACAATGTCTTGAATTTTGCACTGCTTTCTGACGTTTGTATTTCTCACCCTGTCTCTTCTTGTTTTGCCCACTATTGTTCTTAGGGTTTTCATTTCGGCAACCCTTAACATCTGTTTCGTTTTGTTGGTATCTTCGCGCACTTCTATGGCATATGTCATGATCGGTCGTATGCAAGTCTTGTAGATTCTAATTTTACTTCGTGCGCATATACGGATTTGACCAAACTATCTCCCGCAGACATCCCGACAATGCGAATGCTTTGTTGATCTGACTCCTTAGGTCCTTTACTGGGTCGTGTGTGCTTGATACATCTATGCCCAGATATCTAAATTGCATCACCTGTTCTATGGGATTGTTCTCAGCCACCAACTTACATCTGAGCGGATCTTTTACTATTGTCATACATTTAGTTTTGTTGGTAGAAATGGTCATATTTAGTTGGCAGCTTATTTGAAAGAACTGAAAGAGCTGTTTCTGAAGATCATCTTCTGATTCGGCAATAATTGCTGCATCATCTGCGTAACACACCATACCAATTCTTTTGTTGCCCATTCTGTATCCGAGATTGAGAGATGTTACTTTGTTTATAATGTTGCCCATGAGTAGGTTAAACAAGAAGGGGCTTAAACTGTCGCCTTGTCTACTTCCTCTCGGTGTTGGAATATTTTCAGTGAATTGGTGTTCTGCTCTAACTTTGGTTACATCGTTTTTATTTAGGTTATGGACTATCTTTGTTATGTTGGTTGGTGTTTTATTTTCTATTAATATATATAGAATGTCTCCCAGGCGAACCCTGTCAAACGCCTTCGTCAGATCAATGAAGCAAATATACGCTGGCATGCCGAACTCTATAGCGTTTTCTTTTATTTGTTTTATTATGAATACTGCATCTGTTATAGACCGCCCTCTTGTAAAACTTTATTGTTCTTCAGTATTAGTGATTTGCCTTTCCAATGTGTCCTTAAGAATACTCGTGAAAAGTTTCATCATTATATTTAAGAGGGTTTGTAGTTTTGTGGGCAAGTTTTTTGTCCTTTTTTAAATATGGGGATTGTGATGCTCTTATGCCATTCCTCTGGTGTTTCTGTGTCGTAAGATTTTGTTTAATAGTTGTGACAGTTTACTTGCAAGGTCAGGGCCTCCATATTTTAAGAGTTCATTGGGTATACCATCTGTTCCAGGTGATTTTCTATTTTTTAGCTTCTTGATCTTTGCTTCTACCTCTTCTTCATTGATTGTAGCACTTATATCTGCTTCGTATTCGTTTATATTCAGCGTTTCTTCAGCATCATATAGCTCCTTACAATGCTGTTGCCATGTCTCTATAGGTACTCCCTTGGTCTGCACGAACTCGTTAACTGGTTTTTTCCTGTTCCGAAGCATTTTCGATACTTTCTTTTGGATACCATGTAGGTCGTAGTCCATGTCGCTGGTGAATTTAGCCCAATGTTCCCTTTTGATTGATTTTATTCTTGCGTTTACTTCGATTCTTACTTGGACATGTTCTGGGGCAGCTTCTTCCGATTCTGTGCTTTTATATCTCAGGTAGCATTTGCGTTTTAATTCAGAGAGTTCTTTTACCTCTTGACAAAACCGTCAGATAAAAGATAAAAATGGAGTCACTATAATCGATAAAAACCAGATAATAAATATTGTTGAAGACTAGACAGAATTATACTCGTCCATCATATCAAAACCCGAAAACGACGAATACGAGTGAAACGAAGAATACTAAATGTAGGGTCTAAAACACTACCAGAAATTACTAACAAGGAAGTTAAAAATGCTTTAAAACAGATGAAAAAGCTTCTGGAGACGACGGAATAAAAGAGATGATTGCAGCTGGAGATCAAACTACTTTGGAGGCAGTTAAATCTTAACGAACAATTGCATCTTTGGGGGTGCTATTTTCACGTCTTTGCAAAATGCGCAGGTACTTTTACGACAGAAAGGAGACAAACACAAACTCGAAAATTACAGACCAATAAGCCTGTTACCACATCCGTACAAACTGCTTACCACAAACATAAGTTCGATAGTTACCAACCAACCTGTCGAACAAGCGGGATTTTGCAAAGGTTAAACTTACATCGGTCAAACTGATAAAATTTTAAATAAACGTATGGCAGAATATAAAAGGGCTTTTAATAATAGAAAAACAGATTCTACATACGCACTTCACCTTCTAGACCATATTGATTCTTTTAATGGCGAATTTCAAATTCTTCACATTTAAAATAAAGTTTTGTTGGAGTTTAATTAAATTAATTTATAATGAATTTTGTTGAAGTATTGAAAACAAAAGTTTTCAGAGTTTTATTGTTAAATATACAAAAAAGAATATTATCCCGTCTAAACTTAACGTAATAGTAAACAAGAATTACAATTTTTCACACCCGAAAGTTGCAAAAACTCTATGGAATTTAAGCAAATTACAAAACAAACACTGATTCTTTACCGCTTAGAATAAATAGTAGAAAAAGGTCAATATAGTAATTGCGTCGTCTGATGTTTATATATTTTTTTCATTTAAAAGAAAAATAGTTTCTATTTAGTTTTTCACTCTGCTTTTCTATTACTAATGTATAAAAAAACCAAAATTCTTAAATGGTCCACGGTTCGTTGTACCTTGAAAGTATTTTAAATGTTTTAAAAAGTTGCCCTCCAGACATAAGCGCTAGAAACTTTCAAGACCAACACTGTCAGGTCTTGTTTAAAAATTGAATAGGACGCTGGATGGGCAATTTTCCACTCTTGTCTCAGGCGAGCAACGAAGGATTTCAAAAACAAATGACTGTGAAATGGCAAATGGATTGTGGTACGAAAGGGTTGAACCTGACATTGCACTTTCTGCTAGAAATTAAGTCCTGCCCGTGACGGATTCTAATTATTATTGATCCGGTTCTCCCGTTTGATTTTATTCGAATTGTCTGATACGTTTAAATTCTTCTTTTGTGACGTTACAAATTGTTTGAACGAGGAAATAATGCGACTTTTACAGTATAGTACGGATCCGTGATATAGAATAAACCCCAATACACTAAGAAAACAGCGAAATATTTAAAATGATTATAAATAAATATTTTGATCAATGCTTAATAAAATAGGCTTTGGTAAAGTACAAAATAATACTCTCGTGTAAATCATGTGGGCAAGTCTATGTGATCACCTTTTTATTCTAAACTTTGTTTCAATTTTTTCTCCTGGACTTTTAATTTTGATTCTAGTCAAAATTAGCTTCATAAGTTTGCTTCATATGGTTGTCTCATAAGTATGTCAAATTTAGTACATTATTTAAATCTTACAAATTATTTTATGTACTCTATGTTAGGACGAGGGCATGAGTTCGTCCCTTATATTACTTAAGTTGATGAAACGT
This sequence comes from Diabrotica undecimpunctata, assembly GCF_040954645.1. NCBI lineage: Eukaryota > Metazoa > Arthropoda > Insecta > Coleoptera > Chrysomelidae > Diabrotica > Diabrotica undecimpunctata. Next base: position 150,905,277 of record NC_092809.1, read on the forward strand.
CGTAAACAAATCTAGATGCATTCTGATGTATTTGTTACACAATTTGCTTTATTTAGTAGGATGAGAGCTGCTTCCTTAGTTTCCTCTTTGTTTTTTTTTTTCATGCAACTTTTGATGCATCTTTCCATTCAAGTCCGTGGCAACTTTTGATGCAAAATCTTTTGGATAAAATCTGTCTCCTCAAGAACTTCCCCGTTTACTGTTAAACAATTACAATAGTTGACCTGAATTCTCCAATCAACAATACAGGATAGTTTGAACCATGTTCTTTCAACCATCAATTAATAGAGTACCGGCATGTAAGTAATGTTTATTTATTTGTTTATTTATTAATTCATTACAGTTTAATAGACTATGTTACCAATTTGTGGGTCTTACCTTGTCTGCTTAAACATTTTAATCATTTATAAAACCACAGACATGTAATATTGGCATAATTACTGTAATTTATATAATTTATATCACCTACCTATGTTTTATCTTTATTAGACAACACCCTAATATGGGATTATTATTTTCAGCAATTTAACTTTGTATCGTGACCTGAAGATGCTTTGCATATTATAGAAAGCGAAACCGGTCGTCCGATTAGTTAAATTAAATTGATTGTGAGTAAGTGTAACTTATTATTTCTTTTACCTTTTGAAATGGACTCACACAAGCAACACATTCATGATTTTATAAGAAACTGTCTTGATAAAGTATTACAAGAAAACGAACGTGCTTTAAGGTGAAGGATATGTTTCGAGCGGCTGCTGAGAAAGAAAGATTCCACGATATTGTCATGATAAATAGCCAAAGTCTATAAATAGTTATGGCACCTCAAGAACAAGAAGTGAGAAATACCGAGAAGAGAAACTTTTATTTTGGACCAGTAAACTATTATTCATCATCATCCAGCCTCAAGAGTCCACTGCTGAACATAGGCCTCTTCCTCATGTTTCCAACCCCGTCTATCTTGCGCCGCTCTCATCCAGTTTTTATTGAGTGTTCTTAAATCGTCAGTCCATCTTGTAGGTGGTCGACCGAGGCTTCTCTTGTCTTCCCTTGGCCTCCATTCCAATAATCTCTTTGTCCATCGCCCATCTGTCATTCTGGCTATGTGTCCTGCCCATCTCCATTTTAGTCTGGCTATCTTCTCGATGATGTCAGTCACTCCGGTTCTTCTCCTGATGTCTTCGTTAGTTATTCTGTCTCGCAGAGTTATTCCTAACATGGACCGTTCCATTCTTCTCTGCGAGACTCTCAGTTTGGTAGCTGCTGCTTTTGTTGAGGTAAGTGTTTCTGCTCCGTACGTCAAGACTGGGAGGACGCACTGATCAAATACCTTTCTCTTTAGGCATGTGGACAGCTCACTTTTAAAAGTTTCTCTCAGTTTTCCAAATGCTGCCCACCCAAGGCCGATTCTTCTCTTCAGTTCATGAGTCTGGTTATCCCAGCCAATCATAATTTCATGTCCCAGGTATTTATATCTATCTACGAGTTCTATTTCTTTCCCACCAATACTGATGTTCTGGTTGGGTACCAAATTGGTCAACATGACCAAACTATTATTAGTTTCGACTAATTCATCTAGATTAGATCTGACCCACACGTCACTGAACCATTATTCAATAACCGGAGTGCTCAAATTTAAATCAACTGATTTACACTTTAACACATAAAATCTAAAAGACGCAAAAAATGCATATTCTAAGCAAAACATACATTATCATAAATAGAACATATTTCATTATGACTCATTTCAACTTTTATTTGACATACATACAATATTTATTACACATTTTTTTTTAATTAAAATTAAGCGTATATTGTCTGAAAAAGATCCTTGTTATTTTTTATGGAGACCTTCAACATTTTTAAATAGACCGCAATTTAAAAGCTCTTCAGATTTTCTGATTAGCTTAAATGGTTTATTGTTATTGGTGATGTTATTAAATTGTTAATTCGTATTTTTAGTAGCTATTAGTACCTACAATTATACTTGATTAATAGCATCATTTTTTTTAATTCAGTTTATTCGTCCTTAAACTAATTAACTCTATTGTGTTTCTAGCATCACTGCAATCATTTAATCTAAGCAGTATTCTTTGTATAATATACAAGGGCACTTTTGATTTTTTTTCAAATTCTACTGGGTATTTAGGCAATTAAATTGTATCATCCAAAAATTTTGGAATTAGAACGATATCATTTTCTTCTTCTTCTTCTTCGCGCGACTAGGATTACTCCTGTTTGTCTGCCTCTTATTCTGTTTCAGTCGTTGTTGACTTGTATATTATCCTTCCACCTTTTTGGCGGCCTTCCAACGGGTCTTCTGCTATACGGCTTGTTGTTTTTACAGATGTTCGCTAATCTATCTAGTCCCATTCGGTTTACATGTTCGTTCCAGTTTTTTTTTTTTCTTGTTTTTATCCACCTGTTAATATTTTGAATTTTGCATTGTTCGCGTATACTTGGTTTGTCTGTCTCTTAATGATATGCCCGCTATTGATTTTAATACTTTCATTTCGATATTGTTGATTTGTTGGTTCGTCTTTCTTGTATCGGTCCTTGTCTCCGCTGCATATGTTAGGATTGGTCTTACTGTTGTCTTGTATACTTTCATTTTGCTTTCCCTGGTCAGATATTTGTTTCTCCTTATGGTTTCTCGGAGGCAACCACTTACTCTTGCCGCTTTTGATGCTTGCCTTGTGGTCTCTGTTCTTATATCCCTGTCACTAGTGATCCCTACTCCTAGGTAATTGAATTTTATTACTTGTTCTTGTTGTTGTTGATATCATTTTCTAAAGGAGTTATTTTTTTAAGAAATAGTTTCAAAAAATATTTTTTTGACGGGTTCGATTGCTGTAGCATATCAACATTCAATTAGTCTTTCGAAAAACCTTTTGCAAAAGAGCATCTTTTGATTACACCTCATATTGTTGAATAGTTAATAGTTATCTGTCTAGTTTGGATATTATTCTCTTTATTGTAATTGTATTTAATAGTTTGTACATGACAATCAATAATGGACTTCGTTCATATATCCTATTTCAAATAGTAATAGCCATACGACATTTTTTACCACTTGATTAAATAATTATCTACCATCCCTTTTATTTACATTTTTATTGTGTATTTTATTTCGTTGGTGTTTATATTTCGTAAAAACATCTTTATTCCATCCACAACTGAAAGAAGGAATCGATACTTGTCCCGGACCTAACCCTACAAGTCCCTATGTGCGAGGGATGAGAAAAAATAACCTGTGTCGTTGTAGCGTCACATGCGTCGTCGAAAGGAACTTTTTTATTTATACGCTCAGCACATCGCATCGGCTCGCACGCAAGTTCTTTGGAGGCATATCAGTTATATTGGAAATGGTCTATAAATAGAGGAAGCGGCTAACTTTTACGGCTTTAACAGAATCGGCTCAAAGAGATTAGAGCAGAGTGGGAGTAGGTATTAAGAATTTTTTAATTGTGGTAATGAGTATTTGGTGTCTTGTTATATTCAAAATATTGTTTGCTTTTTATATAAATAAAACGTTTATAAAATAAATGCAACTTTATATCTTACAACCTAACAAGGATATGCAAATTCTTTGTACGATACTGTGTGTAAAAAGGACAGTAGCGATCATCAATAAAATGGAGATCTTTGAAATGTATACCCAGCAACGCATACTTTCCATGATTACATAAGAATAGCCAACAAAAAGGTTTTTTGGCAAGTGGGGAAGAAGACCCCAAGAAAAGTCGAAATCAGAGGGCTCTCCCGGGGTGGTAAAAAGTATAAACTTTTTTTTTAAAAGGATAACTTTTAGGCAATCAAGGGAAAGGTGGAAGGCAAACGTTGAATAGGAAAAAGTACATGTCTTTTTCATGGTTATGTCATATATTTATGTAATGTCATAGATATCATAAACAAATTTATATTCGTGTACAGCGGAGTAGATAAAAGCAAACGAGCTCAGGCAGGAGTAAGCCTCTTAATGCACAATAAATATAGTAACAATATTCAAGACATATTGCCTTAATCTTCACCAGACGATACTTAATAGTATCCCCTTATATGCACCGGATAATAGCAAAAACAAGGAAGACAAAGATGCTTTTTATGGACAGCTCCAAGATATACTGGACACCACAATAGCCGGTAGTAAAATTATAATTCTCGGCGACCTAAACGCCAGAGTAGGCAACATACCTGTGGCTGGAGTTACACAAAGATTTAACGAAGAAACGCTCAACGACAACTGAGAAAGACTTCTAGAACTTTGTTTAATGAATAACCTCCGAATAAACAACACACACTTTGACCACCCAATACAACATAAGATCACCTGGTCAGATACAAGAGGACGTAACTCTATGATTGACTACATTATAACAAACAGACAAATACACACTAAGAATATAATAGATGTGCGCACTCTATATTCCGCCAATGTAGGATCCGACCATGGCCTGGTACTAGGAAAAATAAATATAGCAATCACCACACAAGGCAAGCGAAATACAAAAGTAGAAAAAAAGTTAAACATAGAAAGCTTAGAAGAAGAAGGGCACAAAACTTGTATAGAAACAGACTAACAGAAAAGCTAAACAGCCATAACCTAGAGACTAAAAAGAATATAGAAGAAACCTGGAAAATTATTAAAAAATGTGTCCTACAAGCGGCGGAAGAAGCTTTGGGTAAAAGAAAAGTTAACAGAAATAAACGGGAATACAAAACTCCATGGTACGATGAAAGGGTGAAAGCACAAGCAAATTAAAAGAAACAAGCTTTCCTAACATACAAAGGAGTGAAGACACCGGAGTCACGAGAAGACTACGTGAGAATCAGGAATAGAGTAAACCAAGAAATAGATAACATCAAAAAAGAACACTGGGAGAAATTTACCAAAGATATGGAATATGACCTCTATGGATCCCAGAAAAAGGCGTGGAAGATGATAAGGAGACAAAAAACAGAAATGAATGAATTTGTACGTATAGATAACATTACGGAGGAACAATGGATTGAGCATTTTACGAAATTATATGGAGAAGGAGCTGAAGAGAACAGAGAAAGAATCATTAACGAAACTCACGATAGAGTACTAATATTAGAAGAAGAGAAGAATTCTTTGTAAGTTGTGTTGATAATTTCAAAAGTAACTAGCTTCAGCTTTTATCTGTTATATCTATCCGTATCTATAATATTGAAATAAATTTGCATTGTCAATAAAATAGACGACCGTTTGTGACATTTCAAGTGTTGAAGTGCGTGTATTCTGCGATAAGCGCAGAGTACTCTTTTGTACAAATTCCTTTTCGGCTTTAACTACAATAATAAACCATTAAAACTAATAAGCATTTGACCCAGTCCCATCCTGTGTTTCTCTGAAACACTACACTATAAATAGAGAAAAACATCTCTTTATTACTTTACCAGAATCGTCTGACTGAGATTAGAAAAAGGTTTGTCAGTTCCTCAAAGCCATTTGGTCTAGATATATTTGGAATTTTGTATAAGTCTGCGTTTATTTTTAGAACATGAAAGCTCAAGCTCAGAAACATTAAGGGGTTAGTTCATTAATGGTTGTTCTTTTTATTGATGGTAATATTCTTGGAAAGTAGTTCAGCTTTACTAATACGAATAAGATAGGTTATTATCGCTTTATAGACATATGGGATATATTATTTTACCGTTTTTTCTTCTTATGTATATACCGTTCTGTTAATATAATATAATAAGGAGATTTTATGTATTAATTGAGTAGGGTTTTGTGTTTAATAATAAAAAGCACATGCGAGTATTGATTATAGTTGTGACCAATTATTATTTCTTAAATATCTCACAAATTAGTTGTGTATGAACAAACGGGTTTAGCGTACTTATTAATTTCTTCACAAAAAAGTCGCAAAACGTCTTCGCAAAAGATCTATAATTAAGCGAAATATATCTTTGTATTTTGACCAGAAGGCAAAGAAAAATCGAACAAGGTTGGTAGGGTACTATATCGTCCGCTATCCATTCAGTCTCTAGATAAGCTACCTTTGCAGATTTTTTGATAGAGTTTTCTATGGTTTCAGCTACTTCATGAACAGAGTCATTTATTTGCTACTCATCCCCCTTTTATTCTAACTGATCATGACTCTCATTTTATGAATTCATCACAATCTCTGCACCTACCTGCCTGCACGTAATTGTCTACCGGTTAGGTTATCAACATAGTCCTTATTTCTCATCACCAGAGTCCTCGTCAGTTAGTACATTTTAATCCAGAGGCTCTATTAATATTCCATTTAAATCTCGATCGTCGTCGTTTTCAACCATAGCTAAGGCTTCTTCTAAAGTAATACCACTAAAACAATAAAAATAGGTTGGTAAAGATTACCAGAAAAAAGAAATATTACCCGCTGCCCACATTTAGCCTAGCGTGTTCATATGATCACATCCCTAATAAATGTGTAATTATGAAATACTAAAGTACTATTTCAAAGTGTATTTCAAAGTACTATTTCATTTTAAAATAAAGTTTACTTTAAAAAGTTTTTTTATATAAATGCAATACTTACACAAAGCGGATGTACGGATTTGTCATTTTTCAAACTGCTAACCAGCAAATTCACCACTACAAATAATACTTCTGAAAACAATTCAATGCATCTCACACTGTTTATTATTTTAAATTAAGGCATAAGCAATGCATTGGCTCTGGGCCGAGGTTAAAATTATCAGTGTTGCAAAAAAATAAAATCTTGGGTCTTGTTATGTGTGATCATAGAATAGAATAGAATAGAATAGAATATTCTTTATTAGTCCCATCAGATCACATTGTGATATAGGACAAGTCATATAGTACATAAAGCATGATCAACAAGTTATATAGGACAATTACATAAAACAAAATCAATAAAATATAAAAAAAGATATGCGATATAGAGCGTCTCTGAACCCGTCGGTCCTCATTCCCTGTAGTCTTTTATTAAGTCAAAATAATCATTTAGGTTGTAAACGCATAATTGGATCAAGCATGCTTTTAATTTATTTTTGAATTTTTGAATATTATTTTCATTTCTTATATTAAGTGGCAAACAATTGTAAAATTTAGATCCTGCAAAATCAGGGCTCGTTTCAAAGAGAGTTGTAGAGTGTTTACACACGCTTATCAACCTCCCGTGTCTTGTCGGATAATTATGAAAGTCAAAGTTGAGGGTAAAATTTTGAAATTTAGTTTTGACGTAAATTATACACTTATAAATATATAAAGCATGAAAAGTCAACAGTCTGTGTTCAATAAAATATTTACGACATGATTGTCTATTATCAATATTGAATATCAATCTAAGAATTCTCTTTTGAGTTATAAAAACTCTAGAAGAGTTTTTAGAGTTTCCCCACAACACAAATTATAGGCCATATATGAATAAACCAATGCATAATACACACTTATCAATTGATTGGTGTTAAATAGAGTTTTCAACTGAAGGATCGCATAGTAACCCTTATTCATTGTTTTGCAGACTTTAGTGACATTTTCATCCCATGTCATATTACTTTCTAGAATGCTACCAAGAAATAGTGTTGTATCACTAAAGGGTATTTCCTCAGAACTGAGGAAACTGTGATTTAATAACCATGGGATGGCTTACAGCGCGAGTAGAACTGCATACAAATAGTTTTCTTTGCATTTACCATTAAAGAGTTCCTTTTACACCAGGTTGTAAATTCCTGTGCTACTAAGTTCATTTTTGAAATGAGTTCGACTTCAGTTGACTCGTCAACTACAATTGTTGAATCATCTGCATAAAGAACTGTATGGTCTGCAGTTAAAAAATTTATCAAATCATTGACATATAAAAGAAATATTAAGGGTCCCAATACGGAGCCTTGCGGTACACCTTGATCAAGATTAAAAATAGATGACTTCTTATTGTCGACTTTTACTAGGAATTTACGATGTTGTAAGTATGACCTTAACCAGTTTAAGAAATGACCCCGAAAACCAAGGGCTTCTAATTTATGCAGTATAATTTCAGTGTCAATAGAGTCAAAAGCCTTAGTTAAGTCAAAAAAGAGAGCATCAACATACCTTTTTCGATCCAAAGCAGTGTGGATATAATTAAATAATGAAATAGAAGCACTCTCTGTATATTTATTAGGAAGAAACCCATGCTGGCATTTATTTAAGATATCATATTTATTCAGAAAATTTAACATTTTACTGTAAATACACTTTTCGATAATCTTAGAGAGTACACTTGTTACGGTGATTGGCCTGTAATTATCAACCAAACATGGATCTCCCTTTTTGAAAATTGAACTAACTACTCCCGTTTTAAGGTCACTTGGAAACTTGCCATCCTTGACAGATAGGTTGATGATATGAGACAGAACAGGAGATATATATGAAGAAATGTATTGAATTATTTTAGTGGGGATTTGATCAATACCTACTGAGCTGGTATAGTTTAAGGAAGATATAGCATTTTCAACATCAAATGGTAAGACCTCAGAAAAAAAGAATGTGTTGTTAATTATCATAGTTGTGAAATCGTTAAAGGTATAGTTATTGAAATGTTTTAATAATGTGCGTTTGATTGATGTACAAAAATACTCACCAAATTTGTTTGCTATGTGTTCTGGATGTATCAATAATTTATTATTGTCAGTAATGCTTCACTCAAAATTGGTTTTATTTTTACCAGTTTAACGATTCACAGTTTTCCATATCTACTTCCTTCTTTTATTATTATTTTGATTATGTAGATAACTTTGATATGAGGCTTTTTTTTATATCCTTTACCTTACGGATAAAGTTGGCCTTTTGTATTTTATAGTTATACATTAAATCTGGATTACGACTAACATTTGCTAGCCAAAATAAATCCTTCAGCTTTTTACTAAGCTGAAGAATTTCAGTATTGATCCATTTTCTGTTGGTATTAGTAGTTATGCGTTTTGATATTAAAGGACATGTTGTATCAATATGATAGGAGACAGTGTTCAAAAAAGCTCTATATGCATCATCTACATCATTCGAATATGTATAAACATTTTCGAAATTCTCAGAATCAAGACTCAACAAAAGATTAGATAAACAATTTTTGATAAGTTTCTATAAGTAGCTATCTGGGATGTAGCAGTATTGTTACTCTCAGATATGTTTAAACTAAAATGAAGTCCTAGGTGATCACCTAAATTGTAGTTTACGACAGCCTCATTGTATAATTGAGGAATGTCGGTAAGAAAATAATCTAGTTTCGATCGTGAAATTACACCGTTTTTGTTTGTAAATATTCTATTTGGTTCAGTATTTTTACAGTTAAGTCCAAAACTAATCATGAAATCCATCAATATAGATTTTTCCCTTGAGTCAAAGTCCCAAATTTTTTTGAGTCACATCTAAAACTAATACAACAACACTCAAAGTTAAAATCTTGACAGATGTTCGTGACATATGATCACGCTAGGCCATAATGGGTTAATATAAGGTTGCTTGAGAAAAAATGGTCGCAAATTAGGGTTCCTGAGAAAAAATGGTCGCAAATTAGGGTTGCCAGCTGTAAAAAACGCGAGGTATCAAAGATAAAGTAAAAAAGAACTAGCGCGCAATACCACTGGTTTGGCGAGTGTAAGTTGTGTAAATTTTTAAATAAATGGATAGATAGTGTTCATACTATACATAATATATACATATAATTAAAAATATACTTTTTTATTTTTCTAAATTGCAAACTTGTCAAACCAGTGGCGTTGCACGTAGCTCTCTTTTTATCTTCGATAAGTGGCGTTTTAGCTGATAACCCTAGAATGAGACCATTTTTTCTCAGACATCCTTTATATCATTATATTAAAAAAATGCTTTAATTTGATATAAAAAACATGCACATACGTTATGATAAGCCTATGTTATTTAAAAAATAAATGAACATTTTTTTTTAAATGCATTACTATTACTTAGTTAATTTAATTAAAACTGTGTGCGGCCACTTATGTATTCTCTTATTCCTAAATGTATGTAAAAATGCAAGTTTTATGTTATGCACGTAGTCATTTTGCAATTACGTTATGAACGTAGTGATTTTGTACTATTAGTACATATTGTAAAAATTTACAAAAAATGTAACATATGTATTTAGTTGCAATCGTGGTATATTTTCTCAACTGTAATTACTAAAAAATGTAAATTCCAATATTTTTTAAAATTTTGATTTTTTCCTCATCAAATTATTTAAATTGCTATCATTGGGTAATTTTAATACATTGTAAGCCTCTCGGTTGCTTCATAAAAATTCCGCCCATTACCCATTTGGTAATGTTTACCTTCTGGTTCCGAAAGACAGGTTTCGAATTCTATTTTTAGAAAGGTGCATTCCTGTTGCTATTATGTAAACGTTTTTTATCTGAAAGATACGACCATAGGACAAGAATATTGTCGCTTTAAATTTCCATCTTTTATGTGATGCGAGGTGTAGTGTTTGTTTTTAACTATGTAAAGGAGTATAATATATTAGTATTATCTTTGAAGTGCGGGATTGAGAGTGAAATTCCAATAGACAAAACCACTTAACAAATGATGGGTTGTGTAAGGTCAGTGTACATGCATTTGAAAAAACAATAGTAATAATTTTATTACTTGTTTAAGTACTATTTGTACTGATACTACGAATACCGCGTAAAATTGAAATAGGTTTAAATTTTCAATTAAAATCTACATAAAAATAAACTATAAACTATAAAACTCAATGTCATCAATAAACGTAAAATAAAGTACTTTCATGTTTATGAAAACAATTTGTAGTTAACGTAACAATTTGTTACTGTTAGTCACAAAAGCTCGGATGCTTTTTTACAGTTACTTGTTTACAGTCAGACTTTTTAAGGACAATTATTGTTTAAACATTATACAGTGAGCATTTAAAGCCTGGTTCGTTCAACGTTTCATTGTTCGTTCACGAATATCATCATCAACGTTTCATTCCTCATGGAATGTTTGCCGGTCTTACCCTAAAGCTGTCTGATTCGCTTATTGCGGCGAATTACTGTGCATTCTTCTTGTGTATTGTCAAAGTTTGTTATCTAACTTGTATTTCGTTACAATTTTCTTCCACGTGTTTCGATATGGGCATTGGTCCCCTCAACTTTCAGGATTTTGATATCAAGCATGACCTGCTCTTCACATCTTCCCCTTGGTCTTTCGGTTCCTGTCATCCATCTTCTTGATCAGTATGTCGTTTTTACTCCTCTCCATGTCTTCCAGCCATCTCAGTGTCTCCGTTTTAATAAATCTAACTATATTTTCTCACTTAATTATGTCTCTTATTTCATGGTTCATTCTTGTTTTCATTTAATCGTTTTCCATTATTATCGGGCCCATAATTCTTCTGAGGAGTTTTCTTTCGAATATTCTTAATCTTTCTTTATCTTTACATTGTCTCAGCTCCTTATTTATTGGTCTGATTGCAAGTCTGTAGATTTTCAGTTTTGTTTTTCTTCATAAGGTCATACCCTTCATTGCTCTATGACATCATTTTTGCCATTCTTAATTACTCCCAAGTATTTAAATTTTTGAACTCTTTTAAAGTGTAGTTTTCTATCTTGTTATCTTCTCTTCCAGAGCAGACATATTTTGTTTTTTCTTCGGTAACTTCTAGACTTCTTTTCCGTGCTTTATTTGTCAGGACAGTTAATGCTTCTTAGCTTCTTTTAAGATTTACTTGTCCCTTTCCATAAGAACTATGTCATATGCACATGTTACTATTTCTGTTGAGGAGCGGGCTACAGTTCCTTTAATTCAGCTGGTCTTGACTTTTCCTGCTGATGCTATTTTGAATAGTGTGATTGACCGGAAATCGCTTTATCTCACTCCTGTTTCTATTGCAATTGGGTTTTTGCTACCTTCTTTTGTTGTTTCCTTCTGGTGGTTCACATTTTTATAAAATTTTCGCGCTTCGCTTTGTGATTTGAGCCTTTCTAGTTCCTGTAGCTGGTTTTCTAAATGTCGTTTTTTCTTTTGTTTTAGTATCTGTTTCTCTGGTTGTCTCATCTGTTTGTACTCCTCTTGATTTTGTCTTGTCCTTCTGTTTTGGAGTTTCCCATACGCCTCATTCTTTTTTTGAGTTGCCTGTGCGCATTCCGCATCAAACCATTCTGTCCCCTTCCTTTCTTGTTTCTTCTTTCCTAAAACTGTTGTTGCTACTACTTTCAGGATATTTTTGCACTCATTCCAGTAATTATCTATGTTTTCAACAGTACTCATTTGGTCTTCTAGTTTTTCTTTACGTTTGTGTTCAAATTTTCTAACTATCTCATGGTTTCGTAGTCTGTCCACCTCGAATTTATCTTCTTTGCTTCCTTTTGAAAGAAAAACTGTTTCCGATCTGCATGCTGAAATATCAAATAACAAGATATTTGATAAAAAGCTGAGATGACACAAGGAATCACTACGTTGCCAAAGATTCCGCCAAACTTCGTTAAAAGAGATAAATCATCTAAAGAAGATGTTGACTTGGTATGTGTGAATGGAAACTAATTCTTACAAATACTAAGATCTGGTTATAATAAGCTACTTTTCTACATTTTATAACGAAAGTTGTAAGAATTTCTTTTAAAAATGAGTTACTATTTGAAGTTATACTGCAGTATATACCCACAAGTTTACAGAGTTCGAAACCGTAAAAAAATAAACTCATTTAGAAAGTAACGAATTTAATTTGCAAGATATCTGCAATCCGATTTAGCTTTCATGGCTAACTACGCTTTGCAAATTGAAATTAATCGAGTGGCGAATTTGGAATTCCGAAACTTTTCAGTTTTCAGAAAGATATTCCCCGAGACGTTTTTATCGTCTTATTCGAATAAAGTAAAATTTATGATTATTAAAACTAACTGAAAACGTTGATTACACATTTAATTGAAGGTACAAAAAAAAAATTAAATTGATTTTATTAACTAGTAAAAGTTTTGGCTATCTGCCTCTAAGTGAAAGGTTTTTTAGAGCTAATTGGTTCTTTAATTATATTTTAATTTATTTTTACTATTTCCCACCTCCTCTATCTGTAAAATCTTTTTAGTTGGAGGTTCTAGGGTGCTGGTTCATTGTTGTGCGTTTTTAACTTTTTTGTAAAATTTTTCTTATTACGTCCCTCCGATATTATATTTTCTAAACGTTCATTTATTCAGTCGTTCTGGTTTATACTGCAATTACTATTATTTAGTCACATATTTGTCATAGCATTATCTGGTTATTATCTTCTTTCTGAGTATTCCGGACGCCTTGTTATGATATATTGTAGTTCTTTTCATTTTTTTTGTCTATATCTGTTGTGTGCCCAGTAAGCACAAGTACGTACATAAGACAAACTAAGTACGTACTGATGGGACATAAGCTGTACGAAGTACGTACTTAATACGTACATAAGACGTACATTTTCCAATTAATGGTACATACCTAGTACATCCTGAAGGTACGTACCTAGTACATATTGAAGGTATGTACCTAGTACATACTATATATACATATTTTGTACATATTATACACACTTATGATGATTTATGTAAATATAAGTGAATATATCTTTATTATTTTTTTAAAAAATAAATTAAATTTTTATTCTGATTCCTTTTCCTTGAAAGTTTTTAAGCGATCCCCGGCTCTCCTCAACTATCGTCCAATTTCTTGCTCCGAGGCTCCGCCACCTTTTTATTACTACATTTTGCTAATACTCGACTGAATAAGATAACAGGAAACCACACTATAAGCACAAACACCAAAAATAAGTAAAAAAAATCTAAATGAAACTGTCTTGCAATGAATCATCACATCAAAACTGTACTCTAGATGGAAAATTCCTAACCAAATAAATTAGGTTAGGTTAACATAACCTAACCTAATAAATATGCTTTAGCTCTTCTTTCTCATGGTACATACTTAAAACGTAATAGTACGTACTCTTCTGTACGTACTGGTATGTACCCCAGTGTACGTACTTCATGATGTAAAACGTATATTTTACATCATGTACGTACAGTAGAAAAATTGTACGTACTCAAAACGTACTGTGCTGTTTGGGTGTATTATGAATTAAGTTATACATTATATAATAACAAATTTTCCCCGGCAATTTTTAACACGTTAAAACACAAAATAATATATTTCTCAGTTTTATTTTCTAAAATAAATCTTTTGTCTCTTTCTTATAATAAGAAAGGCTTTGCGGCTTTCGGTTTTCATCCGGTCTGCAAAAAATTTAGTCACTCGCGTTCTTCCTACAATGAAAACAATGCTAACAGTCATTAAAATCCTGAATAATTGAAGATGCTCGGAAAGAATGAAGCTATTAAGTATTCTTTTTGATTTTAAAACAGTGCTGCATTAATTATTCTTTAAGTATTGTATTCGAGAACCAAATAAGTGGTTCTAGTTCGTGAGCTGATAACAATTTAATCAGGGGTGGACTAAACGTAGAATATTACTTTTTAACAAATTTAACAATTTCTAGTAATTCTTCTACCTCGTGTAAAAAATTGTAAAACTTTTGTAATTGCAGAAGTAAGTATGGCATGAAGGTCTGTTTCACACTTAAATAAATATATTTCATATCTAAACTTTGCTACGTAATTGCTACTTACAAATAATAAAAGTATTATAATAAACAAATTTTATTGGATTTTAAAAATATTGTTTAAATTTTATAAATACAGTAAAAATTGGTTTCAAGTATACCAATTTTTAATCGCTAACGATAATATTATGAATACTGGATTAATAATAACACAAGAAAATCTATATTGACGTATAAAAATACTTTCAAAATTAACAATCAAGAATATACTAATAGTAAGTACATTGTCTGTATGTATTTAATTTGTGGAAAAATTGCTGACAATTTCACTATGATTGGCACTGATTCTGTCATTTATATCTTGGTGTTTGGTTGGTAGATCAGCTGGAGTCTTTTGCTTTAGCGTTTGTCTATCTGGTGTTTATCTCATTAGGTCTAAGGCTAAATTATTAGGCCGACTGTTATGTTCATATCGTTGCTAAATTTGATGAGCTCTTCTTTCGTGGTTATTATTTTGAGGTACTGGCCTGTGGTGTTGATTGGTATATACCAAAAACTTCTGTATTGCTTTCCGTAAACTGCAAAATCAGATTTCGCTGTTCTTGAAGATATTTTTTTATTACGTTGCTTAGTTCTTAGCTTTAAATTTTCTACTATTTCCCAGCGGTAAAAGCAATTTACCAGGACTAGCTCCTTAAAATTATAAAACAAAATAATTTGACAAGAATAATTTTACCTTGAGCTATAGTTTGGAAGACTGACGATAAAAACACAAATGGCATGAAAAAATAATCTAACTACGTCGAATTTTACCAACTTTTTCTCTACACCGAGTACATCCTCCCTGATGTCTTTTTCCGAACTCCGGTGTCTCTCCGGAAGCTCTTTAGCCTCCAGATATGTTTAGTGCACGGTGATCAGCGTGCAGTGCACAAGCAGTAAAGAGATCTGGGAGCGTAGGAGACTGAGACCTTGGAAGTCCTGAAGAAGACATCAGAAGAAGACACGCAATTTGCTCCAGTTATGTTTTCCTTGCTGATGATGATCAATAGTTTGGTTTTGCTGGTGTTTGTAATCCAGTCCATATGTTCTACTTGTTTCAGTTATTTTGTTAATTAACTTTTGCAGCCCTCTATGGTATTGAAAAACACTATTGTATCATCTGCATACAGCAGGTTATTGACCTTGACTCCATTTATTGAGATGCCTTCATCAATATCTTTTAGAGCCTGTTCAAAAATGTGCTCCGTCCGATATCTTCTAAAGCTTTGTATTTGCTCCGAAGAGAGGTCTCCTGATTTCCTGTTAGTCAGGAGGAGAATATATATATATATATATATATATATATATATATATATATATATATATATATATATATATATATATATATATATATATATATATATATATATATATTGTTATGATTCATTTTATCCACCAAAGATAAAATTAAAATTACTAAATAGACCATCTAAATAAATTTTCAAGATATCCTGGAGAGTTGTTATGCTATTTAAAATTAAAATTAATATTGGTTTGCTCTTAATATATTTCATATTATAAAATATAATAATTCAAAATATTTCAACTGATAAACTATGAAAGATATTTCAAAGAAATGAAAGTCCATTATCTTTGGATTACCTGTAGTAAACAAAATTTAAGATATGCATAAATTATTTTCTTTGTAAAATATATTTGAGTGAACGTAGTGAATTGAACAATACGACCGGGTTTTCCAAATGGACTTGTACAGTGAATAAAGACAATAGGGTAGAATTTAGAAATTATATTTCTCCGTTAGTTCTTAAGAATCTGTAGAAACCGATTAGCATGTTAATAGTTTGTAGGAAATTTATAATTGTAGGTAAAATTGTTGTTTGTTATCTAAATGGGGATAAATATGACTAACTTTGATTGGCAAAGAGTGAAAAAAAGTGGGAGAGATAGATGAATGAGAGTTTAGCTAGATTTTAGAGGAAAAAAAGATCATCAGTTGTTTTCCAAGGGTGCAAGGCGAACAGTCGTAGTTCTTTGGTGGTTCCCAAGTGATAGTAAGCATTAGAAGTGAATGTTTGTGAGTTTTCGTGGACTAAGTGTATCCTGACGGAAGCTGATCCAGTAAAATATTGTAAGTCATACTTTTCTGCTTATATATTCCAAGAGTCACTGTTCAGGCCGGAACGAGAGATTCAGTTTATTGAGAGGAGAAGAAGTTTATCTTTTGAACGATACGTGCATCTGAAGGAGATCATTGAAGACGAGAGGCTCGCAATAATTTGTTGTAAGATTGCTGATTACCTAGGGAACTGCTAAGAATAGATAGTGTAGGCTACAAGGAACAAGGATTTGGACAACTCATCATCAGAGAGATAGTTTTTTTTTTATTCGTCAGTTTTTCCTTTATCAACAAAGTTTTTTTTTTATATTGCTTCAGAAAAGATAGAAATATTTATCAGGAGATATAGAACAACAATTTTGATTTGAAATTTTAATTTATATAGTATATAACATTAATTTTTGAAGGTTCACGTACGTAGAACGAAAATTTTGATAATTATTGTATGAGATATTTTTTGTTTAAGATATTTGAGTGTGAATTTTATTTCAATATATAATTTTGTATCATATATGTTTATTATTCCGGTATCCCTCAGACCTTACCTATCATATGTAAAGCATAGATATTGAAGCACGAATATAACCCTGAGTTAAGAGAATTAAATAGTGTGATACAATCATAATTGCATCATTTAAATAAGTTTAATTAATCAATTAATTAGCTAATTAATTGCTTGGCGCATCTCTGACTTTTAATATCACATTAATATATATATATATATATATATATATATATATATATATATATATATATATATATATATATATATATATATATATATATATATATATATATATATATATATATATTAGTGCTAGTAATTAGAAAAACTAAACTTTTAAAACAAGAAGTCAATATATATATATATATATATATACATATATATATATATATATATATATATATATATATATATATATATATATATATATATATAACTTTTAAGGATTAATCTTTGTAGTTTATACATTATAATAATGTGCTATAAATTTTTCTAACTAAAAAGCCATCAAAGGGTATTTATTGCCTTCCATAAATAAAGCTGACTAAGTCAGTTCCTGTGAATCGGAACCCTTAATTTACTGGTAAAGATTTAACAATGGATTTATTGAAATGGATTGGGGTAGCAGTTTTTAGCTGTTTTGGGAATTCATTAATTCGTCCTAAGACTCTTTTCTACAGGATGATTAAATATTCATAGTTTTGGGATTATGTACCTTTTAGTCAAAAAGAAAGATACATAAAAGGCAGACTGCTAAATTTGCTACGTTGAAATATTAAAACGGTTATTGAAAGAATTTCTTTCACCAATGAAAAGTGAATTTCTTTGTTAAAAAAAATTTCTATGGACCATATTTTATTAGAAAAAAAAACATTGTATAGTCCTTAGTATATTAGAGTATTTAATTGCTTCTGTAATTGTCGTATATAGTTTTTTGCTTTCTTTGTATTGCGAGTAATAATAACATCCGTGTTGCTCAGTTTTCGACAGTGTACAAACTTTCGTGGACTTAATATAGTGTAGTCATTGAAGCATTATTGCTCCGAATTTTTTTACTGTGAACCGAATTGCACACAATTTTGGAATTAGATTCATCTTACCCTTAACTTCAAAAGTGAAAATGATTTGAACTCCGCAACCACCCTGGGGGTGGTTGCAACGCCTTATCGGGGGTGAACTTTTTTTTTCAAAATAACCTCGGATATCGATAGAAGGCCTAATTTTAAGTGCAATATTAAGCTAGATATTAAAGATCAAAGGCGTTTTTTATTTTGTCTGAAATTTAATCGATGTGGCCAATGCCATCTAGCGGCAAGCAGATGCATTTTAGGCATTCTAATAAAAAAGGGTTTTGTAGTGATTGAAATAAGCTTTAAAATGAGCACTATTAAAAGTCTTTAGCACGTAAAATAAGTGAGCTGTATTTCAAATAAGAGGAGCATCTAATGTTTTTTCTTTTAAATCAAACATAAGTGCCATTTCCACCAAAATTAAAATTAATCGTATTCCGCCTAGAATTAACTTTATTATGAAGAGTTTGATAAATTGTATCAGTTTGGCTCCTTGAGGACACATATTTTTCAAAAAAGTCAAGATTAAAAAAAAATTTCAAATTTAAAAAAAAGACCTTTTTTTCATAATATCTCAAAAATGACGACAGCTACCTATAAAAGTGTACAGATAAAAAATTTAGGTATTTTTCTGACAAACAATTTGGTTTTTTTGTTTTTTCTGTCAAACAAAAATTGACGGAGATAAGATTGATTAAAGAAGCGCGTGGCAGCGCAATCTCAGCCTCTCTTAAGCCCTTTAACCATTCACCGTTTTCGAAAAAGGTTATTTACTATTTTACCTTTACAATGGTTTTTTATAAATTGTGATAGCATGAAAATTGAAGGAGTTATGGTCCAAAAACTTATCATATTTTTTTCTAGTTAGTAACTGAAAATTTCGGAGTGTGAATATTTGGAGCAATGTGCAAGTACGCAGTATAATAGAGACCCAAAACTATTGTAATATATACATAATATGGCTCATATATTTTGGAAACGTAGGCATGAATACATACCAACGTTCTTATATGTATATATAACACATTTGAGTGAAGAGGCCAACGAAAAAGCCAGGTGATCAGCTGTGCGTGCTCCGTTTATTCGTTATAATGTGACCAGTATATTTCCTTCTGCAAAGGAATGAGCAGGTGTTTGTTTAATATAATATTTTAACTATAATAGACACCCAATTTTGCGGATGCAGAAGAGTTGGTCTGTTTTGTACTAGTACCTGTGGAACGTGCAGTGGAGATAACTGCCAAAATAGCCCTCCAATTCATCCAAAAGATGTTGAATGTGACAGCGACTCCGATATTGAGTCATGAATAGTAATATTATATTTTAATAATAATAGTACAATTTTATATAAATTGTAAATATTTTATTCAATAAATGGCAATTTTGACGTGACAACGTCTTAAATTAGGTTGTGGCTCCGAGTCATTTAAGAAAAAGTGTAACGCCCGCTCACGTCTGTTACAGTGAGTCGCCGAACGAGAGAGAGGCCCGCCGGACCGGCGAATGCCTTGCGTCTCTCTCCCACTCAAACATGATCGGTCCGCTGCGCGCGGCACTAGAGAATTAGGCGCGTTGAATCGCTAAAGTTGAAAATCGTTGAAAGTATCGTCAGCTGTGCCTGTAGTGAAAATGTGGAGTGCTTAGATTCGTCATTTACAACAACTACAACAATAAAGGTAAATAATTGTACACTAATATTTCATTATCGTAAACTATGATTGATTGATTAATTGTTAGATTGACACAAAAGTTGAGAAACTGAGTTTATAGGTTATGTCATACTATTGACAAATGTTAAATTATTAGTTTAAATCACTCTGCAATCAATCGTAATTCAGTCGATTGAGAAGAAACAGTGCGTATTGCTAGTCAAACATTTAAAATAACAAATTATAACTTCTAACCTGTCAAAACAGGGCGACCAAACAAACGAACTAAACCGACCAATCACCACGCGCGGAGTTAGAATTTAACTGTGTTTAGCAAGAATTTCAAATTCCAATTTTAGTAAATGTTTTAATTTTCAACTTTACCATTTACATTTACAAATTTTAATAAATTTCAAATTTATTTAGCAAAAATTTGAACCTTCGATCTGAATAAGTGTTTTGATTTTCAAATTGATTCTTTAAAATTAAAAATATTAAAATATATATAATCAGAAGTGAACGTCACATAACATTATCTGTACTTATTATTATTTAATATGTAGGCAAATACATGTGACCATACTTGATAGACACAATTGGAAATAATAATTTTTTATAACTGAAAAAAGACGTTGTCACGTAAAATCTTCGCCCGTAAAACCGACTTTACAGGCAACCGATTTTTTTTACTATAAATTAAATTATTTTTAAATATGTAATCATATATGTTTACTGTTTTAATTAAGGGGCAGTTTTAAGGGTAGAAAAGCTTAAGAATATGATAATCATTTTCGAGAGTGTGGAATAATATTTAAATCCTTTTCATTTTATCAAAAAAAAATGTTTAGCAATTTTTTATCAAGGGGTAGTTTTTAAGGGTTGAAAGGGGGTTAAAAATTTAATAATTATTATAGAGAATATAAAATATTACTTACTCTATTTACATCTTTTTATACCGTCATACCAAAGTATTTTTTTGCTGTGTGCCAGCTGTGTGCCAAAAATGAATTGGCCGGATCAAAGCACCGCTTTGAACCCGATTGAGCATGTTTGGTACCAACTCAAACGAAGAGTAAGAAACAGAATCAGTAGCGCACCTAGAATTTGCCTCTGGGGGTGTTTTGGTTGGTCACCAAAATTTTTTTTATAAGGTTACCTCCATTTTGAGTCCTTAAAGTGTAAGTAACAGTGTCGGAATAGCGTCCTGGGGGGGGGGGGGGGTTAACCCGCAAACCCCCCCCCCCGTGCGCCACTGAACAGAATACCTGCTTCAATAAATCGTGAGCAGTTTCGATTGGCGCTCATGGAAGAATGGGAAGCTTTTCCTCAAGATAACATATAGAATTTGATCAATTTATTGCCAAGTTGAATAAGCAGTGTAAATCAAAGTAGAGGTGGTAATACAGAATATAAAAAAATCACGGCTTTATTTAATTTTTATAAAAAAAAAATTTACAATGTTAAATTTTAAAATTTTTAATTAAAATAATCATTAAGATAAAAGTTTTTTTTTGACATCTGTTGTTTAAGAAATGGTTGCATACTACTTTAGAACATATTCTTAAACATTACACAAACAATCTAATGACAATAAATTTCTTGTAGGGTTCTTAAAAATTAAAAAATGCCTAAAATTTTAGGTGGTTTCTTTTTATTGATGCGCAGTGTATTTACCCAACTGACTCTACCATTCAGTGGACTCTTCCACTTAATTCGACTAACATGACTATGATCAAACGAGATCTCGACTCCTCGACAAAACTAGCGGACGTGTCTGAACCGACCTTAAATGGGTAAGTAACTATATGACAAGGTAACATTTTCTTTTAGCAAGTGAAACAAAACTTAAAAATAAAGAATATTTCAGATAGTTAGTGTTTTTACTACGAAATCTAATAGGCATTTATAATAATGAAACTTGTAAAAACCATATAATAAAGGGTTTTTAACTTATTTACATATTTGAACTTTGCGAAAGTTCCAAGACACGCTAATGAATTTTTTATAGGGTTTCTAAAATACATTTTCCCCACTATTCAAGTAATTTCATTATAAAGTCAAATTCCTCAAAAACTTTAAATCGCTTAAAATTAATGTTAGATAATTTGAATAAACTTGAAAAAGTTGGTTGCGTTTATTTACACCGAAAAACTCACAAATGGGAATATTGAATGTCTCGAAACGAAAAAGTTTTACCAACTATCGATTTTGTCTTTTCGATTTATAAACTGCTTTATTTTTTTAGCCCTAAACTTTTTTAATATGTAGGTTTTCACTTTTGATATATGGTAAATATTGTTACTTATTTTTTGCGGTTATAAACTTTGTAGAAGTTTTATTTGCTCCTTGTCAAATAATCACAATTTCAAAATAGTAAACGCGCATTTTTATCGCTCTATCTAAATTATAACAATTTATGAGTTCTCATTTTCTGCTCTTATAATATACATAATATAGTATTCAATATATACTTAAGTGCAAAAAATTAGATACACGCCTATTTTATAGACAAGACAAGTGTGTTCCATACATGTTCGATTGGATTGAGGTCGGGGTTGTTAGCTGGCCAATACTTACGGACAATCACGATGTATTATAAAAATAAAAATAGGTCCTATGAATGGCGCAAAAGTTACCAGATGCTCATTTAACTAAGCCTTCTCAATAGGCTATTCTGTCGGCAAAATTGTATTGGCAAATCGTCCTCCTTGTCTTCTACAAATTATTTCGCGACCGTCTGGTGATCTTAAGCAAAACCTGGACTTATTGGAGAACAAAACTTTACTCCAATTAGCATAATTCTAATTTTTGTGTTCCCTTGGAATATAAATAAAGATGAATTCGCTTCATCAGGTCGTCGTCGAACTGTTCACTTATTTATATCCACATTTTGGACTTCGTTCAGACGATTTGCCAGCTACATTGAATTTAATCACGAAAATACCAAAAATCGATCGTCGTGTGCGGATGTTGCTCTCCTACGGCCTGATCCTGACCTTCTCTATTAATGTTATTTTGATAATGTTTTTTATATTATGCATTTATTTTTATCATAGTTTTTATCCAGAGATTTTTGTGTGTCCAATTTAAAGTATGTAAAATTTTCGGAATTTTTTACAAAATGTTTGATTTATTGATTAAATCAGTTTTCATTTTCAACACTTGACCGCTCTGTAAACAAAAATATTTGCCGTCGCGCTGACGTGATACCTATTTAGTTTTTATTTTATATTTTATTGAAAATAGAAAAATTCCTTAACAATGAACTTCTTTAGCAAATATTTAATATCGCCCTATATACAAACATTAGGTCATATTTAACGCGGAATATAATACAACAGCATTATTATTAATTGTTGTTTTTCAAGAGATTATGTCTGTAAATAAACTGTATAAATAGAAACCCAGATTGGCAAGGTCACACCTATCATGTTTCCCACTAGCGATTAATTGGAAATGAATATAACAGTGTTTTTGTTATTTATAAACAAACCTAATCAACAATCTGAAAATGGATTTTATTATTTGTTAATTTGATGGAAATATGTTTTTGTTTACGGTTATCATAATAACAATAGGCATTAATAGACTAAAAATGTATTATTTTCCAAATAGATCAATTAATAAACAACTTTTGTAATACAGAAATAGTTGATTGCTTAGTGTATTATAAAGAATAGTTTTTCTTCACCAGAAGTCGCGAGTTCGATCCCAAAGAGGGAATATGTTTTTTTAATTATGTTCTGATTTTTGTCACTTTGCTTTTAAAAATCAAAGAATGGAAAACTCATAATATCTTTTTTAATATTGTTTCGATAATTTTATACAATATTTAATTTTCCAAACTATTTTATTTACCATTGAATATTTAGTACATATAGTGGTCATGGGCGTAGAGATGAAAGGGACAAATATAATGATTGTTATTTTAAATTTCTTTTGTGTATATGTTTATATGTATGGAGATAAATCTCAAAAAAGGTCCATTTTATTTTTAAATTAAGATTTTTTGGCATATATATGATACTAGTGACGTTATCCATCTGGGAAGAAAGAGTTATTCTTTCACCGAGCGTTACTTTAATAAGATTTTAACAGTTTAGTGGGGATTTTAAAACAGTGCCACAAAGAATCAAAAAAATCAAGTGACCTAATGGTTTATACAAGTGCTTTCAAATAATATATTAATTTCTCTATGGTCTCATTTAAAAGTATCTTACAAAATGGCGCCAAGACGCTATTAATAAAACTGAGGCTTAGTTCAGTTACCTAAAAATTTAGTAATTTAAGTTTTAAGGTTCAGAAAAGAGTTGTTTGGGTTATTTCGTTTTTTACCACATTAGCATATTGAATAAATTCATTAATTTTCGCTAGAATATATGTTGAATATGTTGTAATTATCTCCACAATTTATGAGAACAAACTATATGAGGAATTCTACAAAAATTCGCACCTTAACTGGAGCCAAATGTGGTGATATTGCAATTTGCTGCCCGTACCCCGCAGTAACAATTTTTTTTTGTAGGTTGATACCAAAAAAACATGTTTTCAGGTGCGAGCCTCAAAAAAAAAGGCAAATTTTAGTTTTTTTCCAACAAAAAACTGATTTGTTCGCTAAAGCTATTTCATTCTTCTAGCGATCTGCCTCGAAAAACGAGTGAAAGAGACTTCTATACTTAGAGCACACGTACATATCAGGTACCAATCGCTTCGTTTTGGTCTCCAGAAGGAACTCTGACCCTTTGAAGAGCCAAGAAACACCTGCTCAAAGCGTAGCAAGCGGTTATTCAGTCACTAAAATCGACGTTTTTTTTTCATTTTTTCGCGATTTTACCCGAAAATACATTAAAAATACCTCTATAGTTGGACCACACATACATATTAGGTACCAATCGCTTCGTCTTGGTTCCCAGAATGAACTCTGACCCTTTGAAGAACCAAGAATCACCTGCTCAAAGCGTGGAAAGCCGTTATTCAGTCCCTAAAATAGACGTTTTTTTCATTTTTTCGCGATTTTATCCGAAAATAGATTAAAAGATACCTCTATAGTTGGAGCACACATACATATTAGGTACCAATCGCTTCATCTTGATCCCCAGAATGAATTCTGACCCTTTGAAGAACCAAGAAACACCTACTCAAAGCGTGGCAAGCGGTTATTCAGTCCCTAAAATCGACGTTTTTTTTTTTCATTTTTTCGCGATTTTACCGGAAAATCAAGTTAAAATGATTTCCGTAAGTGAGGTTCATCTACCTACCGGAAGCTGGTGACTTGATACTCAGTATGTAGCCTCATCCGTCATTAAATTATAGATAGTAAATTGTAATATAGCTGAAAACCTTCACATATTAATTTATCGTGTTTTAAGTAAGAAAATACGATTCAATTTTTTTTCTTCTTTTTTTTTATAACAAACTTTTTTTTGTTGGTATGAGTATTAGAACGAGATAAAAGAGCCAAGTAAGAAATACATAGAATACAATACATCAAAAATATTCTAAATTTTTTATTATTGATAGATACTATTTAACAATGGTATAAATTCTTCAAAGGATCAGAATTCATTCTGGGGATCAAGACGAAGCGATTGGTACCTAATATGTATGTGTGCTCCAATTATAGAGGTATCTTTAAATCTATTTTCGCATGAAAATCGCGAAAAAATGAAAAAAACGTCGATTTTAGGGACTGAATAACCGCTTGCCACGCTTTGAGCAGGTGTTTCTTGGTTCTTCAAAGGATCAGAATTCATTCTGGGGATCAAGACGAAGTGATTGGTACCTGATATGTACGTGTGCTCCAAGTATAGAAGTCTCTTTCACTCGTTTTTCGAGGCAGATCGCTAGAAGAATGAAATAGCTTTAGCGAACAAATCGGTTTTTTGTTGGAAAAAACTTAAATTTGCCTTTTTTTTTAGGCTCGCACCTGAAAACATGTTTTTTGGTATCAACCCACAGAAAAAATTGTTACTGCGGGGTACGGGCAGCAAATTGCAATATCACCATATTTGGCTCCAGTTAAGGTGCGAATTTTTATAGAATTCCTCCCAAAATTTTTGACCGTTTTAATATTTATTATTAAGGACTCAATAGTTATTGTCTGTCTGTTTTTCTGCCTTTATGTGCTATAACTATAAAGAAAAATCCTAAAAACTTGATACTTGATATCTTGGTCCAAGGTCGAACCTTATTGAATTTCTTCTTCTTAGTCTTTATAAACAATTCTGCTTGTTCATTGGCGAATTAATACATCTATGGAAGGTTGTCAATCCGTCTTTTGTCCGGCCGTCCGATACTTCTGGTGACTTACCTCTTGCTATTTTGACGACACGGGTCCAGTTGCTTTATCCCTTAAGCCGCGTTTACACGATGACAATTGGAGAGACAATTGTCAGAAGACAACTGACTGGCATGAAATTATTGTCTTCGTCTAAACACTTCAGGCCAATTACCTTGCCAACTGCCCTCACAATTGGCCCAAAATTCAGTTGTCTCCGGGAGTAGACTGAGGACAATGAGCTGCGCCCAGTGAGCCCCCCCCCCACCACTCGAAATGTCAATTGTCGCGACAACCGTGTGAACGGTGTAGGCCAGTAGTGCTGTCTTGTTTTTTGCCAGTTCCCTTACCGAACACTACAGATGACGGGCACTCGGCCATGTTTTAGCTGTCTACTGGCATGGCAATAGTTAGGCCCATATAAACATCTTCTCGTTCAACTGGACTGGCCTCCGACAATCCGCAACCACGTGATGACAATTGTCCAATGGCAATTGTCTCGCCAATTGTCATCGTGTAAACGCGGCTTTAGGGTTTGCTCATTTCCATTTTATGACGTATTTGAGGTTTGCCGGGGTGGTCATAATTAAGTCGAGTGAAAATTGTATTTAGGCCTTTACTATTATAAAATTTTGCTATCAATAATTTTAAAATCTACTATTATAGTTCATGATATCGACCTTTTTTCACAGCTTGGGATACTTCGCCACAAAAAAGTGTGTTTTTTTAAAAATCACGAATGAGTATCGAATCCAAATTTTTAATTAGTAATTACTCTGGTTAAATATCGCCTTAATAATGCTGTTTCACGAACACGAAATAATTAACGGAATAGAATAGTTCGAATACGGAAAATACCCGTAAGATTGGAGTAATTATATATTCCAAAACTTTCTTTACCAGCACAATTCATCATCAGGTACATATATTTTATTAAGGACCTATTATTATGTGGTTATATAAGTGTAGCGAAATACACAATCTCGTTTCGTAATCAATCACGGAATTTAATAAAATTATATGTTGAAAATATAATGGTTGGCTCTAATTTACACACGCTTTGTTTTTTACAGGTGAGTAGAAGTTAATTTAGTCTTCAAGTGGGTAAGATAAATGTTTATTATACTATAATCATCTATTATAACAAGGATAAAATTTTTTCACACGAAAATGTTTTACATTAGTAGGTTGTGTGGGCTTGTCAATTTGTTTAGTTATTGTAGCTTTATTATTTTAGTTACCACTTATTGTTCGATATAGTCTTCTATAGTTTATTTTTATGAACGAGAGAGTAATTAGCATAATTTTAACTGGTAGCTCCGACAACTCCATGGGCGTGTTCAAGATTAATTGAAAAATTACTTTGAATAATTGTAAAAAATAAATGAATTATTTCAGTGTTATAAAGTGTTATGTGTATGTAAACAAAAGTGACCTCTTTTATCACACACTATATTAGAACTGACTGGCCTACATTAAAAAGGGTTTTAAAAAATTCACATTTTTTTTAATTTTTAAAAATTACAAAAGAGAAAAAGAGTTTTTAAAACCGTCTAAGGTATGTTAAATAGATGAATAAAAATATTAATATAAAACTTACAGCTACTTGTTACAAATCCAAATCAGATTCAGAAGATGAACTTTCAGAACCAAGATTTATAATAACTGGCTCGATCATTTTATCAGTAATATTGTCCAGCTTCCACATTTTTTCCTCTTCCTTAATAGTGTGATTTACTGCCTTTTCCCAGTTTTCAGGTTTTACATTATTTACGGCCTCCAAAAACAACTGTTTAACATCATGAATTTTAAAAGTGGTATTTTTTCTTGAAACTTCACTCTTTATCTGTGCCCATACCAGTTCAATCGGGTTTAATTCACAATGATATGGTGGGGATCTGAGTACTGTCATTCCACGATTTTTGGCAATTTCATCAATTTCGTATTTTTTAAATTTTTCTTTATGAAGGGCACACAACGAATAAAGTTCCTTTCTTATAGATCCGGGATGGTAAGTAATATTTTTTGAACTCAGCCAATTCTGCAAGTCTTTTTTTAACCACTTGGTTGTGGGCAGTCCTTCTATAAGTCTGGAGTGATAACTTGCATTATCCATTACTATTACACAGTTCTTAGGAAGATCTATCATTTGTTCGAACCATTCTTGAAAGACATCAGCGTTCATGTCTTCATGGTAGTCACCGGTACGAGTTGATTCAAAAGTTAATAAACCACCTTCAACAAAACCGTCTGAACTGCCAATGTGTACTATTATCAGCCTGCGTCCCTTTCCTGATGGTGGGTTTAAACCAGTAGGTAAGTTATTTACAAAAGCGTGCCTTTGACTTGTAACAGTTTCATCCTGCCAAAATTTATTTGGTGTATGACCCTCGTTGATCCATGTTTCATCAAGATAAAATATTTTTCTTTTTTGGTTTCTCATTTCCTTTATGGTTCTTAGAAAATGTCTTCTCCATAAGACAATATCGCTTCTTTCTAATAAAATAGACTTTCTGGGATTCTTTTTCCAGCGGAAGCCTATTTCTTTTAAAAGTTTCCATAACGTACTTTGACTCATTTCTGGGTAATCCTTATCATCTCTAACTGAGACAAGAACTTTATCCAATGTTGGAAATTCTTGTCTAAAGAAGAATTCATGCACTTTCCGTCGAAGTCCTTCTTTAAAATGATATTCTATTTGAAATTTTGGTTTCCCTGGAGCATTACGTGGCATTTGAAAACTACCACATTTCTCTTCTTTAATAACTCTGTAAATCGTAGATTTCCCAACACCAAGTGTACTGCTAACTAACTCAACGGTCTCATCAACACTTTCACATAAACGTTTGTCTGTAAATGATTTAAAACAATTAAATATTAATGTTTTTTCATTAACTGTTATGAGGACCAATTTTTCGGCGTTTACACGGCACTTCCAAATTTTCCATAACACTAGTATACACAATAAACTGCACCTTGCAACTAAAGTACCTACTTTTAGTGAACTGTTAAGAATTTTGAATACGCCACTTGGACCTTCCTATATACAAAATGGAAAAACCCACTATCACATTTTCTGTGGAATAAGTTTAGAAGGTAATTATCTAGTCAATTACTGTCGTAGATTCCTGGAATTAAAGAATTAAATGTTTGATTGTTGAAACCCTTACTTCGTGGAATGCACTCATTTCAGATAAAATAAAACGTTTTATTTTATCTAAAGAATTAAACTTTATTTTGCAAATAGGCAAAGAATTAAACTTTATTTTGCAAATAGATAAAATAAAACGTTTTATTTTATCTAAAGAATTAAACTTTATTTTGCAAATAGGTAGGTACTTATTAAACTTTTATTGGTTATATATAACCAATAAAATAAACATCTTACATTTCTTGCAAATTCATTAGTACCTGTTAACCTCCATCACTCCGACACTGGCAACCTTATTTAGGGATTAGTAACCCTCACAACTATTGTATTCTATTCTGCTCCAATTTTTATACCTGGTGGTCATACTCAATTTAAAATTGTTTTCCTATATACTTCTGTAAACTTGTTGACAAATATCTGTTTTTCATTGAGTCACCCGTATCAACAGTTTAGGGATTTGCATACATAATTTATTGTTTTATTACTCTCTCATACATAAAAATACACTATAATTGTTATTAACGTCTCTTTGGATCTTCGTCGAATTACAACCTGATTCAGGGGTGGACTAAGGCCTAGGCAGCCTAGGCACGTGCCTACAACCTGTAATTTTCGGGGCACGAAAATTAGGTTTTTATTTTTTATAATTTTTATTTAGCCGAAGAGTAATCATAATTATCGCTGAAACATCCAAATTATGCCGAATCCTTGATTGAAAAAGTCGACAAGTAGACAAGTATGGACGGGCATTCCCGCTTATTGATTTCGGCACCTAATAAATTATAGGCCAGCTATTAAATTCTGTTTGCATAATTTTGTCTAAGTTTTTACTGCAATTAATAGTGTAATAAATAATACACACATTTGTTATTATTGTAAGTATTGTATGTATTTTTTAGATAACAAAATAACCGACGCTTGACACCCTAACCCAAGAAACAAATGAAATAAAAATCATAAAAAAAAAAACGCCAATGAATAAAAAACAAATAAATATTTTTTTTATTTATTTAAAGTTAAACAATTAATATAGAAAATTATTAAAATTGATGGATAACTAATAGTACGAATTGACACTATTCTACACTCTAATCAATGAGGAAGGTCCTTGCAGTTGGTTTCCTGAACTTGTCCGGGAATAGTCTGGTAGAAATCTGGACCTCTGAAGGAACAGCTAAGAATAACGAGAATCAACCCTGGGGATCAGGAGTATTATCCGCCTAGGGAATAACTTAACCCTTTTTCTTAAAATAAACCTAAAAAAACAAAATAACGAATCCTTCCCCTTGACTCCTGATTAACTACTCGAGTAGGCTAAAAAGAATATTTGTGTTAGCGTTCCTTTTCACTCTTGAGAAAAAGTAGGGAAAAACACAAGGTTTATTAATCCTGAAAGGTAATACAAAAACCTTGGAACCTTGCATGAAGACAAAAAACCTTAATGGTTT
Source organism: Diabrotica undecimpunctata (assembly GCF_040954645.1). Lineage (NCBI taxonomy): Eukaryota > Metazoa > Arthropoda > Insecta > Coleoptera > Chrysomelidae > Diabrotica > Diabrotica undecimpunctata. The sequence goes on from NC_092809.1 coordinate 150,936,036, forward strand.
TGTAGAAAATGTGACCTTCGAATGGTTTGACGATATTTTATGTGATATGGATTGATTAAATAGATAATTTTAATGAAAAGCGTGGTCTGAATATATTTTACAATATAAAAGAACGGTATGAGACAGAATATTTTTTAGAGTGAAAAATGACAAATATACATATATCAACTATCAAAGGAGAAATGACAATATTTTAGAAATCAAAATGGCTGTTTTTCTTTTTATACTTTTTTTCTTTTTTATTGATAATTAGATTCACAAACGGTACACACAAAAAAATAAACCAATACTTTCCTCCAACTTCTCTTCTTCCAAAAAAAAAACATAATTTAATATAATAACAAATACCACCACGTCCCTGGACCGCCCACTGATTTAAACTTCTCCCCGGTCAGAACAAGTCACAGCGAGTTGGAGAAGAATGTATATAGTTTTCCAAACTGCCGCTAGGAGTCGCTGCTTAATGCCAACTTAGAAATTAAAAGTTACTAAGAGATATTTAATGAATATTGATTTAAAGATTTTATTTAAAAGTGATGAAAGGATTATTGAAGTAACGGACTCGTTACAAAATGTACGTGTTCGTAAAAAATGACATTTTTCTATAGTTGTAAAGTAAACTCATGTTCTCTGCCACTCAGGCGTTCGATTCTGACAGAAAACATTAGGGCTTGCTCATTTGAGAAGAAATTACAAGAAGGTATCGATATTTTTAATTTTGCTGCTTTGAACAATCCTGTATAAAAGTATTTTAAAGTTATATCTAATCTAATTATACTAATCAGCACACTATCTTATAAACTATTTTCGTATCTACTGTAGTAATTTGATCTCGGATGGTTTCTTTACTGTTTTACAAAGTATAGTTAAAATCTCTACTTTCCTTATTTTATACCGTTATTTTCATGAAAGCATGTTTATCGCTCTAACTTCATATTTCCTCTCAAGAAAGAAACAAAAAGTTAAGATCGTTTACAGACCGGTAGCCTGTTTATAATTTCATTATCAAGACCAGTAAGTGCGCTTGGTAAATAAAAATGTTTGGTGGCGACCACAGGAAATAACACTGACTACAATTGGGTTGTTATGTGAACAAGATGGCAAAATGTTATCTTAACAGACAATATAAAAAGTATTAAGCTCAGTCAGTGTCGTGCTGGACTGAAATGTTGGAGATTAAATAATTTTATGTTTTCTATATGTTTCCTCCCTGTCTTTATTACAATCATAATATTACAGTAACCGTAGTACAATAAAATGTGTTTTTCATAATCAAATTATCTCTATTTCTATGTCTACTTCATTCGCCCAATGTTGGGCATACGTTTTACCTAAAATTTACCTAAAACCACTGAGACACATTATTTTTGATTTTATTTAGATTGGAATTAGTTTGAGACCACTAATTTCGCCACAAACACAACACTTTATTTTTAAAATAAGCTTTTAAGTCACTGGAAACACACTTGTCTATCGGCTCCGACAAATCACTTCAAATTGCTTCTCGTGCAGTCCTGTCAGCTTCTTCATTTCCTGTTATTCCAACGTGTATGGGAACCCATAAAAATTGGACGCTTCTTCCATGTTCATGAGCTTGTAAAATTTTTAATATGTACTGGTAAAATAATAACCTACCTTTCATTAGAACACATTTCGATGCGTGGTCAAGACGAACTCACACAACAAATAATTTTCAAATGTATTTTGTTTTCTCTATCATGAGGCTGAGCCAGCTTCTTCGTTTCCTCATGGTCAAGCTGGCTCTGGACGGACGGACGCAGCTGGAATTGATAGGATATCTCTGCCCAAATGAGCCAAAGTAGGAAATTTATTCAGGTTATCTTTCTACTAGCATAAGGTGTCCACATTTCTTTGGTAAGGAAAATAATGAGAAGCCAGGTGGTACTTTATTATGCCATAAAATAAAAGTGTTTTGCGTTATGTAGCTGATCCGGGTTGTCAAAACAATATAGGAGAAATAATTGGAATCCATCAAGTACTGTATCAAATCAAATTGCAGATGAAATGAGAAAATCTGACAGAAATTAAATCTATGGATCAAGTTTTCCTTTTTCAATGAGGGAAAATGTAAAACCCAGCATCTTTGTTAGCAAGTTTATTGGTTTTTATATACATATCCGTACTTGAAAATGAATGAAAAAGAAAACTATTTTAGTGTCATATCCTTAATGCTAAATAATTTTGCTCCTAGTCTATATATACTATTTAAACAATTTGTAACAAAGTAGCCCGTTGGCCGCCAATGTGTAATAAAATATGTTAGCAAGGAACTTCTGTTTTGTCTTCATATTTTCAAACCAATCATATACACTATCTACCATATTGCTTATATTTAAGCCAGCCCAATCCGTTTATTACAATCGTTATGCATATTTCTTGCTTCAACAAACCAAGTAATTTCGTTTCGTGTAGCCCACACTACACAATTTATTTGACTAAGACCACACAAGTGAAATGTGCGATATAAGAGAGGATTGGTTTAACTTTACCATAGCGAAAAGCTATAAATTTTTTATGGGCAATTTATTTCAGCAAATATCTTTTGTTTCGAAGACTATATTTGACTATTAAAATTTCTGTGAAATTACCTTCGACTTAGATATTTCTCAGTTATTGTTCTTTTGTTTAATGTTTTATTTCTTATTCTACTCTGATTTGTTCCAAAGACAACATAGCAGATTTAAAAATTTAATTCCAAAATTTATGTAGATGCCTTATTAATCTCGTGTTTTTAAAGGCATAAAGCTTATACAATGTAAACTTATAAATAACGACACCCAATAAAACGGTTTCCTGGATTTAATATATATATTTTTTTAAATCCCCTGGAGCTGTCCGCAAAATATACCTTTACATTAGGAATACAGTAAGGTTAACAAAAACCTTTTAAATCATAACAAATTTCAAACTATTGCAAAATATCAATAAAAAGTAGTACTTTCCTACTAACACCACTTCAAAACTTCAACCAATATACACAGGAATAACTCAATGCTTTATCATGCACTACAGGAAGGAAGTTGTCAGCCGGTTTCTTGCTGATATGCTGAAATTGTCACATCTATATTTCCAGTTCCTAAGGAAGAAGCGGAAGAAGGCGAGGAAGAAGGGAGTAAGATGAACCAACGTAATTGTACAATAAAAGATGCTGGTAATGCTCTAGATGTAATAAAATGTGTATTTTTTATAAAAGGGTGGTTTTCGTGACGGTGTACACAAATTCATCATGGAATTGGATTGCGCTTTGGACATAATAACTAGCACCGGTAGTAAGCAGACCACAATTTGTAACTTTTTCTCTAATCAAGACAGGCAAAATGCAGACTATGCTATCATAACCACATTGTTGAGTTTCTATATTTATGCGAATGTTAGCAATTGTGATTTTTTCTACTAATTACATACTTACCTATTTCTTACGCATTTCATTGAGTTTCGTTGGGATTTGGCCTATTTCATTTTCTGTAATACCTAGTGGTCATCTAATTCTAGATTATATTCTCTAGCCGGACCCTTTTTAAAAGGTCTAATAGACTTCAAGACTGAACCTTCTATGTAGCTTATCGACGGTGACTTTTCCTCACCTTAGTAAAGAACATTTGCCAGGCTATCACACTGACACAAAATGTGCTCTGCTGTTTCTTACTCTAGGTTAAAGAATCTGCATAGATCATCATCTGCCAATCCCATCAGCTTCAATTCTATAACGAACTGTTTCGCCTGTCGTTGTCCTGGTGAATTTCTTAACCATTCCATCCATTTGTGTGCTACTCACTTTCTTGTAGCTGTTCTTTTGTTACTGCCTCTGCAGCGCCGCAGAAGGGTTCCGGTCCAATGAATGGCATTAATCAGCCTTGTTTGGCCATGTCCTCTGCTTTTTCATTGGCCTTCTGATCCTCGTGCCCTAATACTCAGGCTACCGTAACCTTGCTACGGTCTTCTAGTTTATTTTGGGCATATACACCTTCAGATATTTTTAAACCAGGTAGCTTCTACTTGTATGAGTACACCTTTCTTCCAGTCTCTCTGCCAATATTAATTTTGAATTTATTGCCATCTCGTAGCTGTTTTATCAATGGGTTGCCCCATTACAATATCGGCGTTGAGCTCCTCGAATAGGTTTCTATTGTTAGCACTATTCTCTTGGCTGTGGTGTTACTGACTATGTATTAATCTTTGCATCACAGATCTGGCTTGCTGTGTATAAAATTATGAAGTGCAGCAGGACTTCCATCACTGCTATATAGGAATTTTTTATGGCCCCCATAATACACAGACATGCTAGCCTTTGTGTATTACTTAGCAGCCTTATTGCTGCCACTTGCTGCGTCTTTGTCCACCACATCATTGACCCATAGGTTATCATTGGTCTAATAACCCTTGTGTATAACCAAACGGTCATTTTGGGGTTGATCACCAAATATTTACCACACATCCTTTTACATCTGCTCAAGGAAATAGTAGCTTTCTGTGTGGTTTGCAGTATGTGAATATTCCATGTCTATGATTAAAATATAACTTTGTTGTAAGGTACTGTAAATGAATTATCGGTTCCTCACATTACTGGTGGTTTTAGGCCTTGTAATGCTGTCCCTTTTGTGAAGTTGATGATATGTGTTTTTTGAGCATTTGAGTGTTTGTTGACATTTGTGACCATGTGTACCTATATAATATGTATAAACTATTTAGAAATGAAAAATACAGTACCTTTTTTAAAATGTATTTTTCATTTTTTAGTGAAAATCGTTCGCTGTAATAGTATAAGCAGATTAGTATCTACGTAAAGTTGAGATTAATAAACATTTTTTTACCTTGTTAAAACAAATCTTACACCAGCCTAACCTCTATATAACAAACCTCATTGAAACAAATTACTTGGCATTAATTTCCTTCAGTTTCGTTATATTGAGATTGCACTGTATTGTAAGTTTAATGAAAATCAGGTCCAAAAAGGTATAAAATACCTTGTATTAATTCCATCTAGCCAAATTTACAAGACATTTTTTAACATCTGTATACTGTAGATCCACCAGTCGGTAAGGTATAAGCACGTTATAGCATGTTTTAAAGAAAAAAGGTACAATAAAAATTCTTTGGGTGCATGTATATATAAAAAATAATAAAGATATGTTTAAGTACTGCGTTACAGGTCAGTCGGTATTCATGAATATAAAAGATTATTTATGACACATGCTCAAAAGTATACATTGCTCAAAAAGGAAAGTTCCAAAGAACGGAAAATTGAATAAAGCTACAATGTAGAGAACATAGAGTAGACACAAAAGATTAAATTTTGATCTCGAAATTTTGTATATAAATGGGTGTTTATAATAGTTAGGTAAAGATTAATTATTAAAAAACTCCTATAGGTATATAGATTATTAGTCAAAAAAAAGTTAAAAAATATCATTCTGCTGAGGAACTTTGAGAAACTTTGAGAAACTTTAACGAAACATGTCGAAGTTGAGTATATTTTGGAGGAACTGATATGGAGATGGAGATGATAACTGATGGAGATGTAAATTTTTACATCTCGCCAATACCATTCGGGGCTTAAATTTTTAGCACTATGCAAATAATAATGTATAATCACAGTAATCAAATTAATTTAAATCGACTTGGTTGCTATCCTAACAGAACCAAATTATGGCTGACCTATATTTCCTCACGATAAACTAAGTTATCATCACAGCACCCTATGACTAATGTCTATTGAATATGCAAAGTGAATTATTTATCAAGTGATTGATATTTGCGGAAAATAACAACATTAACACTAGCTGCCAACACCACTTAGATTTCTAACCACGAAGTTCACTTGGAAAATAAATATGAATATTATTTAATTGTTGCTGGCCCGGACTTACGTCGTCTTATATTTTGAACGTTAAACTCATACATTGCGAAGACATCAATATAGTACAAATATGATACTTTGGTTAATTATAAGCGCCTTGACGTATCAGTGTCGCCCGACCCTGTTGCCGCCACTATTGTTTTAAGATAGTTGTCACTTGTTTACACTGGATGTTCCGACTGTGACACCACTCCGCGTGAACGTTAATTTTAAATGATTTTGACAATATTGTCACCCGATCCAGTAATGCCTCGCCTGTCAGAGCAATTAGGTTGTTCGGGAATGAGAAACGTAATGTTTGTGATAATATTCCTCTCCGGGGGAGAGGAATGGCAACAATGGGACAAAAATCGGAACTGCAATCAACAAAGATGGAAGAGCAATTAAATCGTTGAGTTTGCTTGGAATAAAAGCCATCAACAGCACTAAGAAATAAATTCATCTCAAGAAGCACACAATAGAGAGGAAAATAACAGCGATAATCACTATGTTTGACTATGCGAAGTGAATTGTTTCTATACACCTTTATAATCATATAATTTAAAAGGGAAATTCCCAGTGGTTTGCTGTATACCATAATTTAAAAAAACTTACAACGAAGTAAACACTACAAAAGGAAATTTTTACTTCATTGTAAGTTTCTTTACAATAATGTTATTACAAAAATTCCCTCAGACTTATTTAATATAGAAAAAGTTCCTTGACGAAAAAGAAGTAATGAAGAAGTCTAGAATTTTCTAGATGAAATGTAAAAATCCTGAAATTTTTAATGAATGTCAGAAACATATGTTTTGTAACAGTGGTTCAGGAGTTTTTGAAGTTTATAGTTGTTGTTGAGTTATTGTAAACAAGTATTGTAATATTGTTGGTATTGAATAAAGTTATTTAAAACAAGTGTAACATTGGTGATAGCGATGGGATCAGAAAGATATTAGTAATTGTTAATGGTTAAGACTAGATCTACTGAAATTGGTAAAGAAATGGATAAGTTTGGACCTCCCTCATGGTTTTTAAAAATGAAAGAAGATGAAGAGAAACGGAGGCAAGAAGAAAAAGATGTAAACGAGAAACAGATTGAGGTGAAGGAGAAATATAGACAAAAGAAGAAGAATTAAAGGAGAAGCGCAGAAAAAAAGAGGAATGGAGGCGTAGAAAAGTAGAGGCAATAATCATGAGTAATTTATCTTACTGTCACCAATGTTACACTTCTTTTAAATAACTTTATTCGAAACACCAACAATATAGCAATAATTGTTACAAATATTCAAAACTCTTCACACTACTGTTATTAACTGTCAACAACATTATGTTAATACAATATTTTCTGACAAAAATTTCAAAATTCTTCGATGACATTTCGAAAATTCTAGACTTCTTCATTATTTCTTTTTTTTTTCATCAAGGGACTATATAGATAAATGGACGACATGCGTAAAGAAAGAAGAATGTGTCGTAGAACAGCAATAGAAATTTTCACAGCACATTCTTCCATAAGGTCAACTGGATCCTCAACTCGTAGTGAGATACAGCGTTATAAGAAGGCATAGCAAAAACGGCAGCTGTAAAGAATCTGAAAACATGCAGTTTCCAGTATGTCAAATATTTAGAAACTTAGAATACTAGAAACTAGAATATTTAATAGTTGTATCAGTGGGTAGCCCCATTGTTCTTAGATCTGACCCTATATTGTCTCTCCATCGCATTCGTGGACGTCCTAAGGACCTTCTTCCTGTAGGGTCTTCCCCCCCCCCCCATATTAACTTGGCTAGGCGGTTATTAGGGAGTCTATGGACATGGCCAGCCCATCTTAGACGTTGGGATTTAATCTCTTGGATTACATCGCTCGCTCTACATCTGCTTGACCTCAGCATTTGTTCTCATTCGGTATTGGTTGCTGTTAATGTCGTGATAAGGCCCAAAGATTCTTCTGAGAATTTTCCTCTTAAAACATCTAAGTTTTCTTTCAGTTTTTTTGTTCAGGGTCCACGTCTCACACCCATATATGAGCACCGGTCTAATCACCATTTTATATATTCTAATCTTTGATGTTCGTGTTAGGCTTTTAGATTTAATAGTGTTGTGGAGGCTGTACATACATCTGTTTGCTGCCTGAATTCGTCCGCGATATGGTTATCTGCAGTGATTTTTTGATCTTTTGTCTGTTGATGCACATGTATTTGGTTTTCTCTTCGTTTACCCTTAAACCAGTTTTCTTTGCCTCTACCTCCAATTTATTAAAAGTCTCCTTCACATTGGTGACTGTGTTTCCCACAATGTCAATGTCATCTGCGTATGCCAGTAGTAATTTTGGTCCATTGACTGTCAGTAATTCTTTTTTAAGTTGTGCTGCTCTTACTACTTTCTCCAGGATGCTATTAAAGAGGAGAGGTGACAGCGCATCTCCTTGTTTCAGGCCACTGCTTATTTCAAAAGATTCTGAGAGTTTGTTACCTGTCCGTACTCTGGATCTACAGCTATTCACATATAACTTAACAAGCTGGATAAGTTTTTTTGGAACTGAAAGTTCTTCCATTGCATTCCACATCTGATCCCTTTTAATGCTGTCGTACGCTTGCCGGAAATCTATGAAGAGATTATGGATAGTTCTATTGAATTCCCATCCTTTTTCAAGCAGCTGTCTTAGAGTAAAGATCTGATCTATGGTCGATCTATGTTTTCTGAAGCCGGCTTGGTATTCCCCCATGAGATTTAGAATGTGGATTCAGATATTTTTTGGCGTGCCTTGCATTCAAAATAATATGCTTCATATTTGTATGATTGATTTGTTCAATTTGGAAACAAAAAAATATATTTTTGTTTACATTTATAATTTATTCCTATTGAGCAGCTTAAGCACAAAAATGGAATTGATGAGTTAAGATAGAAAATTATTGAGGAATAAATTTATTGCTATTGAGAAAAAAAAAACACTGCTCGTAGAAAGTATTCTAATATGAGTGTATATTTGATTTAGTCGTAAATCCATTTATTATAGTGGTTCGGCTTTACATTTTTTGTAATTGTAATTTTTCATGAAATATCTATCAAGTATCTTTTTAATTTAATTTCGCCTGCCAGTCCATTACTGTTTTTCAGTATGGTAAAAACAGAAAATAAATAATTTCCAATTATTATGCAACGCGAAACATGTTCAGGTTGGTTTGAATCGGTGTTTTTTGTTTTTCTCTCTCGCATATTTATGTTTTGTCACGTTCTGAACATGAACATGATACCTTGGGAAACCAAGTTGTTGTTGTCTAACCGTGAATTTGTTCAGTTCAAATTCAGGTCGAATGGGCATTAAACGTGACCATTTATTTTTGGATATAACTCATTGATGTGTCACGATTTCGTTCCTTTGTTATGGGTAACCAATAACCGCAAGTGATGGAGAAAAAAATTAAGTCGTAACTCATAAAATCTGAAATATATTATTATTTTTTACTTTTTCTATAGCATGGTAAATTATTGCGATTTCGCAATATGTTAGATCAACATAATAGAATTCTGAGAAAAATATTTTAAAAAATAGGAAATTTATTCGTATTTTAAAGCTTATTTTTTTATTTTCTAGGTTTTTTTTCTTTCTATATGTAGATAATTTATTTACTAGAATAAGAGCGCAAGACAGCGTGATTATAATTAAATTTGTGATCCTATAACTCGCACTGTTGAAAGTTTATATAGTTTTATATGCCGAAACTAATAAAAATTTTCCCAAAATTCACAAAACATTTGAATTTGACGCTATTTGTGCAGTAGAGTCTTAACGACAAGAAAACAAAAAATGTTTGACAGGTAACAGTTTACGGTTAGTAAAAATGAAGCTTTACACGAAAGACTATAGAATTTTCATTGATGAACAATTTTGGCGATTACAATTCCAAAATTTCGTACAAAATATAGTCTACTTAACTTCGGTAACTGTGAAAAGAGTAATTAAAAATTCAGAAAGGCTGGATCAATTGAAAAAGACAGAAAATATTTGATTTCACGTTCAAAGCGACTATGTATCTGTTGATACGTATTTCGACTTAATAAGTCTCATCAGAACAGTTATTCATAGCCGTTCTTAACGTGAAAAATAATCTTCTCTCTCTTATTAGGAAGCAACAATAAAATGGCTTCCTTATGGACGCAATAGCGACATCTGATAGAAAAATCGGTAAGATAGTTTCGAAACAAATTCAGATTTCTGCTTTAATCTGGAGCCTTCTAAAAATTGCAAGGCATAGCCAGACGTTGATAAAGATGTTAATAAAGATGATAAATAATAAATAATTAATAATTAATAAAGATGATTTTTCTATCAGATGTCGCTATTGCGTCCATAACGAAACCATTTTATTGTTGCTTCCTAATTAGACAGAGAAGATTATTTTTCACGTTAAGAACGGCTATGCATAACTGTTCGGATGAGACTTATTAAGTCGAAATACGTATCAACAGATACATAGACGCTTTGAACGTGAAATCAAATCTTTTCTGTCTTTTTCATTTTATTCGGATCTACTCTGTATGAGTACAAGAAACAAATTCGTTAAGGATTTGTGCTTAGTTGAGGAGACATGTCGTGGAATGCAAATTTTAGATTCCCCATGTCTCTATTAACATCTTTATCAACGTCTGGCTATGCCTTGCAATTTTTAGAAGGCTCCAAATTAAAGCAGAAATCTGAATTTGTTTCGAAACTATCTTACCGACTGGATCAATTGTTGACGATAAACATACTGGTCGTCCAAAAATAAGCCGCTCAACTGTCAAAATCGAAGCAGTGCGTAAGAGTGTTGGTGAAAGTCCTGGAACATAAATTCGGCCAAGTGGACAAGAATTACAAATTTAGAGAATTAAAAGAAGCTCTCTACAGCGTAAACTCACTGAAGATCTGCATCCCTATGCTTACAAAGTTTAATTGACTCAAGAACTGAAACCTAATGACCATGCACAGGTAAGAGAGTTAGTTGAATGGATTATTTAACATCAACAAGTTAGTGTGTGCTGATTTTTGGAGCGAAAACATCATAAGCGTTGAGGCATATGTTCACTTTGGTAACTACTGAATTCACATGTGACTGCCGAAAAAAACCCATCCACAACGTATCCTCGATATCGCAACATGAGCAGTCTTGCTGCCTAAATTGGATGGTATTGATGTGGACGATATGTGGTTTCAAGAAGACGGTGCCAAATGTACCTCCCGTAAACAATTCAATTATTCTTATTCTTCTAAGACGGTTCCACTAATGAAGGTTAACTATCTTCTTCTTTACGTACCATATCAAAGTTATCAGATGTTCACGATCCTCATTGCGAAGGTTTCTCGGTGTTCTGCCACATGGAATAATTATGCTGCGTTTGATATCTTAGTCCATTTACAAGTGTTCTTTAACCAAGGAACTTATTTTCTTCCTACACACCTCTACGGCCTTCTCTTTTGCTTTTAAGGTAGACTATAACCATTTTAAATTCGTCTCTATCTTCTATTTTTATTAAAAATAGAAAAAAAATGTTTTTCAGCCAGGATATTTGACGTCTACAAGGCGGCACATTAATTATTGCATGAAACATTTCCAGGACGTTCAAGATCACCTTTCGGTGATCGGGATTAGCTCCTAGATCGTATGAATTAACACTCTTAGGTTTCCTATTATGGGGTTATTTTAAATCAAAGGTCTACGCCAATAAGTCTACAAACCACCCGTGCATTGAAGAAGAAAATTCAACGCTGGATCTACGAAATTCAGCCACATTTTTGGAGAATAGTCTTGGAAAATTGTGACAAAAAGCTGCGTATGTGCTAGCAGAGCCACGTAATCATCTTTCGTAAGTTTTGGGCACCCATTATTACTGCATTCCGATTAGAAGATTACATGTAAGTCTACAGTATGCAACCAATTTTTTAAATAATACTAACAACCCTGCCTATTTGCAACCAATTTTTTAAATAATACTAACAACCCTGCCTATTCCTATTCATTTTCAATTTTGCAATTTCCTAAATTAATAAATAATAATATTAATTATCCACCCTCTTCTTCTTCTTCTTCTTCTTTTGGCATCATAACCCTGGATGGGTCTTTGCCTGTCTGGCTATGTCCTTCCATTCAGATCTCTCTTGTGCCCTTCTTCTCCATTGTCTTATGTTCATTGTTTTCAGGTCGTCTTCCACGTCATCCAACCATCTCGTTCTGGGCCTTCCTTCTTTTCGCCTTCCTATGGGCTTCCATTGTAACATTTTCTTTGTTGTTTTTGCATCGTTTTGTCTCTGCACATGTCCCAGCCATGACAGTCTTTGACTTTTCACAAATCTTACAATGTCATAACCTTCATTTAACTCATTAACCTCGTCGTTTCTCCTGATTCTCCATGTGCCATCTTCCTCTTGTACCGGACCATATACTTTCCTCAGTATTTTTCTCTCGAATGTCCTGAGTTGGGCTTCATCTTTTTTCGTCATTACCCAAGTTTCACATCCATAGGTTACTACGGGTCTAATCAGTGTTCTGTAGATAGTCATTTTGGTTCTTTTGTCTAATAATTTCGATGTCATCAATCTTTTATTAGCATAGTATGTACGATTCCCACTGGAAATACGTGCATTAATTTCGCTACTTACGGAGTTATTCTGATTGATTTCTGTGCCGAGATATGTAAAGGCCTCCTTTTAGTTATCCCCCCTCTTGGATAACTAAAATCCCATATTGTAATATCTTCTGTTTTGAGTCATCATCATCAATCAGCCAATCGCGTCCACTGCTGGACATAGGCCTCCCTCAATTCTTTCCACTGTCCTCTACACTGGGCCGCTTGTAGCCAGTTTCCCGCTATACATTTTATATCATCGGTCCATCTAATCGGTGGTCGTCCTCGGCTTCTTTTATAGTTTCTGGGCCTCCATTCCATAATACGTCTTGTCCACCGTCCATCTTGTGTTCTGTCTAAGAGCCCTGCCCAGTTCCACTTAAGCGTCGTGGTTGTTTCGATGACGTCTGGTACTCCTGATCTTTGCCTGATTTGTTGGTTTGTTATGTGGTTTTGAGTACTGATCCCAAATTGGTAGTGTTTATGAAAATTTGCCGATACTTTTTTCGATCTTGTGTGGCATGTAACAATTAATCTGGTGAAGCACTTCATAAATTATAGGAGGTTAAGCGAAGGTTTCAAAACATCCATTGTTTTCTTTCCAACTTTCCTTGTTTTAGTACTTCTGTGTTCGATAAGCGTTGAACCCATCATATTTTGAATATTCTGTGATAAGCCACATCTTCTAACTTGTTCATCAATTTAACTTTTATGATCCCGGTTTCACATCCTTATAGTAATTATTTCACAGACTTATTCTTAGTTGTAGGTTCAGCTCAGAATTGCAGAATAGAGGACTTGGTTTGATAAATGCTCATTTTGCTATTTGCTTACGAGTTTTTCTTTATCAGAATTTAGTTTGTCGCTGATCCAGCATTTAATAATGGGGTCGTTGTTGAAAATTCTTTGCATATGGACAACGTTTATTTATAGACTTTATAGATTTTTTACCGAAAGTCCCTGAAAACTTCCATAATGTTTATGTAAGTTACAGGGGTGAAAAATAAGAAATAATTAAGTGTGATTTTTATTTTAAATATCTCATTCAAAAGAAACTTTTTGTTTATTCTAAGGGACTTTCGGCCCTCGGTAATAATGGAATCTTTCATTCTGAGTTTAAATTTTTTTAAAATATTTTAGTTTTCTCAGGAATCGAAAAAAATGAATGCATTTAAAAAGCATTGGCCCAAAATTTTGCGTCTACGCTCTTAATGGTTGATGTGATCTATCTTAATTAATAATAATAATAATAATAATAATAATATATGAAGAATTATAAAATTTGGACTTTATAAAAATTGTTCTAACTAAAAAACAATCATATAAATATTCCTATTCCCATCTCACCCTGTACCCTGTAGACTCTATCCCTTTAATCTTCATCCTTGACCTATGTTAGGCTCCCATTTGTCACAGATCCACGAGAGAAATACGAAGTTTAGTCCTATTTTTCGTCGTTTGGAACGCACTGAGTAAATCATCTCTGTCGTATCCAGCGTAAGGGTCACCGATCGTTTATTCTAACATTTTTTGCTCATTTTATTATTGTTTTCGGCTTTGGCGCAGACTGTCTTCTGATGTTTTTCACTACCAGCGGGGATTTGTTGAAATTTACCGTCAGCGGGTCTAACTTTTTGTTGTTTGATGCCTTTTTATAGAGAAATTATAATGATACTTTTTGGTGGTATAAGTCAAAGAAAGATAAACAAATATTATTGTTATGTGTACAAATTTTAGTCGTGTGTTTTTAACTAATAAAACTAATAGCGAAGGAAGATTGATAACAATATATTATAATATTTTTTTTATTTACTATGAATGTTAGATGGTTCAAATCGGGATCCAAAAAAAATGGCGCCACCACACATTTATGTTCTTCAAGATTTTAAAATCTTAATTTGTTTTTTTTTATCATAGTTCTATAGTTTGTTCATTATTATTATCTTGGACTTTATTTTGATTATTATTATATTCTAAAAAATAATATCCATATATAAGTCGACGGGCAGAATAATACGTGTATATTTATGTATATTATATTATGTGTATTTTATTGGAAGCGTCTCGGTCACGCTTAAGATTGATTCGGGATCATGCAAAAGATACATTCATACCGAGTGATAAGAAGTAATTACTTCAATATTAAAAGATTAGAAGTTAATGGATTTAAAAGAACAAAAAGTTTCTCCTCAACGGGGAATCGAACTCCAACCATTCGCGTGAAAATTAAAAAAAAATGTAAATAGGCATGAAGATAGCTACGGTTTTAGTGACGTCAATCCAATCCGTGTTCTTACTATTTTCCTTACAATTTAATCACATTTTCTCACTTTCCTTCGACTTCTACAAATATTTTAAAACCAATTAGTCAAATCGATCCAGTCGTTGGGTTGTTATAAAAAAGTTATATAAAAATAAAATGACGTTTAAACGTTTGTTTATTTTGACCTCGTATATATGTAAATTGAAAGGATTAAGTAGAGAGTAGGAAGGAAGTAAGCTTAGGTTCGACACTGGTCATATTTCTATAGTCTAGGCGGGATCTGTTTTAGATTGGACATTTTCGATAGGAAGCTATTTTTTTGCTGGAATCTTTTCAGGATGTGTCCAATATCGGAAATCACGATATGCGCTAGTCGCAAACCCTGTGCTAAATTTTTTATTTAACAAAATCTGAAAACAATTGAAAATTTCTCATTTTTTTGCTCCTATTTTCGTTTATAATTCGGAAAATATTGATCCTAGAGAAAAAATTATAAGTTTCGCTATTCAATTTTACACAATATTTCGTCAGCTAGAAATTGAAAATTTAATGTTTATTGTTGAAAAAAGAGCAATAATTGGAAAAAAAGTACAAAAAAATGTTTTCGACTATCTAAACTTGACTTACAAGCTCCATATTCCGCTTAGTAAAAACCTTTTAATATGTTTAAAACGTGTGCTAAATTTTGTTAAGATCGGTCGGATAGGTTTTACATAATAATTTTGCGATCCAGCCTAGAAATTTTTTTAAAGTTTTAAACATTTTTTATATATATTAGGCTTATAAACAAATTGAATAACTTTACGAGCTTCAAACATATCAATTTCAAAATTTATATACTTAAAGAACATTAAAAGACGCTTCTTTCCAAAAAAAGATACATTAGGCTTACTGGTTACCGAGATATTGAAGGTCAAAGTTGGCATATATTTGCCGTGTAACCATAAGTGATAGAGGGCTCGTTTTTAAACAAATACATTACATAATACAATAAACAAAAAATATTTCTAGGCTCTCCTAGTGAATCGATTTGAATCTTACAAAAAGCGTTTGAAAGTTTGAGCCTTCCTTTATATGTAAAAAAATTTGCAACTATCTGAGAGCCTTATTTAGGGCCTACTATAAATTTGAAAATTTGCGATTTTTTTCCAGTAGGCTGGATTGCAAAATTATTATGCAATAATATGCGATCCTAACAAAATTTAGCACACGTTTTAAACATATTAAAAAGATTTTCTAGGCGGAATATGGAGCTTGTAACTCAAGTTTAGAAAGTCGAAAACATTTAAAGGATTAACTTCATTTTTTTGTACTTTTTTTTTCCAATTATTGCTATTTTTTCAACAATAAACATTAAATTTTCAATTTCTAGCTAACGAAATATTGTGTAAAATTGAATAGCGAAACTTTTAACTTGTTATAATTTTTTCTCTAGGATCAATATTTTCCGAATTATAAACCAAAATAGGAGAAAAAAAATGAGAAATTTTCAATTGTTTTCAGATTTTGTTAAATAAAAAAATTAGCACAGGGTTTGCGACTGGCGCTGAAGGGATTTCAGCAAAAAAATATGGAAAATGTCCATTATGGTCTGAATTTCTACAGATCCCGCCCAGTCTACTAGTAAAGTCACTTTAATCTTGAACTCCCCAAGAGAATATAGTTTTATGTACCGCTCGACATGACCAGAAATGACTGAAATTTTGCCTATCGACGCAGAGAGCAGACAGAGAAAGTATTCGGAGAGAAATAGTTGGAACGCGCCTGTCTACATGTCAAATTTACTTCTACTTAAATATTTCTGGTAATTTTGCTGCGCATCGAGTGGGCGTGTTGATTGTAGATAGGTAGTTGATGTAGGATTAAGAATAAGTGGACATTATTACATTTCCACTAACCTATCTCGACTCCATTATTCCTCTGCCAATAATTACATGCAACAGTGGGTGCGAATCGTAACTTCTTCTTAATCTTCTCTGTTTTTCTGATTTTATTATCATTATTGTCATGGTTTATTAATTCTAGTAGTATCACCTTTATCAGTATTAGGTGTGTTGAGCTGATAACTCTGTATACCTGGCATCACATAGTTATTATCTATAAAACATTCTCCCTTCTTTAACCCTCATTCGTTCATTATATTACTGACAAGAAACTTTAATGTATCTTTTTAAAATTGGCATCACATGTGTCAAATAACTAATACCTGCTACCTGAGATTTCTTTTACACCCATAAAGAATAACTAAGGAAGTAGACAATTAACTTAAATTAATTTTAACCAAAGTTATATCCCTACCTTATGTTGAATGCACCCCACCAAAATGAAAACGTGGTATAACGCAATTCAAACTTTCTCTAATTTGTGTTATGTTATACAAAGTTTCCAACAAAGTTAGTTATCTCTTTAAATAATATCAACTCTGGTACCGCTTTAGACTAATATGATTCATGTCAATCTTATATTAAATAATATTGAATTTATATATAGTTTTTTGTATATTTTCGCTAATTAATTTTAAGTTTGTGCTTGTAATTAGCATTATCGGTATACTTACTAATGTTTTTTTAATTAATAGCTCAAAATGCTACAGGAAAGATTAAAATTATCTGATTGAAGGGATTTCTCATAATCCGAGAAAATTATGAGGTGATTATTAAGTCGTTAAAGTACTATTAAATTGAATCTTAATGACAAATTTGCCACATATTTTGACTAAATAAACACTGGGGTTACCCTAACACAGTTATTCGCTCTTTGATTTTTGATAAAAAGGTCAAAATGTCATCCCAGACCAAACAAACTAAAATATTAGACGAAAAGCGTTTTGAAATTATCTTTTTCCATAAAAACGGCAAATCTAGTCGCGAAATAGCATCCGCAGTAAATTTTAATCAATCTACCTACAGTAATTAGAGTCATTAAGAAGTATGCTGACAAGGAAAAATCGACGAAAGACCGCGAAGTGGCCGACCAAAGAAAACTTCTGTTCGGGATGACGCTGCGTTAAGAAGAACAAGTCTGGCAGACAGAAGCCTTAATTATAACCAATTGACGAAGCTGTGGTCTGAATCTACAGGTGTAAGCGTGTGCACTTCCACTGTAAAAAAAAAGACGGCTTAGTTTTGGACTTAAATGATGTCAGGCATGGAAGAAACCACTGCTTTCAGAGAAGAAAAGATTGCACCGTTTGAAATGGGCCAAGAAACATCGAATCTGGACAGCAGAGCAGTTGCAGAGTGTACTGTTTAGTGATAAATCCACTTTCAATATTAATAATCATGCTGGAACTGCCTACGTCAGAAGATTTTCTGGTGAAGAATTTTCTCCAAAAATTTCCGAGAAATCATGATCGTCACTTGATTTTGGCTAACATTGACCACTTACGACGCGTAATATTGGATGACCAATTTCATTTTTTGTACTAGATCATAGTCTGCGGCAGACCATAAATCGTCAGAAGGTGCTGAAAACAACTTGCTCGATCCTTAACTTTGTACCACTTTCTGACAGGGCAATGATTATACAAAAAAAGCAGCACAGAGGCATGTCAAGGCTATGCGATGTAAATGATAATATTCTATGTATAAAAAACTTTTCTAAAATAAAATTAAACCACCCCGCTAACAACGCTGGGGCTTGATTCGCATAAAAAACCTATCATTCGCTTATAAACTTTACTTTTCTTAACGTGTTTTTTAAGGACACTAATACCAATATTATTATTTTTACTTTGTCCTATCTTCGTTGTAGCTTCAAAAAGTTTTATATAATCTGGGCAATATTAATTATTTTTACAAGCAACCGGACTGAAAATAATCCCTGGGATTAATTTTAAATATCTTTGTTGTTACTTAAAAAAGCGGAACGTTAAAAATTCCCCGTCTCGACTTTTTCACAAAATCATCCATCTTAATTTATGATAAACATCAACGGCCATCTCCATGCAATTTTTCGATGTAATGACGGCATCAAAAAGCTGCGTGACGTTATTTTTGAGAGGGTTAAATTTAATAGGTCGGAACAACTCCAGTCGAATTGCAAATCCGGCTTATTTGATAATTCATGAAACATGTATTTCCCACTGCGAGGATACCATTAGGGAGTTTTTTCGCGTGAAAACGGAAAAAATTTATCACGGTCTGATTAATATTTCGCTGTATATTAATTATATACCGTTATATAGTTTTTTTAGCAAATTATACATGCATTGTTGATATAATTGCTTGCTGCTTATGATGCGTACCGCGTGTTCCTTTCTTTGTTTTTAGTAATATCTGTATACTATTCAGTAAAATGCCAGTTTTGGTTTTTATAGTTTATTTTTATGAACGAGAGAGTAATTAGCATAATTTTAACTTGTAGCTCCGACCACTCCATGGGCGTGCTCAAGATTAATTGAAAAATTACTTTGAATAATTGTAAAAAATAAATGAATTATTTCAGTGTTATAAAGTGTTATGTGTATGTAAACAAAAGTGACCTCTTTTATCACACACTATATTAGAACTGACTGGCCTACATTAAAAAGGGTTTTAAAAAATTCACATTTTTTTTAATTTTTAAAAATTACAAAAGAGAAAAAGAGTTTTTAAAACCGTCTAAGGTATGTTAAATAGATGAATAAAAATATTAATATAAAACTTACAGCTACTTGTTACAAATCCAAATCAGATCAGAAGATGAACTTTCAGAACCAAGATTTATAATAACTGGCTCGATCATTTTATCAGTAATATTGTCCAGCTTCCACATTTTTTCCTCTTCTTTAATAGGAAATCTTTAATAATCTTCCTTAATTCTGCAAGTCTTTTTTTAACCACTTGGTTGTGGGCAGTCCTTCTATAAGTCTGGAGTGATAACTTGCATTATCCATTACTATTACACAGTTCTTAGGAAGAAGATCTATCATTTGTTCGAACCATTCTTGAAAGACATCAGCGTTCATGTCTTCATGGTAGTCACCGGTACGAGTTGATTCAAAAGTTAATAAACCACCTTCAACAAAACCGTCTGAACTGCCAATGTGTACTATTATCAGCCTGTGTCCCTTTCCTGATGGTGGGTTTAAACCAGTAGATAAGTTATTTACAAAAGCGTGCCTTTGACTTTTAACAGTTTCATCCTGCCAAAATTTATTTGGTGTATGACCCTCGTTGATCCATGTTTTATCAAGATAAAATATTTTTCTTTTTTGGTTTCTCATTTCCTTTATGGTTCTTAGAAAATGACTTCAGCCTATGACAATATCGCTTCTTTCTAATAAAATAGACTTTCTGGGATTCTTTTTCCAGCGGAAGCCTATTTCTTTTAAAAGTTTCCATAACGTACTTCGACTCATTTCTGGGTAATCCTTATCATCTCGAACTGAGACAAGAACTTTATCCAATGTTGGAAATTCTTGTCTAAAGAAAAATTCATGCACTTTCCGTCGAAGTCCTTCTTTAAAATGATATTCTATTTGAAATTTTGGTTTCCCTGGAGCATTACGTGGCATTTGAAAACTACCACATTTCTCTTCTTTAATAACTCTGTAAATCGTAGATTTCCCAACACCAAGTGTACTGCTAACTAACTCAACGGTCTCATCAACACTTTCACATAAACGTTTGTCTGTAAATGATTTAAAACAATTAAATATTAATGTTTTTTCATTAACTGTTAGAGGACCAATTTTTCGGCGTTTACACGGCACTTCCAAATTTTCCATAACACTAGTATACACAATAAACTGCACCTTGCAACTGAAGTACCTACTTTTAGTGAACTGTTAAGAATTTTGAATACGCCACTTGGACCTTCCTATATACAAAATGGAAAAATCCACTATCACATTTTCTGTGGAATAAGTTTAGAAGGTAATTATCTAGTCAATTACTGTCGTAGATTCCTGGAATTAAAGAATTAAATGTTTGATTGTTGAAACCCTTACTTCGTGGAATGCACTCATTTCAGATAAAATAAAACGTTTTATTTTATCTAAAGAATTAAACTTTATTTTGCAAATAGGTAGGTACTTATTAAACTTTTATTAGTTATATATAACCAATAAAATAAACATCTTACATTTCTTGCAAATTCATTAGTACCTGTTAACCTCCATCACTCCGACACTGGCAACCTTATTTAGGGATTAGTAATCCTCACAACTATTGTATTCTATTCTGCTCCAACCTTTATACCTGGTGGTCATACTCAATTTAAAATTGTTTTCCTATACTTCTGTAAACTTGTTGACAAATATCTGTTTTTCATTGAGTCACCCGTATCAACAGTTTAGGGATTTGCATACATAATTTATTGTTTTATTACTCTCTCATACATAAAAATACACTATAATTTCTTCCAATTTTAATGGTAATTGCTGTTGCTAACTACTACATCGTAGGTAGATGTTATCTTGTAAGGTCAATGTGGTCGCCAACATCACTAGAAGATAAGCATTTAGAAGAACTATTAATTTTCAAACTTAACAGAAAACAGTTGCATATATTTTAATATATAACTATTATAAATAAATAAATAGTAATGTAATTTTTCCTTGCATTATATTTTGAAGTAATGCGTATTTATGTCTTCTCATCACGTGACCCAAATATTCGAGTTTTCTTCGTTTGATAGTTGACAAAATTTCTGGGTCTTTTCCTATCCTTCGCCTTACTTCAAAATTTGTAACTCTTTCAACCCAACTTATCTTCAGCATTCGATGGTAGCACCACATCTCGAAACTTTCAATATTTTTTATATTGTTCTGCTTGAGAGTCCAGGCCTCTACACCGTATAATAGCGTGTTAAACACGTAGCCCCTTAGCATTCATAATCGGAGAGGGATGCTTATATCTCTGTTGCAGAAGAATTTCCTCATCTTTATGAAAGTGGTCCTGGCAATTTCGATACGTCTTTTTGTTTCATTGTTTTGGTCTCCAGTTTCGTTTATTGAAGTACCCAAGTATTTGTAACTTGATACTTTTTCAATTTGAATGCCGTTTATACTAATATGTGTTGGTTGTGTCATGTTCTTACTGAAGACCATATACTTAGTTTTTTTGATATTGATACTTATTCCACAATTGTTGCAGGCAATATTTATATTTGTAAGTAATCGTTGTAATTCTTCTACTGTTCTTGCAACTAGTACAGTGTCGTCTGCGTATCGAATATTATTTACAACCTCTCCATTGATTACGATTCCTTCGTTTGCTTGCAAAAGGGTTTCCTGGCAGATGCTTTCACTATAAACATTAAATAGCAGCGGTGACAAAATGCATCCCTGTCGTACTCCTCTACGTATTTCTATTGCTTGTGATATCTCATTTTCTATTTTGATGTTAGCTTTCTGATTCCAATATAGATTGAGAATTATTCGCAGATCTTTATTATCTATGTCCTTTTTTGGCTAAAATGGAAATGACTAAATATTGATTAACAGATAACGGATTTAAAGCAGTATTTTAAAATGTAGCCTGACTCTTAAGTTTGTAGTTACTAAAAATGTTTATGTAAATGTATGTATAATAGAGCTGTACTAGATAAAACAGTGTAGAAAGTAAGGGAATTAACTGGTTACTTCCAAAATGCAAATAGATCAGCATTAAATAAAAGCAAGACTTAATTTAATGCTAGTAATCACCGAATTACGAGGCTTAATCTAAACGGCTGAAGTTTTCTGGAAAGTTCTCGCACCGTAAAGATTTGTAGATAAGAATCCCCCGGATTATCTCTGGCAACAATTTAAGATACAATTAAAGTTAATCTTTCAGCATGAAATGCGGTTGTCGGTTCTTTCTTGCCTTCTTTTTCTTAAGTTGTCGCATATATTCAAACCATTTGTTGAAAATGGTAGAGATAGAGAATTCAAGAAAAATATGTTGCCCATATCAGTAGATATCTTTTATTACACGTAAATATGGAACCGGAAAATTTCTTTCTAAATATACTTAGTAAAATTTTGAACACGTAATGAATAGAACACGTTTTGACGTAATGAATAGAACACTCTCTGAGCAATCCGTAGGTATTAAAATAAATGGTGTTAGATTAAACAATCTGAGATTTGCCGACGACACCGTTCTGATCGCAGAAACACTTGAAGAGCTACAGACATTGGTGAATAAGATAGCAGACTGCAGCGAAGAATATGGACTATCTTTGAACATAAAGAAAACTAAATTTATGGTAATATCGAAATTAACACAAAATGTCCAAAATTTATATTTACACAATGAAATTATCGATCGAGTTAGCAAATACAAATATTTAGGCACTTTTATAAATGAAGACAACGATAGCTCAGCAGAAATCAAAATAAGAATAGAAAAAGCCAGATCCATATTCACTAAAATGAAGAGAGTGTTCTGCGGAAGAGATTTGAGCCTTGAAATGAAACTTCGCCTAATGAGATGTTACGTACTTTCTGTGCTGTTCTACGGAATGGAGTCATGGGCGTTAAAAAAGATTGATATCAAAAAATTAGAGGCATTTGAACTGTGGATGTATCGCAGAATCCTGAGAATATCATGGACCGAGAGAGTCACAAATGTCGAGGTCTTGAGAAGAATGAATAAAGAAAAGGAAGTCATATTTACGATCAAAAAACGAAAACTGCAATACTTGGGACACATTACAAGAGGCGAAAGATATGAACTGCTTCGAATAATTATGCAAGGGAAAATAGCAGGAAAAAGGTCCATAGGAAGAAGACGAAACTCCTGGCTAAAGAATCTACGGGAATGGTATAGCTGTAGCAGCAACGAATTGTTTCGGTCAGCAGTTTCGAAAATACGTATAGCCCTGATGATCGCCAACCTTCGGAACGAAGATGGCACTTGAAGAAGAAGTAAAATTTTGTTTAAAAAATATATTTTCTGTATAAGTTTTAATAAAATTTTAATTAGTATAACAATCTACATACAAAATGTTACGATTTAGAGCGAATTATGGCGAAGTTGGTCGGACGAATAATGGTGTAGCTTTTAATCAGGGAAGCAAAAGGAAAGACAGCGAAAATACGAACAAGAGTCGAACATGCATCGAAAAACAATGTAGTGGCCGACGAAGATAAAACTGAGAATGTGTATGTAATAATACCGCAAACTCCTATAAATTTATTTATGGATGATTTGGAGACTAATAAATATTCTAGAGTCTCCACTAGCTAAAAATATCGAATTGCAATTTTAACTTGGCCGATAGAGCTTGTCTCATATTAGTAGATTTATTTTTAATTTTGAGGCATTTTTTTTGCCAATTTTGTGAAATCCTGTTTATCACTCCACACATAACTTCACATGCTTCTGTCACCAAGTACCGCACAAGACGGCTACTTTCCTTTGCTGTGGTCTCATTTTGACCTCCATATTTTCCAATTCCTGTTATTATTGTTATTTGGGAGTTATTTGTTATTTGGGTATAAATAGTCTAAATATTTTTGGTTTGGTTATTACTTGTAATTTAAATCTACTTTCTAAATCAAATTTTTTGACTAGGTGATGTGCTTTGATTCAAAATGTGGTTTTACATACTTTTTCTTTGATATATAACCAAGTTCGAATAAAATAGTAATAATTCTTCGGAGAATACTTCTGATAATCTGGTGATAGACTAGGGAAACAAGTTAGTATTTGGGACATAATATTGTATAATTTACCAATAATGTATCAATGAGATCAAATAATTCATAATTTAAAATTTGTTGACAGAACATTTGTGTATCTTTTTAAAGTGTCTTATTTATCTAACAATAAAACACCAAAATCTTTTCTTTTCAACTCTTCCACAAAATTTATTTTAAGTTATTATTACTACAGCTGTTTCGGCCAGACTGCCTTTCTCAAGTGATATGTGTTTACACTTTATACTCTTTAACTGAATAAGTTGAGGACGGGAGAACTGTTTGTCTCAAGTTGGTCATTCAGAATTATGTTTGTATTATTTATTTTGTGAATGTCTTATTTATTTTCTAAATGTTGGCGACTATTCTTGCATACTCATTTCGCTTTTATGCGGCTCTTAAAAGTGCATGGACGTCGAGGTTTGAGTATTTCTTTCTCTCGATGCCTCCTTTTTTCATTCAATCTTTCTCTCTATAATCAATTTTAAAAAAATATTACTTGGAATTTTCTAAATATGTGACTCATTTAGGCTGCTTTCCTTTCTTTCACTATTTGCAGCTGTTCTCCTCTTCATATTCGGCGTAATTCTTTAGTTTTGGTTATATGATCCGACAAGGGAGTTTTAAGGATTCTCCTTAACATCCATATTTCGAAGGCCACAAGGCAATTCTTGACGTTAACTTTTATTATTAAAGTCTCCACCCCATTCAGCTGCACTGAGTAAATGTAGCAATTCACGAAACGGTACCTTAAAACTCTTGATGTTAAGCAAAGCTCTTATATTCACATATGTTGCTCTTGTCTGTTCAATTCTCGTACGTATTTCTGTGTCTTGGTCAAGGTTCTAAGTTATCCAGCTTCCGAGATATCTGAACCCGGAGACTTGACGAATATTATTACCGGTCAGATTTATACTTAAAGGTGCTTTGCTAAACATGAATTTCGTTTAGTCTTTGCTAATTTTTAAACCGGGTTGTTCTCCTTTTCTATTCAATCTGCCGACAAGACGTTGTAGTGAGCCACAATAGACCTCTTAGATCTAGTGTAGGGGTGGTTAAGCACCCACTCATATTGAATCTAAACTAACTAAAGACACCCAACTTCATGTCTGTCGGCTGCTATAATTGCGTAGTCGACATAGCGAAGGCTATTAATCAACAACCTGTCCATTAATCTTTATGACGTTCTCAGTACCCCTCTCTTTCAAAAATTGCATCAGAGTAAAGATTAAATAGTAGGGAGACAAAACGGAACCCTGTCTTACACTTTTCTCAATTGGTAAGTTCTGTGTAGTTTCATCCCCCACTTTTACCAATGCTGTATGATTTAAGTAGATGTTCTTAACAAATCTAAACTCATTATTATATATTATTCTACCTTGTAGACTTTATCAGTACTTTTACTGTTACTATTTAAGTACGGTTAAAATAGTAATTTTAACATTCCCATTCATCTACTCCGTCTCTGGTCATGATTTTTTTTTGCCCCAAATCCTTAAAATCGGTGACGGTGAAGTTCTTTTAAACAACTTTTTTCAAGCTAAGAACTTGCAAAGAACTTAGCAAAAAGTTACGCTAAGGAGCTAGCTATTTTGATAATATATGTCTCGTGTTGAACAACTGTTTAAAAGAACTTTCATTCTCACTGAATCGGTAATGCCGTCGTCAAAAGTTTAAAGTTTTATTGAATAAAACTAGATAGGTAAATCACTTCTTGGAACAGGCTTTTATGTGGTAAAAGAGTGGTTAAAGTACTAACTAAAGTTTTTATTATAGTTCATAATACAATAGGCATAATATAATAGGCATAATATAATAGGTATATATATATATATATATATATATATATATATATATATATATATATATATATATATATATATATATATATAATAGACTATAAATATTCCTACCGAAATACCAGAACTAGATTAATTTGTTTTATTGTCTATAACCATTATCTTTAGAAAGTTTATCTTTAATTTTATCTTCATCTTCTAATATGTCAATAGTAAATTTCTGTACATTATTACCGATGTTCTTCTAAAAGTTAATATATTTTCACATAATGTTCACCAATATCTGCACCGAAATTGTTTAATTCTTGGCAAATTTTATGACACCCTCACCTAAAAAGGTACGTAGGTTGAAAATAGTGTTGTGAATTTATTAATTGTTATGTCTTTAATTTATAATGTCTTTACTAATTTATTATCTTGTTCCTACTTTAATTTATTAAAAGGCACGATAATTTATATAAGTTTATTTATCACTACATATACAATAATTTATTAGTAGGCGAGCGTAACAATAATATCACGAGCGCGAATCTTCTTTATTAACTGTCCCTTCCAAATAAAGTTCCGTTATTATATACCAGTGCCGTTATCTCGAATAGTCTAAAACCTTCGATGGCGAAACGGTAAAGGCAAACTGGATTTCCCTCGCATCGCTTCTGGAAGGTCGCTCAGGTAAATCGAGGCCTCTCGTAAACTCTACAACATATTAGATTAAAAACATGTTTTAAAGGTTAAAACTATGACTCATATTTTTACGTAACATTGCCCCCCTCTCAAAAGATGGTTCCTCCTGGAACCTTGTTGGGACTAGAACTGGAACGGTATGCTGGTATCGGCAACTGGACCCTCTTTTACAACTTCCAGTTGTATAAAAATGACAAGGGACGGTTTTCTCTCCGCACCAGTAACTATGCGGATTGCAACAGACTAACACCTGGACTTCGGTGTCTTTAAAGATCTCCTCCACCATATTTCGGATAACCCTCCAATCTAATTGGCGGCACTCCAACTTTGGCATGGCTAACTTTTGCACGTCGGACTCTAGTACGTGCCCTCTCAATTGAAGTAAGGCTTCCCATACATCTCGGTAGGTAGGTTGGTCACGGGCAGTGTCTTTTGTTACCAGGTAGAAAAGGTAACGTGATGCATCTTAGAGTTTCAAGGTTTTACCGGGAGCTGGCACTTGGCATTGAAGTTCTGCAACTCGACCAAACTTCCTTCGAAAGACGGATGCCAACCCTGGTGCGTCTTTGATACTGGCCGGGATGGTAAGGGCCAGCGAGTAGTCATCGGGGAGCTCGAGTAGATCTTGCTTTTCTTCAGTGGTAACACCATGTCTCGCTTTACCGGTACCTCCATAGGCACCCATGAATTCCTCAAACGTGAGGTCAAACACATCTTGGACTTGGTTTACTTCCACTTCTTCATCTACGTCGTGGTCACCTTCGAAAGATGCCAACCGGTTATGGTGTACTATCATCGGCTTTCCCCTCGGAATCTTGCTTATTCGGTAGATGACATCGTTGATCTTCTCCATGATGAGGTATGGACCTTCCCAAAACTGCTGCAATTTGGGAGAACAACCTTTTCGCTTCTTGGGATTATACAGCCATACTTTGTCGTTCTTCTTAAAGCAACCCTTTTCGGCTTGTGTATCGTACCGTTTCTTCATTCGGTCGCTAGCGATCTGAAGGTGGGAACGGACCAACTCATGTACATCGTCCATTCTTCTTCGTAATTCGATCACATAATCTTCACCTGCTACATCTTCTCCAGGTCGACACCCAAATTCTAGATCACAAGGTAGTCGCATTTCGCGTCCGAATAGGACTCTGGCTGGTGTCTGGCCCGTTGATTCGTTAACAGCAGATCTGTAGGCCATTGTAAAGAACGGAAGGTATTGGTCCCAGTCTCGCTGATGATCGGACACCATCTTTGTCAAATACTTGCCAACTGTCCTATTCATTCGTTCTACCATACCATCCGATTGCGGATGATACGCGGTAGTTCTTGTTTTCTTCATGCCTAGTCTATCACATATTCCTTGGAATAGATCACTTTCGAAGTTCCTGCCTTGGTCACTATGGATCTCCAAAGGCACTCCAAATCGGCTGATATATTCTTGGATCAACTTATCTGCAACGGTGGCGGCCTTCTGGTCTGGAAGTGCGTAAATCTCGACCCACTTAGTGAAGTAATCCATTACTACCAACATGTACTTGCCCCCATTTTCACTTTCTGGAAATGGCCCTGCAATGTCCAAAGCTATTCTTTCAAACGGGCTTCCAACATTATATTGTCTCATAGGAGCTCTCCTTTTCCGGTGAGGCCCGTTACTCGTAGCACAAATAGTACATTTCTTACACCAGTCTTTTACGTCGTCGGAACTGTTCATCCAATAAAACCGTTCCCGAATTCGCTGAAGGGTTTTCCTTACACCAAAATGCTCTCCCGATGGACTGTCGTGTAACTGACGAAGTACTTCGGCTATTCTGCTCTTTGGGATCACCAACTGTCTTCTCTTCTCTGAACCGTCATCATTTTCCAGGACTCGTTTAAGCAAGCCATCTTCGATGATAAATGAGTCCCACTGGGCCCAATACGTCTTAACTACTGAGCATAGGTTTGATATTTCCTGCCAAGGTGGTCGACGGTTTTCCTCTTTCCATTTTCGGATTTTCTGTATAACTGGATCTCTCTCTTGTTCTTCCCTTATCTTAGTAGGCGTCCAGTCGTCGTTGACAATCGTCGTTCTTAGCACTGCTGCTTCCTTGGATTCCGTTTTGTTGCAGTGGGGACACTCTGCTGGGCATGGCCGTCTGGAAAGAGAATCAGCGTTTCTGTGGCTAACTCCGGCTCGGTGCTCAATCTTAAAATCGTATTCTTGGAGTCGTTCGATCCACCTGGCTATCTGACCCTCTGGATTCTTAAACTGCATCAACCACTTAAGGGCGGCATGGTCGGTTCGGATTAAAAACTTCCTTCCATAGAGGTATTGATAGAAGTGCTCTACTGATTTCACTACTGCCAGAAGTTCTCTTCTCGTGACGCAATAATTCCGCTCAGGTTTTGAAAGAACTTTACTAAAATATCCGAGGACTCGTTCCTGTCCTCCTTGAATCTGAGACAGCACTCCTCCAATTCCCACATTACTTGCATCTGTATCTAAGATGAACTCTCCTTCTGGCAGTGGATACCCTAAAATTGGTGCTGTTATTAAATGCTTTTTCAAGGTCTCAAAGGCATTTTGGCAGTCTGTATCCCAGCGGTAATCTCTTGCTTCCTCCGTAAGTCGCGTTAATGGCTTAGCGATATCTGCAAACTTCTTAATAAACCTCCGGTAGTAAGTACATAGTCCAAGAAAACTTCTCACTTGATGTTTGTCAGTTGGTTTTGGCCATTCCTTAATGGAATCGATTTTTCCCTTATCCACGGCCACTCCTTCTTTACTGACTATATGACCCAGATAATTGACTTTACCTTGAAATAGCTGGCACTTCTTGGGGTTTAACATCAATTGGGCAGCTTTAAGTCGATTAAAAACGTTTTCTAAATTCCTCAAATGGTCTTCGAATGTCTCCCCCAAGACGATTATGTCATCTAAATAAACCAGGCATGTTTTCCAAGATAACCCTCTCAACACATTTTCCATAAGCCTCTCAAATGTCGCAGGAGCATTACAAAGTCCAAATGGCATAACGTTGAATTGCCACAATCCAGACCCTGTGGTGAAGGCTGTCTTTTCTTTATCGACTGGGTCCATTTCTACCTGCCAGTATCCAGACTTCAAATCCAAAGTAGAAAACAATTTACTTCCAGCCAATGTGTCCAATGTGTCATCGATCCGAGGCAGAGGATAACTATCTTTCTTGGTAACGTTGTTCAGCAAACGGTAATCCACACAGAACCTCGTCGTTCCGTCTTTCTTCTTAACCAGGACCACCGGAGAGACCCATGGGCTCGTAGAAGGTTCTATCACCCCGTCTTTCTTCATTTCCTGAACAATCGTTTCAGCTTCCTCTCTTTTCGCCTGTGGTAATCGTCGAGCTGTTTGACGAATTGGCTTAGCATTACCAGTATCAATTTTATGCTTAACAACGGTAGTTCTTCCCGTCTTCCCTCCTTTCGGTACGAAAATATCACGATACTGCCGAAGAAATTCCCTTAATTTTCTTTTCTCCATCTGATTTAGAGACTGTCCTGCAACTGCAACCATTTGGTCGAATTTGTCGTTGGAATTATCAGATGTTGTCGCCTGACGAATTATGGATGTCACAGGTACACAAGTTCCTACTTTTGTCTCTTTCTTTATGGTCACTGGGTAGTCGTTGACATTGATAAGTCTCACAGGAATTTCTTTAGCCGAAGTCACCAATTCCTTTCCAATTATGATTCCACGGCCAACCTCATCGTCGTGGTTCCAAGGCTCCATCATAACAGGTCTCCCTTCGTCTACAATTCCCTGTAGTCGCGCTACTATGATCGTTTCGCTTCACGCAGGCACGACTGTATCTTCTGTAATGGCTGCTTGCACAGTGTTGTCATTATGTGGATGGAGAAATACCTCCTCGTTGCCAACTTTGATTACCTTATTCTTAAAATCCAATTGGAATCCATGCATATTCATTACGTCCATTCCTAATATAACATCCTCTTCGATGTCAGCAACTATAACAGTATGGACAAACTTTTCTGCCCCAATTCCCAATTGTACCTGGATTTCTCCATGAATGTTGGCATTTTCACCTGTAGCGGTCCGAAGTCGTAACCTCGTTGGTAACAGTTTCTTTCGGCTGTTTATAACTGTCGGGCGTATAATGGTTCTGGTCGCTCCGGTATCCACCAACAACGTATGCTTTTTACCATTTATGTCTCCATCTACATATACACTATCTTCACGACATTTCAAAGAAGCTATTAGTATGAGAGGGTCTTTGGAAAAGTTCCGGGTCGAAGCTGCTCCCCTAAAGCCGACTCGTTCTGGTTTTTCCGATGGTGAGTTTCTTGATTTTATGGTCTTCGTTTTCTTGCATGTAATAATTTTCATCATATTAACGAGCTGGTCAAGTTTATCTTCATCTCCTTCCTCTTTTGCAGTCCTAACTTTACTGTATCCTCCAGAGGCCTGCGTAGCTGACTCGTATTCGAGGGCGGCGGATAAGACATCAACCAGCGTCTTGTGACGAGCTAATCGTAGTGTTCTCTGCATTTCATGATCACGAAGACCATCAATAAACGTTTGAACGGCCAATTTTTCCATCATGTCTTCGGGAGCTGTTGGATAAGCATATCGTACTAATCTGGCAATATCTACTTCATATTCTTGAAGAGCCTCATCTTTCTTCTGTCTACGATTTTTAAGCTGTGACTGATATACATGCTCCAAATGTTCGTGGCCATATCGCATATTTAACCTCTTCTTCAGTTGTTCGAAATCATCGGTCTCCTCTACGGCTATGGTCTGAAGCACATCTAAGGCATCTCCTCGAAGAGCGATAGTCAGGTTTACAGCCTTTTCTTTTTCAGACCATCCATTTGCTCTTGCGGCTGATTCGAACTGTTTCATGTAGTTGTTCCATGATGATTTTCCGTCGAAAGTTGGGACTTGAACATGAATAGAACCTCCACTTCCTTCAAATTTCGGCCGTGTCTCCAACTTAAATTTCGTCTCGTCTTCTTTTATCTCCACTGTAATCGGATTGTTACCTCTCTCTGCTGTCCCTGTTTCCTCCATCTTCTTTTCCATCTCTTTCCATATCTTTTCTTCGAAGGCTAACATATCGGCAGCAACTTGGTTTTTTAATGAAGATATTCTATCGTCCAGGGCAGACATCTCAGAAGTGACTTTAGAGATTTTCGAAGAGATGTTAGCAGAGACTTTGCTTTCCAGCGAAGAAATCTCGTTAGAAACTTTGTCTTCCAACGAAGCGATGTCGCCGGAAACTTTGGCTACATCACCAGAAACCTTGGCTACATCAGAAGAAACTTTCGAAATATCGTCAGAAACTTTGTTCTCTAATGATGCGATGTCACCAGAAACTTTGGCTACATCAGAAGAAACTTTCGAAATCGACGAGAGGACAGCATCTTCAAATATATAAGTCTCTGGATCTAGTCCTTCTTCTAGCAAAGCGTTCTTTAGTCGTTGGACTAACTCAGCCTTTTTTCCGGTAGAAGCTAATTCTCTGTCTTCGAGATGTCTTCTTAAATTAGTCACTGTCAGCTCATAAATCGTAGCCATTTTCACAATTTATTTTATATTCACTTGTAATTTATTTTCGCAATTTATCTAAGTATTCCACTGTTCTGACACCATTTGTTGTGAATTTATTAATTGTTATGTCTTTAATTTATAATGTCTTTACTAATTTATTATCTTGTTCCTACTTTAATTTATTAAAAGGCACGATAATTTATATAAGTTTATTTATCACTACATATACAATAATTTATTAGTAGGCGAGCGTAACAATAATATCACGACCGCGAATCTTCTTTATTAACTGTCCCTTCCAAATAAAGTTCCGTTATTATATACCAGTGCCGTTATCTCGAATAGTCTAAAACCTTCGATGGCGAAACGGTAAAGGCAAACTGGATTTCCCTCGCATCGCTTCTGGAAGGTCGCTCAGGTAAATCGAGGCCTCTCGTAAACTCTACAACATATTAGATTAAAAACATGTTTTAAAGGTTAAAACTATGACTCATATTTTTACGTAACAATAGGTTATAAAAAATATAAATAAAACTTTGCTTTTGGTATATTCAGTGGACGAAGATCTTTTGCAATAAAATTTATTTGCTGTTTAATAATCACTTACATTCTTGAAGCTGATAGCGATTTAATTGCAAATTTTTACAATGACTGTTGATTGAAGAGAACATTTGTGTCTTTACGAGACATGCTGTTCCGCTTATGGTAACATCGCAGTATCTTTGTCTAATAAATTGCTGATAATTTGTCGAATAAAATACACCGTTCAAAATCCTGAATAACTCCTTCAAACCCTATTAATTCAAAATTCACCCATATACCACTTTTTGTCTTTTTATGCTTAAGAAATTTAAGTCTTTCGTCAGAAAGATTATTTTTTCCCAAGTCTTTCTCAATTTTCTCTTTCGATTTCATTCTGAAAACTCGACAATAAAGCAAAATATGCAACCTGTCGAACGTAGCCGAACGTAAACTGTCGCAACTGATGCAATGGGTGGAGAAGCGTCCTATGGTGAATTTTCGTGAGTCATGCTCACACTCCATCGTTTACTTTCACTCCCAAAAACGTAACTCGCACTCACGTCGTAAGGGGGTTATGACCCGTCGTGAATCGTTATCATGTGACGCCCCCAAAGACTTTTGTGAAATACACACATACAAATTGGCCAGCTGTATTTTATTTTTTTACTCCAAAACGCACCACAATTAGAGGCTTCAGAAAAAAAAGCAGATTATAATATGGGACGTGTTTAAAAATTAGGTCTTAGCATAAGTTATACTGATAATATATTCAACTGCGAACAAAATATTATGTAATTTAGACTATATTCAAAGTATGAAAGACATAAAGACAAAAACAAAAATTTAAAGTATTATATTTTAAGTCTTTAATGTACATTTTATCTAATCTCCGGTTTTCAATTTTCTATAAGAATTTAAAAGCAATT
Source organism: Diabrotica undecimpunctata (assembly GCF_040954645.1). Taxonomy (NCBI): domain Eukaryota; kingdom Metazoa; phylum Arthropoda; class Insecta; order Coleoptera; family Chrysomelidae; genus Diabrotica; species Diabrotica undecimpunctata. Next base: position 150,969,830 of record NC_092809.1, read on the forward strand.
TCCGTATCCAAACTTAACTACATATTTCAGTAAAATTTTATTTATCAGAATTGGGACTAAAACGTTCGATAAAACGATACGTTCTGCCAGAGATAGAAATTGCTGTATTGACTTAAGATTACCACATTAGAAGAAATCTCCTAGAACTAAATTGTTTTTGGAGTGAACGAAAGCGCTGCCGAGAGCTCAGATATATAAATTGATTGAGTTGCATCCTTTCGCGAGGCGATTTCCCGTGGAAATTGAAAAGTGTTTATAATTTTGACCCAATTTCATTCGCCACATCTCTTTTCAGTCCTCTATGTGCAGTAACGTAATAAGACCTTACGCAAAAATGGTTTGCTTTTAAAATTCATTTTTTAATACAAAAGGACTTTTGATCTTTTTAAAATTTCTGTCTGTTTTTTATACGTTTAATTTATATAATACTCTTTTTGCTATTGCGATAATTCCTTTTTTAGTGAAACTTGGTAGTTACCTAAAGTTTGGGATATAACTTTATAACTCCGTTAAATTCTTTTTTACACTTCACTAACGGTACGAATTCCTGTTCTCGTCTAATGATGATGATATATACAGCCCATCTAATTTACTTACCGTTGCACGTCATTATCAATGACAGAGATCGAAGTTGACATAGTTGTCAAAGTATAAAAAAATCCTGAATCCATTTTAAATCAAATAGGTCACATAATTATTGCAAAAGTGGATTATACAACAATACAAATTAATATTTAATGTAAATAAATAGAAACAAAACAAGACTTAAAAAATAATCTTGTTAAAAACAATTTGAGCCGCTTGTATGCGTCGTATAAAAATGTAAAATGGAATACTTAAACAAAAACATCACTTTTTTCATTACTTATTAACATTAGTCAACACCGCAACTGTCAAATAAGTGTTACCAATTTATGCCAAAATATCACAGTTACAGTGTGTTCCGAACAAATGTTCTTCATAAAAACGCTGTATAATGCATTTATACAAATTAAATGAAACGTATTATTGTGTATTTCTTTAAGTTAACATTAATAGAAATCTTTAAATATTGTTTCTACGCGTATATAATAAAATATGTCTAGGGGCTGTAATGCCAGTGTACTCGGCAAAGTTATTCTAAAAAAGAACACACCTACCGCCTAAATATTTCGTGTTGGTATCATGTGACGTCACGGGCTATGACGCGGATGACGTGTAACGTTAAGTAAATTAGATGAAGTATATGTCTTTAGCACGTCGAGTGTCTTTATATTGAATTCGTTCCTAGTTTTGTGTATGTTTGAACATAATAGAAATGAGAAGAATAATATTCAAACCAGGAAAACATTAAAAAGAGAAAATACATAGACGTGAAAAAGTTATTAACGACGTTAAAAAGAAGGACTTACAAACTCATTTGTAGATCTACAAGTACATTTGGTAGAAGGAACGCAAGTAGTGTAACATACTTAGTGATCCCTAGATTGTAATGAATTAATTTTAGAACGCCGGTACACAATAGGCTGGAAGGCACCGTTGCTCAGTCCGGTTTATGTTTACGAGCGGGGTCGTTCTTAGAGGTGAGAAACGTTTGGAAGAAAAGATACTAAACAATAAAGTAAAGAAACTAAGGGCGCCACTGTTTTTAAATATTTAAATCCCAAATAAAAACAGAAATGAGATATACACAAATCAAAGAGAAAAATGAAAATATCAAAATTTAAAAATATTAAAATCATAAATACCACAATAGACACAATATCCAGGTATACTTTTCCAATGTCAGTTTGCCAAAGGTCGGCTTTTGAGATTCTTTGATGCCAATGCCGACCATTGGCGTGGAAATTAAGAAAAGGGATCAGTTCATCAAACGCATATTTCAAGAAAAATCATATAATTTTTATTAATTTTTACATAATTATATTCAGGAAAATTTCTCAATTTTTGGGCAGAAAATGTTTAAACAATTTTTTAAACGAATTCAAAATATCACCTTTTGTGCTCAAAAAAATATTTTTTAGGTTTTTGGGTGACTCTAAATAAGATCTATGTCATTTTTCTCAAAAGTTAATAGTTTTGGAGATATAGGCGATTTAAAATCCGAAAAATGCGATACCTAATATACATTTTCGAGGCTTGAAAAATATGTAAATGAGTATTTTTGAGATTCAAGAGTATCTAAACTAAAGTCTCAACATTGATTTTGGTGAGAAATCGGGGCAATATTTTCTCGGGACAGAAAAAGGTGATCTTTTGAATTTGAATTGTTTCCGGCAAAAATGTCCGGCACCATTCAACCTTCTCTAACGCGAAGCAAAATATCGAAAATTTACCCTGTTTGTGGATTCGCAGTAAGCCGCGTTTAAAATTTAAATTTCAGATGACTATCTTAAAAAAATGTGCACTAGCAACATGTATGACTGTGCAAAATTTCAAATCTGTATGTATTTTGATAGCTGAAGGTGTCTTCATCTTAAATGCGACACACTGTATAATAATGAATACTAGTGTTCAAGATGCATCGCGATAGCTGTAAAGAAATTAATTAGAAGAACTAAAAAGAATCGTCAGAGTCTTCTGAAGGCGAATCGTTCCCAGGTTGGATAACTATTGGTGCTATTGCCGGTAAAACAGGATATTCGTTTTCTATTTTTACAACATGAGCTTCGCAATTTTTCCACACATCGCTATTAATGCCACTAATTACTTCTCGAATATTCTCAATGGCCACTGCGCTTAATGTTGATGACTGATTATATTTTCGCAATCGTTTTTTTACGGTACCCCAAACCATTTCAATTGGATTAAAAATGCAATAGTATGGGGGTAATCGCAAAAGAGTATGGCCGTGCCTGCTGCAAATGGTGTCAATAACGTATTCGTTTTTAAAATTCCGACTTTTGATCATTCTTATTAATTCTTTCTTTACTGGAGTCTTTTTAGGAACAGTGATGTTTTTAAGTTGCATAAATTTTAAAATTTCGTCCTTTTTCGTGTTATTATTAAGTATTTTATTTAATATGCGGGAATGATACGACGCATTATCCATAACAATCACTGAATTCGGCGGAATATTGGGCAAGAGTTGTTCAACAAACCACTTTTCAAATAAATCGGCTGTCATATCTTCGTGATAATCTACAGAAGACTTTGTTATATTTTTGGCCGACAATAGCAATGCATTAGATACAAAACCATCTTTGCTTCCGGCATGAAGAATAATAACACGTTTTCCTCGTGAACACGGTGTATTTAACGCACACTTGTTTGTGTTGTCAACCCAGGCGTACTTGACAACATCATGCGTATCGAACCAGGTTTCGTCTAAATAGATTATGTTTCTGTTTGAATTACGATACTGTTTTATTTTACTCAAATACTCTCGTCGAAGTTCAACAATACGCCGAGATTCCATTATTATCATTCGATTATCTAATTTCTTATATTTAAATCCACAACTTATCAAAATCTCGCGCAGTGTTTCCAAAGATGTATAATTATATTCAGGGAAATCTCTCAATTTTTCACGAATCAGTTCTAAAGTAGGCACTCTATTTTCTTTGTAAAAATTGTAAACTGTTCGCTGAATAACGTCTTTTGCAGCAGTGTCAATCATACCCAATTTTTTATTTGGTCGCTTTCGTTTTAAGGAATGATCTGTAACAGTGCCTAATTTAATAATTGTATATATCGTCTTATACCCGATTTTTGTTAATACATGAATTCTCGAAACAATTGCATTATCAGCCATCCCAATATTTTCTTTTTTTCAAACACTCATACATATTTAAAACTATTCTTTGGGAGTAATATAATATTACTTACCTTATAATAAGTCTCCGCCTCTGATAGCTGGTTGCAAAATGAAATATTTTAGGGTGTCACATAGCGAGACAAACAGGTGTTCATTACGATTTATGGCTTTGCGCTTCGCTGTTGCCATAATGCATGAGTTTAAAATTTGTGAGTGTAACTTTAATACCATATTAATATATCTGCATTTTTTCATGTTTCCAGGTAAGGTATAAAATCAATGAAATTTGGAAAAAAATAATACAATTCTTGAAACCGTTTTTGAGAACTTGGATTCTTAAAAGTTGTCTGATTTCTTAAAAGTCGATCATTATATCTATAAGAGTATTACCGCTAAATTCACCAACATGGCAACGTCGATATAGACCGAAGGTCCAAATTCTCTCCAGACTACAATGTTGTCGATATTCGAAAATTACTTAGAGTATAAGTAATATATACAAGGTTCACGGTTGCTTTAATTCATTAGTGAAGAGTCCATGGAAATATTAGTACCTAGTTAATTAATTTATAGATATATTTTTTGAGAATATGTTCATATTATTTTTTAAGAGTGTCGTTCGTTGACTAGCAATTGAATAATAACGAATAGAGAATAGAGAATATTTTTTAAACATAACCTTAGGAATTTTAGGAAATATGTCTGACAACCTTGATTTGAAAGGCGGTCTCTTTGATACCAGAATGAGGCATGTTTATGTTGGAAAATTATTAGTGGATGTACTATAACATGTTTAAATAAGGTAAATAAATATCGTATAAAATATATCAGATATAGATAAAGATATTACCATGACACATGAGAGATGTTAAAATACGCAAAAGAAAAAATAAAATTACATTAAATATTAAATAATAATATAATGAAATATGAACTGTTTTCAATATAAGATTTTGAGTATTGATCTCAAGCAGGTTCGCATTTAGTTTATCCGTAAACTAATTTTTCGAAACCAAATTCAGATTTATGCTTTAATCTGTGCCTTCTAAGAATTGCAAGGCAAACCAGATAAAGATGTTATTAGAGACATGGGGAATCTAAAATTGCATTCCACAACATATCTCCTCAACTAAGCAAAAATCCTTAGCGAATTGGTTTCTAGTACTCATAAAGAGTATACCGGAATAAAAGGAAAAAGACAGTTAAGATTTGATTTCACGTATAGTGCGTCTGTCTCTCTTTTGTGCTTTTTAGGACGGAAGAACCTTTTCTTTCATCCAGCGACGAAGCGACGTCCATTTTAAATAGCTAGAGGTCCTTCTTGTTGTTTTTGTTCAGGAGATTCATGTAAGTACCCCTTTGTTTCATTTTTGTAGTTGCCCAATCCAATCAAATTGTTTCATTCACTTATCCACGACCCAGTTTCTCCAAATAAACCCTGAGCGCCGTTCGCAACAGTTTCGTTTATTTTGCTTGCCTATCTCTAGCACCGTAATTTCTGTCCCCAATTTTTAACCCCCATAATAATAACCTATGTAGTAGGCAAAATAATTCGTTACACTATTAGCGTCAGAATGCTACAAAATGACACATATTTAACAATATATGTTTTTGGATCTTGATTGTATGTGGCAATTAAACTTCTTTTATATGACTACGATTACATAACTCATAATGATTACAAAAATTTTTTTTTCTTTTTTTTTTCCACCGTTGCTGTATCTTAAACATTGCTCCAAAAATGTTTCGTCCAAAATTACTGTTCCATGGCGGATAGCTAATCTCTGAAACGGCAAATCTGAAATATAAAATTCAAGAAGAGTTTGTAATATTTAAAATATTAACCCTTTTTCGATTTTATTCAGTCACAAAAAATTTATTATTTTTCTTTTTTACTCAAATTGGGGTAAACTATTATAGAGAAAATCAAAACAAACAAATACATCAAGGTCTATTAAAATCGATTTGTTTGTTTTGCGTTTCTCTACGATAATTTACTTTTCTCTAAATTTTCAATTTTCTGGTAAACTATCACGTAAGGACACTTTTTTTTTAACAATTTTTATTTGTATTGTTCTGAAATTATTTTCTTGTGGCATTTTAAATTAATTTATATTTAATTGGGAATAAGAATAAATTTAAATAAATAATAATAAATATAATAATATTTTAATAAATAATTTATATTTAATAATAATTTAACAATACCATACATAAAAGGATTATCGGAAAAGCTTAAAAGAATAGGAAATAAATTCAACATTTCAACAACATTCAAAACAACAAACACGTTGAGATCTATTTTGTCCAAAACCAAACCTAACAATGAACAAGAAAGGACAAAGAATTGCATTTATAAAATACCTTGTGAATGCGATCAGTTTTATTTAGGTGAAACATCAAGACCATTAAATGTTAGAATAAGTGAACATCAATCCTATATTAAAAATAGAGAATTTGATAGATCTCAAATCTGTAAACACGCATGGGATAATAAACATAAGGTTCAATGGAATGATTCAAATATAGTCCTAAAAGAAACGGATGGTAAAAAGAGAAAAATCAAATAAGCGGCTCTAATTATGCTAAATGAGACCAATTGTGTCGCGAATTCCTCGGCAGAATGTAGTAGGATCTGGTTACCCATCTTGAAAGAGGAAGTTATTAAAAGGAAAATACCAGTATTGGTAAGTCAGTAACATATAGAGAATACATCATTTATGTTTCAAGGTAAACTAAATGCACGATCAAATACTTACCATGTCGGGATAGTATTATGAGGTTTTTTTCATGGTTTTTCCCTCATAATTTACTATGGAATCACTAACAGGAGAATTTTACTGTCATCATGGCATGTATTTGTCTTTTTAAAGACGAATTACATGTTATGATCTTTTCTGACGGATATTCTCAAGTTAAAGTTGATTTCATGTAATCGAATGAACTATCTTATAAGTAAAGTCGTCCCAGGAACGCAACTCAACAATATTGGCAATATCATTTTAAAGTCGTCTACTTTAAAATGTATAAGGTATGTCTGAATTGTCAATATAGATGAGTCAGATAAAATTAAATTATTAGAAGAATTTTTCACTAAGTAACAAAAAACAAAATTTGTTTAATTTACTAATGTTTGTATTTTGAGAACGATTTCCGAAGTGGAAATTGAAACGTCAATAAACGTATTTTAACCTTTAATTGTGGCTTATTCCCATTTAAATATAAATTAATTTTTATTTGTATTTTATGTTTTACATCTGCCGTTCCAGAAATTAACTGTCCGCCATGAAGCAGTAATTTTTGGACGAAAACGTTTTGGCGCCGTCTTTTAAATACAGGAACAATATAAAAAAATTAATCTTCAAAAGTCGTATAATAGTATATAAAAAAAGTTTAATTGCCATATATAATCAATACAAAAAAAGAATGTTAAAAATACTTAATTTTTTAGCATTCTAGACGGTAAAAGTATTTTAACAACCGTGCAACACAAATTTTGGCAGTTATTTAGCCGAAAATAAACCTTGTTGTATTTTACACCTGTCAAAATCCGTTAAATCCGACAAAATAAAATTTCAAAATCGAGTCCTTCTCTGTCTAATATTGATGAATATTCGTGATGTGATATACCGGGGTGCCTAGGGAGGCAATTTCGACGTAAATTTGATATCAGGGGCACTTTTTTTCGATACTCTCGTTATTTCCCTTGGTAACTTCATTAGTTATAATTTTGTTTTAACCCTTCTAGACAATTTGCAAAATAATAACTTATTTCACACAAATGGCGTTGATTGCTTTTTGTGTGAAATTTTTTTATTTAATTTTCTTGTTAAATTACATCTTCAGCCGAACAATTCACAATATAATGATTTTAAATGTATGTTTAAAGGGTCAGTCGATTCTGTCACATGGTCCTACAATTGCTTAACCCATTTCCGGCCAAACCGGAACTAAGTTTTCGTAAAGTCTTATTTTTCTATGTTAAAATCATGAATGTGTTGCTTGTGTGAGTCCATTTCAAAAGCGTAAATAATAAATTAGACTTACAATCAATTTAATTTAACTAATCAGACGACCGGTTTCGCTTTCTACAATATGCAAAGCATCTTCAGGTCACGATACAAAGTTAAATAAATGCTGAAAATAATAAACCCATATTAGGGTGTTGTCTAATAAAGATAAACAAAGATAGATGATATAAATTACAGTAATTATGTTAATATTACATGTCTGTGGTTTTTCAAAATGAATAAAGTGTTTAAGCAGACAAGGTAAGACCCACAAATTGGTAAAATAGTCTATTAGACTGTAATAAATTAATAAATGAACAAATAAATAAAACATTACTTACATGCCGGTACTCAACTTCAACTTGATGGTTGAAAGAACATGGTTCAAACTATCCTGTATTGTTGATTGGAGAACTCAAGTCTGCTATTGTAATTGTTTGACAGTAAACGGGGAAGTTCTTGAGGAGACAGATTTTATCCAATGAAGTAGAGATAGGTGTAATGTAATGTAAATCAAATGAATTTTGTGGCATCATTAGTTACATTACACATTATTTTTAAAACTTTCTAAATTTAAAATTTTTTAATAAATACAGGGTGTCCCGGAAAATAGTGCGTTCCTTAACGATATGTGCAGATTGCAGCATTTAAAACAAAAAAGTCTTATATTATTTTTTATGAAGTTAACCGTTTTAAAAAAAAATAAATTATTAATTTTAATCCATTTGATTATTGTTCGCAGAAAAGGAAATACAGCTGGCAACTTTGTGTTCCTTGTTATTCTTCGTTAATTACTGTAAATCAGCTATCATGAATCATCGATCGTTAGGCATAATATGTATTGATACTGATAACAGTGATAGAGAAAAAGCATGTATTTGTTTTTATTAAATATTTAATAATTAAAGTTTGAATACTGTTTTTACTTACATGGAAAATTATTATTACAATAAATGTTCGAAATGGCCACCATTTGCACAGATACACGCGTTTATTCGACGAATCCAATTATTCTTAATATTATAAGTATGTAAATTATGTCTGATTATTTCAGCAGCATCAAAAATTCGTTGTCGCAATTGAGCTTCTGTTTTAATTTCATCCTGGTTGTCGTATACTAATGATTTTGAATGTCCCCAAAAATAAAAGTCCATAACATTGCATTCTGGTGTTCTGAGTGGCCACAGAACGTGTCCATTTCTACCAATCCAACGTCGAGGAAAAGTGGTGTCGAGGAAATCTTTAGTATGTCTCGTAAAATGTGCTGGAGCCCCGTCATGAAGAAACCACATTTCAGAGCGTATTTGTAACGGAACGCCTTCAAGAAGTATCGGTAGAACATGCTGCAAAAAATTTAAATAGGATTCTCCATTCAATCTTCTGGGAAGTTCGTACGGTCCAATCAGACGATTACCAATAATCCCAGCCCATAAATTTATATTAAATTGTTTTTAAAAATTTGTCCTACGTATAGCATACGGGTTATCATCACTCCACACGTGACAATTGTGAAAATTAAACACACAATTTTTTGTAAAACAAGCTTCATCTGCACACAACACTTTGCACGGAAATTTGGGTTCTCTGGCGATTTTGTTTTGAAACCATCTACAAAATCTTAATCTTCGAGGTAAATCGCCTTGGTGTAAATCTTGCACTCGTTGGTAATGGTAAGGATGTAACAGTTGTTCCGTAAATGTCTTGTGAACAATGTTTTTTGAAATGCCAACCATTCTAGCCACAGATCGAGTACTTACTCTTGGATTATTATTGACTATATCCAAAATCACATCTTCTGCATTTAGTCTACGGTTACTTCGTGTTCATCACACAACCCGTCTCTAATAATCTTTGGAACACGTTCACAAAACTTCGGGCATTAGGATATCGTCGTTCGGGATAGCGTTCAACATAAAGTCTAACAGCCCTATTACTGTCACAGTGGGCTTCACCGTACGTAATTAACATATCGTGATACTCGTGAATCAAAAACATGACAATACTATTAATTCTTGAGCTACGGGTAATTACAACTGTTTACAAATAATGTAACTTTTCTGTATCAAAATAAATTAAACTATCGCATTCTTCCCATACCTTTTTGGAGCGCAACGTTGCCGGATGTATTTGCTTTTCTGTGGAAATCAAATGGATTAAATTTAATATATATATATTTTTTTGAAAACGGTTGACTTTATAAAAAAATGTTATAAGACTTTTTTGTTTTAAATGCTACACTCCCACACCTTTAAGGAACGCACTATTTTCCGGTATAATATAGTATAGTAAGTATATAAGCAATAAGAATATACGCGATATGCGGGTGTATTAAAAGCTAAGTTATGAATTATTATGAAGTTACGAGAAAAATCTTTCTCAAATAATAAATTATAAAAATTAATTAAATAAATTAAAACAAGTAGGATTTCTCCACACAATCATTACTGACATAGGAAGAAAATAAATTACGTTTGGATACCACATCAATGAAAAAAAAAAATACATAAGAAAATTCGTAAAGTCATGAGTGTAATAATGTACTTAGAGAATGGACAATGGAAAGATCGAAAAAAATGAAGTCTAGATATCCGACAACGCTTCTGCAGGTTTCAAACTTATTGTATATTATGTAGAATAACCTGTAGAAAAATATATAAAAATTAGGTAATATTTGATTTCAGCAGTTCTAAAGTTGAATTATCTAAACAAACACCTTTAATTTTTAATTATGATATAAATCCATAAATTGCAATTTCCCAGAACATATTTGTAAACGGCTCGCAAAAGGAGTGATCTTTTGTCGTTGGCACAGAAGACTGTATTAGTAATCATCGATAGGAAATGAGATCTTTGGAAGTTACAGAAAGAACTTTTTCCAAGTTTTCTATTTAAAATTGAAAGGCGAGTGCAAGTCGGGTGATCGCAACTTTGGATGTTGCTTATTGAACTGAAAGTTGAAAATTTCAGGATATTGGAAGCGAGTAGACAGAATTAGACTTTCAATTAAAAGTATTTTCCTTTATTGTAGATTATTTTCTATAGTATTTTGGATTAAGCTATAAAAATAGATGTTAATTCGGTTTTTAATCAAAAATAGGTGGAATACCAAAAAATAAACATTGGAATTTAGAGCATGACTACGGTAACTTCATATCGATCGGTAAAAATAGATTGATTATGGATATGTTTTATGACTAGGCATAAAACTTAACAGTTTTTTCCTTTATGAGATCTATAACTTTTGAAACAACGTAAATAAATGTTTAAAATGTTTTCGAATACTACTCGTATTCGAGTATGCGTTGTACGTGGTTAATATTTTTTTGTAAGTGGTTGTACTAAATTAGTTGCTTAATTTTTATACCGTTCAATAATGAGTGTTTTACATCTACTATCTCTCTAATTCTTTCGTTTGCCATCTTTTCTATTCTCCATCTACCTGCTGTTCTTCTTTAGAAATCCATCTCTGCAACTGTAATTTTTTTTCTACTTTATCTTTGATCTGCCATCCTTTGTAACGATCCAAAGAACCTAAAATTTTTTAAAATCTACTTAATTCAGAACACAATAATTGTTATGTGTCCCGTTATAACAGCATTACGTTTAAATAATTTTAACATAAAATTTTGATTTGGTAAGTCATCAATTCTGGAGAACTTTTTCTAGAACTCTTTTCTATTCATCACTTTTAATCGTATGATTAAGGCTTTGATTTGGTTGCGACGGGGTATGCTTGGTTCTTAGAGGAAGAGCATCTATTCGCTTTCTGGCCGACGAACGAATCACAGGTGTAGTGCTTTCCCATACGTCAGGTGAGTCGTTATAATTTTTCTATGAACTATTTTCTACCGGTTTTAGTATTACTAATGCATTAATAACTTTTCACAATTTTTTAGAGAACGAAAAAAAAGTAATCCTTCTTTTCAAATATTGGACTACTCTGTTCGTTTTCGTTGTTATTGATCTTCCAATTTAATTTTTTTATTTATCTTGGAATGAAAATAAGCAATTACTTCTTGTTAATATTTCTTTTGACGGACGTATGGATGGCTTATAGAAGACATATGAATACTTAAGGAAGATTAAACGGGTGTTAACACTGGCTAATGAATAGCTGAGGTGGATTGAGGATGATCCCTTTGCCCAGCTATGGATTGTCTTCTTTGACTGGGAATACGTGACTATATATATAATCTTGTTTCATATGCTATGCTTCTTTTATCCAGTGAGTATAGTTTGTTTCACGAAAAATGGTTGAGTGCTTAATAGTTACCTGAGTTGATCCTATTGTGTATACAAGAGTCTCTCAATAAACTACCGAAGTACACAGGGTCGCACTTCAGAAAGTTTGTTATTTAATATATTTCATTGGTATCTGTGTAAGACACGATTATAAAAATTTATTAAATTATTTCATATGGTATTTTCAGGTTGTTCAAGTGAATATACTTGATAATTGAACAATTTTTAACATGAAGAAACTAGTTTTTTTAGTCTACGTGAATAATTGTAGTATATGGATCTAAATTCAGAAAGGTACTTTCCTTCACACTTTTTACAGGCTTAGGACTGTCAGCAAAAAACTAGCTTGTTTAAAAGTTTTTGCTCTTCCTAATCGGATATCGTTAAAAATGTACAGTAATAATAGTTCTATTTACAGTATATACATACAAACGAATACATAATGTACAAAAAATTGATGAATAAAAAAAATATAGAAAAATATATACAAGTTAATATTTACAAAAAAAAATACCCAAAATAACCAAAATATATTTATGAATTCCTAAATACCTAATTCTGTTTCGCTGTCGCTATCCTCTTCAAGATTAATAACAATTGGTTTAATTATGTGATTCAAAGTAACATATGAATTTTCTACGTTCATTACATGGCGTACTGAATTTTTCCAACTTTCTGGGGAAATATCATCAACACATTTCCTTATTAATTCGACTACACTACCACTTAAAGTCGGAGAAACATTTTGTGACCTAACATTTGACTTTAGTTGGTGCCACATATGCTCTATGGGATTAAATAAACAATAGTAGGGCGAAAGCCGTAACACTGTATGTCCCATGTCCTCGGCCAATGCGTCACAAACCTATACTTTTTTAATAGAAAATGATTTTAACACTTCCAACAGTTCATTTTTAAATAACTTTCTTCAAAATATATATCGTTTTCTAACAGGTAGTTTTGAATTTCAATTTTCGTGTTATTTGCACTTGGAGACTTATGTAATTGACGACTGTGGTAACTTGCATTGTCCATTACTATCACACTATTTTGAGGAAGGTTAGGTATAAGACAATTCTTAAACCATTGCTCAAAAAGCTCTGCCGTTGTATCCGCATGGTAGTCCACGCAGGAGTCTTTAATGTTCTTTGCAGAAAGCCATAAGGCATTTGGGACCCAACCATTTTCTGATCCTGCATGTAAAATTGTTATTCTTTTCCCTTTGTTTGATGAAGCTTTTGTTTGACACCTGTTGGAAGAATCGGACGATCCTTTGGATGGTGTTTCATGAGTGTCAAACCATGTCTCGTCCAGATAAATTATTGGTCGATCTTCTGTACGGTACTTTCTTATGGAAGTTATATATTCAGAACGCCACTTTTGTAAACGATGGGCTCCATAAGCACTTGCCTTTTGTCAATTGTACGATATCTGAAGCCCATTTTAGACAAAATCCTAAAAAGACTAATGCGGCTACAGTTTATTTGTGTATCATCATTAGTAAGCCGTTGTTTTAAAGCATCTAATGTAGGTATCCGTTGCTCTTCGTACATTGTGTAAATTTTTCGTCTTATTAAGTCCTTATCACTTTCGTCAATACATTTGGTAGAACCGGCATCCTTACGCTTCCTTCTTGACTTAATGGGATTTAATGTAATTCTTTTCACTGTGGTTAGAGGTATTTTCGTTAAATCAGATATTTCACTGGCAGCAGTATTAGCAGTAAGTCCTCTTGTAAGTAAAGAACTCTATATTGTTTTTACGATTTCTCTAGCGTCAGCAGATAAATGCTTTTTCTTTGCTGGAACATTGGAAGAAGCACCATCAATGTTTTTCCACGGACGCCACATAATGCTGTTTTATAGGTATAAATAGGTATAACACTGGTAACACTAATACTTTCAACTAAATGAAACAAAATGTATATTTAAAAATTTCTCATCGGTTTTATATACTTTTACAAATTATACAGAATAGAAGGAACCTGTATAATTATTCCAGGAAATACTTAACGATCAACAAATTTATTGTGGTCATTAAAAGATCAACCATTGATAGTGAAACTCACTGTTAAAATGTTTACAACTTTATGAAATAAAATGTATTCTAATCGTTTTTATAATTTTATACGATTTTTTAATCGTTTTTATATTACCAGGAATTTATTATACAAACAAGATAACGACACTCCACAGTAGCTTTAATTTTACCTGAATACTTACCTGCTCAACTAATGTTGACTAAGCTGCAGTACTTGCGGTCGGGTTTTATTGCAATCATTAAGCACTCAACCATTTTTCGTGAAATAAACTATACCTACTTCATTAAAATAAAATTCAAAATGAAATAATATTCCTTATATTAGTAGTAAATTTCATAAATTTTTTTATTTTTTCTATCTAATTTTATTTTTTTAATAATGCAATATGTTTTTATCATTAACTAATTATTATTTAAAATTTTACACTGTCTAAAAGTGGTTTACTTGCCGGTGAACTAATCGTTAAAAAAACAAATACCTTGCTATAAAATGTGTTTTTAATGTGCTATATAAATATTTTATTTTCCTACATTCAAACGAAAAAGTAAAAAGTTAATAGAGTAAAGAAATCGACTACATTATAATAAACTATTAACACTTAGAAAAGCCAGATCATGGATTCCAATTCGGGTACAAAATACCGAATTTATTCTGTATAATCAACAAACGATCGTAGCATAACTTTGGACAGATACAACAATGATGGTCTAAAGTTTGTTCTATTCTGATAGCGGAAAGTTCAAGTGCCAGCCGGGCCCAAACTCAGAAACTTTCTCAGTTTGTCAGTTATTCCCATTTTCGTTGGTACTTAATTAGTTACCAAACTATAGTTCATGTACTTCGTTAAAGAAAAACTCAGGTTTAGTGAATTAAACCAACTTCTGGAAAGTTATATAATTCAGATATCTTTCACAATAATTTATTTTTGTTAATTAAGACCAAATGTATCTTATTTAATATTTTAAACAATAATATTTACAACATTTTATCACATTTACTAGTAGAACATTATTTAAAAAAAGTAATAATAGATTACATATATCATGTATGATAAAGAGCTTGCTGCTCTCGCTTACAGCTTTTCTCACTTTTCCATAATAAGGCTCTTTAACACGAGCTGAGTTATACTTCTACAAGTGTTACACAAAGACAAAAAAAACAAAATTGTGTGCAAGTGTGATTTAAAACATATTGCAATTTTGTTCGATAGTTCGATGGATGTACTCGTCCTTTAAATATGGCAAATAATCTTCTTCTTTATGTGCCGTCTTCTACCGAAGCTTGGCGACCATCAAACGATAGGTTTCTCTGTTTTGTGCCGCATGTATTATGTTCGCAGCTTCTGGTGTTTGAAACCATTCTCTCAAGTTTCTCAGCCAGGATTTCTTCTTTCTGCCCAAACCTCTTCTACCTTCAATCTTGCCTTCCACGATAAGCTGTAGCAGACTGTACTTATCATTACGGAACACATGGCCCAAGTATGACGCTTTCCTCCTTTTAACAGTTGTTAACAATTCCACCTCTTTACCCATTCGTCTTAATACCTCTGTGTTGGTCACTCTGTCTGTCCAAGGTATTCTCAGTATGCGTCGATACAGCCACATTTCTAGAGCCGCTAACTTCTTTATAGTTGTTGCTGTTAACGTCCACCCTTCAACTCCGTAAAGTAGCGTAGAGAGTACGTAGCATTTCGTGGCGCGCCATTGGAGGTTAACGCTTAGGTGGCGGTTGCTTAAGAGCTTTCTCATTTTGATGAATTTGGATCTTGCTATTTTAATTCGAATCTTAATCTCTACGTCTGGGTCCCACTTATCATTTACTGTATATCCCAGATATTTAAATCGGTGTTCTTTTTACTGATCACCATAAATTTAGTTTTCTTTCTATTGATCTTCTGTCCAAATTGGTTGCCAGTTGTATTTACTCTATTGAGCATCATCTGTAAATCTTCGATGTTATTGGCCAGTATAACAGTATCATCTGCATATCGAAAATTACTTATTGGTACGCCATTAATCTTGATGCCCTCGTTGTACTCTTCCAGTGCCTCTAGAAATATTTGTTCCGTGTACAGGTTGAAAAGTAGTGGCGAAAGAATGGTTACGTTTTCACTAACCATATGTCCATTCTTCATGTGGGCTGTTTGATTCCAATATAGATTTTTTATAATCTGGATGTCCTTAGTGTCAAGTCCTGTAAGATGTAATAGTTCTATGAGTTTGTTATGTATGATAGTATCTTTCTGTTGATCCAGACATTTTTGAATCAAGACTTATATTGCCAAGAGCGGCTCTCGAGTTCCAAAACCGCATCTAAAACCGAACTGTGTTTTACTTATGCTGTGTTCTAATTTTGCTCGTGTTCTGGAATGGATAATACACAAGAATACTTTAAGGGTGTGACTCATTAAACTTATAAGGCGATATTCACTACACGTCTTAGAATTCGATTTCTTGGGAAGGGGCACAAATATAGATTTCAACCAGTCCGATGGAATTTGACCAGCATGGCAAATAATACCATTTCAAATTAAAGCAGAAGTAAATATAGAAAAGAAATATGTTTTCATTGTTCTTCAAAAAATATAAACACAGCTGGGTGAACATATTTTAAAGTAAATTTCAAGTTATTTAATTAAAAGTGCAACAATCAGCTAATACAAAAATAGTCCAATTTTTTTTTTAAATCCAAAACGCTTATTTCTTCTTCTCAGTTAAGCATGCCTTATTTAGTCTCCTTGACGTTGACTATTAACACGGCAAGACTATCTCTGTCTTGAGCTATTCTGAAAAGTTGTTCGACTCTCTGTATCCTGGTCCATTCTCTGACATCCTTTAACCACCAGGCTTGTTTTCTACCAATTCCCCTGCTCCTTCGATTTTACTCATCATAATTAGTTTCAATATTATATTGTTTCCCCGTATTATTGTCTAAAATAAGTTTTTTCTGGATATGAAGCTATCAAATGCGCTGACGAGTAGAATTTGCTCTGTTGAGAGCTATTGTTTACTTTGTTTAATTATTGTTAAATATGTCAAATTATTGTTAACAGAAGAGTGACATCATTTCGTTACAAAAAAGTTGCACGAGCCATCTCAATTCTATATTTTATCTTTTTATCTGTATCTAATTGTTCTGTAATACAACAACCTAGACATTTAATAGGATACTCGTTGTGTTGGTTGTCCATCTATTTGTAATTGTGTATATGTGTATTTTGATAAGGGTAAGCGTAATTAATTTTTACATTAATCTCTCGCCCAACCGTGTTAATTAACTTCAAAAGACATTGCAATCCCTTTTAGTCATCGCTCAGTATAACTTTGTTATCTGCGTATCTGATGGTACTTATCAGATTTCCAATAATTTTTACACCATATTCCAAGTTTGGCAAATCACGTTCAAATATTCCGTCTAAATATAAATTAAAAAACAGTGGGGACAGCACATAACCCTGTCTGACTCCCTTTAGAATTTTACACTTTTCTGTCGACTTACCATTAATACAAATGGTCGCTGTTTGACGACAATTAACATTATTATTCAATGATCGTGACCTCGCGACTATCAACTTCTTTATCTCTTAATATTTTAATTAACTTGTCGGGATGTACTGTATCAAATGCCTTTTCATAATCAATAAAAAAGGTAAAAACATATTTTCGTTGATCTGACGACGACATCAATGACCAAGTCATAGGTTTTTCTAAATGTTCTAAATCTATGCCTGTGGCATCTCATGTCATGCCAAACAAATTGAAGCTTTTTGTCCAAATGTGCACAACTCATATCTACTTATATTGTCAATATGTGGCTCTCCCATTCGTTTCCATTTATTTCTTAATCTTCTTAAACCCATATATTGATGTAACGTAAGAATCTAATTAACAAGAATATTAATACAATGATTTTGATACTATTGTTAAATTGTTTAATTAGATTAATTACGAGAACATACAAGAATGTGATGTGTAATGTGAAATTTAACCTGCGCATGAACATGCAATCTATAGGCAATATATTTTTAATACTGTTTTTTTGGTGCAAAGGTTTTGGTTTTGGTTTTGGTTTGGTTTCAAAGATTTAGAAGAGCATTTCAAAGAAAACTTAAAACAAATGTGCCTATTAATACTTAGTTATTTTAACGAAATTGACCGTGTCTTAACATTTTTTACTGTTTTACCTTCCTTATATAATTCCTCACGTAAAACTCGTCTTTGCTTTAATAAGAAAAAACTGGCTGTCGTAAATACAACAAAATATGGCAAGTTTACGGTTTAAAAATGAAATACTGACAATAAAGGTCTTATATATGCCGTTAACCTCTTTGGTTTCGTACAAAAACACATCTAAACTGCTTCGGGAAACGTACGGATGCGATCTCTCACAACACTCTCAATATAATATTTGCCATGATTTATTGTTCAGTGTTCGACCACATGTGAAAACCAATGGATATTTATTAGTTACATGGTAAAATATGAGTTTGTGTGCGTGGGTTTTGCGCCATTTACGGTAACTGGACCAGACGGGTTTCATAGACGTTCATGTCGAAAGCAAAGAAAAGTATTTTCTTTTTAAATTAGTTGCAGTAGTAGATATACAGGGTGAGTCATAACTATTGGGACATAGACTAAGGACAGGTTATTTGGACCAAAATATGGCTATTGGGCCAAATATGCCTTAACAAAATGTTGCTGAGAAAAAAGATACAGGGTGTTAAAGTTAATTTTTGTTTTTCGTTTTTTGCTAATAGTTTCCCTGTATATTTATAAATTGCTATCAAAATTGGCACAGAGGCATAATCTTAGACAAGAAATAGTATTTTATTTACAATTCCACTATCAAATACCAAACTAATAAACAAAGTTGAAACTAAAGTAAGGTTTCCGTTTTGACGATAAATCAAAACTAAACACACTTTAACTTAAAAGAACTTACAAAAACTCAAACTAAATGTTCTACATGGTCTCTAGTAGTCTCCGATTTCTATGCCTTTTCTAATTCTTTTTATAAAGGATTTTCGGACGTTAAAAAAAATATTATTCTGTCCTCTTATAAGATTAGCTGCATTTTGAATGTATCTCCAAAGTTCGTCTCGTGTATTAATTTCATTGGCATAAACTAAGGAGTTCATATGTCCCCAAAAATAAAAATCTAGCGGGTTGTACTCAGGACTTCTTGGTGGCCATTGAAAATCACTGCCTCTGCCAATCCATCGTTGAGGAAATACGTCATTAAGATGATTTCTAATAGCTAATCAAAAATGGGGTGGCGCTCCATCCTGCATAAACCACATTTTTTTTTCTTACATCCAGTGGAGGGTGGTAAATTCGGAGGAAGAACATAAGGCCCTAGTAGTTGGTCGCCTATAATGCCACACCAAATATTCAATTTAAACTCATACTGAAAATGTCTAGCTTTAATAGCATGCGGGTTTTCTTCTTCCCAATAATGACTATTTCGCCGATTAAAAACCCCTCGTCTGGTAAAAGTTGCTTCGTCGGTGAACATAATATTCTTAATAAAGTGTCTGTCATTGCGGTGCTTATTCAGAATACGTTGGCAAAACTGTAACCGTCGTGGAAGATCTGTTGGAAGTAAATTTTGAACAGGAGTGAAGTGATAAGGATGGTGGTTCTCTTTTTTTAGAATTCTAACAACAGACGACTGACTTACTCCTGTTGCTGCTGATAGATGTCGTGAACTTATTTCAGGATTTTCATCTACTCGAACCAAAAGTTCATCTTCTTGATTAGGTGTGATTTGTTTCGGTCGACCATTCCGATTTTTAGTGTGAAATGACCCAGTTTTACCTAAACTACGATATAATCTTGCAAAAGTTTTGTGATTTGGTTGCCTTCTGTTTGCGTATAACATTCCATACCTTCTGGCTTCCGAGCGACCGCAAAAATTTTCTTGTGCGTATACGCAAATCCTATCTCGCATTTCTTCATTAGTAAAATGATTGTGACGAGGCACTTCAATCAAAAAAAGTAATGATTACTTTTAAGAAATGCAACATTACACTACACTGTCACATCAAAAATAATTTACTCTGAACAAATGACATTTACCAACAACAATTATCTGACAGTCCAAAGCATACTTTTCATAAATGAAATAATATTTGAAATCCTTTTTTAAGACTCTAAACAGTTCGACTGCGTTTTTATCGAAAACGGTTGAAATTATCATGTTTAAACACGAGTACCAATTTTAGTACCCTCTATGACAAAACGTAAAATTGTAAATAAAATACTATTTCTTGTTTAAGATTATGCCTCTGTGCCAATTTTGATAGCAATTTATAAATATACAGGGAAACTATTAGCAAAAAACGAAAAACAAAAATTAACTTTAACACCCTGTATCTTTTTTTCTCAGCAACATTTTACTAAGGTATATTTGGCCCAATAGCCATATTTTGGTCCAAATAACCTGTCCTTAGTCTATGTCCCAATAGTTATGACTCACCCTGTATATTTGCTTCTTAAACACACGAAAGTAGACAAGGACTATTTCCATGGTTTATTATTACATTATTAAAAAAAATTTTATTTTGTCGTCTAGTAATATTCATTACAACCGCGTCGTTTTTTACATTAGTTGCTCATTCTTTATATTTCGTAAAGCTTTTAGATATTCATTAAGGAAATGTTTCGCTTTGAATTATTTTTCTTAGTTATTCTCTTATTTTTACAATATACAAAAATTATCTAATAGAATTTTGATTTGTGCCTTATTTTATCTTTAATTCCAATTTTAATATAAAAACCACCTATATATTATATTATACAGTATTGTCGTAATTACTGTTTTAATGGGAATAAGCCACAATTAAGGTTTACAATAAGTTTATTGACGTTTCAATTTTTACTACGGCAATCGTTCTCAAAATACAAACATTAATAAATTAAACAAATTAATTTTTTTGTACTTGGTGAAAAATTCTTCTAATAATTTAGTTTTATCTGACTCAGATCAGTATCGGTATCAAAAACTACAGCAAAACCTGCAACTCCTTATCCATGCTCTGAATAGAAGAACTGACCAAAACAAATTGCTCTCCAGAATCCCACCTCTTCTTTGCTCCAAGGCCCTAATAGAAAACCCCTTTTCCTTGCTAAATCCTGGAAATCAGAATGACAAGAACAAACTCTCCAATAACCCAACAACTCACTGATAAGCAAGCCTTCAAGTTTCAATCTGCCTCGAATGAATCTACTCTGAATGATCTCTGGAATGGTCTACTTTGAATGGAATCAGGACGGGACATGGATACTGTGCTGTGCTCTGAGAAAATATGATGAAATTGTACAGTTATAGTTATGAAACAGTTCTTTGGATTGACGTCACTAAAACCTTGGTTATCTTCATGTCTATTTACTTTTTTTACTTTTCACGCGAATGATGGAGTTCTTTTCCCGCCGAAGAGAAATTTTTTGTTTTTTATTTTAAATTCAATATAATGAAATATAAATGATAATCAAAATGAAGTAATTAAACATAAATAAAAATAAACAGCTTTCTAACAACAACTAAAAATATTTTATACATTCTCACTAATAGAATTTTATTATATGCGCGCCTATGGAGTCTTTATTCCTAAAGTTTATTGCATCTGCCTTCTAATTAATCTTTAGCATTTGCCATAGTTCTACAAGGAACGAGTTCTCAGACAGCCTTAATATCCGCCTACTAGATGAACAATAAACATCGTAGATAATATTGGTTTTTAATGGTGGATTGTCTTCAACTATTTTACGGAGGTGGAAAATGCAGCTAATTCGTATTTAGTTTCATACTACTAGCAGATTACGTCGGATTCTGCTTCTTGGGAAGGATATTGACTGAACTAATCGAAGATCTATATCTTGAGTCATTGGCGTATTTAATGACATTGAGAAAATTACTTGTACATAGTGGGATCAAATTGCGCTACAAATTTTTATTACTTGAGAATAAGTACGTTAACATTGAACATAAACTGTCACTAATCTATTTTTATACAGTTTGTACTAACTAAATATTAAAATTAAAAAATAATAAAATCTTAGTAATTGGAATGATAACACTACAAGTATAGAATAGTATGATTTAAAAAAAAAAGGTTAAATGATGGCAGTCTACAACGGGTCAGCTTGTCCTCTAGGATGTGGATGCGCAATATTAACACAACAGAGATCGTCTCAAGAACTACATTCAATATTCAATAGAGTAATACGCCCTTTTTCTTACCGCAGTACTCATCTGACATTTTTTTTTGCTTGAATGTTTGAAAAGAAAAAAGTTCTGGTTGGAGTGTTGATCGATCAAAGTATCCACTACACCACTATTACTTATATTTCGATTTTTTAATATATAAAATTTTTTTTCAAATTTTATACTTAATCAAAAAAAAAATCATTTTAAGAAAGGTTTAACTTCAAATAAAATCTTCCAAGGTAATTATTTTTGCCTACATTCCTCCTTAAGAGCGTAGGCGCAAAATTTCGGACCAATGCTTTTTAAATGCATTCATTTTTTTCGAATCCTGAGAAAACTAACAAATATTTTTGAAAAATTTAAACACATAATGAAAGATTACATTATTCCCGAGGGCCGAAAGTCCCTTAGAATAAACAAAAAAATTTTTTTAATGAGATATTTGAAATTAAAAATCACACTAAATTTTCTCTTTTTTTCACCCCTGTAACTTATTAAAATAAACATTATAGAAGTTTTCAGGGACTTTCGGCCCTCAGTAATAATGTATTCTTTCATTCTGCGTTTAAATTTTTCAAAAATACTTATTAGTTTTTTCAGGATTCGAAAATTTCAGGATTTAAAAATCATTGGCCCGAAATTTTCTGCCTACGCTCTTAATACATCTTCGTGGATCCTTCAATATAAAGCACTCTTATGGTACAGTACTGCTTTTACATCTTAACAAGCTTTTTGAAACGCAGCTTTGATTGTTTTATTGTAAGCTTTAGTAGTTACGTTTACGCGAATGTAACGTGAAAGAAGTCTTTCTCCGCAGGTTTTATTCGTTTAGCGATTACCGCAGAGATACAGCACTCAAGCTGCATACTTATTCTTCTACTAATATCATTGCTGAAATATTTCTTAAGAGGTAGACTGCCAGCTATCCCTCCATCTATGTGGTTATCGCTTACCAGCTGGTTTTCCTTCTAGCGCAATATTCTTGGTAGCATGTGCTCCTCCATTCTTTTTGTATTATTATTTCATTTGTACTTGAGATACTTTTGGTTTTATTGGTAACTTCCCGTGATACTATTGAATAGGTTATTACGGGTGTATAATTGTTAGTTAACTATCAGAGTTTAACAATTATTTAAATGTTTATTATGTATTATTTATGTATTATTTTTTATACCGAAATAAGCTACGTGTAAATTTATCAATTAATTTCAATATCGTGTGTATGTAGTGTACGGTACCTATGAGGATGAATTAGTGCTTTGTCCAGTGCACTGGATGGAGTGTGTAGAATCTCTGGACTGGCTGGACAACTTCTATTTTACATTGGGGGTGGATAATTACACAAACAAGTGTTTCTAGCGCATCTGTTATACTAATACTGTGTGTGCACGCCGAATCTTCTCCACCTCCCTTAACGAGGGAAGATTTATACAGGACCGTATTAGTTTACGTACGTTAAGATATATACACACGTTAATTGAAGCACTAAATATAAAGGAAAATAATAAAAAAATACTTAATGAAAGAAAAGAAAGAAAAAAACTATATACAGGTTTTACAAATTTTTACTTTGCTGTTCGTTCGAATGTATTGGTTATTCCTAACACTCTTTAACATCCAGATATGACTGCGGCTTTATTTATCTGCCGTCTTGGGTCGCTTACTGGATCATGCTAACTGGATAAATTTACTCTGAGGTATTTGAATTTGTTCAGCTGTTCTATGGGTTTGTTCTCCACTACGAGCTTGTATCTAATTGGATCTCTAGCTAAGGTAATGCTATTTAGTTTTTCGCATGGATACGTCCATGTTAAACTGACGTCATGCTTAGTAGAATCTGGGAAGTTGTCATTGTACCTCGTGCTCATCTTGTCTAATCAGGGCTGC
Organism: Diabrotica undecimpunctata; assembly: GCF_040954645.1. NCBI lineage: Eukaryota > Metazoa > Arthropoda > Insecta > Coleoptera > Chrysomelidae > Diabrotica > Diabrotica undecimpunctata. The sequence continues at coordinate 150,993,954 of NC_092809.1, forward strand.
ATCGTCCTCGTAGTACACTATACAAATTCTGTTGCGTTCTAGTCTGTATACTAAGTCCCTGTGATTCCACATCTATTATTTCATTTACTAGTGTAAATGAAAAAATTGAACAGGAACTGGCTGAGACTATCTCCCTGTCTGATCCCCCTGCGGTAGTTTTATGATTTCTAAAATGTGTCTGTAATATTAAAATGCTTTTGTTAGATCCACGAAAAATACATATCCTGGGTTTTTATATTTTATCGACTCTGTTTCATTCTTTCTAAAACATTGTTGTTCTTCTCTGATCCATATTTGTGATTTCAATTTGTCCTGGAGGACGCTTGTAACGATAAACACTAATTAAATACACTAATACAATATATATAGCATTTTATTTTTTATAAATAATTTCTTTATACCGTTAAGTGTTTAATTATCATTTATTTTTTTTATTTTCCAGGTAAGATACTTCTCCTTTCCAGAACTAATGAATCTAGGTAAGATAATAATTTAGTAGTTACCTGAAATCTGTAATATTTTGAATGGTTAAAAAAGGAGAATTGTTTTTGTATTCATGAAAACTCTCCAAAACGTTAACGTTTGGCAAAAATGCCAAACGTTAAGACGTTTTAAACAAATAGATAAGGTTAATGTGAGTGAATACTCGAAGAAAAATGTAATATCATTCCTTGCAAAACAGCAAAACAAAAAATAAAATTATGGAAGGCAACCTTATATACGTATTTCTTTCCTTCCTTTCTCCCTCTCTTCAGGTAGGATTTCTTTCCTTAGGTAGCTGTAGTTTCCTCCGGGATTATCGTTAGTTGTTGCTCTAGAAACCATCAAGGTCATTTAAGAGCGTAGGCGCAAAATTTCGGGCTAATGCTTTTTAAATGCATTCTTTTTTTTTTCGAATCCTGAGAAAACTAATAAATATTTTTGAAAAATTTAAGCACAGAATGAAAGAATACATTATTACCGAGAGCCGAAAGTCCCCGAAAACTTTTTGTTTATTCTAAGGGACTTTTGGCCCTCGGTAATAATGTAATCTTTCATTCTGCGTTTAAATTTTTCAAAAATATTTATTAGTTTTCTCAGGATTCGAAAAAAATGAATGCATTTAAAAAGCATTGGCCCAAAATTTTGCGCCTACGCTCCTAACTTTAATACCCACAAATTGGTTGCATTTCTCCTGTAGTGATCCTTTCCCAAGTTAACATGCCTCTTTTCTAACTTGGCTGTACCATACTGAAGACGACCAATAGTCAGAAATACGTATATACGGTTTCCTTCTATCAATACACCTATTTTGATTTTTTTCCTCTTTTGCGAGACATCCCATTACATTTTACTTTTAGTATTCACTCGTATAATTACTGACATCGGTATCTATATTTGGATTGTAAATAGTGACTGTGTTAATTGCTTCAATAAAATTTTCACGCATCCAACATTCTTCTATTAACTTTTCACATTTCTGCATACCTTTTTCCAAAATTGCAGGAGTAGCAGTATTTAATGCTTCTTGGCATGTTTCCAAAATTGCTGCGTCGCTATTACCGTTATATCCAATATAGTTATCATAGTAGGTTTTGCATATTTCTCAAATATGTGACTCAAATAAGTTATTCCATCTTGAAAAAATCCAGAGGAAATGAAATATATATTCCTTCAGAAAATTCATTGGAAGCATTTTTTCTTTCAGCCATTTCACAAACATCGTATTCATGTTATCGTGAAAATCATCCGCTCCATCAATAAAACCATGTTTTCCACCCTCATGCAATACGGCAATCCGATTTATTCCTGCTTAAGCAAAAATCCACGTTTCGTTTAAATAAACAAACAAAATTGTCTTCTTCTTCTTGCAACTAGGATTACTCCTGTTTGTCTGCCTCTTATTCTGTTTCAGTCGTTGTTGACTGTACATTATCTTTCCACCTTTTTGACGGCCTTCCAACGGGTTTTCTGCTATACGGCTTGTTGTTTTTACAGATGTTCGCTAATCTATCCGGTCCCATTCGGTTTACATGTTCGTTTCAGTTTTTTTCCTTGTTTTTATCCACCTGTTAATATTTTAAATTTTGCATTGTTCGCAATACTTCTGTTGGTTTGTCTGTCTCTTAATGATATGCCCGCTATTGATCTTAATACTTTCATTTAGATATTGTTGATTTGTAGTTTCGTCTTTCTTGTATCGGTCCTTGTCTCCGCTGCATATGTTAGGATTGGTCTTACTGTTGTCTCATATACTTTCATTTTGCTTTCCGTGGTCAGATATTTGTTTCTACATATGGTTTCTCGCAGGCAACCACTTACTCTTGCCGCTTTGGTGCTTGCCCTGTGGTCTCTGTTCTTATATCCCTGTCACTAGTGATCTCTACTCCTAGGTAATTGAATTTCATTACTTGTTCTACAATTTTGTCGTCTATTTCTAGTTTGCACCCACGCGGCTCTTTACTGATCACTATACATTTAAATGTAGAGCTGCCTCTGTAGGTCATCTTCGTTATCAGCAATTAGTACTGCATCATCGGCATAGCATAGTATCGTGTATCGCGAAATTGATTCTTGATTCTCTTGTGAACGACACTAGTTCTTTAACACAAGGCTTATGGTTTTTTATTTTAAACCTAAACCCAATATTTGAAAACTCTCCAGAGACTTATGGAAATTTGGAATCTATTTCTTGTCTTTTAATTTTTTTAACACCGTCTCTACTGAAACATGTTCTTTCTTTTCACGCATTTTATATATGTATAATGTCTCGAATTTCAAACTCACAACCCTCAAGAAGATCTTTAGTCTTAGGGTAGAGTCTAGGTTTATATTGTGCGACCTCTACTTCACTATTTAGACTTTGTCTGTTTTTTAAAACTCACTTTTGAGTTTTGTCTCACTAATACACATTTGGGGCCAGAACATTTTAAAAGAAAATAAAAAAGGATGTATTACCAAGAGTATAACATATGGAAGTGAAGTATGGCAGAAGATAAAACAGAAAAGATCATTACAGCTACAAAGATATATTTCTTGATAAGAGCAGCAGGAGGATTAAAAATAGAAAAAGAAACATGACAAACGAAAGAGTTGTCCAGATATTGGATGTAAAACACTCATTATTAGACGATATTACAACGCATGGCCTAAGGAAGACTACCAAAACAGATTTTGGAATGGATACCAAGAGAAAGATAAAGTGAAAAAATTGGAGACAAGGCATAGACAAAAGAAATAAGTACAGCTATTCACTTGTAATACTCCTCCGCTGTGGAGCTATCACGAATCCTTTAGGAAGAAAAAGAGTTTTACTCCATATTATGTATTTCTGTAATTTTTATACTCCAAGTGGGTTGATAATTGGACTACTTGCCATTAATTTGTCATTTGTTCCCTCTTCCAGACTTTGATAATTTTGTAAAGTAACTTTAAAGTTGTTGCAATATAGACTGTAACAAATTATAGCGGGGACAAAGAAACATATATTAATTCATCATCATCTTTGGCTCAACAATCTGTTCGTCACTTCATATGTTCTTCTCTTCTTCTTTAAGTGCCATCTCCGCGTCGAAGGTTGGCAATCATCATGGCTATTCTGACCTTCGAGGCAGCTGCTCTGAACAATTGCCTGGAGCTGCAACAAAACCACTCCCTCAGGTTCTTCAACTAGGAAACACGTCTTCTTGCTACGCTTCTCCTACTCTCTACTTTTCCTTGAATTATGATTCTCAATAATTGTTCATATATATTAAAATTAACTTAACTTAATGACTTAAAAAAATGGAACAATACAGATTGAAATTTTTGTGACCATTTAAAAAACTTCTGATAAAATTGTTTGTGACTCATCGATTTATGTAAATTATGCATGTTTTGTTTTTAAGTACAAATCTTTAAAAGCTGAATCGTGTTATATTTTAAATACCCGGATTTTGTAATTTTAATTAAACTCACTGAAATGTGAAAAATGTGCAATAGGAAATTAAATATCTATGTGCTAGATCGAAGTGCATTTTTATGTATATGTAATAAATAAATACTTTGTTAGCAATTTTTAAATAGAAACGAATGTTTACCCATATTGCCGAGGTCTAAGCGCCCATAAACGTTTATGTGATCGACTGTCTAAACAATTGTATGATTAAAGTCATCGGGCGAGTGGAGATGAATCCATGATTTTCACTTTCTGTTCACATAATACACTTCATATGAATAGCCAGCTGGGGTACTTGAACACTACTACAATATTCTAATAAACGACAGAATGAACAGGATTGCTTTAAGCTCTTCAATTACGACATTCAGTAGAACTGGAACTGTTTGTGTTTGGACTGCCTCCAATAAAGATATTTTTAGTTCTAATAGAAAAAATACTCTCAACTGAACACAAAAGGAAAGGAAATATTTTTTGAAATTTAATCTAATTGTATAAAGTCATAACTTTTATCTTTGAACATTTTACGTAATAATGTCCAGATACCAACGAACTGCCATATCGGCTAAAGCGTACCCAGGAGCAGATATAACAAATGACCACAATCTAGTTCTAGCCAACATGAAACTCAAGTTAAAAAAGTTAAAAACAACCGCCAAAACACCGAGAATCAATCTGAGAAAACCAAAAGTTCAGAAAGTAGAAAGGCAAAAGCAATTGACAACAACAAATAAATGGAGGAAAGTAGAGGAGATCTTGAGAAATATCACAGAACAAAAACTTCAAGAAGACACGTCATCTAAAAATAAATAATGGATTACACAAGAGATAAAAGAACTGATGACGGAAAGAAGGGCACACAAGAATAAAAACGAACAACAGTACAAAAAAATTTATAAAATAATCAAACAGAAAATCAAAGAAGCTAAGGAACTGTGGCTATCAGAAAAGTGTGAAGAAATAGAAAGGTTAGATAAACAACATGAGAGTTTTAACATACACTGGAAAATCAAAGAGACAGCTGGCATATACAAAAAGAAGGCTATCGGAAATATCATGGATAAAAATAACAAGATAATAACGGAATGTATAGATAAAATAAACAGATAGGAAGAATACATAAAAGAGCTATTCGAAGACGACGAGAAAATTATCAAGTCATTGAACCAAGAGGAACAAATGGGCCACCAATTACCAAAGACGAAATTGAGAAAGCGCTAAAACGTATAAAAAATGAGAACGCCATGGGACCAGATGAAATACCTACAGAAATCTTAAGAATATTAACAAAAAATCATATGGGCACACTAATAAAATTCTTTAATGACATTTATTATACGGAAGAGATTCCGAATTGAATCCGCTTGATAAACCATATTCTAAACGTGATACATGAACGTATCTATATAAAGCTAGGTGATAGAATTGCTGAAAACCAATTGGGATTCAGAAAAGGCTTTGGCACCAGAGAAGCATTATTTACTGTACAAACACTAATCGATGTCGAGATGTCAATTGCGACGTATTCATATTACTAGTCGGCTTCGAAAAAGCTTTCGACAAAGTACAACACCGAAGAATGGCAAAAATACTGCATAACACAGAATTAGATGACGAAGACGTGAGAATCATTGCCAATCTATACCGATATCAGAAAGCCATAATAAGAATAGACCAAAAAAAATCGAAAGAAATACCTATAAATCGTGGAGTAAAACAAGGATGTGTGCTTTCCCCTTTACTTTTTAATATGTATTCAGAAGCATTTTTTAAAGAGACATTAGAAGACGTAAATGAAGGCATATTTATTAACAAAAATAGGATAGGTGTAAATATTTTTTCCATAATGCAAAGTTATCGCTTCGAAAATGCCGCATCTGTTCGTGCTTTTTTTTTGTCTGCCTTTTTCCTATCATAAAAGGTTTGGGCCTTACGTAGATGAAGCTCCCAAGCAAATGTGAGTTTAGAAAGTTTATCACTATTCTCCGCAGCTTTCATTTTTGCATTTAATTCGTCACATTTACTGCATGTGTCACTCCGCGGATATCCAGAGCCTATATCAAAATCCCTTGTAAAAATGTCTCGATATTTCTGGCAAGCAACTTTAATTTCGGGATATTTCTCTTGAAACAGCAAAAACATTTTCCGTATATGTATTTAAAGTTTCAGATAGATAGGTCTTAGATTGATTGTCACGTAGGCTGTAATGACTTTGTCGTGCTTTAAAAGATTCAATATGTGAACGAACAGTCTCTAGAATATCTTGCTTTAACTTTCTATAATTTTTTCCACCTCTTCTATCTTTAGGTGCAAAACCTGTCATCTTTAACCATTTCTGTAAATGATGAAGTTACTTGCAGTAATCCCGTGTACTGCCAAAAAAAAAACACTTGAATTTCTGTGATATTTTGTGTTATTGAATCATCATTATCGTCCCCATCAGGCTTTATTCGTACTCTGTACATATAACTTGAGTCGTGAAACTTTGCCTCATTCTTATTTTTTGTTCTTGATCGTCGTTTTTGTATATTTATTAGGGTTATTAATAAACAAAGGTATGGATTTTGCTCGTCGTGCGACAATAATGAGTTGAAATAATTTAGAATACGTTTTTTGTTTTTGCCATTAACTTTATCGACGCACTTTAGCCGTTTGCATCTGTAAAGCTCACCAAATTCGTGGGATCGTAACCTTATTTTCTTCATAACCTCTTACATCCTCCCCATTTTTTTCTTTTTTCCATCACTCTTTTCACTATTATGAGTTCGCCGTTCTCGTCCGCCACAGCACTAATTTCTGACTATCATTGACTCATTAAAACTCAAATTTTATTATTGTGCTTTTAATTACAGTATAATAAAATATATTATCATCTTTACATATAAAATTTTATTATCTGTCATTTGTCATTTTTTAGTTATATCTTTTTTTTATAAATTTTCATAAGTACCTTGTTGATAAATCTAGATATTATACATTTTTGTGCATTTGAACCATATACATCGCAAGATTAAAAAAATATTTTGCGTATATATAAACGAAATAAACAACTTTACTTTTTTCCAAAAAATATTCTTCTTGTTACGACCTCATATACAAAACAATCTTAACATGACACTGTTTTTTTACCTCTTGTCGTAAAAACCACATCAATCTCCGTCTTTTATAAACAAAAACGAACAGTACATCCTAAAAAACATCTCAGACGCCATCTCATATTGTCTTACCGCTCTGCCGGCAAGATATTAAATAAAATGCGCAAGTATTATTAAATAGAAGCACATCATTTTGTAAATTTAGCAGCCCAATAAAGCCCAGACTTTCAGTATAATAATGGCGCAGGTTGCCATAATACCGAGCCGGATCTCCTATACTCTTTTGCTGTCATTGTGCTCCACGAGTAAGTACGTGAACTGCAGGAAAATTAAGCAATTTAACTGTAGCCGAAAATGTGAGTAATATCAGTAAGGGATTTCAGAACGTATGTAGCTGTAAATGTGCTCGAGTTACTCTACGTATATTGCCATGTGTCGGACACATTTTCAATAAAATGACTGCCGTTATTGTCCAGTTTTATTAACTGGTTGAACAAGTCTTGGTTGTAATATAAATGCAATAAAAAAGTGCATTTTTATAGCTAATAAGTTGGTTAAACATAGATGAATTTGTCCTGATACCAAAACTCTCTAACCTTCTGCAATTCCCTCCATAAAAATTATATTACCTAGATCGCGTTTTATTATTGAGTGTCTATTTGTCTATTGAGTATATTTTCTATGCCATATTTATCTTTACTTTGGTTACAAAGGAGATTTTTTAATTTTTGATAATGACAACTTATATTCTAATAACAAATTAGACTAAGCAGAAGTGGTATGAAGAAACACATATAGCCCAGTCTGGTTATGCAAAAATCATCGATTTCACGATCACGATCACGATCACGATCTGAAGCTTTTAAGACATAGGTGGGGGTTACTAGATGACGAATAGATGAAAACGTACTCGTATTTTTACCTTGCATTTTTTTTAAACAATAATTTATGGTCACCATTTTATTTTTTGTCATAAGTTTTTTCACTTATATTTTAAATAAACAATATTTATATCATTTTTTTTATATCAAGAATATCTTATTTTCCCGTTTTTTCAATTAAAATTGATAAATAATTTGCGGAGATATTTGCAAAAAAGCAGTTTTTTTCCACTAATTTTTAAATTTTATTAATTTTTTTATTAACAAAATAAAATATTATTAATACATTTGAACATCGAGGAATTACCGTCTTTTAAATTTGTGAGAAATTTCTCACCGATCGTCAAACAGTTTAATAGTATATTACTTTATGAGGCGGAGAAGCATGACTTTTCTTGACGCGCCCTCACTTCGTTCGGCGCTTAATAGAGGGCAAGTCAAGAAAAGTCGCTTCTTTGCCGAATAAAGTATACTATTTTTTCTTCAAACGTAGCAATTTTCAACCATAAATAGTACAATTCAAACGCTATTTTTACTCGAAATTAACTGTGACAACTATCAAAGTCGTCTAGATGTTAGAAATTAAAATAATTAAGTCGTCGGTGGGATTTGCGTCTCCCTGGTTACAGTTGTTTGCAATTATTAAAGACAGCTTATTGTTGTTGCAACCGCAAGCGCAAATTTAGTGCGAAAATGGAAAACCTAAACGAAATTGAGTCCGCGGCTAATGATGGAGTAGCACGTTTGGGGCCCTCCAAGTCCGGAATAAAGTATCGGTTAGCGTACAAGCACTTCCAAGAGTGGTGCGATACAAGAGGAGTACGGCAAGTTACCGAAGACGTTTTACTGGCATATTTTAATATAATGGAAAATGAAAATAAATGGAAATCTTCTACAATGTGGTCACGATACTCTATGATAAAATCCGAGTTAGTTATTAGAAAAAATGTGGATATAAGCAAATTTTTAAAGTTACGTGCCTTTCTGAAAAAAACAGGCAAAGGATATACTGCAAAGAAGTCTAAAGTTTTCACTAAAGACGAGTTTGATACATTTTTGTTTGAAGCGCCAGATAAGTTGTATTTAGGATTAAAGGTAAAAAAAAATTATATTGCAAAGCATGTAGTATACTCTACTAAATTATAAAAATATTTCAGATTGTTTTGATAATTGCGGTTACCGGCGCCTGTCGATGCGACGAAATGGTAAAAATGAAGACTGTAGACATTGAGGATAAAGAAAATGTAATAATTATCAAAATCCCAGACAGTAAAACACGACAAATTAGAGCTTTTACGATAATTGGTCAAAACTACATTAAACTGTATAAAAAGTATGCATCACTGCGGCCTGAAAATTTCACAGAAAACCGATTTTTTATCAAGTACCAAAATGGAAAGTGTTACCAAAGCGTCATGGGAATACATTCGATCAGCGCAGTAGCCCAAAAAGTAGCTAGTTATTTAAATTTAAACGATGCAAGCGCATACACGGGTCACTCTTTACGACGAACTTCAGCAACACTTTTAATTGATGGAGGCGGAAATCTAGAATGCCTCAAACGACATGGGGGCTGGAAATCAAGCACGGTTGCCGAAGGATATATAGAGGATTCAATAAGAAATAAGAACGATAATGCTAAAAAAATTTTAAACCCTTATGATTCTCCAACATCGGGAATGAGTGCTGAAAGTTGTTCTCGACCATCAGTATCATCAACAATTACCAATGCGTATCAAGAGTCGGGAACATTTTTGCACGGTTTCAATTTTGAAAATGCCTCATTAACTAATTGTACTTTTAATATTACTATAAATAAAAATGATGTTTAATTGTTGTTAATGACATTTGTATTGTTGCTTTGTGACATGTTTCATATTGTTGCCATGACAACATTTTTCCCTCCGCCGTAAAGAAATGGGAAAAAAAACTGCTGCCGGCGGAGACATCAAACTTTGACAGGATCAAGTTAGATAAGTAATGTCATCATTATTTGACGTTTTGAAGAAAAAAGTTATTTAATTTATTTATCCCTGAGGCTAATTATTTAAACTATTGAACTTGCCCTATGAATGACGCTAGACACATTTAGCAAATTTCATAGGATTCTTTAAGACTTAAACTATCTCAGAAATTAAATGCATAAGTATTGCGTTTTCATCGAAATTATTTACAAAATAAACATTTGAAAAAAGGGTATGTTTTTTTACTTATAAACAATTGCAATAACTTTTATATTTTTCAAGCTACAAACTTGTACGTATAACCATTGGATAGCTGGTAAAAAAACTCACATTAAAAAAAACCTTCTATATATCTCCGTTGTTTATAAACATTAAGAAGTAAAATTTGCACAAATTTTGAATGAAAATCTAAACTTTATATTGAAACTTATATCTATAAAATACATCCAATTTTTCGAAATTTACAGCCTTTCGAAACGAAGGTACTTTCGAAAGATCGACGTAGGAAAGTGGAGGGGAAACTGTTTCAGCTCTGTTGCAAATTAATCCAAAGTAAGAAGCCGTTAACTTATTTCTTTTAACATGCCTGAAGAAAGCATTGTTCCATTGACCGACGGTTTGTCTTTCGATCACCGGGATATCTTTTGGTTGCACCTAAAATAATGATTAAAACTAACGATTTTCCACATGATGTTACAAAATTCATTTGATTTGAACGCACTCAAAAATTTGGGCGGATTTAGGGCTGCACACCCCACTTAAAATTTTTCTATGCGCCTACATTTTGTTGTTTCTTTTGTATGAAAAATGCTTTCATAACAAGAAAGTAACGTGTCCATTTTTATTACAAAATGTCAAGTAGTTTAGGAGATAATGCAAAAAAACAATTTTTATTTTGTAACTTCAAAGGACTGTAACTTTTTTTGTGTACACTTTTGTACTAAGGTAAGTTGGATTTAATCAATTTATTTTTGTCCCCGGAATGCGTGATTTAATTTATAACATACCTTTTTGAAACACCCTGCATATTACAAATATATATCTTTTATTAAGGAATTTTTAAATAAATTATTTATTAATTTCTGAGTAACGTGGCGAGCCAACCGTAATCTTTTTTTTTTCACTATTAATCTGTTTCACTGTTTCTCTTCGTCGACTTGTGACAAAGTGACAAAGAGCGCCTCCATACTTTCCATAAGATCCCGGCTTTAGTTTGTATCCTTCCAGCATATTTCTTTATGCAGTAGGTAGTCATTTCCGATGCTATAGAAAAGAGCGTGGGATTTCGAAGAAAAATAATTGCTAGTAGTTAATCTTTTTTGCCTATTCTAGAAGATTTGAAAATTTGTTTTAAATTGCTTAAAAATTCTATAGTGACCTTATGCTCTTAACATAATTTTATTGAAAGATAAATAACTGTTACTTTTCTCATTTTCGTAATGATCAAGCATCGTATGCTCTCAAAACATTCTTCACAATACAGCAGTCCGAAAGCTTGAAGTACGCTCCATTACCATATCAGACGTATAAATTAATTACAAACAATAACGGCATAACAAATCGTCTGCATACAACACACAAAACGTGTACCGCACCTTTTTGAGAGGATAGGCGTGCGCTTAATGTTAAGTACGATGCTCTCGATTCAGAATTAAAAATGCTTTAGTTCTTTATTTATGATTTACTTTATATTCACCAGGGTCAGTATTTCCAGTGGTCGCCACAAACATTCTGCACGTAGTTATGAAATAATAATAAATCTAAAAATAAACGTGAAAAGGAAAAAGGTGTCAATATTTGTATTAAACGTGTTATTCATGCGATTACCACTAAATGTTTATGGTACTACAAATATGGAAAAGTAATTATTTTCATTGGTGGCCATTTTCATGACTCGGTTCAGAGGATCCGTATTCCTACTTTATTATATACTCTAGATTCAGCTTGTCGGGTTAGCGAATCCCGATATTAGTCCAGGCGGTATGTGTTTTTGAGTTGGTGTGAAGCATATAATCGCAGTTTTTTGCATAGATCGCTCCAAAATATCACTACAAATCATAATTTCACTATCCGTGAGCTGTAAAATGTGGGCTTAACTTTTTGTTAAACAAAATGTAAAAAAAAACCGATATTTTTCCTCCATTTTTCGCATATATCTCACGAACTATTAGTTTTAGAATTATTTTGTATCAGAAGTAAAAGTGGACCTTTGTCTTTGATATCTATTTCGTTACTGGTCCCAGGACAATATTCCATCTGTACTCTTAAAAATAATACAAGAGGACATCATCAGTACTCTGTTAATCTTTTTAATGATGTGTATACCTACTACTGGAAGCATAGCTAACTGAAGTGTGGGTCCTGGTAGACGACAAATAACCTGGTTGTGTAACAAGATGAATACCGTTAGAGATGAATTTGCAAAAGTCATCATCAACTTCCATTAGAGACAATACCTAAAGAATAAGACGAAATGAATTACTGCTAAAATACCTAAGGAATAGCTGAAGTCTGTTTTTGCAGTAATTTCGAAGAAACTTCGGGCAGAAAGATGTATAGATTAATTAGTCCGAGACACACATTGAAAATTTTCTGTCATTGTGAAGGACACGTATATGAAACACAGTTTGGATTAAGAAGTGCGTTTTGTACCCGTGAGGAATCTTTTGCCGTAAATGAACTTCACTAAAAATGTCGCCACCAACGTAAAGATATTTATGTGGGTTTTAACGACTACGAGAAAGCTTTCGAAAAGGCATGAAACGTTTTGAACATATTAAGAACCAAACTGGTGTGTATCTACGTATAATAGAAAACTTATATTGGTAGCAGAAGTCTTTCTGAGTTAATGGGAGATTAACCGACTAAGATAGAGATGCATTCTATCTTCACTGTTATTCAATGTCTACTCAGATGTAATATTCAAACAGACTTTACAAGACGTCGGAGTGAAATTAAATGGTAAATTGATTAATAATCTTAAACACGATGATGACATTGCTATCTTATGCGATAGTCGAGCTGTTGGATTGCATTATCTCGACGGGAAGAGGATCTGTCTAAAAATAAATGTCTCTTAAGATAACATTCAGTCGCCAACCACAAGACAATGTTTCTTCTGTATCTGTAGAGTAGGGAGGGCGAGTTAAGTTCCACAGCATTTAGGCCACAATTCACCCATTGTGCATCCTCCCAGGGAGCTGTCATTCTTAGCTCATTCTCCATCCTGCCATTTCTAGAAAGGTGGACAAGTCACCAAGAGACATCTCCCTTGTGTGGGCAGGTGTCCAGGACTCGCCGAACACGTACTCTCGTATGAACGACAACTCCGGTCATTTACATAGGACATGCTGTACAGTTTCGTCTTCTCGTTCACACTTCCTACATAGAGGTGTGTCTACTAGCCCCAGTATGTGGAGGTGTTTGCTTACTTGGCAATGGCTAGTTTATAAACCGTCAAGCGTAGCTTTTTCCTGGTCATTCCCAAGTACTTCCTTGATGATGACTTTTCAAGGTTACTTAGTGTTACCCTGGCAAGTCTACATCCTTCCCTTCTTCCCCTCTTTTTACGGTTTGCATATGGGAGTGACATTCGACAATTTCCGCGAGTGTTGTAGTTGACCAACCAAAAAGACTCCCAGGTCCTAAGAGTCTTAATTCTGCCGCCTTCCTAGCCAATTGGTCAGCAATGCGGTTGCCTTTATTCCTATCGTGTCCTCCACCTCAGGATGATGGTATTACCATCCGACGATTGAGTAAGTGACTCGTGACATTCCATTACGAACCCTGTTGTGACACGTGGTCTATTCAAGGTTAGTAGCGCTTGTCTGCTATCTGTGCAGATTATTATAGTTTTACGGGCTATACCTTTTTGGTCTGTCTGAATTACGCCATTTTGGCCCATACCCCACTTTCTTCTTAGGTTCAGTGATCTGGAGTTCCGCATTCTGAGCCTTCTTCCATTTTGGAGCATTGGTGTATATGCAATAGGAATTTGCCACGTTTGTCTCTCTATTATGTCTTGTTTTGATTTTATAGGGTTTGTCAAAGACAAATTTTGGTTCAATTGAGTCGCAGCCTGCCTGTAGCAGGGGTAGCGCATCTAGCTCTCCCCGCCGGACACGAGTTCTTAATTGTCCCATTCCTACATCAAGGTTTGTACCAGCTGAGCGCAGTCGCATCATTGTCACCAGCGCCACCTCTTTGAGGTTATATGTCTAGAGGCATGATGCCAATGATCAACTCCATTGCAGGTGTTGTTTTCAATGTTTCACGTTTTACAATGTTTCTTTACAGATAGATTAACAAAACGTTGAGAGAGTTACCCACTTTAATTATCTGGGATGTCAATTACTTAAAACTATTAAGATATGAAAGATTTCATAGCTGGGTCATGTTTTTTGATGACACCGATACAGAATCCTTCAGTTTATCATAAAATATAAAATCGAGGGCGCTGAGGAATTGGAAGGAAGCACATGTCATAGCTCAAAACATTCGCGATTGGACAAGAATACGCCGAACAAATGTTTCGATTAGTAGAAGACCACATGGCTGAAAAATCTAAGACAGTGGTACGGAAAATCGACTACATCACTAATTAGAGCTGCTGTCAATAAAGTCGCTATAGCGAATATGGTAGCCAACATGATAACCAATCATCGATAACGGTCATGTAGAAGAAAAATAAGAAGAAGACCAGAAACAACTCGCCAATGTAATTGCCAACGTTAGAGGGACCTAATATGACATGAAAAGTATATAAGTATATAAATATTTTCTTACTATTACTACCTATTCAATACTTCGTAGTAAAGTACAGTAAATAACCCAAATTGTGAGCTTATTATTCATTCGTTCGAATAGTCTGTTTACCAAATTATATTAATAACAACTTGGCTTTGTTTATTGACTACAACATTTGGTATTTATATTATACTTTATATTGTCAAGTAATTCAAAATAATCCGCGATTCTCAGTTATCTGATAATTTCAAAATTCTTGTTGATTTGCATGATTTTTCCTACCCACGTTTCATGACAAACCACCACTTTTGTGCATACAAAAATTGAATAATAAAAAATTCAACCCGATACAAACCCTCTATTTAGATATGATTCAGCTTAAAAGTATTCGACATTCAGTTGTTACGTAATTCAATGTGCACCGGGAAGTCATGAGTCATTCTGCCTCCAGGAGTAGTGACGATATTGTGGAAGGCTACAACAGAGTGACGCATCGGAAAACTCGCTTATTGATTTTTAGACATTTTCCAGCTACGTGTTTGTTCTCTCTCTTTCTCTGGAGTTTCTAAGCCCTAACCATCGACACAATGCTCTATATTGAGCCTCTAAGCGGCTACGCGATCGCCTTCAGGTTTCAAGACTATCGACGTATTGAAGGTGTTCGTTTTTATAAGATTAATGAAATGTGGCAACAGTTGTCATGTTATTGAGTTTTTGTATACTTTCAGTTTTCTTTTTGTTAATTTAATAAATATACATTTATTGATTTTAGATGTGCGACATGACGTGGATATAAAAGCTTTATAGCAAATGATAAATTGATTACATTTATATACACTTTGGTTTTATCCGTATTTTAAAAATATTTAATGTTAGTAGGACACGTATTTTTTTAGAAGTACTTTAAACCTTTCTGATATTCGGCGGTATCTGTACTCAATAAGATATAACGTTCCAACTGTGCTAGATTTTTTAACCATAATAATCTATTATGACTTGGGAAAAGGTATTAAAAATCTGTACGTACATACACATATTTTTGCCGATTATTTCCTGGCATTATTTGTAACGATTATTTTGCCTACTACATACCCCAATAGGGTATTACTATTCTCTTCTTCTTCCTTTGCCCTATCCGTTTCGGACGTTGGCTATTAACAAGGCTATTTTGACTTTGTTTACGGCACCTCTGAACAGTTCGGTCGATGTTAGTCCGAACCATTGTCACAGGTTAGGCATCCATGAGTGTCGTCTTCTTCCCGGTCCCCTCCTACTGTCGATTCTTCCTTGGACTATTAACTGTAGCTGCCGGTACTTAGTATGCCTTATGACATGTCCGAAGTACTCAAGCTTCCGTTTCTTTAAGGTGAAGATTATTTCTTTGCTTTTGCCTATTCTCTGCATTACTTCCACGTTAGTGATGTGGTCTGTCCAGGATATCCGAAGAATACGGGGATATATCCACAGCTCAAAGGATTCTAGTTTCTTCAGGGTGGCTTCCGTTGTGGTCCATGCCTCTGCCCCATAGAACAAGACCGGGAAGACATAACACTTGACCAGTCTTAATTTTAGTTCCATTGAGATTTTGCTTGTGAACCACTTTTTCATATTGTTGAACGCGTTTCGCGCTTTTTCAATTCGTGATCTTATTTCTGTTGACTGGTCCCATTTTGTGTTGACTGTGGTTCCAAGGTATGTGTATGTCTCCACTTGTTCTATTTTTCGGTTGTTTAATGTCAATTGCATCGGAGGTTGTTGTGTTCTGCTGATGAGCATGCATTTAGTTTTGGTTGTATTGAGTTCTAAACCAGATTCTTGACTTGCTGTGTGTATGCTTTGCATGAGTCTTTGAAGCTCGTTGCAGTCATTTGCGATAATAACTGTGTCGTCTGCATATCTAATATTATTGATTACCTCTCCGTTTACTTTGATACCCTCCGAAACTTCTCCCAGTGCTTCTCTGAAGATTTGTTCAGAGTATATATTGAACAGGAGCGGCGAGAGGACGCATCCCTGTCGTACACCCTTTTTAATATCTATCTTCCCACTGTGTAAGTTGCCCATCTTTATCTCAGCACTTTGGTTCCAATAGAGACTGGTTATTATGCGCAGATCCTTGCCATCAATATGCATCTTCCTGAGCATTTCCATGAGTTTATCATGTTTGACCTTGTCAAACGCCTTGGAGAAGTCGATGAAGCACAAGTGGACGTCCTTGTGCATGTCTCTGCATCTTTGAATTAAAACTTGCAGACTGAAGATCGCCTCTCTTGTGCCCAATGCGCTTCGGAATCCGAACTGTGACTCCGATATATTTGCTTCGCATTTGTTATATATTCTATTGTGTACGATTTTGGTGAAAACTTTGGTAATGTGATTTATCAAGCTTATTAAGCGGTGTTGATCACAGTGTTTTGCATTAGGTGTTTTAGGTATGGCTACAAAGGTCGATCGAAGCCATTCCTCCGGAATCTCCCCTTTGTCGTAAAAGGTGTTAAAAAGGCCTGTCAGAAAATCGAGGAAGTGATCATCCGTTTCGCATAGGAGTTTTATGATCTCGCCCTGTATGTTGTCGGACCTGGTGTTTTGTCGTTTTTTAGCGATGAAATGGCTTTTTCCACTTCGGACCTTAGTATTTCGGGTCCAGTCATGTCGTCATCTTGGTCCACTGTCGCTCTGCGTTTATCGTTAAAAAGTCGTTCTACGTAATCTTTCCATGTGTCAATGAGTTCAAATATAGATAATAACAATAAAATACAAAATATCAAAAACAAACTTACTATGTTCTATTAGTTTACAAACTCTTGAAATTGGAGATACTACAAAACGTACAATTGTTAATGGGCAACAATTTGTAACGGAAAAAAATAGAAATTAAATTAGGTTTTAAATGAAACTATGCATAGTGGTAAAATTTTTTTTAAAAACAAAACAAAATCAAAGAAAACTCAATTTATGATTAGGTATTTATCAACTGTCAAAAAAAAATAAAGATAGCTGTCAGATGTCAATATTAAATTTTAAACTGAGAACAAGTATTAATATGACAACTAAGCCACACCCTATCATCTACAATTTTAATTATTACGATTTCTTAACCTGTATGAAAGCAATTATTAATGAAAAATGTATATTTTTACTTTAAAAGTTCAAATAAAACTAAATGTTATTTTTACTTTAAATTTCTGTGGTTGGAACTGGACTTCACTGGAGATTTACTGCCACGCAAAAAACTGCATCTCATACTGCGAATTAGTCTAGAATGTCTTTAGACTGTTTAGACAACAAAATAAGGATGGAAACTGTTCTCTGGGATGCAAATTTTAGACCCGGCTTCTTAAAAAACTGAAACACATGTCGTTATCCTTCAAAGTTGTTGTAAACGTCGTTTGACAAATATATCAGATGAGAGACGTCATAGAAATAAAAACAGTGATTACTCTTTCAGAACTGACACATTACATTGAGTATAATTCACTCTTTTCAACAAATTTGCCGGCTTTTTCAAACTACACACACTGCCATCTGCTCTCAAATACAAATCTTTCCATCCTTATTTTAACTTTACATAAAACTTAACTTACAAATTTTTAATGATAGAAGACAAAAGAACACAAAACATTACAAATTTGAAGAAAAATTTTGACTAAAACTGAAACCAAGTGCTCCTGACAGCGGCCTCAGAGCGAGAGTGATGTAATTCTCTTTAAAATTCATTCGCCTAACTCGGTAAAAACCAAACGTATAAACGGGAATATTTATTTAACCCTCATTATCCTAAAGCTCTCGATCAAAGAATACCGAAGAAATATGCATCTGTGATATATAAACAAACTCTAAACTGTGTTTATTTTCGACTTCAACGACGCAAAAAGATTGACAATACTTTTTCGGTGTTTCAATACATACGGGGTGATTTCAATACATATGAAAGCATATAAAAATGCTACAACTTGGGATTATGTTCTTGGCTAAAAACCATTTTATTATCCGTAGGCATATTTGTTTGCCTATCCCAGAACGGTCCCCATAAGTGAAATATTCAGAAGAATTAGAAACCGACGAAAAAAGGACATAAAAAAGCAGAGCGTTGAACGTGTTATTATGATTTTAATAAAAAAAACTGTTGCCTTTTAGGTTTTTTGAAAATTAAAGGCAGATATCGAACGCGGTTGGTTCGAGAATAGTCATTCTCTCTCCTGTTGCCGACCAGAATGTAGCTTCGACTTTTAAATAATTTTAAACTGTTTGTCCTTGTTTAGTGTAGTGTTATGTTTAAGTTTATGTGTAGTATTATGTGTATGACATTCTGCAATTGTTGGATAGCCCAAAATTGACGAAATGCCCCTGAAGATGCTCTAGGAAGCGAAAGTACTTGGGCAAGATTTAATTAATAAAACTGTGCTCGATATCTGCCTTTCATTTGATCAAAGTTCATTTATTCGACCATTCAACCTTATATCACTTTTTAGGGTTTTACTGGATGACTATAATTTTCATGTTATGGGTAGAAATTCAATTATTATGAAAAATCTAGAGATATTATTACTGATCACGTATCTCCTAAATGTAATAACCGGTAACACATTTTTCTTAAAGTTGAAAATGAATTGAAGGAATCTTTGTTGATATCAATCACATTCCCAACGGAAAGTATAAAGAAGTATAAAAATAAATTGTCAACTCTATCAGCACTGTTTCGCAATTGGCAATAAATACTAGCTCATAAAAACGTTCTATCATGATGGTCTGAATAACAGTTGACTCCATATTGCAGAAGGCATGTAAGAAAAAATTGTCCAGCAAATAAAATTTCAAGTTATGGTGGTCATTGAGAATTCTTTAGATAGCGTGAGGCGCTCGAGATTCCCACAGCCACTTCTTTCTCAGCGCTTTCGGTGGAGATCAGTTATATAAGAATATAGTGAGATAATTTAATATGATTCCTTCAGAAAACTCTCTTATTAAAAAGGTCTAGGAAAAAACCACAATATTTGGAATCAATTATTAGACAAAACATTTATATTTTTTAATAAGATTTCTGCCATATATGAATTTCTAATCGTACCGTACAATCAATAAAGGGTAGTATTCCCTTTTCTAAATATTTTTTACTTTTTAGTAAAAAAGTTCATTAACCCTTTGTTTCCTGAAAACTTTTTTCGTTAAGGCACAATCCAACCTTACTCGTCGCACACTCTTACCTGGTTCTGTGAGGATCCTTACTAGTTCTACAAAAAGCACATCGTCTAGATGTCCCGTGTTGTGGGATATGCAAACATTGGTCAAAGCGTTTTTGATAAGGTACAATTTTTTTGAAATGCTTCCCTGTGACTAGGAGAAGCAACCCGACTTCGTGAAGGTTTACTACCACTGGCGCCGGTTAACCCTGAAGCTACAGATAACTTAAAAAATTTCAGGTTTGGAACCGCGCATTTTTTGTTTTTTGTTGGAACATAATAAAAAAATTTACAACACATATATCTATAAAATGCCACAAAATACGGTGCCACCATTTCTTTGATTTGCGGTCAATCTCATACACATCTCATACGCATATCTGTTTTGTCAACATAGCCCATATGCTTGTTATACTTTTTGACCATCGTTGGAAAGGCCACGACTTGTGAATTTCCGTCTTTTTGCTTGCGGAAATAGTTGCTTCTTTTGAAGGGTTTTGATAATTTTCAAAAAAATGCACTATTTTTCGATCTCTCCACTCTACAACCTGCCCAAACACCTTTGCTGACCTTCCAGTTCGATTGTGCTCGGATGTGTAATTATTTGTCAGATGCTAGGTCTTTTGAGATATCTTTTCGGTTAGTCCTGGCAGTGCCGCACGCATAAATACATTCTGCGTTGAAAAAATTATCAAAAAAAAGGTGATATAATTTTACCTTCAAATCTCGAGTCAAATCTAAGATAACTCTTTGATCCAAATCTTTTTTAGGTTGATCATTAGTTTTTCTAACGTATATTTGCAATTGGTAAACATATCATTCTTGTCAGATCGTACCTAAACTTTATAACCCCACTTGATGGGTTTTAGAGGTATAAATTGCTTCAGACAACTGCGACCCTTGAAACGAATCATAGATTCGTCTATGGATTGATGTTTTAAAGGGCCATATGAAGAACGCGACCAGACCGCACCTAGTTATCTGCTAAATGCACGTTTCCTAGATGCTAAGCTAACCGATCTGTAGACATAGCTAAACTTATGTAGTGATCTCGTAGTTGACGTAGCAAAAAACTTATTTGTATGTGGTTTCACAGCGAAATCACTAGGAAACAAAGGGCTGAGTAAGTTATTAACAACAACGCGACTAATTAGCTATTGAAATGAAACGTGTTGGCCGTAGAATGAGCTTTTTCTTCTAAACAATATACAAAAAAGTTAAAACATTCTACAGACCACTACTACTACTACCACTATAGACTATTATCGCCAACTACATATATATTAATAGTATATTGACAGATATCATGGAATAAGGAACAAAAGGTAGCGAATGGAAAGAAGGGGAGGTATGAGCGTGATCTTATAGATTCAAGACCTTTATCACCAAATATGCCAAATATTAGTGGATACCAAAAAAAAATTAAAGAATGCTGCCTTTCCAGTCTTTAATAAACATTTTGTACAAGTAGCCCATACTCTTAAAAGTTAAACCATTAAATTCCAATTCAAAATGTAGGATCTTCACTCTTCTATTTCAACGTCATTTGACAAGGTCAAATTAAAGGACGTTATCCAATTATTGTACGCAAAAGAGATACCTCTAGGAATAATCAAAACGATCGAAAATATCTACCACAAAAACACAATAAAACTAAAGGTAGAAGAAGAACTAACTGACCCAGTTGAAGCTGGCAATGGAATAAGACAGGGGATTCCCCGAATCCTCTATTGTTCAACTTAATCATGGATGAAATAATAAAAAAAAGTAAGAACTTATATAACTACCCTTTGAAAGTTGCAAGCCAATGTGTAACAATAAAACCCACAACTTTCTTTGGTACCTAATTGTTAAAGCTTCGTCGTGCTTTGGGTCTCAGGTGTGAGATCGTCTTATCTATCTTAAGTGCAAATCTGCATGTCCTGCGGTCATTTGTGTAGATTGTCATATTTCCTGATTTTTGGGGAGTTATTCCTAGTCAATGACAGCTATTGAGTTGTTTTTGAGTTTTACTTATAACAATTCACTCTTATTCATTCTTTTATTATGATCACACATTAAATCGACGTAGTTGTCTTGTCTTATCCATCTCTGCCATCTACACCGCATAAATTTCTTATTTCTGTGTTGGTTCTTTAATTACCAAAAGCCGATATTCGATGTCTTACATACATAACAAGTCCCACTTACTAATGTCTGAGAGCTTGAGACAACGATAAGAGCTAAGAAATATGGTAACCATTATAGAGAATAGAATAGAGTGTTTTGGAAGTTCGGCGTTTCGTCATGATAGATTTCCCTAATCAATAGAGATACATGGTTGAAAGTTATTGAGAATCAGCCGACGGCTTGGAAGTTAATTATTGTTTGAACAAGCGAAGGTAATTTACTACAGAAATATTACAATATTGATGATAACGTACGTTAAGCTAACATTTATTACCGTTTGTAGCAATCACAGTTTTCTAATCCTCACAAAAAATTTTTCTACAAATTATATTATTTGTCCTAATGATACCATATAAGGTAATTTTAAATATATACTTTAGTTTATAAAGTTTTTTGAACGGCTATTTTTAAATATCTCTTTGTATTTTTTAAATTATTTAACAGATCGGAATTTGATTTACATGTATGGTATGCCACCTTTCTGTTTTTTATTCCTTTTTCTTCTTCTTTATGTACCGTCTTCCAGTCGGCGGTTGGATATCATTATCACTATCGCTACTCTAAAGAGTTGACATTTTTCAACTGTGAGACACTTCTTCTTCTTATACTCCTTCTTTCTCTTATCTTTACCTGTATTATCAATCTTAGCATTTTATATCGCTGTCCCTCATTACGTATCCCAGATATTGCTACTTTCTTATTTTTATTATGTTTGTTATTTCGTATTCTTTGCCCATTTCTCGCAATACTTCCGTGTTTGTTTTCTTCTATTTTGTGCATGCTATTCTAAGCATCCGTCTGTAGGGCGTATTTGGGGGTGACGGAAAGAACTATAAAAATGACGGAAGGAGACCTAACTTAGAATATTTATTCGGAAACACTTGTTTTTATGTGTATTGTACAAAAACAGGAGGCCTGATACCTAAAATAATCTATTGGTCATTTATAACAGTTGTCAGATCTATAATCATTTATGCTGCTTTTGTAGTTCAAAAAATTGCAAAGATTTGTTTGCATAGGATAAACAAGTCGCTTACAATAAAATTGACCAATTGGTGCCTTAGACTTAAAATACAAGACTTTTCTCTTCTACATATGCATGTAAGGAGGATCAGTCTAGAAAGTATCTTTAGGATAACACGAACTCAAAAACGCGTCATCTCTTCTTCGCCAACCATTTTCCATCCACTCCTGAATGTTGGTCTTTTCCAGCTGCTTCCATCTTTCTCTATCTTGTGCCAATCTAATCCACTGTTTGTCTGCCACTGCTCCTATATCATCTACCCATCTCTTGTCTTCATGAGGTCTTCCTATGATCCTTGTTGCCTTCCTTGGTCTCCGTTCTTGAATTCTCAGTGTCCACCTGTGTCATTAGTTATCATTTGGCTATGTGACCGGTCCAGCCATCACTCTACGTCTTAAAACGCGTCTTGCTAACTAGAATTTAAAGATTTTAATGCTTGGTAAATACAGTGCATAAAAATGCTAACACATTATGCCTGAATAACAAAATTTCTAACTCTCACTAAATACTTAATATAGGAGTACGAGCTAATATAGAATGATCAAATCACAACAGGTACCCTGCGTACTAGTCGGATGTATCAGAGACACAAAAGGTTATATAACAATAAAACACTGAAAAATTCGTTTTTAAAACTTCCACAAAATTTATTATAATATCTTATCACTACAGCTGTTTTGGCAGAGTGTCTTTCTCAAGTGATCAATTTTTGGTATGTGTTTACACTTTACAGTCTCTAACTGAATAGGTTGAGGACGGGAGAACTGTTTGTCTCAAGTTGGTCATTCGGAATTACGACTATATTTTTTAATTTGTTAATTTCCATGGATTCTAATAAAGATGAAAAAGATATAAAGATATTTTGGATGTAAAGAATTTTAAATTCGTTAATATAAGAATGATTATAATCCAGAAGGTTAAGTCCGTATGTAGAATCTCTGTTTCTATTATTTTTTATGTTCGACTATACGTCTGTTAAAATTTCTACCAGTTTGACCGATGTAAGTTTTTGGGCAGGTGCCACATTTATATGCCATAGGAGCTAATATATACACAATTTTAAAATACGATTAAAACAAACTGGTTAATACAAACGCGACAACTAAACTGGAGAAGACAAAGTGCAACCGATGATTTGTCATTTAATTGCAAGATGTGGATACTAATTGTACCCTTTTACTAATTTTTTTTTGTGCTGCTTAACTTTGGTTCAAAACTCATTGTATTTTCTAGTATATTGTCATACAAAGAATTCCCAAAACGAAAAATAGAATTTATTTTGAAGTAAATATATTATATACATTTAAAGTAAACATAATAGACATTATTTGCCGTTTGCTGATTTCTCCTTCGAGAATTTTAACTGGAATATATTACAAAGGAGTGAAATTTTTTGCATTAATTTTGTGTCTTTTTATTGAAATACTTTGTATTTTATTAATTCGTTCATTCCTTAACTGAGTCATAGAAAATCTAAATAATGTAAGATCTTATTAAAGACATTAATAACTCGTTCATATTATGTATTCTTGCTACCTTTCGGGCTACAAAATATTATTAAGCTAACGCCTTGAGCATACATACAGGGAAATAATTGTACGCCGCAGGGATGCACTTAGACAACTTTAGCAATATATGAACAAGGGTTGGTACTTTACCAAGTTCAATATCTAAGCTCAAGGGTGTGTTGGAGATCAGGTGGCTGAAATGTGTGAAGGTTTTAAGTGATATTCATTTGTACGGGAATTCGCAGTGAAAGGGTTAATACATTCAGTACACCTTGGCCACTATATACATTATAAAGATGTAATTTACCTGCAAAAACATTAAAAACACTGGTGTCGTATCCGTTTTAATCCATATCTTTTTTTCTATGTCTCAATTTGTTAGTTTGTTTTTATTGAATTCCTTAACCTTTAATAAGATAACGGGAACATATTTCCCACTTTACTTTGCCGCCAAATTTCGATTGTCGCTGTCAATACACAGAATGTTGAATTTTGTGATGTTACGTATTCATTTCATGGATAAATACACCAACTATTCTGACAGTTATTCCATGGATCTGATTTTTAGTTGACAATCGACAACTAGATTTTCATAGGTTATGATATTTCTTGCCGCTAAAAGTTGATTTTTGTTACAATTTTGCAAATTATTTGGTGAATCGGCTCCAAAAATTCTGGTAAGTACAAAGTTATTGTATTATTGATATATATATATTGTTTGGTCAAGCTAAATACATTGTAATTTGTTATACAAATTTAGGAAAAGATAGTTATTTTTGTCTTTGAAGTTGGTGGGAAAATTATTCCCCTTATCCAATTCCATAAAAAAAAACGCAAAAGTCATGCACCAGAAATATTAAAATTTCTGTTATATTTTAGGATTATGAATTCAAGAAGGGGATTATCAGAACGTGAACTCCTTGCTGCCTTAGAAGAAGATTGGTCTGATGTTGATCTCGACACTGATGATGATGATGACATTTTTATACCATCCCCATCTACTTCTGTTTGCGGTAAGTCCGATGGAGATGTTATTGATAGCAGAATTGGGCAATTGCTTGGTGAATCTGATGAAATTGTTCCTTCTACAACCGTTGATGTAAATTCCACAACTGAAAGAACATCTGAGAATGACCCACAAGAAAATCAAAGTGTTTTGGTAGAACAGAGTCCAGTGGAACATCTCTGAAACAGATGTTCCAGAAATACCAAAATTTGAGCCTGTGTTACAGTCAAATGTTCAATTCACCCATAAAAGTCAACCAATATTTTATTTTGAGAATTTCTTCCGTTGTTATCTAATAGAACAAATTGTTGCTCAAACGAATTTATATGCTGTACAAAAAGACAGCAAAAATTACAAAAACACTAGCCAAGAAGAAATAAGGGCATTGCTAGGTGTTTTTATTTTAATGGGACTGCACCCTGTACCAGACAAAGATTTATATTGGTCAAGTGATCCTTTTTATAATAATCCTGTTATCTCCAAAGCTTTTACAATAACCAGGTTCAAAAAATTAATAGAAAATATCCATCTAAATGACAATTCAGCAGCTGCAGAGAGAGGTTCACCTAACTTTGATATACTGTATAAGATAAGACCATTTATAGATAGACTAAATGAAGTTTTCAAAGAACAAGCCAAACCTGGAAGTCGATTTTCTATTGATGAATGTATGGTGAAATTTAAAGGACGTAGTTCTATCAAACAGTATATGCCCAAGAAGCCGATTAAGCGTGGTTATAAAATTTGGGCAAAGTGTGATGCTATTACTGGGTATCTGTACCAGTTTATCTATACTGGAAAAACTGAAGGCATTGAAAATGATGGCTTGGGATACAAGGTTGTAACTGAATTATGCCAAGATATACCACACAAATCTTTGGTTGTTTTTGATAACTTTTTTACGAGTTGCAAACTGTTGGAAGATTTATATGCTAAACAGCTGTATGCTATAGGTACAGTTAGACCTAATCGCAAAGGTTTGCCCGATTTCATGAGGAAAAAGCAAACCAAAAATGAAAAACTTCGAAAGAATGAATTCTATTGTTTGAGCAGTGGCCCTATAACAGCAATAAAGTGGTTGGATACCAAAGAAGTCACGGTTATTACAACTGCTAATTAACCACATGAAGTAACCATGATAAAACGTACACAAAGAGATGGCACAAAGAAAGATATAATGTGCCCAAAAGTTATTGCAGATTATACACTAAACATGGGAGGAGTTGATCACTTTGACCACTTTAGGGCATCATATCCCATAAGCAGGAAGTCTAGAAAATCGTGGATGAGATTGTTCTTCTTTCTTTTAGATGCAAGTGTAATTAATGCATATATTATGTACACAAGAATTCATGATCAAAAAAATACTTCTCACAAAGATTTTAGGCTTCGCCTTGGAAGAGCTCTCATAGGTGACTTTACAGTAAAGGCATCTCGACCTGTGATATTTAAAAATAAAAAAACGGGCAACTTTGGTGTTCCAGACGAAATTCGGCTGAGAAATGTAGGACCACATTTACCAGATGTTCAAAAAAATTATACAAGATGCAGATTTTGCTCAACAAAAAAGAAGAAAAACGAACGAACATTATATGTAGTTATTGTCAAGTAGCTTTATGCCCAAAACAATGTTTTAAATCATTCCACACTGCTGTAGTTGAGACCTAAATTAGTTTTGTCACCCATATATGCATTTTTGTATTTTTGAATTAATAAATTGTTTCACAAACTGTATAAGGGTAATTAATTTCCCACCTACAAAATTTTTTTAAAGAACAACGGGAAAATAGTTCCCACCACTATTTTTTTATTACTTTTTCAAATTATTTTATATTTCAACAAAAATATGTTTTATTTACCTCCTTTAGATACCAAAAGTATATAAACAAAC
This sequence comes from Diabrotica undecimpunctata, assembly GCF_040954645.1. NCBI lineage: Eukaryota > Metazoa > Arthropoda > Insecta > Coleoptera > Chrysomelidae > Diabrotica > Diabrotica undecimpunctata. The sequence goes on from NC_092809.1 coordinate 151,021,334, forward strand.
AAATTAATTCTCCTTATATCCCATGTCTTATTATTCCCAGGGTTAATATTCTAACAAAAATATATTTCATTTTATTTAATGCACATACACAATAATTTTACGGCATCTCTAAGGATGCATCTTACATTCATTCTATTTCTGCCATTCATTGGTTTGAAGTATTTTTCATTCCTTCGTTGTGAGCTAAACTCTAAATTCCTTATTTCACTTTCAATGTTCACTCATTTCTTCTTTTCACTTTAAAGATTTTAATATTCTTACTTTTGTTTTTCAATTAATTATAGTTTTTTCAGTAATTATGATATTTAGACAAAACGTATACTCACTAACGCCTGTAAAAATATTCCGAAAAAATGATGGTAAATTGAGTAATATTTAATAATTTAGGTAACTAGTTTAAAAAATGATGACTATAAAAAACTAGTTCGGTTATCAATTATTTTTTTTTTCAACGAATAAAATTTTCAAAACCTTTTGGTCCAGATGGTCCAAAGTCCAAAAAGTCCAAAGTAAAAAATCATAAGTGGAAAACGTTAAAAGTAGTTGAAACTAGCTATGTAAAGAGATGTAGAAGCCCTTATCTTCCATGAAAATCATGCTGAATTTTAATATATTAATGAAATGACACTAGGTCGATGTTATAAGATTTTTCATGAAGGGAACATACATCTTCCCTGCTCGAAAGGGTGGGAAAAAATTCTAAAAAGATTATCTTTTAAAAAAGCTGAAAGCTCATTTTTTTACCTTCTCTCCCTGCTCGAAAGGGTGGAAAAAAAATTCTAAAAAGATTATCTTTTAAAAAAGCTGAAAGCTCATTTTTTTACCTTCTCTCCGGCCTAATCAATCGGCAGTTATCATTAGTTGGATAAAGTTGTCCACCCTGTCGAGCAAGGAAGATGTATGTCCCCTTCATGTTAACTTTTTTAGTTTATTTTTTTGGCGTAACTAAACTTCATTCCCAATTGAGCTTTCCTTCGAATCGAATTTAATAATTGTTTTTCATCTAATCTTAAAATACAGTCAAGTTTATGTCATTAATTTGGTTTGTTTTTGTGTTTTAACCATGTTTTAGCACATGTAAGCTTATTCAATTCAAACGTTTATTAAGAAACAGATAGACTACCGTGGGACATGGTAGATAACTCAGTTAGATAGAGCGTAGACCAAGACCAAGACTGTCTAAGTCTCGTCTTGTTCTTGCATTTGGGCAACACTAGTTTCTGGATTTTGTTGTCATCAACTTTAGAAGTTGTTCACAAATAATATTATGTGGAGCAAGACAAGCATATAATATAAGCATATGCTATGTTTATAATAATATTATCATACGACCAAAGTTAAACAAGATCCAATCAAAGGTCCACTAACGGTATTGGTGGGGCTATGCCTAAAATACAAAAAATATCTTTTTTTGGTTCCTGGTTTTTATTTTAGGAATTATTGTGCATAGATGATGAAGCTATCAAAAACCCTACGAATTAAAATTATTAGAAGTCCTAATTAAGGAACCTAATGTATGTTTTTCAATTTATATTAATGTCGTTGTATTTATTGTCTCTTGCAATATTGATTTTTTGCTGATTATGCTCTTTTTTTATGTGTGGGAATTTAAAGATTCATTTTACTAATAGTTATATAATGCTTTCATTTTAAAACCATTAAAGCAATAAATTGGGTAAACTGTAATAAAATTAAAATAAAACCAAATACGGCATCATGAAGACCCGCGTATTATGTAAATTACGACCTAACCCTATATTGTTTTTTCGAGAGACTGTATACATTGGAATTTGTTCATTAGGGTCTGAGAATGTATATATGCGTGCTTCTGAAAGCCACAGAACGAGGTATGCGACTACTGATAGATAAATGCTTTCACGTTAAATGTTTGGCATAAATATCTGTAACTTATGTTTGAAGGCAGGCTCCACGAACTTTCTAACCATAAACAACCCATTGTTTTATTCGCTATTTTAAATTTGATGTGTCATCATTAATATATAGATATTTTCAGCATACATAAATTGAATACTTTTCATAGTTTTTAGTTTTCTTTCTGAAATAGTTCCAAACCAAAACAAACTCATGTTTTCAAAATCGAAACTTTGAAGTTAACAATTTCAAATCGACTAAACAATCATGAAGGTTATAGGCCATGAATGGTTTCTGAAGGTTAATTTTTTTAAGTTCAAGAATTAACTAAAAATATTTGAAAAAAGAGTAGATTATCACTTAGAATTGAAGTGTATTAACCTGTTTGTTCCAGGGAAAAAAACAATATGGAATTTGCATGGTACAAACAGTCAGTCGGTCAGTCAGTCCACAAAATACTTCGGTACAGAGACGGTCTTAAGGAGTTCCAAAAAAGCGCCGAAAACCGGAAAAAAGCCTGGAACAGAAAGTCCCACTAAGAAAGTACACCAAAAGCACATGACAAAATATATCTGTATCTGTACAGTAGGGAGGGCGATTTAAGTCTCACAGTACTTAGGTCACAATTAACCCATTGTGCATCCTCCCAGGAAGCTGTCGTCCTTAGCTCATTGTCCATCCTGCTATATCCAGGAAGGTAGACAAGTTACCAGAAGACATCTTTCTTATATGAGCAGGTGTAGACCAGGGCTCGCCGAACGCATCCACTCGTATTGACGATAACTCCGGATATTCATATAGAACATGCTCGACAGTTTCGTTTTCTCGTTCACACTTTTTGCGTGTAGGTGTGTCTACTAGTGCCAGTATGTGGAGGTGTTTCCTTAATTGACAATGACCTGTCAACCGTAGGTCATTCGCAAGTTCTTCTTTGATGCTGACTTTTCAAGGTTCTTTAATATTACCCTGACTAGTCTACATCCTTGCCCTTCTTTTTTCCCATCTTTTCAAGGCGTGCGTGTGGGAGTAACATTTGGCAGCTTCCGCGATTGTTGTAGTTAACAAACCAAAAAGATCACCAGATCCTAAGAGTTTTAGTCCTGCCACCTTCCTAGGTCAGCAATATGGTTGCCCTTATTCCCATTGTGTCCTTTAGTCCACCTGAAGACACTTAGACTGTTCAAGGTTAGTAACGCTTGTCTGCTGTACGTGCAGATTATTATGGTTCTTCCGGCTATTCCTTTCCAAGTTCTCTCTTGTGGCTATGACCAACCAGTTTTGTCTGAACTACGCTGGCATTTTTTGCCCAAACAGAACTTTATTCTAAGGTTCAGTGATCTGGAGTATATCCCTAATCCTGAGGTTCCTTCCATTTTGGAGCCTTCAATGTATATGAAAGACGCATTTGCCACGTTTGACTTCCTATGCTTCGATTTTGTAGGATTTGTCGAAAACAAATTGATTTAATTCAGTGGCAGCCTATCTGGAGCAGGGGTAGCGCATTGAGCTCTCCCCGCCATTGAACAAGGTTTGCACCGCTGAGCGCAATCGCATCATTGTCACCAGCGCCACCTCTTTGACATATATGTCTAGAGGGCCATTCTTCTTCTTAGGGTGCCTGTCCGTTCCGAACGTTGGCGATCATCCTGGCTATGATGACTTTGTTGGTTGCTAAACGAAATAGCTGTGTTGAGGTCTTTCTATACCATGCTCTCAGGTTAGCAAGCCAGGATATTCTTCTTCGTCCTGGTGCCTTTTTCCTTCAATTTTACCTTGCAAAGTGCATTTGAGTAGCTCGTATCTGCCTTGATTTCTCATTATATGTCCCAAGTACTGCAGCTAACGGCTCTTCACGATGTTGACCAAATCCGCAGTTGTGTTCATCCTCCGCAGTACTTTTTCATTGGTGACTTTGTCCGTCCATGGTATCTTCAGGATCCTTCTGTATGACCATAGCTCAAAAGCCTGAAGTTTGGATAGAGTTTCCGCCTTCAATGTCCACGTTTCTACTCCGTACAGAAGCACTGAGTACACGTAACATTTAAAGAGCCTTATTTTTGTGTCTAGGGTGAGGTCATGGCTTTTGATGATTGATGTCAATAAACAACTCCATTGCAGCAGTTGGTGTTGTATTCATGGCACCCTTTAGGCAAGCCATCCGCTGAATGTAGTTTAGTTTGTTGAGATTGCCTGTAGCACTTTTGGTATACAAGCAATAGCTCTGTAAGTTAGCATTAACCTAAGGACAGTAGTATAGATCCAGGTGATCACCCTGGGCGAAAGGCCCCAGGCGCGTCCGACCATTCATCGATACGGCTCATAGGCAAAATATGCTTTTTTGGCCCTACCATCTAAGCGGTAGTTCTATGTTAACTTCCTGCCAAGTGTAATACCAAGGTGTTTCACCTATTCAGGAAAGTTTAGACTATAGTTTAGGATCCTTGCGGTACTAAGCATATGATTCTTCGTTTTCTCGGGAAAAGAACAATCTCTGTCTTCTTAGGATGACAAAGTATATTTCAGTATATTGGACGGTCATGCTTTCTATTCCAAATCCCAATACTGACATACGTATGTGAATTTGGGAACTTAAAACAAGCGAAAAGAAGAATGATAGACGCCACTGAAATGGTCTGTTCGAGAAGAATGTTACACAAACTCCGTGAACCACCACAAGACAAATAATTTAAGTTAAAATGAGCTAAAGGTCAGCAAACGGCTCTTCAGCGCAAAGTCTATTTCCAGTCATTAATATACTTTGGAGAGAAACAGAATACAGAAAACATGGAAAGACTTATTATCCAAGGAAAGATAGAATGGCAAAGATCACGAGGAAGATCTCCCAACAAGATGGGTCGACCAAATTACAGGAATATACAAAATACCTATGCATGAGTTGACCAAAGAAAAGACCAGTCATTGACCAGACAATACACACTACATGGGGGGGGGGGGGTTAGGATTGAGGAGTGGGAAACTATGGAAAACGAGCAGGATTGAGCAGTAAGTTTAGAATCATAACAGTATGCGCCAGTCAAGGAATACCTGCATACAATGAGGCTGTTTCATACAGACTTACACTGGACACTTTATGGCAGAGAACCTGAAATAATCAACTATATTATTTTGGCTAACTGCGGGCCTGCGGGGCACTAGAAAGTTCCACTCAAACGCGGAAAACACTTTTTGAAGATAACTAAGTAACTCTAAAACATATTGTACCCATCTACTAGACTTGTACAAGCTTGTACAGAGTTTCAAATTGTAGAATGGGTATCATGAATGAGGTATCAATTGGCTAAAGTATTACTGGTTTACAACATAGCTAGTAGAAAAAAGGAAGAAATAATTCGGACATACGGCTTATACACCCTGATAACAAATGTTTTACTTGAAAATATTGCCTCATGTTTTTAAGAGTATTTTTGTACACTTAACATATACCAATAATTTTCATTACCTTTATTGTACATCACATAACATTTCGTACATATTTACAAACCATCTGCCTTCATAGTACCTCTATAGTACCAATAAACTTTATTTAATTTTGGCAGTAGGCCTGGTGTCAAATTAAAGTCATAATTATATATGTAAATAATCATCTGCCCTAATACTCGAAGCATCCGTTTTTACCGTCAGCTATAACCTCATTTAAATGACACCTGATGGTTGTTTCTATTGATTATTATTAAGAAGCAGCTGCGAAAATTTCACAACAATAGAGACTCGGACCTTCAATTCTTACCGGTATAATCGCAACTGCGAGCATTGGTCAAGGATATCGCGAATGATCTTAACTTTGTTCGAGATTTGGTGAGTTCTTACAATACTAAATTGATGTAATTATTTTTGTATGTCAAACGAACAATAGCGAGAAAAATAATTGTAGCGCTAACAGAAGCACATTTTGAATGGTTATCGTACCATCAAAGGTTAGTTTTGAAATAATATTGTCTTAGATTTGCTCTAATTTATGTCCCTTTATAAAAATGCCCATTTAATATTTGTCGATAGCTCGATAGCTAATATGTATGTAATATGTAGTATGTAATAACTTCTTTATGTATTAAATCAAGGAATTTGTTGGTTGTATAATAAATAAATGCGTCAGTTTAAAACAAAACAATTTATTCCAACAAAGCGTTGAAATATAAATACAAAAAAACAAATAAACACTTTAGTTCAACAACTGCAATTTATCTTTCAGAAGTACTAATGAAAATCGATTTTGATGTTTTTACAGGTATTTTTTTTTGTTTTGAGGCTTACTTCGAATTCATTTACTTACTTTAGCTGCCGTTCACAGTATCAATTGGTGGAGAGCGAGTCGTGGGTTCGAAACTAGCTTTTGGAATTGGTATTTGTTTCAATAGAACGAATTACCAGAGATAAAATAAAATGGAACAGCTAGGTAGATATATAGATAAGGCAAAATTAAGATAGATAAGAAGGAAAAAATAGAAAAAGGGCGCCACTTAACTTTTTGTAAACAAAAGGAGAAAGTTAAGATACCTTAGATCTAGAACAAAGTTTAGAAAGAAGAAATTATGTTCTGAAAACCAAAAATGTTGAAGATATTGAAGTTACAATTGTTGATTATATGTTGGTAAAACACTTGGGAAGATACCCAGCTAACTCATACTTGGGAGAAGGTTGATCTGCACACCAGTTTCTGATCCTAAGGATGGGTGTACTGCGGCATGCTGCTGTGGTAAAATTTTCAGTTAAATCGTAGATTTCTACATGCAGACCCTGTAATAATTACAAACCCTAACGTAATTACAGTTTTCTATCGATACATTCATTGGCTGAATTGCCAAATTGTCTATCTATCTCTAATCTAATTAACCTTCTTCGGTCCATCTTTGGACATAGGTCTCCCCGATCCTTTTCCATTCTTCTCTGTCTGTCGCTACAGTCATCCACCTAGAGCCCATGTGCTTCTTGATATCATCTGCTTATCTCATTTGGGGCCTTCCTCTGCTTCGTTTATATTCCCACGGTCTCTCAACTTATAACAATTTTGTTCCATCGGTCTTCTTTTTGTCTTATATTGTGTCCGGCAAATCTCCATTTTAATTTTGCAACTTCTTGTCTAACATCCCATACATTTGTTTTCTCTCTTATCCACTCGTTTCTCTTTTTATCCATTAGTCTTATGTGCAACATTTGTCTTTCCATTGCTCTTTGGGTTTTTATGATTTTGTCCACGTTTGTTTTATCGTACTTCAACGAACTATTATCGCACCTTGTATATACAATATATTATGCATCTATAGACATAGGTTTTTTTATAGATATATACTTGTAGATTGTAGATTTTATGACATCGTAGAATCACAAGAAAATTAATAAAATTGTATGTTTGGTTTTCCCGCTTTATAATAAATTCTAAAAAAGTAGTTTTTTGAGTTTTTTCGAAAACGAAAACATAAAGTTTCCTCAAAATTTGTCAAAATACTTCTAGTGGTCACATATACTTTCTCAAATTGTTTAAAAATTTTTTGAATGTGTAGTTTGTCTTTTGGGGTGCAGATCAACCTTAATCATAGTAGTCAGTACAAGTCCAAATTGAAAATGGAATAAATAATACCATTTAATTAATAGAGGTAACAAACACAGTTGAATTTGGACTATCGATAATTTTTCTTCACTTTTAACACTATTCTAACAATTTTTTTTATTTCATTTCAGGTAAAAATTAAGTACTTCTAGAATAGATACGGAACAGGTATAGTAATTTTTGTCTTTTTAATTAGTTAATTAATCAAGAAATCGATTCGAACTAAACTTAAGTAAACCCTTTGAATTTGGTAGTTACTATCATGCGCCATTGCGTATTGACTTTGGGGTGGAGTATAAACATCAGACATTTTATATATGCCTATGGCGTAGAATAGAATGGAGTAGAATTTAAATTTAAATTCAAATTAAATAATAAAGATTAAACACAGTATTTAGTTGATAGAAGAGTTGAGCGCCAACGATTTTTAGAAGAAAAATAGTAAAATAAAACAGAAAGTTAACAAACGATTAAAATCAACAAAAATTGGAATAAAATAAATATTTGAAGAAAAATAACAAATGTGTAAGGTTTGTAACATTACAGCGTTACAAAAATAACTTTTTGCTAAAAAAATAACTCATAATTATTCAATTACACGTTTTTGTTAAATTTATTGCATTTTAATACATAAAGATATCAATAAATACACATTGTACCGTTATCTGTCTTCGTTCTTTAATAATAAAACATAAATTAATTATAGCAGCAAAATTTACGGTTTTAAGCATCACACGATAGCAGTTTCCATTTTCGAGGAATATATAAAACAGTAATCAACCTCTGAACACACCTTTCCCATTAAACCTACTTTTGCAAGTTTTAATTGGATTTGATAAAATACGATGCTTAATTCACCATAATTTTAGTCATTCTTCGGACTTAGGCGTTCATTCTGATAAACGCAACAATTTATTCTAAATACAATAATTCAATAATATCGGATCAACTCCAATAAAAAAAAATTGTTTTTAAATGTTTCTTTTGTCATTTTAGTTTGGTTTAAATCTGTTTTGAACTTAAACAATTGAAACATCAATTTAGAGGACTTTAACTTGAAAATAGCTCCACTACCTATAAAGTTTTTGTTCCTGTGAGTGATCTAAAGCAATCAGACTTGGTTCTTGAACTTGATTATTTCTAATATCTAATGTATAAAAATATAAATGCAATTGCATGTTCTTATTCTCCACAGATTTCGACATCATTTTCTTTTTCCTCTAAAATTGTATCATTCAAAAACCATTAAATAGATAATAAAAGCAAATCATAAACCCACTTTTGCTAGAAGATATGGATGATAAGTTCTGCCATGTTAAAACTTTTATGATAAGAATTATTGTGTGATGCATTTTTAGATGCACTTATTGTTAAATGCAGTTAAACTTTATTTTATGTTCGAGAAGAGCATTTGAAAACAGTAAATTATCAATTTGTAGCTAAATTAGCGAGTAAATTTTCATTCACTTATAAAGACCTACTGCTACTTACTAGTCATGCGAGTGCAGATTTGTAAATCAGTTTTATGACCATTTCTTCAACACTTTTTGTTGGATTTTACGATACCTAATGATCAAGATTACGAATAATTAATTTTAGAACACCGGTACACAATAGGCAGGCACTGTTGCTCAGTCTGGGTAGATTATGGGCGGGGTCGTTCTTAGAGATGAGAAATGTAAGAAATAAAAGATACTAAACGACAAAAAAAGGAAATAAGGAAGAGAAGAACTCTTCGAAAAAAAAAGGGCGCCACTTTAAATGTTTGAATCCCAAAACACAGAAATGTAATATTCACAGGTTAAAGAGAAATAATGCAAATATTAAAGAGTAAAATTCACTACCTATATCAAATTTTTAATCATAACACATGCGGATTGTCTTATTGAACTCTTCGACGAACTATCTACTAAGTCCTCTCTTTAATGGATTAACTGTGTTAATAAAATAAAAAAATATACTATATAAAAGTTTAAAATGTACAAAAAGAACAAAAAATTACTGTCTAGTTCATCCACCTTGGGTTAAACATGTTTAATCAACACCGAATTCATTTTTACATGTAAAAGACTAAAACTATTCAGTTTTATAATCAGAATAATTAAGGACACATTATGTATATAATTAGTCGTAAAATTCTCATTTGTCCGTTCAAGAGGTGGGAACTTTTGTCCCCAACAACGTAAATCTAACTTTGATATTCGGCATATTGATTTCCTAACTGACAAACATTGCCGAATATCAAAGTTAGATTTACGTTGTTTTTACGGCGTTCAGTTGCCAATGTCACTAGAAATTTTTAGACACAAAACACCAATCCTGCAATAATTGCAGATATAATTATTTTTGATTGTACGAAGAAAATAACAAAACGGATAAGGTTTAAAATTGATATTTTAGGGGAAGTCTAGCTGAAACTCCGACTAATGCAAATATAGAAGAGTATAGGTTTAAGGCACTTTCAACAGCTGTAGTAATTCTTTTACTGACTGTTATAGTGGGACACACAGTATACTTATCGTTCTAGTTTATATTTTTTATAATTGGTATGCACTTTTATAGATCACAATATTGAAAATATCTACGGTTTCTCTTATAAACCTTCACATAGTAGACATACCGATACTTAGTTACATTCTCCCGACAAAAATACTTTATATCAATGCTTTACCAAAGCATAATATTATTCCAAAAATTCACCTGTTCGACATTTATATACAAATAACAAATAACCTACACACTATTTTAATTTTTAGGTTACTCAATCGGTGAAACTAAAAATAAAAAGAGTCATTGACCTGTAAAAGGTGCTGTTTGGTTTAAGACATCCAATATTAGAGTTCAATGAAAACTACTTTTTTTAATTAATGTCAGTTTTACATTAAACGTAATATTAATGTACTAATGTTTTTATATACAGGGATCACACTCAAAAGAGTCCGCTTCGATATTTGGCATTAACATTAATTGGATTTTGTGAAAATGCTTAAACCAGTCATATAAATATCTATCATTTGTTACATATTAAATAGATAATTTGGCATACTATTTATTTTCTTAGTCTTAATCTCACAAGCCAGGTTAAATAGAGAACTTCAAAGAGCATGTAGGGAAGATAAAAATAATTATATAAAAGAAGAATGCGAAGAACTAGAGAGACATGCAAACCGGTATGAATCCCATGAGCTATATAACAAAGTCTGATATCTATCCAGGGAATTTAAACCAATCACACAAACAATAATGGATCAAAACCAACATATTATAAATGACGAGAAAGGGATTGCGAAGGTATGGAGAAAATATTGTCAAAGTCTATATGCAGATGATCTCCAGAATGCAAATCACGACGAGTTCACTGCAGAGAGAGAACCAAACATTCTAAAGTCAGAGGTAGAAAAAGCAATCAAAAAGTTAAAAAATAGAAAATCTCCGAGCACGAGCACAACAATCTGCTCTACGAAAATGAGAGAATACTTGAGAGATGGAGACAACACATGGAAGAATTACTCAAGGAAGAGCAAGAGACAGAAGTCAGTGTTTCTGGATGTTCAGGATCAGAAATAACGCTAAGTGAAATAACATATGCAATAAATAGACTAAAAACCAACAAAGCACCTGGACCTGATAACATACGAGATAAAATATTGAAACTATTTGAAAACAATTAACTCACCAACGAGTCTACTGAACAAAATCTATGAAACTGCAGAATTTCCTACAGATTGGCTAGTTTCCACCTTCATCCCTCTCCCCAAAAAGGCAAATGCGACCAGATGGTCTGATTACAGAATTATAAGCTTAATGAGCAATGCACTCAAAATCCTTCTTTCTGTTATTTACTCTCGCATATATAGAAAACTTGAAGAAAACATTAGCAGTGTTCAGTTTGGGTATAGAAGCGGACTGGAAACGCGAGAGGCCCTATTTTCCATACAAATATTGATACAAAGAGCTTGAGACGTAAATTGCGAAGTCTACGCATGCTTTATAGACTTTGAAAAAGCATTTGACAAGGTGCAGCATCAAAAATTATTTCAGATACTAGAATCTAGTATTGATGACAAAGATTTACGCCTAATTAAAAATTTATACTTACAGCAAAGGGCATCTGTACGAGTAGACAACGATACCTCACAAGAATTAACGATTAAACGGGGAGTACGTCAGGGATGCATTTTATTACCGACGTTGTATAAAACCTATAATTATCAAGGGTGAAATCATAAACAATTTAAGATATGCGGACGATACGATTCTGATTGCTGATAATACGGAGGATCTGCAAACATTAATAGACCATGTAGTGGAAGCCTGTGACAGATAAGGCATGAAATTAAACTGTGAGAAGACCAAAATTCTTGTAGTAAGTAAAAACGACGTAATGCAGCACCTATTGACAGCTAATAATGAACCCTTGAAAATAATCGACAAAATTACATACATTGCCCAAATAAGGAATAGGACCACTCACAGAAATAAGATGTCATATAGAAAGGCGAGAACTGTCTTCAATCGCCTCAGAAAGATTTTATGTAATATGCACCTGAACATTGAGATAAGAACACGATTTTTGAGATGCAATGTATTTTCTACCCTTTTATATGGAGTCGAAGCCTGGAGCTTGACGGAGGCTACATCCAAACGATTAAAAGCCTGCAAAATGTGGTGCTACCGCCGCATGCTCAGAATTTACTATATCCATCATATTACAAACAACACCGTGATCCAACGTATGAATAAAGATCTGGAAATTATGCGTATCGTGAAAATCAGAAAGATGACATGTGTTACGCAATGACTTAGGGCATGTGTTACGCAATGAGAAGTATCAACCAATTCAACTAATTTTACGAGGCAAGATAGAAGGCAAAAGATCTCAAAGGACATCATGGTTGAAGAACATCAGACAGTGGGCAGGAATGACTACCATACATCTATTTAGAGCAGCTGTCAACAAAGTTGTAGGGACCAACGTGATTGCCAACATCCACAGAGGATAGGCACCAAAAGAAGAAGAAGGAGATTATAATAATTGGCTCTATTGTTTTTTCTCTTATCACGTCGAGTTTCTAAACTTTTTGCTCTTCTACGACGTATGCTATAGTTTCACGACGTATAGTATAGCAATGGAGCCAATTGCCAATCTGAACTATATCAATTTCTGAATAATAAGAAGATGGAACCGAAGTCTTCGTTCATCTTCTCGAGCAGCGGCTGGTGACCATCCTGGAATCCAAAATACTGTGGAGAATGAACCGACAGTTACTAAAATTCTCTGAACCAAATTGTTTTAATTTTAAAATTTACTTTTATTTTTCAAACTATTATAATCCAAACAGCATTTATTAGGTCAGAGGTGGAGCCCCAACACCTTTTATTTTGCACGAGTATCTCGTTAGTGTTGCCAAACAAAATATTTTACGATAGAAATTACTGCAATGTAAAGATAACATTCTCAACATTTTATAAATATTGATACCTGTCTATATTTTGCAATTTGTTTATGAAGATTTGTACAGAATTTTTATTTTATAAATGTTTTTGGTCGTTTAAAATATGGTGTTGTTATTCGAGGTTCGACAGTCTTTAACTTCTCGAATTATACATTTTATTTTTCCCTTCAATACGTCGATCGTGAGATTTTTTATACAGCTTCTTGAGATGTCCTTCTTTCAGGTGGTGTGTCTACCCCTAAAGCGATTTCCTTCTATGCCTTCTACAAAAATAGAAGTTCTACAGAAATAGAGGTTCGACAGTCTTTAACTTCTCGAATTATACATTTTATTTTTCCCTTCAATATGTCGATCGTGAGATTTCTTATAAAGCTTCTTGAGATGTCGTTCTTTCAGGTGGTGTGTCATACCCCTAAAGCGATTTCCTTCTATGCCCTCTACAAAAGTATGTGTAACTTTCATTTTCTTTCAATTATAGTCCTCCTTTTTGCGAATGTACTTTGATGAGGGTCTTTTGTCGTTACTAATTTAGAGACCAAGTTTCCACTCCATATAGGACTGCACAACTCCTAGCACAATTCTGAAGATATGACAATGTAATAAGCGCATTCTTAAGGGAATTCTTATAGGTCTATTGGTTGATAGCTTTTGTATCTTCTTAAATGATGTTCCAGCTGGCTCTATGCTTTTGATTGTCTGAGATAAGTCCGACTTTTCATTCACAGAACAGTTCAAATATGTGTATGATTGTACTCTCTCCACAATGTAGATCTTGATATGAGTTGGATCGTTAGCTATGTTTTTGTTTTGCTGATGACTATTCATTTGGTTTTCTTTGTATTACATTTTAAACCTATTTGTTTACTATGGTCTATTATCGCTGGTAGAAATATCTCTAAATCTTCAGCCGTTACTAGCAAAATTTGGATATATATAACACACGAGAATTGGACCATGGCTCAATGGAGTAACGGGATGTTTACTGACGAGTCCAGATTTCTTTTAAATCATGTTGATGGACGTGTTAGAGTCTGAAGAAGACCAGGCTAGCTCTCTTTAAATACCACCATTTAATAAACCCAGGCTTTTGGCAGAGGTTCAATTATGGTTTAGGATGGGATGGATAACTTTAAATGGTCACTCTGATCTAGTAGTTATTCGGTAAGGCGCGATGATGGCAGAGCGGTACATTAACGAAGTTGTTGAACCACATGTTTTTTCATTAGCTGTCAATATTGCTCCAGAATATATCCTTCAGCAAGATAATGCGAGACCGCACGTGGCCAGGATAATGCTAAATTATTTGACTATCCTATGGAGAGGCCAGCGAGGAGTCCAGATTTAAATCCCATTAAACACATTTGGGATACAATAGGGAAACGCTTAAAGGATAGTCAGGCTTTAAGAAACATACATGTCGAGCAAGTTCTCGAGAAGAATGGGAACAATAACTAGATCAAGAAACTATTCAAAATTTAATTAAAAACATGCCTGGATATTGTGCAAAAGTTCGGCGAGTTAGAGGAGCTCACACGCCCTATTAGTTTTGTTTTAAAATAATTTTTCTTAGCAACGCTGGTATTAAAAAAATAAAATGAATTTTTTACATTTTATTACATTTTAGTTTTTTTCCCAAGAAAATTTACAGTTCAGTACCAAAAATTTAGATGTAATTAAATAAAAATAACAGAATCATAAAAGAATTAGTTCAAAACTACGAAGATCTTTATAAGTGGTTCCTTTTTCGTGTTGATCAGTGTATAATGGATTATACAAATGTGTCCCTAAAGGCCGGTTTTCATGCTACGTCTTATTGTACGTTTTGTTGGATAGGACAAATCCTATACAATAAAACGTGGCATGTAAACAGCAAAACGTACGTCTTGTCGAATCGAAATGAAATCCAAGGTCAGATCGTAGAAATGATGGGAGAAGCATAGTTTTGCGAGAACTGATAGGATAAAACGTTACGTGAAAATACATGTTCAGACTAGTCGTCCGATCTTGACTTGTTTGACGACTAGTTCCACTGCAGTTCGTTTCATTTTTCCTAAAAAAAGCCTAATAATGTCAGATTTGCGGCAATACACCCACGATTTTCTCGGGGAACTTATTGAATTGAATAAAAGTTTTTAAGTAGTTATGTTTTAAAACCAAGTAGGTTGCATTACAGGTTTCAGGAATTATTTGGCTTAACGCTGGTTTGGATATTATGATTGTGAACTCTCAAGTCCTTGACGGTGCGTCCTGTTGTAAGATTCTGAGAGTTGCTGTGAGTCTTTCATCGGGTGTAATGGCTTTTCTCATGAGGTGTCTTATTTCAATATGTATGGTGTTACCAACTCTAGCAATTGACAATAGCCTGAGGTGTCCATTTGCAAATAATTGCGCCAGTCATGTGGTTCACCTCTTTTAGTAACAAGACGTAGGAATACTGGCTTCTTTTTAGAAGCCCACTCTCTTGACCATCTTGTCTTTTCCCTCTTCATCCCCTTTTTCCTCAGTCGTAGTATCTTTATAGTTGAAAAAATAAAAGAAAGCAGCCGTGTTTCCTCCATAATAAAAAAAAACACTAAACAAACTTGACACAACTCAAGACTCTGAATTAGAAATGAGGTAGAAAACGGAAGGAAAAACGTAGTGTGTATACTTTGGACAAAACGTACATTTTGTCGTACGTTTTATATGACCCACAAAACGTACAATAAGACGTAGTGTGAAAACGCGCCTTAAGTAAGCGTAAAAACAAATAATCTATAAAAAAATATTTACACTCATTGAACCTTCGAAAGTTCAGGTTAATGATCCAATATGTTTATTTAACCACTTGTCTGGTCGGTGGAGAAAAAAGATAGTGGAGACCCTTCAAATTTTGGTAGAAATCTGATGTTATCTAGCCGGGAGAAATATCTATTGAATATAATGATGTCTACAATTTAAAGATACTGCACATAGTTGTAGGTTCTTTTTCACAGTCATTATTTACCTGTGTGTTTTGTTTAATCTAATCATAAAACAAACTTCATTGTTGAAAAAAACGTCAAAAAACTGTCAAAGTGTTTAGACGCATTTCAAAGTTTCTCTTAAAAATTTAAATATTTAAACGATTATTTCTTCAGTTCTGAACATGTAAATAGTGAATTATATTAAAATCAAAATCATGTTCGAGTCTAATCTAAAATAGCTCGCAAAGAAGTTAATTTTATAGTGGTTTAATAACTTAAGAAAAGTAATTAAGTATAAAAGTGAAAGTGATTTGTATACTGAATATTGGAATCGTGAGTAGATAAAATATACTTTTTTCATCTATTTGGATTTATATATTTAAGTAAACAACTGCAATCAGTTATAAGTATTATCCAATTTACATGAACTGGTATCACAACGAAAGCTGTAAAACAGCACCGGTTTTAGTCGGATTTTAAAATCCATTTAAAAGATGTCATCTTCCAATCAGCTACCACAAAATGCATCATACTCAAAAGCAGTTAGTCAACCACGTAGTATATTAATCCCAAGCAGAGATCAAGCTATTTTGTTTAACACTCTAGAGAATTGTACAATTAATGACTATCTCGAAGGATTGAGTCAGCATATAGAACCGAAAAATATAATTTTCGCATCCCGTATATCAAACGGTAGAATATGCATATATCTATCATCCAAAAACCTAGTAGATAAATTCATAGCAGAAACAAAGAAAATAATAGTAAATGGAAATATACTAGAAGCGAGAAGATTAATAACTCCATCAGTCCGCTTAATTCTGTCCAATGTATGGCCAAGCATACCTTCTAACATAATAATTAACGAATTAATAAAACTAGGTTTAAATCCTCTCTCAAACATATCATATCTACGGATAGGAGCAACCAATCCTGCCTTTAGTCATATTCTAAGCTTCCGAAGACAAATTTTCGTTTCACCTTTTCCAGACAACTTTGTACTACCTGAATCGTTTATTATCGAGTTGGAACAAACATCATACCGCATATTTATAGCCCAAAACGAAAATTGTTTCAAATGCAAATTAACTGGACACCAGGCAGCTAATTGTCCAAATATTTCACCTTCTAACCATCCTCACAATGATAGTGCAATGCAAACAGAAATAAGACAAAATTCATCAATAAATCATACTCAAAAAGACAATCTACAAAATACTCCCGCAATCTCAAATACCACTCCCTCCACACTTACTACGTCTTCTCAAACCACATCACAAAGAGTAGCAATCCCAAATTTATCAATAAACCAAACCCAACAGTGCTCACTACAAAATACATCCATACATTTGACCACTTCTTCAGTTAACACTACAATCGCAACACCTACATCGTCTGAGTCATCCTCTAATTCCCAAAAACATAAATCAACCTTACCCGAAACAAGTCAACACTTACCTCCAAATAAAAATACACATTTGAATTCTTACGAACCCCAAGTAACTTCGAACAAAGCAACCGGAAAAAGAACCCTAGAAGATGCAATCACGCCACCCTCCGAAGAAAACTTTGAAAAATCTAAGCTTCAATTAAAGAAAAAACCAAAACTGATGACAAAAACTTAAGAAATGACATACCAAATCTCCAAACATTATTGGAACCAGTTAGAGAATATGTAGAAAGGGAAAAGCAATTGTTAAGCTTCGATCAAGTAGTGGATCTATTCGAAAATATACAAGGATCAAAAGACATAATCAGCGTAACAAAATTGTACTCAGAAGACTCTTATGTACTTATAAAGTTTCTAACGGAATTACATTCATACTACATCGACAAAAGAATGAAAACCAAAAGCACCAAATTAATACGAAAACTTGGCAAACACATAGGTTTACTCTATACAGTGAAAACTTCATTATCGGAAGAAGATTCCGACTCATCGGTAAATAATTCCTCTAAAGAATAATAATATCACTGTTGACTTCATGTCTGTTCCATCACAAGTCTTAGGAAAAAACATGAGTATTAAAAAACACAATAAGTTATCTTAAAGACTCAGAACTGTATCAATTATTGTAATTTTTTCTACCTTTACCTGTATTATATTTTTTAGGTCGCTAATACCTTGTGGTTGCAGCGTAAAAAAAAAAAAAACTTCATTGTTATGTTTTCAATAGAAATTTTTCATATTACATAAATCGACTCGCGCAACTAATTAATTTTTGTAATCAATCAAAATCCAATAGTTCATATATAAAATCATAATCTGTTTATAATAAACATGAGTTGTTATATTTTTTCCGTTTATGTTTTGTATTTATTTCATTTATATATGCTATTTTAATGTTATTTTAATAATTTAAAACTGACACAAAAATTTTATGCAGAAATATACCAAACCAGTTTGCAATCGCTTGTATAAATTCAAACAAAAACTTCATCTCCCGTAAACAAAATACTTTTAACTGTACAAACACGAAACCCGTTCGCGTTATATAATATGACAAATATTTTGCATAATTTGGTCGTTTGTATTGGTTTTTATTATTCGGGTCTTGCGTCGGACCGTGGATGTTGCGTTAATTCGGCTGGTATATTATTACACTAAAACTTTGATTACGTTTCAAATTTAATAAAGTTTTATAACATAAAATAAATTGGACATATTCGTTTGTATTTTTTGATTGAAGGTACACAAATCAAAATTGATTGCATTGGATAAAAAATGCATTGTGGATTTAAATAATAAAGAGCAGAGCATGCATAAATATTTAAAATCTATTGTTTGTTGATGGGAGAATTTTTCAGAGGTTTTAGAATTGTTTTTGCCATTACTGATACGTTCCTTTACAAACCCTAACACAAATTACACCTCAGAAAAGTCAGAATACATATAGTTATTAGAATTCGACCAAAAAATACTCAATAATAATTAATATAAGGTATTTTTAACAGTTTCATTAAGCAAAACTGGCTAAAAACTAAGTACTGTGTGAGCTTCGACAGTGAAAAGGTGTTTATCGATCATATGTCAACTAAAGAAACATATCAATCAACATAAGTTATTGTGGTGTTATTATAAATAAAAATTAGTGAACTAGTGAACTGAATTTGAATCTAATTAGAGATACTTAGGTCAAAACAAATTCCTATTGTCTATATTATCTTTGTCATTAAAAATCAAAAATGGTTGATGTTAATACGTCAGGAGCGTCGAGGTCCTCCTCCATCAAACTCTTTCGTATTCTGTAGCAATAATCAACTCAACTCCAAAATTCCTTTCCAAGAAGCAAGCTATTTTATATAATGCTCTTAAAAATGCCAAACCTAAGGAATATATATATTTGCACTGGGAATAATTATAGAACCAAGATATATTAATTTTTCATCACGAATTTCAAATCACCGTATATGCATTTACCTAGCTAGAGAAGAATTAGTAGAAACTGTCGTGAATCCTGACAAAGGGAGCATATATCAACAAATAATATATGCTCGACGATTCATCATCATCCAGCCTCAAGAGTCCACTGCTGAACATAGGCCTCCTGCTCATGTTTCCAACCCCGTCTATCTTGCGCCGTTCTCATCCAGTTTTTATTGAGTCTTCTTAAATCGTCAGTCCATCTTGTAGGTGGTCGACCGACGCTTCTCTTGTATTCCCTTGGCCTCCATTCCAATAACCTCTTTGTCCATCGCCCATCTGTCATTCTGGCTATGTGTCCTGCCCATCTCCATTTTGGTCTGGCTATCTTCTCGATGACGTCAGTCACTCGGGTTCTTATCCTGATGTCTTCGTTGGTTATTCTGTCTCGCAGAGTTATTCCTAACATGGACCGCACCATTCTTCTCTGCGTGACTCTCAGTTTGGTAGCTGCTGCTTTTGTTAAGGTAAGTGTTTCTGCTCCGTACGTCAAGAATGGGAGGATGCACTGATCAAATACCTTTCTCTTTAGGCATGTGGGTAGCTCACTTTTAAAAGTTTCTCTCAGTTTTCCAAATGCTGCCCACCCAAGGCCGATTCTTCTCTTCAGTTCATGAGTCTGGTTATCCCTGCCAATCATAATTTCATGTCCCAGGTATTTATATCTATCTACGAGTTCTATTTGTTTCCCACCAATACTGATGTTCTGGTTGGGTACCAAATTGGTCATGATTTTTGTTTTCGAGATATTTATATTTAAACCTACACTTTCTGTAGCCACAACGAGTTCCTGTACCATCTCTCTTGCCATACCTAGATCTTCAGCTATTATAAGTATATCATCGGCCTAAACGTAAGTTGTTTAGATATTCTCCATCTATTTTTATTCCCTTTGTCATCCAATCCAAATTCCTAAAAGCATGTTCTAGCACCGTATTAAAAAGTTTAGGTGACATTGGGTCTCCTTGTCTAACCCCCCGTTCTATTTTTATGCGATTACTGTTAGTATGTAATCTGACAGTAGTTGTTGCCTGCAGGTATATTTTGTATAATAATTTAGTATATCTATAATCTAGCCTGCATTCTTTAAGTGCCTGTAATATTTTGCTTAGCTCAACTGTGTCAAAGGCTTTGTGAAAATCGATAAATATTAGAACTAGAGGTTTATTGTATTCCACTGCTTTCTCTATTAGGGGTTTTATACTTTGTAGATGGTCATTTGTTTCATAACTTTTTCGGAATCCTGCCTGTTCCCTTGGTTGAAAAGTCTCGAATTTTCTTTCCATTCTCTTAACTAGTATTCGCGTAAACAACTTATATATATGGCTGAGGAGGCTAATCGGTCTGTAATTCTCTAAATTTGCTTTGTCTCCTGCTTTGTGTAATAGAATCATAGTAGCATTGTTCCAGTCTGTTGGAATATTGGCGCTGTGAAGGCAGTTATTGAAAAGTTGTTTAATTTTTTCAAGTAATACATCCCCTCTAATTTTTAGTGCTTCTGATACTATTCCATCTTCACCAGGGGTTCGATTATTTTTTATTTTCTTCAGGGCTTCTTTGATTTCTGATTTTGTTATATCGACGATTAATTACACCAAATGAAAATGAAAGATTACTGATCTTTAGTGTCTGCAAGTTTCCACTTTCATAGAATCTAATCTTAAAATAATTAAGATCTTAATTAGGACTGAATTAATTTTTTACGAATAGGTACAACCAATCCATAATATGACATAACTATTGGTACACTTGAAATAACTAATACACCTAATTGCTGACAGTATGGGGCCCATAAAAGATTTGATTACTTATTAACTTATAACACAGATATTATATTTTGAACAACTAACTGATTTTTTTATATATAAGGCAGCCAAAACAACAATTAAAGTATATGAAGGAACAAAATCAATACGAATAAATAGAGGCATGAGACAGGGTGACACAATATCACCGAAACTTTTCAAACAGGCTCTGGAAGATATTTTTAAAAGATTAGAATGGGAAGAAAAAGATATAAAAATTTGTGGACAACGCTTGAACCATCTAAGGTACGCTAATGACATCGCATTGATAACCGATAAAAAAGAAGAATTATTTGAAATGATAAAGAACTGGACGAAGAAGCTGGAAAGATAGGCCTTAATATGAATTACAGCAATACCAAAATCATAACAAATACAGATGAAGACATCACAATGAGGATTGGACAAAATGAAATAGAACAAGTTCAGGATTATATATATCTGGGTCAAACTGTAAAACTTAACAAAGAAAATAAAACAGCAGAGATAAAAAGACGAGTTAAACTGGCATGGGCGGCATTTGGCAAACTAAGCTACATTCTTAAGAACAAAAGATATTCACAGCATCTTAAAGACCAAAGTATACAATCAACGCATACTCCCTGTTCTCACTTGGTTCCCAAACGTGGACATTTACACAAACAAACATGGACAAAATCATAAAAACCCAAAGAGCAATGGAAAGACAAATGTTGCACATAAGACTAATGGATAAAAAGAGAAACGAGTGGATTAGAGAGAAAACAAAAGTGAGGGATGTTAGACAAGAAGTTGCAAAATTAAAACGGAGATTTTCCGGATACAATAAAAGACAAAAAGAAGACCGATGGAACAAAATTATAAGTTGGAGACTGTGGGAATATAAACGAAGCAGAGGAAGGCCCCAAATGAGATGGGCAGATGATATCAAGAAGCACGTGGGCTCTAGGTGAATGACTGTAGCGACAGGCAGAGAAAAATGAAAAAGGATTGGGGAGGCCTATGTCCAAAGATGGACCGAAGAAGGCTAATTAGATAGATAGAACTGATTTTTTTTTAAAAATGCTTTAAGATCTCCAGATAAATTGAGTCTACTTATACAGAAGACACAATATACTTTCTTAATTTGTTAAAAGAAATCTATCTTCACATTATATATAAAAACATGAAATGGCGAGGTACTAAAAAATCCACAAAAGCTACCATTTTGTGGATTTGTCCTTTTCCAGAAAAAAAGTGTTTTCCTCAATATCATCATCTATCAGAATTTGCATTCCGTTGTTCCACATTATCTTCCTATTAAGTACCCGTTTCATCGCCCATTTCTTCCCCTCATGGGGGAAGCCAATAAGCAATTCAGTTCAGATATCTGAAAAATAAATAGTCCTCGTTTGTCCCACATATAAAATTCACCGCGAAAATATGAAAATATCGAATATGAAAAATAATTGGTTATAAATGGCACTGCAGAGAACGAATGGATCAATTAAAGTCAAAAATATGAAATAATTTAATAGAATAATCCTTACGGTAATCACTGAGAGAATAGAGAATTTAAAACTGAAGACATTCGGCGACAAACCAAAGGTAGAGGTAGAGGTAGATAAAAGGTACAGGGTGTATCGAAGAGTAGAGGTGGTCATATCAGGTACTGGACGTTTTTTTTTTAATTTTTGGCGATTCTATATTATAATTTCTTTTTCATCGCTATTAAACTTTTATTTGAGTTATTTTTGAAATACTTTATGTTTCTGTGAGTATAGAAACATAAATCACTAGATACGTATTAACTTATCACAGTACATTGCACAAACAGTTTAATTGTTCCTATATTATTATGTCATGCTGTTTGTTTAATATGTATTTCATTAAAAATATCGTAAAGTACAATTAAAACCAGCAACTATTTTAATTGTGACTAGAAATTATATACACTTCACACATTAATGACATACTACTTCATAAAAAGTGTAATTGAAGCTAAACACCCCGCAATCATTTGTAATGTAGATGTATGTAGTAGGTTGACTAGACACAATGAATGAAGTCATGTAAACTGTACGTGGGGGATACAAGAATGTATATACGATAAATTCAAACGTAATAACTAACTGTATACTGCATTTCTATGATATTTACAATAACAAAAATAGAGACTCACGAAATATGGAATGAATTGGTATCTTAAATAAGAAAAATACCATCTACGATGGCAAAAATTAACCTCTTTTATCCATTAAATTTGCAGATATGTACAAATGGTGTAAGGAAACACGTAAATAACTGTAAAGTTCGCCTGACTACCATGTGCGTAATAACAGTGTTAAAACAATTATTGTCTTCAATGTGTGTGTGGACCCACCGTGAATCCACCGAAGGATTCGTGAAGCCACTGGTCAATACAAGAGGAGAAACACACACCTCCTCATAAATAAAGACGGTAATCTGGCGACGACAGTGAATGAGAAGTTGGTTACCTGGAAAATATATATCGAAGAACTTTTCTGGGACGACCGCGGCAACCTTCCGGAAATAAATTGCATGACAGGGCCGTCAATTCTAGAAAGCGAGGTAAAGGCTGCTTTAAAACAGTCTAAGAATGGTAAGGCTATAGGTCCGGACGAAATACCCGTTGAACTTATTAGGGTGATGAGTGAAGTGAGCACGAAGGAGTTAACTGAACTGTTCAACGCCATATACGATTCAGGTAATATCCCAGAGGAATGGCTATTGTCAACATTTGTAACGCTACCAAAAAAACGATCTGCGAAAACGTGCGAAGATTTCCGAACTATCAGTCTTATGAGTCATGCACTTAAAATTTTTCTTAAAATCATACATGCCAGAATTTACAAGAAATGCGAAGAAAATGTCGGTGAAATGCAATTCGGATTCCGCAATTCTATGGGTACACGTGAAGCACTTTTCACCTTACAAGTCCTACTTCAGAGATGCCGCGATGTCAGTTGTGATGTCTATATTTGTTTTATTGACTACGCCAAGGCATTTGACCGTTGTCAGCACCAGAAGATGGTCACCGCACTACAAAGAGTTGGATTGGATGAGAAGGACATTCGGATCATCATGAATTTATACTGGAACCAGCGTGCTCAAGTCAAGGTCGAAGACCAGCTGACCGACCAAGTGAAGATCATGCGAGGAGTAAGACAAGGTTGTGTGCTATCGCCGACTCTTTTCAATATATACTCTGAGGAGATTTTTAATGAAGCCCTCACAAACCTAGACATGGGAATCCGAGTGAACGGTGAATACATTAATAATATCCGCTACGCCGATGACACTGTGTTACTAGCAACCAGCCTAAACGATCTGCAGGCCTTACTAGACCGAGTGCGAACTGTGAGCGTAACATACGGACTGAACCTTAATATTAAGAAAACTAAATTCATGGTTGTCAGCCGTACAAATTTAGATCCCGGGGCACTAATGGCAGGTAGCGAAGAGATCCAGAGAGTCGACAGATTCACGTACCTCGGAACTACCCTCAACGTACAATGGGACTACGCTCAAGAGATTAGATCCAGAATTGAAATGGCACGGTCTACATTTATTAAGTTGAGATCCTTGCTGTGCTGCGGTGATCTCAGTTTGGGAACCAAGATGCGAATAGTGAGGTGCTACGTTCTTCCAGTGTTACTGTATGGAGTTGAAGCCTGGACACTGACGCAAGCCACTGAAAAACGAATCGAAGCCTTCGAGATGTGGATATACAGAAGGATACTAAAAATATCTTATGTGGACCATGTCACCAACGTTGAGGTCCTACAGCGCATGTCAAAAGAAAAAGAAGTGCTTAATTTAATTAAACAACGCAAGCTTGAGTACCTCGGCCACGTGATGCGGAACGAAGAAAAATATCGAATTCTTCAACTTGTTATGCAGGGTAAAGTATTTGGCCGAAGAGGACCGGGACGCCGTCGTATCTCGTGGTTGAAAAATCTCCGACAATGGTTTGGGATGACCTCAGAGGAGCTGTTTCGCAGAGCAGTCAACAAAACCATGATAGCCTTGATGATCGCCAACATCCGGACCGGATAAGGCACTGAAGAATGTGTGTGTATTATACATATACAAACTTTACCATGTCTTACAGGGCCTACATGCAAACAATTTCTTTTCATAATTCATAATTGGTTGGTACTGGGATACTATGAAAGCCATAAAAATAGTTTAGTAATATTATATTATATTATATATATATATATATATATATATATATATATATATATATATATATATATATATATATATATATATATATATATATATATATATATATATATATATATTCTTAAACATTCTTATCATTCCTCTAAAATAACAGCTTAACTGGTAGATGAAAAAGGGGGGTTGAGGTTAATTGGGTATATAGCTGATTGAAAGCCAAGTGTACTCTGTTCAACAATTCATTATATTTCGCAAATTTTCATTGGCATCATCAGATGAGAGCTGCAATTATTTAAAACATGGTAAAATACAATTTAATAATAGTTTGTTGTTTATATACTTACTTAATTGAGGTTAATGGTAGTGCGATTTATTTTAATAACATCAAGTAAAAATTTTTTTGTTGGAATAATGTTGATTGTAGCTATCTTCGAAATGTAACATTTAGTTGTATAATTTAAGTTCACAAATTAAAATATAGGAAACAAACACAATTCAAATATATATATATATATATATATATATATATATATATATATATATATATATATATATATATATATATATATAATATATATATATATATATATAATATATATATATATATATATATATATATTATATATATATATATAATATATATATATATATATATAATATATATATATATATATATATATATATATATATATATAATATATATATATATATATATATATATATATTATATATATATTATATATATATTATATTATATATATTATAGTATATTTCGGTTATAAATAAACCTAAATGTAGTTAAATGACATAGGATGATTCAAAGCTTTTCTGGATACAGACACCCGTGACTCACCCAATACCCTAACGAAGTTGTGCCAGGACGAGATGCCTAGAGTGGGTTAGACCTTTGACACTTCGTCCCGTCATCACTCCGAAGTCGGCGTCCAACTAAAAACCGGTTCTTTGTCACTTTACGACATCAAGATGGAAGGACCAATTAAGACAAATCTCTCCTGATGCTTTGCTATCACCCGAATCCCTTTTTTTCTCCCACACATTCATTGTGAAATCCACACCCACATGAACCACCTGCCTTAGCGAGGCTGCCATTTCCCTCGCGTCGTCTGTCCCACTGTCTCCACCCAGCTCCGAAGGTTCGGATTAGTGACTTAGTCCACTCCGCTACATCACGTATTCGTGTTGCCTCCCACTGACCGATTGAAACTTATCTCTCGACCAGCGTTAGACTTTGTGGACAATCCGCATGTGGGTCCATCTCAACGTTTCGATACCCCCATAGTTAGCTTTTACAGAACTACTTAGATACTCTACATACCCAGAGGCATAAATCAACAGCGGAAGAAGACATTTATGAAAGTTACTCAAATACTCCAAGTATCTAGAGATATTTGGTGCGTATTCTTTCCAAATATTGGCAATCATCATGGCCACTCGTATCTTCTCCGCCGCTGCGCGAAAGAATCCAGTAGTTGACATAGAAAACCAGGTGCGTAAATTCTTAAGCCAGGAAATCCTTATGCGTGCGAGACGTTTTTTTCCATTACTTTCCCCATGAATAATTGACACACTGTGCGTGAATCCATCTCCAGTGCCTAGTGCTTGAGTTATAGTAACTAGCAGCCTTCCTCCAATTCTTAAAAAAATACTTATAAACGTAGCGAAATGTTGACGTCGATCCGAAAAAGACACGGTTCAAACCCGTAGACGACTAAAGTTAAAAAATGGAATTTTACAATTAACACGTTGCCTGCCGTAGAGGATTTTGTAATACTTTCCGTTCACGCCATAGTCACCGAGACGGCATCACAGTTACATTAAAATTCTCGGTCAAATAGACCTCGCTGGCGTGCAGAGCAATTTTTTTCTCGGTCACATAGACCGAGATGGCAGGCAACGTGTTAAATAATATCTCAGGAACTACAAGCTGTACATATCCATTAATATCTCTAGTACAGCATTTCGTGAGCTTTTATGACTATTTATGAGAAAGTTAAAAAAAAGGAAAAATACCGGACAGAACCAAATTCTCCCGCTATTCTCTAAATAGAAAATATACTTACATCAAACCACATCCAAGCAAAGGTCAAGTAGGAACTAAACCAGTACTGGCTGCGGATGAGATCCATCCGGAAGATACATTGAGCTGTATTCTATGACTGCTACACCAATTTAATAAAACAATCAAATCTTTCAACATGATGATTTCCAGCTATAAGGCAAACTGCAACATCAAAGATACCTCTATATATGTCAGTTTGAATCAGATTTACTAGTTATCAAGCCAAAAATTAAACTCAAATATTAAGGTATAGACTATAAGATCAAAAATAGTAAGGCAAAATAGAACAACTTGGCAACCTAACGACCTAATCACGAATTTCCAAGGTACAAAAGACTTGCTTGCCTTAAAATGAATTACAAGATATCTGAGTGGCACACCATCAGCAGTCATGGAGGCCATAGTGAATCCTCTACCTCTGCACATCGTGAGAGGAGAGAATGGGATAATAAGACTGTCACAAAACCACATCATAAACGAAATTAATGATGACCATATAGTAGGTATCCAGATACAGGATTATTGGACATCTCCCCACGAGAAGTATCTATTTCTCAAGGAGAATGTACCTCTGTATTTTGCATATTGCAAGAGAAATTAACACAAAGGCTTTCGAAATTAAGCGAATAAACATATGGGGAATAGTAGGCTAGTGTGGGAATACTTAGAAGAACCGGGTAGACTGACGGAACATAACAGTATCACACTCCTGTAGGGACAGGTCATCGAGAATACATGCCAATAAATAGCTGATGAAGTCGACAGAAACGGAACAGCTGCAGAATACTTCGTTTGGTCAACGGCTGCGAGGCAATAAAGCCTGGATTCGACCACAAGGTAATATCCTCTGGAAAAGTATCTCTGGCCAAGCACATGGCAAAATGTGTATTGGACGAACATAACAATAGGACTGAAGGGCTGAAAAATACAAACAGGAATCAGGTCAGAATTATAACAGCCTAAAAGAAACACCTGCATACAATAAGGCTGTTTCATGGAGACTTAAGCTGCAGACACTGGCAAAGAACTTGAAACAGGTAACCATATTTTGTATAGCTGCGAGAGACTAGATCGCATGCGGCAAACACTTTTTGGGGTGTACCAAGTAACTCAAAAACAAGCTTCCAGCAGCCATGAAGGCCCCATACAGACTACATAAAATAGGTTAAAACATACTGCTACCATTCTGCTACACAGAAAAAGGACTGAAATTATTAAGAGCCAAGGTGAAAAGTATTAATAAGTTGACATTAAAATAGAAAAATGTACGAGATTCAAAATATTAATAGAATGAAAAAAAGAAAAACTTGTGAGAATAGATTAAGTTAAATAAATCACTGTCGGATATAGAAGAGTGAGAGCCATCCTCAAAATAGTGTAGCGATTACCTAAACACTGAGGGGCATGTATATGATAAAATAGACAATTTGCCTAAAATGAAGTGGGAATAAAAATAATAAGAAAAGAAGGCGCTAGATCGTCTACAAACATAAAGGAACAAAAGGAACAAAAGGCTTATTTCTCGGATTATCTAATGTTGGGAGCAGGAAGCTTTGAGTTTCTAAGAACTCTAGCGATGTCTTGTTCTACTTATTTCCGCATCTTTGGAAGGTAAGCTGGAGATGGCTTTTTCAGATTAACAGATGATTGTCTCAATTGGAATGTGACTTGGGTGTATAATAGAATGTGAAAACACTGGTTTGTGGTTTCAGTTTCAGTCAGCGCATAGCATGACTGAAGTGGAACTGGGCGGACCATGGGACCAGAATGAAATGACGGGCGGTGGACTCAAAAAATTACAGTGAAGACCAAGCGCAGAATGAAGAAGGAGACGCCACCACCTACATGATGGATAGATAGTGACAAACGAACGAACGATGAAAACTGGTCGCAGGAAGCTCAAGTCTCAAGCTTATGGGAAAATATGATTGTAAGCTGAACACTGACAAGCAGTAACATCTCTAAAAAACATAGGGAAATAAGAAACCAAAAAAACCAAGAAAACACGTAAAAGAAGAAAAGTTGCGCTGCAGGCTTTATTAATTTTAGAAGGAATAATTAAAATAAGCTCATGTTGGTAAATTTTACATAAGATTTAAATAAAACACATTTTCAAAATATATTGTTAACTAAAGTAGGTAAAAAAAATAGAAAATCGAATAAAGATTCGAAGATTCTAGTCAAAAAAACCGTTTGAAGTTGATATCAGTTTCATATTCCCATATACGTGTCTACAGAAAAGAACGCAATAACAATTTGATCAAAATCATCCAACTACAAATCCAGGCGACACAGACAAATTGTAGGAGTAAGTTGGGTAATATACATATACTATTTTGCTATAAATAGATATGTAAAAAATAAGAAGTTTAAATGTAGTTTCTTAAATAGATATTTTACATTGTTAAATAATATTTTTAGAAACGAGAAACAAAACGGAAATACACTTCCCTTCCATTTTTTCTCTTCCCTTTTGTGGTCTTTAAAATTACGTATAAATTATTTATGATTATAGCATTCCTATATCTTTGTATTAAAAGAGTATGTATGTATATATTGTGGCTAAATATCTATATAGCCATATAGCTCTAGAGAGCTTAAACGGCGGGGTTACGCCGCTTAAGCTCTCTAGATCTATGTTATGAGTCAGTCCTCATTTTCTTTATTTAATTTTTCCTGTTATTTTTCTCCACTGTTTCCTATCTCTGGGTTTTTCTCTCCATTGCCATACGCCCGTCCTGTTAAGATCATTTGTTACTTCTTAAAGCCATATAGATCTTGGTCTTCCACGTCTACTTTTACCAGCTGGTCCATTCCAATATTGAAAATATTGTCGTAGATGGTCCTGATCTCCATATTATGTCCTAGCCATTGTGCCCTTTGCTGTTTTATTTTACAAACTATATCCTCTTTAATTTCGTTCAGTGGTTCATGATTCATTCTTTGTCTATATTGGTTTTCATTAATTTTTATTGGTCCTAATATTGCTCTTAGTATTTTCCTTTCTAGTATTCTAAGGTCTTCCTCTTGTTTTTTTTTGTCATGCTAAGGGTTTCGGCAGCATACATCATAGTCGGTCGAATTATTGTTTTATATATCTTGATTTTTGATTTCTTGCTCAGTAATTTATTTTTTAGAAGTTTTTTATTTCCATGGTATGTCTTATTTGCTGTAATTATCCTTTCTTTAATTTCTGTTTCCCTTTCTCCATTATTTGTTAATAATATTCCCAAATATTTAAACTTTTCTACTTCTTCAAATATATATTTTCCCTGTTTAGTCAAACACGTCTTACAATTAATTAGTAATAAAAAGACAAAAATCTGCTATATTGGTTATTGTCATAAAAAAAATTTTACAACATAATTTCCGATTTCCATGCCATTGTTGCTAACTACTATTTATAAGATTACCTGAACTTATGAACGTTTTCCCCTGTTTGTATGTCGAGTCCTTTCCCTGTACAAGGTTTTTCCAAACACTTATATCTTTTGCTTTATCAAGTTATTACTCTGTATTGTATTACTCTTAGAAACTATGTTATTAAAGCTACAAAGTGGTATTAAAAACGAGAAATGTCAAAAACTGGACTTATTAAGTTCTTTCCCTATGGTCTTCATATATTAAAATAAATAATAAACATGCATATGCAGTAATTGAATTTTGCTAGGTAAGAAATATGTAGATATTGTAATAATAATAGAATATCAATCAATTATGAAGGCAAAAAAGACGTCAGGCAAAAAATTAGAGAATCAGATAGTTTGTTAATATGACAAAATATGGAACATCGATACGCAGCAGAAAAACTGACACTAAACAAAGTTTGTATAATACAAAACTGTTGGAACTACCATAAAAGCAACACAGACTAAATTGGTTATGTCGGGATATTCTTTACCGTATCATTAATCAAAGAAGAACAATACGTAAAAAACGAGATAGTTTGTTCAGAGAACTAAAAAACATTTGAATAAATTTTTTTAATTGGATGAGCATGGCCGTATCTCCATATTAAAAATACCATTTAAAAAAAATGTACCAATTTTTTAGGTTTTATACAAACAATTAGATTTTAAACCGACTAATTGAATAATTTGAATCTTGTCGCTCAATAAACAAATGAATTTTTAAATCTAGTGGCGTCTCTAACTTCGTTGCTGCTACAATCATAATATGCGTCGCTATATATACGCATTAATTCAAATAATTACCTTAAAATTTGATTTGAAAATGCTAAAGTTGTGTGATAAATATATTTTGTTAGTAGGTTAAAAACAACCTGCTCCTATCCGTAGACATAAATACAAATAGACTGAGTGTTACAATACAGGCCTGTTCCTCCAGTGCGACAAAGATAACTGACGTAAAGCAGTCCTTGCATATCTTTCTAATGGGCCGGGTTTATTGACCACGTGACCTAAATTACCAATGGAAAGGTCACATGGTTTACTTATACACAGTAAACTTTTTTTTAAATATTAATGTGCCTTAATTTTTAATTAATAAGAAATAAAGTAACTTTTTAGTAAGACTATTAATTTTTTAATTAATTGTTATGGTACATATTATGAATATTCTTTTTTGTAATATATTTTAAGATTAACCAAAAAGCTTTTTCGAATATCATGAGCTTGCAGTCCGAAGTATTTTATTTATCAGATTTTTTGGCAAATTTTGAGTACCTAATAATTAAATTAATTTATGTTTTATACAGTCTACCATTTCAATTTGTTTAAAGACTTTAATCTATTTAGCGATAAGATTATTGACGGTAATATTATCTCCTTTTATATGTTTGTTTAAGTATTGAATATAGATTTTTTGAAGTTTACAATTTTATTGAAGAGGTAATATTTTTGGTTTTTTAACAAACTTACAAATTCATGTAGAATATAGGTGCCAAAGAAACAGGTTTTATATAAAAAATTACTTCAAATATTTAAAAATTCTCTTTATTTTAAAAATTGAAGAATATTTTAAGTTTTTTCCACTCAGTACGCGGAAAATTTTGAAACTTTTAACAACTGCTGTTGGAAGGGAAGGAATCATGTACAAATACCCCGCTGTTCTAGAAGAAATCTAATTAAAATCAAAGATAGTCACAAACTTAAAAAACAACATTTTATTAATACAGGAACAAAGATGACGTTGGTATTTTACTATAAAAATATCAAAAAAGAGACCACGAAGTTCCTATTGCCGTAATTTCCTTAGTTTTCATTTAATGTAAAACTAATGACATCGTAAATTTTGCCCCAATCGTCCCCATACACGAAAGCTAGTGTAATAGCCCTTTAGAAAACAGCCTGTCTCGGAACGTTTGAAGCAAAATACAGATAAATAAATTCAAATTCGTTTCGAGAACTTCAAATTGCAAAACGTTAAAATGTTGGGCTTAATCTCGTGCGAAGATGCAAAGGGTCTCAAGGAGAGACGGGGGAAGTATTTCGTCCCTTTTCCTGACGGATGAAAATGAATGGGGATCGACTTTGAATAAAATTAGCTCACTTGGATCAGTTCACCAGATAAGGAATTCTATAAGCCTCGTCTCGACTCAACTTTCTGCAAATGTAAATTAAATGTTTCTGGAAAATACTCGTCTTTTGTTGAGAGATGAACTCTGTTGACACAAATGATGATCTATATTGAAATGCAAAGGAAAGATGGATGAACTCGGCCAGATTCTGTCTGCAATATGGTACGGAATACATATAGTCAAACCCTCTTAAAAATCAGATTCTGATAATAATATATAGAACAAATGCCAATTCTGGTGGCTGAGATCCATTTTAGTAGATTTGATTAAAGTAAATGGTGGCAATAAAACAGTGACAGACGGAAGACTATCTGAACAGCAGATAACATTTCAAGATATGCCTCTGAATCAATGTCGAGCTTCCGATGGTTTGGATGAGTAGAGAACATAAAACACACTGGAAGTATGATCTCATTGAACATTTACATCATTTTAATCATATAGTATCGTCTATTGCCATGTGCTTCGCTATTATTGGTTTTTCATTAATCCATTGAAACCATTCCACGATCTTCTCCCTAAAGCAGGTACTTTTTATGTCTGGCACTTGATCGTTTCAACCAAGCATTGCGGTTTCATAGAAATCCACCGACAATTACTGTACTCTTGATATATGGCAGCAACTTTTTTTCTTTTTCGTCGTAACATCCTACACCATGGTTTATTCAATCTGTATATTTTATAGATGTATTTTCTTAGTTGATAATTTCCAGTACGACCGTTTTTTAACTACTGCATCCTAAGATAGATTAGATTAGACAAAAAAATATGATTAAGATTATTTTTATAAGTCTTCTTCTTCTTCTTCAGCCTTAAGTAATCCACCTTTGGGCATAGGCCTCCTCCAAATCAATCCAGTGTTTTCTATTTTGCGCCACTTGCTTCCAGTTTTGTCCTATCTTCTTAATATCATCAGCCCATCTCATTTGTCGTCTTCCTCTGTTTCTCTTTCCTAACCATGGTCTCCATTGTTGTATTTCGTGGTTCCATCTTTTATCCTTTAGTCCCGCATTGTGTCCTGCGTTTTTAATTTAATTTAGCAGCATGTTCTCCTGCGTCTTTTACTTGAGTTTTGTTTCTAATCCATTTGTTTGTTTTTTTGTCTACAAGTCTCACCCTGAGCATTGATCTTTCCATCGCTCTTTGTGCTTTTACTATTTTATCCATATTAGACTTGGTGAGTGTCCACCTCTGTGAACCATACGTGAATATAGGGAGGATACACTGATCGTAAATTCTGGTTTTCTTTTTTTAAGTAAAAATATTAAATATTAGTATCTTAAGAATAATTCGACATTCTTTCAAAAAAACCTCTTTTGCGTGCTTAATTTTCTTAAAATAATAACGAATTTTACCTCGAAAGTTTCTTATAATTTTCCTCTTTCCGTTCTTGTTATTTTGTCTCGGTTTCTTTTGTCATATCTCAGTTTTAAAATGCGATCAAACAGTAGAAGCGGTAAATTCCTTAAGCCTTTTCCAACGAAGAGCCATCAAAAGTTTTTTGTTTAATAACAAGGAGCAGTCATAAAGCTCGCAAATGTCTCCATAAAATGGCCCGTCAGATCCGTAAATTTTAGAGGCTCAAGTGCTCAACGGAGAGGTCATCTCATTAGCTACTGCAAATATCACATAAAAATGTTTCATCACGTTCTAGCAGTCTGCATCAGCTACGTTTCTATGCAAATTAATACAATTTCGACTTTTTTCGTTTTAATTATACACGGCAGAGGCGTCCATTTCGGTGCTTTACAATATAAACACATATTTGCATATGTAACTCAATAATGGCTAAAAAT
This sequence comes from Diabrotica undecimpunctata, assembly GCF_040954645.1. Classification (NCBI taxonomy): domain Eukaryota; kingdom Metazoa; phylum Arthropoda; class Insecta; order Coleoptera; family Chrysomelidae; genus Diabrotica; species Diabrotica undecimpunctata. Next base: position 151,055,984 of record NC_092809.1, read on the forward strand.
ATAAAATCATTGTTACAAACAACAGTTTTGTAGAAAAAAATATTGGCAGATAATCGTGTTTCATTTGAAACATATCGAAACTGATATATGCGGTGATTCAAATTAAGGCAACTCCAGTGAACAGCAGATTTTATTGATTTTTTAATCTGTCATCTAGCTAATTAAAATAAATAAATGTACTTGTATCTCTTTTATTTACTGACAGACCTGCCTTCGTGTTTTTCTTTATGTAGGTATTAGGTAAAAATGTCGGAAAAATAAAGTTTGAATTTCGCAATTACAGGGGTACACGAGAAGCACTTTTCACTTTACAAGTGCCATGTGCTCCAGAAATGCAGCGGCGTCAGCTGCCACGTCTACACTGGCTTTATTGACTACGCTAAAGCGTTTGGCCATTGTTAACACCAGAAGATGATCGCCGCCCTACAAAGAGTAGCAATAAATGAGAAGGACATTCGAGTAACCACGAATTTGTAATAGAACCAGCGTGCTTAAGGTAGGATCGAAGTACATTGACTGACTAAAGTGAAAATCATGCGACGAGTAAGACAGGGATGTGGGCTCTCGCTTTTTAATATATACTCTAAAGAAATATTCACTCATGTCCCCGAACCTAAAAATGGGAATCTCATTACATTAAATAGTACAAATATCGATCCAGGGGCGACAATGACAGCGAATAAAGAGATTGAGAGTCGACAGATTCAGCTACGTTGGGACTACCTTAACTCAATGGTACCACGCTGAAGAAATTCGGTCCTTTCGGTATTCCTTTCTTTTTATGTTTTTAGCTATTTTTTTTTATATCTGATATCCGTTGATATCCATCACCAATTTTTATTATTGTCTAATAGTTGCACTTTTGGATGAATATGAAACATCAATACGATTTGAAAAGGTTTACAAATTATTTTCGGTCTTTGTTGACTTTCTGTAAGTTTTCAGGTATTTCATTTATGTGACATTACTTTTAACAGCTTGTTAATTTGCTAATTTCAACATTTTCAACAATATTGTCTCCAGATTCATGGTTTCAACGCTATAGGTACTATAATATCATCTACAATAGCTATGAGTTGTTTTGATTCTTGAATATTATTTAAAGATTATTTATTATATACAATATATAAATCATATTAAAATTGCTACAGTAATAAAATGGTAATAAAAATAATGGTCAGTAACTGATTAATGTATAATTTATTGTGATATTTTAAAATAGATTTAATATATCTCTATACCGCAACAAACACTGATAATGATAGCAAGGTCAATGAATCTCGGCATATTTTTAGACATTTCAACTAAAACCAAAAATGTCTGATCTCTATTTACAATTTCAAAGTATGCGGAAAATACAAGCGCATAGTTGCCACATCTATCAAAGAATTTTCCCTTATTTATTATATTCTAATGAGCCTTCTTTTATGAAATATATAGATGTGCGAGACAAGTAAAATGTATATTTTACATCAGTAACGAAATAGTACTATGATCTGCAAACAATCAAAGGCACTGTTAACAAATTTTTAAAATCTAATTTGTTTCTGTGCAAAACGTATAGTCTTTGAAAATCAAAGAACGTAACATATTTTTTGCGTAATGTATGCACGTAATTCTCCTGAGATTTGAAGCTTTGATCTTCTGGAGTGTTGTATCTACTTTATCAAGGAAAATAATATTTGCCTTCATGTGCAGAAAAATCTATATATCCGCATGGGTTGACGTAAAGCGAAACAAACTGAAAAAAGCTATTCTATAAGTAAAAGTATTATAATATATTGAAAAACTGAATGTTTAGAAAAAATATTTATTAATATTTTGTGTACTATTAAAGCATATGGCAGAAATATATGTGCATTTATTTATTTTGTTAATAGAACATTTTTTTGTCATGCATAAAATATTTTTCGGTAGTGTTGTTGCTATATTTTTAGAAGCATAACACAGTGTAACTTCAGTACAACGAAACTTTAGGTAAATTAGAAATACAAGTCAAGAAATACAAGCACGGGTTCTTAGCGATAATAAGTGCTTTTATGCATACAAAGACTTAATGAAAAGTAAGTTACTGAATCGTGAGTCTAAGTTTAGAATCTACAAAACAGTAATTAAACCAGTGGTCACATATGGATGTGAAACTTGGACCCTCTTAACCACTGATGCAAATCAACTGAGAATATTTAAGCGCAAAATACTAAGGAAGATATTTGGACCAACCCAATGCAGCGATGGTTCGTGGAGAATTAAAATGAACCACGAGCTAGATGAACTAATGCAGAGCGCAGATATTGTTAGATTTGTAAAGTCACAAAGACTAAACTGGCTTGGTCACCCAGAAAGAATGCCAGATAATCGAGCTGGAAAAGTAATCCAGAGATAGAAGTCCCAAGGAAACAGAACAAGAGAAAGGCCCCGTAAAAGATGGATGGACGATGTCGAGAGGTATCTTAAAACCACGAACATCAGGCAGTGGCGAAAGAAAGTATTCGATAGGGCAGAATGGAAGAACATTGTTAAGCATGCCAAGACTCACAAAGGGTTGTAGCGCCATTAGAAGAAGAAGAAGAAGAGGTAAATTACCGGTATAATATATCATAGAGATCATAGAGGTTATGTTGGTCTACGATTAACAAGGTAAAAAAAATTAATAATCCCATTGTTTGCACGCAACTCACTTTCTTCTGAAAATATACCTTTAAACTTTAAAATTGTGGTTAATCACTAGCAGTAAAACCAAACTTTAGCAATATATATTTTTTTCTAATTATGCTGCCGGCAGTAATGCATTGGTTAGTGATTAGTAGAATCTGGGGGTTCGGGAGACTGAGACCTCGGAAGTAATAAAGAAGACATCAAAGAGGATGTCGAAAACTTGGCGCAATGATAATCGACGCGGTTCAACACGGGAGACTGTTGAGTTTTAGTTCTTGTATTAATCTTGTATTAATCTTAGTTCTAGCGGAAATCTTTCGGAACATATATAATATATATACATGTTTTAAAGCTTTACAGGTAAATTAAACTCACTGAAGAACTACGCAGTGCAGCGTTGCAACATCAATCGCTATTGTATTCATTGTTGGAGTTTCGCAACGATATATAAATATTTATATAATATTAAGAGACTTTGTGGTAGTTTTAATTCTCCCCGTATTCCAAGATTCCGTGTACAAAAATACAGCTGTGTTAAAAACTACATATTACGAGACGAGCCACCTTCAAAATGACACAGACGTGTATTTGAGATAAGAATGAGATAAGAGACGTTCCATATGGCATATGAGATAGACGTGCGTTTGAGTTAAGAGTACCTGACACACTTCGCTTCGGTCTTATGAGTCAAGTATTATCTTCCAATCGACACAGATAATATGTGTGTGTGGGTTAATAGCAGCGCTTCCTAGGGGACTTCGCTGCAAGACAGTTCCTATCGTAGAAATGGGCTCATTTTGATTCCTAAATTTCACCGAACCAGAGGATTCGCAATCCATTTGTGGCTGAAGCCGTTTCACGGGGTAAAGTAAAACTTATATAAAGCATTACAACACGTACGTTTACTGTGTAGGATCTTTACATTATTCTTCAATTATTTGGCAAGTTAAAATTGTTTCTGCTAAACTATATTTCACATTATATCGCGTGTTAAACATTTTAACCGTTTGAGAACATTTTACGTTTGGTAAACGCTATTACCTTTATCGTAGATTTGTATATTTATTAATTTATAATATATTAGATTGTAATAATTTCACTATTCTTTTTTTTTGTATTTATATCACAGAGTTTACGTGATGCGTTTACTAATTGGATTAATTTCATTATTAATTTATTGTGTGTGTTACTACCGATTATACTTTTGAATTGAGTTTATTAATATTTGTATTACGTTCAATATAATTCATATACTTTATGTCTGATTGCATTTTGTGTACCTTTTATCAACAAGGTTTGTTCTTTTTACCACGGATTAATTATATTATTATATGTGCGCATATTTTTTACTCTTTAACGTCTAATATCCATTTATGCGTTATTTCTAATCATACTCAACCTTAGCAATCGAAATGTCCACTTTATTTTGCCTTTAATGTGTTTTTAAAACCTACTCATCGACATCCTGCATCCAGATATTCTTATTTAGTTATAATTGTATTTTTGTTTATGTATATTTATGTTCGATTTTACTTCTTTTTTTAATTAGAGTTTATATAGTCCAATCGTTTATTATTTTTCTATGGGAATATACATACCCAATGCGAAAGGGGGAAACCAGCGAGTTCTAGATTGAACATAATATATTCTCTCCTCTTTCCGATGACCCCAACCCCAATTGTTATATTGAGATCATCGTATGTGCAGAACGCAACATTCATTTCTTGGCGTTCCAATCCTGTATGTATTTGTATACTAAGGATATGGATGTAACTTTTAAGTAGAAGATTTTAGCTTTCTTTTAGTATTTTTTTTTCTATATAAGTAAACTCGACTTTCAATTATTATTGATATTTATTTTATGTATTATCTATATACATATGTCTTTTATGCGTTTTATGTCTTTTAAATTCTAAATATTCTTTAAAGTGACCGCCAGGCTACATTAGTCTGTTATAATCTGATTATTTTGGTAAATAATTTTAAATCTTTTGGGGTTTTTGCAATAACGATAGCATCGTCTGAGCATCTTAAATCGCTATATCGTACAACTATTATAAACCATTTAAACAACGATTTCGTAAAAAACGTGGTGCAATTACCTGGGCGGTAAATTAATTTATAGAGCAGACAGTTGATAAAGTCTTAAAAGACTTAAGTGTTCAGAATAATATTAATTATTACAAAGCTAGAGCTTCTCTGTTTCCATTTAGTGGAAACTCAATTACGGATGAAAACTTATCAATTCACATTTACGCGAATACTAAATACTCTCTCGAATACTAATTTGCAAAGGTTACGAACTCATGAGTTATAAGCACCTTGTTTTGTATGGCATCTTGCTATAATTATTATCTTATATAACCGCAGGAGAAATGGGAGAAAATAGACGAGTGTCTGTTTATTATAAGAGTAAAATAGTCTCAAGGATTAGGGCTTAAACATAGATTAAACAACAAAGCTATACACAGCGTCTTAAAATATCACAGTATAATGGCAAAAAGTTTTTTTGTACAATATATATAAACATCTCTTATCTCAAAATGATAAAAGACTTCTTGGTATTTTTGAGAGAAAAATTCTTAGAAAGATTTTTGGGCCCGTAAATGAAAATGGGATATGGCGTCGAAGATACAACTTTGAACTATATCAGTTATACACCGATCCAGATATTGTGAAATTCGTTAAAGTGCAGAGACTTAGATGGGCTGGACACATTGCTAGGATGTCAGATCACGAATACAAAAAGAGATTAACATTTTCAAAACCACAGGGCACAAGAAGCAGAGGACTAACACGAATAAGATGGATTGATGATGTGGAAGAAGACCTACAGATTCTAAGGATCAGGAGATGGAGAAGTTGCCAGGAATCGACAGGAGTGGCGACTTCTTTGTGAGCAGGCCAAGATACACAACGGATTGTCGAACCACTTATGATGATGATATATAAAACATCACTTAGTTTATCTAATTTTAATGAGAGCTTAATTGTTTCGGATTAAGGAATCAATTGTCTTAATTCGATATCAAGCATCAATAGGCGATATCAGTTATAGGCCAAACATATACATCTGTTTCAACGTACATTAAATATATAAAAAGATTGAACGTATCATAGGAAGTTCCATTAAAATTCACGGAAACAAATTAATAAAAGAATAATGCAGATGATAGTGGGCACAAAGAAAAACCTCAAAAATGAGAGGAATACATAGGGGAGATATGTCAGGCTGAAAGACTTCTAACGATGACAATAAAAGGGGAAATAGGCAGCGCGACAAAGACAACAAATAAGAAAACTAATATACTCGTATATTGAAAAATATGAAAAATTATAAAACACTGGATTTAGAGAAGATCTGTTAAACTGCTAAAGAAGGAAGGGCAGAGGAACATATAGATATTGCAAATGCCACAGAGTAGTCAATATAATTTTCGATATACATATATTTCTTCGGTTGCCCTAACTTACCGTTATATAAGCGTTAGCGTTATTATTTTTTATGAGTAGTTATGTCCTCCAATTGTAATGTCTGATATAACTATTATTGGATTTTTTTTTGGAAAAAAGAACTTCAACAGCTAGGTAACAGAAAACCTCCTCAACTAACAATTTATCAGCATTGGAATGACAGGATGAGTGGTAAAGGGAGCAACGAATTCAACAAGTGATATGCAAGAAATCGGAGGACGCTTTCATATTGAATGTACATGCCATGTCGGATGAGAACATAATCTGGTAAATAGAGATTCGGTAAAGAAATACATCTTAGTTACATAAAAAATAAATATAATGGAGGAACTTAGGGACCATCATAAAATGACGAGTAAATTAAAATACACAAATGATAATTATCGAGCTTCAAAAATAATCAGTTATATTACATATAAAAGGGAAAGGTTTAAAAATAGAATTAAAAATTCTGTAATTATAAATAAAAAAAAATCAAGGATGGTTTAGGATGGATAGGTTTAATAGGAATTAACTACAAATGTCAAAATAAAAGTATTTTCAACTTAAATTGTGTTAATTCCCATTAGTACATAATATTAGTTCGATTTGTTGTATTCTATAAAATTATATTCTTCGAGCCGCATCCTTGATTTCGATATTTTTAAATCAAATATCAAATATCAAATATAATCACCGGAGTCTTTGAATTTTTGAAGTTAATAGTTGTAATTGTATAAAAATATTCTATTGTAAGTAGTGTATTACGTCAGTATTGTAATATTGTTGGTGATTCAATAAAAAGATTATAAATAAGTGTAACATTGGTGAAAGCGGTGGGATAGAATCTTCTTCATTTTCTCGAAATCTATATTTCTTGTAGTTTTGGGCGAGACCTGGACATGCTTCCAGGATAGGATCATGTCACCTTCCCTTCGTGCCAGTGCCTCTGCAACGTCGTGAGTAGCTCTTGTCCTTCCCACATTTATTTGTAGAAACTTCGTAATAAATGGTTCTTATCTCTTTAACTTACTTACTTGTACGATGTCTGATTCCTGGTCCTAAGTGCTTTCCCAGTGAGTTTTTTATACTCCGGGCATCGTAAGCTGACCCCCTTTGCCACATCTGTAGCAGGAGTCCGTTCTGTTTTCTCCCTTGTGGTCGATTTTACTATACCCGAACTGCAGGCATCTAAAGCACCGCTGGACATGCAATCTCTCTCGTATCTTGCACGAGTTCCATACGATGGGTATATGCTCTTTTTCCAGTGCTTTCTTGGCTGCGATCCGCGTCAGTCCGACCGTGACGTTTGTGTTCCTGCCTCTATTTTCCCTTATAGAGACGAGTTTGACGTAATTTCGATATCCTGTACTCCATCTATGAATGACTGCATACCAAACTATTCCAGACAATCTGTAGTAAGTTAGGAATGAGGGTACGTCAATTGCAATATTTATTCTTTCAATATCGGCTTTAAATATGGCTTTCATTATGTTTTTGATATGGAACTTTCAACTGACTTTGGAAAACCTGTTTGTTCAGATTCGACATTGTTGTTGAAACAATATTAGATAAAGAAGCTTGGGTACCAATTTTTACCTCAAGTAACGCAAAGATTTGTGTTTCTAAATTAAGATTTAAAATCGTTTTAGTGTTTACTCTTTTAAAGTAAGGCATACTGTCTAGAGCATAAAGGAGTCTAAGGGAATTAAAACTGATCGAGAGAAGATTTCAGTTATTAAGGATTGGCTCTGACTGACCAGGAAATAAAAATAAAATTAGAAGTTGTCTTGGACTCGTATTCATTTTACCAAAAATTTATTGAAGCTTGTTATCCGCATTGCTAATCCCTTTATCCACTTAGAGAAAACAATATTGAATTGGATTGAACAATATTAAGGATTGGCTCTGACTGACCAGGAAATAAAAATAAAATTAGAAGTTGTCTTGGACTCGTATTCATTTTACCAAAAATTTATTGAAGCTTGTTATCCCAATTGCTAATCCCCTTTATCCACTTAGAGAAAACAATATTGAATTTGACTGGACACGGATTGTCAAAGTGTCTATATATTTAGATAAAGTTTGCGATTTAAAGGTCACAATATAAGACTTAGTAGGGACATATTCGACATTTTTTTCCTCGTTAACAATTTTTTCTACTTTACGCGTAATTCTTTTAACGTTTGCAATTTCAAATATGCAATGACTATCATATTGTTTAATTCTATTTTTAATATACTCTTTCGATAAATCTGTGTCTATATCCCTAATAACTCCTTGTCTATGTAAAATAAATTTTGGAATATACAGATCTAAATTATTTAAACGCAATATTTCTAGAGTTTTGTTTTTAATGAGGTTATTAGCAGTTTTATAATCTTTGCATTTGCACATCTAATTCTATTTCGCCAATGGCGTCTATGCTTGAAATCATATTGTCTGCTTCAGGAAAGTTGGACAAAATAATTTCACCAACCTTTGAAGTATTTAGTTTACCTAACTCAGTAGAGCTATTCTCAATATATACATGATATGGGCCTAGATTGCCTTACCTGTTTTGTTACTTTTTGTTGTGTTTCATTCAGATTGGTTGTATTTGGATTATTCATCAAATTGATTAGAATTGGAGTAATTATAGAAAGATCCATTTCGGCATCACTTTGATTCTCGAATATATTTCCAGACATAGCTGGTTTTGTGGGTTTTTGGGGTCAGGGGGTTTCCCCCCGCTATTGCCACTCATATGGTAGGTGGTTCAATAAAAGATAAAGATCCATTTCGGCATCACTTTGATTCTCGAATATATTTCCAGACATAGCTGGTTTTGTGGGTTTTTGGGGTCAGGGGGTTTCCCCCCGCTATTGCCACTCATATGGTAGGTGGTTCAATAAAAGATATTGCTGTTAGAACACCACACATTTCACAATTTAAGGCACAATATTAATTGTATTAAATTCAAACTGTATTACTGGAGTCTCGATTATTGCTGTACCGAAGGCACGTCTAATTTCTATGAATACTACTACGGAACTGTATTTAATACTGTTTAAATCTCTAAAAATTCTTAAGGAACTTCAAAAAGCGTGTTTCAACTTTGACAGTTTTTTGACGTTTTTTCGATGTTAGAGTTCATATCGACAGATTTACTCCATAATATGGAACTGATCCACCGGGCTCGCTTTAATCCGTCCGTGATAGACCAATTATTCGTGGAGAATAACTATAAAGGTTATTTCTTTATAGTTATTATACGGAACGACAGATCCATGAGATTTATTCCATATACAAAAAGCCACTTGACGAAAAAGAAGAAGTATTAAAATTCTATAATCGAAATTTTATCAAAAAATCCTAAAAAAATATCTATCTAAACAGATAAAACTTTGAGCATGTTTACATTTCTTAGCTCTCTCAGATTATTTTAGAGGATAACTGTGATAATGTAGCAAATGTCTGATTAGGATTTTGTAGTGAAAACATTCTTTTTCATTTATATATTATAAAATTGTAGATTTTTCTCATCAATATATATATATATATATATATATATATATATATATATATATATATATATATATATATATATATATATATATATTGTTATGTTTCTTCTTTCCCAACCAAAGAAAAGTAAATAAAACATCCATCGAAATAAAATTTTAAGATATCAATATAAACAAATTGTATATAGTAATTTAAGATAAGATTTAGTGTAGATAAGAATAGAAATTTGTTTGGCAAACGGCCTTTTTCCGTTTCAAACAAAATTATCAAAAAACCTTTGTTTAGAATTAGAAGACATTTTACCTGTAAGTTAATCTTTTCATTGTTTGTATAATCGACTATTAAATGACCATATTCTAATCTTTTGAAATATGTATAAATTGTGTATTGACAAAACCAATTTTAAAGTAAGCTATTTAGTTTTCCTCTGAAACCGAAATTAGGCTTTTCCAAAATCATGGTAAACACAATTTGAGCTTTCGATTGGACGGTCGTTTTTAAATGGGAATTTGTGAGCCGATCATGAGAACCGGAAAAGTCAGTTATAATTTGGTCATCGAAGGAAACAGTCGTTTGTCTCAAGATAGGGTGTGGTTCGTGAGTTGGATACCGGCATTGTGAAAAGAATTGAATAGTTTTGCAGAAGGAGATAGTAAGTAGATTGAAAGAGGTCCTTGTATCTACCGTTGGCATTTTGTGAAGATTTGTGAAAGTAGTTTTACGGCATCAAGTTGACAAAAGGAGGTCCTTGTATCATTAATAAGTAGTTGAGTTTTTGGAGAAGTGCATCAGCTGTTTTTGGTTAGTGCAGCAGGTTTGCAGAGACGTTAGGAAGGAGCCTAGGTGCCAAAAAGGAGAGATCCCATCGTTGAGGAGACTGGATTTTTCTGGGTATGTTCCAACATACAACTCAATAAGAAAATAAGCTGTAAGTGTTTTGTACAATTGAATTTTATATCTGTGAAGGATCGGTTTGACAACATGGTCATTAGCATTCCAATTTAAGAACTGAGGTTTTGTTACGCTAATCAAAAGTTTAAAGTTTTGTTGTTTCTTGTTTCAAGTAAAGAAAAATTTAAGTAAAATTATTATTATGAAAATTTGATTTATTTTCTTGTATGCTGATTGAAAGATAACGACAGAATTTGATAATTGTTTTATAATAATAATAGTCTCCCGTTTTATACCGCTGTCGCGGCTTTGGGAGTATAGCAGGGTAGTCTGCTATATCTAGGGCCTACGGTATACAAGGAAGGTAACATGGCCAGTGCTACGCTTCAACCGTCTATTATTACCCCTGGTTTTATCCAAGGTACTCATTTTTATTCAGGCTGAGTCGACCTGGGGCCTATAGACATTTTTAAAATGTCTAGATGTTCTTGCCGGCGGTGGGATTCGAACCCCGGACCACCGGCTTGCGAGTCAAGCATCCTACCGCTTGCGCTACGCAGGCCCTCTAATTGTTTTATTCGTTCATATAAAATAAAGAAACGTAAATTTTTGTAATATAATATATTTTTTTTTATTCTTATCCTTCTTCTCTATCCCGATAAAAGACAACTAGAAAATCTTTGAATCCATCGAACACAGGTAATATAAGGAGTTTATTTTACTTTTGATAACAAATAAGTTATTTTTTTTATTGGCTCAATAAACTAAGATTAAAGTCAAAATAAACAATCATAACAATATATATAAATCGGAATTTATTTATTCAATGCAGTTAATTACAATGAAGTTGATATTATATAAATCTTTAGAGAACTTAAGAAACTTTTTGTTACAAGAGTAATAAACAAAATATAATTTTATATATATATATAGTATTTTTCGACAAGACATTTTCATATATTTTATGACATGCAACAAAAAAACCGTGAACAATAGCCTTAAAAAGCATTCAACCTTTCTCTGTACTGTCATACACTAAAAATCAATCATGAGACCCATATCAATATTTCTTCTGTTAAAAACTGTTTCAGATAAAATATCTACACACATCTTCACGGCCCAGTGGACGTCACCGTTTCATCTTATCAGATCCAATAATATATACTCCGTATAGACCGAGAATACTCCCGTTATGTGATTACCAGCAAAACATGGCATTTATAAATTATTGTTTCAATGTATTAAGGGGATTGATGTCAAGTTCGATTAGAATTATTCTATCAGTTAGAAATAAAAGAAGTAGAAAAGAGTTTTTTTATTTTTGGTTTTTATGTTTTTTATAGCGGCAGGTATAAAATATGAATATATAAAGGTGTTTAAGAACTTAAATGCGACTGAAATTTAGAAATTTAGAGCAACAACAGATAGAATCAATTGTAAATATTTAGGTGTAATTTTAAATAAGAGCAATAGATGGTGATGAAATTAGCATAATAATAAACAATGCAGAGCAGTGGTAAACAACAATTAAAAAGAGAAACAAAGAAAAATAGTTTATAGTTTTACTTATTCTTCAGAGGTATGCTACCATACTAATGCTTGGTTGCACCAACAATGAGAGTGACAATAAAACATATGTATCTGTATTCCATAACATAACTGTCAATTTTTTGAGGTTAGATTGCTCATCTTAAACTCAGACAGCAACTTAAGCTGAGAATAACGGTGACTTGAGATTAGGATCGGTTCAAGCTGAAAATTGATCTAAGACTCAATGGTGCAACACGTATGTTTCGTAAGCTGAGCTTAAAGCACGTCTTAAGCTTAAGATATGTTGGTGCAACCAGGCATAAAATTAGCAGAAATTAACTGACATTAAAGATAGATAAAATATGGTAGAAGTTTTAAAGTGAGAGAAGGACAACTATTATATAAGGACATTACAAAAGACAGAACGGTCCTAAAAGAATCTTTTTCTTTCCGTGTCGTCCGAAGAGTCGTTTCAGTGTTTGTTACGTGTTGTGCACATGATATTTTCTACATTTTCGGTAACACATCTCGAAGCTGGTAAGTTTTTTTAATTGTCCAGGTTCAACTTCATATAAAAGGCAGAGAATACGTAGCAGCTTAATACTCTATAATAATTCTAATGTCTATTCCCAGTTTTCCATTGCATTATACTATTTTTATCTTATTGTCCCATTGTGCATATCCAGTGCCATCGCTCAATTAGTTTTAGAGCATCTAGAGGAAATTGTTTTAAATAAAATAGATTTTGATATACCTTTTTTCTATCGCTATATAGATGACTGCTTGAGCGCAGCACCAGAGGATAAAATGGATATTTTACTAAATGAATTCAATAACTTTCACCAAAAACTAAAATTTACATTAGAAATTGAAAAAAATCATCAAATTAATTTTCTGGACCTGACCTTACATAGAGAAAACAGCACTATAACTACTTCATGGTACACCAAAAAAACCTGGTCATCGAGATATCTGAATTTCAACTCTCATCATCCCCTGTCTCAAAAGAAATCAGTAGTTATCGGACTCGCCGATAGAGCTATTAGATTATCCGATCCTATTAATAGACCTCAGGCCATTAAAAAAGCAAAAACAGCACTAACACTTAATTCATACCCACACCACCTTATCGACAACACTTTCAAATCGCGACTGCATAAATTTTACAATAACAATAATAACAATGAAACCAACACGGTAAAGAAAAACTATATGTCTCTTCCCTATATAAAAGGATTATCAGAACAAATTGCAAATCTTCTGTCCAAACATAATATTATGGTTGCTCATAAAGAGCACAATCTTTTGAAAAAGAATTTTACAAGATTAAAAACAAAAACCCCTCTATTAAAAAGATCGCATGTTGTATATGAAATTCCCTGCTCGAATTGTGATGGAGTTTATATTGGACAAACCAGTCAGCTACTTAACTCAAGAATACGTTCCCACAAATATGACAAAAAAAACTCAACCGCCCTCACAAAACATGAAAACGAAAAAAAACATAAATTTGATTTTGAAAAAACCAAGATCCTAAAAAGTGAACCCAACAGGAAAAAGAGAGAGCTTCTAGAGTCTATACAAATAAAAAAAAAAATAATAATGAAATAAATGATAAAAAAGATGTAAAAAATTTGAACAAAATATATTTTAACTTAATTTAAAAACACATAAAAAGACAATCTCAGAACGCCTATGATGTTAAAATAACTGGTTGTTTAAACGATAAACTAACTTCAATAAACAACACATTAGATCTAAAATATATTTTACATGTAGTGACTTAGTGGGTATGTCCTATGTTTTTAATATTATTTTAATTGTGACGTCTACTTGTTAGTAACAAATTTTTACATGCTTGGTAAGTCAAAAGTTTAACTTTTAAATCGTATTATGTTTATCATAAAATGTTTTTTTAGTCAATATTACTTCTTGAAAAAGGCATGGATTTCCTGCCGAAACGTCGAAAAAATATATAAAAATGCCTTAGTATCAAATCAAATTTTTTTATGAACCTAAGCCCAAGAAAATCCACTAAAAATATATATATATATATATATATATATATATATATATATATATATATATATATATATATATATATATATATATATATATATATATATATATATTTAAATTGTCTAAACTTTCCACGTCTTTTGCTATTCCTTTTTTTGACTGACAATTGGGTAAAGAGTTAATAAGAATGGTTAGTAAGAAAAGGTTTTCTGAAATTGTTATTTTAGCAGAACTGTATGTTATAATTAAAAAAAATTTAGACACTTCCAGAGTTACTTAAATATACTTTACAAAAATTTAAGTCGGACCTGCCAACGCCATTTATGATATACCAACTTCGTTAGTTCTTTGACAAACGGTGCATATGGGATAACCGAGTATTAACAGTCAGGCATTTACACGAGATAAAGTACAATTGAGTAACTATAGTCTGAACCTACGTTCAGAAAAACTTCTCCTTTAAGCACCGTTATCTGTCAAAACGTTGCCGCTGCTCTGAACAGGTCTGGAGAACTAGGCGCTGGACCTTTGGTCCTGTAATACAATTAAACGTCATGTAATTAAACTAACACTAAATTAAACGCTAATTTACTTTGTAAATTAAACATTTTCTTGGTGTAATTATTCTGTTTCTCCTCCTCACAGATATATAACAAATCCATTTTTAAAGATGGATGGATTTTAGAAATTATCTAATAAACTATAGTTGCAAAAATCCGCCTAAAACATTAAGAATATTTATTATTATTAGCTAATAAAACGACTTGCCATCGAAGATTATTGACTAAGCCTAAAAACAAACCAAACAGTAAACACCAGAGTCTTAATTTGCACTATTGGCGATAACTTATTGCGACTAAGATACCGTTTTAACTATCTTATATATGTATAAAGCCTGTTCATAGCATTGCAGTTTAACGGTTATCTATTAAAAAAAAAGCAGATGAACAAGATTTTATACTTGGAAATATCAAACCAGACTTGGCAAATACGGTGAGCGAGAATTTAAAATTGTTTTTCTAACTGTGCGTATGGGAATTACTTTATATAGATCTCTAGGTAACTCATCAAGTTTTTAGAATATTTTGTTCTTAAGGTATTCGTATAATGTGAGAATAATCTTATTTTTATAACAAAAGAAACAAAAAGTATTAACAAAAATTACAAAACTGAGAAACGCTACCAGAATTTTGATAATACATGGCAAAAATCAACATTTTAGCCCCTTAGGTCTCACGTGTAAACGAGAGGGATCTCTTTAATCGTTTTTTTATAATAATAATTGTTAAGAATTAAATATGTTTTCCAATTCAAATCTGATATTATTTAGCCGTGCCAAACAACACAGTATTGCCAATTCATTTTAAGCGGCCACTATACTACTTGCGAAGTTAGAAGCAAAAAGGTACAAGTGCATATTTACCATTAAATCAATTATGTGCAGATTTGGGTAGTTAAACCAAATTACATAAGGATCCAAATAAATTTAATGCCTGTGGTGCCATCTGTTGGCTAGTGAAAACTACATAGATTTAAAAATCTAGAAACATTTACCGGCAAACCGCTATAAGCACACTTGTACCGTTTTAGCTAAAAACGTTTGGGGTAAACTCTTTGACGGTAAAAATATTATATTGTAGGTCATGTACTTTTGTTTTAGTTTTATATTGGTAATACTGGTTCTCGTGTAAATTTAATTTTGTTAACTTTAAAATGAGTGAAAACAATAGCATTGATAAACGTAAATTTGCTAAAAGTAAGACAATAATAATTTGTAATACATTTACTTCAATCATCCATTAAAATAAATTTTCAGTTGATTTTTGCAAACATTAACTCATACAATGTTTTTATATTTGGCAGAATTGCAAATCTATAACCTGATAAATATGATTCTGATAGTGATTCGGATCCATATGCAATTGAGGATAGTGAATAATATTATGAACCAACTTCAGACGCTTTATCCGAGGAGGAAGATGGCCATAATCTCAACCCTGACAAATTGGTATCAAATAGTGGCTTTGAAGTGACGTCAGCTCCGGCTTATATGACATTGTTTAATTCACGTGCACAAAATAACATAGATTCTTTAGTTACGCCCAAGAGAGCATGAAAAAGTTAAATAAAAGAAGAAAAATGTAAAATAATGAAGGCAAAGAAAGCAAGAACAAGTGTAAAAGAATATAAAACGAAGAAACGTAAAACTATCAAAAAAAGGAAAATGGAATTTGGGATCATTATTGTAAACTACATTCGTTTTACATATTCCCATCCGTCAACAAACGCACGTGAAAGCCAAACAGGGTCGTACTGAGGTATATTAAATGATTTTTAAAAATATTTACTTTTGAAACTATTCGTGTAAGAATTTCTTAAAATTTAAAAAATTTTAACTTGGAGCATGCATTGAAATTCATCTTCTGTCATATATTGACACATAAGTGAGGTTAAATTTCATCTGTTGATCGTCGATGTTGGGTTAACTCGCATTTTTTCGGTCTAATTGGATTTTTTATTTTTATAATCTTATTTTATCTATGGAATAGTATATCGTAATATCGTAGTATGGTAATCTATAATATAAAAGTAGTAGATAGTATATAATAGTTTATAGTGTATACATAGCGTACGTAGATGTTCTTGTGGTGATAGCATTTTTATTTTTATATTTTTTTTGTTATTGTAAATTCCACAGAAGTGTGTAGTTTATCGTGTGTGTATATATACAATATAGTGTGTACTACTAGAAAAAAACGCTAGCCACGTCCCTGCTACCTACTATTGAGGTATATTACCTTAGACAACTGTGGACATATAATTTTTGCATAGAAGTAATTTCTGGTAAATCTTACATGTATACTTGGAATGAAACAACTGCTGCACGAGGTTCTCAAGAAGTTGGTTCTTGTCTGGTGAAGGTAAATTTTCAACTCCTATATTTATATGAAAATTTAATGTTAACTGTTTTATTCAATTTTTAGTATGTTAAGCAGCTACTCCCAGATGTTAAACATCTAATTGCTCATTCTGATTCCTGTAGAGGACAAAATAAGAATAAAATCATAGCTAAGGTATTCATGTATCTGGTTCAATGTACTAGTCTGGAAAGAACAAACCACAAATTTTATGAAAGTGGGCATTTATACACAGAATGCAATAGATCTTTCGGCCAAATTAAAAAGAAAGAAGAAATACGCTCATGTATTTGTACCTGATGCTTGGGTTGACATTATTAAAAAGACAAGCAAAAATTTCATTGTCATATGTATGAGTAATAACGACTTTCTCTCATTCCAAAGAAAGACGAGAAAAACCGGATATTTAGATGGCGTGAAAATGTCTGGTTTATTTATACAAAGAATAACTTTTTGAAGTTTTCTTTTAGGATTTCCAGAAATGAAAGCTGGACTCCAATTTACACCGAAAGTTGTTCTAAGCTAACAAGGAGAAAACCAACCTGCACATTGCATTAAAAACTCTACAACAACGAATTAAAAAATATGAGAATTTAAGGACCTTATTATATTATATACGGCCTTGCCATCACCAATTTTTTATTGATTTGCATCATGAAGATAAAAAAGGAAAGAAAGCAAGAAAAACAGCTAATCCAACCCAGTTAGATATTACCACCGACTCCTGACGTTGATGTAAATTTACTACCAACTTAGGCATTAGAAATCGAAAGTGATATAGACAACGATGTTCCATATTTGTTTATTTATTTGGAATAAGATTATGATGATTAATTAATTATTGTTCATGTTATTATATTTATTATCTAAGCTATAAATAAGATTGCTATTTTCACTAATAAAACATTGAGAAATACCAAGTTTTATAAATTTATTTGCAAACCAAAATGTATAAGTGAATAAAAAAACACAAACGTGCAATTTTTGAAAAAGTGTCTGTATTTTACAATAACACACAAACTTTAACATTGATAACTCTATTTCTATTTTTTGTCATTTGTACCCTTTTGCTTTCAACCCCTTCATTTATTCTTATTTTATGTAGTTCTAATTTAATTGCCAATTTTCTATTATAAATTATACAATGACTCGTTGCCAATCTTTTAGTTAGTAAAAAATTTATCAGGAAAGCCATAACTATAATTTCTTTTCGAAGTAATATGGATCACAATGATTATTTCCAATAAACGTTATCTTTTAACTCCAGGAACAAAATATATCTTTTTTATGACCCTATCATCCCGACTTTATCTAGACTTTTCCAATTTGTACCTTGGATATAAAATAGACTAGTAACGTAATACTGTCTTATGGTCTCTATTAAACGTAGCTGTTGAGAAAAACTGGAGTACTTACATAAACTGGGCATGAATATCATTTATGGAAAAGGGAAGTTAAACGAGATTGAGTAATAAACCAGGTTTGATAAAATATTTTATGGTGTATAAATTAAAATTGGGAAGTTTTCAATATTCATAAAAATAGTTTGAGAATAAGGGAAATCTTTATTATTTTGTGTTTATGATACGAGTAAATTGGCAACGTTTATTAATTAAAACTAATATATTTGGGTATCAATTTTATCATCAAATTTAGGTGATCAATTTTATTTTGGTCAATTTTAGATTGGTTCCTCTGTAAAAAATCAGCTCTCTGCGATTATTAAAAAAAAAACGGGATCTCTATATTCTTCACGAATATCGGTATCTCACGTCATGCTCAATTGGATTCAGATCTGCCGATTGAACTGGAAAGGAAGAATATGAAGTTATAAATTCCTAGCTGTTTGGGCGACACAAGAACAGGTGTATTATTATCAGGTACTAAAAGAAATCTTCGGTAGAATATGGAAGGACGATAGGTTCAAAAATATCTGCCTAATATATACCCAATATTATAATTGTATTTTCTAAAAATGGAACCAAAGAAGATAGAACTATCGAGGAATAGCAGTACGGTCAGCAGAACGGTAAATTTATTAAAAATAAAATTGAAGCAGAATATAGAGACATGGAAGCAGAAAAACAAGCAGGTTTTAGAGCAGGAAGATCTGCTGTCAATCATATTTTTACTATTACACATACAGTGGAAGAGAAAAGAGAGTACACATTTTATTTGTCGATTTAAAGAAAACCTATGGCAGTATCCCTTAAACAAAACTGTGGGAACTCCTAGAAAGTACGAACATTAGTGTGAGACTAATAAATTCTGTGAAAAATTTATACAGAAATCCCATTATAAAAGTAAAACCGACAAATGGTTTGTCAAATGTATTTAAGGTAAACAAAGATCTTAAACAGTTTTGTTGCCTCTCACCGACACCGATATTTAAAATAAACTTGAAACATACCGCAAAACTTTAAAAAAGGAAGTGTAAAAATATGGGAATTTCATTAATAAAAACCATTAATATATTAACTATCTTTGACAGACTGTATCAAGTGGTATTAACCAAGAACATGAGGACCTGAAATAGATAACCCGCAAATTCGTCGAAACATACAAAAAAAGGGACCTGGGAATAAATATATATAAACAAAACTGAATATATGTGCATAGGAAGAAGAAAAGATGATCTAATACTTAATGATGAAAAACCGATACAATATAACTAAACGTCCAAATTTTTGGACATAAAATTGGCAGATAATGGGACCCTGAATAAAGCAATTAAAGGCAGAAATATGCAAAACAGATAAAAGATAAAAGGGACTCAGTTTAACATAAATAGGGTATCGAGAGTTGACCACTCAAAATAAAAAAAATTCTAGTCACGGAAATACACTTGTGGAGGAAATCAGCTGGAAGATTACATCGAGAAATAGTTACCAATGAGGATATCAATAAAAACGGAAGACGCAATGATTTATCGCACAAAATAAAAACAACTGAAGTGGTCACACTAAAGCAAATACTAGACTGGACAGGTAAGACGTAGAAGAGATATACTACGGACAAGTTGGAGAGGAGGTATCTTCAGTGAAATGGAAGAATGGGGATTAAATATGGACATATACCAAAACAGCAGTAGATACTGGAACGGGAATCGGAAAACGACGTAGTTTAAAATTATTTGTAGCTGTATAGTTAGTTGGTCCAGGCTCTCGCACAAAAACCGTGATGTTGAAGTCACTTTATGTCAGTTTGGGTGAAGACCAAATGGGGACTCGTCTGCAAATAAAACTACGGATCGTAATTCTTAAAAAAAAACGGCGGTTTGACATTCGTTATTCTAATTTAGGCGTCTCTGGTTCCAAAAATTTTTAGCTTTTTAATTTCCGGCATAAATTGATGAACTTTTAATTGGCGCCGTCTTGAGCTTGATGTAGTGTGGACGTGTGATCAGGTTAATATTGTTTTCTTTATCTTCATCGTATTATCTCGTCTATTGATACTTTCACGATATCTTTGTTTAGAACACCAATAGTACTTTTCACTACCAAGTTTGTAACTGAAAAATAACCCAAGGTGACATATTTTCGAATAATTCTAATTGCTCTTAACATTTCTCTTTACTTTAATTGTACTTTTAATCACTTTTGTTAAAAACTATATTATTACATATTACAATTTTACAATCAAAATAAAGAGTTATTAAAACCTATGTATATTATCTCTGAAATAAATTTGTATACTAACTATTGTATACCGTAATTTATATAAAATACTATTTTCTAGCTTCTAAGTGGTTATACGTTAAAATTTTACCGAAAATTTAACAAATAACTATGTAATATTCTTCTGTACTTATTCAAAGACCTTAATGTCAGAAACCAACTGTTGTATAATAAAATGCCTAGACGTATACAGTTGACCACTCTTAGGTAATGCAGGTGCAATACCACCACACACTCTCAAACTTATCAAATCATCTCACTCGAAGACGAGTTCTACAGGCAGAATTTAGATGTTGTCTCATTTGGAGAAACATATCGTATTTTTCTTTAGTGTTATTACATACGCAGTCGCGCTTTCTAATAGTCATATTTACTGCTGTTATTGTCGAGCCTCTACGGAGGTAGCGCCCTGTAAGGCGAAGGTCAAATATACTAGATGCTCACTTGTATAAATCAGAATTGTTGGTATCTTGATAATAATTCTAACGAGATCCTAACATTATAACGTAACATTGTATAAATAAGCTTTAATTTAAGGAGAAATTTGTTAATCGTAGTTTTATTTAAAGTACAGATAATTTTTATAATTGGCTACTTTATTTTGTAATTAAAAAATCTCTTAAAAAATATAAAAAATGAAATAACTTGATATTCCTTTCTTTCCCTTCTTCTTTCTTGCTATTAAGTATATTTCCATTGATTCTAGCTAGCTTAAAGGTTTAAGAGGAAGATTCGACTCTCGCAAAAAGATTTACAGAATACCTACCAATTGGAAACAATCTGTATTGAACAATAACATACAAGAAATGCAAAATACCTCGAAATCGATAGTGGTTAATTAGTAACAAAAGTAATTATAGAAATATTTTTTCTAATTTTTAAACAAACTACCAAGCGATAACGATGCTGGTAATTAGGAACAAAAAACCGTGACAAATTCTAGCAAGAACAGAAAAAGTGTACCGAATTTATGTTTAGGTACCAGTTGAACTAAAACCTTAAACCAAAAGAGCTAGATACCTAATGTAAAGCTACAAACGTAGGTGTAAGATCTTCTTCTTCTTAAAGTTCCATCTCCTATCGGAGGTTGGATATCATAACGGCTATGGTCACTTTGTTAGCTGCTGCTCTGAAAAGTTGTAGTGAACTACAGTTAAACCATTCTCTAAGGTTTTTCAGCCAGGAGATGCGTCTTCTTCCTACGCTTCTTCTTCCTTGGATCCTTCCTTGCATAATAATTCTCAGCAGCTCATATTTTTCTCCTCTGGTTATGTGACCCAAATATTCTAGTTTTCTTCTTTTTATGCTGTTCATAATTTCTAACTCCTTATTTAGACGTCGTAGTACCTCAGCATTGGTAATCCTTTGAACCCACTGAATTTTTAATATTCTTCTGTAACACCACATTTCGAACGCTTCTATTTTCCTTATGTGTTGTTTCTTCAATGTCCAAGCTTCCATTCCGTATAGTAAGATAGAAAATATGTAACATCTTAGAGCCCTCAATCTGAGATGCAACTGAAGGTCTCTGTTGGTAAGCATTGTCTTCATTTTCACAAATGCTTGCCTTGCAGTTTCAATGCGGACTTTGATTTCTCTGCTTTGGTCATTTTTGTCATCAACCCAGGTTCCCAGATATTTATATGTCTCTACTTTTTCTATTTGGGTTTGCTCTATCATTAATCTTTCATTTCCATGTTGCGTTTTTGAGACAATCATGAATTTAGTTTTTCTTTTATTTATTTTTAGTCCGTATCTAATGCAATAATCGTTAATTCTATTTACCAATTCTTGTAGCGATTCCAGGGTGTCTGCCATTATAACGGTGTCATCAGCGAATCTTATGTTATTTACTATTCTTCCGTTTACAGAGATTCCATCACCCAGATCCGCTATCGCTTCCTGGAATATGGCTTCACTGTACACGTTAAACAGTAATGGTGACAGAACACAGCCCTGTCTTACTCCTCTCTTTATATCTACATTTTCAGACTTTTGTTCTTCTATCTTTATATTGGCCTTTTGATTCCAATACAGATTGATAATGATTCGTAAGTCTCGTCTGTCTATATCTTTGTTTCTCAGTATTTCTATTAGTTTTTCATGTCGGACCCTGTCGAATGCCTTCTCGAAGTCGATGAAACAGGAATAAATATCTAGGTTCATATCTAAGCATCTTTGAGAGAGGACATTAAAAGCAAACAATGCCTCTCTCGTTCCCAGTCCCTTGCGGAACCCAAACTGAGTATCATCCATATCATCTTCTAGTTTTCTATATAATCTTCCATGAATCACCTTTAGAAATATTTTGAGGGTATGGCTTATTAGTGATATTGTCCTATAGTCTGAACAATCTTTGGCATATACTGTTTTTGGTATTGCTACAAAGGTGGACACCAACCATTCCTGGTGTAAGATATATACAAAAAATCATTCAGGTTGCAGTGTGGAAATATTTATGGGACCACTGTAACGACGTTTTTAATCTACAATCTACATAGCTGGATGTCTATTTTCTTGTAAATTGGCATGCTGTATTCAGCACATTTTTCATGTATACGTCTTAACATATGAATTTGGTCTATAGTTGACCTCTGTGGTCTGAAACCACATTGGTATTCATCAATTATTTCTTTCGAAAATCTTCCTGATAATACCTTGTAGGCAACATTTAACATTGTTATGCCCCTATAATTTTCGCAGGGTCGTTTGTCCTCCCCCCTTGTATATAGAAAATATGATTTTTACTTTCCAATCCTCTGAATTCCTCACTATTCTTTATCAGTTCTGCAGTTATTTTATCTATGCCAGGCGCTTAATTATTTTTTAGATGTTTTATGACGTATATAGTTTCTTTCAATGTTAGTTCCTCAACTAGTTGTTCTGTTGTGTAATGAATTATTTCTTCTTTTTAGTTTGGTTCTTTTTCTGGGTTTAAGAGCTCTTGACCACCATTTCATTAGTTCCTCTTTCTCTTTGGTAATTGGTCCGTTTATGTAATTGTACAATGTTGTTCTTGTCATGTGTCGTTTGAGTGTATGAGTTTTCCTTACTGTATTGATAATTGTCGTTTGGATGATATTTCATTCATCTTCAATGTTATTTTCTTCTCCTCTTTCATTTAATATTAGCTTTATTTTCTACTAATACTGCTTCTTCTTCTTATGATTTTTAAACATATATGTGTTCCATTTTCTTTGTTTTACACATTTCTCTTTTTTACCATTTGCCATTGCCAACTGTTATACCGTTGTTACTGGTAATATCATGTATGTTATGCTTACCAAGGGATTCTGCACATAACTTGGCATTTATGTCACCCAGGACTATAACTACATCTGCCTCTTGCATTTTTTCACATCTACTTATAGTTGATCATTGAATTGATCGGTTACTAGTTCATCTGCTGTATCTGTTGGGGCATGGATATTAATAATTGTAATATGAAATTTACCCCTTTTTACATATTCTTTCATTAATTAGAGTAAAACCCCGTTTTCAATCTACAATCTACATGGCTGAACGTCTACTAATCACATATGTTGTATAATATTATAGTTAGGACTAACAGTTTTTGTTCCAGAGTATTATGTGAACCAGTGTTATTCAGCGGTAATAAGAAAAGTCTCTGCTTGTATGGAAGGATCAAAAACAGGGAACAGATACTTTAGAAAACCAAACACATCCTGCTAACAATTTATTGTCAGCATAAAAATGCAACTATTGAATTAAAATTATAACTATAAACTAAATTGTAATTAAGAGTACAATTTAGTTTATAGTTAATAAAAGTAAATTGAAAAGCTTAAATATAAAGAAAATTTAGATTTTTAGTTTAAAATCCTAAATTTACTTAATTTATGATTTATTTTGAAAACGATTTCCGCACAGGAACATGCAAGGTGGCATGCAGGCACGTGGCAGGTTCTTACCTTATCTTACTTAGGTTCTTATCTTATTAGGGAAACTTTAACTTTAGGGAAACTACGCACTTCCGATTCATTGGGCTCGCATTTAACGTTAGGAAAATTACGTACTTTCGATGAACTGGGTTCGCATCTGATCTTAGGGAATATACTAAGGTTAAATGCGAGCCAACTGAGTGGGAAGTGCATAATCGCCCTAATGTGCAGGTCGAGCCCAGGTTTACCCCCCAGCAACCGTTATTGACCGCCTCACTTGACGAGCTCAGGTTTACCCATCAGCAACCGTTATTGTACATGCCACGTGCCTGCATCCCACCTGACATGCTCAGGTTTACTTACCCACCAGCAACCTGCCACGTTGCTGTTACCCACCAGCAACCTGTTATTGGACCTACAACGTGCCTGTGTGCCACCTGACATTTTCCGTCGGCAACAACCGCAAGAAAATAACAGATCAATCGGTTTCTATCCACAACAACCACAAGAAAATAGGAGATCAAACCAGCCCAGGTTTACCCACTAGCAATCGTGAAAAAATTTGGACCTGCCACAGCATTTCTGTCCGCAATAACCATAGGGAAATAGATCAAACCGTTTCCATCCGCAACAACCGCAAAAGAATGGAAAGAGATCTAGCCCTTTCCGTCGGCAACAATTTCAGGAAAATAGAAGGAGGTTAAGCCCTTCTAATATCTCGAGATCTGACAATAGGAGATCAAACCGAGTGCGACAACCAGTGAACAGATTCGGGAACTCTTAGAAAATAGGATTGTTTTAATTCCAGGCCGATAGAACCTGACATATACTCAAAAAAATTATTTTATAATAATAATTATATAATATTTACCATTTCTACTTTATTTTCATATAAAAAGATTTTTCAAGCCGCCTTGTAGAATGATCTAGGGGTTAAACTATCCGTTTGAAGTGTACTCTGGTACCTGTGTAAGCTAAAACACTAAATCGTTGTATAATTTTAAAATTTATTCTTTTTCTTCGTATATAGAAAGAGGTCTTTTCCAAACAGCATATTACAGTTCCATCTACACTTTTTTTGTTTCATCCAGATTCCATCTGCACTTTTTGTATACAAAATAGTAAGCTTAATTACAACATTTTTACTTATTGTCTAGACGACTGGCATTCCCACGCAGATTAATAATCATTAAAACAATTTCTCAAATCTTATCGAACGAAAGTTTTTTTATTAACCTTTACAATAATTTTTTACTAAAGATTATTTCTTAATACTGTTCAGGTAGGTCTTACCTTATTTTGTAGACAGAATATACAAAAAAACAGGAGATTAATATCGCATAACTTGCCTCTCGTTCGGTATTTAATCTACAGACATTTCATTAAAACCTCAATTTTTTCCCGAAATAAATCCGGTGAAATATTTTCCAACGACGACAAAAATTATTTCATAAAATCATGGAAAACGAAATGCCATGCAAAATATCTTGAGTCTTTATAAAAAAAAGCAAAACAAAAAAAATCGTCTCGCTCATTATAACAGAACCTCAGGATCCAAAATCTCGTAACAGCAGTTGGCAATAAGTGTCGTTTGGAACACAACTTTACGGCATAAGTTACAATAACAGTTTTATTATAACAATAAAACTCTAATTCTCCTTAGAGGAGCCAGTAATATAAGTAGATATTATTTCCACTATTGTTTTTTTGTTGTTGAATCTTTTATTGAAACTTAAATATAGGTCTTACAATTCCTTTAAGAGCGTATGCGCAAAATCTCTCATTCAAAAATTTTTTTGAATGAGATATTTGAAATTAAAAATCACACTAAATTTTCTCTTCTTTTTTCCCCTGTAACTTACTAAATTAAACATTATAGAAGTTTTCAGTAACTTTCGACCCTCAGTAATAATGTAATCTTTCATTCTGCGTTTAAATTTTTTAACTACTTATTAGTTTTCTCAGGATTAAAAAAAAATGAATGCATTTAAAAAGGATTGGCCGGACATTTTGCCCCTACGCGCTCTTAAATCTCCGGCTCCAACGTTTTTCCCGACGACACACCATTCAAGTTCTGCTATTTGTTTTTCATTATTTATATGGTATTATTCTGAAGCTATTTTCTTCATTTCTTGATTGGTAATTAACTGAAATTTAGTTGCAAATACGTCGTATTTTGACGTTTCGATTTTTACTTTGGGAACTAAATTTAACTTGCAAATTAACTAAACCATTCGTTTCAGTAATTTTTGTTCACCAAGAATCCTGTATATTGCTCTTGCTATTTAGATCTTCAGTATTAAAAGACCCTGTAGGTGTATATCTTTCACCTTAACCCATTTTTAACCAGTTATGTAATAATAAAGCTCCTTTGAAACTAAAATCTCCAATGCATTCTCACCAATGCGACGAGCTCACGACAAGTCTAGTTAAAGATTTTTGGTTTTCTAGATAAGTGCTTTTTTTCAAAGGGCTGTAAAATGTAGGGTGTTAAGAGGAAAGCATCATCAGCTACAAATACTTCATCTTTTGCAAAACGTAACTTATTCCTAACATCTTCTAATGCTCTATTCAAAAACGATTTTACAAGAATGGCACTAACCTTTGCCCATCTATTTTTACCTATGTCGAAATAGTGAAACCAAAAGTTTGCGTTGACGCACGCAAAATAAATTTACACTATATGTATCTACGATGTTAACTACGAAAGTAGTATTCCTGTTGAATTTTTCCTATTTTGGTGCATGTTTAATTCAATTTTTAATAATGATTCTTAATACGATGAAGGCAAAAGAGAAGAAACCGAAACAGATAATGTGTTTCCTGCATCAGCGTCTACATCTGTTGCTAGTGGCAATGATAAAACTGATAGTAGATAGTAGATAAAAGCGATACATTTAGAAAAGACAGAAACTGCAAATCTGTCTAGTATAAAGCAATCCAAAACAATATTTTCGTGTTCCTCAGAATAGCCAAAGAAAAATGGCAAAGGATGTTAATATTTCAAATATAAAAGCAGCAGTTTTAAAACGTATTGAATTAGTGCAACAAAATACAAGTAATGTGGATGATGAATTTGATATATTTGCTAAACATATCGCTATCCAGCCTGTTTATGATATATTCAGGTGCCAAGAAAACATTCAGAGTAAAGTCAGAACAAAATGATTACAGCTCTTCAGGGAGACTGCCTGAGTTTAAAACGAAACGATTACAGCTCTTATCAGGGAGACCGTCCGAGTATCTACAACTCCATCATCAGTGCGCTTATCTTCTTAGTATAATTATTAAACAATTTCTTTACGAGTGTTTTCAATTTCTGACTATCAATCTTCATCGCAAGCACTTTCAAACAACACTAACGGGGAATATTCATCGTCTTCCATTGCAAATCAATCTCACTACATCCAAAAATACAGGGAGAATTTGCATAAGTCATATAATAAAGTTACTACAGCTCTAGTAGATATCATATACTTAGAATAGACTCTTTTATAACCTATTTTTGTTACAATAATAAAATCTTGTAAAGGTAAGCGCGCAATAGTGCGGGCCGGTTCGCAAACAAAACGTATATCTCGGAATGGAATATTTTCTCGGATAGTAGTTTCGACGAAGTAGAGTATCTACATGTTGTATTTTATTTTGTTCGATCATTTATTACAATGGATAAGAGTTCTTCATAATTTTCGTAATTCATTCTAAAGGATTTATAAAAGTTTTTATGATCGATTAATTCAGGAAATAAAGTAGCAAATTCACTTTACGTGTTTCGCTTGTTACAATTTTCTTTCATCCATTTATTACGTTTCGTTTTGGAAGTTCATTTTGTTGTTCCCTTCTTCGCACACTAACAATAATTATTTTTGGCTCCGTCTTCCACAAAACGTGTAAATTCACCAACTGAGCTGACGTGATTTTGGAGGTAAATACGCCTGACGGCTTTTAATTTCCAGTGCGTTCTCTTGCCTGCCGATTCGACCGAATGCGCGCTTACCTTAACATATCGTACATTGTACATACTTTTTCCATAAAATTTGAAATGATTTTTTTAGGTATGGTACACGAAATCAAGCACGGCAAATCAATCTCGTATAGCTTAATATCTTAAAGTTATTTACGGCTGTAATTTTGGCGATATCGCTTGTCGCATCACTGTATCTTTTTATGATATGCTGTCCCTTTGACAGCAACTTTTCGAATTTTCGGACATTCTTAAATCGTTTCTGTGCTCTTCTTTCTCCTCTAATGCTAGCTCATGAGCAATGTTTCTGATGCTCCCAATGTATTTCTTATTAGAAACCACTGTCTCATCCAAAAACAACGTTTCTTATAACTTTTGTTCATATTATTAACAATTCTTTTTTAAACAGATCTGCAACAGTTTGTATACATTCACGCATAACGACTTTGGACGCCATTTTTAAATTGACTTGAGAATAATTAATTCAAGTTGTTCTCAACTATTGTTGATAAACTAAAATTGGTCAACTAAACTTGACTCGTGAGATCGCGCCTTAAGCTAACCGTTTATCGTTACGATTTCCGATACATTATGTAGTGATCTGGCATCAAACGTTAATAATTGTTACTACGTATATTAATTATACTGATTTTATCACATCAGAAACAATAGGCCATACGAAAGTACCGTTTGCAGCGTATTTTTTACGTATCACTTCGTGGAATTCGAACTGGACCTTTATCCAGCTATAATTATTATAATTTTTAATACATTTTGGGATCCAGCGATTTTTTATTATCTATTATTCAAAGAATAATAAACGAAACAACCAAATGGCAATTTAAACGTTTCCTATGACTTTTTTGCTAGAAAAGCAAGATATGAAGCAAAACCGCGAGAATGAGGGTGACGTCTTGCTACACCAGATGTCTCTCTATTCGCTTGGCGGGCTTGTTGCGGTCTTAATAGAGATATTAAACCTCTAATTACAATTTAATCGTCCTTGGGAAATCTAGAGGGCGAATTCTCAGGTATAATCGTGGACAAAAGTAATGAACCTTAGTACTAACCTTTTATGGTAATGGTAGGGTATGAAAATTTTTAATGCTAATAATAATTTTTATAGTTATTACGAAACTTTGCAACCGTAAGCAGCTCTGTTTCGGGAGGGTTATTATAATAGTGGTATAATATTCTGGATTAGCTTCTGAAAAGCAATTTACTAGTTTTTTTTTTATTAATTTCCATAAATCAGTAAAATTCTAAGAAACTTAGTTAATTTATATTGTAATTTAATTAATTACATTAAATTCTTCACAAACTTGAATAAATGTTTGCGTGAATTTAAAAAGAAAATAAAAGAAACAAGATAAATCGTAGAAATACATTAAAATAGTGTGTTTTGATGGTGATTTTTTAAAGGTTGTTTTGAAATTCAAGAAAATTTTAAATAAATGCAGTAGGTTTTAACAGTTTGATTCGGTTGGTTAAAAATATTTTTTTCTAATATTAAATATTACACTTAGTTAAATTATTATATGCCTATTATGCTAAACACCTTTTGCTGTTTTTTAGTTAGTATCAATATAGCATGTGCAAGACACACATGGGCATAGAATACGTTCAGATGCAGATATATTGCAATCAGCATCAGTGGCTGTAATCTCCATATTTTCTATAATTTTTTACTTGTCTTAATTTTTTCCATCCTATTTTTTGTTCTGCTTAAAAGGTGGGTGTATTGGGTGGGTGGTATTGGAAGTTATAAAGTGCTTTTCTTGGTCCTTAGCAATAAAAACTTTATTTCGGTAATATTACGTTGTTTACGTTGTTTCGGTAATATTACGTTGTTGTTTATTAATATAAATGGGGAAGATCTAAACCACCTAAGATTTGCCGATCTCTCTCTCTTGTCGTTTCCTCATTGCTGAGGATCGTGATTTCCTACAATGCGGGCTGTCAATTCTCTCCATCTCTTGCGATTTTGGGCTGCTCTCATGGACTCGGAAAACGTCTCTCCAGTGGCTTTCTGTACTTGATCTGACCATCGGATAGGTGAGCGTCCTCTGCCTCTACGTCCTTCTACGTTTCCCAAAGATTTGCCGATGACATCTTTTTAATATTTGGTAGAGTTGATTCTTCTTCTTCTTAGAGTGCCGTGCATTTCTGCTTAGGCGTCCACCGTACATCGTCTTGTCAGGTGAGGTGTCTTGTCTAGTCAGGATTAAATAATTATGTTTTTAGCACAATTGCGAAGCATTTCATAGCTGTGGATTCCTGTCCATTGTCGAATATTGCGCAGCCATGACATTTTTTTACGTCCCAGACCTCTCCTACCCTCTATCTTCCCTTCGAGTATCAGTTGCTGAAAAGTATATCTTCCTCCTCGTAATATGTGTCCCAAGTATGCAGTCTTCTTACTTTTTACATAACTAAAAAGTTCCCTATCCTGTAAGCCCGCTCTTCTGAGTACTTCCTCATTTCTGTCCGTCTATGATATTCTAAGCATTCGACGCAGGCACCACATTTCAAACACTTCAAGTTTGTTAATGGAGCTGGCCTTTAACGTCCTTGCTTCCATTCCGTACAAGAGAACAGGCCACACGTAATACTTTGCGATGTCAGAAGCTTACGAAGCCTCAAAAAAGCATTTCTGGCTTGTTCAGCTCTGCTCTTTATTTCATTCTCGGGGTCCCAACCCTCGTTCAGCAAACAACCCAAGTATTTAAATTGCCTGACCTGTTCGATTTCTTCTCCAGAGACATATATCTTTGCGTTGGGGTAATCATTTCTACTTATAATCATTGTTTTTGTCTTCTTGATATTTATTTTCAAACCCCGAGCTTCACTTGCAAGAGTTAGATCATTTAAAAGGCATTGAAGATCTTCGATGTTATCTGCCACTATGGCTGTATCATTGGCATACCTGATGTTATTAATAAATATGCCGTTAACTTTAATACCCTTATTAGAGTCTGCCACTGCTTCTGCGAAGGCTTTTTCTACGTATAAATTGAACAGCATGGGAGACAAAATACCACCTTGCCTGACCATTTTTTAATGGAGAAATCTTCTGTTTCGTTGAAATTTTGAAGACGTACTGTTGCTGTCTGCTTCCAATACAGATTGGCGATAATTCTTATATCCTTGTCGTCCAATCCCAATCAATAGAGTTGATAAAGCTACAAAAATGCTGTACACGCTCTATAAAGTGTCAATAACAATTGCTTTTAAAATTAACACCTCAAAGACAAAATTTATGACCAACCTTATAGTCAGCGGTAAAATTCTAATTGAGAGCCATAGCATCGACCAAGTAATAGCTTACAAATATCTAGGGCATGAGATTCGCTTAGGCCGAGATAATCAGACAACTGAAATACAAAGAAGGATAGGTCTCACATGGGCTGCCTTTGGTAGATTGAATAACATTTTCAAGTCTATTATCCCAGTTTGTTTAAAAAGAAAGGTTTTTAACCAGTGCGTTTTACTGGTTTTTACATATGGTGCAGAAACACTGACTCTGACAAA
This sequence comes from Diabrotica undecimpunctata, assembly GCF_040954645.1. Classification (NCBI taxonomy): domain Eukaryota; kingdom Metazoa; phylum Arthropoda; class Insecta; order Coleoptera; family Chrysomelidae; genus Diabrotica; species Diabrotica undecimpunctata. The sequence goes on from NC_092809.1 coordinate 151,088,031, forward strand.
AAAAACAATAGATAAAATAGGAGTTACACAACGCGCTATGGAAAGATCAATATTAGGTATTACCATCAGAGATAAAGTACCAAACCTATAAATAAGAAGAAGAACAGGAGTCACAGATGCAGTTGAAAAAATAGCCATGGCTAAATGTGCTTGGGCCGGACATGTTGCCAGATTAACGGATGATAGATGGACCAGAAAGATTCTGGAATGGCGACCAAGGCAAGAGGCATATCGAAGCAGAGGACGACCACCGACTAGATGGACGGATGATATCAAGCGCATCACCACAAACTGGATGCAAGAAGCTCAAGATAGAAATAGGTGGAAAATTTTACTGGAGGCCTACGTTCAGCAGTGGACAAATATAGGCTAATTGATGATGATGATGACGTTGTTTACATTTTACGACAAATATAGAAACAATATTTATAAACACAGGTCCGTGACCTACACTAGCGTTATGAGACAATATTCTATGTATATTTCTACAATGACCATCCTTCTTCATATGTACTCTATATATCTAACCAAGATAAACGACGTGCCAGTTGAAATTCACATAAGGTTATTGAATGTTTTAAATATTAAACATCGTATGTATCGTGTTAATAAATACGAAGTATCCCTTATATTATATTATTACGTGTCTTACTATCGTCACCATCGCTGCTTTTTTCTGTTCACATTGTTGCGTTCCCGTTCTTAAATTGTACTATCCAACTATCATATTTTGCTAGTGCTTTTGTCTTTTGGTCTTTTTCCCTATAGTTCCGCCTTCAATATTTTTTTTGCCTTTTTTATATCATATATACTTTGTATATTTTATCTAACTTAATAGTCTATTTCGAATTTTCAATTCTGATTATTGATTGTGTTTATTTATTTCATGGTTCATTATTATTGCCGATTATCTGTTTTCCTGTATAGGTCCACATCTTCTTCTTTAAGTGCTATCTCCGCGACACAGGTCGATAATCATCAAAGCTATTCGGACTTTGGAGACGGCTGCTCTGAAAAGTTCATTTGATGTACATATATGTACCATTCTCTCTGGTTGCGTAGTCATGATCTACGTCTTCCTACGCTTCTCTTTTCTTGGGTATCTTTCCCTGCATAATCAGTTGCAGCAAGTTGTATCTTCTGTTGCTGCTATTTTCTTGTATTGATTGTATTTAAAATTTGCATTTTTGATTTATAGCATTGATATTTTCCATTTTCAGAATTCTTCCATACACCCACAACTAGAATGATTCTAGTTTTTTCATTGATGTCACATTCAAGGTCCAAGCTTCAATTCCATAAAACAAAGTACGAGAAAATGTAGGACGTCCCCAACCTAACTCTTAGCTCCAAGTTAAAATCTCTTGCGCAGATCACGTTTCTCACTTTGTTAAAATTTGCTGCAGTATTTTGTAGTCTGGTATATAGATTTACATCATCATTATCACTCAGCCCTGATTTGCCCATTGTTAGAATACAGGTCGCCTCTAGATATTTCCATATATTTGTGTTCTGTGCCTCTGCTATCCCATTAATCGAAATTCTTTGAAAGTCGTCAGTCCATCATGTTGGGGGTCTTCATCGGCTTCGTTTGTGTGTTCATGGTCTGCACTCAATCTGCCTGCCGTTATTCTTAGGTCCATATATCCTTTTTCTTATCTTTCAAGTTAGTTATGCTGAAGTCTATGCTTTTAGAACTAAGATGCCCATAGGCATAACAACTGTTGTTTATATTTTTTATCTACATATTAGCTTCACAGTGTAGTTTTTTCACGTAAGTATGTATCTCTTAACAAAAATAACAAAATCATGGAAACGGTGGAACACTTTAGATATCGGGGCAGTTGGATTGACTGCAGGATTGGTGAACATCGGTCTCTGAGACAAAACTTGCCGATAATTGCATAAGCACCTGACACTCAAGACTCAAACTTCAACACTAAAAACAGACACTTGAATCAGGCAGCTACTGACAACGGCGAAGGTATATAGCGAACGATTCGGTTATAATGAAGTGGTCCGTCTCACATATCAAATGTTAAGGCGGACTCAAACGCTTCGTTGTGTACTTGGCAAGTACACAATTATTTGCCTACTTTGCTAGTATACGAACTTTGCGATTGCGATGGCAAGCAGGGCGCTCAGCCGCTCACACGACGTGTACAATTCACAAGTACACGAGATGGCAAGTATACGCAAGTATTCTTAAAAACCTTGACAACTGAATCAGTGGTGTGACAGTCAATATGGATAGAGGTCGTCCGGAAAATCTCGTTGTTGCTTCCGCAGTATTTGTTGTGATGTGCTCTGTTCATTTAATTAAATAAAAAAAAATAGAAGAAGATGATGGATGTTATCATTAAATAAAAGTAGGAATAGGTAGGTACCTGTATTTAAAATGAACTAAAACAGCATTGTAGATACAGAAACTGAAAAAATATATTTAAATCTTTTTTGTAGATACAGCGCCACCCATATGTTGCAGGTTCTCAATCGAGAACCTTCAGACCATGTGGCCATTAGCGAATCTTTTTTTTTCTTCAATTCATTTATAGTGCACAGTACAGATATGTTATCTTGTATTCTTTTCCGGGCATCATTAACTGCATTACGATTTTTGTATTCTTTATGTTTGGTAATTCATGATCGGGCTCATTTGACTCTGGTCATTTTTACCGACAACATATGGAAAACCAACGAGTGACAAATAATTGTACGAGTAACCAACTCACACGACATGGCAAGTATACGTAAATATTTATTTCATTGTCTTCTTCTTCTTCAATTGCATTGTCCGTTGCGAACGTTGGCTATTAACATGGCAATTCTGATCTTGTTTGCGGCGCTTCTGAATAGTTCGACCGATGTGAGCCCGAACCACTTCCTCAGATTTTGGAGCCACGAGTGTCTTCTCCTGCCTGGCCCTCGCTTACTGTCTATTTTTCCCTAGACAATCAATTGCAGTAGACGGTACTTATCGTGTCTCAATATGTGGCCTAGATATTCAAGCTTTCTTTGTTTAATTGTATTCACGATTTCTTTCTCCTTTCCGATTCTTTGGATTACCTCTATGTTGGTGACATGTTCGGTCCAGGATATACGAAGAATGCGTCGGTACACCCACATTTCGAATGCTTCTAGTTTTCTCGTGAGCGTCTCCATCAGCGTCCAGGCCTCCACACCATACAGTAAGATCGGAAAAATGTAGCATTTAACTAGACGTAGTTTTAGGGGAAGAGACAAATCCCTGCTTATGAGCAGCTTTTTCATATTGCTAAATGCTGCTCAGCTCGTTCTATTCTCGCCTTAATTTCTGTGGCCTGTTCCCATTTTGCATTTACGTTGGTGCCAAGGTACACATAAGATTCTACATGGTCAATTAGTATGTTACTTATCCGTAACTGTCGAGCAGGCTGTTGCTTGTTGCATTTGTTAAATATTTCTTCGCAATAAATATTGAATAGGAGTGGAGATAATATACACCCCTGACGGACACCTCTTTTGATCTGCACATTTCAGTGAGTTCGTTGCCAATTTTTGCTCTTGCTGTTTGACCCCAGTATAGGTTTGCCACAATTCGAATGTCCTTGTCGTCAATACCTGTCTTTCGCAGAATATCTATCAATTGTTCATGATTGACATTGTCAAATGCTTTTCTGAAATCCACAAAGCACAAATACACGTCCTTATCAACGTCTCTACACCGCTGTATAAGCACCTGGAGAGCGAAAATTTCTTCTCTAGTTCCAAGTGCTTTCCGAAAGCCAAACTGCGATCTATCAATATTTGACTCACATTTATCATATATTCTTCTATAAATGATCTTAGTGAACGCTTTAGTGACATGATTGATCAAGCTTATAAGCAGGTAGTTATCACAGATCTGGTCATTTGGTTTCTTCGGGATTGTAATAAATGTTGACTGCAGCCAGGTCTCCGGTATTTTACCGCTATTATTCATTGTCTACGTTTTAAAATCTTAGTTGATTTTAAGTTCCCTTAAACTTGCCTTGTTTTTCTGTTAAGATAAAGGTCTGAATTTGCTGTGTAGAGCCATGAAATTAGTTCAAAAATTTGGTTATTTACTATTTTTCTTGAGAATACTCCACAATTCAACTTTAAAATTAAATTTGTTTGACGTTTTGGTTTCCACTTAGGACCTTATACCAAATTAACAAAGGATTCAACGAAGACTTTGAAAAGCAGGATATATAGCAGGATTCAAATTAAAAGATTCTTTGACAGAGGAGTTTTGAGAACGATTTGTGAATGATTTAAACTTAATTTTAAAGTAAAATTGTGGCTTATTCCCAACAAAAATAGTAAATTGCATTAAGATCCCACAAGCAAATAGCTTCAGAACAATGTTAAAAGCTTTTCTCTTAATTAAAAAAGCTAATTAAAAAAATTATTGTAAAAAAGTCTTCTGTCTATTTACGTTCTGAAAAAATCTATTGTGTGAACAGACGAACCATTAAAAATCGAGTTTTTAAAAACTGGTACACTTGAATGACTTTATCTTTTATCAGATTTTCCATATAAAATCAAAACGCAAAAAAGAATTTTACGCTTGGAAAATTACTCTGTTTTTTCACCGAATTGTTAAATGGATCCTCATCGTAAATTTAACACCAGATTTATTGAAGCAAGACTCCTGGACAAGATCCTTCTAATTTATGGAGCATAAAAATATTCACTTTCCTCCGACGGCTTTTGAAACGAATAGGCTGAAAATTTCGTAGAGATTTTATTCATTCGGAAAACATAAAGCTGTAAATATTTACATTTCGAGTGCCAAAAAACAGCTACTGCCCATTTAACTGTCGCATTCTTATGAATTAGTGTTAAACATACATATGTTTGTCGATATTACGTTGGTAAAGTGGATATTAGGCGTAAAGTTTGAAATCCTGAAATGCAGTTAATTTATCACTAGAAGTTTTAAAATTCGCATATTTTAAATTTTGAAACTAAATATCTATTCATCTCTAAAATAAACATTTCTGAAAGCAACCGACAACACAAAAGATAAATGGATATTCAACATTTTGACATTGACTTTAAAATCAAACATGTATACTACTAATTAGATATAAATGGAAAAGATAATTATTTAGATTAATTATTAATTAGTTAGTTAAGTTCTTAACAAATATTTAACAAACACCAATTTAATAGAAATGACAACTCTTTCGACATCGGTCCTTAACCCTTTCGTAACGGGAAACTGATATATCCGCGAAATCATGCAGGCTTGGAATATGATCAAAAAACTTAATGGTGATCCCACAGAGATGAAAGAGCTATGTGCAATAACGCCAAATCAGATAGCCCACCCACTGCTTCTGAATGAGATTATAAGAACTCAAGACCAGGAAACAACTCTCTTGCGAAACCCATTTACCATCGAAGACCTCAAAAATGGTATTGACTGTATGAAAAATGGACAATCACCTGTGGTGGACGAAATTCTAACAGAGCAGATAAAACACGTCAGGCAAAAAGCGAGACAATGGGTGCTCGATCTATTTAACATCTGTCACTCTACCTACCAGATTCCAAAACTGTGGCGTAAATCAAAAGTAGTAGCCCTTCTGAAACCTGGGAAAGACCCTGAACTACCGAGTAGCTACCGTCCGATATCTATGCTATGCCATTTGTATAAATTGTATGAACGCCTCATTTTAAACCGCATCCAGGAAACATTAGATGCAAAACTAATCCCACAACAAGCAGGCTTCAGACCAGGTAAATCATGCACAGGCCAAGTGCTGAACCTAACAGAATACATAGAGGAGGGATTTGAGCAGAAAGAGATAGTGGGAGTAGCCTTGATAGACCTCACAGCGGCCTATGATACGATAAACCACAGAACCTTGCTAACTAAGATCCATAATACTGTGCTTGACTATGACCTGGTAAATATCATTAGATCACTGTTGTATAATAGACGTTTCTGCGTTGTGCTAAATGGAAAGAAGAGCAGATGGAGAACCCAAAAAAATGGCTTACCTCAAGGACGCGTTCTGGCGCCCTCCTTATTTAACATATACACTAACCTACACCAATACTACACCAACTACACCAATGCACCCTCAGACTGAGAGTTTTCTGACGACCTTGGTATAGCCGTAAAGGGGAAAACATTCACACAAGTAGAGTCGACAATGGAAGAGGCTTTAAACATGATGTCAACTTATTACAAACAAAACTCATTAAAGCCAAACCTACTAAAAGCCAAGTATGTGCATTCCATCTCAACCACCAACTGGCGCATGTAAAACTGAATGTTTCTTGGGAGGGACAACGCTTGAAACATACTGATAGGCCCAAATATCTTGGAGTAATACTAGACCGGTCACTAACGTATAAATTACACTGTCAGAGCACAAGACAAAAGGTTTCTACGAGAAACAACCTTCTCCGGAAACTTAAAGGGAGCAAGTGAGGTGCAAACCCCCAGGTCTTGAAGACAACAGCTGAGGCCTTATGTTTCTCAACAGGTGAATATGCTTGTCCCGTCTGGGGTAGATCTAGACACGCCCAACAAGTCACTGCGGCGTTAAATGAAACATGTAGAATAATTACCGGTTGTATGAAGCCTACCCCTCTACCCCTACTGTACCTGGTAGCTGGATTCGCATCACCAGACGACCCTATATGCGCCTCACAATATGTGGAGAAGTTCAGGCAAACTTTCGATGAAAGTCACCAATTATACGGGTTTGACGAACCGCCAGGAATCAGCCGACTTAAATCAAGGACAAGGTTTATGAGAAATGTCAGCGTCGAACCACCCGAACTGTTCCCCCTACATCTAGAACGACCTAATGGAATGAACCTGGACTGGAGAACCAGGCGGACACTCAATCGCATACGCACAGGTGTTGCCAATGTAAAAAAGAACCTCATTAAATAGGGCAACAAGACAGACAGCGACGCACTTTGTGAATGTGGGGAAATACAGAACGTGGAGCACCTGAGAGTATGCAGACTTTGCCCATCACAGTGCACCCTCGATGGCTTATGGCTCGCAAATACAAAGGGTGTAGACGTAGCCCGATATTGGACAGAAAAACTGTAGTCGAATCCAGACACGAAAAAGTAAAAAAAGAGTAAGTGAAGGATCATAGATCTTTCTTTTTTCTTCTTGTTAAATTATATTTTAATCTCACATAAACAATACACGCAAACTTATCGTAACTGAAATTCTTAAGTATAAATAAGCTAATTTTTGGAATGTAGAAAATTTAGCGCTCTTGTCTTCATACGAATTAAAATATTTTTCACATTCCGATTTAGTATTGTAAGCTTGATGCAGAATCGTACCCAACTGCTTAATTTAGCGAAAACACTATTAGCACGAAACTAAATTACTTCTATGCTAATTTTATTACATAAGTTATTTGTAGAGAAGAACTTCTCGAAGCATCTGTTCTAACACTGCAATAACACAAACAATACGCATAAACATATCCATTATCAAAGTCCCAAATGATGCCATGCCAGAATGTAATCTTTGTATACAACATATATAACAAAACTTCCATATTAACGTTTCTGTTAATAGGGAACGTTCTCATAGTTAGAGGTGCGTTGTAAATTGCCTTACTATGTGTAAGAATAAGACCTGTTAGTTGGTAGATAGGCAAAAATGAACATAAAGGTACAGTGCCGTTTTAAGAGAGTTTGTTCATGGTGGCAGTTGGCTTAGGATTACTATAAGAACAAATTCAATGATTTGCTCTAGAAATATAAATTAACGTATTTTAAAATTCATTTTACGGCGAAATTTGTTTTTTTTTTTATATTGTAGCGAAAGGAGATTGTTTAACGATGTATTAAGACTAAATATTTTCGGAAACTTAAAAAAATACATATGATATGAACACACTTTATTAACAAAAATTGGACCGTTATCATATGCTAACACTAGCTAATATTACTACTACACTACTAATACGTAATACAAAATTATTTGGTATGGAATATTTCACTACACTCTATACAGCCCAACGTCACATTTTAAACATTTTGTACGTACATTATATGAACACCCTTCGCCGGTGCATCTTCTTTTCTTATTTGCATTAGGCACAAGTAAATGTCTACGACCATCTGACGTAGATCATCTGACACTTTGTTAAATGTCACATTTGAACGTGATATTGCTAATTTTCCAGCGCCTTTAGGGGAGCCCTATATTTGGTAAAATATGCTTGTACTACTTGTCTCCTAAAATCTTGTTGAGACATAGATCCCGTCTTCCTGTAAACATTCCATGCATTTACCATAGAAACATTTAACAAGAAGATTGCCCAACACCACTTTTTACATCTGATACTTATCGCATATCTTGCATATCTTCTTATCTAACAAATCAGCACCTCCCATAAATCGGTTATATTCATGTATAATTGATGGACGACTGATTTAAACAATTGTTTTCTCTGCCTTTGATAATCTGTTTACAATACTAACCGGATTTATTCCATGGCATGTAGACGCTGCTGCAACTGCATTGTTTGTTATCTACCTATTTAACGATAATTATGCCAGTTTATTTCAAAAGATATTACCTTCAAGGTAATGGGAAAAATTTGAGTATGTGGTTTTCCTGAATTGTTCTTGTTCCATCGTATCCCAGTTGTTTTAAGTAAAATAAAATATTAAAACCCGTAAATAGATTGCCAAAATAAAATTTGAATGGTAAAGTTTTGTTAAGTTATTACCTTGGTATAGATCAAAACTTACTAGATACCCTGATGAAATATTCAGACACCACATATTGTAGCCAAACATAATTGAATTTGAATTTTCTGAATTTTTTTAACTGATCTATTAACGGCCCCAATTTCCACTTTTTGTCAGATTTGACCAGTTTGTTGTTATCTGCACATTGCAAGTATCTTGGAATTTGACGAAATCTATCTCGACGCATAGCTTGACTTTTCATTTGATTTCGCATGTGATCTTGAGACTCCCAGTAAAAGTTTCGACCAGGTAACTTGACATATCCCGATAAAATGAGAATAGCAACGAATAAAGAAAGACAGAGGAAGAAAAGAAAAACAGAGGGCGCCAACTACTTTTTAAATAAAAAATAGTAAAAAGAGAAATGAAGTTAAAGTAATTAATAAATTAGGTAATAAAGAAATTAAAATGAAATAATTATTTAAATATAAATTAATAGAGATGTGACGTTTATAACGTTACAATTTCACTTCGCTACCAATTAGTCATACTCACCTTACAGAATTAGCAATTACAACAGAGCATTAACTACAACAAGGTCTGACCGATCTTAGTAGAGATTAATGGTGTGTGAGTGGTTTTCATGATTGTTTAATTTATTATAAAATTTGTGACAGATGAGACCGTTTTTTTACATTTCTTTTTCGTTAATGTGGAATTAAGACAAATAATCTGATTTTACATAAAATAGTAAGATTATAAGAATTATACAATCAGTACTAAATCAGAATGATAATATCAACAATAAAAATAAAAATTACTTTCATAATATATATTTTTTGAAGTCCTGCTCTGGTAGTACGTCATTTTCCAACGCCTTTATATGCGTAAAGAAAACGGTTTCGACAATACGCAAAGACATAAGAAGAAGAATAGCTCGTTTTGAGTCTATGTAACAATCATTTCTGGCGTAATTCCTAACGGCGCGTCGAGATTTGAATATCATCTAGTTGGCGGGCGAAACAAACGAGTCAGGAGTTTACACCCTTCAAGAGAATTAGCGGATCAAGAGAGAATGACAGTTTTAAAATGGGTGCGAAGTCGAGAAAAGGGATTAAATGGAATGATTGTACTGGATTATGTCGGGCAGTTTTTTAATTATTGTTTAGAAACTGGTATTTAAGAATAAAAGACGAGTGTGGCTTAACGCTGCTTTTTATAGTATACTTTCTATTGTGTGCTTATTTTAAAGTCTTATGAATCAACTATCATAGATGTATTAACTGACGGAGTTTGCTATAAAGAGTGCGCAACTTTTAAATAAATTATTCCATTTATTTTTCTACGATCATGTAAAAAAATTGAACTACATGTGGGGAAAAAACTGTTTTTTTTCAAACGTCAAATAATGATGACATTACTTATCTAACTTGATCCTGTCAAAGTTTGATGTCTCCGCCGGCAGCAGTTTTTTTCCCATTTCTTTACGGCGGAGGGAAAAATGTTGTCATGGCAACAATATGAAACATGTCCCAAAGCAACAATACATATGTCATTAACAACAATTAAACATAATTTTTATTTATAGTAATATTAAAAGTACAATTAGTTAATGAGGCATTTTCAAGATTGAAACCGTGCAAAAATGTTCCCGACTCTTGATACGCATTGGTAATTGTTGATGATACTGATGGTCGAGAACAACTTTCAGCAATCATTCCAACGTGCTACTGCATCATTAGCCGCGGACTCAATTTCGTTTAGGTTTTCCATTTTCGCACTAAATTTGCGCTTGCGGTTGCAACAACAATAAGCTGTCTTTAATAATTGCAAACAACTGTCAAACAACTGTAACCAGGGAGACGCAAATCCCACCGACGACTTAATTATTTTAATTTCTAACATCTAGACGACTTTGATAGTTGTCACAGTTAATTTCGAGTAAAAATAGCGTATGAATTGTACTATTTATGGTTGAAAATTGCTACGTTTGAAGCAAAAATAGTATACTTTATTCGGCAAAGAAGCGACTTTTCTTGAAGCGTCAAGAAAAGTCATGCTTCTCCGCCTCATAAAGTAATATACTATTGTTTTATATAATAAACTATTTATTGCACCTGTTTGTCTTTTTAATATTGCGTATTTTTATTATTTTTTATACTTATTTACTACAGACTCTATTACGAAATCTCTAGCAAAAAAATGCATTTTATAAAACATTTTTATTAATTATTATAATTCCAAATTACTAAAATAGAAAAAATTGTAAATGCTTCAAGTACGTACTCACGGCTCCTCCTCCTCCTAAGTGCCTTTTCTGTTGAGATTGTCGAGCAATATGGCAAATTTCTCTCTGTTCTGGGCTTAATGAATTAAATCATTTCCTCTTGTGTTGATCCAATCTCTGATGTTTCGTAGCAAACATTTTTTCTTTCGTAGTATGCCCCTTTTACTTTCAATCTTGCCTTCTAACATTACCTGGAGCTGCTCAAATTCCCTATGGCGCAATATTTGTCCTAGATATGACGTCTTTCTAATTTTGATAGTATTGACCAGATGAGGGCGTGTGTTCATTGCTCTCAGTACTTCTTTATTCGTAGTTCTGCCGGTCCAGCTTAGTGTTAGCATTCGGCGGTACATCCACATTTTAAATGAATTTAATTTGTTGACGTCATACTGTTTTAATGTCCAGGTCTCACAGCCATATAGTAATAGAGACCACACATAACACTTTAGTGTTCTCAATCTTATTGAGACTGATAGCTTGGGGTTACAGAGCATTCTACGCTTATTCAAGAAACCAGATCTTGCTATTTCAATGCGTCTTCTAATTTGTTTTGAGTGGTCTATTTGACTATTTAGTTCTCAGCCCAGGTATATGAAGCTTTGGGAACTCTGAAGGGTGATACCATTTATTTGTATGTTAGGTGTACTTGTTCATGGGGGTTTTTGTGGAATACCAGAATTTTGGTTTTGGAAAAATTAATGTCCAAGCCCAGCCTGAGACTCTCTTCTGATAATATGTTCATCAATATTTTTAGTTGGTCTTCTGTTTCTGCTAATACTACGGTGTCATCGGCATATCTTATATTGTTAATGATGATTCCATTTGCTCTGGCACCTTCAGGGCGATTTTCAAGAGAAGCTCTAATTATATGTTCGGCATACACATTAAATAATAGAGGGGATAAAATGCACCCTTGTCGCACTCCTCGTTCTATGTTGATGTACTTTTTGTTTCCGTTCTCTGTTAGAACGCATCGTGTGTGGTGGGCTCACGGCTATCATGATTTTAATAATACAACTATACGGCTTTAAACATCTTTAAAACATAAATTATTCAATTTTTAGTTTTAAAATATATAATGTAGAGACAAATGACACTGTCAATTAAAGTCGTTGACAGTAGCAGAGTGATACGTCAGTCAATCTTTTGTAAAAAAAAAACTCGAAACAACTATTTCAGCCTAAAGAAAATGACAATATACAGATACCAAGTACTCGTGCAAGAATCCAGAAACGCGCAATAAAATAACTGACAAAAAGACTGAAATATCTTAAAAATGATAGGTTCATGGCTTTTTTACTTCGGTTTAGTCAAAAATACGTAAATCAAGGAACCCATAGATTAAAACTGACTCTCAGATTCGGCAATTCTAGAAATGTTGTATAGGTACTTACCAATGTCATAAATTTCTAGGAATTTCTCTCAGTATGTAAACACCAAAGCGTCAAACACGTTACTCATGAACAGCTACGTATATTTTTCTTAAAAGCTTTGTACCTCGACAACGTAATTGATCTTTAGTTGAGTTCAAAATTTTGATCGACATAGAGTACAAAAGACAATACATTTTCATTTTAAAACGGTGTTGTTGTTTTTTTTTATTTATATATTTTATCTCTTTATATTTGAAGCATACATTGCATACAACATATGCATTATAAAAACAGGCCAAACCGAAATATTTTTGACATTTGCGGCTATGATCAGCTTGTACTTTCGGTAAACTCAACCCAATTTCTGTAGGTTATGACCTTTTGATCTATGTTTAAACCTGTAGATATACTACCTAAGATGCTTTGGTAAATACAATTTTGGTTTAATTGTGTCTTCCATTTGACTGTGTTTATTGTAGTTACATTAATTTGTTGTGGCTTGTGTTGACGTTACTTCTTGTTATCCTTCTCTTATCATTCGTTGTACAACTTTGTTCTTTCTGCACTTGAATAAAACATTTATGTAGTATTTTATTGATAAGACAGCCTCCAATTATTTTCTTTCACTGCGCGATAAAAAAGTTCTTACGGGTTTGTAGTGAGACACTCTTTGTAGTTCTTTACAATGACGAATAACATACATAACAGATAATTATAGTTTCGTGATTGCCGATGTAGTTAGCGTAAGAGTTCAAAGTTCATCGTTCATCGGGGCACAAAAGAAACGTCTAGCCCGAAATAATTTAGCCAAATTCAAATTGAATTCCGGTTAACAATGGAATTTGAAAAGTGGTATTGATCTGAAATTCGGTCGATAATGGTTTGTATGGTATATGGAGATCATTGGCGGCACCGCATTCAAACACAAAAGGCTGACGCAGACTAGATCAAAACAAAGCGGAAACTACATTAACGTTATCATGCTCGTTTTGAAGGGAAGCTGTGTAACAATATTGCCTTTATAAACGATGTATCTACATGACATTGCTGTGTTTAAAAACCTGATAATATAAGCTTTAAATACAAAATAAGGTGTTGTAAACTATGTTAAAACACCTTTTAGTTTTACGGATTTTTTATTTTTTCAATATATCTGAGAATTTTTGTATGAAAAACATAAAAAATTATTTAAACTTATCAAATGTCATTGATGGAATTGCTTTTGCATTTGTCACTAAATGGAAACTCATAGATGAGAGACAAATAATAATAGTAAGAGGAGTCTAGGATACCTACCGTATTGTCAGACTAGCCAAATCTCGTCTTTTTTCGGCGACTACCCCGGCGCCCTTGCCGCTGCGGTGATGGTGAAAAGACCGAAAAAATGGCGAGGCATACATTCTACTTCCAACAGTCGCTCTGATAATACTCCTGGCTCTATGAGCGCAAGAGAAGAACTGACCTGGAATTCAATCATATTTATACAGTCTGTTTGGAAACTGGTTGTTGAGATGGTAGAATTTTCAAGTCAATTCGCCAATAGGAGCGGGACGGGCGATGCAGTGGGAACGCTTATTGGTCGCCGACTGAACGAGCCTCCGACAATATTCTAACCCTCTTAATCCTTTTTACCATTCAACAGTCTTCTTCATTGTCTACATCTGCCAGTTTATCGCACAAATCTTCCTAAAATTCACACCATTCTTGCAAATCTATGTTTTGACTCGACTGTTCGTCTGATTCTTCCGGGCTAGGATATTAATATTTGTCTAGGGGTTTGTTCTGTTATTATTGTGCTGGATTTCCATGTCAGTCCTCCCTATTTTTGTAAGATGTCGCATGTTTTTTACTTATCTGTTTATATTTGCTATATACTTCTTAGTTTTACGCCATCCTAGATATCATTTTGATCTTATTGTTGTAGTGCCTATCAGTTCCGGATATTGGTGGTCTTCTTCTTCATGTGCCTTGTCCGTTCCGAACGTTGGCAATCAACATGGCTATTCTGACCTTGTTTGCGGCAGATCTGAATAGTTCAGCAGATGACAATCCGAACCATTGCCGCAAATTTTGGAGCCACGAGTGTCTTCTCCTCCCTGGACCCCTTCTGCTGTCTATTTTCCCTTGGACGATCAGTTGTAGTACTCTATATTTATTGTGTCTCATAACGTGACCCAAGTATTCCAACTTTCTTTTCTTTATACTTATTCCTACCTCTCTCTCTTTATAGAGAGAGGACCACCATATATTGGTGGTCATCATGGTAATTTTGACTTCCTTTGCAGCTGCTCATGTTTATATTGAATAAAGTTCTTGGTCATGGAGCTAGAAAAAAACATTGTCTTTCAAAGTCTGTCTTACCAAACATTTTACTTTTAATAACCACCTAAATTGACTTCACATAAACATCGATCCGCACCTCGTTGTCAATAATACGATAAGCTTTGAATATCACTCTTTGTGAACACTTAAGGAAAAATACCATACTTTCCCATTACCAAAGCTGTACAAAAGCAGAAGTTTGTCTTTAAACTTTAAACTCTAATACAGTTATCAGGCCGCCAGTCCTATATGCATCCTAATGTTGGAAAACTTGAAATAAAACAAAGGAAAATTATGAAAGAAATCTTAAGACCAATCAACGAAAATGAAGAATTTAGCCGAAGATACAAGTTATATGAACACTTGAAAGATATCATGAGAAAATGAAGAATGATGTTTTATAGTTACCTAGAATATACAAATCCTCAAAAGACACTTATTACATTCACTTTTCTATATTAAGATCATTATCTTATTTAAAATGGACAAGACCGGTTCAAAAGATTTGCAACAAGCGAAAATTCTATCTAGTGGTATCCAAGATCGTCGAGGTGTCAGAAATAAAATGAGATATACTTAGAACCTTATCCCTCTCCGAAACCACGCTTCTCGCTCCGCTAGCATGTGGACACAAGAAAGGCAAGAGAAAAGTGCGATTAAAATGAAAACCTATTGGCAGAGGAGAAAACCTCACTCACGAGAAAGATGAAAAAGGTGCAAGACGAGAAACAAGAAAACTAATTAGAGAGAAAAAAAGGAAATACGAACCACAGCAATATAAAGTCATGGAAAGAAATAGACAATAGTCAAATAGTTGAACATTTTACTAATCCGTGTCAAACGAAAAGATAGGCTTCAGATCTAATTGCGTGTTTGTACTCAGAAAAATATTGATGAATTAATAATTAAAGAAGAGGAGCTGCTTTAAAAATGGCACAAATATTTCAAAAATTTACTAAACGTAAATCAAGAGGAAGAACATGCGAGAGGATATATATCTTGGGGTGGACCTACCGGTAGAGGACCCAAAGATTTTTAAGTACGGCGGAAAAACTTGAAGACAATGACACAATCTAATAAACACTTATACTGAAGAGAACGAAGAGAAAATACCAACAAAATGGCACGAAAGTGTATTAATCCCTATCCATAAAAAGGGAAACAAAACCAGGTGTTCTAATTACGGATGCATCTCTCTACTTAATATGGCGTACAAAATCTTACCGAACATCCTACCAACACCTGTCGCAGAAAATTTCATAGGGGGATACCAAGCCGGATTAAGAAAAAATAGATCAACCGTAGATCAGATTTTCACTTTAAAGCACATGCTTGAAAATTGATGAGAATTTAGTAGCACTATCCATAATCTATTTATAGATTTCCGACAAGCATACGACAGCATTAAATGGGATAAGATGTGAAATGCAATGGCAGAACTTTCAGTCCCAAAAAAACTTATCCTGCTTGTTAAAATATTATGTGTAAATGGCTAGAGATCCAGAGTACGAATCTCTCAGAATACAACAATCAAATTGAATCAAACGAACTCTCAGAATCGTTTGAAATAAAAAGTGGTCTGAAACAAGGAGACGCGCTGTAACTTCTCTTTTTTAATATAATCTCAGAGAAAGTAAAAAAAGCACAAATTAGAAAAGAACTAATGACATAAAATTACTACTAGCATAGGCTGATGACATTGACATTGTTGGAAACACAGTTATCAGTGTAAATGAATATTTCAATAAATTAGAGATAGAGGCTTAAAAAAAACCGGTATAAGGATCAATAAAGAGCAAACTGAGCAAACCAAATGTAGCAATATACCTATATATCCTTGGAAAGAGTTTAAAATATCTCGGAACGACAATCTTCGCAGATAACGATATCACGGAAGAGATAAAAGGGGGAATTGAGGTAGCAAAGAGATTTATGTATAGCCTCTATAACACTATTCATTCCAAGAGCTTAACACGAATATAAAAAATCAGGATATATAAAACAGTGATTAGACCGGTTCATGTATGGGTGCGAGACGTAGACGCTGAGCAAAGCAATGGAAAGAAAACTCAGATGATTTAAGAAAAAAATCTTTAGAAGAATCTTTGGACCCTATTATGACCCAAATTCTAATCAATACCGAAAAAAAAAACAAATGCCGAGACACAACAGATGTATAAGGCTAGCGATATAGCCGAAGGGATTCAATTCAAACGTCTAGGATTCCTCATATCCACAGACCAAGTTAATCTGGGAGGAAACCCCGACAGGAAAGAGGACAGGAAATAAAGTATGGTCAGATTTAAGAACAATGAAGCTACCCACTGACTCAACTATCATGGACGACCGTTTGAGATGGAAGCGAGTTGTGCAGTCACCCAAGATCCACCCCGGGTTGTAGTGTTGTAACGCTTGCCGTGCTACAATAATATACACAAGGCCTGAATCGCTCACTGTCGAAGAGAAATTGGGCGGGGTTTTCTTAAACATATAGAAACTATATCGTATCTTAAATTCAAGCACAATTAGATAATATGAAATTATAATTTATTATTGGACGCCACCCCTGGTTTATCCTCGAAGGGGAAGAGAAAAAAAAAATATAAAGATTTATTGAAAGTGTACAAGAAAACTATTCTTTATTATTTCTTAGCAATGAACAAAAAGAAAACATTAAAAGTTACGTCATCCCAAAGGGATTCCAAAATATTATTTTATGTTAACATTATCATAAACAAAAAATCTTTGTATCGTATTAAATTAAGAATTGGTTATAAAGAAAATGAATGTATATATATATTAACCCCAAATTTCGAAATTTGTTTACATTGAAAATAATATAGTTATTTATCAACTAGGAACAATGAAGAAAATAAACCTTTAAATTAAATTAGAACACTTCACTATATTTTCATTTTTTTTTGAGTTCATAATCATTTCTGTTGTCTTGAAAGTAGGTATAATAAAAATTGGTACAACCTTAATCTGCTCTGTTTCTCTTCTTATTTAATGTCACCAAATAAACCATTGATTCAGCTACGTACTATATCAAATCACCACCATCCTAGATAAGAGGGGTTAGGGATTCCAAAAAAAGATACTGCTACTGGGCCATGATCTGGAATAACTCCATAGCAATACTATCTTGCGACGAGTATTAGAAATATAATAGCAGCATTATAGCCTCTCCAATAAGGGTCTAAAAAAATAAATATCTATCTGAAATATGGACAAGAAAAGGATTTATTTGCTTACCTCTGAATTGAGACCCACTTTGGAAACACGTCTTAACGGTTGGACGGTCTTAACAGAAAAGAGCGAAGCGCTGTCATGGCGCCTGAATCTGGAAATTGGGCGTGAGTGACAAGTTGAAAAATATGCTCATCTACCGGATATATTTGGGAATTACAGAAGAATCCTTGAGTCGGCTACAGGTAGGTACTTGACAGATAGATGGGGCTATTAGTTTTATTTAAAAAAAAATTATTGAAATTTATAATGATTTTCTTTTATCTTTTGAAACGGTTACACAGCCCTCCCCACGATTTCAACTGGGTACCAGCGTGGAATCGGACTAGGCATGGTGGCACACCATACTAACCTTTTCAAAAGTGGAAATAGATATACGGAGAGGTAAGACAAACAGAATGGACAAATGTAGCTACAATCTGGACTCACAGAATCCTTCTTTCACAACTCACGTGGTAACAACTCAAAGATTTCAGAACAAAGCGAAACAGAACGCATAGAAATGACTCAACTATAAAAATGTAAACAAAAAAAAATTGCATGCTCACTCTCAAAATGCATAGGGTATTTCACCTATAACCAATATCATGAACAAAGCGGAATAAAACAAAACATATCTACAAATCATTATTTGAGACCAAATGCTCGCATTCAATCGAAACAATATAATTAAGATATTATTATTTGAAATTTCATAAGTAATATAAAGCAAAACATACTAGTGTTGTCACCAAGATACAAAACAGATAATTTACTGCGTAGTCGTTATGAGACCTAACACAATAAAACACAAAAAAAAATAATGTTATCGTTTGTTCGGAAGCGTAGAGTCTTTCATCTATGACTTAATCCACGAATAACATAAGAATAATAATACAATCGTATCATTAACGCCATAAAATACAAAATACAAATGTGTCATCGTTTGTTCGGAAGCATAGAGTCTTTCATCTATGACTTAATCCACGAATAACATAAGGTAATAACGCAGCGCGTCATTATAGACACATTTAGAAATACACAAATAAAAGGAAAGAGTTACTAATAGTTCAAAATTGGGTACATTAAAGTTCTACAAAGACAAGCCTTAATAAGTTTACTGGGAAAGGTAGACATCAGAATTTCTGTAAGACACATCTATATTTAGAAACAAAAAAAGCTGATGTTTAGTTATTAGTATGACAACTAGAATTTGTGATAACTAACGTGTATCATCCGCCTATAATAGGGACAACATCGGTAGGTCAACTTCGGGTAGGGTTAACTTCGGGTAGGGTCAACTTCGGGTAGGGTCTAAATAATTCTAGATTACATAACTAAACAGGTATTGGAGAACTAAAAAAGTTTCCTGACGCGGTAGGCTGTTATTCTAGATTTATTACTGAAATACAATTATGAATGGCTTATCATTCCGACGAGTCAACTAGCGGGAATCCGCTTACTTCATCCCTAGCCTTCCTCAGTGTCTGGCCATTCAGAATATAGGATGTTAGACAGCAATAATCTTTTCAAACATTATTTTGGGGGGTTTCGAATAGAGAGTCGAAATTCGAAGGTCTTCACACTAAGAGTAAAACTTAGGCAAATGAACAGATACTATAATGAACTATCATTGGTAACTAGACAGAGGAATCTTGATATCTTTGGTATAGATACCAAAAAAAATT
The DNA here is from genome assembly GCF_040954645.1 of Diabrotica undecimpunctata. NCBI lineage: Eukaryota > Metazoa > Arthropoda > Insecta > Coleoptera > Chrysomelidae > Diabrotica > Diabrotica undecimpunctata. The sequence continues at coordinate 151,107,623 of NC_092809.1, forward strand.
ACTTGGATTTATAAATCCGTAAAATAAGATAAATTGAATTTTGTATCCACTTGAAGACAACTAAAGGTATGTACAATTTATTGTAATATAAACTAACATAAGCATAAAAATATCACACTCTACCAAGGCATTCTAAAAATAAAATGAGATTAAATTTTGCAAACACCCTTAAAATCAATATAGGTTCTTGGTCGGGGTAGCATAAACTTAAGATCTCGATCAATACAAACTAGAGAGAGAATAATACCGAAGTAGAATAAGATAAGATAAAAATAAAATTTATGTCGAAAAGAAATACGACATATATACATATATATAGACATATTGAACACAATAAATGATCAATATTATAATAATAAAAAGTAAAACAGTTCAACGAACTGGGGTGCGAGCCAAACTGAGTTGCTCTGGAGATCGACGTGCGGAGTCTCCTACACTACTTCCAGAGGCTCGTCTCTTTGCGACAACATCTGAGATACACAAAATTATTAATTGGAATAGGGATAGGTCCACTAATCCACTTGACTATAGCAGGATGCTCCCTGACTAATAGTCAACACCACCGACATAAAACAAGGGTTGTCGAGACAGCTCAAAAAAAAAAATTGAAACGTGTCAACTTCCTGAAGGGAAAGAAGCACTAAGGGACAGATTTGCCGAAGCAAAGTGGTATTCAATGTACTAAGTACTAGGGTATCAGTGCTGTACTGACCCCACGCCAAAAAAAATTTGGAAAGGAAACGAATCCTCTCCAGGATAAAGTTCGCGTTAGCGCAACTCTTCCTGTACACGGACCACGGAGGGGTTGAATAGTCGCTGGAGAAGGTAGCAAAGATTAAGTACGCAAAGGCGTAAAGGGAATCAACTAAAAAATTAAAAATTAAGAATGGACTGAACATTTTAGAAGAAAGGTATTACAAATTTAAGAAAACCGATTTATTCGGTTTCAGACAAATCTGAATTATCCGACGAAACACTGACTTAGATAAGTTTTAGGTCTGAATAAAACAAAAAAAAATAAACAAAAATCACGACATATTTACATGCAAAATTAAACTGGATGCTCGATTTGATGAATCGACATCAGGTACAGTTCGTTGGCTATTAGGCACAACGACCAATGGCAGATTTCTATAAATATGGCTCTAACCTAACCAACAGTGTGGAACAGACCAGTGTTAAAGTTTCTGAAAGCGAAAAGAAGGATGCTTCCAGCTCAACAAAGGCGGGTGGCCTACTAAGTAGCTTTAGCAAGTTTCGCTATGGTTATCCACTAGGTAGACAACCTAAATAGCATCAAACAATAATAAAGTTGACTATGACAGTCAAGCAATGAATGAATTTCCAACCACTGGTTGAAAATTAAACTAACGCAAAAGAAGAAAGACAGGATGGCCAATAGTTCCATAAGAATATCCTCCGTGATTGATCACAGCAGAAAATTTCCAAGCAAGAAGAAGACTCCCAAAAGGAAAAAAGAAGAAAATAAATCCAAACCGTTAATACACATCTTGGAGAAGAAGAAAAAAAATGGGTTTATGGCATACAAGCCACAATCGCTACACAAACAGTTCAGTCTAAGACTGATGTTTCCAAAAGAAACAAAAAAAAAGAATCGTAAGAGTCTTTCACGAAACAAAAACTTACGATAAGACTTAAAAGGAACGGAAGAACCATTACAATCTTCCTAAGAAATAGAAAAATATTACAATCCATCGTCAATAAAAAAAAATCGTGATGTTGGATGTAACACACCACAACAATAAAAAAGTTGAACAGTAAAACATTTTTGACACCTAATTGAATCCAATATGGTCGTCATACAAATCACAAAGAAATGTTTACCATTCTTTAGCAGAACTCAAAATAATATAAACTTTTAATTCTCAGTGGGTCATTTACGGTAGCACCAGAACTATTTCAATTGTTAAACAAACGTGGTCTTAACGTCGACATAAAGATAAAAGATAAATTCACAATAGGCGACAGCGGGTTGTTTCACCTCTGTTTATACAAAGAGTCACAATAGACAACAGCAAACTACTTCAACCTCACTTGTACCATATCGTGAACACAAGATAATAAATGAAAGCTTTTGAGCCTTAGCCAAAAGTCTCAAAGCAAAAAGATATATGTGGTTTAGTAAATTGTACTAGAAGACCACAAAAATGTCAACGACAAAAAAAAAGAAAGCTGCTGCTTATACAACAGTCTGACATCACACAAATAACTCAAGATACAATAATACAGGTCACGTGCCTGTACGTCCTACAGGACATCTCGAGAAAAGAAAAAGGTAAAACCACAAATAACAATAAATTCCAGTACCAAAAACATACTTCTACTACATCTGACCACACAAAGACATAAAATTAACATAACAGAAGGAGAATAACAATATTTCCGCTCTATATTCTCAACAAAGACGCCTTAGGCAGAGAGAAACGAAGTCATATCATTACTTCCTTATACATTCAAAACAAAAGAACCATGGACTGTAAATTATAGAAAGCATTTTCCTTTTCAGGAAACAAAGTTTTCTTTTCAAAGTACGAAAAAGTTAAACTATGAAAAAATAAATTTTTAAAATAAACGAAAAACAAATTAAAAAGAAAATTTAACAGATACATAACAGACTAAACATAAACATCCAAGATCAAGGAACTCAACATAAATCCTCGCAAAAAAAATATTTCGCGTAAGTATTCTACACGAATCCAGATAACATATTTTAGAATTAGGTAGGTCGGGACAGCCTGTATATAGATATAGTTCCCAACAGTTTGCCGCAAATAAAAACCATGAATCAAGGTTAAGAAATAAAATTCACTTAATTGATTTTTCAAATAACGAACGCTAAGTGCCATTTCGTTTATTTAAAATAAACACATTGAGGAATATAATTATTATGGTTCTATCAACAAATAAGACTGAACTACAAGGAGAAAGAATTGAGGACTATAAAATTGAGACATATTATTAGCCCGAATAATTTCAAGGTTTCAATCCAAAAGAACGAGGAAATATACTACTTACAAACGCTTCCAACAAATAAACAAAACTCATTTTTCACTTATGGAATGTTTACTTTAAATAGACGAGTCTCTAAATAAACAACTAATATCGTTCACATTAAGAATACCGACAAAAAGAAAATGCATGGCAAGCATTGGCGAATGATTATATCATCCTAAATACGTATCAGGATCTCACAAAATAACAGACGAGAACATTTCTACGTAATTTTACGAAGATTAAAAACGAATACATATAAATACTTTGCAAAAAATTCTAAAATAGTAGCAGTGTTGATTTAATGAAAAATTGGATAAAACAAATACACAATTTAACCAAAAAAATGGTTCAAAACATACAGACTTAATTAACCACATATACAGGGGGGTACAAAACAACTAATAATATTGAAAAAAAACTGAAGATACAGGAATATTCAAAAGCCCCACACGCTGGGCGACATTTTGTAACGAAGGTACAAATGGAGCAAATCTAATACATGCCCCACGTCGGAGGGCGCCATTTATGTAACGCTTGCCGTGCTACAATAATATACACAAGGCCTGAATCGCTCACTGTCGAAGAGAAATTGGGCGGGGTTTTCTTAAACATATAGAAACTATATCGTATCTTAAATTCAAGCACAATTAGATAATATGAAATTATAATTTATTATTGGACGCCACCCCTGGTTTATCCTCGAAGGGGAAGAGAAAAAAAAAATATAAAGATTTATTGAAAGTGTACAAGAAAACTATTCTTTATTATTTCTTAGCAATGAACAAAAAGAAAACATTAAAAGTTACGTCATCCCAAAGGGATTCCAAAATATTATTTTATGTTAACATTATCATAAACAAAAAATCTTTGTATCGTATTAAATTAAGAATTGGTTATAAAGAAAATGAATGTATATATATATTAACCCCAAATTTCGAAATTTGTTTACATTGAAAATAATATAGTTATTTATCAACTAGGAACAATGAAGAAAATAAACCTTTAAATTAAATTAGAACACTTCACTATATTTTCATTTTTTTTTGAGTTCATAATCATTTCTGTTGTCTTGAAAGTAGGTATAATAAAAATTGGTACAACCTTAATCTGCTCTGTTTCTCTTCTTATTTAATGTCACCAAATAAACCATTGATTCAGCTACGTACTATATCAAATCACCACCATCCTAGATAAGAGGGGTTAGGGATTCCAAAAAAAGATACTGCTACTGGGCCATGATCTGGAATAACTCCATAGCAATACTATCTTGCGACGAGTATTAGAAATATAATAGCAGCATTATAGCCTCTCCAATAAGGGTCTAAAAAAATAAATATCTATCTGAAATATGGACAAGAAAAGGATTTATTTGCTTACCTCTGAATTGAGACCCACTTTGGAAACACGTCTTAACGGTTGGACGGTCTTAACAGAAAAGAGCGAAGCGCTGTCATGGCGCCTGAATCTGGAAATTGGGCGTGAGTGACAAGTTGAAAAATATGCTCATCTACCGGATATATTTGGGAATTACAGAAGAATCCTTGAGTCGGCTACAGGTAGGTACTTGACAGATAGATGGGGCTATTAGTTTTATTTAAAAAAAAATTATTGAAATTTATAATGATTTTCTTTTATCTTTTGAAACGGTTACAGTGTTGCGAGAAAAATAAAGCGCCTTTCAGATAATATAAAATATAATGAGTTTTAGCAGACAAGAGCTAAAAACGATCACAGAGATAATGACTGAACACTATCAATTGAGGAACATCTACAGCATAGGTAGGATAGTGCAGAAAGTGCCAGAGATAAGCAGCGTCTCGACTTATTTACGAAGAAGAAGACGAAAAAGAAGGAAAGGTGGAACTATCTGTCACACTTAAATATCTTTTTTTCATTCCATTCATTCCAAAAAATTCCATTTTTTTTTTCTGGAAACATCTTTAAGCTATACATTTAACACCATTTCTAGTTTATTTGAATCGAATTTTCAACAGCCATATTTTTTTAATTTCAACCTTCTTAATTTATCAAATCAAAAGTTTCTATGAAAGAATCTCTTTTAACTATATAGTTGATATCTGAAACATGAAATGCTAATGATAGTCTGTATCTCTTTGACTAGTACGCCGTTAACTTTTTTCATTAACCTCTCGAAATTAGTCAATCCGCACCACTGGTAACGAGGTAGAATGCATTTCCATTGAGTCCCGATCGTCGGCCCTATTGTTTGGACTGGTCAAGCAGACATCAATTGCGAACATCACGAATGTACACCGTTCACATTTATTAAACAAACAATGTTAGATGGGTTTTAGCTTTTATATGCTTTGCATATTTCATTTAGGGCATTGATATAAATATATTGTTATACCCACACAATTTTGACTTTTGTTTTATGTTTTGATAGTTAATATGTTGTGAAAGGCCGACAAAAAATGGGTACGAGTGGAAATCGAGATATTTATTGACATTGATAGAGATGTTTATTTCGTTTAATAGTAATGATAGTAATTCATTTACGAATATGACATATAAATACTCTTCCTCGGACATACATTTCTCTCATCCATTTCCTTTTATCCAATATGTACGATTCTGAATGCGTATTCTGATTTGAATATCTTAGTGGTAGTGATCTTCCTTTGATGGGTCTGTAGTTGGATGGTCTTCAATGGATTAGTCTGTTACATATTTTTTTAAAGTACGATCTACTGATTTTCACGTCCTTCAGGTTGAATTGAGACATTTCTTAATTTGAATTTCAACAAAGGTTTTTTATTATCTGATTTTTCAACTTCTATTAGATTTCTATTATTGAGAGGTTTATTTTTACTTGACGTTTCCTCTATTTCTACACATTCCTAGTATTCTGTAATATTTAGTCCAGTTTGAAGGACTTTTGATTTTTTTTCCTCATGTGTCCTAGGAAATTTTTCTCTCTGTATTATTGTGTATACGAACTCTTTTGGAGAGTGCTTTTTGGCATATACGTGTAACGTGTATATTTTAGAAGACAAAACTTTACTAGACCTATAGTTTGACGTTGTAACACAACAAACGGAGGACAGTGTTTGACAAAAACAAAATTAACGAGGCCGCGTTGCTTAGAATCGGGAGAGAGATATATGCGCGTGGTTGTTTGAATATTCTTGCTAGCTCAAAAACAAAAGAAAAATTAAAAAGAAGAAAAAATAGGAGATTAGAGCTACGATAGCTAGACAATAAATATGGAATAAACAATAAAAACAAAAATTACAAATTTGTCATAAAGGGCGCCACTTTGTCTCTTGTTGGCGTGACAAATTATCATGTAAAGAAATTATTATAATTATGAAATAAGTTAGTGTCGTTAAGATATTTAATTGTATTGGATAGGTTATAGTTCAATATATTTCTCAGCTAATTTGGTCATATAAAACAATAATTAGGCCCATGGTCACATACGCATCATTCGTATGGTGGCCAAAAACACAACAAACAACAGCTAACGCCAAGCTGGCAAAAGTGCAGCGGCTAGCTTGTCTGGGAATCACAGTGAGAATGTCAACATGTCCCACTGCAGCTCTAGAGGCGATGCTGAACCTTCCTCCCTTGCAGTTCTGCATAAGGAGGGAGTCAGTAACTACCGCCTTAAAACTGCGACAGACACAATTAATGAAACCTGGAGATCTAGTTGGCCACCTGAAAATCTTAGAAGAAATTCCATTGGATTCTAAGGACATGCCGACAGATGCTATGCCAGTCAAATTCGACTTTGAAACACCCTTTGAAGTTGTTATAAAAAACCACCAAATGGGTGAAGAATTGAACCAAAAGTGGAAGAAGGTTCACTCGTATGGTATACGGATGGATCTAAGATATATGAAAGAGCAGGAGCGGGCTAGCTTGTCTGGGAATCACAGGGAGCAATGTCAACATGTCCCACTGCAGCTCTAGAGGCAATGCTGAACCTTCCTCCATTGCAGTTCTGCATAAGGAGGGAGGCAGTAACTACCACCTTAAAACTGACAGACAGACAGACAGACACAATTAATAAAACCTGGAGATCTAGTTGGCCACCTGAAAATCTTGGAAGAAATTCCATTGGATTCTAAGGACATGCCGACAGATGCTATGCCAGTCAAATTCGACTTTAAAACACCCTTTGAAGTTGTCATAAAAAACCACCAAATGGGTGAAGAAATTGAACCAAAAGTGGAAGAAGGTTCACTCGTATGGTATACGGATGGATCTAAGATAGATGAAAGGGCAGGAGTGGAAGTTAGTGGCCCAATTTGAGGATATCTAAATCTCTTGAAAACGCCCCAAGTATCTTCCAGGCAGAAATACATGCTATAGACATAAGTGCCCAAGAATGTCTCAACCGAGACACCCGTAGGGTAAAAGTCTTTATTTTATCAGACATCCAAGCCGGCTCAAAGGCTCTAAAGTCATTTACATGTGAGTCAAAGTTGGTTTGGGACTGTAAACAATACCTCAAGAAGCAGGCGAAACGCAACAATGTAACTGTGATGTGGGTGCCAAGTCACAAGTGAATTGCAGGAAATGAGGAAGCTGACAGCCTCGCAAAAGAAGAAACTAATACCCCATTCCAGGGTCCGGAACCCTGTGGACTATCGAAAAGCCACATCAGAGGGGAACTCCGTACCTGGGAACTCAATCAACTAAGATCATATTGGTCTAACACACCAGGACAAAGGCATAAAAGTGTCGCCTACTGCAACAAACCGCCTTCTCGAAATGAGTAAAAAAGATATCAAAATGGTCACTGGCCTTCTCACTGGTCACTACCCTCTGAGATATCATCTCAAGAAGATGGGTAAATCAGATAATGAGAACTGTCGTTTCTGTCACATTGAAAAAGAAACGGCAGAACATATACTATGCAACTGCGTAGCACTGTTCTGCAAACGACTAAAATTCCTAGGAGAGGTCAGTCTGGCGTCCTCTGATATAAGAAACAAGTCACCTAGGAAGCTAATCAACTTTATCAGAAGTATTGGCATTCTAGAGTTTAACTAGATTAAGGTATGCACAAAAGACCTCTATAGGTCGAAGTGCGGTGAGGCCGCATGGCCTTAACGACCTCACATAATCTAATCTAATCTAATTTGGTTCTTCAGAAATGTTGATGCTTTGTTCACACGAGTAAAATGGCATTCTGTAAGTATGTACTGGGTTGTTTTTTGGCATCTACATTTTGAGCATTCTGGTGGTAGCCATTTGATTAATAAGTGTTTATGGCTTTCTGTTGTAGGACCAATTCTTAGACGAATTATAATCACCTATTCTCCTTTTTTTTTGAAATTTGGAGTAGTACACCTATATAATGTTTAATCGCTTTAAAATTCCTATCAACGCTGCCAAACTTATGTACAGTATTGTTTGATATTAAGGTATCTGTAAGGTAAGATATCTGTAACTGGATTTTTTTGATAATATCAATGCTTTGATCTGTGGTTGCTTTAATCGTTAAGGCGTCAACCTTTTCATCGCCTGAAATACCTATGTGATAGTGTCCAGAGGAAGTGAAGGTTTATATTTTTGTAATGTAAGGTAATGTAAATTTGATATTTTGGACGATTTTATGAGTTGAATAATTGAATATACTTGTTTTATGCTTTTGAGTACTAATAATGAATCTGAGATAAACAGAAGATTAGTACCTATCTGTAAATTTTTGACAAAAATTGAGTGCTTTTAAAATTGCAATAACTTCTCCAGTAAATATACTGCAAAAAGTAGGTATTCAAATAGCATATCGATATCATCTGTTATAAAGGCTGCGACACAGCCATTTTTGGTTTTTATTACGTCTGTAAAAATATTAATATAATTGTCGTATTTTGATAGAATTTCTTGATATAACTAGAATACTAACAAGGGTAATATTTGTGGTATTCTTTGGGTAAGCTACTAGAGGTAATAGTAGGAGAGGATTATTAATTGACCAGGGAGTTCAGTTGGATATGGAGACAGCAAGTATGTCATCAAATTTTTGTTATGGTATATCCATAATTTATCGATAAGTTCTTTCAAGGCTAAATATTTTGATTGTTACTTTTGTGGAAGATGTTATTTGGATGTAGGAGTAGGAAGTTAGGATTTGTATTATTTGTTGTTGAATATTTATTGTATGTTTGTTAACGTATCCACTGATCCGATCTATGTAATTCTATAATTGTGTCATATTAAACCAATTAAAAAATCTGGAAAAATAAGTACTGCTTTTAAATGATATTCGTTAGTAAATTAAAAATAAATATAATTTACTACCTAAATGGCGGACCTAGCCAAACATCTGTTTACTTTGTCAACAACTTGGGTGGATAACAAATGCAGTTTTCTCAAAACAAAACAACATTTTTGTCGTATTTTTCCATGGAATTTAAAACATATTTGTCATCTGTTTTCCTGTAGTCTCCTAATTATATCTAAGCAATGTCTACAAACACGTAGGCAGACTATTTACAATGCAGATTTAATTTATAATAAATTATTCCTTGTGAGACGCATTTCTTGGTTTAGTAAAGTTACGTATCGATGGTTATAATTATATATTTTTTTAATTTGGTTGTTTTTTTATGATCACATTATTTCTCGGAAAATTTTTATGGAACTTTTTTATCCTGCACAATAGCATGTGGGAAGACGATCGGCTAATACCGTTTAAGATACTAGTTGTTCATTTTTGTCTTCTAAAGGCATAAACCTGATGTTTTAATCGAAATAGTGAATTTTTTTAAGTCTACTTTACTCCCTAGTATCTTTCTACATAAAAAGAATAAAAATATGCCATGCTATTTCGCTCCGTCCGAAGAAAGTATGCAATGTGAATGCAAAGGGAATAAATTCATTACTTCGATAATACAGTCAGTTTTAAAACTTACAATGGGCTATATCTCACAAACAAAATCTGATATCCAAAAATGCTTAAAACCGTTTTTATGATAGTTAGGGGGAACCAAAATGACATGAAAGAGAACTCGCCCCCATCCACCTCCTAGGCCCCACCCTTTATCTGACATGTAAGTATTATTTTTTCGACGTATATAAAATTTAAATTAAATTCAATTTAACCAACTTACTTTATAAACCCTATACTAACAGCTGACTGACTATTTAGTGCAGCTTCCATCAGATTGCCCATCAGTCCAATACAATACTTGGTATGTCAATCTGACTCTCTATCAATGATATAGTTGCTCACTTAATTTGTTATTATTTAGTGTCATTTATTGTGTTTCAGTTGTTTATTGCTTGTTTTATGTTGTTTTAGCTTTTGGTTTTTAATACATATAAAAATATGGTACTGGGGTCTGATGATGGGGCAAAATATTGTAAGCCTTGAAACCGGTAGCCAACTTTGTTAAATAAAAACTACTTTAGATTGTGAGTATTGACTCTTTTCCCATATACTAGTATTATGGACTCACATTGGCAACCTTTTTATCATTTTATCCTTTTTTAATTGAAATTTTTATTGTAGTTGTGAACATAATCTTGCTTTCAGTTTGCTCCAAAGGTAAATCAAACTTAACACGATGTTTGTTGCTATACGAGCATCTCACTCGCATTTTTAAGAAAACAGTCATATACTGACAACACTGTCTGCTCTTGACTTTTGTCTTGCCCTAGCCGAGTTTTTGACTACGATTAGTTATAGTCGGACAATTTTCAATTAAAGGTGACTAATCTACAAATTGAACTAAACGGTTGTAAAATGTCAGCAGTAAATTCTTACCGGGGTCATTTTTATTGTGTATGCTTCGCCCCTGTAAATAAGTGAAAAAGTAAGATAATTCGCATAAAATTTGCCCCCGTAGCAATATAAATTGGTGCGATTCACTAGTGTATAATGAGACAAGTTCATTGAATAGTTTGAAAGATCGGTAAACTTATCAATATTTTGCTGGTCTATATATATTTACGTTCTTAGAAAGAATGGGAATGGGAGAAATATGATATTTTAGTTTGTTCGTTCCACATATTCGTTTATATGTGCATAGGCGTAGTGTGTTCTATTTCTTGGGAATATATTTATTAAATAGACTTTATTATTAACTTTAAAATAGTTTGGAGGTGGGTAAACTATATTTGAGGCCAGTTTATTTTTTATATAGTATTATCCCATTAACGGCCGCTCAATATACAAAGAGAAATTTGACAATTAATTTATTAGATTGGATTAAAAACATATAAATTAAGACTAATTTACAACCAAAAAGATTTTTTTCTCATTTTCAAGGAAAATAGTACATTTTTTAATAAAGGAACATATTGTATCTTAAATGTAAATTAAATTTTAAGGTGAAAATTTTCGAAACATTCGAGGTGTAGTTGCATTGTACACCTTTTACATAAATAAACAGTATTACTTTTGCATATCCTACATACTTGCACTATCGTCTCTTTTTGTAATGTAGCCAATATTGTCGAATCTGGTTTCATCTGGTAAAGCAAATTTAGATTGAGGTCCATGTACTAAGTTTGACACTGATGTAGCGGTTTCTTCGCTATTATAAATTATAAATATAAATCTATGTCGGCTCATGCTTTCTCTTATAATGTGAACTTCTTTATCCTTATCCTTTGACCAATGCATATCAACTTGAAGCAGAGTGTGAAAGAGATAATATACATATGCTAATAATTTTTTTTTAAATCTATGTTATTCATTTCAAAATCGTGACGGTTATTCTGCGATGCATAAATATTTGTAAAATATAGAATGCTCTCAATTACTTTTTTATCAAAAAATAGTGAAAAAACTTCAATATATGATTTGCTTCCATGATTGGCTTTTATATTGTCTAAATATCAATCAGACTGATGTTGAATTACTACTGAGCACGAAGGAGTATCTGTTGTTACAACTTGAGACAAATTTTAATTTACTATTTTTGCCTGGTTTTTTATTTGGACGTTTTATATGTGGGTCAGAGGAATATCATAATCAGAATCGTCAGAATTTCCATCACTTGTATTTCATATGTACCTGCAATATCCGATTTTATTGATTCTTTACAAATAATATTATCATCAATGTCTTCTACATCAGAAACTTTCTACTTTAATCTCGGCGGCAAATAAACCACATTAAGTGAGTCAGCATTTTCACAATCTGAGTCTTCTTCTAACAAAGCTATTTACTCTTTAGTAGTTCATCTTCGTTTCATATTTCGAGAATTTACTGAAATAAACAAATGCACTACTATATACACGCATTCACATGATAATAGTTTAGCTTACTTCATTTTAATTTATATGAACTTCATAACATATTTTTTTTATTTATATTAACAAATAAACACAAGGAAACTTTCAAATTAAGTTAAAAAAGGCAAATATAAAGTTTACAGCACAAAGCAATTCTATAAATAGAGAATTATGTTTAATGACGAGATCGTATGTTACAATTTCAGATTGTTTAGCCTAATGAAAAAATAAGTATTTTCCAAAGTTTTCTGGTTTTTGAAGTTCTGTATTAGGTACTCTCTAATAGGAATAAAATTTTACTTTAATTTTTTAGACAACTATAAGATACCTGTCAAAAGACACATGATAATTTAATAATTATATCGGTCTTAGATTTAATTTTTACGTAATTACTTATGTGTTTAAATAAATAATTAAAATGTTTTTGGTACGCCTCTGCAAAATTTATAAGTGGAATATGATTTCATTGAAAAGTTATTGTTAAGATCTTCGTTAATTGCGATGTTGCCAAGTAATCACCTTCAATTAAAAATTGTTTTAGTATAGGCCTGTTCATTTCTCTAAGAGCCGGTTGTTCGAATGCTAATCAAAACTTAATTGTAATCAAATATTTAATTACATGTAAATACGTCACAGCAGCCGTCAAAATTATTAAAAATTGCTTATTATTTTATTATTGATTTGTAAATAAAAACATGTAATTAACATCAGAAAGAGTTTAATTATGGTTTATTTTAAATTAAAACGCAAAATAATAAAATTGAACAAAATAAATCAGTCAACATAACCTTAAAATGTGACGTCTTGATTTTAATTAAATATTTGAATTTTGATTAGAGTTCGAACAACCAGCACTTAGCTTTTTTTATTTTTAATTTACTAATCTCTGGTTGTATCTCAGATTCTAAGAAGATATACATAATTGTAATGGTGGTTTTTTTTGCTGTTTTGCTATTCTTCTTCTTCTTCTTTTGGCATCATAACCCTGGATGGGTCTTTGCCTGTCTGGCTATGTCCTTCCATTCAGATCTCTCTTGTGCCCTTATTCTCCATTGTCTTATGTTCATTGTTTTCAGGTCGTCTTCCACGTCATCCAACCATCTCGTTCTGGGCCTTCCTTTTTTTTCGCCTTCCTATGGGCTTCCATTGTAACATTTTCTTTGTTGTTTTTGCATCGTTTTGTCTCTGCACATGTCCCAGCCATGACAGTCTTTGACTTTTCACAAAACTTACAATGTCATAACCTTCATTTAACTCATTAACCTCGTCGTTTCTCCTGATTCTCCATGTTCCATCTTCCTCTTGTACCGGGCCATATACTTTCCTCAGTATTTTTCTCTCGAATGTCCTGAGTTGGGCTTCATCTTTTTTCGTCATTACCCAAGTTTCACATCCATAGGTTACTACGGGTCTAATCAGTGTTCTGTAGATAGTCATTTTGGTTCTTTTGTCTAATAATTTCGATGTCATCAATCTTTTATTAGCATAGTATGTACGATTCCCGCTGGAAATACGTGCATTAATTTCGCTGTTTTGCTATTGCTATATTTAATTTATGTCATTTGTTTCTTCTCCATGGGTGTTTTTAATAGAATTTACTTTAATTTGTATATTTTTGGTATAACAATAAATATCATTTTTTATTCGAAACATTTTTTAACTACCGAATTATTTTATTAGTAGTATATATTACATTACTAAGATATTTTTCCTTACGATTTTACTGCGCATTAACTACCCCTGTTCAGAAACTTATAACATGGAGATTATAATCGTGGAAAACTTAGTCTTCATGCTTCCAATATTATCTCGAACATAAAGTTGTTTACAATGTCTGACAAACAAATCATCGAAGGGCCAACAAACATCCAATTTGTATGTTTAGGAAATAATTCGTAGCCCATGTCCCGAACAAACACCAACACTATAACCATATCCGTACTAATAAAATGATCTATGAAAATTACCTCCCAAGACTTACAACACGTTCATAATAATCTAGGGTTCAAGTAACTGCTGCCGATAATTGGAAACTAGTCCGAACATCGTGGTAGTGAATCACTAAATATATACCTAACAAGTGAACATTCACCGCCCTATCGGGTCCCTGGCGACCTCCAAACTTCTAAACTAATTACGAGACTGATTGATACATCGCGACCCTTTCAAACTTATGAACTTAGGTTTAGTGGTCGCGTCGCCATAATTGGAGACCTTACATCCTTATAATTCAAGCGATAAGCATACTCTTTTACGAAATGGGTAGGAATTTTTAATTAAACTTTAAGACGGTCGTAAACGATGGCTAAAAAACAGAGACGAAAAATTTTACGTACATATTATTTGGCGTATTCAAATTGGCGTTTCCGTCCATTAAGTATGTTGTGAAAATCCTGGTATACATATACATTCTTTTGTGTCGGTGCTATTTAATATTAAATTTTATTATCATCACAATATATGGTCAAATTTTAAAAACATCACTTTGATGTAAGTCCATAGTTTTAAACGTGACTTTACCTCTACTCTCGCTTAAACACATGAGGTTATTTCTGAAAAAGATTGGATACATAAATTTTGCTTCATAAAAAGGCAAAAAAAAAATAACTCGCTCAGATTCCACATGAGCACAAGGGATCTTTTTTGAAATCCCGTAAGTATTTAAAACAAAACAAAGCTGGCAGATAAGAAAGGCGGCGAGCTAGCAAAGGGGCAGCATTTCGGGCGGAGTATGGCGCCGCCCGGGGCGGCCCGGCGTATTTTGTCCGCCAGACCGTGTTCAGATAGCGGGACTTCTCGGGATTTGATATATACTTCAAAATGTATACTCCTTTGGGATGTGATTTACGCGCAATTTGCTAATCTTTAATGGTGATGGTTATATCGGAAAGAAAGGCATTGGAACTTTTCATCGGTTTAGAAACTATTAAAAGTAGTGGGTTAATAAATATGCTTTTAAATTTTAGCATTGCAGGTAAATTCTGGAATTTGTCTATCTCTTCTTTCTATATATCGAGCAGAAGTTACCAACTTTTGTATACATACGAGCTCTCTTTAGTAGTATAACATAAAAGGAATTATTTATTATATTTATACATGGCGTTTTGTTGCGAGATAAAAAAGATGTACCCACTTGGGTTATAGCTAGATAAACAAAATGTGTGGTATATCTCACATTCGTTTTTGTTGTCTAAATAGTATACAAAACTTTAAAAATATGTATTTTACAACAACAAGAAACGAAATTTAATAAATGGCAGTTTACATAAAGACGCTAAGAATGATTATTTTGCTATGTTTTAGAAGAACAATGTAATTCAAATTATTTTACCTTTTACAGCATATTACAATTTATTTCGTTTGTAAAAATATAAGGATTACAAAAATAGACAACGTCACAGCAATAATATAACAAACTTCAAAACAAATAAATCAACATGACTGTATTTTTCCATTTTACTACATATATTTAAAGTACCTTCTCCGATTAGATAATGACCATATTTCATATATACAGTGATGAGTGCCTTACCACCCGGCAAAATAGCGGAAAGGATAGAAGACAGATTAAGTTGTGAGATAGTACGAGATAAGGCTAGTTATTGACGTGGCTATTTCACTTCAGTCATAATTATACGGACGACCTCGAAAATATTTTATTTTAATAATTTCTGATGTTAGAATAAATGATTGAATAAATTAAGATATATTATAGTAAAAAACATTAATTATTAGCGGTTTTAAATTATAAATCTTTAAGTTTATTTAATAATAAAAATAACTTAACTGAAATATTTGATGAAACTAAAGCTAGGTATGTTCAATCCAAAACAATTATTGTGTGTAGAATTGGCGTAATAGGTAGAGACGGGGTCTACTGACAAGAAGATTGGAGGTTCAATTCACACCAAGGATGAAATTTTTGTTTTATTCAATCAAAAAATAATAGAAAATATGATACATATTGTTGAAAAGTAAGTTACTGATTCGTGAGTCTAAGCTGAGAATCTACAAAACAGTAATTAGACCAGTGGTCACATATGGATGTGAAACGTGGACCCTCTCAACCACTGATGAAAATCAACTGAGAATATTTGAGCGCAAAATACTAAGGAAGATATTTGGACCAACCCAATGCAGCGATGGTTCGTGGAGAATTAAAATGAATCACGAGCTGGATGAACTAATGCAGAGCGCAGATATTGTCAGATTTGTAAAGTCACAAAGACTAAACTGGCTTGGTCACCTAGAAAGAATGCCAGATAATCGAGCTGTAAAAGTAGTCCAGAGATGGAAGCCCCAAGGAAACAGAACAAGAGGAAGGCCCCGTAAAAGATGGATAGACGACGTAGAGAGGGATCTTAAAACCATGAACATCAGGCAGTGGCGAAGGAAAGTATCCGACAGGGCAGAATGGAAGAACATTGTTAAGCAGGCTAAGACTCACAAAGGGTTGTAGCGCCATTAGAAGAAGAAGATGATACATATTGGGTAAAAAGTTTTCGAAAAACTTATTATTTACAGTTTATTCTTATTCCAATGTTAAAAAATAGAAATACAAAATAATTCAAATTCAATTTCAGTTTTACAGTCTTCAGTTGTGATTGCAAAATAATCCGGTTAAGACTGTTTAATGCCAAATCGATCACTAAATTCTCAGTGTTAATATTAATTCCTCTGTACAGGTAATGATTTTTAAAACAATTAACAACATTGTAATGGATGCGCGCGAACAGCTGCCTGCTTTACAGCTAACCAAATCATCAAGCCATCAAAAATAATATCATACCGAGAAGTGTTTTTGCACGGTAAACAGAAACTTTTTATTAAAAATACAATTCGTGAAAATGGTTTTAATGGTCGAGGAAAAAGTGCAAATTGTTGTCTGGCATGTGAATGGATTATCAGACAACATGATTAGACAACAATTTGTAAATATGTTTCCAAATAGGCCGGCTCCAGCACGATCAACAATTCAGTCTATTATACGTAATTTTTTTACTTATGGATCTGTGTTCACTCCAAGAGGAGTTCGTAGACGAAGGGAGGTAAATCCAGATTTGGAACTAAGGGACACTTTAATTTGTGCAAGTATTGAGCAAAATCCTACCCAATCAACATCTCGTCTCGGAGAACAATATGGAATTTCAAGATTTAGAGTAGGTAAAATTTTAAAAAGACATGGATACCGTCCCTATAAACTTCATAAATCCAACGAACAATTCCCTGGGGATCAATATAGACGTTTAGAATTTTGTCAAACTGCAATGGAAATGTCACATCAAGATGAACATTTTTTAGAGAACGTTTTGTTCACCGATGAATGTACGTTTTCATTGCAGGGCCGTCACAATTCAATGAATGCTCGGTATTGGTCTCGAGGAAATCCTCGTCAGATTTATGTCGCTCGTACCCAGCGTCCTCGAAAAGTAAATGTTTGGGGAGGCATAATAGGGAATCATGTCATTGGTCCATTTTTTTATAGACGGTATGTTGACTGGGCGGAAATACTTGGAACTTCTGCAAAATCAAATTGTCCCAGCCCTTCGTAATTTACCAATACCTTTCAATTCCATATGGTTTCAACACGATGGTTGTCCCGCACATAATTCTCGCATCGTCAGTGAATATCTCAGTGCGACTTTTCCTAATCGATTGATTAGTGGCCACGGAGATATTTTTTGGCCTGCAAGATCACCTGATCTTGCACCTTGTGATTTTTTTATGTGGGGATATATCAAGTCCAAGCTATATGGAATTGAAGACGATAGGCCTAATTCTCTCCAAGAATTAAGAGAAAAGATCTCTGATTCAATGAGAGGTATTAGTCCAGAAACATTAACTAATGTTAGACGAAACTTTTATAATAGATTGGGTTATTGTTCTGCTGCTAATGGAGGCTTATTCGAACATTTATTGTAAATACATTTCACTAGAATAATTTTTTTTTATTTTTATAGAATCTACCTATTTAAATATTTTTGGAAGTACATTTATTTAGAACGTTCTTTTATGTTTGAAGAATTATTACTTTATTTTCGATAGTACGACATTGTTTTTTTTTAATAAGATTTTCATGTTTTACTATAAACACTTCTAATAAAAACTGAAATAAATGTCTAGTGATTTAAAGCAAAGCGATATAATATCTGCATAATTTCAAATTTTTAAAAAAGTAAAACCTTATTGTGGGATTTGAACCCTGAGCGCCTGCATGAGAACATCGTGACTTGAACTCTGATCTATCAAACTTTTATATTTCTTTAGTGACAGTTTGGGTTATTGTTCTGCTGCTAATGAAGACTTATTTGAACATATTGTAAATACGTTTATTTACAATTTTTTTTTTTAATTTTGTAGAATTTTTACTTAAGCAAAACGATCTCTGCATAATTTCAAATTATTAAAAAAAAAAGAAAAAAAAAAAAAAAAAACAACATGTGGGTTTTGAACTCTAATCGTCTGCGACGTCTGTGTCGAGTTCTTACCACTAATCCACGAAGGATACAGGTTACTCCGTGACAAGAGTGTATTAAATCGTCACATCATACTAGAAATTATTCTAATTATTCTTGATTAATAATTTAAAACTTTAGATTAAATAATTACTATTAATTAAATTATTTTATTCACATTTTTGCTTTATTGTGGTCAATCAGTTTTTACTTTATGTGAAATTAAAAAATGGAAATACGTCACACATACGTCACACATAATAATTATGACCGAGGTGATTTAGCTCGAAGCTAACGTCTAAAGGTGTGAGACTATCGATTTATAATGCTAATTATAGGTTTCTACCGATTATTTCCCACCTCTACTATTTTCATCTCTTTTTATTTCACAACGTATTATATTTTCTATCTTTTGCGTTATTTTGCCGGTTCTTAAGGCACTCATCACTGTATATAAGAAATACTGGATATTATTGACTGTCGATATAAACAAACAACACAGTTTATTAGGGCTGCAGTCAGTAGGTTTGGCCGGGATGTTATAGAAACACTCTTTTGACTTTTAGACGAGCTTTCGGAATTCTTTTATTCCTTCTTCAAGACACTGTAATTAGAAGAAAGTGTAAATATTTATAACATATCTCAAATTGTCATTACAACTTACTAGTCGTTGAGATTATTTTTGTAAAGCTACTACACTCAACATTAAAAACACACATATAAAATATAACATTTAAAATAATGGACAATATACATTTTAAAATTTGGTTGGAAAGTTAAAATTTTGTTGGTGACATCTTTTCATGGTGTGTTTTGACTGATCCATAGAGAACAGAAAAAAAAACAAAAATAGTGTGATTAAAAAGTAATTAGGAGTTCTTGCTATTATATTAATGAAAGTAGTATATTAAACCTGTCTTGATAGTATGCAACATGTTTTGTATGCAGGTATATTACGGGGTGTATAATGTAAAAGTAAATCTTTATTTTATTTTTGATGTTTTGTCAGTAAGTAACTTATACTTATAAAGGTTGTGTTCGGTTGTTCTCTGTCTAACCCAGTATATTGGATATTGAATGTGGTTACGAAAATGGTAAAATTGCAGATGCTGCTTTCATAGACTTCACTACCACCTGATACAGTTAACCTAATACTTCTAGTAAAAAAAGTATATCTCATCACCTAATACTCATATACTTATCTTGGACATTAGAAGCCTTCTTGAGAACCGCATGTTTTTTGTTGGAATTCCAAGACGGTACAAGTAGGCTGCTAATATAGAAAAACGGCTTATCACAAGACAGTGACTTGTCCAACTGTTTTCAATATGTGTACCAACAAGCAGCTACTACATAACAATACTAAGAACTTCATTTATGGTGATGATAGAGAATAACACGTTTGAAGAGGTTGAAGTGGCTTTCACAACAATCTTAAAGAGAGTCCAAACATACTCTGCAAAGAACCGACTTAGCCAAACCCAACAAAAACCAAAGTATGTACCTTCTACCTCCGCAAGAATTATGCGCCTAGAAGACTACAAATAACCTGGAGAGGAGTGGAGTGTCCCTGCTAGGACACTTCAATGTCCTAAATACTTGGGCATTGCATTGAATAAAATAATGACGTTTAAACAAAACTGAACCTACACCAAAATGAACGTCTGTGGTAAAAATAATCTGCTTCATACAACTACAGACTCGAACTGGGGTACCACACTACAAACACTGCGGAAGATGGCATTATCAATATTTTTTCTGCTGGCGAATATGCCTGTTAAGTCTGGTATAAGTACTCTTATGCCAAAGAAGTAGACATGGCACTAAATGTATAAAAATGTGTAGGCTTATTACAGGGTGTCTAAAATCAACTCCTGTTGATAAAATGTGCCACTTGCAATCGCTCCACCGGGAATTCGAAGGTAGGCGACCTCCTACAAAGAGAGAGAATTAAGTTGACGAGGCCTGAACAACCTCTATATGGTATTCACGATGTACTTTTCTCAGAGCACCATCAAACTTTGTCTGTTCATCAACCTATCTCGAAATCAGAGAAATCGATAGCATCAAAAGATCGTCACTGGAGCGCAATGCTAAAAAAGACGACAGGGTTGGATAAAAAAATAAGTTTATCAACAAACAATGTTATTGCGTCTTCTCCTCTCCACTTTGATCCCTGCCACTAATAAAAATTTATTACATTTTTGGTAAGTATTTTAGACAACTAATATTGCTACAACTTTTTAAAAACGTTTATCTAATGTCCTACCATTTTCAGTGCATAATCACGATAAATTCTTACGTATGCAGGATATTGTAAATAAAATAACCTAGAATGTTTAGCATGTTTGGTACATACGTCAAGTTTAAGTATATATGCCTCGTATATATGTATAACACAGCGCGTTATACTGCATATAAAACACGTCGGTATTTATTCAGTCTTCTTAAGCATCCAAAAAGGAACCCAATTAGTATCCAAACAAAAGAATATACTCATGTATTTAGTTAAAACTTAATTAAAATTTGAGCCAAACTCGGGTTTTTAAGGCAAGGCACAAAAAAGCGACCGTAGGATAAATTTCAAAATACATATCCTACAAGAAGAATTGTTAATTAAGTTTTAACTAAATCCATACATAACTCTAAAATATATTGCAATTAATTAAAGAACACCAGTCAAGAGTCATATTCCCCGTTAAATGAACAAAGTTGTTTGCATTGTGAAAACATTCGAAAAGCGCCTACATAAATATTTGTTTAAAATAGTCTAGGAAACGTTTCTATTGCTCAGATATTGCTCTAGCTAGTTTACCATTAAAAATAGTTAGTTTATTCTGTTAACAATGGTTAATGCAATATCCATTATTGCACTGTTGTTACTTTAATATAAGCAAATACTTTCCCATATATTCATTGTCAGTTGTCAAAATGAAAAAAAAAGGACATAAATTGACACAAGCTTGATATTAACTGGCATTAAAAAGAAACAAACAGTGGAAGGAACACACATGATGAAAGAAGGAAGAGCGGTGAGAATCGCTTGATATGAATTACCAGTGGAAAGGACATAGCAGCATAAGCCATCCCCAAAAGATATGGAACGATAAGCTAAGAACGGAGGAAGCATTGTACGGAGTTAAAGGAAACAGTTTTCCTAAAATAATAAAGCATAACAGGATGAACATTTTAATCGGTAAATACATGAAAAATAAGCAATATTCTAACTTTATCTTTGTGAACAGCAAACAAAAAAATAAAGATAATAATTTCAAATAAAAGTATTTAAGCGGCTTCGATGATCCTAATCAACAACTTTAGTGACCTTTCGTCTACTAAATAAGGCTTTTCTTTGGAACCAGAGAAACCTAAGTACCAAGTTGACAGACAGGCTCTGCGATTCTTGCACAGATATGTGTACAGACGAACACAATGCCACAATTTGTAGGCGGACCTATCGGCTCCTTAAAGTCCTTTAAAAGTCGCATTCATTGTGTATATATATATATATATATATATATATATATATATATATATATATATATATATATTCAGGGATTCTACAGTATTCACTGCCTTCCATCGCTCAACCCTTTCCATCTCTCTCTATTGTCCCATTCTCCATCGTTTAGGCCTCTCTTACTCATGGCGTCGTCAATTTCGTTCCTCCAGGATTTTCTGGGTCGTCCTCTTTTCCTCTTTCCTATGGGGCTCCATTCGGTTATTCTCTTTATGCTGTCGCTAGTTCTTCTTACATGTCCATACCACTTTAGTCTTTTTTGTTCTATATATGTTAGTATGTCTATTTCTATCGATGTTCTTTGCTTTATTGCGTCATTACTTCTTCTATCAATTCTTCTTACTCTGCAGCATTTTCGCAGGCATTCCATCTCTGTTACTACTATCTTACTGCTGTTTTTCTTTTTTATGATCCAATTTTCAGCCCCATATGTCATAATACTTCGCATTAATGTTTTATAAATCTGTGGTTTTGTCTTCATTATTTAGGTGTCTATCCCACCATACTGAGTTAAGTTGTCGGATTGCTGTTCTTGTTTGTCCTAATCTTTGTGTAATTTCTTCCCCTATTGTTGCCTTTTTCGTGATTATAAACCCCAAGTATTTGAATTTATCCTTTCCTTTGATTGTTACGTTGTCATCAATCTGTAGATCTTCTATGTCTTCTTCACTTGTAGATAGGTACTCTCTTTTCGTGAGGTTAATATCTAGGCCAGCTTTGGTATATTCTTCTTGTAGTTTATTCATCTTGTAGCATTCATTGTAACTTACGTAAATAATAAAATATAGCAAAATAGGCTACTACAGTGAAGCTAGGAAATATCTAAATGATACGTTTTCCAGAAGATAGATTGGAATCCATGGTATACTGGCCGAATGGACCTGGCGATCACCCCATATAATTCGTTTAGACTATTGTCTATGGGATCTCTGAAAAAACATGTTTATTAAAAATAAAACTGCCAATATTCAAGAATTAAAAGATAGGATTCCTGCTGTAACCACCTTCACTTTATGTTTCCTAAAGTTCCCTATTTGATTGCCACAAATACTGGAAAATATGTCTTCAGTTGTTACAGATTTTCTGTCCCAGGATTTGGGTAAACCTGTGATTCTTTTTCCAACTGGCTACTTATCCTGAAGTATTCTAACTACTTTGTTCTCTACTCTATCCAACTGATATGGCTGTTCCATTCTCTTTTTCTTCCTTGCATCCATTCATTAATATTGTTTATTCTGCATAAGTCTCTAAAATAATAATTGCTTGTTCTCTCTATTACTGTTATTCCGGTTATTCTTCTTCTATCTATCTAATTAGCCTTCTTCGGTCCATCTTTGGACACAGGCCTCCCCAATCCTTTTCCATTCTTCTCTGTCTCTTCATCCACATAGAGCCCAAGTGCTTCTTGATATCATCTGCCCATCTCATTTGGGGCCTTCCTCTGCCTCGTTTATATTCCCACTGTCTCCAACTTATAAGAATTTTTTTTTCATCGGTATTCTTTTTGTCTACTTTTTGGCGCACTTGTGCCAGATTGGATTACAGTCGACTTGTATATTCGCGCTTTTGTTTCCTTGTTTCTCCATACTTTGTCGTAAAGGTATCTCTCGACTCTGCTTGCTTTGGCCACTTGTTCCATTACGGTTTGTTCAGTGGCATTAAAACTCGATAAGTTTATTTCCAGATATTTAAATTGACTACTTGTTTTATAATTTGCGTTTCAATCCCCTTACTTTACATCTTACTGGTTCTTTCGATAATAGTAAGTTTTCGTTTTATGTGACGAAATTTTTATTTTAAATTCCTTGGTTTTGGTATTAAACTAGGAAAAACTTATAACAAATGACAGCTTCTAAATATTGTTAAAAAGCAAGATGCCTCATATCTAGGCCATATTTTAAGAGGCGAAAAATATAATCATTAAAAAATCATTTATTTTAATGAGCAAAATTGAAGGTCAAAAAGAACCATCGTCAACATCGAACATGAACCTACACTTTGCATGGCGTACGGCGGCACTAGAAAAAGAAGTCGTTGTAAATCACCTTCGCTATAAGAACTTCATAGTCAGCGTAGCATATTTTCTTTATTTTTTTATTTCCCATTTGGTATCCAATTTTTGTTTTTACTTGTTATGCCGGCTCCACACATGGGGGCCAACGTTGGCTCCAACAACGTTCGTCCAATGTGTGTACCGACAAAACTGTGTTGGGGCCAATGTTGGCGCCAACGTTTTTATGATAGCTCCAACGTTGGGAGTTTTCCGTGGACTGTCGGTTTTTGCGTACACATCAAAGGGATTAGCGCCACAGACTGCTATCGCCTCAATACTCAACTCAATGTGTGGATGCCTCGCCGAACAGTTGACCCAACGTTGGATCCCATGTGTGCAGCCGGCCCCTTATACAATCTCATCCAATATGAGATGTTGGATTGTCTTGTCTCATTCCAGTTGTAATATTTATAGGTTCAGTTCAGAACTCTCTACTACATAACTCACTGCTTTAATATTACTAGTTCCTTACTAAAACGTTTGATGCGTTTCGATTTTTTAAGTCGTCATATGTTTCTTTTTCTGCCAGACAGTTTTTTTCCAAACAGTCTTTCTCTTGAATGTGTGTCTTTATTTATTTTATATTTTCAACATGTCTGGAATCTTTTTTTGTTTATGTTTTTTCTTCAACCAGTTTATTTGGATATATGTACTACTTTCTTCTGTTTTATGCATATGACTGTATGACTGTTATTTTCTGGTGATGCATATGCGTTTTATGATGATCGCATTTAAATTTACAAAATAATAAATGCGGTACATCAACACTTAGTCGTAATAACACAGAATTAATAAACTTGTCTCCCCCTGTCTATATAAACTCATTTTATTAAACAAATTTATAGACTCTGAGACCTAAAGTGAGTAAAACTGTGTTAATGGTGCATTTTATGAACGCTTCCAAGCCTATAAAGGTGCTAAACGTGCTAACAGTACATCGAAAACGTAGATGAAGACCCTCCTCGGCATCAAAACATCAAGACATGATTAATGATAACTTTAAGAGGTATTATTGACACGACAAAGCTTTAAAATTAATACTGCGTTAGGCACAACTGATGTTTTAATATACCTTTTAAGAAGCTTTATTCGAAATTTAATTGTATCTGAATGTGGCGATGTTGAATGCGGTTTTAGATGAAGAGATAAGCTTATAAGGTTAGATGTTTACCTCTAAAACTCTTCTTTAATTTTTAAAATGAGTTTTATAATCGTTAGATATTTGAATAGGTAGGTGTTAATGTACACTAGTGTGCTTAGTATTTTGAACATATGTGTATATCTGAATGGAAAATTAATTAACAAATAGAATATTAGAAATGTATGAAGTACTCAACAAAACTGAAAGTTGAACAAATTGAACAAAGTGGCGTAAGTAAATATACAATAAGCCCTTTCAAACCCGACTGTTTTTATTTACAATAATTTTTAAAATAACACTGTCCATTGTACTTTAAAATGGTACTAATTAATGACCATTTATACACGCTCGACTGACAGTGTTCCAATGTCAGAATAAAAATGATTTGCAAAACTGACCATAAAATGTATTTAATTCTTTAGCTGTGTAACGATAAGACTACCAAAGAGAATTGAAGTACTATTGTAAAAATAATACTTCAATCAACCATGGGAGCTTATCGTCTATACCTTGCCTAGCTCAGTATCTCAAGGGTGAGTTCGTCTTATCTTAAACTAGTGATTGAACCTGAGTTCTCAGCTGATAGCAAATAAGACAAATTTTAACCAAACATATTTATTTAAAAGAATAAAAAAACAATAATTAACCCTGCCAAAGCTTAACAGTTAATAAGTGCTACTTATTGCTTCGATGGGCTGCTTGTGTGTTCTAGCTGTTAGGTCCTCCAATTAAGTTGTGGCTTCTGGAGAGCTGCAGTCACATGTGGCTGTATGTCCTGACTAATTGTTGAAATTCAATATGGCCAATCAATTTGAACTGGTCAATAAATCCAAATAAAGTTGCTGATATGCCAATAAAGTTTTGATATGCCAATAAATTTCTGATATGTCCAATAGAGTTTTGATATGTCCAATAAAGTTTTGATATGCCAATAAACTATAATATAAGGAACACTTGCATTAGAAACACATCAAAAAGAAAGGTTTAACTTTCTTGCCATCTTACAAAATTACACTTAAACAAATAGCGTATGGCAAGGATAAAATGAAATATGATTGCTACTACTTAGTTAAATTCTGTTAAAGAGTCCTAATGCATATATCAGAAAAAAAATGTGCTTTCGAACGAAAGTAAGGTTACAAATGCGGTCAGAATTATAGAATAAATATCACAATGAAAGTACTTACCCCAAGAGAATTTGTAGACCATAAAAATGAGTCTTATAATAATTTTTGTCTTCTTTTATAAATTTCAAAAAGAGGCAAAAAATAATCCCACCACAGAAAAGTTGTTTTGACAGAAAGTGGGAGACTAAATGAAGTTAGCACAGATGTCATGGGATGTTGCTATAGATATCATGAAACTAGCTTGTCTGTCAACACGGAACAGAATAGTCTGCCGGACAAAAAGTGAGAGGGCGAATATTTATTCTACGGGACAGAAAGAGAGAGAAAATAAAGACAGAGGAAGAAGAGAAAAATAGCGGGCGCCAACTACTTTTAAAATAAAAAATAGTAAAAATTAAACTGAAGATAAAGAAATTAATAAATCAATAAAGAAATTAAAATGAAATAATTATTTAAATATAAATTAATAGAGATGTGACGTTTATAACGTTACAGCTGACTTAATAAACTTGAAAAATTGTATTACAGATAAGAATAATGAATACTGTAACTCTCTGTATTATGAGGCCATAATCTATCTACTATCGCCTGTTTAATATAAGACTATTCCAAGCTTCTTCATGTCCCACGATTCTGTGTTGTCATCCTCTAATTGCTAGCAATTCCATTTAAGCCGTCGCTCGAAGGCGTCGGTGATCCTTCGCTGCTACATTTGTCTGCTTGTGGTCTCCATTCTAACATTCTTCTAGCTTATCTGTCGATATCTTCACCATATGACTATCCCAACTCCATTTCATTATAGTTAAATGTTTCACTATGTATTTAACATTATTGAATATTCTGTCACTTTTAGAGATTCCAAGCATAACTCTTTCCATGAATCTCTGAGTTACTCTTAAATTTTCCGCTGTTTTTTTTTGTTAATGTTATGTCGCCGCTCGGCATGTCATTACTGACCCAACAAACCTATAAACCCCAAAAGTTGCCCAACCCAAACCTATTTTACAGTGTATCTCATGCGTTTGGTTGTTCTTTCCAATTGGTACTTCGTGTTCAAGATATCTGTACACATGCTTTTATTATTTTGTTAGTTATTTGAGTTTTGCTTGCATTTAGTTGGATAAAAACTACCAATGAGTTCTTTAGTTGTCTGTGATAAGAATGACGCCATCTTTGAATCTAATGTAAGTCAACCTTTCGCCGTAGATATTAATGCCTCGGTTCTCCCAAGACAGTAATACCATTGCATATTCGAAGACAGTTATAAAAAGTTTTAGTGAAATGTTATCCTTTTGTCTAATTTATCTGCCTACTTTCATTTTACCTATTGCTTCATAAAGTTTTACAGTTCTGGTGGCCTCACTGTATATGTATATAATTAGCGTTTTGTATCTGTAATATATTTTACATTTTCCCAGTGCTGCTATTATTGATGTTGGTGTCTACCGTCTACCGTATCAAAAGTTTTATAGAAGTCGACAAACACCATTGCTAAGAGTGTTCCTATTATATTTTGGCTAAAGGTGTTCCTATTTTATTACATATATTTTTCTAGGGACGTGTACGAATCGTCATCGCAGATAGGTAAACTGATCACCAGCATTTTTGGCTCAAGGCGCTGGTTTCTAATGCGAAAGATTGCCTGTTACCTCTTACCCTTCTTGTTTACCTATTAGATTAAAAAATAATTTTAAGCAAATTGCATTTAACTGATATACATGTTGAAGAAACAAGGGCAAATGAAGAGAAATCTTATATTCAACAGAATTTAGTGGATTTCTAAAATACCAGCCAATACATATTGCAATTGAATTTAATATATCCAGACATGGATTATTCTTTAAATTATTAAACCTTAGCGTTTGCAAGCATTTTATGGTGTTTACCTACCACGGGGTGCAGGTAGGTCAGCGATAAGTTTACAAATCTCTCCGGGTCTACTTTAAAATCCCTTGTTTTATTGCGGTGATAAGTTTGTAGTATCTACGTGTACCGCTTTTCTAGCAGGACTTTAATTACTTGAAGATACTTAGTTGTCCCGTAACTTTTTCTGAAAACTGCGCCTTAGCTTCCAAGCGTTCAGCAATGATTTTGGTGAATAGCTTAGACAAGTGATAAAGAAGGCTAATCGGTATGTAATTCTAAAGCTCGGTAATATCACCTTTTTTATGCAGAGGTATTGTTATGGCATTGTTCAACTGAGATGGAGTTATTCCTTTCTCAAGATATATACTGAATAATCCCTTTTAATAGTGTTTCTCCTCCAAGTTTTACAGCCCCTATATGTATATTATACTACATAAAATATTATAATTTTAAAAGTACAATCGTTGTGGTTTATTCCCAAAATCTACGATTATAACTGTGAAACAGATCAAAAGAAATAATTTTCAGAACTATATTTTCTCAGCTAAATGGTATACTTCCGCTGAAATTAAAAGTTACAAAAGATTTTTCAAGGAACACCTTGAATAACATTTCGTAGAATTCGATTATCTACGAGCAATCACTAAATAATAGCAGCGATTATCCGATTTATATCGACAATACAAATCGGTATATGCAGACGAAACGGTTCAGTAACATCAACTAATTGTTTTTTCCAAGTGATGCATGTAAGACCAGTACCACCATTTTGCACCTCAATTTAAATTGTTATTTGGACAGTCTAATAACGTAATAATAGCGTGCAGAGTAAAATTGTTTGACAGGACAAATAATATCAAAAAGTCATTGTATGCTAACCAAACTAACCAATGTACACTGTTAGAAATACATTAACACAAATCCATCATTTTTTGAAGACAGTCGGTAATATAAAATAAGAAAATAACCATAAATTCGTTGACATCGAATATCTAGACAGGAGCACGTACCAAACAATGAAATTAGGCGACGTATGAATCGGATACACAGAACAATTGAAAGAATATAGACAATCCAAGACAAGACGCCTCCACCTATATTTCTGGTATGCAGTCATTCTGCGATAATCTATCCGCAATCTTAACTCTTCACTTTGTTCTTTGTTCCTGGTCTGCCGAAGAAGACAGTCGTGTCTTCGCTACCGGGTAGCACCCGCTACCATCGTTATGGTTCCACGTGGAGAATTAAGGTTTTATTAAACACATATTTTTGTTATTTTATTCAAGTACGTTTACTTATATAAAAATGTTATATACATTATTTGTTGCGAATTCATATTGTTTATGCTGAACTATATTTGGCATTGTGTCACCTGTTGAATATTTCTATCAAATTTGGATATTTTGTGAGATTCTGATCGATACAAACAATAATGCAAACGTATTATTGTCGCTTGTATAATGACCTTTTGTATTACTTATTCTCGATTGTACATAAATATTTTTTTTTGTATTTTTGATCACGACTCATATTTAAAATTTGTAGATATTAATGAGTTACAATTAAATATATGTATGATATTCTCTGTTTTCTTTTTGTTTTAATATTATTTCTCACCGTATAGTTAGCCAAAATTTCGCTTACAAAAACCGAGACACAATAAACGTCAAACAATAAACGGTTGTTAATACAATGTTGCAAATAATACACTGGTCACTAATACATTGTTTTGAAAAATGAAGCATAGAAAAATGAGTGTACTTCATTAAAATTGCAGATCGCTTGGGTAATTATACATATACATACGGGTCGCCTCAACTTGTAAAAAATCTCTTGAAACTCTTGAACCAACCGCCGTTTTTCAATGAGATTAGTTTCATCTGGCAAACAAGACAGTTGTCTTAGTTTGAGTTAGCGGCCCGCTACACCATCGCCAATACCTTGTTCCTGTATGTCGAAGAAGACGCGGTTTTCGGTAGCTGCTGCCAAAATTACATTTGTGCAATATCGAGTACCGTTTACTGGTATAAAGATTTTGGTGCGAATTTATATTGTGCTGAACGACCTATTTAATATTATGGCGTGATTTGAACTTTTAAAAGAGCATTTTACGTTTATATAAACATTTGTTTTACTGTAATTACTGTATTGTATAATTGTTTGTTTTTTTATTACCATAAGTTCGTATCATATTTGGTACAGCTGTTTTCTACGTCAATTAATTCCATTTTGGTAAAGAATTCGGGGTTATGAATAAGTACTGCTTTTTGTATACTTGTGATGCGTATTTTAATTTGTAGATATTAAGGATTTATTAGAATTGGATGCATATGTTATTTGTTTATTAATTTTACGTGTTGTTTTTCTATAGAGTTTCATATAGTCCTCTTGCTTATTATTTGTTTATGGTCATATACATACCCAAGAAGAAAGGGAGAAACCAGCGGGTTCTAAATTGAACATAGACATTCTTCTCTCTTTCTGATGGTCTTATATGTTATCTAGATGTCATCATATGTGCAGAAAGCAACATATATATATATATATATATATATATATATATATATATATATATATATATATATATATCAAATAAAACTCCCATAAAAATGTTTTACAGTGTACAGTTGACTATCAACAAAATAAAAGGAAAAAACGGAAATGGCAGACAGCAAAGTAAATCGTTTTTTTGTTTTCTCTTAATTGTAAATTTTGGCGGCACGCGATGCCCGAATGTTTTATTTGGAAGTTATAATTTGTTGATGTGGTGAAAATGTGAAAGACAGGAAATTACGAAGACGTAATAATACATTTAAAAACCTCCAAATAACTTACCTGCCAAATTTTAATTAGGAGAAAACCGATTAAATCTTTTCAAAAAGGCTTTTGTTTAAAGTGTAAATTACTTTGTTGCTCTCACATTCATTTTGTTTAATAGATTTTGTACAAGAAATGCATTAACATGTGTTTTTTTTTTATTTCAGGTAAGTCAACCATGCGATAAACAATGGGTTATTATGGTAAGTTTTCGACACCTCGTTTATGTAAAAACGGTAAATCCTGTGTAAAACAGCATTGCATGTTTGTGAATAAATTCTCCGACATAGAGAGAATTCCGCCTTCTGCAGGCAAGATTTTTTTGCAGTATAGTAATATGCCAATAAACCCAACGTTTGTCATTTACAGCATTATGTCTTATACATATTCTACTTATAAATATTCTTTCGGCAAGGGTACAAGTAATTACGTACAAATTACTTAGGATTACTCCTACAACTTGTGTGGTGTATCATCATTAAGAGGTGGTTCTTTTTTATTTTATGAATTTAAAATATGCTACTCTTAGTTAATTAATTAAACCAATTTTCATAAATACTAGCGGACCAACTCGACATCGAGTTTTGATGTAAGTTTTGCTGATATTTAAGAGGGGCGGAGTCTAACGATCCATCGTTTCCGTCGCCTGGTGTAAATGTTCCAAAAATCCTAAAAATAAACTGTATCGACGCCAATTTTTTTAAATCGAAAATCGATACAGTAGTTTTTTAGGATTTTCAGGAAGATTTACATTAGGAAACGGAAACAATATGATTGTTAGACTCCGCCCCTCTTAAATAAAAAACGGAAGTAAAACCGGAAGTAACTTTTTTTTTTGCATATTTTAGATGGTAAAATGCCACGTTTAAGAAAAAGAAGTCCGTTTGAGAACTCTAACTAACTAACTAACTAACTAAATTTGTATTTAAATATTATTTAAATTAAAAAATACAGAAAACAGTATGATGCTCCGCGCTAGTCTACACTACCGCCTACTGTTCCACTTTTTTGAGAATACGCCACAATTTTACTTTATAATAAGTTTATTTTTTATTTATTTATTTAAAATAAACCTAATTTAAAGTAAAATTGTGGCTTATACCCAACAAAATTAATAATATATTTCTAACTAATAAATTAAAAACAAAGTAATGCTTACCTCATTATTTAATTCTTCAAGTATTAAACTCAAAACGTAGTCTAAATCTCTAAATATCAATCACAACACCTCACACACGCTGCACTTGTTGGAAACAGAATACTTTCTAACTAAACATAAAAATAAAAAAATACCAACTCATCAGATAGTGTAAAACAGACCCCATAAATTAAAATCGGAGACAGGAGGATCCCGAATTTTGAGTGGTCATTATCGTTATTCCTTAAGTGGAAACACTTGTTGGTGCAGTCCAGCATTCCAAAATTGATGCGTTGTTGCATTGTATATAATATTGGATTCCTATACTTTACTATAGGAAAAATTCATTTTATGGTCGCCATTTTTAAACCGGTTCAAATTTTTTAAATTTTAAACCTTAGGGGGAATCTACTCAACAATCTGTTTAATTATTCGAAAAAATTATTCTCCTATCTATCACCGTTTAGGAGAAGTATTGCGCACAAGAAAAGGGCTTAGCCTTTTAGTATATAAGATGATCGTGTAAGTAATTTCCGAAATATAGATATATAGATAGTGTAAGCTCGTGAAACACCCTCTATAAACATTTCTTTTATATTGTATGTATAACACATACTATCTCTGTCTTTCTCTCTCTCTCTCTCTCTCTCTCTCTCTCTTTCTCTCTCTCTCTTTCTCTCGCTCTCTCTTTCTCTCTCTCTCTCTCTCTCTCTATATATATATATATATATATATATATATATATATATATATATATATATATATATATATATATAATATTACATCAGTGACCTTGGTTTTCTGTCTGATCCATTCTATCCTTCTTAGATCTCTCGTTGTTATACCTAGCATGCAGCCGTATGTCATGATTGGTATGTACACTGATCGAATGGTTTTTTCTTCAGGTGGAGTGGAATTTTTGAGTTGAATATAACTGCATGCCTACCAAAAGATGCCCTAGTCAGTTTTATTCTCTTTAATTGTCTCAAGTATACATACTCGTCTACTGTATCAAGTGGATTGTTGTTTATTATTACATCTTGGACATCCACTAACTAGCTCGTTGTACATGGTTTTTATTTTTCAAGTTTATTTTTAGGATAACTTCATAGCTATTTGCATTTAGGTCGCTGATAAGCTCTTATAGTCCTGCGGGATTATTAGCAATAGACAGGCCTTTGTTCTGCTAGTACACTTTGCTGAATAGATTTTCTAGAGTTGCAGTCAAGAGCTTTGGTGATATTACGTCTCCTTGT
Organism: Diabrotica undecimpunctata; assembly: GCF_040954645.1. Lineage (NCBI taxonomy): Eukaryota > Metazoa > Arthropoda > Insecta > Coleoptera > Chrysomelidae > Diabrotica > Diabrotica undecimpunctata. Next base: position 151,141,230 of record NC_092809.1, read on the forward strand.
CGGACGTCTCTGGTAGTGGTAAATTCTGGAGTGTTTTCATAAATTTTTACCTTAACTTTTGTTTGTCTGTATATATTGGCTAAAATCTCTATGTAGAGTTTGTCAATGCTTTGGTTGGTCAAAGCTTTTATTACTGCCTTGGGATATATAGAATCGAAAGCCTTCTCGAAATCTATGAAGGTTAATACTAGCGGTATTTCATATTCTTTAGGTCTACTCATTAGCTCTCGAGGCGTATGGATATGATCGAAGGTACTGTTTCTACTTCTGCTTGTGAAGCTGAAGCACTCTTTTGGCTGTGCAGCATCTAATGAATTTGTTATTCTGTTGTTGATGACCTTTGTGAATATCTTTTATATGATTGGCAGTAGACTTATAGGTCTGTAATTTTTGATATCGTCTTTGCTACTCTTCTTATGCATGAGAATTATATTTGCTGTATTCCAGTGGTCTGGTATGCATCTTGATCTTAGACAGTTCATAAATATGCCTGGTAAGATTTTGCAGGTTTTTTTGCCAGCATATTTAAGCAGTTCCACTGTTAAGCTATTTATTCCAGCTGCTTCTTCGCTTTTGATTTTTGTAATTGTCGATTCTACTTCTTCCGGACGGACTTCTAGTACATTTTTTTTGGATACTGATTGCTTCTTAAAGTGTTTCAGGGGTTTTGTTTAGTTCGCTGTAGAATTTAGTCACGAGTTGTGTTATTTCATTTCTGTCTGTAATTCTGTTGTTTTCGTTTGTTAGAGCAACGATTTGCTTATGTAGAAGTATTTGCTGGCAACGTAAGGAAGTAAACATTAAAAAATATTGGGTTTGCAGCAATACAAAATGAAACGTGTACTCTTGTAAATTTTTATTCCAAGCTTTTGGACATTGGTTATGTCCTTCATCAGGGAGCTACAAATGTGATAAATAGTTTGTTAACGTTGGTATAATTAATTAAAAAAATCACTACTTACAAACTTAATGAGGTGTTATCATCAATGATGTTATGTAATGTTGATAAAATTTATCAGTCTGTCATCTTTGTTCAATATAAAAAAACCTATTTCTACGTTTAAAATTCAAAAATTACTTTACATCCACAACACTTAATTATTCTAAACACATTCATGACATTATTATTCTTAATTTTATTCTATTGCCATTAGTTTTTGTCAAAACAATCCAGTGGTTTTTATTATTGGTCTTTCAAAAATCTTCGTGTTGTAAATTTAAAACTATTAGTATTGACAAGTGAAAATCCCACACCTCCAATATCAAGCAATTGTCAGTACAGCAAATTATAGGCCTATCATTAGGTGTATCGTCATCATCTATTCATCACATTTGTAGCTCCCTGATGAAGGACATAACCAATGTCCGAAAGCTTGGAATAAAAAATTTACAAGAATACACGTTTCATTTTTTATTGCTGCAAACCCAATATTTAATGTTTATATATTTATATATATATATATATATATATATATATATATATATATATATATATATATATATATATATATATATATAAAATAAATATTACCAACCTCTTAAAATAAAGTTAATAAAAAATGACAGGTATATGCGTGTATGTAATATTAACTATTAATAAAGAAATTATCGGCAAAAGACTCACACAAATTGGTGGAATTCAAATCAATAGTAGCCTAGATAAAATAGATACAATTATGTGCTTGCCTTAGCCGCTATTTTTTAGATGTTATGTAATAACTTAGCTTCTCAAATATCTAAAGCATATGCCTACTTAGTAATTAAATTTTATTTATTTAATTGGAAGCCCATAAAATAATTCGCACTCATTAACATCTTCAACGTCTTCATGTACCTTCTTATTAGTAAGTAATTGGCGAATGCCTTGTACGTAGTCTCTACAAGACAAAGATATTCAACATGTTCCAGACACCATACATAAATATAGTCACCAGCGACATAAAGAACGCAATGCACGACTATTGTATTTAATGTAACAGAAGAAGATAACATAGCTAGACGCTCTAATATGCATGCGATATACATAATAAGTTTATTAATAGATTGTATCCTCTGATTATTCGCGATGATTGGCAGCATAATCGGATATTTAACGCAGTACATTTGCTTAACGTGAATGTCGGATTGAAGTCTTTATTATCAGTGGCGTATCAGTTTGATAAAATCTAGACCCTACCTTGAATTTGCAGTATTACACAGGAATATAATCTTTATATACGTAACAATATATGAACAATGTCTATGTAGATAATATATCCTAAAATAATCCGATTCTACTAAACCGTATGTATAACGTATAGTTTTCTTTTTCTGTTATTATATATTATTTATTTTACTAACAGTATATTTCCCATTTTTAACTAATTTTACTAAACTGTATACGAGCGAATAAACTTTTTTCGGATCATCCAACTGCAGAAAAATTTTTTTTCTGTCGACCGTCCATTTATGATCAATTTTAACACCCTCAAAATCGTTGATTAATGACCCCTATTAATGAATGATTTTCTATTAATGAACGATTTCATTATAGGCAACACAACATACATTGCTTGCATAAATTAATTAAACGCTCTGTGATTGGTAGTGACCTGTGGTGTAGGCAACCAAACATATACCTATTTATATTTCCACTAAAAACTTAATTTAAAACAAAGTAGCCGCTGTTAGTACTATTTCGTTACCCTAATATTACAAGGTTCTATGTAACATTTTTTACTAAATTAAGTTTTCAATATTACAAAGTTCTATGTGACTAGCACTACATCACAATTTGTATGGAAATTAGTTTGCTCACATACAACTCTGGTAATATTAAAAAAACCAAGGGTGTATGTACAAAATTATGCTTTATATGAATAGCAAAGTTCTATGGTAAACATAGAACTTTGGAATTTAAAATTTTATTAAAATCTAAATATTACATGGTTCTATGTTGTAACATACAACCTTGTTATTGTATTTTTTGTAAAAGTGAGGTTATGTTCCTGTATTTATAATACATCTCAAGCGTTTTCGAGAGTGTTATTTGTGTCTAGAATTAAAAAAAAATGAGTAATTTAAGTGATGACTATGTCCAAGACTCTGATGATGATGAGGATTACGTATTACCAGTTCAAAAATCATCGAAGATGAAAGAATACAGGTAAGATTTTTCTATATCTTATATTGTGAGGTTAGGTTTTTATTTTTTATTTCTTTTTTTACAAAAAGTTCTTTGTTTCAGACTTAAAATTCGTGGACGTGTTATTAATATTCCCGTGTCAAGAAGTAGCAGCGAAAGTGATGACGAAACTAACTCAGAAACGGATTCAAGCAGGTAGGCATGATTTGCTAAACAAAAAAAATTAAACAACGTAACATTTTATTAATTTCTTTTTATAATTTAGCTTGTTGTTACTATTTAAAAACTAATTTGTTTTAGAAAAGCTCCTAGTTCGTCTTCCACCTCAATCATTCACACTCCAAAGAATAAAAAGGCCCCAATCATAAGTTGTTAGCAATATTAAGATTAAAAATGCATCTAACTCTGGTTCTGGTGACTTGCAGTCTAACTTAAATAGGTAATATTTTTGACAATTATTTTGTTTAACTAAATCGCGAAAACATTTTTTTTTATTTTTATTTTAGAAATGTACCTAGCAGTTCTACAACTTTAGTTCCAGAATTCACCAAGAAAATCCCGTCTTCAGAAGATAACAAAATTAAGATTCTAGAACCAGACCATTCTGATTTCGATGATACAAATAATATTGGACATATTTCCGAAGAAATTTTACTAGAAGAAGCAACTCATAATATAATAAAAGATAAAAAGATATTTACTAGAAAACGACAGAAAAACACTTCTGAATGGACATGTAACAAAAGAAAATCTTTATTTGATCAAGGTCTAGAGTATATTTCTTCTCGAAAAAAGGTAGTACCTGCTAGAAAGATTAGGAATAAAAAAGATTGTGTACAAAAGTGCAGAATGAAGTGCTCGCGTCAAATTAGCGACGAACAAAGGAAGGAAATTTTTAAAAACTATTATTTACTCTCAGCCATCGAAAAGAAAAACTACATTTTGCATACCACAGAAGCTGAGACTCCTTGGAGACGAAGAAAAGGCAAAAATCCAGAAAATTCGAGAAAAAGCAAAAGTTTTAGGTTTTATTTTGAGATAAATAATCAAAAGATCCAAGTTTGCAAGGCTTTTTACACTGGGACTTTATGCATAAGCCAGAAACCAATTTATACGGTGCACAACAATAAAACTTTTACCAAAACCTTACCCGAAAGTAAACAAGGCAAACATCAAAAACGGGTAACATCACTCGAAGATAGTAACTTGGTCAAGAAGCACATTAACATGATTCCAAGAGTGGAATCCCATTACTGTCGCAAAAAAACTAATAAAGAGTATTTAGAAAGCGGATTAAGTATTAAAAAATTGTATGAGCTTTATTTGGATTTTGCTGGAGAATGCAAAAAAAATCCAGTTTCTTTTGCTGTCTACAGAAAAATATTTTGCAACTATTTTAATATAGCTTTTCACAAACCAAGAAAAGATAGATGTGATACCTGCGAAGAAATAAAATTAAGAAAAATGGAGAAGAGGGAAGACGAAGAATCACAACGAAGATATACTGATCATTTGAAAGAGAAAGAGTATATGAGAGAAGAAAAACAAAGAGATAAAGAAAGCGGAATACCTTTATTATGTTTTGATCTGGAAAATGTTTTGACATGTCCAAAAGCAGACATAAAAAATTTCTTTTATAATAGCAAATTAAATGTGTACAATATGACCGGTCACCTTTCGGTTGGGAAAAAGGTGTATTGTGCCGTGTGGACAGAAGCTTTACATGGAAGAAAGGGAAATGACATTGCAAGCGCAGTTTATAAAATAGTAGGAAAAGTGTTGGAGGACCATCCAGAGTTTACAAAAATCATTTTGTGGAGCGATAGCTGCGTTCCACAGAATCGAAACAGTCTTATGAGTTATGCTCTCAGTTACCTAATTCAAAAACATCAGAATGTGCAAAATATTTCCATGAAATTTTCTGTTCCAGGACATGCTTGTATTCAAGAGGTCGATGCAATCCACAGTGCAATTGAAAGAACGTTGAATAAAGTAGAATATTATTCTCCGATATCACTTCTGCGCTACCTTTTAAAAGTAAACCGACAAAATCCATATACAATAATTCAAATGAAACAAGAACATTTTATAGATTTTCAGTCTTTTTCCAGCCAACTGAACTACAACGCTGTACCATTTTCAAAAGTAGTAGCATTAGAATTTTCTAAATCTTTTTTTGAACTGAAGTATAAAGATACTTTTGATCCAACCAAAGAGCTAAAAACTGTAAATTTACATCAAAGAAAATTACGAAAAGGTCATGTTAAAACCGAAACAGAACCACTCATTCCGCTTCAATTAAAAAAATGTGATAAGGCTGTTGTACTTCCCCCAAATAAGATAGATGCCCTAAAATCTATGTTCAAGTATATCCCTGAAGTTGATAAGGAATACTACGAGTGTATTTTCCTCCAAAAATAAGATTTAATTTGTTTTTTTTGTAGTTAACAAAGTTCTATGTTAATTTTTTAAATAAGTAAAATTTTCTTGCTATATCAAGGTTTTATGTTTTTGTTTCAAATACCTTTTCTTCTAATACAAAAAATTTTTTGTTAATTTTTTCTTTAAATCACCTTTAATACATATGTACATTTTTAATTTAAATTCAAATTTAAAATATATAAAACAATTTGATTTTTATGAAAGCTCATTTTTTTAAATCGATTTTTCTCAAATTAGCAATATTGTTACATACAACCTTGTAATATTAGGGTAACGATTTGTTATTGTATGTCATTATTTACTTTATTGTTTAAAATTCTGTGTATTTGAAAAATCAAAGGATGGATATTGACGAAGAGTTTAATTTAACTCCACCAGAATTTAACTTCTTCTATCACAGAATTTACAGAGGTCCAAGAAGACTTAAATATACATTTGTCAAAATGCTATACAGCAGATAATCATTTATCAATATCTTCCTTTAATTTCAGTAATTGTACCATTTCGAATATTAATGTTTACTAGGTATAAGAAAACTACCACTAAGGAAACTTTGAATAAAGTCGATGAAAGCTGAAACAATTGTTGTTTATCGTTAAGTAAATACATATTTAAACTAAGGTATCTTTATTTCTGAAAAGTACGGTCGACGGAGAAGTTTTGTAACGAACTCGTGAATTAAAATGGCGATTAACAATCTCGAACATTAACGCGCTCGCTTCGCTCACGCGTTAAAATATCTCAATTGTTAATCGCCCTTATTAATACACTTGTTGGTTAAATAACTATTAATAATCAAAAGCAATATTGTGTAATCTCGTACTGGCTTGTCTATAGTTGTTCACCTTTTTCTGTTATGTTTACGTTTTATTCATTGATCCATGACTAGCATGTTCCTTTAAGCCTTTTTTGTGTTAAGAGTGCGACAACAGGGTTTTCTCTTACCCACTAATTAATTTAATGTTCACACTTTTTAAGTTAATAATTTTTTTGTTATTCTTATATTGAATATTCTAACAAACAGTACAGGCTACTCCTCAATTTATCGAAGCAGAAGGGATCAATCAAGCAACCCAAAAAAATTTTTAAAAATTCATTGCGTCATCTGTGATTCTTAACTGTGTTTTGTGTTGCTTAAATTTTTAGCTCAGTATTGCTACTATCTTTTTCTTTATATAGACCATTACCACGGAAATAGAACCCAAAGTTGTGGTATTTTGACCTACCCGTCTGATATCTTTTATGGGTTTTGAAATAGTAGATACTTAATAATTAAATACTCTACGGCATGTCGAGCTAGTTTTCTGGTTCTAATCCCAGTTTCGCGCAACCTGGGAATGATCGACAGCCTAACCTAAAAGCCAGTATATGCCCGCGGTCTAGAAGCCTGCAAACATCTGATACATGTAGCTGTCGTAACAATAAACTCTGGGAGCTTACATCAACACAGAATTAGATCCAGACCAAGAGATCAGGGTACTAATAGAAATGGAACGGCAGCGTTCTTAAAATTCAAGCAATTGCTCTGTGACAAAAATCTGAATACTGCGCTGAGACTGAGGTTTGTTGAATGTTACGTCTGGTCCCAACTATTGTACGGGGTAGAAACATAAACGTTAAAAGCAAATAGTTAGAATCTTGAAGCCTTTGAACTTTGGATATACCGGAGAATGTTGAGAATTCCATGGACTGCCAGGGTTACCAATAAGGAAGTGCTGAGAAGGATGGGTCGAGACAAAAAATTGTTGAGAACAATGAAAGTACGCAAGACTGTATACCTTGGACACAAACTGAGGAATGATAAATATAGTCTTCTGCAGGTCATCATGCAGGGTAGAGTCGATGGCAAAAAGGGAATAGGTAGAAAGTGGAAGTCATGGCTGCGAAATATTCGAGACTGGACAAACATGACTGTAGACGAATTATTCCACGTTGCAAAAGACAGAGAAGCTTTTAAAAATGTGGTCGCCAACCTCCGTTAATGGGGACGGCATAGGAAGAGAAGAGAAGAGAGTAACAATAAAATGGTCTTGTCTTTTTGTCCCCACTAGATAGATATTAATAGTAGTAGTACATAGTTCCAACATAAGCGTATACATAAAGTGACGTGGACATCCCCAGATCAATAGATTCAGAATCAGATAGACCATATACTGATTGATTCAAGACATGGATCAAATATACTAGACTGCAGAAGTTATACTAGGCGCTAATATTGACTCCGAACACTATCTTATACCTGAGGGTCTTAGAGCACGTATATCCAATGCCAGGATCGATAATAGTAAGTCAAAAATATACAAATATACCGTTGATAAATTTAAAGTGTACTGACGTAAAAAAACTTATAAAAAATATAAAAATATATTTAGATCGTCAACTATCACAACATCCCAAAAGTGAAGTAGATCCCACTGCCCACAGCCAAAGACTGCAGATGTGTTCGGTGAGGTACCCGAATGGCAGTGAAACAACTGGTTTGATGTGCAATGCAAACGAGCAACCAAAGAGAAAAATGACGCGTATCTGAAAATGATCAACAGAAGGACTAGGAGAAATGTTGGAGAATATTGAGTAAATAGAAGAGAGGAATATGCGAGCAATAAAGAGTTCGAAGAAATGGAAAAATTTAATAGAGAACATGAACACAGAAAATTTTACAAACGAGTTAAAACAAAAAGAAAATTTTTGAAGCCACAAGCGAACCAAGTCAAGGGTCTTAATGGAATTCATTTAAACGACAGAGTAGAAGTAGTGAAAAGGTGACAGGAATACTTTAGGACGCTACTTAACGGAGAAAGTAGAACTAAAGGTAGAGATGACATAGAACTAGAATAGGATAGAACTAAGCTACCAATTTTGTAAGAAATGAATAAAGCAATTCAGTCTCTAACCAGAAATAAGTCACCCGGAGCAGATAACCTACCCGCAGAAATATTTAAATGTGGCGGTCAAACATTTGTAACCCTCTTTCGGAAACTAATAATACAGGTATGGCAGGAACGCACTTTACTAGAAGATTGGAATATTGAAATTTTATGCCCTATACACAAAAACGGAAACGTGCTTGATTGTTCCAACTTTAGAGAATATAATTTGAAGCTCTATAGACTTTTTGGTTATGCAGATATCGTGAAAACCATCAAATAAATGGATAAACCAAGATGGGTGGGCTACGTTATGCAGATGGATGTAAGTGATCCTTTAAAAAAGCCATGCTACATAGGCCGGTCGTAAGAAGAAGAAGGAGGCGACTTAAATAAACTCAGGTATCTGGACGATGTGAGGAGATAGTCACTTAACAGGGAAGAATGAAAGAATTTGTTAAGACAGGCCATGGCTCACGAAGAGCTGTAGCGTCAACTGATGATGATGAGATAGATATTAGATATTTAATAGATGTTAAGATATTAGATAATGTACTCCCACAAAAAATATCTTGTTAGAACTGAAAAAACTGGCATATAATATGAATTTCGCAGACGAAGTATTTTTATTAAACAGCGTTCTAACTTTTTTTTAAATATCCAAAATAGGCAATTTATGTTTATTATTAAATTGACACTGGGTGTCGTAATTTGCACCAAATTTATGTTAATTACATGTCCTAATTCCACTAATCTACGAATTTACAATGAATTGTTCAATTGCATGCCAATTCCGGATTGAAATTTTCTCCTCATCTAAATTTTTCATTTCTCGTAAGCCTGCTTATAGAAGTTTTTACTTAAAAAATAAGGATCAGGAAGGCAAGTAAGGCAAATTTTTCTGTCGCTGTACAAAAAATGTTTCAAAATAAAAAAATATACGCTTCAAAAGATGCGCCTGGTAGTAGTCATCTAATTCAATTATAATTTCCTAATCACAAAGAACTAATAGGTCGCAAATAACAAACTAATCCAGTAAATAATGAAACAAAAGAACATCAATTATTTTTTTGTCTTTCCATAGAGAAAAGGTAGCTAATAACTTAATGGTCTTTATACATTCCTGCTAGTCGTCTGAGAATAAAACAAAAAATTATATAAAACTCTCTTGATGCCACAGTAGTATCATTTACTACCATTATTTTCCATTACTTTTTGAATTCGCGAGACTGAGGCATGTGTTCTCGCGACTTTCTTTTGGGAATACAACTTTTTCCTTGTGGCATTTATGTCAGGATCGGCTCTACAGCCGAAAACAAAGATTTTCCAATTTTTTTTCGAATAAGTTGATGGTTAAGATAGATGGTTATACATATACCACCTTCGACAACAAATAAATAATATTTGCAACAGATAAAAATGAAAATTTTAGTTGTTTTATTGAATAGGAAAATACGCGAACAACTAAATCCTGTACACAAACTTTACTACATTCATTAGTACTTTTAATTCTTATCTAAAATACTACTTACCAGTGTAGTCATTCTCTTCTATCTCTAGAAGAAATTACTACAATTATATAAAAGATTCCAAAAGCACCGATGGTGTATATTGATTAAACATTAATAAGTTATGTGTTTGACTTTAGATAGCATTATTTAACCACATTGTTTCAATCTAAGTAAAGAATAATTTATTTTACATTTCCAGCGAAATACCACTTCAAAGATCTAAAGAGAAAGGGGCTTGCCAACAGATTGATAATTTACAAGTGTACTTGTATATAGACAGAGCGTTAGTGTGAGTTGACGTCATCAATGAAATATGCAGGGCTTCATTCACCTCTATCAATAATATTAATCTTAACATAATAATAACTAGTGGTGAGGATACAATTTGTCCTAACATGAAACACAAACGGTTCAAAAGAATAAACGGCTAATAGTTTTGTTCCTAATTTAGGGATTTTCCAAAATCTCCCAGTTTATTGAATTAGGTACCTAAACATTTCTAATTTGATGCTCAGATTTGTAAATCATTTTTGTTTTGATATTCAAAGCGTAAACACTCGTTGTGCGTAACAAAAAGGAAGATTGTGATTTTATAATGCCTAAAACAACCAGTGCTTCAACTTGGATTAAACCTTATAAAGAGCTGTCTATGGATATGGGAAAAATCTACTGTTCAGTCTGTGGCAAAATTGTAAGTATCTAATATTTTCTATTAAATATCTAATATTTCATACATACAGGGTGTTTCCAAATGACACTTACAACGTTTGACTGTAGATACTTCTCGAAAAATTGAACAAAACGATATAAATAATGAGGGGTCAAACTTATTTACTTTTCGAGATACAGGGTGTTAAAATTAAAACAAATTAAATTCTTTTAGTTAATAACAACAATAACTTTAAAACCAATAAACGTATTTACTTGAAATTTAGTACTCGTAGGTTGTTTTTAAATGAAAAATAGCTTCCTTTAGTGAGAAAAAATTGTCCATGGTACAATACAATGGTGTGTATTTAGAAAAATTTTTCACCTTTACTTTTTTTATGAAGTCAGCTATTCTAAAACACAATTATTTTTATTGTAATTGAATTAACAAAAAAAAAAAACTTTTGTTGAATTTTAAAATAAGTTATATGATGTACTAATGGTTAGTAACAAAAACTAATTTGTGGATTAATACTGCATTTAAGACACTTAGCGAGTGTTTTTTTTCCAAACCAGTTATTTGATTAACCAAAAACACCTTGTATATTTTTATATTTTAAAGGTTGGGTTAAAATAAAGGTTTTTATTTTTATTTATAGATAGCATGTGAGAAGAAATTTCAGATAGACCAACATGTGAGAACTGCTTCACACATTGCAAAAAAAAGGAAAAATAGGAGGAAAACATCAAACTTCAATGGCTAAATGTTTCCAATCTACTTCAAAAAAATTAGATGAGCAAGAAACTTTTAATGAAGACTTGTGTCGCGCATTAGTGTCTGCAAACATACCGCTTTCAAAATTAGCAAATGTAAATTTTAGTTCGTTTCTAAAAAAATATTGCAAACTTAATGTTCCAAGTGATCGGTCTCTAAGAAGAAATAATGTGAACGGGCTATACTCGTCGGTGTTGATTAATATTAAGGAAGAAATTGCAGATAATTATTTTTACATATCTGTAGACGAAACCACTGATTCCTCAGGAAAGTATATTGCTCATTTATTGATTGGTGTTCTTAAAGAAGATACCTTACCAAAATCTCATCTTATTTCATGCCAGCAACTTGAGAAAACAAATGCTTTAACAATTTCGCGTTTTATACAAGAAACATTAGCAACTTTTTTTCTTCCGACAACTATTCCTTCTAATAAATTACTGCTTATTTTATCGGATGCTGCTCCTTCTATGGTGAAAGCAGGACAAAATTTAAAAATATTTTTCCCAGATTTGATACATGTTACTTGTGTAGCGCATGGATTAAACAGAGTTGCAGACGAAATACGAAAAAAGTTTCCTCTTGTAAATACCATGATATCCAGTGTCAAAAAAGTATTTCTTAAATCTCCTATAAAAATTCAACTTTATAAAGAAATGCTACCTAACATTCCTCTTCCACCACAACCTATTTTAACGCGATGGGGAACATGGTTAGAAGCAGCTAATTTTTATGCAGATCATTTTGTTAAAATAAAGAACATAATTGATACGTTAACAGATGAAAGTTCCCAATCTCTTTTGGATAAACTTTTCAGAGTAACTTGCTTCAACAAGAACTTTCATTTATAAAATCAAATTTTAGTTTTGTTCAAAAAACAATTACTCAGTTAGAATCACCAAAACTGTCATTGTTCGAAAGTACAGCATTAATAAAAGAATTTGCGTCATGTTGTCGGAACGTTAGAGGTAATATTGGAAAAGATATTTTAAAAAAATTTGAAGCTACTATGGAAAAAAATAAAGGTTACCATATTCTTTCTGAAGTAGTCAGTGTTCTAGCTGGAAATATTTCGGAAACAATTAATTTAGAACCAAATGTTTTGGTTAGTTTGAAAAATGCTCCCGTTACATCAGTTGATGTTGAACGAAGTTTTTCCATATATAAATATATGTACTCAGACAGAAGCCACAAGTTTTTGTTAGAAAATTTTGAAGACCACTTGGTCATTTATTGTTACCATAATTCTAAATAAGTTTATTCATACTTAAAAATGATGTAGTTACTTAAAATAAATGTAAATCTTAATGAATAGTAGGAAATATTTAGTTATGTACACTTTTTTTTTAAATAAAATTGTTACTCTTTTACGATTTTTTTATTTATTTGTATGCATATTTTGTAAAATATTTGCATATTTTCGGGTAAACACGTGCATATTTATGTGCATATTTTCTACATTTTTATTTGCATATTTGCCTAAGTCTACTTATTACATTCATTTATTTTTTAATAATTTATTCTAAAGAATCTAAATAGTGTATTATTTCAAAATTAATTAGCTAATGTATGGAATCTGTAAGTTGAATCAAAAGTTCAATCCAGTGCGTGAGTGATTCAGTGAGTGAGTGATAAATTTGATATAAGTTACTAATGTCAGTTCTCTTGTCGAGTGCAGTTGGATGATAAAGTATACAACACATTTCCAAAAACTGTCATTTAGTATAATTCCTTTCATTGCAAAAAAATTGAACTTCTTCAAAGACGACCTTGTGCTACTAATATAGCATGTATGTACTATATACATATTACATACTATGAAATAGCATGTACTAAGGCGCAAGTATGTTTGGATAAATTAATATCACTATGTGTAAGGTTAATCTACCCTTAAGTGATCGCCCAGTCTGCCCTATGGAATGTTTTAGAGAACTCTGGATATTGTAAAATATGCTCTGAACATAAGAGATTTTTTAGAATTTCGAATGAGTTCTGTTGAAGACTGGTCCATTTAAATTCAATTGTTAAATTATCAAGTGTTATATTCAGCACAAGAAGAACATTAATTTGTTCAAGAGAAGACAAGAAAGTCTTGGTAGGAAGACAAATAGGATATTAACGAATTCAAAGGAGTCTCATGTGTTGTAGTTTGCAGAACTGGTCTCTCCACTGTGCTCCACATTATATGCTCACTGGTTATTGTTATGTTCAAATTAATATTCATGATAGAGTTGAATGAAGCCTTGCATACATACTTCCTTGATGATGTCAACTCACACCAATAGTAGCAATACCCGGTATGATAAGTTTTTTGAACTAACCGCTCTATCTGTATGCCATAATGTCGTGCCATGTCTTAATGCCATTTTTGATTGAGTGTATTCAAAAGTTGCTAATTACGCACTTGTAAATTATAAATCTATCGGCAAGCCCCTTTCTCTTTGGACCTTTGAAGTGTTTACTTGGTATTGCGCTGGTAACATAAAATGCATTCTCCTTTCCTTAGTTTGAAACAACCTAGTCAAATGATGCTACCTAAAGTTAAATATAAAACTTTTTAATGTTTAATCAATAAACATTTGCCTGTCGGCAAGCCCCTTTCTCTTTGGACCTTTGAAGTGTTTACTTGGTATTGCGCTGGTAACACAAAATACATTCTCCTTTCCTTGGTTTGAAACAACGTAGTCAAATGATGCTACCTAAAGTTAAATATAAAACTTATTAATGTTTAGTCAATAAACAGTATTAGTGCTTTTGGAATCCATGCTAAAAAGTATTCTGTTCGTATACTAAATTTTTTATTCTTCTGTTCTTTGCGTATTTTACATTTACAAGTTTTGCTTTACTTTCATCTTTTTTGAGATGCATATCTTTCGACTATTACTTGAGCTATCTGATGCCAATAAAGTTGCTCTATTTTTCTAAGTCGTCTATTTTAGTTGCTCTGAGTATTCCTGTTAGTTTCTGAAAGTATTTTTCCAGTTCTGTGGACGTTGTTGAACAAATCTCTCAAAAACGAACCGCCTCAAACACCCCAAACCGTCTTCACGTACCAGGAGTTTTGGCATGTACCTCATGGTACTAAGGCTTTACCATATTTCTACAATACGACGGCATGTATCTCTTCTTTATTGATGACAGGACTCTTTTCATTTTCTTTAAAAATGCTCAGGTTTTTCTACACGTGTTTTTTCCACACTTAAGTTTTTCTTTACGTTCGACAAGGATCTGATTGTTGTTATTTTTCAATACTCCGTTATTATTTTTGTAGTTTCTGTTATTTCCTTGATTTTTGTATTTTTGTTGTAGTTGTTAAATTTCACAGTATCTCTTTGTCATCCATTGCTCTTTTGCTTCTCTATACTTTCTACGAATACCTTAATTGAGTGCCTCTATACACCAGGTTTTTTTTGTGTGTTGTCTTCCCTCCGTTGTTTCATTAAATTTAAAGTATATACTATTTTAATGGGAATAAGCCACAATTGAAGGTTAAAATAATAACATTATTATAATTAATGTTTGTATTTTAAGAACGATTTCCGAAGTGAAAATTGAAACGTCAATTAACTTATTTTACATTTAAAATCTTCAATTGTGGCTTATTTCCATTAAAATATACTTTATACTTTATATTCTTTAAAATATAATAATAGTCTCCCGTTTTATACCGCTGTCGCGGCTTTGGGGGTATAGCAGGGTAGTCTGCTATATCTAGGGCCTACGGTATACAAGGAAGGTAACATGGCCAGTGCTACGCTTCAACCGTCTATTATTACCCCTGGTTTTACCCAAGGTACTCATTTTTATTCAGGCTGAGTCGACCTGGGGCCTATAGACATTTTTAAAATGTCTAGATGTTCTTGCCGGCGGTGGGATTCGAACTCCGGACCACCAGCTTGCAAGGCAAACATCCTACCGCTTGCGCTACGCAGACCCTTTATAGACCCTTTACAGACCCTACATACTTTAAAATGCCATAAGAAAATAGCTTTAGAACAATATTAAATTTTAGTTTAAAGTAAAGCCTATGATTTTAGACCAATATCCTGCTTCTGTGTTTTAAGAACTCTCCATCCATTTATTTTCAGCTAATCTGTATGTAATCAGACTCGATGTACTGGATTCGATGTAGGGTTTAATTTTGGATAATTTTTATATTATATCATGAATGTGTTGCTTGTGTGAGTCCATTTCAAAAGGTAAAAGAAATAATAAATTAGACTTACTCACAATCAATTTAATTTAACTATCCAGACGACCGGTTTCGCTTTCTACAATATACAAAGCATCTTCAGGTCCCGATACAAAGTTAAATAAATGCTGAAATAATAAACCCATATTAGGGCGTTGTCTAATAAAGATAAACAAAGATAGATGAAATAAATTACAGTAATTATGCCAATATTACATGTCTGTGGTTTTTCAAAACGAATAAAATGTTTAAGCAGACAAGGTAAGACCCACAAATTGGTAAAATAGTCTATTAAACTGTAATAAATTAATAAATGAACAAATAAATAAAACATTACTTACATGCCGGTACTCTATTAGTTGATGGTTGAAAGAACATGGTTCAAACTATCCTGTATTGTTGATTGGAGAACTTAAGTCTGCTATTGTAATTGTTTGACAGTAAACGGGGAAGTTCTTGAGGATACAGATTTTATCCAATGAAGTAGAGATAGATACCTATCTATAGATATAGATATATATATATATATATATATATATATATATATATATATATATATATATATATATATATATATATATATATGTATATATATATATATATATATATATATATATATATATATATATATATATATATATATATATAGATAAACAAATCTAAGTACACTGCATTTATTTTAAAGAAATTCATCAATTGAACTTTTAACTTAGACCGTACCTGTAGAGAACTTTTTCGTAAAAAGTATTTTCTTTATTTTCATATCGTTCATGCAGTTTTCTTCAAGGAGAGTAAAGCCTCACGTCTAGGAAATAATTTAAACTTAAAAAAGACAAAAAAGCGCTAGGCTACAGTTTATTTGCAAATGGCACGTCTTTATTTCAGACGTTATCTTTGGTATACGAGAACATTTGAAATCATTTGTTTTGTATTTCCGTTTTTTCTTTGGCTGCTGCTTAAAATCTGAGACCCTCTCATTGGAGCTCACGTTGCTAGTTGGGTTGGGTGATAAAGGTCATGGTTTTTTGCTCATTTTCGTGTTGCTGCTCCTATTTCGTTATTTTTCTACAATTGAAATGTCTAGTTTTAACTTAATTGTTGTCTTATTTTATATTCTCTTTTGTACAGAAATTACATTGGAATCTTAATGATAGGTATATTTCTTGTGTTAGATTATAATAAAATAATACTAACGAACGAAATAAAAATAAACTAAAAGAATGACTTCTTGATTATGCAAAAAGTGCTTACACAGTTTCCGTTTAACTTATGGAATAGTTCTGGGCTGTAAAATTTCTAAACTGTAATTGGTATATTTGTAAAATTATTAATAATAATAAATATCCAAACAATTTTCAAAACGTTTTCGGTCCTATCAGACCATCATCAGTGAAAACCTGAAAGTAAGTCATCATCATCATCTTCTTCTTCTTCAGCCTTAAGTAATCCTACTTTGGACATAGGCCTCCCCCAAATCAATCCAGTGTTTTCTATTTTGCGCCACTTGCTTCCAGTTGTGTCCTCCGATCTTCTTAATATCATCAGCCCATCTCATTTGTGTTCTTCCTCTGCTCCTCTTTCCTAACTATGGTCTCCATTGTTGAATTTCGTGGTTCCATCTTTTTTCCTACTTTGGTCTTGCTTCTAATCCATTTGTTTGTTTTTTTGTCTATAAGTCTCACCTCGAGCATTGATCTTTCCATCGCTCTTTGTGCTTTTACTATTTTATCCATATTAGACTTGGTGAGTGTCCACGTCTGTGAACCATACGTGAGTATAGGGAGGATACACTGATCGTAAATTCTGGTTTTCATATATTGTTCTATTTCAGTGCTTTTCAAGATCCAACTCAGTTTTCCAAATCCTGCCCATGCTAATCTTATTCTTCTGGGAATTTCGGCAGTTTGTTATTCTTTGTTAACTTTCATTATCTGTCCCAGGTAGATGTATTCGCTTATTGTTTCTAAATTTATGTCGTTCAATGTTATTTCTGGAATGTTCGGTGTATTTGTTATTATTTTTGTTTTTTCCAAGTTCATCTTAAGACCTACTTTTTCCGAAGCTTGAAATTAAAATAGTTGCGTCATCATGGTCTGTAGCTCTTCGAAACTTGTAGCGAATATTACAATGTCATCAGCGTATCTTAAATGACTCAGTTTTCTTCCATTAACATTTATTCCTTTATCTACCCAGTTAATGTCTTTGAACGCGTCTTCCAGTCCAAGTGTGAATAGCTTTGGTGAAATAACATCTCCCTGGCGAACTCCTCTGTTGATTGGTATAGCTTTCGTTTTCGCATCTATTTGTATTTTCATTGTAGCTTTCTTGTAAATATTATGTATGAGCATTGGCTACTTCATTGACTACTAAATTCATGTACTTTCTGGAAATGACATTCCTCATTCAACAAACATTTCTATTTAATTTTCTAATCTTCTCTTAAGAATTTCAGCGAATACCTGTTTCAGTATAGGTGAGAATATAAAACAATATGTTATTTCTCTTTTTGAGCGAAATTGTTACAAAAACTCATGTTCGTGTTCTAGTTTAGTAACAACTGTAACTTAATTTGTACTTATATTATTGAAAAATTGAGTAGTACTATTAAAGTGGTTGCTCAGTAATAACGAGGCCAAAATCCACAAATGGACCTAGTCGTGCAAAAATAGGCCTACGCATTTATGTAGGTCTATTTAAATAATTAATGTATGCGTCCAAATGTAAAATGTCCTTTGTTTATAACATTACATTTCTTTAGTTGACTAACAAACTTTTAACGAGATATCATTCTCTTCAAACGAAAAACAATCTCTATAAAGGGCTCAGGTAACGAGGTAACAGGATATATTATATTAACGAAAATACGTCTATTTTGATGTAACGCGAGAATTCTTTTCAATGCAGAATACTCGAGTCAAGAGAGGACGAGAGTAAGATAGAAAGAGAGATGAGTCTATTCACCGGAAATACAGAACAGACTCAGTTGGTAACAATAACACTGCTTGTCATAGCGGACGTCTCACCGCACACATTGTGTGTGTACAGCATCAGGGAAAACGTCTGCTTTACCTCAAACTGATTTTACCTCTCGCTAAATGGTATTTGTGTGGTGTCAGATACCGCCGAAATAGACAGTATGATTTTCAGTTCAAGTATATCTTTGAAAACTTCAACTTGAATATGAAATAAAATTGACTGCACTTGAAATTGAATTTCATGTTATGAACTTTTTTTTTCGTTTTGAAATGTTGTATTCGTAGTTTTTTATTTATGTGCTATAGACCTGTCGGCTGCTGCTTTAATATTTTTGTGGTGTGCAAAACAATTTTTAAACTCAAAATCAAATTTTACAGTTTATACTGGGTGGCTCAAATATGAATTTTTACAAAAGACGTCGGTTTAAAATTCAATAATTTGAATAATAATATTCAACAAAAACTTATTGTTCCTATTGGATTATAACAGCAATATATAAATATTGAATTTTCGTTATATAATGGATGGAACGAAAAACATAATCTTACCGGTGTCCAGTTCTATACATGTAACCTAGAATACTAACAAGTAAGATTTTCTATGATTTTGTGTTCAAGGTTAGGTGGAAGTCAAGATTTGATCAAATCTTTTAATCAGATTGACTGGTTGGTGGCCTCGCCACCAGCCGAATCTTGATTAAAGGGGTGGTTCCATACTTGGATGCAAGCGCTAAATGAGGAGGAACGTGGATTCCTCCAGAACTTTACGTGGCCTAATCGGATATTTTTTTGGTAAATTCTTTAAACAAATTATGCGGCTTGTTTGAATGGGTTAGTTTGTGTATTTGCAAATAAAAACTATAGTTAAAAAGTACAAAGTTAGTTAAAACAGAGAGTTAGCACGATTACATAAAATAAACACACCGTAACGGTATTTCATGATAGCATTTAAGCGGTAACTTTAGCGGCTTATCTAAAAAAGATTATAGCGGGTAAATGAAGCTCTGGATAAAATAATGGGAATTTTAATAGCAATTAAAATTAGACAAAATATAACAATCAACTTAGACACGTTACAAAGTAAAACCTCCAGTGACTAAAGAAGGTATCGTGAAACATCTGCGTATTATTATTTTACCACTCCCCCTACATTCATTCCTTCTCTATACCATGTACTTTAACAACTACTACACCAAATTTACACTGCAATATTATCTCGGCTTGCTTCCTCCCACACCAATCGGTTACACTTTCTACGCTTACGCAATTAGGGCAACCACGAGGTTCCAGTCCTTCTTGCTATGGATACAACTGGGCATTATCATCAATATCTATGATGTTACAACTCTTTGTGAGTCTTTGCCACATTTACTATTGCGTTCCACTTTTGCCAGTCATCATTGCCAATTGTCATACCGATTTTCTTCGGATCCTTTCTGACTACATCCTTTTATCTTTGCCTTAAACACTTTCGTCTGCTGTCCCTGCTCTGTATCACGTGATCTTATTGACGTTTATGTATCTCACTAGGTTGCCCTTTCCGAACAGAGTATCTAATACGTTTTGTATCTGCTCCTCCAATCGGTTATTATGCTATCTCCGATTCAATTACGTCTAGAGTGTACCGTATCTGTGAAACAGTACAGTTTCACAGGTTTTGGACTTGTACTTTTTAAATTTCAAATACTTTTGATAGTACTTTTTGGAGACGTACTTTTCGTACTTACTTCATACAAAAGCATGTAGTATACCATCGACCAGTTTCCTTGCACTTACTCTAGGTCTACGAATATTCACCACTAGTGTGTCCAGAAGGCATATCGAAAACGCGCTTAACGTTCATACCCATCCAGAGGTAAAGATTGGTTCAAATTTGATCTCCATTTATATATTTTATACGCACATTAATTATTATGTACATTCAACAAAGAGAAAATTCAAAGAGATTAGTTTAAAGCAGGCTACTTAAAATACTCATTTTCGATTCTGGCAACGCCGCCTTGTAATTCGCCGAGAAAATACCACTCTTCTTATCTTCACTCGAAACATATTCGTTGTTAACCAAAATTAAGCTTGTATATATTGCTTTCTCTCTATCTATCTCTATTCGTCGTTCAAATATCTTTCGCCAAAGTGGAAAAACAAGTTAGGAAACTAAAACAAGGCGAAAATTGAATTCATGTTTAATTAGCAAGTTTTGATTAGCGAATTGAATGTTACAGGTTTCGTATGGAGAATTTTCGTATACCTCTATACGTAAAACTTTTGGCGAAGAGAGCTTTTGAGGTAATTGAGAATTATCCTGAACAGACGGGTTTAGAGTTTATTTATGTAGACGTGAGCGATGGTTTTTAGCTTAAATATTTTTTCTACTGCTGTAAACGAACTCGAAGCAAACGTTATGTTTTTAATTTTTGTTGTTCCATTTTTGTATAAGTAACGTGTATTAAAAAAAAAGAAAGACTTTTATTAAATAAATAAAAATGTGAAGTTCAACATCAAAAATTACAACGCACAATTAAAAAAAATTTAAGAGAATGACGTATTGTAAAAGAAAAAAGATTTACGATAAGGGATAACGAATATTGTTAATATCTTTAAAACCTTAAAGAAGTGAGCTGGCAAGAAAACGTAATCCAAATAGATCAATCCGTTTTATTGTCTTCTAACAATTCGAGTCTTTATGAAAATGATCGTAACCATACTATGCAAAAAAATGACTAACAAGTACTGATGGGATAGTGGGTGTTCAATTCGAATAGGAATGCGGTTTAAAAAAATATTTTCAGCCATTAATTATTTTTACAGTAACGGTAGAGAGTGAATTAAACCCTGAAACAAAACCCTGTAATGTATTTCCAAAACTCGTAGATTATGACTCGACTGACTTTGCGAAAGCAAAATAAAACAACAATAATAATTGGAAAAGGTAGGCAAACAAATTTAATTAAGAAAATTCATTCCATAGTGATCCAGATTATCATTGGTCATCTAATTGGGACACAGATACAAGCCATCCGGATGAAGCTACCCCTTTAGTTGGAAAATCAGGAATGTGGGAAATGAAAAAACCCAACAAAAGAGAAACTAAAAAATGCTAGAACAAGTATGGCAAAGGTAGATCAGTAAAGAAACAGAATAAAATTAGAATTACAAATAAAGAAGTACTGGAGAGAGTTGGTAAAGAAACAGAACTAATCACCACTATACAAACCAGAAAACTGGAAAACCTAGGCCACTTGATGAGGGAAAAAAATATGAAATTTTGAGACTCGTAATATAGGGAAAGATTCAATGAAGAGGATCTGTTGGCCGAAAGCAGAACTCATGGTTAAAGAATCTACGTGATTGGTATCAATGCAGATCAATTGCTTTGTTTAGAGCGGGAAGTTCAAAAATAAAAATAGCCATTATGATTGCCAACCTCCGGCACTCTAAGAAGAAAATCAGTAAAAGAAAATCCCTTTTTGTTTCCGTATATTAAGTGGAATTACTTACTTTCATGTTTGGTGTTTGGTTCGGTTATCCAAACATGCGAAATCGAAAGACGAATTACTTGCGTGGGCAGCCTTTGGAAAACTGCGAGACATACTTGGGGCCAACATACCAATTAGCCTCAAAAGAAAAGTATTTGACCAATGCATATTACCGGTCATGACCTATGGAGCGGAAACTATGACTCTAACCAAGACTACGGCTTCGAAATTGAGAGTGGCACAGAGATGAATGGAAAATGGAAAGGTCTATGCTGGGACTGGGAGTGACGTTGCGGGACCGAATAAGAAACGAAGAAACTGGATTGATTTGGGGGAGGCCAATGTCCAAAGTTGGATTACTTAAGGCTGAAGAAAAAGAGAAGACATATTCAAATCAAGAAAGGCAGATGTGCATTCAGTTGCATGAGGAGCATATTTTGTGCGTGAATCCCATATGCAGTTACGAACTACGGCACTTCTATGTTGTGTTTTCGTCTTCCTCTTTTATGGCGTTGAGGCCGAAATGTTGATATATGTAGCTACCTAAAATCATTTAAAGTGTTACCACCGCATGATTTAGATATCTTGGACCTTCTTCTTCTTCGTGTGCCCCGCTCTTTAAGGATATTGGCGATCATCATGGCCCATTTTACTTTGTCTGCAGCAGTTCTTAAAAGTTCTATTGTTGTTTTTACATTCCACTGCTTTAGGATTTTCAACCAGCACGTGCGTTGTCCAGCCTGTTCCTGTTTCCTTTCACTTTTCCTTGTATAACCAATCGCATCAACTCATATTCTTCATTTCTTAGTATGTGACCAAAGTAGCTCATTTTTTTTCCTTCATAGTGTTGAGTATTTCTTTTTTCCTATTTCTTAATGTTTCGATGTTTGTTACATGTCTTGTCCATGATATTTTCCACATTTTTCGATAACACTACGTCTCAGAGCTGGTAAATCTTTTTTCAGTTGCGTCCGTAATTGTTCAGACTTTCATCATCATCACTGGCTCAACAACCCTTTTTGGGTCTTGACCTGTTCCAGGATTCTTCTCCATTCTGATCTGTTTCGTGCTTTTTTTCTCCAGTTTTTTATTTTTAAGGTTGTTATATCATTTTCTATTTGTTCTAAGAATCTCAGCTTCGGTCTTCCTCTTCTCTTCCTACTGGCATCTGTTTGAATATATTATTTGGTATTTCGCCTTCTTCCATTCTTTCTACATGTCCTATCCAACGCAGCCGTCCTATTTTAATGAATGTAATTGTTCAGGCTTTATCTCCATATAAAAGTATACGTGGCATATTAAAAGTGCTTCTGGGCATCTTAATGCGTCGATTTGTATTTGTTAGTCATTGTTATTTTATCTCACATCCCAAGTAAGTGTACCTTCGTGTATAATCTTAACCTTACTTACAATCATGATTTTGGTTTTGTTGCGTTCAGAGCCATACCTCTTACAGTACCTACAGCCGTAGCGCGATCAACC
The DNA here is from genome assembly GCF_040954645.1 of Diabrotica undecimpunctata. NCBI lineage: Eukaryota > Metazoa > Arthropoda > Insecta > Coleoptera > Chrysomelidae > Diabrotica > Diabrotica undecimpunctata. The sequence continues at coordinate 151,164,722 of NC_092809.1, forward strand.
AAAATTTGCCGCCCTTCTCTGCTGTCCACAAGGAGTGTCGTATCGTCTGTATATCTTGGATTATTCACAAGTGTTCCATTAATTAGTATGCCTTCATTGATGTCTTCTAGTGCCTTTTTAAACATCTATTCTGAGCATAGAATATCAAGGTAAACAAAGAAAACCAAACTACCGAAATAAGCAGACGAGTAAGAATGGGACGGGCCGCATTTGGAAAATTCTCATACATACTGAAAGACAAAAAGATACCCCAAAACCTTCGAACCAAAGTGTTCGATTCTTGTATCCTTCCCGTTCTCACTTACGGAGCTCAAACTTGGACATTCACAAAAAAAAACATGGACAAGGTTCGAAAAACTCAGCGAGCCATGGAACGACAGATGCTTGGTATCTCACTAATAGATCGGCAAACGAACGAAGCAATCCGGAACAAAACAAAAATAAAGGACGCCGCGAAACAAGCAGCTAAATTAAAATGGAAATGGGCTGGACACAACGAACGTCTCGAAGATGGTAGATGGAACAAAGAAGTCGGAAACTGGTGACCGTACGATGCGAAGAGACCAAGAGGAAGACCTCAAATGCGCTGGAGCGACGATATCAAAAGAGTCGCAGGACCAATGTGGAAACGCCTAGCACACAACAGGGATGAATGGCGACAAATGGGAGAGGCCTTTATTCGACAATTCGGATAGAAAAAGGGCTATAAAAAAAATTCTGAGCATATATTAAAAAGTTGATGGGATAGTACACATCCTTGTTGTACTTTAGTACACATTCTTGTTGTACTTCTCTTTTTATAGGTATACCTATAAAATTCTGAAAGTACCATGGGCCGTTCATATTATTAACGAAATGGTGTTGGCACGGAATGAAAAGAGACAGAAAACTGTTGACTATTGGCTTTTTGAAGGAGAAAGACAGAATATTTAGGACACATACTTAGAAATGATAAGTATGAGCTGCTGCAGCTGACTATGAATGGTAAAAGGAAAAAGGGGTAAAACGACAAATATTCTGGCTGAAAAACAATCGTGACTGGACTGGGTTAAATACACAGACGCTATTAAGAAAAGCAGAAGACAGACACGAATTTGCAATGGTTATCCAATTTTATTAGTAGAGTCGGTATTAGAAGAAGAAGATATAGGTATAAATTTGTATTGATCCTCACATCCTGATAATCTATTTCTGTGTCCGTAATACGTTTGCCAGCCTTCTTTTTGTATTTTGTCGAAAGCTTTCTCAAAGTCAACTAGACATATGAATACGTCAAAGATGACATCTTGTCACCATTCTATCACTGTTTGTATAGTCTTGGACCTAAATTATCAAATCACAAATACAACAATCCTGGACCGAATTAAAATTTATTGTAAAGAAAAATATAACATAGAAAATCGCTAATTTGGTATTTACATGATCTTGAGAAAGCATACGATAGGGATGTGAAGATTGCGAGAGATATTTAATTACTGGATTAGCTGAATATTATTTTTTCACCGACATTTCAGATTAATTAATTAATTTAAATTAATCTCCAGTACAAACTTTGTAATGAATATTGAAAAAAAATATTTGTCTTTCAATGCTAATATGGTTTTTATTGTCTAGGGAATATCAAGATAAGGGAGATTACCAAAAATTAATATATTTTACTTTTAACATTAATTTTAAGTAACATACCGCTGTAAAAAACACTTTCATGAAAGGTAATTTTTTTTTGTTTTTTATACATTTAAATCTTATGCACACTGCTCTCCGAATTTGCTTAGGAGCTTTTCGATCCAGTCCCGCTGAAAGTCTCTATTGTGAATCTCATGAACTCCCCCTTTATCTCCGGAGGCAGCAACTACTCCTATCTTATGCTAGCAGAATTTCGTCGAATCCGACTAACCCTGTATTTAATCTTCTGACTTCGCCAAGACCTGGACTCGTAATCTCGCCCAGATGTATACTTTCAATCCCACAGATCCTACAACCCTTGTGCCAAGACACAAAATTATCTCAAACAATTGCATCTATAAAATCAGAATCCCCGCCATGGTCTAGAACACCTCCTTTTATAAACACTTCTCTCTGTAAATTTAATAAGCAACAAACAAATAATATCTTTTTTCGACAAGCTTTCAAAGATATTGTGAATACATCCCACTATGATAAGGTGCTTTATACCGATGCATCCAGAAACGCAGATGGAGTTGGCTGTTCTGTCACTACAGTTGATACAGTGCTGCGACAATACCGAATATTTTCAGGAGAACTCTTTAGTATTTCAAAAGCTCTCAAGTTCCCTTTTGATAATCATCAAAGTGTAGCTCTATGTACCGATTCCTTATCCGCAATTCATTCGTTAAAAAATATTTACAATCAACATTTAGTACAAAAAATATTAGAATCGATCCATCTCCTCACTGCCCGAGGGACTTCAATAACAATAATATGGGTGCCTTCTCATATCGGCATCCAAGGGAATGAGATGGCTGACAGCGCTGCAAAAGAAGCATCTACATCCAACTTACCTGTCTACAACATACAGCTCCAAGAAGACTTAAAATCAAAATTCAAAAGGAATATCCAAGACAAGTGGCAGAAACTTTGGATCACCAAAAACACAAAGCTCAGAGAAATACAACCTAATGTTTACAGCTATTTATCCCTAGCATCTCTGAACAGAAAAGAAAAGATAGCAATACGAAGATTGAGAATAGGACACACACGTTTGACACACTGTCATCTTATGTCCTCTACAGACCAACAGTTATGCTCTCTCTGCAACGATATTCCTATCACCGTCAAACACATCCTCACCGAATGTCAGCACTACCAGGCCACCCGCATTGCCAACAATATAACCCATAGTCTAGAAGAACTTCTGAACTGTTCAAGCCGACTCAAGAGCCTAATAGACTTTTTAAAGACTTCTCAATTGTTTAACAAAATATAATTTACATAATATTTTTATTCTTCACAATTGTAAACTTTGTATCATAACTTTGTAAGTACTATTGTAAACCTTTGCTCCCGTGTCAATGACCACCTAAGATGTTGAGACACGTTAATTCGAAATAAAAAAAAAAAAAATCTTATGCAAATCGAGCAAACAGAAATTTAGAATAGTTAAAAATAATATTAACCGTAAGAAATATTAGATAAATTAATTTTTTCACTTTTTATTAAAAAAAAGCTTAATACCCAAGCTCAACGATATTCTTTAGTAGACAAAAAAAGCATTGTTATATTATATACCTAACAAAACGTTCTTCATTTGCGAATTTCACCCAAGTAATTTTAAGATGTGAGTAAACTTTTACCCTTTTAATTTTGTGTTCGTTGCTATACACCGTAGAAAACTTACATTTACCTTCGAAAGGAATATTAAACCGTTTTGCTCACCTGTAACGAAAAGAAAAAAGTCATGAATAAAAGATGAAGTTTGGGAGTGCAATTATTTAACATGCATAAGGAAATGGTCGACTTGCTATAAAATTTAAACAAGACAGGACCAGGATTACAGATTTTAGTTAATATTTCATAATAATATGGTTGCTATACATATAAAGAGGTATTAAAGACAAATGTATAACTATTTATGAAACAATACCACTGACTGTACTGACAGTTAACAATCTCAAATGTTTTGTATAAAACTTAAGAAAAAAATCATGAAGAAAAAATGCAATATTTTGACTGTAAATAAATTAGCGAAAAATAGCAACTAGAACTGTAAATAAATTACGAGAATTGACTGGTCTTAACTCATACTGTTGTCTGTACAAAGAATAGACAACAAAGACTGACCTTTTGATATATCGATGTATTCATAGCCCATGTGTAGCGTGGACCGTCGCGACGCCATCCGAGGCACCGAAGGAAGGACGGCCCGTGTTTACTGTTCGCTGTCTAGTATAGAAGTCGAAGTGTCGTCTTGAGATGGTCAGAAACCCTCTGGCAACGCTTCGAGGTAGTCGGTATACCAAGAGGGTATACCAATAAATCATTCATCAATTGTATTGCGATTTTGAATGGCGATAATTTAAGTTAATTGTCACGGTAATACGATACTTTACACGTTTGGTATGTATTGGCGACACAAAATAACAAAAGGAGTCAAATTCTCCGTACTTAAAACATCATAAATGAGATAGCCAGTTTAACAATTTTACGAGATTTTATGAAATCACCGGAAACAATATATTTTAAAGCAAATAAGTTAGAATATGCCATTGAATTAGATCACTATTGTTCTGAAGCTATTTTACTTTCCCAAACAACAATCTAGGTATTTTTTTTGGTTAAACACAGTTTTACCAAAGTAACAGTTCCAATACCTGAGAAATAATTACTTTTTTTACGATAATTATTGGTCACAGGACAATTAAGAAAAACCAGTGCTAGTAGTGGACACCGAAAACGATCTGCAAGGACTTTTACACCACTTTACATAAAGATACATCAGATATGTAAGTTTGAAATAGATAAAGGTATTATTAAGCAATGAATGAAAGGTATTATTAAAAAACAGGTGTAATTTTAATATTTAGGTGTAGAAATTAGTTTTTTTTGCAAAATTGGGGCAATCGTACGATAATAAAATGTAATTTTTATTACAAACAATTGTGGCTTAGTCCCATATAAATATAATACAAAACAGGATATTTTATTTAACACTGCATTACTTAGGATCAGAGTCATGCTTATAAAAACTCAAAAAGACATTAAAATTATAATTAAAAATGGCCTCTTTCCTATATAAAGTTAAACTACTTACTTTACGGCATTATGCTAGTTTTGAAATATCACTTGTACTATTAAAACTTTCAAGACGGTTCTGTAATAAACACAGGTGGGTATTGCCCTTGCTCAGTTAAATTATTAGTGTGGACTTTAAGGCAAAGTCTCAAGTTTCTTAGCAAGAAGCATGTTGTTTGTTTATTAAAAGGGAGAGCTTATAAAACTACTGGAGGCATAATTAACTTCCACCTTGCAGTTAATTTGTTAGCTAAATGTCGTTTCTTTTTGCAAGAATATTTGACGGCGAAAATCGGTTTAATTTTTGATTTTATTTATGCTGTACCAGTGGTGTATTAATTTTGTAACAAACTTTGTTTCTGAATAGCTAAATAGATGGTAGTGTTTAAAAGGAAGATCCAAAGCTACTGACTACATATTTTAACTTAATTGGTTCGTGATCTTTGGGTAAATTTGATTGTAAGTTGCGAGCTACATAATTGTTTTTTTTATTGGTTATACCTCTTCCTTTTTATGCCTTCTTGTAATTTAGTATGCTGTTAATGTTGTTCAGTTCAGTTTTGTTTTTCAACGCTATATCTTCCATGTTTTAAATCTATATTAGTGTTTTATGTAATATCTGTAATGCTTGGTTTAGCTGATGTAGTAGTTGTTTTTCTTATTTTTTCGTTGTCGTGCTACAGACCATCTTTCTATTTCGGATCGGAATCTTGGCTTACCGGAACTTAAATGTATAGAAAACCTCAACAAAGAGAAAGAATTTAGATCATTCTATAAGAAAGTTAACATCAACTAATTCCAGGCAACCACACGTCAATGCAGAAGTCAGAATGGCGACCTATTAACAACAAGTAAAGATGTATTGAATAGATCGATGGAACACTTTAACCAGGTACTTAATATAGATGAAGAAGAAAAAAACCTGGAAGACGAAAGAGATGAGGTAAGGGGAACAGATGTAAGGAGAGAGGAAGCACCACCGATTCTTGAAGTTAAAGATCCAGTTAAAAATACTAGCCAGAAACAAATCACCCGGAATAGATAATCTCCCAGGTGCTCTATACAGGGTGAGTCATGAGGAACTTTACATACTTCTACCATATGTAGAGTCCCTCAGGGAGCATATCATGTAGCCACTAAAAAATGTCAACTCCTCTTCTTTATTAATTAACAGGGTGATTTGTGTAATTGACCATTTATTTCATTTTACTGTAGTGTTTATACGGCTCATTTGATTTTTTTAATTTTTGCATGATACAGTGCACTACTATCAAGCATTCGACTGGTATTAGCTAAACTAAAAAATTCCAGGACTGGCTTTGGAAAAATTAATTTGGGGATTCGTATTAAATATTACACCCTGTATGTATTTTTTTTAAAATGCAATAAGTGATTTTCAAAATACCTAAATAGCCAATGAAAACGACATATGCGACAATGTTGTCGCACTTGTATTAAATTTTTAGTGAAGATCAAATCTTACCAAAAATAGAACAACCATAATGAAGTATCAAATTATAAGGTAATTAATTTAAACAAATGTTATAAATTTCAAACATTTTAATTGAAATGATAAACTGAGTCACTGCACAACAAAAAACAGTAACTACTAACAATAACGAAGAACAATTAAAAAAAAACTAAAAATATGTACATAGTTATGATAAACCCATAAATTAGAACTGGAAAAGATACAATAATGGTAACAAAATAAAAATAATTCAAAATAGATTTTCGAAATGGAACCCTGCAGCCTGTACACATTTTTGTTGCCGAATTGTTAATTGACGTATTAAATTACGGATACTCTGGGGATCGTTTCTAATAGTATTACAACAATGTATAATTCTATCAATTAATTGTTGTCGGTTATTAATATTCACTGCGTAAACTAGTTGCTTCAATCGTCCCCAAATATGGTAATCAACGGGATTGAAATCAGGGGATCTTGAAGGCCACGAAATAGGACCTGCACGTCCTATCCACCTGTTGCCATAAACATTATTGAGATGTTGTCTCACTGCCGGTAAAAAGTGTGGGGGTGCCCCATCATGCTGAAAATACATCCCTCGGATAGCAACGTTCGCGTTGGCAAGCAAATTCGGCAAAATATTTTGTAGAAAGTTCAAATAGACCTGCCCTGTTAAAGGACCATCAAAAAAGTGAGGACCTACTAATTGGTTATTTATGACACCAATCCACACGTTAACCGAAAACCTTAACTGAGAACAACGTTCTCGAATAGCATGGGGATTTTCTTCTGCCCACACATGTGAATTTCGTGAATTATTTATCCCGTCTCTGGTAAATTGGGCTTCATCTGTAAATAGTGTCCTGTATAGCGTTGGTCGATTATTGTTAATCCATCTACAAAATTCCAACCTATCGATCTCATCTCCAGCATGTAGTCGCTGAACCATTTGAATGTGATATGGGTATAGATTATTTTTTTGTACGACTCTACTTTCTTTTGATTGGGTAACATTGAGTTCTCGACTTACTTGTCTAGTGCTTATTGTAGGGTTCATAGTAACGGCGTTCATAATGTCATCTTCCTGCGCTTCATCTACATGTCTCTCTGTTGTTCCACTAGGAAAAGTGCCATTTTCCCGCAAATAATTAAAAACGTACCCAAATGTTGGATGACTGGGAGTTCGACGATTAGGAAATCTCCTGCGATATTCTCTACTAGCAGCCCTACCATTCCCATTACAGAATCCATAAACAAATATTATGTCTGCATATTCTGTGGTCGAAAACTGATGTGGCATTTTGAACGAAAGTAACAAAAGCTCTACCAAAACTAACACAATGTACTTAACGTAGATATGACAGAAGAAATATGTATTCTTGTACACATAAATAACAATTGATAATGACAATAATGACAATGGGTATAAAATATCAAGAAACGTCAAACGGTCAACGCCAACCTTCATTTTACACTTTTTTAGATTTATTTTTATTTAGTTCAGTTGATGCAATGTACATATTATTATTTGACATAAAATTTTAATCATTTACAATCAACAAAAACTAACACATACAAGAGGTTTGACTTTTTAATCAATTTAATTTATTATTTATCGAAATTAATGCCCCAATACGATCTATTAGTAAAAATTTAAAATTGAAAAACAATTGATTCTATCGTAGAGATAATACAAAGTGACAGTAAAGATGTTAATTTTCTACGTATTAGATTATGTTGTAGGAACTCATTTTAATTAAAATGTTTGAAATTTATAACATTTGTTTAAATTAATACCTTATAATTTGATACTTCATTATGGTTGTTCTATTTTTGGTAAGATTTGATCGTTCACTAAAAATTTAATAAAAGTGCGACAACATTGTCGCATATGTCGTTTTCATTGGCTATTTATGTATTTTAAAAATCACTTATTGCATTTTAAAAAAAATGTATACAGGATGTAATATTTAATACGAATCCCTAAATTAATTTTTCCAAAGCCAGTCCTGGAATTTTTTAGTTTAGCTAATACCAGTCGAATGCTTGATAGTAGTGTACTGTATCATGCAAAAATTTAAAAAATCAAATGAGCCGTATAAACACTACAGTAAAATGAAATAAATGGTCAATTACACAAATCACCCTGTTAATTAATAAAGAAGAGGAGTTGACATTTTTTAGTGGCCACATGATATGCTCCCTGAGGGACTCTACATATGGTAGAAGTATGTAAAGTTCCTCATGACTCACCCTGTATAAAGAAGGCATCCACGATACTCTAATGGCATTACAGCAGCTTATAACAGAAATATGGACATAGAAATCCCTTCGTAATGTTTGGAATATTGGAATACTTTGCACCATACACAAAAAAGGAGACATCTTTGAATGTTCTAACCACAGAGAAATTACGCTTCTAAATGCAGAGTATAAAATATTTTCCACAGTACTATGTCACCGTATGGCATCATATGCAGAACGGATAGTAAGAAATTAGCAGGCTGGTTTCAGAGGTGGTAAATCTACAGTTCATCAGATTGCAACCCAGAGATAAATTTGAGAAAAAATACTGGAATATGGCAAAGCTACTCATCCCATATTTATAGACTACAAAGCAGCCTACGATTCTGTTAATAGAAAAGAACTCTTCAAAGCAATGGAAAAGCTGGAAATATCAAATCAGTTGGTAAGTTTAACAAAACTAACTCTTGAAAAAGTTGAATGTAGAATACGAATTCAGGGGGAACTATCTAAACCTTTTAAAACAAATAACGGGTCAGCGTCAGGGAGACCCTCTCTCTTGTATACTGTTCAAATCTGGTTCTGGAAAAATGATACTTATGTCACAAATTACAACCATTGGTTCAGTATTTAATAAATCAGTGCAAATCCTTGCCTATGATAATAATATCAATATTGTTGAGAGAACAGAAAACGCTGTACGTCTATCGTATGTAGCCTTAAAATAATTAGCTATAAAAATGGGTTTAATAATAAACACCAACAAAACGAATTACGACCTCTTGTTATAGAAAACGACATCATTGTTGCCAATTTGCAAATTGAAACCAATTGTTGAAAAACTGATCTAGCAGAACTCTAGTGGCTTGTACCTCTGTCAACCCCATGGTCAAGATTGGATGTTCCAGTTCTTATTTATTTTTAGTATCTCTCCGACTCCGTCCTTTGTTATCCAGTTTATTATTCATTACAAATCGCAAAACGTTAAGCTACAATTAATAAATGTGTTCAATATTTTTGTAGTCGATGCCATAGTTCATAAGCTTTATTTTTTGAGGAACCATACTTATTTCCTTAATCTCTTCATACTGTATTTCACACGATGATCGTCAATATTGGTCACTAATGGTTTATAAATGTTTTTTTCGAGAATTGAGCACCATGGATCAGGTCAAGGTAGCACAAGACTCGACAAACCACAAGTAGTTTATCAGCCCCTTTATATTCTGTCAATATACCTGCACAAATACTTAGATCAATTAGATTTTTAAACTTATTTTAAACCTCTTCTTCTTCTTCTACTTCTTGGAGATCTTTCGATCTGTTTAATTCTGAAGCTGCCTCTGGTTAATTTCCTGGAAGGTAGATTGCCAACTATCCCTCCGTCTTTTAGGTGGTCTTCCGGGAGGTCTTGAACCGGGCGGGTTGTTTTTTAGGTCAATTTTTGGGAGTCCATTCTCGTCCATTCGTCTTACATGATTGTACCACATCCTCTTACGCTGCCTTTCCCATCTTACAATATCTTGAATTTTGCACGCGTAAAAAGTTTTATAGTTGTATTTAAGAATCGTTGTATTTAAGAGGGTTATTCCTCTGTAGTTTTGTGGGCAAGATTTTTGTCCTTTTTTAAATATGGGGATTGTGATGCTCTTATGCCATTCCTCTGGTGTTTATGTGTCGTTTAAGAATTTGTTAAATAGTTATGACAGTTTACTTGCAAGTTAAGGGCCTTCATATTTTAAGAGTTCATTGGGTATACCATCTGTTCCACGTGATTTTCTGTTTTTTAGCTTCTTGATCTTTGCTCTTACCTCTTCGTCATTGATTGTAGCACTTATATCTGCTTCGTATTCGTTTATATTCAGCGTTTCTTCAGCATCATATAGCTCCTTACAATGCTGTTGCCATGTCTCTATAGGTACTCCCTTGGTCTGCACGAATTCGTTAACTGGTTTTTTCCTGATTTGAAGCATTTTCCATACTTTCCTTTATTTTTTTTATTTAGCCCAATGTTCTCTTTTGATTGATTTTATTCTTGCGTTTACTTCGTTTCTTACTTGGACATATTCTGCGAGATCTTCTTCCAATCGTGTGCTTTTTTATCTCAATTGTCGCTTATTCCCATTAAAATAGTAATTACTTTGAAGTTTTAGCTTCCTACCAACCATTAATAAATAAAGTATAACTACTTTCTTATTGAAAAAAATTATATTTTACTATAAAACAAACGATACTAAAACATTTAATTAAAAAAAGACTCTAATAAAAAAGACTTCAGATTCTTTATGACTATTAAAAAAAATAGGTTTTTGAAATTTTAGCGGTTACAAAAATTCCAAAATTACATTTCTATGTTGTTAGATGTTAGTATCTACAACTCGAATTTATTTATTTCCTATTGAAAGACGAATTATATTTTACTGCAAAACAAATACTGTTGCCGTATTTTTTTTTATTTATTTATTTGTTGCTTTTTTTTAATATTTAAATTAAAAAAAGAATTAAAAATAACTAATAGCAATAAAAACTGCAAATTCCGTGTAATTTTAATCTTTATATATCTATTAATTAGTTTTAAACAAAAGAGATACTTAGGAAAACATATTTATCCCAGTGCATCTGCATTAAATACCGGATGCACTTCTTAGCCCGGATGTTCTTATCTTTAATTAAATAATAATCTAATGGAAATATTATATATTTGCTAGTTCATTAACCGATATGTTGATTTAATAATTTTTTACTTACTCTTACCAGTGTTTAAACAAATACCATAATTATCACCATTATATTGTAACAGTAAAGAAAATAGCATATTATGGTGTTTAAATCGCAGTGTATTATAGGTATTAGGTTATCACATGCATCACCTGTTCAAGTGCTTGTTAATTTTTTTTAAATTGTAGAAATTTCCATTTTTTGCTTTTTTTGCTAATATTAAGCTCAGTTTTTAATTCCAGATTCTGTTGATGTTCTCTATGCATATTTTTGTTTAGTCTTTTTTTCTTGGAGTAGAGCTCGTTCAATTCTTTAAATAATTTACCGCTTAAATACCAACAATATTACGACAATAAAAAAACTAAAATTTATTGATGGATTAAAATAAAACAAGCATTAGTGAGTCTTTTTTTATTTATTAAAGGAGCACTTTACCTATTCTTAATCTAACGTATGGTCCTAAAGTTTTGGGAAAAATTTCACCTGGTCTGATTGAGAAGCAAAATGCATTTAACAAAGAAGGCCATGGAATTGAAATGTCATCAGTTATTGACATTTAATAAACAAAGCAGAATATTTTGGTTTGTGCTCTGCAAAATGTCTTATAAAATTGATATTCGTCGAGGTGTTTATAATATGGTTGGGCGAATGTCGAAACGAGATATTGTTAATATTCATCGAGATCAAAACATAAGCAAATCGACAATTTATCGCACAATCAGAGAATGTGAAGAAGGGATACCATGTGTTAACTTGCGTAAAAGTGGCCGACCGCGGATTTTGAACCATATAAGAGAGGCAAGACTGATTGAAGCAGCTAACAACAAAATTGGGGTCTCACAGCGAAAACTGGCCAGAAGATTTCATGTTGGAAAGACTACAGTATACTAGGCCCTATCAAGTAACAATATTATCTACCGGAAAAGAAGGAAAGCTTCAAAATACACAGAGGATCAATTAGAGAGAATTTCGAGATGTTGCCGCGCGTTAAGGCGAGTGCATTTCGTCAAGTTACGCGAGAATCACAAGGGACTGGTACGAAACTAACAACATTACCTTTGTACCGAAAGCAGACAATCCCCCCAACCTACCTCAGGCTCGTCCAATTGAAGAGTTCTGGGTAATATTAAGTCGGAAAGTCTATAATAACGGATGGGAAGCACAAAATTAGGAACAGTAAAGACGCTGCATATATACAAAAATTAGAGAAATTGACGCCGAGGTCGTCCAAAGGATGATGCAACGTGTCAGGGGAATTATTAGGCAAATCGAAAATAATGGTCCCTTGTCTGTCATTTGAATTTTGATTTATAATAAGGATAGTTAAGTTAAATTGTTGAATAATTTAATAAAAATATAAGATTATTGTGGTCAGAGTTATATGCTTTTAAAATTTTTCCCAAAACTTTAGGACCATACGTTATCTATCTTATTCTTAAGGTTATGCCATTTTACCCACAAGGTTTAGGTAAGCTGGATTTTCGTGTAGGTTATTATGTTTACTATGACAACAAAACACTGTTTATTGCTATATCTGAAACAGAATTGCTATTAATCTAAATGTCGTTACAACTTTTCCGAAAATCAATCTTTTCGAAATGTCAAACCTTAAACCTTCCCTAGTACTTCATCTTCCGTTTTCTTATAGATTATTTTCTTCTAGTTGCTGTCGGAATCGGTGATATACCTAGTACCTACAAAATTTCCAAATTGGTGTTTCATGTGAGCCGAATTATCTGAATTTCATTGTCTTCGTGCTATATCATTTTCTTTACCTACTTTTTTAGTTAGATTTTCAACTTTACGATTTTATCGACAACGGAATGCTTCTTTAAAACCAATAATAAATTTCTGATTATTATAGTCCAATATATCATGAAGACTAAATCCTTCATCTATCGATCCAAAATTACTGTTATTTTCTTGTGTAGTATTTGTGTGATCTTAATTATTAAATGAGTGCACATAATTTAAAATAGTTTGTATGAGCACAAAGTACACGAATTATTTTTTAAATACCAGATTCCTGGGGTTTTACATACAATGTATGTTTAAAACGTTTGGCTTCGGACTTGGTCCATTAGCTACAGTCGTATCACATATATAACAAAATTTTAAATAAAGCTGTTGAAATTCGTCCAAGTAATAAGCAGTAAGCATTCAAATATTTCTATATATCTGCGCCAAAGAATGCGTGAAACGCAGTTCTTCATTAGATGAGGATTAGAACTAACCATCGACAAGTAATGAGTTTTAAAATTAGACGTCCTTGATTACATTATGATTATTACTATTATTAGCATTGAAATGCAGTCGACGTCCTGAACCAGCATCGGGTCACGGTAGAACACCGACCAGGCCTTGCGCCTTTACACGCACACTTTCATTAAATAGTCCAGTCATTTTTTCTAAAACTAATTAAAACTCGATAGAAAAACTACTAGTGGTAATAGTTTAATGTGCAACTAGTGGTAAATAGTTTTCGTTATTACTTCGTCTGCTGCTCATATCATTAGTGAAAAACGTCTATAAAATAAGAGATTACATTTTTTAAGGGAAAATTTTTCCTTTAAAAAATGTAATCCCTTATCATCGACCTAGTGTCGTAAGAATTATAATGTTCCTTACTCTAATTATGTATTTTAAGAGTCATCTAACCTCATCCTGTGGCTAGTTCCAACTATTTAATGGACGTTTCACTGATGATGATCTGATAGGATCGAAGTTTTTTTTAGTTACGTTAATTCATTTTAAGATTACTTATTTTAATTTCATTTAGTTATTTTAAATATTACATGTAAAACTACTCTAATAATAAAATTTGCTCTCTATCGCGCCATAGAACTAATCAATCTGACAACAAACTGCAAATATATTATCTTAACAGACTCACTTAGTGCCATACCAAGCATCCGACAACTGTATCCAAAAAACCAGCCTTTAATAAAAATTCAAACAGTCCTTCTTCAGGCTTATATCAATCAAAATGAGATAAATTTTATCTGGATCCCATCCCATATGGGAATAAAAGGCAACGAAACTGCTGACCATAGTGCGAAAGACACGATAGTGAGTGACGTTTCCGAAATCGTGAATACATCGGTATCAACGGATATAAAATCTTACATAAAAAAATCCATCTTAAGTGCGTGGAAAAATAAATAGAATGTGTCGAATTCAAAATTAAAACAAGTGAAACCCAGCATAGAGACATGGAATGTGTAACCTACGTCAAGAAGCCATCAAAAAATAGTAACGCGCCTCAGACTTGGGTTAACGCATGATTACTTAATTAAAAAGTGCGAACCGCTGAGATGTGAAACGTGTAACTAACAATAATGCACATACTATGAGAATGTCCCCTCTACAATCAACAACGAAGTAACAACAAGATACCAGGAACATTTCTAGAAGCTCTAGGTGCAGACTGTACCTTTAACAATACTCTGAATTTCTTGAAAGACATTAATAAGTACCACAATATTTAATAAACCAAATTGTAATACAGTGATTGTACCTAATGTAATCCATTAATTTTACTAAATAAAAAAAAAATTAAATTAAAAATTAACTCAACGGGAGTTGTTGGGAATGATCTGAGAATTATGTAGGTCTCCTAACAGGACACTTTCGCCTTAAGAATGGTATCGGACTGATAGAAAGTGTGGATTGCAGATTTTGTCAGACCGAGGACTAAACTTTGGAAAATTTTCTGTGCGTCTGCCCAGAGTTAGATAGGATAAGGTTTAATACATTAAGAATTATATATAGTAAAAGGAACATGTAACAAAAAATTTCATTTTAAAACAATTCTGAGACATTATTTGGAGACAAACACAAAATACAAATAGTAATTGGATTATTTAAAAAAAAAGTAACCAAAGGATAAATGTTCTCATTTATTTTTTACTAATGTGCAAAATTGTCCAATTATATATTAGACAGCTTCGACAAGAGCTTGTTTATTATATAATTGAATTCTGAACTTCTAAACTGGTCAAAGCTACACAGAAAATCTTTTGAAATCCACGTATCATGATCAATATCAATAAAGAATGCTCTTTGCAAGGCTTTATTGTAGATATATAACTGATTTAAGAATTTATGGCAATGTTGCATGGGAGAAATGAGTTTTAATTTTTTACTAATTGAGTTGTAGATGGTTTTTGTGTAGGAACGAATTGTGTGGTTAAAGCCCTGTTGTTTGATTAAGACACTAAGATAGCGGTTTCGAAAAAGCAAGACAATATTTTAGTCGATACGAGCTGTCCAGATACTAAATTGACTAATTAAATGAAATGAATGGGTTTATAAGCTTTTAATAGTGTCTGAATCGTTACTTAAAATAATAAATGGACTTTTTATAAGCGCGTAAAAGAGAATGTATCTTTTACAGGATAATAAGTTTTGTTGATGATTTTGGAGGTATTTATAGGAAAAAAAAACAGACAAATTGATTTCAAAAAACAGAAAGATGCATTAGTGCTATATCTACATATTCAAATAACAAATAAATCTAACAAACTAAAACAAATTCTTTTAAAATGAATCTGTCGCATCCACACGTCACACTTTATGATAACATTAACTTTATTATTATCCAGGTTTTGGTACAAGTATAGAAATACATAATTATAAAAAATACGCTATGTATTCTTCTTCTTCTTTTGGCATCATAATCCTGGATGGGTCTTTGCCTGTCTGGCTATGTCCTTCCATTCAGATCTCTCTTGTGCCCTTCTTCTCCATTGTCTTATGTTCATTGTTTTCAGGTCGTCTTCCACGTCATCCAACCATCTCGTTCTGGGCCTTCCTTTTTTTTGCCTTCCTATGGGCTTCCATTGTAACATTTTCTTTGTTGTTTTTGCATCGTTTTGTCTCTGCACATGTCCCAGCCATGACAGTCTTTGACTTTTCACAAATCTTACAATGTCATAACCTTCATTTAACTCATTAACCTCGTCGTTTCTCCTGATTCTCCATGTGCCATCTTCCTCTTGTACCGGGCCATATACTTTCCTCAGTATTTTTCTCTCGAATGTTCTGAGTTGGGCTTCATATTTTTTCGTCATTACCCAAGTTTCACATCCATAGGTTACTACGGGTCTAATCAGTGTTCTGTAGATAGTCATTTTGGTTCTTTTGTCTAATAATTTCGATGTCATCAATCTTTTATTAGCATAGTATGTACGATTCCCGCTGGAAATACGTGCATTATTTTGGTTCTTACGGAGTTATTCTGATTGATTTCTGTGCCGAGATATGTAAAGGCATCCACTCGTTCGATAGTATAGTTGTCTATTGTGATATTATTTTCATTGTCAGTTATTCTTTTGACTGTCATATACTTCGTTTTTGCTTCGTTTATTTTGAGACCTCTTTTTCTTGCTTCAGGATCAATTTGTTTGAACACTTCCATTAGTCGTGGCTTATTCCTAGTAATGATGGCTACATCGTCTGCATATGCAGTAATTTGTACTGATTTCGTGTTTATATGGCCGGTTATATTGGTTTTTCTGATGACTGCCTCAAGAACTAGGTTGAATAGCATGGTTGATAGGGCATCTCCCTGTCTTACTCCCATGTTGATGTTAAACAAGGGAGTCAGTTCTCCATCTACTCTGACTGCGGCTTTTGAACCCTGCAACGTCATTTTTATGAGGCTGATGTATTTCTTAGGTATACCTAGATTACAACTTAGTATACTTAGATATACGCTATGTATTACAATACAATTAATCTAATTATTATCGCCAACTTACTTTTAAAAGTAAATAGTTGAATATTAAAACGTAATCCTGTATTTACGGTCTTATGTCATTCTATTTTGACATCGATAATTTACATTCTGTCATAATTTTCTAACGTTATTCATTATCAAAATTTTTAGTGTCCTACAATGAACTCCCAAAATAAAGACCGAATAGATATTATCATGCGAGTATGTGAAACTTTAGCAGATCAACATAATATGAAGGTATCAGCAGAAAGCTCCAATGGAACGGGTCTATCATTCATAGCAGAATTTCTATCCAGTACCGTAAAGGGTTCTACCAACTCAGAGAAGGTACAGACTTCGGAAAGATCAGTTGAAAATATTCTCAGGTATGAACTGTCACAAACACAAAAAGATCAATTGGCCCTGAATATTGAAAAGTTACTTGGTGACATTGAAATAACTGATGCTGATAGTTTATTTGGCATAATTTCTCAAAGTCCTGAATTAGAGTCGGTAGTTGTTACGTATATAACAAATTATATATCCAACGATTTAAAGCTGATATTAGTTTAGAACAAATATATACATAAAATTTCCTCTTTAGTTTTTTTTTACAATTATTTTGCACTTTATTTCGTAGATCGTTATTTTTGCAAGTGAAAAATTGTTTTGGTATTGGATGCTTAGTTGGGAGGTATACAAGACTTATATATAAATATGTATTAATTGAGCTTCTTGTAATAAATCGCGAACCAATCTTAAGCTATGACAACCAATGGAAAAATATGGAAACAAAAATTGGATCAGAAAAAGAAATTTGACGACAAAGATTTGAAGAAGAAAAACGAAATAACTGTATAAGACTTTTGTAGATGAAGTTGGTAGGTTGTAGATGAAATGGTAAAATGGTTCTGAAAATTAGTAGTTTTAGCTATCTGGATCAATACTAAAGAATGCACTAGAGTTTGTAACAAGATTTACTGCACTTACTGTGGGACAGTAAAACAACGAAGAACATAATGCCGAAAAAAAAACAAAGATGCTTAGGTATATGGTTAAATGAAAAGAAAACCCACTATAAAATTGGAAGAAGGCCCCGGACGTGTACGAACTCATCACTATATAGCCCCCCATAAAATTATTAGACCCTCGGAGATATAGTAAACTGATCACCAGCATCCTTTGGAGATTGGTAAACTCATCACCGCAGATAGGTAAACTCATCACCGGGATTTTTGCCTGGTTTCTAATGCGAAAGATTGCCTCTTACCTGTTATACTTCTCGTTTATGTGATAATTTAATAAATTCAGAAATTATTTTAAGCAAGTAGCTTTAAAATTTAACTGAGATATTAATATGTCTCACGGTGTGGCCTATTAGACGTATCTGCCAATCTAAATGGTTTTGAGATCTAAAAATTTAGTTACATAGGATTTCGATAGTGAACTTTAAAATGAAAATATTTGTCAATATGTGGTATTTTTGTTTATATCGGAAGTAGTCCCACCTTCGTTATTTGATTTTCAATGCATTTTTATATTTCTCATTGAATTTTCGAGATAATTTGTTAAGCATACATTCGGTCTATGCCGTTTTGGCGCTATTTGACTATCTTGAAAATAATAGACGATTTTGGACAGTTAGTAAATATAAAATATCTGAAAAATAGGAAAAGCTAAAAACTTGAGTGTGCTATTAGTGCATTGAAGTCGAAGGAAACTTAATTTTTTACACGTGCAAAGCTTTACATTTTATGGCATCATTGGCGGAAATTTTTAAATTTGAAGTAATCAGCAATGCATTTATTGTGACAGAATGCATCAAAATGCTTAAGTACAGTTTCCTATACTTTATTTTTTAATGACTTGTACAAAGATCCCACAATTAGAGTGCTTTTAAAAGAAATTTTTTTACATTTTTTGGTTAGTTTTCGCCATTATTTGTAGGAGTCAATGAGTTGTTCATTTCATTTTATAAACATCATAACAACTAACCTCAATTAGTGTAAGATACCAAATAATTTTTATTCTGTAATTTGTACTAATTTTGTTTATTGTAGCATCCTGATGATGCAAATAAAGATTTGCGAAAGCTTGGTACACTAAAAAGAGTACTTCTTTGTCCTATCTTCGGCTGCACACCCAAATATGTAGCTGTGTTTTGTAGTCTAACTGATCAGCGTTGACTACAGGCGTTTATCGCTTTTTCAGTATATATACTTATATTAGGAGTCCAATTAAGTCGGTACCATATGGAAATTTTTTTATATTAAGTTTTATGAAAAAAAATTTATTCTCTAGTTCTGAATGATATAGAATTTCAATCATTTCAATCAATTTCAGAATCAGATATTAGTATTCTTCAGTCATTTATGCGGTTCGTTAAACAACATGAATTTTATTAAGACTTGAGAATATCCACAATTCATTTTTTTGATAAACCGCGTATACAACTAAAAAAAATTTAATATCTGATCATTGTATTCTAGGTTTTAGATCATTCACAACTTTTTATGTAACATAATTATTATATGTAACAAAATTCATAAAACTAAAAACAAAAAGGTTTCACATATGGTGCCGACTTAATTGGATACCCTGTATGTATATATATATATATATATATATATATATATATATATATATATATATATATATATATATATATATATTATATACATATAACAATGTGACTTTAACAATTTAATTAGAAATCTCAAAATGTAATATCAGAAAAGGTAATCTACAGCAACAAAGTAATATTATGCCTTGCCTGCAAGAAACATCTTATGCAGTTAACTTAAAGAACTTAATTACGCTGATTTTTTTCTGTTTAATCGGGATGATTCGCGAAAAACAGTGCGAAACAACTAAACAAAAACGGTATAGAATTTCTACTCATCAGTTGTATGACATTTAGCCTTATACCCTTTCGTCGCACAAGTCCACAAAAGGCAATTCGATTTTTTTAGAGTCTTTCGCAATTGAAATTTGAAATTATTGATAACCATCACCATCATTTTTTGTCCGCATTAATAGAATTTTGTGGAATTCCCAAATAAAAACCAATAAATTGCAGTTGCATTTAAGACATCTGGATTTGGATTATTCTGTGAAATTACCAAAAACTAACAGTTTGCTGGGATTTTATGGTCTATACCTGATCCGGGGTGCAGGTAGGCCAGTGATCAGTTTACCAATCTCTTAGGGTCTATTTTGAAAACCCTACTTTTATGGCGGTGATGAGTTTGTACTATGTACGAGGGTATTTATGGTAATTGGTGATGAGTTTACGTGTACCCAAGGCCCCACTGATCCGTTCCAAAATAAGAACATATGTTATGAAGATTAATACATATTCAATATGTATGTAAGTAGGAATGATTGAATACGAAGAAATGCTTAGTTTTGAGATTTTGTACAATACGAGACTTGATTATAGGTATACGAGTGTTATAGGTATGACTGATATGAAGGGCATAGAGAAATGAAGTAAGATAAATGACTAATACTAAATGTACATTATAAAAAACTATTGCCAAATCCGTCATGCTTTTCAATAGTCCAACAATATGGTAAAGACCTTATTATTATTATCTGGTATAATAATCATAAACTATTTTTGAGTATTTATTCATTTAAAAATATATTAGAACTTTTATGTATTCTCCAGTAGGTACAGTTTTATTTTCGGTATCATAGTTGCTGCCTTTCAGAATTTCTCAACAACAACAAACAGTATATTTTGTCCATCTCAAAGATCTTTCTACGCTTTTTCTGCCTTTAATTTTGCCCTGCATTATATTTCTTAAGAGGTTGTATTTTTCACCTATCACAATATTTCCCAAGCATTTCATTAGATTATGTCAGTTGTTCAAGTTTTCTCATATTCTATCTTGCGCGGTGTCATTTCTATAATTACTAATGGTTAGTAATAATTTTGCCTACCTATTTTTATCGCCACTAGCGAGAAATACAGACATTCTTGAAAAATTCAAAAGAAAAATCGCTGTCTCTCTCTGATTTTTGTTCCCGTTCAGAACAGACGGGTTTTTGGACCTCTCTGATTTTTGTTTTCGTGGAGAACAAAAATTTTGTTTTCCGGGCTTAGTAAGCGACTATTCACAAAGAAACAGTACCGTGTATACAGTACACAAATACAGCTAATCCGTTCAAGACAAATAAAATCGTACGAGAAACTACCTGGTGTAAAACCTGATTAGGTGACGACTATAGGTGCGCGAGTGTATATAACAGTAATATTGGTAAGCTTTTTTATAAACTTGATTCAACTTATTGTCTATTTAACATTTAATTACCTTTTCTAATTATTTTGAACCAACTCTATTGATACAGTCCTTAAACTGTAAAATTATTTTAATAATATGTACATCCCTTAATTGTATATCGTTAACATAACATTTCAAGTGCTTCTAGGTATTAAATATTCGATGGACACAGTTTTCAGAATAAGCTCTGGGCGCACCCCATGACCAATCTTGATGTCCTCAGTCAGTTCATCTTCCATTTTCACTTCAGCTGTCTGATTCCAGTGTACATATAATTCTAATGTCTCCGCTGTCTATGTTTTTGTTTAACAACATTTATTTACGATTATGCTACAGTCTATGACAAAAGCTAAAGAACAACCAGTTGCGTATATTTCTACTTATAGGTAATCGTGTTAGTTTCAAATTCAAATAGATTTATTTGAAAGATTATCGCAGCTGTACTGACTTTTTGACTTATATCACCATACTGTTATATTTTTCTTTTTGGATAACTTACACATTGCATATCATTAAAATTTATTACTGAAATAACATACCAAATTTTAATTAACGTTTAATATATGGGTAGGTACACTATCGAGAGAGGGAAAACAGGTTTTTGTTTCGAACATCTGGTCAGAGCTCATAATTTCCAATTAACGGAATAATACATTAAAACATTAACGGACCCTCTCACAAATAAATACACTTATTGGCTTCTCCATAATAAGAGATCAATTACTTTAACTTAAACACAAAATGAACAGTTGAAAGTTTAAACTACAATTAGTTTCGATTATAAATGCCGGCGGTAACTTAATGGAGCGGAACGGGACTCCGGTAACAGCAGTAATCGAGTTACGATGTTGAAAAGGACTTGGAAAAGGACTTTAAAGAGACCATCGGCCATTCAGGTAGCGTACGACTAATTGATAAAGTATTAATTGGTTATCGAGGAACGAAAGACACGTTCCACTGGTTTGCAAAGGGACGGAATCAATTAGCGGAGAATTTAAGAAATTTATTTTGTATTTTTGAGTTTCAGATTTATTCGAAATGAATGCCGGTTTTATGCTTAAATTAATAGGTTTTTATAATCATAGTAAATATGAACTAAATGTTTCCTTTTCTTTTTTTTTCCAATTTGTTTGTTACTACTTTGCATAGATCTATTTGATTGGATCAACGTAAATCATTATAGTGCTTCATATTTAGTGGTAGTGCGTAAGCTTCTTACTTCAGTAAGCCTTCTTTACGTAGATTGTACGGACAACTATTAAAAAATAGAATAGAATAATTTGAAAAATCAGAGGAATACTTTATTTAAACCAAGATTATCATATATAGACAACGTGTTTAAACTCAAAACATTACAGAATTGTAATGGAAAAAATTTTCATACAATTTTTATAGATTTGCGAAAAGTTTATGACACTGTATTAACAAATAATGGAAGACTCTCAGAAGAAAACACATGCATGGAAAATAAATGTAATTTTTTAACAATATTTAAAAATGTATTGACGAAATTATAAAAGGCCGAAAAAAAAAATTAAATCAATATACACGATGATAGGTGAAAAAATTATTAATCGGGAAATTTACAATTGAATGAATGAAAACAATCGAATGTTCGGCAACTTTTTAGAGAAGCTACTAAGAAGCTGCTAACAGAGATCATGACATGCCACGAAGGTGCTGCCCATGAGTCACGAAGCAACATGTGCTCTTTTTATCTACTCTACTATGGTACTTTTAGTTGGGCTGAACCACAAAATTTAACATAAATTTACTTCTAAAATTTTCTAAGTTTCCAAAATTTTCTAAAAGTCCAAATAATATTTTTTTTTAAGTTTGTACTGTCTCTTTTCTTGTTTTACATCCATGCTCTGCTTGTTCCACTTTCATAAACGGTATTATGAACATAGTTTTCGTAGACTTCCTGTCTGGCCTCTGGGATTTTTTTACATTATTGATAGTCTGTTGTATTCGATTCTGCAAACACGTTGTCTCAATTATTTATGTAATCAGCTATCCTGTCGTTTATAGCGTATGTACAATTTTACGAATGTTTTCATCTTATTGTGTAGCTTCAACTCTTCTTCGAAATCTGATGTCGTAATGAGTGCAATGAAACGACCATAGATTTATATAATTTAATTTTTGAGAATTTTTATTTTTTATTATATATTGTATTTATTTTAACACATATTGGGGGCTATGATGTATCATTTACGTAAATAATTACATACCTACTAGTGTAAAATTCAGAAAACGTACATCAGATTACAGTTCTCAAAACATAATGTGTAAAAACGGTATGATGTATCATGCCCTGCGTTGCTATGCGTAAAATGGCCAAGCCACAGCAGTTACATAAAACGTTATTTTCGGTTCTGTCATATCCTGAAGATCTGTCAGATAATTCAAATTAACCTAACTTTTGGCTTCTTGTTTGTTTTTGAAAAAAATGGATTTTGTAAATTTGTTATTACTCAATGAATTTAATGATGTGGTAGAAAGAAATTATGTAAATGTAGAGCAACGTCAGTTACGGGACACCAGTAACCCATTTGAAATAGATTACCAGCTCTGCTCTAACTAAATTGCAATAGAATTAAAGGTTCTCTCCCTACTTAATTTTGTAGGAAATGGAAGTTACCAAAAATGTTCTGGTAACAACCTGTTATTTTCAATGGAACAAAGTACATTTAGTAAAGTATTAACAGAAATAACTACAGGGATAGTGGAACACTTGGTGCCAAAATGGCGAAGAAGATGAAGTACAGCCTGTAGTTCTCATAGAAATGATTCCAAAGGAGGCAAATCAAAACAATGGTTGGGTGTTGGAAGCACAGAGAATAAGAAGAAGTGTTATTGCTGCAAACTTTGTGTAGTGAAACAAAAACTTATTAATATTTTCATAATTTATTTATTTCACAATGATAAATAGTGATATAGTTTTATAATCAAATATAGTTTAGTAATATAATTTTACAATTTAGTGATATTTCATCATTTTATAAGATATATGATAGAGTTTTATAATCTAGTATAGTTTAGTGATATAAATATTAATATTTCAATTAATTACAAAAAGCTCAAAACAAACAATCTAAAACATATTACTAAGTGGCTCAAAATGTTCTAAAATGTTTAGATAATACGAAGATATTATATTGCTGCAAACTGTATTATAACATATTAAATTAAAAATGTTTATATATTGTTAAAAACAAAAACATAAATCATGTATGTTACAATTAATTACAAAAATGACACAACACTAACAAAATAAAAAATATATTACAACCTGGCTCAAATGTTTTGAAAACCCTTAGAGAATATAAAGAAGTGTTATCGCTGCAAATGTTATGTTATAAAATATTTAAATAAAAATGTTTATCCTCAGTTTATTTTACAATTATATGATTATATGAGATATAATCAATATATATATATATATATATATATATATATATATATATATATATATATATATATAAACTTTGTGTTATAAAATTGTTTAAATAAAAATGTTTAAAAATATAAAACCTGTTTATTACGATTAATTGCAAAAAGTTAAAAACAAACAAATTTAAAATATATTACAAATTAGTCCAAAATTTGTTACAACCCTTGGAAAATTAAAACATACAAGTAAAGAATACAATTTCAAAAACTAAAACAAACCTAAAATATACTACAAAGTAAACCTACAAATACACCTAAAATATACTAAAAACAAAGAACAAGGTTTGTAGCACAGGCATTACAACTTTGGGATGTATAGAACCTTTGTGGAACCTGACATAAAATTAATTAAGGTAACATACCTTACATGGATAGAGCATTTCATCAGGCAAGAGGTAGGTGCAACAGTCGGAAAGGTTTTTAACAGAAGAGGGCTGATGGGACAATAAACCAGAAGAAGACCCAAGACTTAGGTATCAAGACAATTTAGAGGATGATTTAAAATCTATTGGAGTTAGAATCTAGAGAAGAGTTGGTAGACACAGGGGTGAATGGAGGATTGTCCCAAAGAATTATTTGCACAAGCACAGGGTTTTACATTACAGCCCTGTTAAAGCTGGAAACATATATTCTTGTGATGCATTGATGTTGACTAATGATAATGGTAAAACAAACTAAAATATATTACAAAATGGTCCAAATGTGCTCATAACCATTAGAGAATATGAAGAAGTATTATTGCTGCAAACTTCGTGTTGTAAAATAAAAACAAATTGTTAAATAAAAGTGTTTATAATTAGTATATTTCATAATATGTAGGTATTTATGTTACAATTAGTTACAAAATCAAAAAGAATAACGCAAAGATCAAGACAAAACAAAAAATCTGAAACATATTACAAAGCGGCTAAAAAATTTTGAGTTACAAAATTGTTAAATAAAAATGTTTATATTCAGTTTATTCCATAATTGAGATATAATTTTATAAAGGATATGTTTATAGAATATTAAATAAAACTATTGCCTTTTTAATTTTCACAGGTTGATTTCCTTTTCCTTCTGAAAAATATTATACACCATAATAAACATAATACATCAATCATTAATCTTTACCTTTAAAATTAAATGTATTTATAATCTGAGGCTCCCCAAGATGAATCTTTGAAATGAGTTGCAAAATCTTCCACTCATTGAACACCTAAAAATTTAGCATTTATTAAATTTGATAGTAACAGAAATTAATTTTCTTACATGTCTTCATTGTTCTGCTGTTTTTTTAGGGCCACCATCTACTGTATTTGTGTATTTACCATGATAGCAAATTCCTCTCACAATTGGGCTACTTTCTTAGCCTTCCTTGACTATTTTGCCAATAAGCACTATTTATTTTTATGAAGTCTAACATCACTTCCAATTGTTTCCTGGTTGTCTTCTTTTTAATTGAAGCCATTAGTTTATTTTATTATAATTATAAAAAAATAGTAAATTGTTTCCACAAATTACATACAATAACATAACCTAACTAAGAGCGAAAACGGATGTAATTTTAGGCAGCTTAAAAATTACATTTACATATAGATAAATTACATATCAAGATAGGCAACCCGTTATACGTAGTTCTTATATCATACCGATTTGGAAATTTTTACATAAATGTGTTAAAATCGGAGTTTACAGCATGTAATTATTTCACATAAATGATACATCATAGCCCTCAATGTTTGGAATTTATATATTTTATCATTTATATCATTATGATATTCAAAACTCGCGTCGCTTTCTAAGTACTAAAACGCGATACTTGCTTTATCTAGATGATATTTTTGACCTTGCGGGATTTTTGCCTTTAAATATTACGACTCTTATTCATATTTGTTGAGTCAGGTGATTTTTACTATCAGTTTGTTGTCTGCAAACAGGAGGGAACTTATGAGAGTATTTAGATCCAGTTGTATACATATATACATTCAACTAATTTCCAATTGTTAAGAACCTAGTGCTCTCCAGAACCTCCAGATGGAAAAAGACGACCGAAGGGTAGAAGAATTTGTAAATCTAAAAAAATAAACCTGAAAAATGGTTTAAAAAAGCTACAACTTGGCTTGTTTCTTCCCTCCACACATATTTCCTTATTATTTCTTAGTAAGTATTTTATTAATTATTTCTTTTCATTTTAGTTTACTTAACGTGTGTGTGTGTGTGTGTTTGTGTTTACGTTATGCAACTAATACGGTCCTGTAGAGACCGCCCTAGCATACTTAAGTGAGTCGAACTTATTTCGGCTCACTCATACTCAGTATTCGTATAAACACTGTTGCAAAAGACACTTCAGTTTTATAACCCTCTATCCAAGTGCAACAATGATATTCCACAGTTCAGCCCAATTCCTACAAAAGCAGCGCGTTGGAAAGAGAAGAAAAAGCAGAATGCAAAAGCTTATTTCGTCATAAAACATAACACTAGCACCGTTAGAAGAATCATTTAGTAGATGTATAACCCTTATAGTTAATAACTACTCTTATTCATGGTCCTTCGATCCGGCCTAAAAATTACTTAACCTATTTTAAATTCATTTCGAAGGACCATGAATAAATGTATCCATTAACTAGAAGATTTTACATCTATCAAGTGTTTATTTTAGCGGTGCTGGTGTATGCAAATGCAAATGCAAATTTATCAATTTCTTGCTAAATCGCTTCAAAAACGTTTTAACTTTGTTAAACAGAATAAATGTTAAAGTTAAATGTGTAGTAGCATACTCTGGTAATTATTTTTTCTATAATTGCTAGAGTAGTCGGTGCGTTTTGGTTTAGTTTGAGTTTTCTTACAAGCTCTCTCTGATGACGGGAAGACCCAGAAACACGTGTCAGGGAGTGGTAAGAAACTCAAATTAAATCGAAACGCAACCATTTTCGAATATTTTAGAATAAATGTTGTATAAACGTCTTGGCTAATACTCATGTTAGGGTCCAATACCTTTTATACAGAAGATGTACACGTTATAATAAAAAACACACTGTTCTTCACTTTGATAGTCTCAATGCCAGTGATCATTCTTCTCTTTCTCATACCGAAGTAGCTAGTTTATCGAACTATCATGTGCCTTCTGTTTCCGCCTTGTAGAATACTTCACAAATAATATCTTGTATCTACAGCTACGATCTATATTTTTGATCGTTTTGGTAAAGCCTTGGAAGTTAAAGCGTTGTAAGATAGTGCGCGTCTGAAGCTAAAAAAAAACTTTATTAAACTTTATTAGTAAAGAATGTACAGACAAATCTAAATCTTACCAAATTTAATGCGGCTTTACCGATAGAGGGTCTTGAGAGACTGTGCACTCCAATCAAATTAGCTGTAAAATTGAAAATTTCTTCGTCTTCTGGCATAAACTTTGCGAGACGGAGAAAAATATATGTGGAGCGACGAAATAGGGCTACAATAAGGATAGCCATGTTAATCGTCAACATTCCAGACGGATTTGCACCGCAAGAAGAAGAAATGATTCTTGTCGATATAAGTGTTTAGAGAGGATAGATAAAAGATATCACTGTGTTTAATTTTAATTTCATCTCTCCTTATCTAGCCACTGTTCACTAT
Source organism: Diabrotica undecimpunctata (assembly GCF_040954645.1). Taxonomy (NCBI): domain Eukaryota; kingdom Metazoa; phylum Arthropoda; class Insecta; order Coleoptera; family Chrysomelidae; genus Diabrotica; species Diabrotica undecimpunctata. The sequence goes on from NC_092809.1 coordinate 151,192,968, forward strand.
TTTTATCTCGTATTACAAGTTCTTTTAACATGTGGTGAGTAACCATTGTCGTTGATTATTTCCCCGCTCTTCTTTCGGTCGACTCGGTCAAGCTTTTTCGTAGTCGATGAAAACGCTATATGAGTGTGAAGATTAATTTATCGGTTTGTTAATTCTGTGTGATTATAAACAGATCTTATCACTGCGTCCTTTTTGGAATTCCTATTGATCTTCTTGTACAAGCAACGTGTACTTTGGTCTGTTGTTCAGAATATTTTTATATATTTTATATGAACTCGTTAGTAAACTCAAGCGTCTGTAGTTTCGAAATTTATTTTTATTGTTTTCCATGCTATTTGCTGTATACACAATTCTACTTTTTTTATCTAGTTTCTCTATATTTTGTAGCAGTATTGCCAGATTTATTTTCTGTTCATGGTTCATCTTGGAAATCTGTTAATTAATGTTGGCTAACTTTTTGTAATGATCTTGTCACTCATCGTTAGTACTACGAGCGAATAATCAGAGTTCATGTTCCTGCAATCGTCAATACCTAGGAAATGAGCTGAAATATTCTTAGTTATAATGAACTCTATTAGATATCTTGTTTTTATCTGTAGGCCAACAATTTGTTCTACCAGTTGATAGTGAATCACACCTCTTATTTAATAGCTAAAGATCAAATATAGCCAAAATAGTAACATTCTTAAAAAAAAACAATTTCGTCCCAATTGTTTTTTTTATATCGGTTACATAAAGGTGATGAAAGTATTTTGTGTTATATCTTGTTACGGAAACCGCACATCTTAATGCAAATTAAATATTTTCCGACAGTAAACTTACTCAACTGGTCGGACTGGTTCTACTCTTCACTGTATAAAAACGGTAAAACAAGAACTAGAAATGGCAGTTACTGCAACATACAATTAATTAAACAAAAGACGTCAATTAGCGATATCAAATGCGAGTTGTTTCAAGAGAAGATAGTTGAATGTGCTTATTATATTTAGCAAATAATTAGTAAAATATTTCAAGTTTTCAACGAAGAAACACTATTAATAATACTGCAAATCATTAAAGAACAGAACGAGGTGGACGAGCACCGTGAGCTGAAAAATGTATTTTCTTTTTTATGATCTATGTATCCTAGTATACTGATTTGTTTTGTCTTTAGTCTTTTATCGATCACTACTAAATAAATACAAAAAAAACTTCAATATAAGAGAAAGAGTATAATGTAAATAAGGAAATAAGTAGACGCTACAGTCAAAAATAAATAAGAATCGTGCAATATTTATGATTGAAAATTAAGGTTTACAAAAGAAATATTTCAACATACAAGACGTAGTTTTAGGGAGAATAGTAACACCAAAAACTTTATATACTTTTAAGTAAGGACGTTAAAAAGAATAAGTACTTTACTGTCGTGATGGATGTGTCTTTTTAAAAACCACTCATATGTTATCATTTTTTTTCTGACAGGTCTTAAAGTTGATTTTATGTAACCGAATTAAGTTTTCACAGGAAAACACCTCAAAAATACTGACAATACCATTTTAAAGTCCTATCCTCACTATATAATGTATGTCTAAATTGTCATTATAAGCAAGGAAAAATAAATGAAACTACTGTTTTAATAAAACCACAATACTTCGTAGAAATTGAAATTGTGGCATTTTTATTGTCCCATTCTGCATAAAGTTTAAGTAATTCAAATTCGATTCTGTTTAAGGTTTTAATATACGCCTTTCAAATAAACGAACGAAAGTTTTTATAAACAATCTAATTACCAGAATCTTCGAAAACGAAACGCTTAAATTCCGAACGAAAAAACATACCTTGTTTAGGTTCCTCTTACCCTCTACTTCGCCTTTGGACTTTAGCTCAGGGCTGCTTTTACCTGGGAGGTGAAAGCCATCCCTTCTTGAAAGTGAAAAAACATAAAAACATACGTTCATAATAAGTCCGGAAATGGATACCTGAACTAATTTTAAGTAACTTTTGTTCTTTAATGTAAGGAAATGGAGGGTAAGTATAACCTAAATCCAAATATTTATGCAATTCGGTGGTGACACGGAAAATTAAACGGTATTCCCGTATTATAGGTTCATTAACTGGCCCACTATGAGTTTTTTTAAACAGTCTGAATTGCATGGAATATCGCTTTTATATTGTGTCTTACAAATCTTTAAGCACAACCAAACTATTTTACTTAAAAAATGTTTTAAATGTCTTAAAATGTCCAGTTAAAAATCAAGAATAATCCAAAAATGTATGTTGCGTGTAAGTCTAGGTGTGGCTTCAATTGATGTTAAGAAGCAAAAGCACACCTTGAAATATTTTTAGACAATCTTTACCTCCGAAATGATGATCCAATATGAAAAATCCCTCTGAATGAATTAGGAGAGAAAGACAAAGAAACCTGGTCGAAGACGATTATTGGAAACGAAATTTTAAAGGCTTAAGAGCAGGTCCAATTAGCGCCAGGGCAGCTGTTGAACAGTTTAATTTAAAATACTTGCTTGAGTTATATCATATTTTTATTGATGATTTAAAAAATTTATCAGGTTTCTCATTTTTTTCGGATATCACACTATATTATCCAGTCAAAAAGATTAATCGAACAAGATCTTAGAATTCCTTGCGCAAATAAGATCAAAGACTCAAAAACGTAATCTTCAATTATTTGTAGTCCATGTTACATTTTGCTGGCAACAATAACGTTTTCGAAAATAAACGCCTCCTCTACGTATTGATGATATTTTACAATACTAGTGAATCAAAATCTGATGAAAGTTGTCCAGGAAGTGATGCTGCATTGCAGTGTCCTTCAGAAAATTTACAACCACAGTTGTTTACACAAGCTGATTTAGATGACTAAAGTAAGAGATTTGGGTTTAACAAAAGAAAAATCAGAATTGGTTGGCTCAAGATTAAAAGAAAAGAATTTGTTGGTGCCTGGTACATCTATTTACAAGTACAGGTACAGAGATCAACAGTTTGCTCAGTTTTTTTGGCAGAAAGAATATTTGGTCTACTGTCAGGATATTGGTGGTCTAATGAATGAGTTTGTTATTGAGTATAACAAGGATGATTGATTGAAGGCTTTTTGTAGACTCTTCAAATACAAGTTTAAAAGCTGTACTCTTATACAATGGAGTTATACTTCACTTCCTATTCATCATTAAATCCATATGAAAGAAACATATGAAAATTTTGACACAATTCTACAGAAAATCAGATATTCAGCTCACAATGCTACTTGATCAACAAAAGGGTTTTACAAAGTTTTCATGTTTTATTTGTGAATGGGACAGTAGGGCAAAAGATAAACACTGGTCCACAAAAAAATGGCCCATTTTAAAATCTAATTTTTAGCGCCAAAAAATACTTAGGATTTACATAAATTTGTAAGAAAAGTTATATAAATATTTTTTTGTTGCCCTGTGATATCTATTAATGCTCATTAAAACATTCGATTCGTAACGATTTTCAAAATTTAATGCGTCGTAAGTGTCATCCGATTAATAACAAAATTGAATCATCCGTGCAAAATTTTGTCCAAAATTTTAATAAGGAACTAATTTTACACCTAAAATATACCATAGACAAAAAAATAATAGGAATTCATTGTCTTTTATAGCTGATCAAAGAAAAAGAAACAATAGAGTAAACAATATAGGCTGAATATTCTAGTCGTCTATCAATAAAGAATAAAATTATGTAACACAAAATACACATTAACATTTACGTCATCATCAAATTCAAGTCACACACAAATATATTACGCCGATGAATAATTTATATCTATTTGTTAAAAATATATTCCTTCCCTAACCAACCTACTTCTCTGCAATGTAGAACTACATAAATGTGCAATTATGGTTTGGTCCGTTTAATTTATAACATGGTACTAATATGGTAAGTGAAATCTCTACGGTTCGTTCTAGATAGACATCTGTAAAGGCGATTGCTGAAGTACCGTTCAATATATAACAAAGTTACGAAGACGACTGAAATCGTGACGAGATGAACATTATTCAATATTGGTTCTTCGTATTTTACCGTAATACTACTTAAACATTTTATGTGTTTCCAAAAAAGACACGTTACGACATATATATGGACGTATATAAATACACAAGTATTATATACACAAATAGTATTATACACAAATGACACACATATTGTAGTTTTATTTTATTTTTAATTAATAACATGTTAGGTTAATTGAAGATATGAGATGATAAAGGTGCCATGTCCACTTTTTCAGATATTGAGTCATTGAAGGAAACGCGTTTTCACTTATATATTTTTTTTTAATAAATTTTATAAAAATTACCAATATCTTAGTAGATTAGAATCATTTTGTACTTTTTTATATAATATTTTTTGTTTTTCTAGAATTTAAACTTTTTTAGTAATTTTAATTTTAATGGACATAGCACCTTAATCAACCAACATTTTATGGAGATGTTGGTATAAACTTGAGTAGAGAAAGGTGTTATGTCACCTATGTTGTATTTAAATTTTAAAAAAATAATAAAAACAACTATTAAATAATCTGGAAATTAAATTTTATTTGCAGATTAGCAAAAGCAAAGTAAGATACATTAAAAATTTATAAACAAAGACACAGAAACATTTAAATTTAACATGAATTACGTTTTTTCTTAGCGTTTTTCAAACATTCTTCTAAAACAATATCATAATACCATTTATACTCTGCTGGAATAAACGTAAGTTGATCTTGTAGAGTTGAAATTTTTTCAGAAGTCAAACCACCGCATTTAGGTAACTTTTGTAAAACAACTTGATTACTTTGTACTATCAGTTCTCTTTTTTTTGTAAGTCTACTTCCATAAATGGGGTAAACGGATCTAAACTAGTTTTGTAAAAGTATTTTCCAAAACAACTTACTCTTAGCCACTTCACTTTATCTCAAAAATTTATTTTTTGGTCAAGACTATTAGTGAGTCTTTTGTTTAAATGAAGTTTTGCAGGTAGAGTTTCAAAGCAATAAAAAAAATGTTCCATGTTAAGGCATACACTTTGTTTCGTACTCGCAGATCTAATAATTTCCCGATGTTGGTCTGGTATATAAATATTCTGATGTTTTCTAAGAACCTTTTCTATTCTTCCAAAGTCTCTGTCAGAGTCAAGGTAACTGTAACCAACTTCGGGAAATTTATGGTCAATGATCTTAAATATTTTATTTAATATTAGGTATTGAAAAAGGTTAATAATGGAGAAGTTTTTGTTTTGTCCCCCACATTGATCTGACCAAATTATTAAATGATCAATTTGGGGATTTTCTTCTTTAAGAAGCAGACAAAATCGTAGCAAACAACTTGCTATTTCATTACTTCCCCTAATGGCAATATCCTCAGTCCATGTAAAAAAATAGAACTTATGACCAGAACTGGTTAAACAGTGCACTCCAAAGTTGTATAGCCACATTTGTCTTAAGTAAAAAGATTTTGACGTTGATAGCTTTGGCAAAGGTATCGTTTGTTGAAGATCCATTGTTATGTAACATTTTTCTTTGGAAATTTTTACTGCTTCGCGGTCAACTTTCTGCTGCGCAAAAGCAAGTTGAAAATTATTCGAGTGCTCTAAAGAATGCTCCAGCATCGCATAAACTGCAAGTATCACTTTTTGGTACACCAAAAGATAAGTTAAACCTTGTTTCAAATATATGTCTGTAAAAAGAGGCCTTTACGAAATATTTAGTTTCGAGCTTTTTTGTTTGACAATCCTCTATATACAGTTGATGAAGTCGGTTAATATTTAGTAAAGGGGAAAGGTATTTTTTATGTGGGTTTTTAGTCCTAGAATAATGTGATTCTTCCGAAGGAAACTGGTTGAAACTTATTACTTCATCGGATATTTTTTTTTGGATTTTTGTGATGCCCTTGCTTATGTGGTGAGGGCATTACCTGGCCAGATTTTAAGTCATTTTGAGCTTTAAAGACTTTTTTTCGTCCAATTCGGTATAAAGAGCAGAAAGCATCTTTACACACTAGTGTATTTTCTTTATCACACGTAATAAAATATTTAAAGCTGTAAGCTTTCGTTTTTATATTTTTACGAGGGCGGTGACAATTAACTTCCTGCATCTTATTACTTTTAAAAATTAAAATATTTTTGGAATTTGTATCTAGCTTATAAAATTTTCTTAGAATTTCTTCTCTGCTTGCAATACTAAACTTCTCAGTACAGTTTAGTCTACATTTTTCTTTACACAGTAAATCTCTTTTAATTGTTTTTTCTTCCATCACTTTACCAGTCTTTTGAGAAATATATTCTTTACCTTGTTGTCTTAACCTTGCAGCTTTATTTCGTTTCCAATTATCAGGTTTCCGGACTCTTTTTTTAGTTATTTTTAAAACTGGTTTAACAATTTCTCTTCTACTTATTTCATCGGCAGTAACATGGAATTGCTGGTTATGGTCTTCTATACGTATTTCCCGAGGTATTTTCTCCTGCACTTCGTCAATCCTATCCGGGGTTTCCCTGCTGTTTGTGGGAACCTTATTATCTTAGTTATTTATTAAATTTATACTTATTTCTAATTTCTATTTTTATTTCTTAATCTTAACTTTTTTTAGCATTACCTTTTTAATTTCTTGGTTATCAGAAAACATTTTACGTTTGACTCTATCAACATCCGGATATTTGTTTATGAGACTCGTCGAATAAGAAATATTTGAGTTATCAGAATCCTCTTTTGAATCTTCTTCACTGGAAGGGGAATATTCGCTGCCTGATGTAACACTTTCATCAGTACAATATTATCCATATAGTCTAAAAATTTAATTTATGTACATAGGTAGGTATGTATGTAATAATAACTCAAGTAATGTATATTATATCTATATTTTTTTAAATAAAAAATTGAATTGCAGAGGGGGTAAATTGTTATTAAAAAGAGATGATTAATTAATAAAGGTAGTAAAAATTTTTTTAATATGCTTACCTGCTTTAGAGATGACCTTCTTTTGAAGTCCACTAGTGCTTGGCTGCTCCAAAATCACCGCATTGGTATTGAACTCTAGAGAAGTACAAAATACAGTTTCTATCTACAAAAAAATTCTCTATTCGGACTTACCTTTATTTGAAACACATATTTTCTTGTTTTTTTAATAATTCTAACATTCTTTTACTTCTCGAACCCATGTTGAAAGATTTGATAAACAACAAACATAACCTTAAAATGTCACATGGCACCTACCATGTAAATAAAACTTTCCCACTATCTAGTGGATAAAGGTGCTGTCCTTAAATATGGACATAGCACCTTTATCTAATAAAAAAGGGTACTTAGTCATAGTACATAGTACCTTTATCAATTAAAATAATCCTTATTATTAACAATTTAAGAATCTTGAGTTATTCAGGGATTCTATTACGAGTTTAGGTAACCAAATATACAAATAAGTCATTTTTTGAAATAAAATGGACATAGCACCTTTATCAACTCATGTCTTCAATTAACCCGTAGTGTTAACAATAATAAATTAATAATAAATTAACGCAGATGACACCATTGTATTTTCGGACACCCTAGAAGACCTAGAAGTCCTTATGAACAAAATCACGTATTACAGTCAACAATATGGACTCAACATAAACGTAAAGAAATCCAAGTCCATAATAATTAGCAAGAAAAAGATAACAGAAGGTCAAATCTACGCCAACGAAACCTCAGTAGAAAGAGTAACGCACTATAACTACTTCTTCACCATAATAAATGAAGAATGGACCAACAATTAGGAACAAGAGCAAGCATCGGAAAAGCTAGATACACCTTCAATCCGATGGGGACCTTCTTCAAGAACTACAACTTTAACTTGGTATAAAAGTAAGAATCCTGTGATGCTATGTCTTCTTTGTCCTTTTTTAATCGTTTTAATTGTTCAACACAATTGTTTATAAAGATTCTAGAGCTTTTTGTAGAAAAACCTGACAAATATTGTCACAGATGGATATAGCAGTTAAAATGGCATGTAATATATAGAGGAGCGATTAATTACAGGGACCCGATCCGTCAAATGCGCATGTGCATTTTTTTTAATGACAATGACAAATGACATCAAACGTGACAATCTCCCACCTAAAATAATATGAGCAAATCTATAATATAAAAACGATTTAATCATAAAAATCGGAAATTTTAAAATATTTATTTCTACAGGTAGATACATAGTTACTATCACAATAGACAAGTATACTATCGAACGAGTGGATGCCTTTACATATCTCGGCACAGAAATCAATCAGAAGAACTCCGTAAGTAGCGAAATTAATGCACGTATTTCCAGCGGGAATCGTACATACTATGCTAATAAAAGATTGATGACATCGAAATTATTAGACAAAAGAACCAAAATGACTATCTACAGAACATTGATTAGACCCGTAGTAACCTATGGATGTGAAACTTGGGTAATGACGAAAAAAGATGAAGCCCAACTCAGGACATTCGAGAGAAAAATACTGAGGAAAGTATATGGCCCGGTACAAGAGGAAGATGGCACATGGAGAATCAGGAGAAACGACGAGGTTAATGAGTTAAATGAAGGTTATGACATTGTAAGATTTGTGAAAAGTCAAAGACTGTAATGGCTGGGACATGTGCAGAGACAAAACGATGCAAAAACAACAAAGAAAATGTTACAATGGAAACCCATAGGAAGGCGAAAAAAAGGAAGGCCCAGAACGAGATGGTTGGATGACGTGGAAGACGACCTGAAAACAATGAACATAAGACAATGGAGAAGAAGGGCGCAAGAGAGATCTGAATGGAAGGACATAGCCAGACAGGCAAAGACCCATCCAGGGTTATGATGCCAAAAGAAGAAGAAGATACATAGTTGTTACATTCATAACTAAAATATAGAGAATAAATAACTTTGTAGTAGCATATGGAGATTGTTAACTTTGCACAAGATAATTTAAAATATTTAACGTAATATACGTTTATGAGTAAAGATAAGGATTATAATAAATTATTATAAACTTAAATTGATTTATTGTTGTCGAAAGTAAACAAATTATTTATGAACTAAATTTAAATGACATATTCTGGTAAATCTTCTAAAGTTGTCTTGTTCTAAAACATGTTTAAAATAGCTTAATTCTTCAATACTCTTCCAGTTTAAGGGAATGTTGATATTCAACATCATGAGTTTAAGGGAATGTTGATGTTCATGAACATCAACAGCTTTTTCTTGTTTTACTTGTAAACTACACTTTGGTATTATACCAGGACAATACTGGTCTATATTTCTATTCTTTTTTGTGACTGATATATATTCAATCACATCCTGTCGATAAACAGGTTCCCTTTTTACTAGTATCTTGTTAGATCTGGAACTCTTCTGTATATACAGTCCATCTAATTTACAAACCGTTGCACGTCATCGGCGTCATAGCCCTTGACGTCACATGATACCAACACGAGATATTTAAGCGGTAGGTGTGTTCTTTTTTAGAATCACTTTGCCGAGTACACTGGCATTACAGCTACTAGACATATTTTATTATACACTCGTAGAAATAATATGTAAAGATTTCTATTAATGTTAACTTAAAGAAATACACAATAATATGTTTCATTCAATTTGTATAAATGCATTATAAAGCGTTTTTATGAAGACCATTTTTTCGGAACACACTGTAACTGTAATCGAACGAAGGTGAAATTTTGGCATAAATTGGTGACACTTATTTGACAGTTGTGGTGTGTTGACACTTTAGTTTTGTTTTTATTGTTTACTATTAATTAAACTATGCTATTTTTTAAACAAGCGGCAAAAATTGTTTTTAACAAGATTATTTTTAACTCTTGTTTTGTTTCTATTATTTACATTAAATATTAATTTATTTTGTTGTATACTTACATTTTTGCAATAATTATGTCACCTATTTGATTTAAACTGGATTCGGGAATTTTTTATACTTTGGCAACTATGTCAACTTCGATCTCTGACGTAGATAATGACGTGCAACGGTTTGTAAATTAGATGAACTGTAAAACCTTTTGCACTCACTGATTTTGCACTCAATATCAAAGTATAATATTCGACAAGGCAAGATACCGTTTAACATTTTCATTTGAAGGTTCGAAATCGAAATATTTCGAACGCAGTCGTCTTGCACATGCGCAGTTGACGGATCCGGTCCCTGTAATTAATCGCTCCTATATATAGTACCTGGTGGACTCTGGTAACGGCCTATTTCTGAGCCCTTCAGCTTACGGAGGGTGCATTGTACCACCCCGTGACATCCTTACTTGACCTGCGACGACTCGCATTAGCAATTCCAAGCCTGCATAGTGATGAACTGCATATTGCATAAGCGGTTCGACCAAAACTATTTACAATATTTATTTAAATGCTTATTTAAATTAAATATACTCGAGTTACCTGTTAAAATGAATTGAAACTAAACTATTAAGATAATAATTGTGCATTGTCTAAGTACAATTAGTAAGTCAAGTATAAAATTGTTTAATGTTTTAAAATTCTTATCATATTCTATCTACACCCTTTACATTTTATACATTTGACAATCAAAAATTTCAAATTTATTTTTGTTAACTTTGCTTTGAAAAGCATTTACTTTACAAGAGCTGTAGGCGACGTCTGAATGACGAGATATAGCTAAGAGTATTATCAACATGGCCTGTGTTTAATAACATACGATATGTCCCAACGAGCTTTGGTTCTTCTTGCGAAGCTGTCACATCGCGAGTGACGTCATTAATCTAACATTTTACCACGTATTACGCTTTTGGCGTTAAATTAACTGGAAATGAAGCGGTGAAGGGCTATAATGAAGCATCATCTCAAGTTTTTGTATTATAGAGTGGAGGTTTAAATGAGGTGTGGGAAAATAAATTAATTCAGGTTTTTCTGTATAAAATGACTGCGAACTGTTGGTAGTGTCGTTAAAAGTAATGTTTAAAAGAAAGAAAGTTATGAAACTTTGTATAAACTCTAATTAAAAAATTAAAAATAATACTACGGATTACGAATAATAGACTAGCAGGGAAAACCAAAGAAAATAAATATAATAATTTTTTTTAAGAATTTTATAAGAGTGAAGTCAAAATATAATGAAGACCCTTGCGCCTTGCGAGCTGTTGATTGAGCTGTTGCATTGATTGGACAATATGATAGCCATGAATATTTGTCCAAAATATAAATTTTACTTCTCTACTCCGGGTTTAATCATAGACGCTCATGCGGTATGGATTTATGGAGTGGGTAACACCGAGGTTCAAGTCCCCATTTCTTGCCGTACCACGCCGTTCAGTACACAAAAAGGCGTAAGGGATAAAATCGTGGTTGAACTTCTTATTAAAATCCGATGGTTCGATACAACAGCGAATTCTAGTCCAGTAGCAGATACATTTAGATGTTAGGCTACTAAGTTAGCTTCTAGTTAGTTTGTTTTCTGGCTAGGGTTTGAAATATCGATCCATTAGATTATCCACAGGGAAGTGTATACGTTTCGTTCACCTGGCCCGCTTGGCTGTTATGACAGACTAAATTGCACTGTATATTCGTAAAATAAACGCAGATATTTATAACATTAAAGCAAATTTTGAAAAATAAGTTATCATAAGAGTCTCAGTGGCTGTAAAGAAGTAATAATAACGAAGAGATATCCATACAGTACGATTCCATAGTAAAAAAATTATTAGTGTATCTAGCTTAATAGCTCGACTCAGACAACAATTGGAAAGGGTCAAAAGATGGTGACTGGACACTTTTACCGGTCCTTTGTGAATGTAAAAAGGTCAGTGATATGAAGAGAATAACAATTAAATCTGTCCAAATCCTTCAACTTCTTGTAACAAAGTTTCCAGCTTGCATCAAGAAGACATCAATGGTTGGTTGACTTAAGCGTGATCTAACAGAGCCAGGTTATGCGTCACCTGTACAAAGAAGGAAATGAAGAGGGATCAATAATACTTATTCAAATTTGTTCCAAAGATAAAAAATTATTAACCACAGAAGATGTCTGTATTGTCTGACAGTGACTAAAAGTCCATAAAAATAACCAAAGACGGTTAGATCCTTAAAAAAAATGGAAGTTTGACTAGATGAAAATACAAGAAGAAGAATGTAAGTGGCAACACCCAAAATTTTTTGTTTTTGTTGTTCACATAGCTTGTATTTAATAATAGTCTCTCTTAATACTGCTTGTGCAGCTTTGGCCTTCTTACAAAGAAGCTAACAGGGCTAGTGCTACGGTTCAACTGCCTATTATTACTCCCATGTTTACTCAAAGTACTTGTTTTATTCATGCTGAGTCGACCTGGGGCGTGTTGATATGATAAAATATCTGTTTTCTCTGGCACTGCGGATCGATTACCAAGGTAGTGTGATAATTAAACGCTACCGCCTGTTAGCATAATTTGTAGATTATTAAAATAATTGGCAATATTGATATTTAAGTAATATAAAAATATGACACCATATTATTTAAATGCAATATATTTGCTACGGTTTGTTAAGTCACTCTTTAAAATTTTCAAAAAATATAAATTCTTCTAGCAAAAAAAGAAGACCGAGAGTAATAGATTTACTTCAATCACACCGTATATTTATATTTTTTTTAGAACCATAAAAGGACATTTTTACCTCGAAATGCTTCGAGTTTTTCGTCAATCATCGTGAATGCTGACATATTGTAATGTTGGGACGAATTGGATACAAATTCGTCGTAAATTTCCCTAATTGGAGCTAATTTGTCGACTTGTACTCTTTCTTGCCTGGTAGCTTTATCGTCAAAACGAATATGTTTCAACAAAAACTGAAATCGTATCCGGGACATAGTAAGTCTGAATATGTCCATAGCCATTTCGTCTGTCCTAAATAAATCTTCAGCGTTTCTCCGGTTATTTTTACTAGCACCAGAAATATATAGAAGTCCCAATACTGCTTTTATTTCTAATAAATCAGTCGGTCTAAAAGAACGATTTTGTGAAACGTCATAATCTTGCATTTCTATAAATTTGTTGGTGTAAGTAACAATTTTTTCCAATATGTTTGGAGAAAAGAAGCATTCCCATATTTCTGAAGCTTTATTTTTATGCCTCATATCTACCTTAGGTCCAGGTAAATGTGTGAAAATATTTTCAGCTCGTGTTTGAACATTCTGTGCTGATGCAGGATATTTTCGCCACCTGGTCATCATCATCATCATCATTCAATATTCGCTTATTAACTGCTGGACATAGATCTCCCTCATAATTTTCCATCTATTTCGATCTTGTGCCTCTTGCATCCAATTCCTATGACAAAGTTTTAGATCGTCAGTCCAACGTGTTGGTGGACGACCTCTGCTTCGGTAGGCATCATCTCTTGGTCTCCATTCCAGTATCCGTTTTGTCCATCTATTATCTGTCATTCGAGCCACGTGACCTGCCCAGTTCCATTTCAGTGTTGCTACTCTCTTTACTGCATCAGCCACTCCTGTTCTTTGTCGTAGCTGGCGATTTGCATACTCCATCGCCCTTTGACACACACGGATCTTTTGAACTGTTCTCCTTGTCATGGTCAACGTTTCCGCACCGTAAGTTAACACTGGCAAAACACACTGATTAAACGTTTTTCTTTTAAGGCATATTGGTATATCAGACGATTTGAAAATATGGTTCAGCTTGCCGAAGGCTGCCCAAGTCAGTCTTATACGACGGAGAAGCTCAACGGTTTGGTTATCTTTTCCTATGCGAATCTCATGACCTAGGTATTTATAGGCCATTACCTGGTCTATGGATCTTGTTCCTACGTATATATCTTCGCTGACTACAAGATTTGTCATCATCTGGGTTTTAGATATATTTATTTTCAATCTCCCTTCTAGCGAGGAAAGGTAGAGCTGATTTAAAAGTTCTTTGGCCTCATCTATCCTATCAGCTATTAGTACAATATCATCTGCAAACCTTACATGGCTAAGCTTTTCTCCATTTATGTTTATGCCCTTGTCGGTCAGTTTTGCCCTTTTACATATATATTCAAAAAGCGTAGTGAACAGTTTCGGCGATATGGTGTCCCCCTGGCGTACTCCACGTTGTATCGGGAATTTCTGGGTTTGACGATCACCCACTCTAACACTGGCTGTTGCGTTTTGGTATATGTGTTTAATTATATTTATATACCGATAGTCAATTCGGCATTCTGTCAAGGCTTCCAACATTTTTTGTTGATTTACGGTGTCGAATGCCACCTGGTAGTTCTATCTTTACCGATAAGGCAGGGTATTCTTGAGGTACCAGGGGTTTCTTCAAGAATAGGTGTTTTGTTGATTTTCAAACTCCTCTTCCGAGTCTATATCCTCAATAGTTTCTATAATATGGTCGTCTATCAAACTCACATCATCATCATCTGGTTCTGCCTCTGAATCATTTAAAACTTCCCCATGAAGCCGCAACAGCCATTCTTGTTCCCTCTCGTAATTCATTATAAACGTATGCCCTAAAATATAATATAAATCAGTACCCCAAACAAAAAATCAAACAAATTAGTCTTACCTCAATATGTAACGGCAACTATAACGTCGGTTTGTTGGACCAAATCGTGTATAATATTCAAAATTCTTATTAAACGGTACACGCTGTCCACTCTGCTAAACTACAACTGAATAGATACACGATACAGGCACGTTCGAAAGGTGGTGTGAGGTGCAGAGTGCAGATTGAAATAAAAATTAGCAGCGCTTAAACTGCGAAAATTTGAATCAGTCGGTGCGAGAGACGTAACGTTATCAGCCGAAGGTTAACGTAAAACATCGAAAAAGATGTAAAAAAAGTAACTGTCACAGTTGGTCTGTGTCGTTTTAACTGACAAGAACCACGTGTTCAAGTCGAGCAAAGAAACATGTTGCTCTTTAAGTATTAAATTTTTATCCAATATCATCGACCTAGAGTCACAATAGAATTTAACCCTTTATAGGGCAGAATTATTTTTTGGTAATATAAACAAATTCTTTGCAGATTATAGATAAGGAATGATCCGTTATTGAACTTTCATTCGTATTTTCATTTTATTTTCACTCCTTGTTGTTTTTTTTAGGTGGTTGAAATTTCGACCACAGCCTGATTAGGTATGTTGACTTTGGTAAATGTAGTTGTGGTTCCATAATCGACCACAGAAAAAAACACATTAATTAAACATTTTTATTATGAAATAATGGAAAACATTGAATACATAATGCAACCTGGCAATCTGAGCTTTTAATACTTGAACGTTTTGGCTTTGCTCTCGTTGAACAGAGTGCACAACGTCTTGATGTTCCTTTTTCTGGCATGTGATTGCCAACATCGCTTAGTCTCACCGTGCTTTCAACGCTAACAGAATTAGTGGTTGCTCCCATTTTCTTCAGTTTATTTCTTCCTATTGTTACCTTAGGTCCTGGTCTCTTTCTGTTATAGAAATCACCTATGAGCTCGTTGGCCAATACACTTCTAAAATACAGGTGACTCATTGGTTTCGATTTAATGGACCTCATTTTCATTGTAGTCTTATAAGTTATATATGAATTTACCACTGCTGCATCAATCAAATAGTAAATAATCTTTATATACCATCTTCGGGATTTCCATGAAATTGGATAAGAAGCATGAAGTTGATCGAATAGATCGACTCCACCCATATAGCGATTGTAATCACTTATGGCTTTTGGACACTTAACACTTTCTTGTTCACCATTCGGTTTTCTTCGCAAAACTGAAGTAATCTCAAGTGGATTATGCATAGTACTGCCGACTAAAACGCATTTGCGCCCCCGATCTTTCCATTTAACAACAGACATATCATTGGACATGAAATAATCGTGTTCTCCCATTTTCATTGTTTTGTCCTTTCTCATTTGTTTTGGAAAGCCTTTACGATTTATTCTAAAAGTTCCACAGCAGAACAAATCATAGGTTAACATTTTCTTAAGAAGAGGAAAACTCGAGAAAAAATTATCGAAATAAATGCAGTAGTTTGCGCCTCTAAGAGACTCGGTAATGTCTAATACCGTTTTAGCGCCTAAACCATATTCAGCATGTTGTGATTGAGATTTGCCTTCATATATGCTAAATTTGTGCACGTATCCAGTTTCGGAGCATGCAACGACCCAAACTTTAAAGCCTCTTTTAATGGGCTTTTTCGGCATATATTGTTTGAGAGAACTTCGCCCCTTGAAAGCAACCATACTTTCATCTACCGCAACATTTCTACTTGTATAAAAGTTCTCTTGAAAGCGTTGCTGAAGTTCTGTTATCAAAGGCCTTACTTTGAACAGTTTGTCAAAATTGGGGTTATTTTGATTTCTTTCCATGTTTTCGTTATTGTTTAGATGGAGAAAACGAAGAATTTTTAAGAATCGTTTTTGAGTAAAAATTTGCGAAACTCTTGGCACGTGCATGTTAATATCAGTTGACCAATAATGTCTCAAACTAGGTAGTTTATGAAACCCCATGATTATAAGAACCCCTAGAAATGCTTTCAGTTCTTCCTCAGTTAGGTCGAGATTATTATGATTTTGTTGTTGAGCATAGAGATTTGACTGTGTAATTATATTAGCTATAATATCTTTTCTCATGAACAAAGAAAACACGTCGAATGGTGAATTTATATTGACCGGTTTTGCTGGGCCAAATGGTCTGGTAAACGGCGCATTCGAATACTTTAGTGCATCAGAAGCGTTCTTTCTCCATTTATATGTATCATCGCACTTTACTGTGTTCTCTTGGTTCTCTTATATTTCGTCTTCGCCTGAGGAAGTATCGACGTCGTCAAAAATGCGATTTGTTCTTACCTGAGGGTGGAAAGCTATATCATCCATGGAGTCATCTGAATCAATATCAAGAAATTCAACCTTGTCATCATTAGACAATGAAGTAATAGTCGCGTTGGATGCAACCGACGTTCGGTTGGAAATAGGAAGATTATCTTCTGCATCAGAATCACCCTCAAAATCTGAATTTATGGCTTGTTGATATGGAATACCATCTATGTAATCAAATAAATCATCCTGAGTCATATTTTGTAAATTTTCAAGTATATTGCGGTGTTCCATTTTACTGCAAAAGATACGTACATTGTTGTATACAAATACTTGAAAAATTTAATTACTTGATCTACCGCACAGCAATTTAATTCTTGGAAATATTATTCAAGTAAGTCAGATTTACGTAAAAAAAGAATATAATTGTATAGATTTAAAATAAACAAGAGTGAAAATACATTTCAATAGAACAATTGTAAAATCAGCATGTGCTACTTTGAGGTTATGTTTAGTAAATCAAGATATATCATCTTAGCGCCAATAAAATCTGAATAGATAATAAAAGACCATAATACTGTGATGTGTTACCTTGAGTTTGATGTTTGATGTATAAATCTTTTGTAAATTATTTTTCTAACTTTTACAAACGGCAAAAACCTGTGATCACGTTCAACGGTAACTTACAGAGTATGATGGGTTGTGGTTGGCGAATCGACCACATTGCTGCCACGTTGCCGTATTTTGTTCTGTGGTGTTCATTTTGGGTACAATTCATTTACAAACACTGAATTTGCACTTCGGTAACTTTTCATGTCAATTACTAGCTCATAAGTACAGTATACTCCCTTTATAACGAACACGGTTATTACGAGGTTTCGCTTATAACGAGGTACATTAGATGTCCCGTGAAATTTCTATTGAACGATAACCCTTTATAGCGAGGTAAATTTGCTTATAACGAGAGAAAATAAGATTGCAAAACGTGTTTTTTACGTTTTGGCCCGGCCGTAGCTATAAATATATACCCTTTTTAACTGCGGGCCGCCCGCAATAAACTTCTTACAATTTATGATTCTTAGTCGGAAATGTAAAATTTATGATTCACAAGTGTTATTGTATTGGGTTGACCATTCACACCTAATAATATGGGTCCTAATAGACAAGATGTGGAAAGTGTTTTAAAGGTTGTCAGAAACTTTATCCAAGGACAAAACGCAAATGAAGAAGCATAAAACTGTTTCACATCTTTAGAAAATATGATAGATAGAATACTGGACAATTTAAAGCGGTCGAAAATGACAAAATAACTTTATACGCTTTAAACATATTTACAGAATACAGATTTTTTGTTTTAACATATATCATTGACAGTAAAAGTAAACAACTCTTTTTTGTTTTAATGCATTTCATTGATAATAAAAGTAAACAACTTTGTTTTAAAAACGCCATTCAAACAATATTTATTAGCATCTTATATTGCTCCGAATGGCTTCACTATAGAAAGTTAATGTTTTAGAAAACTACATATTCATATGTATGCACAATATTATTGTTGTTGGATATAACGAGATCCGCTTATAACGAGGTAATTAGTCTGGCATTTCAGTTCTCGTTATAGAGGGAGTCTACTGTATTAATAAGAGCAGTGGTCGAAATATCGACCACAGACCTATAAAGGGTTAAATTTGTAACAATGTAAAACCATATATTGATGTCACAGTTACAATTTTAGTGTTAGCTTCAATTACAAAAGAAACTGAGGATAATCTGATCTAGATCGAAAACGTCACGTTATGCTCCTTCCTGTATAAATTTTGACGACACTTTTTAAAAAAGTTTTAATTAAGGATATGTTTTATACCTAAATACAAATGTGAAGTGTTTTACTTCTGTAAATTATTATTATTTATTATTATACATATATTCTGTATAAGTTATATATTAATTTATTCTTCTTAGAACATTTGTAAGTATTATGAGTGTCGTGTTGGAATTTAAATAGGTTGGTGTTGTTAAACATTTGTTTTGAATTTACCGATGTCTATCGTTTATTTAACTTGATATCTCTTATTTATATAAGATACTCTCCTATAAATTAAAAGCTGTAATTCATCACGCAATAAATTATGACAGGGGCCTAAGCATTTTATCACAAAACTTATTCTCTACATTACATGTGACATATATGGTCGTAGTCAGCCTATTCGATAAATATATCCACCCCACTTAGTAGTTCGGAAAAGTGTAAAAAAGGTCGTAAATATCATAAAGTTTATTAGTTGTGAAAGAATTATAAGGCGACGGTCACGTTTAATTTCTTTTGTTTACTTGAAATATGTCTTGTGTTTGTGAGATTCCAGGCGACGTTTATATAGCAGTGCTGATTAATTATTTTTCTTAGGAAAAAAATGTTTTTTCATCGTAGATGTATTATTTGTTTGTTTTCTAGCTGTTTCAGATAAAGCTATAAAGAATTATGATGTTAAAAGGCACAGGTCTCCACTTTCTTCACTTATTGCTGACGTATTTATAGTTTGTATAAGTATTAAGTAAACAGTTGAGAAAATTTTACATCTGAATATTTTTAATTTATTTAATCATCATCAATGTTCCACATTTAGTGGCATATTCATGATTACATAAGTAAAATTCCCAAGCGAGTAGTATGTTGTAAGACAAAAAGATTCTAACAAAACTGAAAAGACCAATTAAGTTAGTAAAAAATAAGAATTTTTTCTGTATAGACGGGTCTGACAGTTGAAATGTGTAGTATGAGTTAATACAAAAAGACTTATCTAGGGATTCATCAATATTTTAATGGAAATGTGTTTAAATAAATAATCAAAATGTCAAGCTTATTATTTTGCTGCTAACTTTGCTGTTTTTGAATATTGTTAATAACTTTTTTATTTTTTATTAAAATTTATTTAAAGTAACTGAACTTATGGGTCTTATCATAATTGAATTGTGTAGAAAAGATGGGTCAGGTCGAATTAATAGTTTTTGCGAAATGTCCTACGACCTTTAGGAGCCATGATTTAAAAAAGATCACTATTACGTTAATTAACAACATTAATGTCTGAAATTAACCAATCGTTTATGAGAAAAGTCAAAGTTTTAATAAAACTTTTAACAAATAAAATTATTAAAAATTGTTGCAACAGGAGTGTCGTAAACAAAGAGAACTTTTTGTTTCTACTAGGATAAAAGGAATGGGGTTAGTATGTTAGTTAGTGCAAAAACTACAATCCATTCTTATAGGCAATATTTGCAAATGTGTGTTTCACACATGTGGCATATTGGCGCTTTGCAACTGCCGCAAACTATCTTCGTTTTTCTATCCAATGATCGCGGACATTTTGAGCACCTTACTCTTTTTTCTAAAACAGCATTTTTCTGTTCAGGAATGTTTTTAAAATGGAAGCGATATTATGTCTCCGTTCCCTTGGAATTTGAGAAATAGTTAGTCTTCTTTTCATATGATCCTGCACAAGCAGCCGAGCCAGAGATTTGATGAATTCATAGCTCGACTTGGGTTTCCAGGTAGGGATTGCCAACGCATTGACGGAAGAAATATCCAAAATTGTATAAAAACAAATAAGAGGCCATCTTCGACTTCTACGATGTGTAGAATACACTGTACATTGTTCATTTAATGCATCGACGCCTCCTTTTGTTTGATTATAAAAAACTCGATAATTTCGTGTTTGTTTGTTTCATCGTATGTTGCATTACTGTAATGCATTGAAGACATGAAAAGTACCGCTTTTCGTGATTTAGGTATGTATGAAACTAATGTAACTCTATCGCCAAATCCAAATAGAGATGATTCCGTGAACCTCGTTTTAGTTGACAAAAAAGAAATAGGTATCCCCTTTTATTTTTTTTAACAATACCCACGTAAGTTAGGCTTCGGATCCTCAACTCAGTTATCACTTCTAATTATGTAAACCAGTTGTCTGCTGTTACGTTACGGTTAGAACCCTCCATACATTTTACTAGACGAAGAACTGATTGCGTTGGTTTGTTAAATTTTTTTTCCTCTTTTGACAATGTTTGGTCATCACTTAAAGCACCTGTATATACATACCCATCCAAAAAGTAATGGGTTCGGGCGTCAGTTAGTGTCATTATCTTTAAGCCATATTTTTGGGGTTTTTGAAGCATATACATGCGAAATAAACATCTTCCCCGAAAACCAATGAGCATTTCATCAATACAAGCATACTGCCCTATGCAATCATGTTTTTGCTGTTTTCTACAAACTTTTTGAAAATTGATTAAATGGGGGCAAGTTTTTAAGTTTTTTTACGTTCTTCCCTCGTAGTACTAAGAATTGTTTTACTGACATAGTGCATCTAAAAATGTCTCTACCAGTACCGTCGGTGGCGAATATCGAACTCAAGTCTTCCGTATTGGATTTAAATATGGCTGAGTAAAATAACAAATCGATAAACGCTCTTAGTTCAATATTGTCTAAATCTTTTAGATCCGTTCTGTTACTATCGGTATATTTCGTTCTAATCCTGGCAAGTTTTTCATTTGTTCTAAGAACAATCTCTTCTAAAATATCGTTTGTTATACATTCTCAAGCACTTTTCTGTAGACACAATTTCCCAAGAGACTTGGCTGGCCCAATAACCCCAAGAAGATGAGAGATAATGTTGAAACTTCTTGTTCTTACATTTGAAGGTGGAGGGAGCTTCTGCAGTCCACTTGTATCGATTTTTGCCATAGTACGTTCTAGAAGGGCCTGGAGTTTGTTCCTGCTCATGTGGATCCGAGTTCAAATTAACCTCCGAAGGTGCTGCATTTTGCGGGATATTATCTTCAACATCCAATAGAGATTCCACGGTTTCCGGCTCCCATTCAATTTCTGAATCGGCGCAGTTATTTCCGTATAATTTGTAAACATTTACCTATTTGCTCACGACTATCCCGCTCGATATCACACAATACACTGACGGAAAGGTACTGAGGCGGTCAAGTAGTCGCGCTAAATAAGCTAGGACGTATGTCACTTTAAAAATCTGTTGGGGCTCGTATGACCCCGCATCACCAGTTACGGATTAAACTGGGGTATAACGTTATTGAAAAATCCAAAACAAAGCAACTAATGTAAAAAATTATTCAAAAAAAGCAGCTAACAAAATGTACGAACATTTTCTTAAGTCGCTTTTTATTGATATTTTTTTATTTATTGATTTAAAATATAATTATAGTTAATAAATATTTTATAAATAATATTCACGGTATAAATAAATACTTTTGCAAAAACTTAGTAAAGTAAAACCAACTGTAGAATTGAAAAACGTAAACTTTTTTGACAAATAACCTAGAATCTTAGAATCTCTATTAATTAAATGCGAAACTATAAATTTAGTATTTATTTAATTTATTTGTTAAAATCAACTTAAACCCAAACAAATTGGTATGACTGAATAGGTATGTTCAATACGTTTCGGCCTATAAGGCCTCATTTAAAATTATCGGTCACAGTGGCTGTGTAATTCCAACTATTACTATTACTTCATCTGTTATATACACTGCTCGTCAATAAAAAGAGGCTCCCTAGAAATTCGTAAGAATTGTTCAATAATTTTAAGTTTCTGCAATTTATTCTATTATAACTAAACTCCCACTATGCCGAAACACTTTTAGGCACCGCCACTAGGTGCCGACAGGTCAGTTAAGGGTAAAGTTTGCAGAATTGATATCAGTTTTACGACTTCGGAGAATGCACGTGTTGTGTGTACATTGTCTTTCTTGGAATATGGCTGTTCTGTTTTACAAAAATCTTTTATTAGTGTACAGTTGTTCAAAGAGTGAACTTGTGCAATTTCTAATTTTAAAAGTATGGCTGAGAGATTTTCTTGATTTGTTCAAATTGTTACTTTGATTCGTTGTATGGTCCAAAAAACACAACAACCATTCGTAGAGACTGCATCTCAGGAACGACGACCAGGATCAAATGCGACGACCAGGATCAGGCGCGAAAAGAATCACAAAGGCCAGAGAAGACCGTTCTTTACAACGCACTCCTTTGCAAAATCAGTTCTTTGCGGCTTCTTCTTCTTCACGTGCCATCTCCTCTAAGAAGGTTGGCAACCATCATGGCAATTCGCACTTTCGATACCGCTGCTCTAAAGAGGTCAGCAGAAGTGCAGTTAAACCAAGCTCTCAAATTATTCAACCGGGAGATGCGTCTTCTTCCGCGACTCCTTCTACCCTGTATTCTTCCTTGCATTGTTAATTGCAGCAATTATAACGCTCGCCCCTCATGAGATGTCCCAGATCTTGCAGTTTTCTTAATTGTATTTAAAACCTCTTTATCTTTTCCCATTCTTCACAACTCGACATTCGTGACTCTATCCACCCAACTTATTCTTAATATTCTTCTGTAGGTCCATAACTCTAAGGCTTCCAATCTGTCCGAAACATCTTTCTTTAAAGTCCAAGCCTCCAACCCATAAAATAATACGGAGAACACGTAGCATCTCAGAAGTCTTATCAAGAAATTGAAATGTCCCTGCTGCAGAGTACTTTTTTCAGTTTGTTGAAAGAATTTCTTGCCTGTCCTATTCTTGCCTTAATCTCTTCTGTATTTACTTTTATTCCCATAGTAAGTTCTTCTAGTGCTTCCTGGATTATTTCCTCTGAATACAAATTAAACAAAGTAGGAGACAGGACACAGCCCTGCCTGACGCCTCTCTCAATCTGTATTTCATTTGAAAAGACGTTGTTCTCTTTTACCACAACGATCTGATTATAATAGATAGCGCTAATGATCTTTACGGCTAGAGCAATGCAAAACCGTTTTCAATATGCTCACGGGTGGACACTAAGCACTTCTACAGTGAGAAGAAGGTTGTGGAAATTTGCTCTAAGGTCTCGCTGCCCAGCAACAGGACCGCTCACCGAATGAATCACCGATACATTATCGAAATTCTAGACGAGCACGTAGTGCCTTTTGCTGGGTTTGTGGGCGAAAACTTACTTTGGATGGTAACGCAATACCTAGAAACCGTTGGTGTGCCAAAAATGTGTGTCGGCTCAAAGCTCAGATTTGAACCCGATTGAGCATTTTGGGACCAACTCAAACGAAGAGTAGGAAACAGAATACCTGCTCCAATAAATCGTGAGCAGCTTCGGTTGGCGCTCGTGGAAAAATGGGACGTTTTTCCTCAAGACAACATCCAGAACTTAATCAAATTAATTCCAAGTCGAAGGAGGAGTGTAATTTAAAATAGAGGTGTTAATACAGAATATTAAAAATCACGACTTTATTGTAATTTTTTTAAAGAAAACAGCAAAAAATACAATGTTAATTTTTGAAATTATCCATTAAAATCTTTATTTTGGGAGAAGTATTTTTTTTGACACTTAAGAAATGGTTGCATTCTATTTTAGAACATATTCTTAAACCGTACACAAACATCTAATAACAATCAATTTTTTGTAGGGTTCGTAAAAATTAAAAAATGCCAAAAATTTGAAGTGGCTTCTTCTTAATGACGCACAGTGTAGTTAAAAGAATACTTACGTACGTTTATTCTCCCGCTCCAAATTTCACTATTACAAGTATAAACATTCAAAAGATACGAGGGGGAGAAGGTTTTTGGCTAGCACTGCATATTTAGGATTTGCATCAGTTCTTATTCCTAAAAATAATATAAGGCTATGCTATGAAATTGCCACTTCACGAATTATGCAAAGGATTACTCAAACTAAAATGCCTAAATTTCTAAGTAAAATTTAATAATTTATGAATTATTTAAGTATGTAACAAAACTTTTTGCTTACATATTTATATTTGCTTTTTCCCGAGAACTTAAGACCAATTTATATAGCTTTGAACGCTTGAACCTAAGTTTCC
Source organism: Diabrotica undecimpunctata (assembly GCF_040954645.1). NCBI lineage: Eukaryota > Metazoa > Arthropoda > Insecta > Coleoptera > Chrysomelidae > Diabrotica > Diabrotica undecimpunctata. The sequence goes on from NC_092809.1 coordinate 151,217,614, forward strand.
TTTTTAAATTCAGCATAAATAATTTAATAATCCAATCCCGTAAAGTTCATGTAAAAAGCAAACAAATACTATTCTTTTTTAACCGAATTTTGGGTCTAGGTTCGTGTAGGTTTTAGACGAGACAGCAGACTTATGCATAATATATAAAGTTATGACTGCATGTCGCTCTACAATCGTGGAATAATCGATTCCATGGTTGTCGCCTCCAGTGGAACATTTTATTATATTAATCGCATCACGTTCGATTGAAGTTTATTTATTTAAGACCTTGTACGAATAGACGATTTTGAGACGCGTTACACGTATTTGTGACAAATATTTTTCTAAATTGTATTATGGAAATGCTTCGGTTAACAATACATTTATACTAAAATTCGATTACCTACACGAAATTAATAAAATTGGTGGAAAAACAAGCTTTGTAACAAACAATTGAGTTAATCACCACCGTTAATCACTAACTGGAGATAGATATATTGAAATGATATAGAATATAGGAGAAAGAAAAATAGTGATTAAAAATAATTTATAAGTTATATACTAGATAATATTAGATATAAAAAGTATTTGGTTATTTTAATAAGTTATATACTAGAGAATTTTATAAAAATTATTTATATGAGGGTATTCTTAAGAAATTAGCATATAATAAGTGTAAAAAGTTTTATTTCAATAATTATAATATTGTAAATATATTTAAGTGAGCCATGTGATTAGGCAACCAAATATACCTACTCGGAATAAATGACATTTTAAATAATAATTACGAATATAAGTGGGGTTATAATAATATGTTAGTTTAAAATGTTTAATTTACATATAGTTACTGATTTAAGTTTATATTCTGATCTGAAAAGCCTAAATGTCGATAAAATTCTCGATAGAAAAGTAAAGAATTCTCTCAGTAACTACAAAAGCCAGCTGCCTAACACCCGTAACGTCACTTCCACTCGAACATCGACAAGAAGCAGACCATCCAGAGAGACTTGAAAATGGCAAGTGAGATTTTGCCGAAACGTCGTCAAAATGGTTTTTATCAAAACCAACAACATTTAACGCGGAGTCAAACCCGGAATACCATTGATATAATATATATATATATATATATATATATATATATATATATATATATATATATATATATATATATAAATATATACAGGGTGTCCCCCGGAAAATAGTGCGTTCCTTAAAGGTATGGGCTGAGTGTGGCATTTAAAACAAAAAAGTCTTATAACATTTTTTTATAAAGTCAACCGTTTTCGAAAAAATATATATATTAAATTTAATCTATTTGATTAGTGTCCACAGAAAAGCAAATACATCCGGCAACGTTGCGCTCCAAAAGGTATGGGCAGAATGTGATAGTTTAATTTATTTTGATACAGAAAAGGTACATTATTTGTAAACAGTTGTAATTACCCGTAACTCAAGAATAAATAGTATTGTCATGTTTTCGATTCGCGAGTATCACGATATGTTAATTACGTACGGTGAAGCCCACTGTGACAGTAATAGGGCTGTTAGACTTTATGTTGAACGCTATCCCGAACGACAACATCCTAATGCCCGAAGTTTTGTGAACGTGTCCCAAAGGTTATTAGAGACGGGTTGTGTGATACCTAAAAAAACTAGCGGTAGAACACGAAGTAACCGTAGACTAAATGCAGAAGATGTGATTTTGGATATAGTCAGTAATAATCCAAGAGTAAGTACTCGATCTGTGGCTAGAATGGTTGGCATTTCAAAAAACATTGTTCACAAGACATTTACGAAACAACTGTTACATCCTTACCATTACCAACGAGTGCAAGATTTACACCAAGGCGATTTACCTCGAAGATTAAGATTTTGTAAATGGTTTCAAAACAAAATCGCCAGAGAACCCGAATTTCCGTGCAAAGTGTTGTGTGCAGATGAAGCTTGTTTTACGAGAAATGGTGTGTTTAATGTTCACAATTGTCACGTGTGGAGTGATGAAAACCCGTATGCTATATGTAGGACAAATTAAAACAATTTAGTATAAATTTATGGGCTGGGATTATTGGTAATCGTCTGATTGGACCGTACGGACTTCCCAGAAGATTGAATGGAGAATCCTATTTAAATTTTTTGCAGCATGTTCTACCGATACTTCTTGAAGACGTTCCGTTACAAATACGCTCTGAAATGTGGTTTCTTCATGACGGGGCTCCAGCACATTTTACGGGACATATTAAAGATTTCCTCGACATCACTTTTCCTCGTCGTTAGATCGGTAGAAATGGACACGTTCTGTGGCCACCCAGAACACCAGAATGCAATGTTATGGACTTTTATTTTTGGGGACATCTAAAATCATTAGTATACGACAACCAGGATGAAATTAAAACAGAAGCTTAATTGCGACAACGAATTTTTGATGCTGCTGAAATAATCCGACATAATTTACATACTTATATTATTAAGAATAATTGGATTCGTCGAATAAACGCGTGTATCTGTGCAAATGATGGCCATTTCGAACATTTATTGTAATAATAATTTTCCATGTAAGTAAAAACAGTATTCAAACTTTAATTATTAAATATTTAATAAAAACAAATACATGCTTTTTCTCTATCACTGTTATCAGTATCAATACATATTATGCCTAACGATCGATGATTCATGATAGCTGATTTACAGTAATTAACGAAGAATAACAAGGAACGCAACGTTGCCGGCTGTATTTCCTTTTCTGCGAACAATAATCAAATGGATTAAAATTAATAATTTTTTTTTTGAAAACGGTTAACTTCATAAAAAAATGTTATAAGACTTTTTTGTTTTAAATGCTGCAATCTGCACATATCGTTAAGGAACGCACTATTTTCCGGGACACCCTGTATATACAGGTAATTTCCATCTGATTTAATCTCCGTACATTTAAAATCCATCTGTTTTATTATTATTCCATTAGCCGTTCTATAGCGAGTCCATTGCTAAACATAGGCCCCCCATAAATAGTTCCATGGATTCCGAACTTGAACACCTTGCATCCAGTTGTAGATTTTCACCTGGACCTGGATGCGCTTTATGTCGTCCGACCATCTTATTGGAGGACATCCTTTCTTGGTTCATATTGCATCTCTGATTCTGGCAACATGCCCTGCTTAGATTAATTTCAGCATTATAATTCTTTTAACAGCCACGGCAACACTGCTTTCTGCTAACTATTTAACTTGAAACTCTGTCTCTGTGGGATATAGTTTCTGCCCCATACATTAGAATAGGAAGCACACTCTGATTAAAGATTTTCTTTTCAAGCATATGGAAATATCTGATGTAACGACTTCCTCAGTTTTCTGTAATCTGCCCATGTTAGTCCTATTCTCCTGTTTAACTCTGTTAAACTCTCCTGTCTCTTCCTAATTTAATCTCATAGCCGATATACTTGTTCAATTTGTGAATTTGTGTGACAGACTTTGAAAAGTGTTTGACCAGTATAAGGTTGGTATGTATTGTGTTTTAGAAAAGTTAATTTAAAGGCTAACTCCTACACAAGAGCTGTGAATGTCTTAAAGAAGTTGATGCGCATTATCTACTCAGTCTTTTAAAGAACAATTAGAAAGAATCAGACTAAAGAATATTATCTAGGGCTAGAGGACCACAATAGATCTGAAAATGTCACTGTGGAATAGGCCAAGCCACCTCATTAAATCTATCTATCTACCCAGTCTGCAATAAGGACTATGTCGTCTGCAAACCTTAAGTTGTTCAGAAACTTTCCATTTATCTTTATTACAATATTTTCCCAATTATTGTTTCTAAACAGCACTCTGCAACAAAGCGTTGAATAGTTTAGGAAGAGGATATTTCAACATATCCTTGTTTATATATGCTGAAAATATGCTAATATACTGAGAAACTGCATTTTTAGTAACTTACATTTTCAATTTAATGATTTTATTTTTAAATAAATAAATTAAAATACATATTTTTTAGATTCATTGCTTGACCGGGTTTCTTTCGTCTTCTCTACAATTTTACATATCCGAATGACTGAATTAGATGAGCTGTAAAGTGCGGGTTCATTACTGAGTGTTATGCAACTGCTTTCCGATCTTCTAACATCATCAATATTTTTTGGTGTTTTGTTTGTAGAGGAAATGTTTTCTAATTATGAAAAAATTGTAATTTGTCCCTCTGCGTCCCAAATAATGCATAGTGGTAGACCAAATTAAGCAATAATTGCAAATGTTATGTGCACAGTAACAAAAATCGGTAAAGTAACGTGATGAAATCCGCCTTTTTCCTAATACACTACATTCCCCAAAGATTTTTGCTTAGATAAGGAGATATGTTGTGAAATTCAATTATTAGATTCCCCATTGTCTTTCTTTCCATCTTTTTCATCGTCTGTTTGCCTTGCAATTTATAGAAGACACAAATTAAAGCAAACATCTGAAGTTTGGTTTCGATAGCCAAAGAATCTTCGCATTTCTACTTTGTGGTTTTATTCTTAGATGTCGCTATAGCGTCCATATTGAAACCATTTTATTATTGGTCCTTTTGATGGAAAATATTTTATTTCACTTTTAGAGCTTCTGTACCAAGTGAAATCAAATCTTAACTGTCTTTTCTTTTATTTCTGTTTACTCTTTATCCGTATAAGAAACCAGTTCACCAAAGATTTTTGCTTGGATCGGGAGATATGTTGTAGAATGCAGTTATAGATTCCCCATGTCTTTCTTTTTATCTATTTGATCGGTTGTTTGCCTTGAAATTTATAAAAGGCACAGATTAAAGCAAAAATCTGAAGTTTGATTTCGCCAACCAAGAAATCTTCGCATTTCTACTTTGTGGTATTAGTCAAATGTTAAATTTTTATTTTTATACAAAAATGGATGACTAAGGTTATAAAACTATTTCTATAATATAGTCTAGTTCAAATTATTGAATTTAGTAATTAACTGATTAATTTGTATCTGATTATAACGCTATTTCGTTTTAGTTATTTTTGATTTTTATTTTGTAGTCTCGTTAACCATATTAATGCATGACAATATTGACGTCGGGATATTTCGTCCTCTCTATTTGATAATTGCATGGCGAGGCCACTGTGATTTTGCAGACTTGATTATCCGTTTTGTTTCTTTTTGTCATATGTGTAGAAACTCTCGTACTGCAGGATTAGCTGCTGTCCCGTACAAATTTCAGGAAATTATTATACCTCTAAATTGCTTTCATAAAGCTGTCGTACACTTCACATATCATATTTTTTGTGAACGTGTTTAATTTTTTGCGTATGGTGAAGATCTTATATGAATTTTTTAATGACTTATTTAAGAATTTAGTTATATTGTAAAAGATCTGTTTAGTTTACTAGAGTATGTTGCAGATTTATGTAAATTATAATAAAATTGTTTTCTTACTTATTGGTCGAAACTCTGTATTCCATACAAAGGTTGATTTTCTTCAATGGGAAACCGTTTTTACTGATATTCTTTTCTATAAATATGTACCAGAGCAACGAAAAAATTACAAGAAAGGGCAATCCTGCAACTTCCTTTTCAATAGATAATTGGAAGTCATGAAACTGTTCTTATGAAAATCAAGAAACAGTGATGTCGAAGAGCTAACCAGATAAAATGCCTCGGTGTTCGAGAATGAGCAAACCTGCAACTTCCTTTTCAATAGATAATTGGAAGTCATGAAACTGTTTTTATGAAAATCAAGAAACAGTAATGTCGAAGAGCTAACCAGATAAAATGCCTCGGTGTTCGAGAATGAGCAAACCTGCAACTTCCTTTTCAATAGATAATTGGAAATTACGAAACTCTTCTTATGAAAATTAAGAAACAGTGATATCGAAGAGCTAACCAGAAAAAATGCCTCGGTGTTCGAGAATGCTATAGGACCCATAAAATATGCAGTAAGAAAAATTATCATTTAATATTTACGTGATCCTCGATACGAACGATATAGACTCCTGGATGGGTACAAAGATTGATATGTGCTGCATTTTATATCACAAAGAATATACTTTAGGAAAACAAATTGAACGGAAGGCTACTAAAACTGTAGAACTCCCTAAATACAAACGCGTGGTAACTTATTTTTAAGGAAATAAAATTTGAGATATAAACAGAACGTTCATCTTAGTCCACTTATTGGAGATATACCTGCACAATGTTGCGTTTTAATCTGGCCGCCGATGGAGGACTACATGTGAGTCTACTAGCCGACAATCTGTCCGAAGACGGATTGCATTGACTTAACTGGTATCCCTGTTACCAACTCCATTGTTTTTATGCATTGGGATCGAAAGAAACCTACGTAGATCGTGGATACTGATAAATCAAATTATGTGACAATAACTTCCTTTCATAATCCTAAAGGGAATTCATGTAGACGAGAAATGTTTGTAGGGGCAAAAAGCCGAACATCCTAAAGATCAGGGAACCAAATATACGGGATTGAGAGTTATTTACGGGTATGAAACCTGTGTTTTTTTATCCTAGGTGGAGAGTTGAACTGCTACATATTCACAGTTCTGCTCTACGGAATGGAAGCATGGACACTGACTGTTGCATCTATGAATCGGCTCGAAGCTTTCGAAATGTGGTGTTATAGGCGCATCTTACGTATATCCTGGGTTGACAGAGTTACTAATGTGGAGGTCCTGCGTAGAATGGGGAAAGAATGTGAAATTCTCATGACTGTCAAAACTAAAAAGTTGGAATATCTAGGACATGTAATGAGAAATCAAGAACGTTACGGCCTTCTCCAGCTGATTCTCCAAGGGAAAGTAAATGGTAAGAGAGGACCGGGAAGAAGACGCATTTCCTGGCTTCAAAATTTACGAAAGTGGTATAACACGACTACCACTGAACTGTTCCGCGCTGCAATAAATAAAGTAAAGATAGCCGTGATGATTGCCAACATCCGGAACGGATAGGCACTTTAAGAAGAAGAAGGTGGAGTTTAATAAAAGGGGAGGTCCCAGTTCAAATGTCTCACGACCAAATGTCAAGCATAAGTTGTGTCTTATCCGATACAAAAAGCAGAGCAAAATTATGGTCATATTCCATATTGCAATAAGAAGATAGATTTAGCCCTCCTCTATTCAATATCATCATTAACCAAAAGTATTAATACAGTTAAAGCATACTTAGGCAGAACTCCTTTACTGACTGTAAAAGAGTCCACTGGCAATGGATAGTCAGCGGGTACATTGGAGACATCTTAAGGCTCTAGTCGTATTTGTGTTGGTGACTGCCAGCTATCTTTCTAAAAGTCTATCAGGTTGTCCGGTGTCTGTTGCTCCTAAATTTCTTGCTATTTGATATGCTAGTCTCCCAATATATATTCGTGTAACATGTTAGTTTCATTTTAGTCTTCTCTCACTTTTCCATCGTACAATGTTCTGTTTTTATTTGGTTCTGTCTTTTATTTCTTCTTCTTCTACGGCATTACAGCCAAAATTGAGCCTTGGCCTCATTTATTTTTTTGCCTACACCCTTGTTTGTCTTTGGCTAATCTTCTCCATACACGAACCCCTAAAAGGGCTTGTGCGTCGCTATTTACTCCAGCACTTTCTTGGCTTTCCAACCGGTCTCTCTCCCTACATTCTAGCATTCAGTGCTCTTTGTGGTAGCCTATCCTCTCCCATTCTTATCGCATGTCTGGCGCATTGCAATCTTTGTATTCTAATGAAGTCTGATAGTGGTGCTTTCTTATAAAGTTAATAAAGCTCGTTGTTATATCGACTTCTGAAGATTCCGTTTTTCCTCACAGGTCCCAGTATTCTCCTCAGTACTTTCCTTTCGAATGTGTCTTTCGAATGAGTTTGTTTTGGATGTTTCTTTCAGGACCCATGTTTCACTGCCATATCCTATTGGTCGAATTAAGGTTTTATAGATTCTCATATTTGCATTTCGGTGGACATTTTTTTAGACCGAAATATATGGGAGAGGGCAAAATAAGATCTGTTTGCAAGACCAAATTTATGATAGTATCAAGGAGTCCAATAAATAATGAACAACTAACTCTTAGTGGACAGCAAATAGAGAGAGTGACAAAATATAAATATCTGGGAGCGTACATCAACACAGAATTAGATCCAGACCAAGAGATCTGGGTACGAATAGAAATGGCAAGGGCAGCGTTCTTAAAATTGAAACAATTGTTCTGTGACAAAAATCTGAATACTGCGCTGAGACTGAGGTTTGTTGAATGTTACGTCAGGTCGCCACTATTGTACGGGGTAGAAACATGGACACTAAAAGCGCAAATAGTTAAAAAGATTGAAGCCTTTGAACTTTGGATATACCGGAGAATGTTGAGAATTCCATGGACTGCCAGGGTCACCAATGAGGAAGTGTTGAGAAGGATGGGTCGAGACAAAAAATTGTTGAGAACGGTAAAAGTACGCAAGACTGCATACCTTGGACACATACTAAGAAATAATAAATATAGTCTTCTGCAGGTCATCATGCAGGGTAAAGTCGATGGCAAAAAGGGAATAGGTAGAAAGAGGAAGTCATGGCTGCGAAATATTCGAGACTGGACAAACATGACTGTAGACGAATTATTCCACGTTGCAAAAGACAGAGAAGCTTTTAAAAATGTGGTCGCCAACATCCGTTAATGGGGACGGCATAGGAAGAAGAAGAATATTTCTTCTCGTCTGTATTATTATTTTTGTTTTTTCTGTGTTAATTTACAGACCTAGCCTTTTTGTTTGCGTTTTTAACTCTGTGTATGTTTCCTGTGCTCCTGTTGATGTTCTACTCATAATATTAATATCATCGGCATAAGCGGCCAGTTGAACCGTTCGGTGGGTCAGTAGGTTTCCTCGAGTAGTTTTCCAACTCCAGTGCCAGGTTAAACAAAGTCGAGGCCAGCCCCTCTCCCTGCTTTAGTCCCTACAAAATTTTGGAAAAGTCTGTCCGGTGGTTTTGCATGTTCTCACATGCCCGAGTTTCATCCATTGTGTCTTTTACTTGGTTATTCGATATTGTATCTTAATTTTTTTTCAGCAATTTATCTTAATGAGCTCATTTCTGACGCTTTAAGTATTGGAAAAAGAAATGATGAGTACACAAACCGAGATAAGAATTCATAGAACTATAGAATATAGACTATATAATACTAATTCACGTATCTAATTATCTGCATATCTAATTTTTATCGCTACATAGAGTCTAATTATTCTTCACGGCCTATTTTAGTTGACACAAATCAAAAATATTTGTTTAAGTAAAAAAACCTACGAAAGTTATTTATTAGAATTCCACATAGGGTTTTTGTTTTTAAGTTTTCTCATTATGTTTAATGAATACCTGGATTAAGCAAATCACGCGCATGCATAACTCACGTTTTGAAAAATTGAACTTGCGAATTATAATTCCGAAAGTGATGTCGAATTTCATACCACAGATATTATTACTTTTCCTGCCAAGAAGAGAAGTAAAAGTTTTATAAGCCAGACAAATGTGGATGCGCGTCACATAAGAAGTCTCTCAAAGAAAAAGAGAAAACCGAGAGATGTATTTTCGTAAAAGTTTAGCATGATGGATGTCACCAGAAACTTAGCTCTTATGGGAGTTAAAAATTCACCAGCAGCGGAACAAAGTAAATAGATGTTCAGCTGGAAAGTTGTTGATATTTTATATTTGGGTATCTAGTATCAATAGAATTTCACTATAGTTTATTTTTATGAACGAGAGAGTAATTAGCATAATTTTAACTGGTAGCTCCGACCACTCCATGGGCGTGCTCAAGATTAATTGAAAAATTACTTTGAATAATTGTAAAAAAAAAAATGAATTATTTCAGTGTTATAAAGTGTTATGTGTATGTAAACAAAAGTGACCTCTTTTATCACACACTATATTAGAACTGACTGGCCTACATTAAAAAGGGTTTTAAAAAATTCACATTTTTTTTAATTTTTAAAAATTACAAAAGAGAAAAAGAGTTTTTAAAACCGTCTAAGGTATGTTAAATAGATGAATAAAAATATTAATATAAAACTTACAGCTACTTGTTACAAATCCAAATCAGATTCAGAAGATGAACTTTCAGAACCAAAATTTATAATAACTGGCTCGATCATTTTATCAGTAATATTGTCCAGCTTCCACATTTTTTCCTCTTCTTTAATAGTGTGATTTACTGCCTTTTCCCAGTTTTCAGGTTTTACATTATTTACGGCCTCCAAAAACAACTGTTTAACATCATGAATTTTAAAAGTGGTATTTCTTCTTGAAACTTCACTCTTTATCTGTGCCCATACCAGTTCAATCGGGTTTAATTCACAATGATATGGTGGGGATCTAAGTACTGTCATTCCACGATTTTTGGCAATTTCATCAATTTCGTATTTTTTAAATTTTTCTTTATGAAGGGCACACAACGAATAAAGTTCCTTTCTTATAGATCCGGGATGGTACGTAATATTTCTTGAACTCAGCCAATTCTGCAAGTCTTTTTTTAACCACTTGGTTGTGGGCAGTCCTTCTATAAGTCTGGAGTGATAACTTGCATTATCCATTACTATTACACAGTTCTTAGGCAGAAGATCTATCATTTGTTCGAACCATTCTTGAAAGACATCAGCGTTCATGTCTTCATGGTAGTCACCGGTACGAGTTGATTCAAAAGTTAATAAACCACCTTCAACAAAACCGTCTGAACTGCCAATGTGTACTATTATCAGCCTGCGTCCCTTTCCTGATGGTGGGTTTAAACCAGTAGGTAAGTTATTTACAAAAGCGTGCCTTTGACTTGTAACAGTTTCATCCTGCCAAAATTTATTTGGTGTATGTCCCTCGTTGATCCATGTTTCATCAAGATAAAATATTTTTCTTTTTTGGTTTCTCATTTCCTTTATGGTTCTTAGAAAATGTCTTCTCCATATGACAATATCGCTTCTTTCTAATAAAATAGACTTTCTGGGATTCTTTTTCCAGCGGAAGCCTATTTCTTTTAAAAGTTTCCATAACGTACTTCGACTCATTTCTGGGTAATCCTTATCATCTCGAACTGAGACAAGAACTTTATCCAATGTTGGAAATTCTTGTCTAAAGAAGAATTCATGCACTTTCCGTCGAAGTCCTTCTTTAAAATGATATTCTATTTGAAATTTTGGTTTCCCTGGAGCATTACGTGGCATTTGAAAACTACCACATTTCTCTTCTTTAATAACTCTGTAAATCGTAGATTTCCCAACACCAAGTGCTAACTAACTAACTCAACGGTCTCATCAACACTTTCACATAAACGTTTGTCTGTAAATGATTTAAAACAATTAAATATTAATGTTTTTTCATTAACTGTTAGAGGACCAATTTTTCGGCGTTTACACGGCACTTCCAAATTTTCCATAACACTAGTATACACAATAAACTGCACCTTGCAACTGAAGTACCTACTTTTAGTGAACTGTTAAGAATTTTGAATACGCCACTTGGACCTTCCTATATACAAAATGGAAAAACCCACTATCACATTTTCTGTGGAATAAGTTTAGAAGGTAATTATCTAGTCAATTACTGTCGTAGATTCCTGGAATTAAAGAATTAAATGTTTGATTGTTGAAACCCCTACTTCGTGGAATGCACTCATTTCAGATAAAATAAAACGTTTTATTTTATCTAAAGAATTAAACTTTAGTTTGCAAATAGGCAAAGAATTAAACTTTATTTTGCAAATAGATAAAATAAAACGTTTTATTTTATCTAAAGAATTAAACTTTTATTTTGCAAATAGGTAGGTACTTATTAAACTTTTATTGGTTATATATCACCAATAAAATAAACATCTTACATTTCTTGCAAATTCATTAGTACCTGTTAACCTCCATCACTCCGACACTGGCAACCTTATTTAGGGATTAGTAACCCTCACAACTATTGTATTCTATTCTGCTCCAACCTTTATACCTGGTGGTCATACTCAATTTAAAATTGTTTTCCTATATACTTCTGTAAACTTGTTGACAAATATCTGTTTTTCATTGAGTCACCCGTATCAACAGTTTAGGGATTTGCATACATAATTTATTGTTTTGTTACTCTCTCATACATAAAAATACACTATAGTAATAATAGTATCAATTACTATTGTTATATCGAAATTTAAATTCCCTTGTTTTTATGTTTAATAATCCCTTGCTTTTAACTATATTATTTTAAAAAGGAAAGTTTTTCTCGTAAAAAAAGTCATAATATACCTCTAAAATATAATTTGCGAGTAACGATAATATCTATAAATCTCATTGTTAATGTTCTAATTAAATACATGGTATTAAAAAGAGATATTCAAATATTTCCTGTTTTTTTTGTTCATGTCTTTTATAAAATGTATTTTAATATTGAACACCGTAGCTCAAATTAAGAGTTGAAGATTTTTTTATTCACAATATTTGCATAATATGTCATTGTTAGTGCGCCACTGAATGGCTATTCTCCGATTTGTTGAAGATCCCAAAGCATAAACTAATGGACAAAAGGAAACGCTTCATTATTTATGAAGTCGCAAATAAGACACTTACGTGATTAGGGTCTTTCGGGTTTAATTTTTTTCCCGCACTTTCATTCGCGTCAACGACCCTCTCATTTTTTTTTGTTTTACGACTTACTGATTCGAAATAGATTAGTATCGTTCTTGATTGTTTAGTCTGTTTGTTTGTGTGTACGGTTCTTGTTTGTTTTTATCTTTGGTTGACATATTGTTTGCTAGTGTCTAAGAGTGATATATTTTTCAAACGGATTTTTTAGGCATTATGTGGATTATATTTTATATAATTTGTTAATGAAGTGAATCCACAGTGAAATTGTTCTTCCAAATAAACTAATAATATTTGTCATAGGTTTTCAAATCTTTGAATGTGAAGACAAGTTACTTAAAGTTACTTAAAGGTTTTGATAAATCATTTTTTTAGTTTTAAAATTACCTTACGTATAAAAAATCTGTTTAAATCCTAATCCACAGTCCAGTATTTTTTTTATCAGTGTTAATTGGCATCAAGGTATACTTTAACCAAGGTGAAAAATAATGAATTTCCTACAATGATATTTTAAAAACGTAAACTGTTTATCTTTTGTAATTAAATTTCTTAATTAGATAATTAACTTTCTCCAACTTTAATTTTATTGTAAACAAATTATTTATATTTCAAAATTCAAGCTATAAAATCTAGAAAATCTAGAATATCCAAAAAGGTAACGACAGAAAAGCTGCGGACTTCGATGACATACGTGTCGAGCAACTAAAGCACTTTGGTCCAACTACAAGAAAGTGGTTTCTCAATTTTTACACTACTTGCATAAACTCATGCAAAATCCTCTAGATCTGGAAAAAAGCCGTGGACCCCTTCCGATCCCTCAACAAATGTGTTTTATACCGAGAGAAACCTATACCGGTCAGGCTCTGCACCATACATAGAATATCGAAGACGGTTTCGAAAGGAAAGCGGTATCAGGTGTCTTCTTTTTTTGACTTGACAGCCGCATGTGATATCGTCAAATACCAAATCATCCTAAAAATAAATTTAAACCATCACAAAAGACTTCTTCCTTACACGACTAATATCAACAACAACGAAGTCGTTGACGAATCTAAAAAACGGTTTGACACAGCGGAGTGTACTCACCTCACTTTTATTATTATATATACTTACCAAAGACCAACCTCTACCCCAAAATACACAAAGCTTCCTATACTCGGACGATCTCACGCTTGCTGCTAAGGCCGATAGCTCACCTATAGCTTTGTAGAGCTAGAAACCCCACTAACTGATGCATTAGCTGACCTCTAATATGTTAAACATAATCAATTGAAACCAAATTCTAATAATATGCATCTCTATGTCTTTCACCTAAAAAAATAGATAAGCCTCGAGACGCATGAAGATAATCTAGTAAGACCATTATGGCCCCACAATGGAACCAGCGCTTCACAACGATATACGTGGATATACTATAGGACCGATCTCTTAATATTTAAGAAGCACTGTCAAAGCACTAACATCAAGGTAGTCGCAAGAAACAACATTATAAGGAAGTTAACTGGAACTTCCTGGAAAGAGACCCACAAATCTTGAGGACAACAGCCCTGGCTCTGTGCTGGTTAATATGCCAGTCCCGCTTGGTTTAGATCCCTCCATGCAAGGGGATATGTCCCTAAAAGAAACATGCTCGATCATAGTGGGATGCTTGCGACCAACACACATGAATTAGGTCCATTTCCTAGTAGGCATCTTCCCGAAGATATAAGGAGAAATGTGCCAACCAACCAAGAAAGACTGGCTTCTACAAACGAAAGCCACCCATATGTTTGCTGGCAACATACACTATCCCATCAGAGAGCATAAAAAATGCCAGGACTAACGCTTGGAAAGAAAAATCTATGCCTCTCTTAAACTAGATGACCCCTAGGGAATTTTACCTCGTGGCCACCATATCGCCTGGACCACCTGGAGGTCCTTGCCCTAAATAGACTCAGATCGGAAGTACGAGTAGCAAGATGTAAATCAAAACTCTTTAAATGGGCATTCCCAACAGCGACGACCCGTGGTGAATGCGCAGAAGAACAAATCACTTCTCATCTGTATCAGTGCAATATATGCCCTAGGAAGTGCACAATGACCTTCCAACAGCCACACCAAATGCGATCCATGCAGCTGGTTTCTGGGCAAACTTGGAATTGTTATTATAATGATCTTAAGACTATTTATTTAACCGTTCTTTAGGAATAAGTCTTGTACCTGTTAATAAATTTAGGTGTTTCACTTTATAAAACAGTCTTCTTCTGTTAGTCATGAATTATCATGCCCCATTTTTCTGTAAATTAAATAAGCACCTATTTTTATATACTTAATCCTTTTGAATTCTTTTTTTTTACAGTGGACTCTATAAACGAATAAAACATAGACATTGCTCGTTTGTAATACCACTAATAAATATTTTGTAAGTTTATTTTTTATTAGCTGTCCATCATAAATAACAATCATTAGGCTTGTAAAACAAAACCATATAAATAGGATAATACTTTGGTGCAATAACATAATGTTATATTTTATATGCCACACCTGTCTCACAAATAGCGCGATAGTCTGTGACTGAAATTTAAAACAGTTTTATTAATACACAGATGAAACGACTTTGACTAGATAAATAAGGATAATAAATTAATTTCTCTGCTACCAAACACATCAATCATATTTTAACCGTCTTGTTAGCAGTAATGCAGGTTGCACTTTTTATAATTATTACCAGAAACTTATATGGTATAGCTTTGGAGGAAGGAATAGGACAAATTACTGCTACAATTTGGGAGTGGATCAATTATAATGCAAAAAACACGTGTCAAATAAATTTGAATTTATTATATATATATATATATATATATATATATATATATATATATATATATATATATATATATATATATATATATATATATAATCTATAGAATTTATACACTCTTACACAAGAACGGAGATAGAGATCTGGAAAGATACAGACCAATCAGTCTCCTTAACCATCTTTATAAATTATACACCCGAATAATAACGAACAGATTAGTGACAAAGCTGGATTTTTACCAACCTCGAAAACAAGCGGGTTTCCCCCCTAATTACGGCACAAACGATCACCTGCAGTGCCTAAAAACCCTGATAGAAAAAACTAACGAATATAACCGTCCCTTGGCATTGATATTTGTAGACTTTAAAAAGGCGTTTGATACAGTGGAACTACCGTCCATCTTAAGAGCACTACAAGATTGCAGGGTCGACCACAGATATTGTAATATAGTTAAAAATATATATGAAAATGCCACAACAACCATAAGGCTACATTCAGCAACTAATAAATTAAAGATAAAAAGGGGAGTCAGGCAAGGTGATACCATGTCACCAAAGCTGTTCATTACCGTTCTTGAGTATACATTTAAAAGACTAACATGGCAACAGAAAGGAATATCCATCGATGGAGAAAGATTAAACCATCTACGTTTTGCGGACGATATCGTGCTTCTGTCAGATAATCTGGGAGAGATCAAAGACATGCTCCAAGAACTGAATGACATACTACAAGAAACTGGGCTGGAGATAAATTTCGAGAAAACCAAAATGATGACCAATTTGGTTCCCAGCGAAGAGATACAGATCAATAACAACAAGGTAGAATTAATCGATAAATACACATACTTGGGTCATAAAATTAGAATAACCAGAGACAACCAAATCTGCGAGCTAAATAGACGAATCACGTTGGGATGGGCGGCATATGGAAGGATGAGAGACATTTTTAAAACAAATACCCCAATTCACCTGAAAAGGAAGGCATTTAACCAATGCATCTTACCAGTCTTGACCTACGGAGCAGAGACCCTAACTTTAACGAAAGCTACTGCCGAAAAACTGAGGGTAACATAAAGGCGAATGGAGAGATCAATGCTGGGCCTGACCTTGAAAGATCGCGTGAGAAATGAGGAGATACGCCGACGAACTGGCGTAGACGATATTATACTGCGAATCAATAAACAAAAGTGGAGGTGGGCTGGACATGTTGCTAGAATGGAAGACGGAAGATGGACGAAGAGTATTGGAGTGGAGACCAAGAGCCGACAAGCGAAGTCGAGGCAGACCTCCCACCCGATGGACCGACGACCTAAAGAGAATAGAAACAAACTGGATTGCAGCAGCTAGAGATAGAGAGAAATGGAGACGTTTGGAGGAGGCCTATATCCAACAATGGATGTAAAAATGGGCTGGATGATGATAGAATTTATATGTATATGAACATGAGATGGTGAAAACCATCTGGTGATCATGAGATGGTGTGCTGTGCAAGACGTTCCAAGGTCAAAAATTTATCTATATATGGATGAATTTTTCTTGGACTTTGATACATAAATATATTGTCATGAATAATGACTAGATTACTGATATAAACATTGATTCTTAGGTGACATGTATGACATGTGCGACAAACATAATTAAAATTATTTTAAGAGTACGAGCACAAAGATTCTAAATGATTGTAAAAACAGTTAAGTGCCCATTGCATTTTGTGATTTTTCTGTAAATTTGTAAGTTCTGTAAACATAGATACTTGCAAGTGTACCCACAACATAGCACTTCTGCTATCAAAAATCAGCAACAATTTTGGCACTCTTCTCCCTTTTGGGTCTTTCTCAGCAAATCTTTCGAGCCCAAAGCCTCTTTGGGATTTTCTGCAATTATAACTGTATCATCGACATATCTTAGTTATATACTAATTTACCATTCACTTTTATGCCGTCTTATGCGCCTTCAATTGCGTTTTTGAATACAATCTCAGAGTACATATTTAACAGCATAGGTCTTAGTAAGCAAACTACATTCTACGTTTGTCTGGAACAACTTTGGTTAGTGTGTTAGTAACAAACTGTAACGTTGTTACCTATTGTTCATATAGGTATTGAATGATTCTTTTTGGGAGTCCTGGGAGTCAAATGCTTTAGGTATAATCTATTTTTTTCTGCTAATCTCGGCACTTTTGCAGGACTTTCGGCGCAAAAAAGCATCTCTTGTTCCCAATCCCTCTCAAAAGTCCATTTGTAGTTTGCTCAGATCTTGTTCGCATTTTCTACTTATCCGATTATGTAGAACTTTTCGAAAAAACCTTAGTACTTAACTCATTAGGCAGGCAGATGTCTCTGAAAATTAACTTCATAATAAATTCTAACATCCCTTAATTTATAAATAAGCTTAAAGTAGATATATATGTGTATATTATCTGACTTGACCGGAATTATATTTTTCACCACATAACTTCACATTACAAGTCACAAAAACTCTCACCAGTGAGATAAATTCATCCTGTCCAGCGCTCGGGACAAAAAAGTGGCGAACAAAACGGGTGTAAATTTTCAGAAGCGTCATTTTTTCGCATTCCAAATATCAAACTTCATTGTCTGACAGTTTATTATGATACGATATCATTGTGGAAGCCGATCCAAAATACATAATACGGTAGCCATTATTTACACGAAACGTCATGAAGTGGGGATACAGCAAAACACGCGAATATGATTTTATCAATAGATATAAAAAATATTGAAAAAGCGAAATCAAAGCAACGTTTTTTCTATAGATATTATGTTGTGGATATTATAAATATGATTACACGATATACGCGAATATTGATATTTATAATTAATTTTACCTTTCGATGTAGTGTTTTTAATGAGGGAACTGGAATAAGCCACTAAATGATGGGGTTTATAAAAAAGGGGTATAAATAAGCAGAATTGCTTATAAAGAGGAAGAAGAAGAAGAAGAAGAAGTGTTTACGAGAATCAGTAGCCAGTCACGTGCTCTTTATTTGGCCAGATAATCGCGATGAAGATCTTCTAGAACATTTTTTTGTACTGTGCTTTGTTCTACTAATGTGTCCAAGTTATACCAATATACAGGGATACGATAGTGTGAACAGTATTATTGCTAATTTTAAATTTCGTAGAGTATTGAGTTATCGGTATGACGTGATGTACTTGTAATTGTATGGAACATCATTCTACGGTATATAGCCTTACGAGAATCTTTCGAAAACATTTTTTAATAGTTTAAGTTTTTGCATCGAAAGTACTAAAGAAAAAAACACACTTCTTATTTCTGTTTGATTATTTTGGTTATATAAATGATCATTATGTGCTTCTTATGTCCAATTTAGTCATAATCTTTATTTTCTGCTAATGACATCACTGACACGGTATAATCTGCATATCTGAGGTTACCGATTTTTGGTCTTTTTATTTTGTGATGTCTCTATTTATCTCTGCCTTCTTATTTTTTGAAAACTAGGTCCGAAGACTCAAGAGATAGTGACTAGAATAATTGATTGCATTGATCGGAATACCCATAAAGTCATAACAGCTATTAATAATCGTATTTGAATAAATAAAAATTAATGTATATATACATATATAGACTCAATCTGAAAAAAACATGTGCCATTACTAAAAAAAATTGTAACATATCGTCGTATTAGTGAGATTTATAGTTTATTTGAACAGCTAGCAATATGAAATATAAAAGCATATATTCGATAGTCAATAAATTGCTGTCATTAATTTGTCCTTTGTGAACGCCGTTTGTTTATTTTATTGAAATATGCCTTTTTATATTATCTAATTTTTACTGAAAAAGTTTCATTTCCACTTATGTCAATATACAACTTTTTCGATTAAAAACTGCTAATCACGACAATAACGTTACTTTTGAAATTGCATATTTCACTAAAAATTTATATTATTAATAACAAGTTTTTTAGTTTCCTCGTACAGATGGTCATACAGTGACACATTTTTACAAACTACTTTCGTAAAACAAGTATTGATGTAATTGTAGGATCATGTATATATGTATGCAACCCACTGCAAATGCAACGTTACAAATTTCTGAGGTTATTGACCTGTACAAATCTCCGTTTTTAGCGACACTGAACAGACACTAGCTCTCTCGTGATAATATGGACAGTTCAAATTGCAAATTTAGCAGATTGTACGTTTCTACTTGACCTATTTTGTAAGACTGCTATTCAAAAAAATCATGTGTGTGGAGGACGTTGTTCCGTTGGTATTACCGGGTGGGTTTTATTGTAGTTCCTTAATTCTTGTTATATGCAGTTTATGTTGTTTTGATCATAATTCTTAAACTGCTTTTAATATTTGTTTTCTGACTAAATTAGTTTTGTTTTGATTTCAGGTATGTTAACCAAAATCAGATGCAATTATTTCGTAAGTATAAATAACAGATCTCCTAGTAAAGTTATAAGTTATAAGCTATAAGTTTCCTAAATGAATTTCATTGTTTCAGAAAGTACTATAACATTGCTTGTTTTTTTTTATTTTTCACACATTTTTGCATCATAATATAAGCAATACTTTTTCTCCAATAAACGGAAAGTATATTTTCTTGCAAATATATTAAAGATTGGCTGAGGATGGTTGTTTGTCAACTCCTGGTGGTGGGCTCTTTGCGGGTCGGTCACCCAGGGATTACATATTACACAAAAACAAACGCATGGGATGTTGTTGCATTTCGGATACATCGTTCTCGATGTCTTGTTGAGATAGGTCTTTGCTCACGCCAGTCATTCCTAGATGATAGTTTGTTTGGCGCTTTATGGATGTGTTATTAGATTGTATGTATTCGAAGACATTATCGAACATATTACAAGGCAAAAATGGAGACGGGCAGGACATGTTGCAAGAATGAAAGACGACAGTTGGACAAAAAAATTGCTTGAGTGGAGACCACGGGCTGACAAGCGAAGCCGAGGAAGACCCCCAACGCGATGGACCGACGACCTCAAAATAATCGTGACCAATTGGATAGCAGATACGCAGAACAGAAGCAGATGGAAAAGTCTAGGAGGCCTATGTTCAACAATGGACAACTAATGGACTCAGGGCTGATTGATGATGAATGATTAGATTGTGGGTGAATTAGCGTGAGGGACTGGAAATAAAAACGTCAAAATCAAATGTAAAATGTAACTGTCATTCCTATCAAGTGTGATTTTAATCCCATAAAGATACAATAATAAACTTCTGTAATTACAGCTTTTTGGTCATTAAGAAACATTCAGTCATATTTTTATAGAGCGTGCCTTCTTTTGTAGTTGACAAAACAAAAAAAGTACACTATTACTATTTAGTAGTTTATTTTAAGTATTGGACTGTTTAATTGTAATTCCTCATTAATCATCTATAAATATGTTTTCACTACTTCACTTGTAATATTTTCAATTTCAACTCTATTCAGTAAATGAAAATGTGAAATGCATTTACTTCTAAGCTTATCTAAGTTTATGATATTTTGTTTTGTAACAATATAATAACTATCCTCAGAAAGTTGGGACCCAATGTGTAACAATAAAACTACAACTAACTTTGGAAGCCAATTGTTTAAGGCTTGGTCTAGCTCTGTCTCTCAGGTGTTAGTTTGTTCTGTCTTAAATGCAAATCTAAATAATAAGTTTGGATAGGACAAATAATAGAGAATAGTACCTAATCATATTTTTTATTATACATAAATGACATGAAATTTTAATATTAATAATAAAACTCAAATCAAATTCTGCCTAGAGCCGTACAAAAATTTAAAAATGATACTTATGACATTATTGTTGAATGTGTTGTTGGATCACTTGTCGAACATTGTTGGCTTCAGATATTGGCGTCACATATTTCATCTCCAGGGGACATGAGATTATCGAAGTAAATTATTCTCATATTCGAAGATCAGAGGTCACACGTGTCATGGAGACGGTACGTCCTTGACCTCCAAGCTACACACAACCCTCACCAATTGCAAGCATAATGTTGGAGAGGCTTTATTTCTTTTTTTTTTGATCTTAGGTACCCTGGAAAATGTGACATCCGATAGGATTTCTGCGGTGATGCCGTTTAGTAGGAAGTGCTTCCTCCTAAGTTTACCTTTCTTTTTGTGAAACCTCTTAAATTGCCCCTTCTCTTAATGTGTTGTTTTTTAGCCTTCGTCACTAACCCTCCACACTGGGAGTTAGTGTATGCCGAACGATCGGCTTACTTAAACTTGGTTTAAACTTATACCGTAAAATACTATTTTATTTTTTTTTGTGTTTTATGCGATGCTGATTTTGGCTGTGTTTTTGTGTTTTTGCCTTTTGCGTACCATCGCAAATTAGACCACCAGTGGTACAGGTACCCACATGTTGAGATCCGCTTATCTATATTATCTTATTTGCGATTCGAAAGTTACAAAAATATTTTAACAAATTCTAGTATTTTCCACAGATTAATGATTGTGTTTACATATGCTATAGTGAAATCTATAAATGTGGTTACTTGTTGACCATTGAATACGTTGACTCGGTATACAAGCATATTCAGTTTTGTTTATTTTTAGTTTTTAAAAAACTTACGTCCCTTATTTTTCTTATTTGGTAATTCCTTATAATAATTCTACTCTTTAACTATTTTTTTAGTCGAAGACTTTAAAAATTGTGTTTTACGTCTATATCTATATCAACAGCTAGTATTAATCGGGCGGAAAGGATCTGACGTATAAATCCATTACGGATTTAATGTACACAAAACTGCTTTTCGAATTTGCTGCTATTTCGGTGATATTTGTTTATTGATTCAATTAACAGCAGTTTATACTATCCTCCATATTTATACTCGTTCATTGAACTTGTTTCTAGAGATAATACCACCGTACTAATATGCATAGACGTCTCGTAAAAAAATCGTGGGGTTTGTTGAATATATTATAAAAGTACTCTTATCCTAAACCTATCTCGTTTTATCCTTGATTTATTTGAAAAATATACAATTGGTTTTACTCTAGTTTTCCATTTTTGTTTTTTCGTTTTTGACCGATTATTCATCATTCATTTCTATTTTTCTCCACATATATATGACATTTTGCATAAAGTGATTGATTAGTTTATACCATATTGTTTTTTATCTTAATTCACAATCACCGGGTAAGAAGAAGAGCTAATCTCTTGGGTGCACTATCTGGAAAATTTGGTAATACCGCAACTAATCCTCCTGCACACCTACAAAACCATTTTTAGGCCTATAGTCGAATACAAGGCATGCAACTAGGTGCCAAAATAACACTATCCTGGCAACAGAAAGAAAAGTCCTGAGAAAGTGCACGAGGAAACGTGCACATTATCCGTCAGCATTAATCCAGCCCTCGCTTATATCCCCACAATAGAGGACATAGTCTATTCTCTTAGCAAAAGATGTTTTTCTCACAATAGATAGCTCCAACAACAGAGCTAACGAGACTCTAAAAACTCCTTGCCATCACCTAGGGCATACACTTACCAGGTTCCCCAAGAAAATAGTTCCATTCCCTACAACCAAGCTTCTACACTTTGCTGGTAACAATACTACTGCTACTTATAAAGTCAAGTATAAAATGACTGGTTTTAATCACAACATTTTTCCATGAGTACGTCTGGCTACTTTTACTTTTTGACCTCTCTTTTGGTTATACGTTCTATCTGCTGATTTCAAGTGAGCCTCGAATCTAATATTATACTAAGATACTTTACTTCTCACCAAATTTAGATATGTACAATTTTAGATTTAGAAGACCAAATCCTCCTAAATTTATCGTTCGGCTAAAATTTCATGATTTTGGACTTCTGGGAATTATGTTAAGACCTACATTTGAAGTTCAGTTTCTAACTATAGTCGGAGCCTATTGCATCGTGACCGTAACATTAAATTTACCGTAGGTTAAGATGACCTTTATAGTTACTGTCACTTCTTGCTATACACTTACTTGTTCTTTGTCATTATTGCCTTGTTTAATGCTTGTTGATATCTATTTGAAGCGACCGCCTTTAGTATTATTTATCTCTTGACATTTTTGATGTTCTGACATTTGATTTTTTGTTGTCCTGATTTCAAATGTACAATTAATTTTAGTGTTACAATATATGCCAAAAGTATTTGATGTAAAATCGGTTGTAATATTTCTATCTTTGATTGTGTCTTCTTACAATTTTTTGTATTAAAAAAAATGGGCTGTGTAAAGTGTAAACATCTTAGTTAGTTTAAAGATATAGTCTTTATTATATATAACATGGTGATTTGAGTGTGTAATTTTTTAATATTTTAAATCGTTGGTAAAAATTAAGATTAATAATTAAGTTATTGATGTCAAAGATCTATAGAGATCCAAGAAAAGAAGTAAAACAACATGGTGCAGGATCTTAAATAAAAGTTCTTTGCTTGCGTATCGAGCAGTTACGATGATATTTCAAAATATGTAAATATTGTAGATAAAAAAATAAGAAATTTAAAATTAAAAAATCAAAAATTATTAGGTATAGTTGTAGAGTATGAAAGAAATTTTTGTTAAAAAAAGTCGTACAGAAATAAGTAGTCAACAAAAGCCTTTAACATATACAGAGCACAAAATGGTTGTTCTGCTAATCACCTTCATAGTGGATATCGATAATAATTAAAATTCAATAAAAAAATGGTACACATTTAAAAATTTACCACTCTCCAACAATTATTAATTATAATCTATGGAGAAACAAATATCTGAGCGTAAGAACGCTTTGATGAAATGTATTTTAGGTTGAAGAATGCGTGCACTAGAGTTTCACATCAGCCAAAGTTTCACGTGGACTGGAGAACACATGGATTATAATTGATCACCATGTCATGTCATACCAAGCTGACTGAGAAATACGTATTTACTGCCTCAAAGAGGAACTTAGTCTATTTAGAAAATATTTTCATCATCATAAGTGGTTCTACAATCCGTTGTGGATCTTGGCCTGTTCACAAAGAAGTCGCCACTCCTGTCGATTCCTGGCAACTTCCCTCCATCTTCTGATTCTTAGAATCTGTAGGTCTTTTTCCACATCATCAATCCATCTCATTCGTGGCCGTCCTTTGCTTCTTGTGTCCTCTGGTTTTGAA
This sequence comes from Diabrotica undecimpunctata, assembly GCF_040954645.1. NCBI lineage: Eukaryota > Metazoa > Arthropoda > Insecta > Coleoptera > Chrysomelidae > Diabrotica > Diabrotica undecimpunctata. Next base: position 151,242,079 of record NC_092809.1, read on the forward strand.
AATGTTAATCTCTTTGTATATTCGTGATCTGAAATCCTAGCAATGTGTCCAGCCCATATAAGTCTCTGCACTTTAATGAATTTCACAACATCTGGATCGGTGTATAACTGATATAGTTCAAAGTCGTACTCATTTTCATTAACGGGTTGTGGATCTTTCTAAGGATTTTTCTCTCAAACATACTAAGAAGTCTTTCATCATTTTGAGAAAAGGTCCACGTTTCAGCTCCATGTATCAAAACCGGTCTTACTAATGTCTTGTATATATATTGAGTCTATTACTGGTACTGGAAAGGAAGATACTGCGGACTATATATGCGCCTTGCAAAGAAGAGACAACGCTACATTAAAGCAAACCGAATAAGATGGGCGGGCCACGTACCAAGATCGAGTGACGAAAGACTCCTGAACGCCACATTCTGGGAAAGACCCGATGGCAGAAGGTCAGTTGGTCGCCCAAGAAAGAGATGGAAGGACGCAGTCGCCAGTGATCTACGCAAAATGGGAATACAGCAATGGGAAATAGCTGCTCAGGACCGACAACAATGGAGGGAAATAGTAAACGCAGCCAAGACTCACATAGAGTTGTATAGCCAAATGATGATGATATATTGAGCTTTACTGCACGTTTTATATTTTTTTCTGGAGGCCGTAAAAAGTTATGTTTGCTATTGCTATGCGTCTTTTATTTCGTCGCTTGTCGTGTTTGTTGCGTTTACTAGCGATCCAAGATATGTGAATCCTTTGACTTGCTCAAAGGTATGGCTGTTAATTTGAATTCTTAGGATATTTCGGTTTTTAGAAACCAAGATATATTTGGTTTTTTCCTCGTTTACCACAAGTCCTAATTCACTTGCCGCGTCCGCAAGCCTTGTAAAACACTGCATTATGTCTCTCGTACTTCTGCGAGAATTCGAGAATTTGCGTCGATCTATTAAAAATAGTTTCATTCATTCTAATATTTAATTGTCTGATTGCCTTTTCCAAGGTAATTTTAAAGAGGAAACACGCTAGCGCGTCCCCCCTGTCTTAGACCATTACTAATGTCAAAGAACGTAGAGTTTTCTCCTTCAATTCTAACGCATGAGCTTACGTTTTGCATTGTTAGTTGGTTCAACTTAACTAACTTAGGCGGGATCCCAAAGTCTATCATTGCATTATATAATGCAGTTCTTTTTACACTGTCATAAGCTGCTTTGAAGTCGACGAAGAGATGGTGTGTATCTATATTATATTCATGTGACTTTTCTAGAATCTGTTTTCAAACAATACATTGCCGAAGATTTTGTACGCAGATACTAACAGAGTAATGCCTCTATAGTTCTTACACTCCAGTTTATCACCCTTTTTATGCAACGGTCATATTATTCCCTTTAGCCACTCTTCTGGTATCAATTCATTCTGCCATATAAGTACTATTAGTTGGATTGCTGCAAACAGTTGATCACCACTTTTTTATACATTTCCAAACAGATTTCATCGATTCCTGGGGCTTTATTTTCTTTGAGTTTAAGGATAGCATTTGACACCTGTTCTCTTGTTGGGTCTTCACTATGTAGTTGACGCTGTAGATTTTATTGATTTTCTATATTGTAACCTCCTTTAATATCGTTTATATTTAGATGTTCGCTGAAATGTTGTGCCCATCTGTTAAGAACTGAGTTTTTATCATGTAGTATTTCACTGTTAGTGTCTTTACAAATTTTTAATCGTGCTTTAAATTCTCGATGGCTATTATTTAAGGATTTGTAGTATTTCTTCGTTTTATTTTTATCGAAAGAAAATATTTTGGGGACATTATTAATCAATGGAATAACGACGTATGTCTTCTTTCCTTCACAAAATAAATAGCTCTTTATATAAACATTAAAATATAAATAGAGTAAAATTATATCTTATGAAACAATTTCAGTTATATTGGATATTCAAAAATAATTGGAACATATATCGTATAATGGTGGTTCATACATTTTCTAATCATCTTTCAGTTGATCGGTATCTTTTTTAACTATTTATTTTGGTGCTCCCCTTTTTGTTACTCCAATGGATTTTAGTAGCGTTATCTACTAACCACAGTTTGAAATCAGCTATCTGTTGTTTGCTTTTTCTGCGAAAAATACGACTTTACTAATCTGCCTCATATTTATTTTTAATTTGATAATGTAATCTGTTTAAAAAACTTAATTACCACGATGATACTTTTTATATTCTTTATCTATTACGTTAGGTCAGTTATATATACATGGAGCTTTAAGTTATGAATTTGCTAATTATTTTATAAAACGGGATTGTAGTGAAAATCCTACGGTCAATTATTATTAGTATTATTTTTTGGTTGCATCTCCAAGTGTGACCAATTAGTCCGAAAAATCCGGAACATGACCCGAATTACGAAGTCGAGTCCCCTCGTCCCGGACAAGTCTTCCGGGCTATCCGTATTTTCCATGTTTTGGTAAAATTTTATTTTGAAATATTGAACACACAAATATTGAATCCCTCCAGGCCTATGGCTGAATAGAGAAGAATGGCGGTTAGGAGTCGGAAGGCGTCGGAGAACGCTGTAAACCGATAGTAGTAGTAGAATATTGAACACGTTATTCTTCTAAGAATTTACATCAAATTGAATTAGCGGGACGTAAAAAGTCGACAATTTCTAGAGTGTAATACTAATACCTCAATCCTCTCAATCAATACGGCCTCAATCCTAAACAGATGAGTTGAATTTTTCAATGCAAAATTTAATGGCCATCATATCGAAGAAGCAGATAACACCCTAGCAAATCGAAATGATTGGAATCCTTTCAACCCAAACGAAAGACCACCTACCATCTAAAACGTTGCCCAAGCCATTAAAAAGCTTAAAAATAATAAATCACCAGGAATTGATCCTACTTGATGTCCTACTACAGACACTGCATAAGCTTTTACTTCTTGTTTGGCATAATGAGATCATGCCTTGTGAATGGTCTCAAGGCGTGATATGCCCGTTACATAAAAAAGGTCACCAGCTCCAGTGTGACAACTATAGAGGTATAACCCTGTTAACAACTGCTTACAAAATACTAGCAAATATTCTCTACGAAAGGCTGCAGGTTTACACAGTGGGCATAGTTGGTAAATATCAAGCTGGATTCACTCCAGAAAAATCAACAATTGACCAGATTCATTCAATAAGACAGATTCTCGAGAAAACATTAGAATTCAATATTGAAACCCATCACCTATTCGTCGACTTCAAGGCCGCATACGACAGTGTCAAGAGAACAGTGCTATACCAATCAATGCATGAGTTTGGTATACCAGAGAAACTTATCCGACTAACGAGAATGACAATGTCTAACTTAGAATACAGGGAGAGAATTCTAGATCCTTTGAGATAAAGGATGGACTCAGACGAGGGGATGCTCTGGCTTGCCTCCTATTTAATATTGCCTTAGAAAAGGCAGTCCGAGATACACGAATTAGGGACGGCGGTACTATTTACAATATATCGATACAAGTCTTAGCATATGCTGATGACATTGACATAATAGGGCGTAGCAAGCGAGATGTTGAGCAATATCTCCTAGAATTGGAAACAGTGGCGATACAGGTCGGTCTAGTCATCAACGAAGAAAAAATCAAGTACATGTTGGTTACAAAGGATCCGATAGCAAATGAGGAACGAGAAACAGTCTTTGGAAGTCATACCTTTGGACGTGTTGACAACTTCACATACCTTGGGTCGCTATTGATTGCTACCAATAAAACAAGCGAAGAAATCAAAAGACGAATAAATCTTATAAATAGGGCATACTATGGACTCCAAAAGCATTTCCACTCAAGAAACATTCAAAGAAGAACTAAAATTATTATATACAAAACATTGCTGAGGCCGGTCCTCACATATGGAGCAGAAACATGGACTCTAACGCAGAAAGATGAAAAACTATTGGGAATATTTGAGCGTAAAATACTCCGCAAATTATTTGGAGCTATAAACGACCAAGGGCAGTGGCACAGAAGATATAATTTTGAATTGTATCAGCTCTTTGATGAGCCATATGTCATAACGTTCATTAAAACACAGCGACTTAGATGGGCTGGACACATAATACGAATGCCAGAAAATACGATTGCGAAAAAGCTAACTACAGGAACACCTGGAGGAAGAAGAAGCAAAGGCCGACCGCGAATTAGGTGGTTAGATGGAGTTGAAACCGACTTACGGATATTAAAAATCAGAAGATGGCAACATGTTGCCAGAAACCGAACAGAATGGCGACGAATCTTAGAGCAGGCCAAGATCCACAGAGGATAGTCGAGCCAAAGATGATGATGATGAATACTAATACCTACCACATCCAAAACGCGTGCATTATATATCGTGGTCTTATAGTTCTAACGAAAACTCAAACTCTGGACTTTTTTTCGATTCTGTATTTTAATTATTGTCTTCTGAGAAGACGATTCAAAAACAATAACAATTGATATATAGTTTATACGTATACACTCATGAATCAATTGTCCAAGGCATGTCGCATGCAACTATATTTTTATGATTACTCGATTTCGATTGTGGATAAATGTATATAATATATATATATATATATATATATATATATATATGTATGTATATATATATATATATATATATATATATATATATATATATATATATATATATATATATATAGTGGCTTCAGCACACTTGAGTTCTATCTAAGAATATGATCCACCACTGGCGCTAGCATTCATAGACTTCAAAAAGGCATTTGACTCCGTATACCCAAGAGCAGTCATAGAAGCTCTTGTCGACCAAGGAGTAGATACACCATATGTCGAAACGCTAGCAAATATATACAAAGAGGCCACAGCTAGAGTAAGCATATATGAAAATACCCCATAATTTCCCACTCAGAAAGGAGTCAGACAAGGAGACACCATATCCCCTAAGCTCTTCACTGCAACCTTAGGAAATATCTTCCGGAAATTAGACTGGAACAACCAAGGTCTATGAAAAAACCATCTTAGATTCGCTGATGACATCATTCTAATTGCTAGAAGTCCTGAAGAATTAAAACTACAAATTAATGACCTTAATACAGCCAGCAATGAGGTAGGCCTAAAAATGAACCTAGCAAAGACTAAAATAATGTGCAATGATCTGATCGCCAACGTGGAAATAAAAATTAATGAAACCTCGCTAGAAGTAGTAGACGAATCATATACCTGGGACAGCTCATACATAAATCGGGATCACTACTTCCGGAAATCAACAGACTAATAAAACAAGCGTGGTCAGCATTTGGACGAAATTCCATAGTCTTCAAGTCCAAAATCCCACTATACCTCAAGAAGAGAGTATTTGATCAATGCATATTACCCGTCTTGACATATGGATGTGAAACTTGGATATTAGAGAGAGAAATAACGTCGAAACTCCAAGTAACTCAAAGAGCAATGGAAAGATGGGATAACAAAGAGGGATCGTAAAAGAATTGAATGGATACGGAGGCAAACCCAGGTGACTGATGTAATCCAAAGAATAAAATCCCTGAAATGGCAATGGGCAGGACATATGGCAAGAAGAACAGACAACAGATGGACCACTAGAACAACTATGTGGTACCCCAGGAACGCTAAGAGACCAAAGAGGCGCCCGAATCTCAGATGGGGTTATGATATAAGAAAATTAACAGGAACAACGTTTGACATAAAGATTGTTACATTATGCATTTCCCAATCGAGAATAGTAGTCAAAAGACAATGTAAAGAAACAAAAAAAAAACAGATTGACATATTTAATAATATTTACTATAGACAAAAAAATTTCCAATGATAATATTATTTTGTTTTTAATATATTTGCCTACAAATAAGTTGTTGTTTGTTCTAAAAGCTGGTGTTATTCCTATCTTTTTATGTGTTTGGTTATTTTTGTTGTTATTTTTGCCTGTATATGTAATCGAGCAGAATTATATAATAAATTTTGTGGAAGTTTTGAAAACAAAGTTTTCAGTGTTTTATTGTTATGTTATAAATATGTTAATACCACCATAATTACTTAACCATTTATTGTGTGGTTTACGTCCGTAACAACTATGTTGTACTTTTTAACTTCATTTACTATTTAATACCATAACTCTCTACAACTTTTTCATTTTTTGCTACTTTATTGGATAAAAGCCCAGACAACCGCTAAAGGTAAACTAAATTTACGAGGCACGCACAGCTTGCTGGTCATATTTTCCAAACCACACACATTTATAAACGTTAGTCTCCCCACACAATATATAGGTACAGAGAAAAAGCCAACACGAACTTCTAATGAATATGCGCTTACAGGCAAATTAATTTCAGAACATTCATGTGAAAATTGTAAATCAAAGAATGAAGTTTTTTTAAGCAAAAATTACAGAAATAAATCGAAAATTGTAACGATATATTTTGCCTACCATAGGGGCATTACTATTAGGGGTAGAAAATTAGGGGAAGAAACTACTGGGGGTGGAGAAGGGCAAGCAAAATAAACGCTACTTGTGCGAACGGGCACTCAGGGGTTAGTTGGAGAGCTGGGGTCGTGGATAAGTAAAAGACAAGGGGGTTTGGATTGGGGCAACTACAGAAAAATGAAATAAAAGGTCATAAATCTCTTGGGACAAACAAAAACAAAACGAAACAGGAAACACCTCAAGAAATTTAATATAGGGCGCCACTTGAGGTGCCTAATTATACCTATTACAACCAGCTAGTTGTAACTGTAGATAATTATCAGAAATGCAAAACATTCAAAATCTTTTTTAAATTAAACTCAAAAAGGGTTAGTTAAAAAAAAATAAACAGATGTTAGAAACAAAATTTAACATTTATTTTTGTGTCACCACAAACAGTTACAAAACATAGAGAACATAAAAACACTATATTAATAGTCACAATTAAAAAAAATACAGAAAAAACTTACAATTGTTAATGGGCGACAATTTGTAGCAGAAATAAATTATTTACAAATCAAAAAAATATCTTTTCAAGTGAAACTATGCATAGTGGTTAACCTTCTTTAAAAAACAAAAAGAAAATCTCAAATATGATTAGGTATTTACCAAATGTCAAAAATAGTGCTAACTGTCATATGTTAATACTAAATCTTAAAACAAAACTGAACAAATAAAATGACAGCTAAAAGTCAAACCATAAAATTTACAACTTTAAATATTACAATTTTTTTTGTATGAAAGCAATTATTACGTTTATTTAAAAAATGTCTGCTTTACTTTTTGATTTCAATTAACACATATACGAGGGGATTCCAATAAATTTCAAATGCTACAAAATTAGTAGCTAACATCCATAGCTATCGGTCCCGGCAATCTTTTTTAAAGGGTTATATGAATTTTTTCAATTTTAGTAATTTATATACAAAATATTTTAACTAATACAATATAATAAAAAACTACTTCTACATCAGTTATAAAAATGATCGACTTATTCATCTTTACAGTTATATCCTTTATAGTTAACATTAATGTTAAGAACGTCTACAGAAAAAAATTGAGCAAGCCAAAATTTCTTAATGTTGCGTGCTTTCCTCTTTTCATCTTGCAGTTTGGCAATGATACTATACCTTATTTAGAAAGTATTTTAAAGTCTTTGTTTAATTCCGCAGTAACATATTTTGCCAAAGCATATGCTTTTTCTGCTGTAATCGCAGCAGCTTATTTATTTGATTAATTATTGTAGTAAGTACAATTGATCGACATTGTCTGCTGATTGTACATCTGTATCAAAAAGTGTCTCTTTATACCATCAAAATTTAGTTTTTCCTGTTCAATTTTTATACTAGACACAGAGTAATGATTGGGCGATTAACAAGTGATTCGGAAATATTGCGAGATATGAAAGTTACAATATCTGGGACACGTAATAAGGGACAGTGATATGAAATGCTAAAATTGATAATATAGGGAAAGATAATAGGAGGAAGGAGTGTAGGAAAAAGGACAGTGTCATGGTTGAAAAATTTAAGAGACATGCACAAGCTGTACAACATTTTTTGATATAACTTGAATTCTCTATCGATTTCGCGAGTTTAAATATTTTCACTTTTTAAAATTTTTTTTTTTTTGACATGTTTTTTATGCGCATTTCAAATTTCATATATATATATATATATATATATATATATATATATATATATATATATATATATATATATATATATATATATATATATATATATATATATATATATATATATATATTCTCTAAGATTAAACTTACAATTGCGAGGAAATATGGATTATTATGGAAAATGAACCGTTTGTGTTAAACTATATTATTATTATTACATTTAATTAACAATCAGACATAAAACAAACAGAATAGTAATTTTAAATTTAATGTTGACTATATCCCATGGAAATTAAAATACAGTGCACTGTTTTGTTTTAGTATTTAATAATAATTTCCATTATGTAGCCGCCAATTTGACGACTAATCCTAATAATTTTATTTAAAATAAAATCTCTACTGTTAGTAACCATTGTGAAAATCGTATAACAACTTCCTTTGATCATTCCTAATGCCTACAGAGCAGTGAGATACCTTCTATGTAAAGAAAAAAGATACAAAAATAAAGAAAATTATTATTGAAGATAGCGGAAGTGATCATTACGAAAAGTGATAGACAAAATTTTGAATATAAAATAACCAGTAGATAGTAGGAATTTTATTTAGCCTATGACTATTTAATACACAACATATTACACTTTAACATCTAAATCGATTAAATATTTAATCCAGTAGGTCTCCACCACATTTTCTCAAAAGGTCTTTATTCGTCACTTATGCTTTGTCTCTGGGTGCCACAGTCGTGTTTGGTACAAATTTACGTCTTTCATTTATGAAGGGAGTCTGTGCAATTTCCATATACCGTTTGTATACCATTGAAGATTGACCGTGATTTTCGGAGAAAGTCAAAACTTGTTGATATGAGCAGGCGTCAGCGAGGTTTCGAAGGTATATGGCCTTATTAGATCCCAGCACAGGCACCAGAAAATTATTTTCAATTTCTAATTTAACTGGGCCATTACCGTTCGTCAGAGAAGCAAAGTCGTCCGTCCCAGCTATCTAAGTAGTCGTTAAGACTTAAAATCTGAGCCAGGTTGCACGAATGATAGATTTACAATAAGCGTATTGACAGCACTAAGACCTGTTATTACAACAACAGTAAGCAACAAAAAAACTGGCAGCTATTTTGTTAATGTACAGTTGAGCATTTCAGATATTAGAGGTATATGGAGCTGACTATAGCATTTATAATTTTTATGTTAGTGTCATTTGGGGATAGTATTCAGCTATGGAGTAAGCAAGTCCAAGAGTTGAATATCTGAATGTAGCTGCTGATGATGCCCATGTTTTCCCACAGAGTTCCTGTATGGCGTTGCAGACTTTTAACTTTGCTACGGTATTCTTCAGATATCTCTTAAATGAGAGTTACTTAACCAGCCTTTCAAGATCATCTGTTATGATATCCTCGTAATTTTTTTGGATAGAAGAGTTTTGAGCTGCAAGTGCCTAGTCGTCTTCATAACCAAATTATTTACACTTAGTAAGAGGCATATCAACTTTTTACATACTAAACAGAAGCGGTACAAGTAGGGAGAGCTGAGAATAGCCGTAGTTCTTTTGCTTGCTTACTGTATTTCATGTGGTTGAATGAAACTTTCTGCTGCCCAGCATGTTATTTTGCCCAGCGGTAGTTTTGATGCGGAATATTTTGGTAAACATAGTTTAGACTAACTTTCCAAACCATCTCATATTTAGCTATTAAATCAATTAATAGATTGATAGATAGAAGAAAATGCGTGGTCGATGAAACACAGAAAAAAATAAATAAATTATAGAATAATAGTGAAGATACACATCGAACTAAAAATGTGTGGTTAAGTAACATAATTATATATCATTGAGACAGCATTATGCTACGAATTAAAACATTGCGAATAATTGTAATATGTCTAATTAATATCTATTTAGATGATAATTATTTAAGAAGTCACCGTGTAGATTGTGTATTGCAGTGAGTATTTGTTTTAAACATTGTACCATGGATTTTGTTTACATGAGCATTAATTTTATTGGAAGTCGGCAATTGTTTATAACATGTATACTCGTCTGGGTTTACATCTCGCATGATGAGTTCATCTCCAAGGCCAAGAAATTACAAACATAACTGCATTTACTCCATATTGCAACTGTTACTGTAATATTATAATATATATATATATATATATATATATATATATATATATATATATATATATATATATATATACTAGAAATTGTGATCATTACGATTAAATTTTTTAAAAATTCTATTAATATTCTCTAGACTTTACCGAAAATTATGAAGATTAGAAATTGAAAATGTTTAGTTTCAAATGTGATGACTGTGCGATGACAATAAAAACACTGAAAACTGTTGTTTTCAAAACTTCCACAAAATTTATTTTAAGTTATTATCACTATAACTGATTCGGCAGAGTGCCTTTCTCAAGTGATCTTTTTTTGTTACGTGTTTACACTTATATAGTCTTTAAGTGAATAGGTCGAGGAGGGGAGAACTTTTTGTCTCAAGTTAGTCATTCAAAGTACTTCGTTTTTTCTCTGATGGTGGAAATACTAACTTCAGCGCTTTCTTACGTACTTCATAATTTAAAATCTTGTTTATTGTTTTTTCCTTGTACCCATTGTTTACTGCTATTTTCTTTCTGAAAGTTGTTTTTGGGGTAGGTTTATGAAATACGGAGAACTCATGTTTGTTTTTTAAGTCTGATAATTTTTAAATCTAGAAAATTGATTGATTGATTTTGTTCTGTTTCTATTTTAAATTCAATATGACTATGGAGTGAATTAATATACGATAAACAATGGTAAAGTCGCCTGTTAGTTCCTGTAAAACATATCAGTACATCATCTACGTATCTCCACCAACATAAAAACTGTTTGAATACGAGATTTTTTGAAATCTTTGTTTCTAGATGATCCATAAAAATATCTGATCCCACTTAGCTCATAGGATAACCCCATTATAAGTCCTGTACTGTCATTCGTATATATTTGATTATTCAATTCAAAGTAGTCCTGGTTTATGTAAATTTCGAAACGACGTAAAATTTCAGACGTAATGATTGGAACACAAGTTTCTGTAGGAGCAATACTAGGAACAAGATTTTTTACGTCAAATGAAATTATTAGGTAATTGAAAATGCTGTATTTTATTAACTAGTTCTATTGTATTTTTTAAGGTAAATTTATGTGAAAATTTAGTGTGTTTTAAAATAATCTCTAACAGTTTGTTTGAAGATAGTTGATAGATTAGCTAGGAAATTGTCAAAAAGTTTAGAATATTTTAAGAAATTACTTCAAAAAATAAACTTGACAAAAATCTAAAAATTTTCAGATGTCAATATTTACTTTTTACTATTTTTTCTTTATCCCGTCCACCTGTATATTCTCTCAACAAAATTCTAAATAAATTGAAACCGACTTCTACTAACATCCTCGTTTCGCCAATTATTGCCAAAAAGTCCAAAAACGACCAAAGCAACAAAGAAACACATTGTACACATGTGTATACAAAAGATTATATGAAAAAACGTATAAACACACACTAAATTGGGTGTATTTCGACGGATTGCATTCACGTTTAATCCGCTTTGAAGTCATTGACTCCTTTTTAGTATTACAAGACATAACAAGCTTTTTTGCTTTTGTTTTTTAATTTTGGATGTTGGTTTAAAAAAGCGAGTACCATGAGGGACATTATTTACTGAATCGTTAATACAAGTAGAGCTGGAATTATTTATATTCTCTTACTAATTTGAAAAAACACCTTTTTTAAATAAACACAATTGATTTGTTGTTTGTATTACTTGTTTTTCTCCAACAATGTACAATGGGTTACATAAATTAAACAAAATACTAAAATAATTCTCCAAGTCTGTTGGATATTTTTACAATTGACGAGTGAAAATTAGAAAGAGCCAAAGTGCCAAAAACAAAGTTTGAACACAATTTAGAGATAACAGTGAAATATTCAAAACCATTACTGACAAAAACATTATTTTTTACATAATATATTTAACAAAACATATTAAATCTCTCAGAAAAAATCTTAACGCAAAAGGAACTTTCTATACTAACTTAAAAAATATTTTAAAGAAGCAGACTAGAAAAGGCTTAGTGAAAGATATTTAAGTTGGTATTTTACGAGATACGTTTTAGGGAGGGGAAATTCTCCCCTCTTTAGGAAATAGATGAGGATAGATGAGGCCAAAGAACTTTTAAATTAGCTCCACCTTTCCTCGCTAGAAGGGGGATTGAAAATAAATATATCTAAAACCCAGATGATGACAAATCTTGTAGTCAGCGAAGATATATGCGTAGGAACAAGATCCATAGACCAGGTAATGGCCTATAAATACCTAGGTCATGAGATTCGCATAGGAAAAGATAATTAAACCGTTGAGCTTCTCCTTCGTATAAGACAGACTTGGACAGCCTTCGGCAAGCTGAACCATATTTTCAAATCGTCTGATATACCAGTATGCCTTAAAAGAAAAACGTTTAATCAGTGAGTTTTGTCAGTGTTGTAACTTACGGTGCGGAAACGTTGACCATGACAAGGAGAACAGTTCAAAAGATCCGTGTGTGTCAAAGGGCGATGGAGCGTGCTATGTTGGGCGTTTCACTACGAGACAAGATCCCAAATCGCCAGCTACGACAACGAACAGGAGTGGCTGATGCAGTATAGAGAGTAGCAACACTGAAATGGAACTGGGCAGGTCACGTGGCTCGAATGACATAATAGATGGACAACGCGGATACTGGAATGGAGACCAAGAGATGATGCCTACCGAAGCTCGTTCACCAACACGTTGGACTGACGATCTAAAACGTTGTCATAGGAATTAGATGCAAGAGGCACAAGATCGAAATAGATGGAAAATTAGGAGGAAGATCTATGTTCAGCAGTGGATAAGCGAAGATTAAATGATTTTAAGGAGCTTTCCTGATTTTTTTAAGCATCTTCTTCAATCTAAAGTAGCTGTTTGTAGAAAAGTTGGTGTTCTGGAGACTGTAGATATGGAATCATGCTTCGAAGAGACGTCTCTTTATTTTTAGATACTCTTCTCTCTGGTGTCAGTTTAACCAAATCAGCTTGTCTTCGTTCAACTAAAGCTTTCTCTTTCTTTTAGACGTTAACCTGTACCGGTTGTTGAAGATCAGAAAACGATTTTTTTATCTTAACAAGTGCAAGATTCTCTGCTTCGATAGCTATATATGTAGCTTTGCTGACATTTAGTAACGTTAATGTGTTCATCTGCTGCTCGTTTTAGGTCCCAAAATCGATAACTTGCCATGTCAACACTATTAAAAAGTGGGGAATATCTTGCGGACTGCATGAAGGTCTGAATGTACATAAGTACAACTTGCGTTTTTCGATCAATGCAAAGTCTCGATCACATGGCATAAAGCTGTAACCGCTTACAAGAAACGTTTGCTAAGAAGTGTGAAAACGCCTTAGCTATCAAAAATATCAATGTAAATAGTAAAATTCGATTGTCATTTTGCCCCTGCAGTTATCACACCATATTACCAAGTGTTTCTTAAGATTCATACCGCGATTAACTATCTGGAAAAGACCTGACGTAATTTAGTTGCTTTCAGGAGAAGCTACTACCTAATGCCGCATACACATAAAGGCTTTAATTGTAAGATATTTTAGAGAGATAGAACAACGAACGCAGTGATGGAACAAACATGACTTGCTAGAGATCCATATATACACAACACTTTGTGCTTCTGGGATCTTGAGAGTCGATGGTATCTTACTTATAAAACAATGCTCTAGCTCTCTTGACCATACGGTGATGAATTTTTAATTGAGATGTGGCAGAAGCACTCGACCCATCCTTGGTTTTAATTTATGAAAGAAGTTTGTCACCTGTACTGCACATATTTAACTCGTGGTCGTGGAAAGACAGGCTGGGAAAACCATTGATGAACACAGACCTATGAAACTTCTAGATATCTGTTAAATCTGGATGCATTTTCAAAAATGCTTTGAACAATCTGTGATTGTTCAAATCATCGATAATGTACTCATTTGCAGATTTAGCTCTTTAATAATGACCAACATCAGTGTTTATCTTGGTTTTAGATTACCATCTATTAAACTTCTTTGTGTTGTTTGTTTTAGTACTAACTAGACTGTTTTGGTACTAACATTAGCCTGTCTTGTATTTAGCACCTCGTTTTTAAGATGCGTGGATCTCATTGAGCGATTTCATAAGCTCTGAAGAATTAAAAAGCCGTCGTCTGCTGCAGTTGTACACGTTTTCTTCCCTGAATCAGTCATCTTCTGTAATTTCCTGTTGCGCGACACTTTGATTTTGATACAGTAGATTGGGTTACATGGAGGCGCCTTGCAATATCTTTCTATATATACCCCTCATTCGATAGAGGTACAATTTATACAACTTCATTGCAGTGTCTGACTGGTGGGATTTAAAAATGGAACAAATGTAAACAGAATCCGATTTAGGTTTTGTCAGCGTTACATGAAACTCTTACACCCTCAACCAAGATTAGAATTTTACGAAAATATCAACAAAATACTCAATTTAAAATAAATTAACGAAAGTTGAAACTAAATCATATGTCATATGTCAAAATCCTTGCACCGCTTACGAAATAAATTGTATCGTTGTAAATAATAAGTTGAGACATATTTCGTAATTATTTTAAGTTATGGTATCATTACATGAATATTCCATAGTTTTTCCATGAGTGTATAATAATAAGTATTTATAATAAAATTGCAATTAATAGCATACCAAAAGCATTTATTAAATTCGAACAAAAATTTCAACTTAACAAGTTTTTCGAAAGTTTCTTAATATTATAATATAACAAACATTTTTGATTCAAATCATTAATTAACTCCACTTTTTGTAATGCTCAAACCAGAAAATTTTTTATCACTTGAAATTATTCTTTGTTTTCGTAGTATAAAAATAAAATCTCGTATAATAGCCGAATTTCGTTTCAAAGAAATATTCCCAAAATTGTTTTTCTGATTTGAAAATTTATATTTTAGCAAGAAATAACATAAGATCCTATTCGTTGAAATTTCTTTTAAAATATTGAGCATCTAAAACACCATTAGAAACGTTGAGAAAACAGATAACAAAGAAAACTGTTAGCATAAAATATCTCAGCAAAAAAAGCCATTTGGAACTGATAAACCATATACAAACTGCCATCATCATAAATAGTTCTTTAATCGTTCAACCAGTTTTTTCCCCTGCGTCTCTTTTAAAGTGACTTTTATCACTCTGGCGACTTATTCGATATTTTCCACGTTTTTTTGCAAAGTTTTTTGTCCATTAGCTAATGTATTTTCTTGTGTTATTGATTGAAAGTTGTCAACAAGTCCAAGATCTCTTTAATCTCCGGCATCCTCTCCAGACTTCTGGAGAGGCTATGAGATCGTAGCCTGGAGTATTCCCGTTCAACTCCGCTGTTTGATTGTTCACTGTCAGTGGCGGAGTAAGGAGTGGGTGAATTGTTTTTTTAATATTTTTTGAATCATTTTTAACAACTGATTTTTTTTTCATTACACAATGGACCTCTCTAAAACCTTTGTATATAAATTTATAATTTAGAGATTAGAATATCTTTATATCCTACATGCAAGAAAAAAAAAACGTTTTGTTGTTTATTGTCGTCTAGATCTAATTGTCGTAATAATATAGATTTAAACATAAAATCTTCGCAAAATATTATACCTATCTGTTTTATTGCCTAATGTTGGATATTAGCCTTTTCCAATGTTCTTTATCCTTCTGTGTTTCTTGATAACGTCATTCACTTTGGGAATGCTTATTTTTTAAGGTCCTATATTCATCACATTTTTTGGCTTTCATTATCCCACAAGTACGCAAATTCATTGCCTAAACCTCATAATTATGTACGACACATTAAGAAGACATTACATTAGTAATGAATAAGATGTTACCAGTAAACGTGTAAACCATATATATCTCGCCATTTATCTATGCCCTGCCATTCTTCGTCTTGTAAGTCTCGTCTACTTCATACCTCCAGGATCTGTCTCTTGTTCTCCCTCCCATGGGACTCCAATCTGTAATTTTCCACTTACCCCCACTTTTATCTGTTTTTTGAGGTGGCCACACCAATTTAGTCTTTTTTCTTCTAGATATGTACATTTTTATGATTCACCCCATTCCCCTTTTAATTTCCTCGTTTCTAATTTTATCCATTTTTATCTCTGCAACTCCCCATTCAATATTCCATTTCGGTGGTCATAACTTTATTTCGTTTTTTTTTGTTTAGTGTCCACATTTCTGCCCCATTAAGTCGTAATGTTCCATTTCGAGAAACTATGAATCCTAAGTATTTGTCTGTGCCTTTTATATACCGGTCCTCGTGTACTTTAAGGTTTTTTACTGCTTCTTCTGTGTTTGCTATGTTTTCTGAAAATTTCTTTCTAGACTATTCATCGAGTACTCTTCTTCCAATTTTCTTACCATCTTGTGCCAAGACCACCTGAGGTCTTTAAAGTCTTTTAAAATGTAATGTGTAAAAATGGTTATCTCTTACTGGGACCCTCATTTCTTCAAATTTCCTCTTTCAAGATTTAAGAGTCTATTCTAAAAATGTTTTAAAAAGCGTTGATGATGTGAATAATGATCCTAAAGTGTTTTTATGTTTCCCTGTAAGAGCACCTGCTACAATTAGGTCTTAAGTTATTCTTATTTACTCAATTTGTTTTTGTATTCTACTCCAGCAGTGAAAGACTCCGTTTACAGTCTCGGTTCCTTCTCTTTGTCCTTGTTCTCCGCCCTGGGATGCTCAAGGTTCCGTATCTAAATTTTTTTGGATGTTTCTTCTTCTTACACTGGTTGAGATTTAAGACTAGGTTCTTTAAACCTTTCTTAGAATTTCCCCTCCCCCTCCCCTCACTTGTCCTTTATTTTTCGTTCACCTTTTTAGCTTATTTCATTCATTTAAGTTTGATATATGTTACAGGATGCAAAATCCTGTGTCCATAACCCTCTTTTAGAGGATTTATTGTCAACCGCTAATTCTGCAACAGACGCTGTTGGCAGCCCCCCACTCTGGGTCAAAGCTGCCACAGGTTGTATGTTGTGGTTGTATACCATGGCAGGTATTATTTCATTCTCCACATCCTACGTGTATCTGGGAGGCATTCCTAGATTTGCCACCTGGGGACGCGTTCTCGGGATTACAGGCTCACACGAAGGAAACCTTCAAACTGCAAGCACTAGATAGTTGTTGACATACATTTCTATCCTTTTCACGGTAAAAATATTTTTTTCTCAAACTGCCAGTTTGATATCACATGTCATATATCTTTGCCAATGCAAAATTTTAATTAAATTAATATTAAAAATCAAGATAAAACTAAATAAAACAAAATTAAGATGGACATGGATAATGTACTATTATTGCGTTTGCACCGCCAAATACAAGCAAGTAAAGGCATCTAAAGAGAAGACGAAAAATTGTACTGGTTTATGTAGGTAAAACATGAAGAACTACGAGGGATTTTGCCCACCGATCGCATAGATGAACTACGATTAAAAAAAATACGAATGAAAAAAGCCAAAGAAAATTACTACCTGGAACAAGTTTAATGATAGAATTAGTTAAATTATTAAAAAATAGAAAGAACCGACCTTTAAAGAGTAAGTTTCGTGTGAGAGAGAAGGCTAATGGCATATTAATACAGGTATGTATTGTAGCCGTATACAGAGGCAATACAGGTAGATATTTGTATAGATAAGAACAGAAACGAAAAGGAAAAATTAAATTTTAGAAAAAAATAGCCACAGTCAATGAATGTTCCGCTACTGCAAAATTTTAAGAATACGAGAAAATAATATAAAGGCAATTTTATTTGCCTCCTTTAAGGGTATATTTTTATTGTTTTATTTTGATACGTACACAATAAACTGCATTATGCATGATTGCTTATAAAAGCGTTTGATGACGGTTTTATTATTCCTTTAGTATTAAGGATATGAAATTTATGAGCTACCAAAACCTCATAAAAGAAACAATGAGCAAAAATATAGGGTTTATTAATACCATACTTTACGTAATAACTATCTTCATTAAATTTTAATTATTATGTGTATTGTATATATTAGACCAATATAGACGTTATTTTCTATTAAATACTGTTTCTGATAGAGAGAAACTAGAGTTACGTCTCAGGACCAGTAACACCAGTTGGGAGTTTACTTTGCCATGAAGTGAATCTACTTAAAATTTTAACATCCTGCATAATTATCAGCAACCATGTAATTTAATACCAATTAAATAACATTTAAAGTGTTTTTTAGTAACATCTATATCTAGTAACAGGGCTGAAGATGAAATATTTAGTCCGAAAACAGTGTGTGATTTAGCCCGTAAGGGTTCGTTTAAAAAATATACCTTTTATAAAGGATTTGTTAATACAATTTTTTATACTGCTTATGAATTATTGTTTTAGATGAATAATAAATAAAATATATGTAAAGTATCATCTCTTCCTCTCATAAGATGCGTCAGTTTACTTGTCTAATTTTTTCAATAGCATTTTATTAAAATAACACAGCAGCTAAATGATTATAACGTGCCTTCCTTTTTGAAATGTAAAGATTATCTCTCAGAAAGTATAATCCAACAAGCTTACCTGAAATTTAAGAACACTCAGAAAATGATTTGGGTAAACATAATCCCACCACTTTACCAAATTTATTTTTGTAAAACCCATCTGAAGTTAGGACACCGTGAAATTTTATCCGGGCTTGAGTTAAAAGAAAATGCATACAAATAATTCCCCGTTGCCGTTTGCGAAAATTCTCTATTTTACGATCAAGAAAAAGAGTGGAATCCCGGATCTCAGGGGTGCCGAGAAGATCTGATCCTGAGTTAATTTTTGGAGGTGGTGACTTGTGAACGACTGGATTACAAAAAGCTGCTTAAAAACTTCTGCACGGGTCACGGATTCTAAACGGATATTTGCAGAGGTGTATTTTAAGAAAAGTTTATTTAGATTGTAGACATCAATCGGCCCTTTCTGATTCCTAACCCTTTGTCAACTTCTATTTTTGTTACTGCCCTCAAATAATTTAATGTTTTACTTTGTTATTTAGTTTTTTAAGGTTACTTAATTTTATTTATTTTGGTATAGTAACACAAAACTTAAAATATTTTGTTCAAATGTCAAAACTGTCCTCTAGGGAAATGAACCTTAAAAGACAGACGAAATACTCGCGAAGACAGTTAAGATATTCATTACCAAATGCCTGAGTATATGCATTTTCTGCACAAAGATTAGTAACATAGACCTTTGGATACTTGAAGTGGAAAAGACCATCGTAAGAAGGAAATGGAAGTGGTCAGAACACACGTTCAGAAAACTAAAAAAAAGAAGTACACAAATGCATTTTTTAAGCTCAAGATTGTGTATGGGCGTAAAAAGAAGGTACTCGTAGTCTACTCTTACCCAGATCATGGATCAACGACTTCTTCCATTGCGCTACATCCAATGTTGGGTCCTATTCGGCTTGCTAAATCGCGACGTGAGCCTCTCGTTTCGCCTCCCATTTGCTTCGATTTCCCTATCGCTACATAGAAACAGCCGTTCTCTTTCAACGCATTAGAACACGCAGAAGAACAAACCGATAATCACCCACAAAGCCACAGCTGTTAACAGTCCTGTAAGTACATCCTACCAGCAGCAAACTAATTTTATCCATGCGCACTATGTGTCTCCCATAAGCCGATATTTCAACCTCAACACACCATATCTCCTGCACATTCAAAAACCACTCCTCTATTTCTTTCCTGAAATGGTCTCTGAGGTCGCTAGCAAATGGGAAGAGAATAATACCCTCTCTACCTTACGGTCCATAACCCCGTCATACTCCAGGTTCCACATCGTCGTACCAAAGGAGCTTTCTTAGGCAACACAGCCGTTATATTCACACCACAATCTCCTTCAACCATTACCTTTTTCTCTGAGAAATAATCCGAGAGTATATTACTCAAATACTTGTCATTGCCTTGTCAAGGGATTTATCACTCAGATAACTCTCCCTCTCCGAGTCTACAAATCTTCATTACCGCATCCACCGTACATTTTTTTTAATTGCCGTATTGCCAGATTCCAGTAAGAGCCTGAGAAGGTATTCATGAATTCTGGCAGGCAACGGTGGGGTAAATCTTTTTTGGACAAGCAAGACACCCTGGCATCTTTCGGCCGAGTAGGACACTAAGCCAGAAGATCCCAGGGTAGTGCCGGACTAATCGTGTTTCGGCTAAAACCTTAAACACCGTTCCAGAGAGGTGGTCTTGCCACTCAATAAACAAAATAAAACTAAAAACTTATAAATAATCATACTTATTACCGTAAATCAGAAAATATTTCAGACGTTAGGCCATAAACTAATAAAAAATATGAACCATAAATTTCATATCCCTGGTTTAATTTCCTCCTCTGTCCTCCTGCTCCCTTTTCTGCATCACCCCAGAAATCAGACAGTATACTTCTCTCTATTCTTTCTCTCCTCTAAACATTTTGTTTACTATGTTTCTTTCATACAGCACGAAACCCATTCGCCTCTCGAAATCCCCCCTCTCATTTGCCCATCTCTGTTTGTACCCCACAAACACTACAGTCTGCCGAGGCAGATTTGCCTATTCTATTTGTGAAGGTGCTAAAACTACCATGTCCGGTCAGAAACTGCATCAGGAAGTAGTCTAGTTTCCTGAATTTACATTCCCACTACGGCCTCAGATCGGGAATAAGCTCCTCCACGTTACCTTTCTGCTATCATTCCATTCTCTCTGCCACTCTACTATCGTTCTTTCTCTCTCATTCTGATCTATATTTCCATCCATCCTCCTCGCTAGCTCTTTGCACAACAAAACGATCGATGATCAATGATCGAACTACACGATCACCGCTCCAATGACATATAGAGCCTCATTTGAAACCGTCCTATATGCGCCAGATACCCTTAGGAGCATGCGTCTTTACGAAGTCTCCATCAGCTTAGCGTATTTCGCAGTATTGTCACCAATTAAATTCTTCTTCTTCTTTTTATGTAGACATGACTCGTGTCTGTTTTTCAATGTGGTGTGTTTTCGTGGTCTTCCTATTGGGAAAATGTCCCTTGCCGTCTTTACTACTCTATTTTATGTCATTCGACCTATATGATCATTCCATTCTACTCTTCTATTTTCTTACCCAGTCCTTGATGTTCTCCACCTTGCATCTACGTCGTATATCTGTACTTCTAGATCTGTCTCATAGTGTTTTACCATCTTTTTCTTTATGTGCCGTCTTCTACCGAAGGTTGGCGACCATCAAACAATACGTTTCTCTGTTTTGTGCCGCATGTATTATGTTTCTGGTATTTGAAACCATTCTCTCAAGTTTCTCAGCCATGATTTTTTCTTTCTGCCCAAACCTCTTCTACCTTTAATCTTTCCTTCCACGATAAGCTGTAGTAGACTGTATTTATCATTACGGAACACATGGCCCAGGTATGACGCTTTTCTTTTTTTAACAGTGGTTAACAATTCCACCTCTTTACCCATTCGTCTTAATACCTCTGTGTTCTTCACTCTGTCTGTCCAAGGTATTCTCAGTATGCATCGATACAGTCACATTTCTAGAGCCGCTAACTTCTTTATAGTTGCTGCTGTTAGGCGTCCACCCTTCGCTTTTAGGTTAACGCTTAGGTGGCGGTTGCTTAAGAGATTTCTCGTTTTGATGAATTTGGATCTTGCTATTTCAATTCGGATCTTAATCTCTACGTCTGGGTCCCACTTATCATTTACTGTATATCCCAGATATTTAAATCGGTGTACTCTTTCAATACGTTCGGCTTCAATATTCAGGTCGATATTTTGAATGTTCTTTTTACTGATCACCATAAATTTAGTTTTATTTCCATTGATCTTCAGTCCAAATTGGTTTTACCATCATATTTTAGAAATTAAATTACGGGTTCCAATATTAGCGTCATTAAAGATAAAAAACTGCACTTTTTTTTAAATAAATGTTTTATTAAAGTTACTTAAAAAAATTAGAAAGTTTTTGCTATTACTTCAACTTTATTGTTTTACCAACTAAATATTTTCGTAGAAAAGAACGCCTTTTTAGAAGAAAGTTAAATGTTTATTGACTTACGAATGGGGTTTCAGAAAATTCATCACTACATGCAAACTATTTAAGCCTCTTATCCAAATTAGTCGTTATAATGTTGGTCTAAATTTGAAATATAATTTTCATACGTATCTGGCATAAGTAAATTAATTAATGTCTTCAATTTTATCTATCTAAATATGAAATTGCGTAGGTACTTCTTATTTTCGAGTGACCCTTTAAATGTTTTAATAATTGTATATAAAAATATAATTTAAAGACCTCTAAAAAATGTTAAAATCCTACATTCATGATGATAGTATGACATCTTGATGTCTGTGTATATGTTTCTGATATTTTGCTATATTTGTTAATTTTTAACTTGATATAATTTTTTAAAGTTAAACTTAATTTCAAATATTTGAAAATATCAAATAAATATTTAAATTCATAAAAAAATTCTTTTAAAATAGTCCAGAACTGATTAAAGTTCATTGATAAAAAGTTTTATCTTTTGTGAAGTACAATACGTTTGTCGAAAATCCATCTTAATATCAAATTTCCAATCCGAAAACCTCCAAAATACAACTGTTCAAAAATGTGCTCTTTTTTACCCTATTCTTCGGATTAATTAAAGGTTTTTTACATAATCCTTTGACAATGGCCCCAACAAGTACGAAGAGGCGAAAGGCATCAGCGAGAATTCAGACAGTAATCAAATTCTGACTCCGTCGTAATCCTGTACATAAAGCCTGTGCGTCGTGTTGTTGCCTTGCGTTATTATACGGATTAGTATTTTGATACTATTGTACTCCTAGATTTGTTTAATGGTATTTTCGGTGACGACCGACAAAGAATTCTCATTTGTTTATTATGCAGTGTCCTTAAACCGTATCATAGTTCATTTATTATAGTTACAATACATGCTATCAAAAGGTATTTTGGGTCCGACTGGATGGAAAACGTTTTTGAAGATAATTTTAATCCGTTTGAATATAAATTTTTTTAAAATTTTAACAGTAATATACCATCATAATCAGAAGGTTTTACTTCATTGTAAGTTTTTTAAACTATGATATATAGCCAACTACTGGGATTTTTTCTTTTAGTTTATATAAATATGGTTAATTTATTCACACAAAATTTATATTTACTTACTAGCTCAGCCGACGGCAAGACCCATTTTAGAGTGATAGAGTGAGTACTTGGTTCTAGCCACACTTCAGTCATATGTATTTCCAAATTTTAAACGTTGTTTAAAATTTTAAATTACCTCGGCATCTTTGAATTTAAATTCGCGAGCAAATATGGTCGACCACTGGAAAATTAATGTGATGTGAGAGATATGCTCTCTACTGGAAGGAGGTAAAATGTTAGAAAGCAGATGATGAATATCTCAAAACAAATTTAATAATAATATTAAGGATTTTACAAGGTTTGAGAACAAATTCCTTCACGAGAGTATTTTTATTACATTAGTAACATCAAAAACACAATAAAATAATTTTTTTTTTATAAAAAAAATAATAAAGTTTTTCTTGTTCCGAGCTGGTATTCATCAATCAAATATCTTTATTGGCAATCAATAGTATCCGATAATCCTAAATATATGAAAGAACATGGTAAGGTACAGATTCAATTATGTATTCAACTTTTACAAATAAGATTATCATAGTAAAAGGTTTCAAAACAACAATAAAACTAAAGTGAGGAAATTGCATATGATAAAATTATAAAATATGATAAAATATAAGATTGTTAGTCCCAAGTAGAAGACATCTATCATACAAAACCTGTTATGCGTCAATGGAATCTAAGAACCGAAAGATGTAACATTGTCGAAGGAATCACTAAAATAAAGTGGAACTTGGTTGACCATGTGGCAAGAATGAATAATGACAAGTACACGAACACGTTGGTAGCATTTAATACTAAAAAAATAATGAATAAGCTGGTGGAATAAGCCCATTTATACACAGGGTAGATGATTTGACATTAATGAGAATAAACCAGATCCAAGCATATCAGAACAGAACTAAAAGGCTACTTATAAGGGAGTACTGTATTGCAAGTGGATGTAACACAACAGTGGATGCAACAAAACAGTGGATGCAACATGCTTGGAAAGCATTTTCCATGCTGGAAAGCATTTTCCATGCAACACGCTGTCCTGTTTCATGGAGACATAAGGCATGTAATTATTTTATGATAAATAGAGAGATAGATAGTTTATTTGACTATAAGTTACAACAAGGTTTATAACAAGTCAAAAGTAAAATTATAATTATTAAATATTACAAAATGGAACAATACAATTAAAAATATTTAAAACATTAAAATACATATAAAACGTAAAATATAGACATCATAATAGTATTTAAATAATATTGAATTTGGTTATGTTGAAGCTTGGGCATTTACAGATACACTCTCGTAATATTCACTTAATATATAAGGACACATGGTCACTAGGTACTCTTTAACTTGTTTTTTAAAAGCTGTAGTTGAATTAATATTTTTACATTTTTGAGGAAGTTGATTATACAGTAGTAAACCACAGACAGTAGATGACTTCCTACTTATTTTTAAATGTCGATAGGGTACTACAAAATGTCTCTTATTTCTTGTGTTGTGTGAGTGAATATCACTTACATAAAAAAGTTCTGTTATTTTTATGAATTAGTATCAACAATTCCATACACTGTTAATATATTCTTCTTCTTCCTACTTTATAAATGGGTTTAATGCCTGTTTTACTTCGGTTTTTAGCCTCAATTGACGTTGTCTGACCATCTTTTCCTCGGTCGTCCCAATGATCTTCTTCCATTTGGCGATTTGTCTCTTGCTATTCGTACTATTCTATTTTCTGCCATTCTTTCGATGTGTTGATACCATTCCACTTTTTTTCTTTTGGTCCACGCGTTTATTTCCTCTATACCACATCTCGCTCGTATTTGTTCACTTCTTACTCTGTCTCTTATGGTTTGTTATTTTTCGTAAGACTTTCATTTCTGTTGTTTCCAGTAGTCTTTGTGTTTTCGCCGTATCTGCTCTTGTTTCCGCTGTGTACGTCATTATCGGTCTTATTGTTGATTTATATATCCTGCTTTTCGTTTCCGTTGTGAGGTATTTGTTTTTCCAGATTGTGTTTTTGAGACATCCTGCTGCTCTGTTTGCCATGTTCACTTGTTTTTGTACTTCTTCCACTTTTCCGTAGCTTGACAGTTTCATTCTCAAGTATTCAGTTTCCATCACTTGTTCTATTATTTTGTTATTTACGACTAGTTTACATCGTCTCGGTTCCGCTGATATCACTATCGTTTTAGTTTTCTCTGTTAAGAATATATTTAAATCTCTAAATAGGTTTTTAAAAGACCAACCACGCGGAACACCTGCAATATATTTCACAATACCTTGAAAACGTTTTTTATACTAGGAGAGCCACCTCAGACAGTTATACTGTAACTCATTGTCGATTGTACTTCAGCAAAATAAAGAATACGAAGGTGTTGCAGACTATGTATTTTACCTAAATTTCTTAATTGATGACATTTAGAATTGAGTTTTTTACATACATTCCAACAATGAGTTTTAAAAGATAAATGAGAGCCGAAAGTCACTCCCAAAAACTTTATCACTACAATTCAAAATACCCCCACCATTGATGGAAATACTTAGATCAGGTTTAGTACAATTTGCACGGGATGTAATGATAAAAATTTAGTTTTGTAAACATTGAACAGGAGTGACTGATTACTGGACTAATCAGAGAAGGTCTTTAGTGAGTTTATTATTTTATCTTGTAAAAAATTTATGTCTTTATCGCGATATAGCATTGTTGAGTCATCCGCATAAACTGATACAAATGCATCAGACATTACATATGGTAGTTCATTATTACTTATACAAAATAAATAATATCCGGCCCAATATGGAGCCCTGTGGTACTCCATTAACAAAAAATGGAAGTTGGATTTTCACTGTTTTCAATTGAGATTAAAATTTCCTCATAGAAACTGTTAATGACTGTGGAAGTAGAAAATTTATTTCGAAATCCATGTTGATGCTTTGTGATAATTTGGTTGATATCTAAAAATGATAAAAGTTCATACTCAGTTCACTTCCCAAAGAAATTACAATTGATTCGTTTTAGTTAAGTTTCGTTTAGTGTATATAATTAAATTTAGACATTTCCATTGAAATAAATAAGAATTGACTTATTATTTTGCATACAAAACTTGCTTTTGAAAATATATTGTTTTTATGCAGTTTATTTGGCGCCTTCACCATAATCTACAAAATAAAAAAAATGGTGAATGCAGAGATAATGTGAATGGGTTAAATGTTTTGGGGTAATTTATTTTCAGAACTGGTGTGCCTACCGAAATATAACTTTACACAGTTGGGAATTTGTGTGGGAAGCAGAAATAGTTAAATATATCTAATTAAAATGAAAGCTTGCTTTGATATATTTTCTACAAAAAGTATTTTTCCATTCACATAAAATTGAAAGATCCACGAGCTTCTTTACCAAGAGTTTTAGTATCTTGTATAGGAGACACTTCGCTAATATTTTCTCGCGCAAGGTTCCTGTTGCTCGGTATTCACATTTTGTAAATGAAGTAATAAATCTCTGCTGGTGAATAAATACCCATTGGCTTGCAGGTTCAGAAAATAACATGTCAAGTACTACTCTTAATCCTAAGGTCAAATTTGGTTTGGTCAAACTTCCAAGTTTTTGGAAGTAATCCTATATGGTCAGTATAAAAGTTAAAATTATAACACTGCTACATTCGAAAAAATCACAAAATTTCTACGTATAAATTGCTTCAATGAGTTATGTACATATTATTTCACAATCATTTTTTCATCTCCATTTTTGCCTTGTAATATGTTCGTCTACGCCGGTTCGTCTACGAACCTTCTCGTTTCTTATTATATTTCTTAAGCTTATTCCAATCATTGATCTCTCCATCTTTCGTTGTGTGTTCTCATAACAGACAACTTAGGAGAAGCCAGAGTTATGCTACAACAACTACAGCAAGTAACCCAGAAAGTCGGTTTAAAAATAAACTATCGAAAAACAAAAATGATGACCAATCTCGTCCCCAATGAGCTAATAGAAATCGAAAAGTCGCCCATAGAACTTGTGGAAAAATATGTATATTTGGGTCACGAAATAAGGTTAACGCGAGATAACCAAACATGCGAGCTACTCAGAAGAATAAGTCTGGGTTGGGCTGCATTCGGAAAAATGAGAGACGTATTTAAAACAAATATACCGATCCATTTAAAAAGAAAAGCTTTTAACCAGTGCGTTCTACCAGTCCTCACATACGGAGCAGAAACCTTAACTCTCACAAAAACATCAGCCGAAAAATTGAGAAGAGCACAACGAAAGATGGAAATATTAGTTGCTGCGGAATAATTTCTTCCAAATATAAATCTTTTATGCAAATCGCAATAAACAATGAAATTTAAAAAAATGCATGAACATAGTTTACAATATACACTACTCGAAAGAAATAATCCTATAAACGATAAAAAAGAGACGATATTTTTTTTATTGAAAGGATATTGGAAACATAATACAAAAAAAATTATAATTTAGTTTACTACGAAATTACTAAATAGAGTAATTTTATTATTTATTTTTTTTTTATATTTTAAAAAATTTAATCTGTCTATTAAGTATCTGCATATGTTAAGTATCTTTTAGAATGTATGATTTTGTAGTAGTTTTCAATAATTAAAAAAGTCTTTTGGTAACGTATAAAATTTAGAAAAAAACCAGTTTGACAACTTTGTAAAGACCTTCTTTTGTCATTGATTATATAGAATCAAGCTAATGATAAAATACTAGCTTAAACGATAAATAAGCATTGTATTGTTTTTACACTAAAGCTTATTTTGGGCGTAGTATAAATATCTGTCCTGAACATTCATTCACACACGTTTTAAAGTACGAAACACAATTATAATTTATTTCTTTTTAACAATAAAAACTTTTAGACCAATCGGCTACGTTCACACTTCCATTCATTTTGGATCGTAAAATATGAAACAATCAGACACATCCGTAAGAATTTTACGAGTGAGTCTCAAACGTCTACTTCATCCACAGCTGAACTGCTATATAAGTAGAAGTAAGGATCTCTTTTATTCCTGTCACACCTGAAACAGCTCAGTCGTCATTTGTCGGTAGACTATTCCTGTTTTATACGTTTAAACTTTATCGTCGACAATAAAATGGCTTCGTATATCTTGAAAATTAATTGTTAAAAGTACAACAAAAACGAGATTAGTGCATTCTTTATAATCATCACAAAAGAAATAAAAGTTTTGCTGTAATGTTAGAAACGTTTTAGAAATTTTTTAATGTTCGTATACTGATAGGACGTACAGTGAAATATTTTCGTCGAAATTTCGAACTAAAGTAAGTTCCCTTGGCGTTGGCGATTATTATGGTGAGGCCCTTCCTTGCCTTGAGCTATTCTAAAGAGTTGTTCTGCTCTGAAGAGGCTTTATCTTTACCAATTCCTCTTCATGCTTCGATTTTTCGTTTCTTAATCAGTAGGAGAATATTTCCAGATTTGACGTTATCAATTAATTCACGAGCCGCGTCCACTCTTCTATTATCTGCTATTATTTGTTTGCATAGTCGTCTGCGGTAGTTTGAGTTTTCGTCTATATAACCACATCTCAAAAGCCTTTAAGCAATTAAAAGTGGTTATTTTCAAGGTCCATGCTTTTTTGACATCGTCTAAGAGAACTGACTATACATAAGATTTGATTATGTGCATTTGACGTTAAAGTTTTAAGTGGTCGTTATAGAAAAGTGACCCTATTTTTAAAAATTTTTTTTATTTGTATTACTCTTTATAGTCGAAAAGTATGATTTTTTACGTCATCAGTGTCTTTTTGTTTTTCCTATGTAGATTTCCCTTAATTAAATTTCTTTCATTCATTGTGTGTTCTATTTTTGTTTTTTTTTTGCTCTTCTTTCACTTTCTCTAGTTATGTCTGGTTCGAGTATGGAATTATCTGTCTCCCTAGTGTCTTAATTTATTCTAAGTTAATTTATTTTTTCTTTTTTATTGTAGTTGTTTAAATTACATAGTTATTGGTGGTCTTCTTATTAGGGTTTTATAGATTTTTTAATAATTTGGGTCGTTGCTCAGTTTTCCGTTTCATATTAGCAGCCTAGTTTCTCCTTATGTCATCAAGTGCCACCAATCACGCACTTCGATGTTCATCGCCCTTCCTTCTGGAACGTATAATTAAATTTAATTGGTTGAGAAATGAAAAGGTTTCATATAAAAGTTAATTTATCTTTAAATATGGGACATTTTCGGATCTCAAGTCAGTAGTGTCAGTAGTGTCTAACTCATGGTTTTACCCGTGTAGGGTAGCTCCCTAGAGCACTTTGCTCGAAGGGCTCTGTTTCTTTCTAAGACTCTGAAGCTGAGTTTTTTTCTTCTTAGAAAGAATGTGTTTTATTTCAACCACCAAATAAAACCACAATGGCATTGTCTCTTCAAGACAATGCCACAATAAGAGCGTACCGGCTAACTACGCAATATTACACCATATTGCGCAATAGTTGGACAAATTAATAAACATGGAAACTTGCACCAAGTTGCAATCAGTTTTTCATACGTTTATTAATTACACCGGAGACGACACTTATGATTCCTTCATTTACTTATTCCTTCCCTATTTGTTCAATAGTCACTCCTAAATAAGTGAAAATTGTCATTTTTTTCCTTTTTCATGTACCATGTTCTTTCAGAATATTGGTTACCATCATAGCTATCTTAATTTTATTTACTGACACCCCAAAAAGCATGCTTGTATAACACCATACTAATCTCGCAAGTTCTGCAACCATGAAGTCTTTCTTCGTCCTGGACTGCGTTTGCCTGCTATTTTCCCTTGCATGATATTTTGTAGCAACCTATATTTGGAACCTCTCATTACAAGTCTGAAGTACTCCAGCTTTCTCTTCAGATGCTTTTTATAATCTTGATAATGTTTGCAACATACATAATAGCGAAAAAATCCAGCAGGACTACACAATACCGAAGAAACCAAATGTCCAACGCTGTGATAACTACCAACTTATAAGATTGATCAATCACATTACTAAAGCGTTCACCAAGCTTATTTATACGAGAACATTATGATATGTGAGTTAAATATTGATTGCAGCTTGGCTTTTGGTAAGCACTTGGAACTAGAGCAGCAATTTTCGCTCTCTAGGTGCTTATTCGGCGGTGTAGAGACTTTAAGTTGAGATATGATAGGTAGCGTTTACTTTGATGATTGATTACCCAGGGCAAAATAAGTAAGCAAGATCAAAATTGCCATGACAGAAGAAGAAGACTATGATTTCTGGAATTTTGTCATACCTCTTCCATTATAATATGGATTTTGATCTGTTCTGTCCTTACATACTTTCAGTCTTTTTTAATTAAATTTGAAAAGTTATAGCGTCACCTTTTTATGTATTCTTTTTAATATTACATTTAGGTATTACTATTTGTCTTTATTTGTTCCATTATCCTTACGCATACTTTATTTGTTCCATTATCCTTACGCATAGTTATATTATTTCGTAGTTGATAAGTTTACAGTTTTTTTATTAGTTTTGCTCGTTTTTTACTTCGGGTATTCTGTATCCTTCTGAAATAGCGTTTGTGTGATTTGGTTGTCCTTTGTGTCATATAAAACCTTTTTTTTTAACAGAAAATGTATGTTGTATAGTACTTCTTAATCTCTACAGGGACGTATTTACAACGCTTTTATTCTTTAGTACTCTTATTTAGTCAGGTGTTTACTGTTGTGTTTTTATGTCATAGCGGAATTATCTATTTCTCATCTTTAACTACGTCTTTCTGTTTAAATTTTTTATTTATTCAGTCGACTTTCTGTAAGTGAAACCACTTTTATTGTAGAGTTTTTTTATATTTCAATTACATTCTTTATTATACCATTCCAAATTTTGTTTTTGGTGTTCATTTCCAGTCTTCTTCAACAGCCATTGTTGCAATATTTTTTATTTTTGTCCAATTTTCTTATTTGTCACTTGAAACAATAAAGGTAATTTTTTAAGGTCGTTGCGTATTATCATGTACGTTGCGTTTCCAGCACATAGCGTTTAGTTTCCGAAAAATATAATTTAAATGCTTTTAAATATGAACAACTCACACTGTCCGGAACGTATCGTATCAGACACCTAACGTTTCCGTTCAGTATATTCGAAAACAATATTTTACTGATGCCGACGGCTACGTAACCGGTTGGCATGAATAATGTGAATTAGATATCCGTCTGCCCGGTTTGTACTTCAAACCTTCTTTTTACTACAGTTTTTCTTTTTTCATCGTTAGGTAGAAGAGCAATTGCACATAATTTTTGTCGAGAAAAGCGAGATCATACCTTCACCGAACCAAATTGAAACGTTCTATGTATGAAAATGTGAACGCGCAGTCCGATTGCTGGAGTGGAAACGCTACTTGCCGGAAACTATACGTTCACGATAATATGCCGCGACCTTTATCCTGAAGCAAGAAAAAATAATTAAATCATGAAAGTTCCATCAAGATGGAACACTTACAAATATAATAAACTTGCAAGTCACACGAAAGTATAATCCATTTAATTTAATACTTCATATCCTTTCGTTCATTTAAATTTATTTTCTGATCTCATTGAAGCCTTCTGTATGTAAAGCATCGCTACATCCACTTCACACACTTCTTATTTTTATACAAATATAACTAACATGTGAACCAGCCTACTCCAAATACAAAAAATGTAAAAATACACGTATTTGTTTGTTTTCGCAAAGAATCGACCTTCATTTTTTACATTTTTCACTTTCATACGAACTCTTGTCAATATTGATTTTGTAGTTGTGAGCGTGAAGGGTACGGCTTGTTTTTCAGTTGTCGACTTTTTCTATTTGTGCTCGGTTATTATTTTACAACAAAATTTTTCGAGAGAGTCATTTCCGTCGCGACTGGTCTCTTCTAAAAGTAATTTCGATTGGTGTTGCACCTGAATTGACAAAACATAACCAGTGGAGTACTTAGAATGGTGTATTTTCTTAAAAAAATAATACTCCATTCAAATACAATTAAAACAAATACAATTTTAATTGTTTAAAAATGTGACAATCAAGTTATATAAAGCCTTAGCGACGTGATACGGCAGAGAAACTTCTCCTTCTTCTAGTGCCGTCTCCACTAATGAAGGTTGGCTATAACCATTGTAAATTCGTCTCTACCTTCTGCTTTTCTTAAGACGTCTATGTGTTTAACCTGGTCCAGTCGCTAGTGGTTTTCAGCCACGATATTTGTTGTCTACTAGGACCCCTTTTCCTCCGATTTTACCCTTCATAATCAGCTGCAACAACTCGTACTTATTATTTCTAAGTATGTGCCCCAAGTGTGTTGTCTTTCGCCTTTTAATGGTGGTCAAAAGTTCTCTGCCTCTTCCCATTCTGTGCAACACCATTTCGTTCGTAATATGATCGATTCATGGTATCTTCAAAATTCTACTAAAAAGCCACATCTCAGAAGCTTCCAGTTTTCTCATTAAGTCGACATTAACAGTCCAGGCTTTGACACTATAAAGAAGAATTGAGTGGATATAACATTTCACCATCCGATATCGGATTTGCAGAGTAAGTCTTTGGTTACTCAAAAATTTCCTCATCTTCAAAAAGGCTGCTCTTGATTGCTCTATTCTTGAGCGAATTTATAAGTTCGGATTCAGATCTTCCGTAATACAGACTCCCTAAGTATTTCATTTTGTCCACTTGCTCATCTTCATTTTTTATTTGGATCCTTGTAATGACTTTGTCCCTCTTACTGATAACCATGGTTTTTGTTTTCTTTATGTTAGTTGTTAAACAAAACTGTTCCCCAATATCACAAATTGTGTTTAGTAAAGTCTGCAGGTCTGTCTCACTTTTAGCGATAATGACTGTATCGTCAGCATAACGGATGTTATTTGTATTTTCACCATTTATCTTGATCCATTCTGTACAGTTTTCAAGTGCTTGCGTAAATAACTCTTCGAAATATATATTAAATAGTAATGGTGAAAGTACACAGCCCTGTCTCACTCCTCTACTTATCTGTTGCGCATCCGTGCTATTTCCATCTAATGTTACCACAGCCTGATGGTTCCAATAGAGATTTCTCACTATGTTAATGTCACTTTTGTCGAGTCCTTTTCTCTTTAGACATTTCATAAAAATGTTATGTTTAACTTTGTTAAAAGCTTTCTCGTAGTCTATAAACGCAACGAAAAGATCTTTTTGTTGGTCTCGACATTTTTGGGCAAGAGTTGTGAAACTATACAGAGCTTCCATTGTTCCGAAGCCGTTACGAAACGCAAATTGTCTATTACTCATATCCGCTTTGCACTTTCTGAATATTCTTGCATGTATAATCTTTAAAAATGTTTCTAATAAGTGTGACATTAAGCTGATTAATCTATAGTCATTACAGTGTTTGGGGTTCTTGGTTTTTGGCAGAGGAACAAAGGTCGATAGCAGCCATTCTGTAGGTATCTCACCAGATTTGGATATGTTGTTAAAGAGTATAGTTATTGCACTTAAATTATCTTCGTCGATAAGTTTAATCAGCTCGATATGAACTTCATCTGGCCCAGGGGCTCTGCCAGATTTTGAGTTGTTTATAGCTTGTTGGACTTTAGTTTTTAATATTATTGGAGCTTCCTCGTTATTAATTTGTGTTGGTTCCGTTCTTTTGTCCATGAAAAGATCTTCAATATATTTAGTACATACTTGTTTTATTTCAGTTGGGTTATTAATAGGTTTATTGTTTTTGCCAATTAATCGGTTAGGTGTAATTTAACTTTTTTACGTAAATTATAGATCATGCTTTTTCTGCAATCCTTTCACTTAGATGCATGTTTCCATCATCCACTTTTCCTTAGGCCCTTTTATTTTTTCCTTATTAATTTATGTTTTTCTCTTGTAGTAAAAGTAAAATTTTACGTACACACTGGTTTTGGTCATATCTTACGGGTAAGGAAGGATGGTGCTAATGAAATTAACTTAGGACTGATTAGACGTAGAAGACACAAAACATAGAAATGATAGATCAATACTCAGAGAATCAGAAACTATGCAGTCATAGTAGGAGAAAACGACATCGAGTTGATGAGGATGATTGGCAGTTTAATCAAATCGCAATCGGCAATAAAAGATATTACGAAAAGAAGGCAAATAATACATTGGAAGAAAATTAATTAATGGAAAGGTTACAGAATTTGTTCTGAAAGAACTATGAAGCAAATCAGTTTCAAATGCGTAGGTAAAACCATTCCTTGCAGAGTTTTATTAGAGTCTGAAAGAAAAAAATGTTTGATGACTTTTGGAAGTTGGAAGGTCAGAAAAATGTTTATAAAAAGTATGACGGAGACAAATATAACTTAGAGATCTTGAGGTAGAACAAATGAAACAACTTCTAGACGAAAATTTTCGTTTAAGTTTTGAGTTTGAACAAATCGAAGGTTAGGGATTTTAAAAAGGCTGTGTTAGAAACTTTTGGGATTGGTAAATGGATGATAAATAAATGAATAAAAACAAAAGATAATGATGTGAGAGAAGAAGAGACAGAAAATTCAAATGAAAGGACTAAAAATAAAAAGAAACTAAAGATGCCAATAAGACAATAGGATCTAACTTAGCTCTAAGTTTGTTGAAAGAATTTTGATTCTAAATGCCAATTTATGTTGAATGAATAATATTATCAAGCATCTTTCTCTTCCTTCCTCCTTAGAATCCTTTTGCTCGTCAAAAGCTTCCTTGTACCAATTCTATGTAGAAGACTAGTGCAACAACAAAAATTACAAGCCAATATTTTTATAAAAATTTCACAAAACTTTTGAAGATATTAACTTGTCTCTTTACAGACATTAAAAAGATCAATGTGACCTGTGTAGAGCACACAAGTTACAACATATTACAGATAAAGTGTATAATCAACATTTAACAAAGAAAACGTTAGCTGGGAAGAAAAAACAAAAGACTAAATGAACGAAGAATGTGTGTTCAAAATGGACCTTCAATCTCTATTATTGTGTCCTAAGTCAAATACGTCTACCCTATACTACAAAAGAAAACTTTCAGTTCATAGCCTTTGTACATATGATCTCAAAAACAACTATGACAGTTACTGCTACCTGTGGCATTAATGTGAAGAACAACTTACTGCTAATAAATTTGCAAGCAAATTTAACGTTGTCCGTTAATCTCTATTCATACGTCTTACAGCTTTTTCATTTCCAACATGGTCAGTCCATGGAATTTTTGGAATGCTGTGGAATATCCACATCTCAAAGTTTTCCAGGCGTCCAAAAGAACTAATTGTCAGTATCTAGGCTTCCATACCATATAGTATGATACTGTGTATATAATATTTTATCATCCAGTATCGTAGATCAAGATTTCAGTTCTATTCTACACTTTACTTGTTTTTCTGAGCCTAAGGTCTCATGTTTTTAGCTTCCTAGGTATCTAAACTTTTAGTCAACTTATTACATTCAAAAGTGGTCCAAATCACTCCCAGATATATTATTTCATAAACAGACAGGTAAATGAAGAACTGCAAAGTAACAGTTAGTGAGACTAGAAGCCAACAAAATAGTTACTACTGGACTGAGAGGAATGCAATTAAATCAGTTTAGACAATGATGGAGCAAAGATAAGAGCCCGATATCTAAAGATGTAAATATTCTTGGCTAATTTTATAGACAGGTGCTTAAGAAAGAATAAAAATCAGACTTTTTAGAATAACTTTTTTAAAATAAAGTAGTTTATTTTATACCAAACGGCTAAATATATTGTATCAATTCCCCATAACTTTCTTTTCTTGTGTATGTTAGAGGTCTTACAAAATAACACATTATGGCAACATAAAAAGTGTAATGAACTTCCAATATAATTTAAAAAACATGAAACAAAAATCAAGATGTAATTAGCTAAATAATTACCAAAACGAATGTACAAAGCAATTAATTCTTACTTTCCGATCACTACGCTACTGGAACCCATAACCCTCCCAAGCGATGTCGAGTTGCATTTCATTTCTTTATTTTTATTCCTGTTTGTACCCTTTGTATTGTTTCTAATTTTAAATTTAGAGCTTTTTGGAAGGTTTATGGCCAGACATTCGGCGTATTTCAGTTTGCTTTAGAAATGTCGAATAGCGATTAATTTTGCTTTTATGACCGGTTCTATTATTGTTGGACGAGAATTTAGTTATGCTCCCAAGATTTTATAATTTTCCGTGTATCGAATATTTCAATGGTATGAAACCTACATTTGTTAAATTTATTTAAACATTCAATAAGTTGGTATCTTGTAGACTACACAAGATTGAAAAACTGAGTAATCAATACAACAAGTGATTTATTTACATATTAAACGTGTCTTGTATTGAGTACTGAGAGAAACTTTTAAAAGTGAGCTGCCCACATGCCTAAAGAGAAAGGTATTTGATCAGTGCGTCCTCCCAGTCTTGACGTACGGAGCAGAAACACTTACCTTAACAAAAGCAGCAGCTACCAAACTGAGAGTCACGCAGAGAAGAATAGAGCGGTCCATGTTAGGAATAACTCTGCGAAACAGAATAACCAACGAAGACGTCAGGAGAAGAACCGGAGTGACTGACATCATCGAGAAGAGATAGCCAGACTAAAATGGAGATGGGCAGGACACATAGCCAGACTGACAGATGGGATATGGACAAAGAGGTTATTGGAATGGAGGCCAAGGGAAGACAAGAGAAGCGTCGGTCGACCACCTACAAGATGGACTGACGATTTAAGAAGACTCAATAAAAACTGGATGAGAGCGGCGCAAGATAGACGGGGTTGGAAACATGAGGAAGAGGCCTATTTTCAGCAGTGGACTCTTGAGGCTGGATGATGATGAAACGTGTCTTAACGATAGGCATAAAGATATAAACGCTGTGCTTTTTTTAAGAGTAGTCTTAAGCTAAATACAGTTGAAAGGTAATCATTACAACTGGTTGCAGAGTAAACATAATGAATACACGTGAGGTTTGTTAAGCCTTAATTACTGAAGAACACACCATCGAGATTTCGCTCAAATGTCTAATTATATCACTTAATCTGAATTTTTAAGTTCATCATCGAAAGTAAATTCTAACTTAGTCTTGTTTGTATTTGAAACATCAGTTGGTTAAATTATCACATTTTAGTGATAGTTAAGAAATCGCAAGAGCCCGCGTATTAGATTACTTCGCATTTTCATTATAACTGAACCGTAATTAAACTAAAACACTTCATTTATAATGTCAGGTGTTAATTTAGGAAGATCGGAAAAAGTATGTGAAACATGCGATAGGCGCTGAACATTTCGTATGGAACTTGTGATTGTGGATAAAGACATCTTCTTCTTCTTCTTCAAGTGCCATCTTCGTTCCGAAGGTTGGCGATCATCAGGGCTATACGTATTTTCGAAACTGCTGACCGAAACAATTCGTTGCTGCTACAGCTATACCATTCCCGTAGATTCTTTAGCCAGGAGTTTCATCTTCTTACTATGGACCTTTTTCCTGCTATTTTCCCTTGCATAATTATTCGAAGCAGTTCATATCTTTCGCCTCTTGTAATGTGTCCCAAGTATTGCAGTTTTCGTTTTTTGATCGTAAATATGATTTCCTTTTCTTTATTCATTCTTTTCAAGACCTCGACATTTGTGACTCTCTCGGTCCATGATATTCTCAGGATTCTGCGATACATCCACAGTTCAAATGCCTCTAATTTTTTGGTATCAATCTTTTTCAACGTCCATGACTCCATTTCGTAGAACAGCACAG
The DNA here is from genome assembly GCF_040954645.1 of Diabrotica undecimpunctata. Lineage (NCBI taxonomy): Eukaryota > Metazoa > Arthropoda > Insecta > Coleoptera > Chrysomelidae > Diabrotica > Diabrotica undecimpunctata. The sequence continues at coordinate 151,280,204 of NC_092809.1, forward strand.
AAAGTAGGTAACATCTCATCAGGCGAAGTTTCATTTCAAGGCTCAAATCTCTTCCGCAGAACACTCTTTTCATTTTATTGAATGTGGATTTGGCTTTTTCTATTCTTATTTTGATTTCTGCTGAGCTATCGTTGTCTTCATTTATAAAAGTGCCTAAATATTTGTATTTGCTAACTCGATCGATAATTTCATTGTGTAAATATAAATTTTGGACATTTTGTGTTGATTTCGATATTACCATAAATTTAGTTTTCTTTGTGTTCAAAGATAGTCCATATTCTTCACTGCAGTCTGCTATATTATTCACCAATGTCTGTAGCTCTTCAAGTGTTTCTGCGATCAGAATGGTGTCGTCGGCAAATCTCAGATTGTTTAATTTAAAGACATCGGTTGGCCTTATAAACATTTCCATACTGCAACCTGAAAGATCTAGTGTATATCCTACATCTATGTTTATGGCCGAATATGCAGTGCTTGCTATTAAACCACTTTTTAGTTACGGCCTTACTTCAGCAGTTACACAAAGTTTGTTTTAGTTTGCGCCACTTATACTCTCTCACTAAAACATTTTTGTCCTGCCGAGTTTAATCGCGGTTTTGGTTATTTGTTCGTTATCAATTATTGTCAAATGAGAAGATGAGGAATGATTAGTCACTCTCGATAGAGCCCTCATACCAAGAGAGTAGTTAAATTACACCTGGACGTTGCCTGTCTGGTATCTCTTTAGCTTCCAATCTGTCGTGCTTCCACGGATTTATAATTTATACTGAACATGACCAAGCATGAATAGCCCCTCACCACGACGAAGTTTCATGGTTATTGGATGGATTTATAAAGAAGTGGTTCATTCGGCCCCATTGTAGATTTAATAATAACTATGTTTTTCGGTATATACCAAATTCATAAATAATTGAATATATTACATGGATTGTGCATTGTTAGGAATATTTACATTTATAGAGTGATACTTTCATTTTTTTTTAAATACATTTTTTTATTTCCAATAATAAACATCATTTTATATTTTATATAGAACAGAACTGAATTATTTTGAGTTGAAAGCCCGTCCATGAATTGACTAGAATTTCATTTAGACTGTAATTTTTTACTGTTCCACTATATGTAAAGATGGCTCTGTGTATACCTTCTTGACGAATAAAATCTCATTGATTTAATTTACCTATTTTTTCTTTAGGATTTACAAAAATACAAAAAATTTTAAAACTATCTTGTAGACGTACATTTTTTTAAACAACCTTTCAAAAATTCCAAGGAATAACTTTTTGTCATCACTTTAATAAAAAATACCTACCCATAGATCCCGCTAAGGCACAAAGCATCTTAACAAAAGAAAAAAAACTGAAAGAAAATTAATTTTTATGTCTAAATCCAAGGAGATTGACATCCTCTTTCATGTTTCTTTCCGATGTTCCAATTTCATATGACTAATTTCATTTTCCGCCAGATACGAAGATTATCTTTTCATTTTGTTCAGAAAATTAGAGCTGTTCATTTTTCGTACGGTTTGGCTTTTTCCTATCCACATGTCAAATTCTGTAATCCAATAATGACGAATCAATGTTAAGAATCTGGAGGTTCTCTTTTGTTGCTTATTATATTTCTTTTGAAGGACGGATTGCAATTACATCCTAATGGAATAGGTTTTTTTTTAAACTTACATAACAGCTGACCTTGGGAAAGATATTTATCGGGCTTTAAAAATTCAATAAAGTGAAAATTATATATTTTCCATAATCATATTTCATTTACATTAATTTTAATTTCTAATATATATTTACAATACTCATAAATTGTAAACTTTATTCTTTATTTGATGTTTAGATTTAACACTCTAGCTCTATGACCTCGGAAACACTTCAAATGATTCCAAAGGACATTGAAAAGCATTACTGCCCATTTTACTCTGTCTGCACCAGTTCTGAAGACTTCTATTATTGTTTTTCCCCTCAACTGCTTTAAATCTTTAACCAGAAAATGCATCGACTCCCGTTCCTCTTTTTTTCTTTCACTTTTTCTTGTATAACCAATCGCTAAATAATATTTTTCATTATACAGAATGTGACCAAAGCAGCTCATTTTTCTTTCCTTCATAGTGTTGAGTATTTCTTTTTCTGTTTTCATCTTTGTTAATATTTCCGTATTTGTTACATGTTGTATCCATTATATTTTCCACACTCTTTGATAACACCGCATCTCAACGCTAGCAAGTCTTAGGCATAAAAAGGCAGAGACTAAGTGGTATCTCAATACTCTATACTCAATCTTCTAATTTATATTCCCAGATTTCCATTGCATAATACTGCTTTCACCTTATTGAAAGCGCTTCTGATCATCTCAATGCGTTGTTATATATTTCAAGGTTTCGCTCACGTTGTTTTAAGTATTTTCAACCACACTCAACATTCTCACGATTATTTTTGCTCATCGTCCTTGGAAGTCCTGATCTAGGCAAATCTCCGACGCTCCCAAATTTCCGACTAATAGAGTAATCAACAAATTGCCCAAATCAAATTTGCTGATTCCTCTATTTACAGTTGTTTGGTTATACAGTTTCCAAGTCAAAGAAACCATCCAACATCTTACCGGGAGGTACGAGGCGTTTGTCGGTACTGATTATAAAGAACGCCATGTTTGAGTAGGAAAAATTATTCACCAAGAACTAGCTAATAAACTGGGACTTCTCCAAACGGAGAACTAACTACAAGCTATACAAACAACACTAATTGATGTGGAGATACCTAACAACAACAATCTGCGTGTTAAATACAGCGTTAAGATTGCCAAGTACAAAGATCTAGAACCACAAATAAGGAGGCAATGGAGAATGGAAAGTACCCAGGCAGCACCTATTATTATATATACTACTGCATTTATTCCCAAAAACCTCTTAGAAAACATAAAATAGCTGGGTCTAAGTGTACATCTGTATAAGACTATGGAGAAAGCTCAACGTCCAGATGCGTACGAAAATTTTTGGGAGATACTTCGACGTAGCAAGTTACCTCTTTGCTCTTAGAGGGAGTGTGTGCTGTATGGCTAAACCTGGACGAATAATGTTAATACTAAAAACAAATATTTACTAAATAAAACAAAAGATACAACAAATTTGATTAAATACTCACAAATAGACATCTATTTTCACCCCGTTAGAATTTATGTTCAGACCGTTGATATATTATATATAATTTTTTTTTTTTTTTTTTTTTTTTTTTTTTTAGCCCTTTTTCTATCCGAATTGTCGAATAAAGGCCTCTCCCATTTCTCGCCATTCATCCCTGTTGTGTGCTAGGTTCCACACGTTTCCACATTGGTCCTGCGACTCTTTTGATATCGTCGCTCCAGCGCATTTGAGGTCTTCCTCTTGGTCTCTTCGCATCGTACGGTCGCCAGTTTCCGACTTCTTTGTTCCATCTACCATCTTCGAGACGTTCGTTGTGTCCAGCCCATTTCCATTTTAATTTAGCTGCTTGTTTCGCGGCGTCCTTTATTTTTGTTTTGTTCCGGATTGCTTCGTTCGTTTGCCGATCTATTAGTGAGATACCAAGCATCTGTCGTTCCATGGCTCGCTGAGTTTTTCGAATCTTGTCCATGTTCTTTTTTGTGAATGTCCAGGTTTGAGCTCCGTAGGTGAGAACGGGAAGGATACAAGAATCGAACACTTTGGTTCGAAGGTTTTGGGGTATCTTTTTGTCTTTCAGTATGTATGAGAGCTTTCCAAATGCGGCCCATCCCATTCTTACTCGTCTGCTTATTTCGGTAGTTTGGTTTTCTTTGTTTACCTTGATATTCTGACCCAGATATATGTATTCTTCTACATGTTCCACTTTTGTTCCTTGGATGGTTATCATCGGTTGATCATCTTTATTCGACATTAGCTTAGTTTTACTCAGATTCATTTTCAGTCCTTTTTTTATGGATTCCGTATGAAGCTCATCGATCATCGTCTTCAGTTCTTTCCAGCTGTCGGCTATTAGTACTACGTCATCTGCATATCTTAGATGGTTTAAATACTTTCCGTTTATCGACAGTCCCTTCGTTTCCCAATTTAGTGATTTAAAGATGTCTTCAAGTGCGGCAGTAAATAGTTTTGGAGATATGGTGTCTCCCTGTCTTACTCCTCGGTTGATTTTTATTGGCCCCGTTTTCATTCCGTTATCCATCGTGACTACCATTTCAGCGTGTTGGTATATATTATGTATTAATATATATATTAATAATATATATATTATATATAATATACCTAATTAATTCTCTTATTTTAAAAATTGTTCTTTAAAAATAGTGCGATGTCATATAAAACTTTTCCCAATCAACTCCTTCAATCAGTTTCATTAAAAAAACCATTACTAACGTTTTAAGTGAAACTCCCGCAAACTGTAGCTTCTAATTTAAGGTTATCATCCAAATACGTGATTATTTGTAAATTCTCAGACAACACCACGATTTCAAGAATACCCCTAGGGCCGTAATCTTAACATCGAATTCTCCCAATTGAAGAATTCGTCGCCACGGTTATATAGCCATGATCACGCAATTCGCGTGTAAAACACCGAGAAATTTATATATTTAGATGGAATTTGATGTCTCGAAGAGATCGTGGGCGTCGATAAGGGCTTAACTTGTTTGTTTAAAGTTTGTTAATCGCTTTCATGAAATTTATAACTGCTTTTACTTCACAATAAGACAGATTAAAACTGGAAAAAGGTCGTTAAACGAAAGCAGCAAAAACTGTTTTTTGGAATAAGATTTAATGAAGTCTATCATGTGGAATTAGTAATTAATATTCTTTGTTAATTGAAAATTACCTCCAGTGCCGTTCACATTTGATCCGGTCTTATATAAATATATTATTATATATATAATCCTATTTAATAAAATATTTACCTACAATATACATATATACAAATTTGGCATGTACTGAAAAAAAAACCGGACGCACTAATGATGTACGCACCAATTACTCTACGTATAATGTATGTCTAATTGGAGACGCCTTTAATCTAACTCTCGAGGTGTAAGAGAATTATAATATAAGCGGTTCTGAATAGAAATATGTTACGGTTTTACAGGTTAGCCAAAAAAAGCAGTTTAAAAATTGAAAACGCATGGACTCAGTAGCGTATCCGTATGTTGGAAAAGTATATAAAAAAAAAGGAAACATTTTAAATTAAAAAATGTTACAATATAAATTACGTGTCAAGTAAACTGTAGTCGATTAGGGACGAACGCATGGAGGAAAGTAAACATGATGGTATTACAGCAATCATGCCTTTTACTGAAACGATATGCGATCGTTCTTACCTCAAAAACGCGCCATTATCTGCTTCACATAAAAGAAATGAAAATAAAGAAAATACCTAGATTTACTGTGTTATTACAAAACATATTTTTTCTAAAATTTTCAAGTAAAGATTTTCTTTCATCCTATACAGACCCCTTGTTTAGATATGACAAACAAAATAATATCCTTATACCTATTTTTCTGTTATATTTCGAATATCAAAACCTTACAATAAACGTTGACAAATATTCATCTAAAAATGAAAAATAAAAATGTTGGCCATTGTCAATCGCTCTTCCGTTCAGTGGTTTCCTGTGGCAAGACACTTTGCTCGTTTTTTTAAGAATATTTTTTACGGATTCCACACCCTTTCGCCCTATTTGTGCCCTTTTGGTTGGTAGCCGATTGTTTCTCCTTTCATCTGTCTTTTGCCAGCGGCACCACACTCAAATTTTAAAAAGGAATATTGCTAAATTTTGTATATTAGGTATGAAATTTACCAAAATCCAATGTATATTTTTTATAAAATATATACAAAGCAAATCCTAAATAGTCTGCACAATAAAAATAGCGTGGTTTGGAAATGTAGCCATTTTTACACAATAATATATATATAACCTAATTTGTTTGCAACTTTTTACTAAAATTTTTTAGACAATAGATTGCAATAAAAGTTTATATTTATATCTCATAAGTTTTTGTTTGTGATTTTCAATTCTCCTGATAATTATTTTGTAGAATTATTTCATCCATCTTCATATTAAATCCTTCAATACGTGGATTGTCGTTTGACAGACGTTTTTTTGCTCCATAATATTTGACGAATCTTCTAATTTTAACACTCCTATCGCCTTAAGTAATTAAGGTAAAAACTTTTACTACATTTTATATTTTCTCAACACATTTGCCTTTCTGTGGAATGCTGTAGCGGATTGGACTTATAAATACAGTTTTGAGTTTTTAATAGACTTCATTAGCTTATGAGATTTACTTATTCTGCTGTGTATTTCATTACTAGTTTGTGAAATTAATTTTAGAAGTTGTCAATTTACTTTACGTAAAGGAGGAATAGTCTTCAATAGAATCAAAACAAAATGTGACAAATTTCTTAGCAGATTTCAGTATGGATTTAGAAAAGTTAAACGCCCCCAAAAGCAATAGTTTTGTCTTAAATTATAAAAAAGAAGGAAACATAATATACTTGAAATCTTTTGAAATGTGAATGTATCGTAGAATGTTGGACATAAACTGGACAAGCAGAATCTTGTGAATGATTGCTTCATTCGTGGAATTATTAATACACATGATCTCAGCTTGTAAATAAAAAAAATACGACAATTTGGCACATGAATAAAAAAATTGCTGCTGTAGAAGTGATCACAAATTTTAAATATTTTGAATACGCTGATTTCAAAAATTTACTTCTTTTTCGCAGGAGCTCTTATCATCATCATCTTTGGCTCGAAAATCCTCAGTGGATCTTGGCCTGCTCTAAGATTCGTCGCCATTCTGTTCGGTTTCTGGCAACATGTTGCCATCTTCTGATTTTTAATATGCGTAAGTCGGTTTTAACTCCATCTAACCACCTAATTCGCGGTCGGCCTTTGCTTCTTCTTCCTACAGGTGTTCCTGTGGTTAGCTTTTTAGCAATCGTATTTTCTGGCATTCGTATTATGTGTCCAGCCCATCTAAGTCGCTGTGTTTTAATGAACGTTATGACATCTGGCTCATCAAAGAGCTGATACAATTCAAAATTATATCTTCTGCTCCACTGCCCTTGGTCGTTTACAGCTCCAAATATTTTGCGGAGTATTTTACGCTCAAATATTCCCAAAAGTCTTTCATCTTTCTGCGTTAGAGTCCATGTTTCTGCTCCATATGTGAGGACCGGCCTCAGCAATGTTTTGTATATAATAATTTTAGTTCTTTGAATGTTTCTTGAGTGGAAATGCTTTTGGAGTCCATAGTATGTCCTATTTGTAAGATTTATTCGTCTTTTGATTTCTTCGCTTGTTTTATTGGTAGCAGTCAATAGCGACCCAAGGTATGTGAAGTTGTCAACACGTCCAAAGGTATGACTTCCAAAGACTGTTTCTCGTTCCTCATTTGCTATCGGATCCTTTGTAACCAACATGTACTTGGTTTTGTCTTCGTTGATGACTAGACCGACCTGTTTCGCCGCTGTTTCCAATTCTAGGAGATATTGCTCAACATCTCGCTTGCTACGCCCTATTAGGTCAATGTCATCAGCATATGCTAAGACTATCTATTGTAAATAGTACCGCCGTCCCTAATTCGTGTATCTCGGACTGCCTTTTCTAAGGCAATATTAAATAGGAGGCAAGCCAGAGCATCCCCTTGTCTGAGTCCATCCTTTATCTCAAAGGATCTAGAATTCTCTCCCTGTATTCTAACAGTGGCTTCTAAGTTAGACATTGTCATTCTCGTTAGTCGGATAAGTTTCTCTGGTATACCAAATTCATGCATTGATTGGTATAGCACTGTTCTCTTGACACTGTCGTATGCGGCCTTGAAGTCGACGAATAGGTGATGGGTTTCAATATTGAATTCTAATGTTTTCTCGAGAATCTGTCTTATTGAATGAATCTGGTCAATTGATGATTTTTCAGGAGTGAATTCAGCTTGATATTTACCAACTATGCCCATTGTGTAAACTTGCAGCCTTTCGTAGAGAATATTTGCTAGTATTTTGTAAGAAGTTGTTAACAGGGTTATACCTCTATAGTTGTCACACTGGAGCTGGTCACCTTTTTTATGTAACGGGCATGTCACGCCTTGAGACCATTCACAAGGCATGGTCTCATTATGCCAAACAAGAAGTAAAAGCTTATGCAGTGTCTGTAGTAGGGCATCGCCACCATTCTTGTAGAGCTCACTGCAAATTTGATCAATTCCTGGTGATTTATTATTTTTAAGCTTTCTAATGGCTTGGGCAACGTTTTCGATGGTAGGTGGTCTTTCGTTTGGGTTGAAAGGATTCCAATCATTTCGGTTTGCTAGGGTGTTATCTGCTTCTTCGATATGATGACCATTCAATTTTGCATCTCGAAAAATTCAACCCATCTGTTTAGGATTGAGGCCGTATCATTTAGGATGTTTCCTTTTTCATCCTTACAGAGGAGGTCTTATAGAAGTTAAAAACTTCTATAAATATTTTCTATTCCATAAAAGGACAATATTATCTTGTCTTCAAAGCTCTCTTTAAAAATTTTCTTACTTCTCTGGCACCAAAATGACTATTTTTCTATGTTACAAAAGGGCAGATAGGTAGAGAAAAGGGTTAGGTAAAAAAATTAACCATTAACCAAGAAAGAAATTGCGCTGACGTTAGAAGATAATATGGAACCTAAGAGGAAAATCTTTTTAATATTATGCTGCTTAAAAATTAAAATCAAGGAAAATCTATCTAAATTCTAAGAAAATATGCTGATTTAATTAGAAATAAAAAAAAATGACAACCAATATCAAAGAAAACAAAAATAGATTACAAATTTTATTAAGCTCCACTAACATACTGTACTTAATATTAAAATAAGTAAAAACTAAAACAAAAAATATAATGAGACATAATGGATGAATAGAAGTAACCAACAGATCAGTCAGTGTTTGATAAAATAATATGAAATACAAAGATGCAATGGGAAGTTTAGTAGCATTTTTAATTCACCCTGTATATCGTGGGAGCCGAAAAATATTCTTAATATTCTCGTTTCTGAGATTAATAATCTAAACATTTTGGAGTCTGTTTATAATAAGCAAATTGCTCTTTCGTTTGATATCAGTTCCACTTGTAGAGTTTTTTAGAAAGAATTTGCTGAGTTCGAACATCGCCTAACTGCACATGAAATAAATAGGAGTCACACAATTATTTTTGTGATGATTTCACTTTCATGTTGACAACATGACAACCGTGGAGGTAGCATGTAGAAGTCCAGCTTCGGAGGGCTGTTTGTTTTTTAATTGCCATAGTTGAGTACGTGGCCTGTAAAGAATGGGAAACTACATATTATAGTGCGGTGTTTAGTGACTTAAATATTAGTAGATAATAATATGTTTCATTTCGAGAGATAGTTAACAGCAAAACAATGATGAAAATTTAGAGTCAGTGCCGGCTGGAGAAAAGTAAGCCAAGTCGTATGTAAGTCTTTCAATTTAATTTAAAACTTGTCAAAATTTTTGGAGATACAATGGCAAAATGTTTTCTATCTGGTGAACCAAAAGTTGGTACATTTCATTTATAACTTTTAATACATATAAATTTAGTGCAGTGCAGTGCCACGATTTTTTTGTATGTTCCTCAATTATTTGGTATTCCGTAATAAACCCCCATCCCAGATCGAATGACCCACGTCCCAAAGCTCACCGTTGTTTCCTTCAAAACAACTGACAGCCGGTTTGCAAGGTGAAAATACTTACACCTGGATTTACTATTTCTCTTTTAATCCCCCACACCCTATCCAGACAAGTATCGTCACAGTTTAAAAGTTTATTAACAACAGTATATAGTGGGGAAGTCGCTTATGGAATACAATTGTTTGTGTCTTTATTTTATAAAATATAAAAATGGCTGGAATTGGTCAACTTTTAAATTAAACTGTAATCTTTTTAAAAAAAAGAAAAGAGAAACTTTTGTCATACTCTGCTAGAAACTGTTTAGATATGCCAATAGTTAAATTAAATTGGTAAATAATATTAATTTCTATCTATCAGTTGTTGACATTTTACAGTGAAATGGTAAATTCCTTATTAAAAACTAATGCCTTGTAGAAGTAATAATGAAATATTTATCTGATATTTATCGAATTAACAGTTTAATGATGATCTCTTACGAGAATAACTGCACAAGTAAAGTTGAATTTTCTTGTGGCATTTTAAATTAATTACTATTTAAATGGGAATAAGCCACAATTAAAGGTTAAAATACGTTTATTGACGTTTCAATTTCCACTTCGGAAATCGTCCTCAAAATACAAACATTAGTCAATTTAATTCAATTTACTAATGTTTGTATTTTGAGAACTATTTCCGAAGTGGAAATTGAAACGTCAATAAACGTATTTTAACCTTTAATTGTGGCTTATTCCCATTTAAATAGTAATTAAGTCAAGTTGAAGTAAGAAACTTATTTAATCTTGTTGCCATATTTCGCAAGGTACTGTGTCTAAAGTTTATGTACAATTAAGAGAACTTGGACATGTCAAACAAACCAATAAAATGAAAACCGCACTGCGATAAAGATGATGTGCAAGTGGGTATTTTTTTAAGTGTCGTAGATAATCCAACGTCCAAAGTTCACATCAAATTTCTCATAATGTGTCATCTCGATTGTCCAAAAACTTCATCCATATAAATTGACTTTTGTGTAGGAGCTAACAGAAGCCGATCCAAATCGTAAAATGGATTTCTGTAAAAGATTGATAAATAAACTAAACAAAAATGAAAAAGCTGTTGGTACAATTCATTTTTCTGATAAATCAACGTTTACAGTGAAAAGCGACGTAAACCGACAAATCGAGAGATTGGCCAGCGGTGAATACTCATTAGATGCATGAGACACATACTCAGTGTCAAAAGGTGAACGTTTGGGCAGGCATCATAGGTGATCATATTATTGGTCCAAAAAATATTTAAGCATAATTAGAGACGAAGTTATTCCTGCGTTGTTCAACGCAATATATTCGAACCGACCGAATGAAAATTTCTGGTTCTATCTGGATGGGGCTACACCCTATTATGCTTTAATGGTAAGAACTTACTTAAACGATATATTCCCCTATAAATGGATTGGACAAAGGTACCATTTATTGACCTGCTAGATCGACATACCTTACACCTTTGGATTTTTTTTCTGAGGGTTATTTCAACAACAAAGTATATGCAACACATCGAACTAGCATTCATTATGTGCCGTCTTCTACCGAAGGTTGGCGACCATCAAACGATAGGTTTCTCTGTTTTGTGCCGCATGTATTATGTTCACAGCTTCTGGTATTTGAAACCATTCTCCCAAGTTTCTCAGCCAGAATTTCTTCTTTCTGCCCAAACTTCTTCTACCTTCAATCTTGCCTTCCACGATAAGCTGTAGCAGACTGTATTTATCATTATGGAACACATGGCCCAGGTATGACGCTTTCCTCATTTTAACAGTTGTTAACAATTCCACCTCTTTACCCATTCGTCTTAATACCTCTGTGTTGGTCACTCTGTCTGTCCAAGGTATTCTCAGTATGCGTCAATACAGCCACATTTCTAGAGTATCTAACTTCTTTATAGTTGCTGCTGTTAACGTCCACCCTTCAACTCCGTAAAGTAGCGTAAAGAGTACGTAACATTTCGTGGCGCGCCATCGGAGGTTAACGCTTAGGTGGCGGTTGCTTAAGAGCTTTTTCATTTTGATGAATTTGGATCTTGCTATTTCAATTCGGATCTTAATCTCTACGTCTGGGTCCCATTTATCATTTACTGTATATCCCAGATATTTAAATCGGTGTACTAGCATTGCAATCCTCAAAGACTGGATGAATACAGAAATACGGAATATTTCACCTCAAACGTTAAACAAAAATCGTGGCGAGTTTTATAAGATACTGTGGCATTGCCAACAACTATAAACTAACAACTAACTATATAGGTGTAAAATATTTTGATTGGTTTATTTATTTTAACGCCTCGAAGCAAATTATACATAATTTCAAAATTCATTGAGATCGGGTTGTTAAGGAGCTTTTAAAAACATAAAATATACAAGCTGTTTCATTAAAAATAAAAATTATGGACTATTCTAGACTTTCGTTAACCCACCTGTACATTTAAATTTATGTTCCAACCTTTTTATAATCTTCTAAAGTAAGGACACAAACAATTTTATTCGTTAAGTGGTTTCCACATTTTTATATATTTTCTATTAAACTTTCTATTTAGAATAAACATTTCAACGTGGTTTTATCTGAATTAAAACATTGTACGCCATTGGTTATTTCCTTTCCTTGGTGGAAGTTTTCGATGTCAACGAAACTTTGCTTTTAATGTTATCTAACATATTTTTTGCTACAATACTTTTTAAATTGATAGGAATGTATCTAAAAACGGACGTTTTCTGGACGATAGTGTTCAGTCTGAAATGATTAAGAAGATGGATGGATCATTTTTCTTCGCCAGTCAAAAAGTTTATAAAGGAAATTAAAAACTGTTTTGCGACTTTGGTGTCGTTTACCCATCGAAAAGTTTTGTGAAAAGTGAAATGGTACTTTTGAAACTAAATTATTTAATGCAATTTAAAAGTTATGGATCTATCTATCTGTCTTTTGTCAACATAAATTTAAATTTAGCGTATAGGAATTTTTCGTAAATTGTCATTAATTTACATAATATCTAATCTAATAAAATCGTAACTACACGATTTCCTTAAAATGCTGCATAAAATTGTAAAATATTCTAATATACAAAAAAAAAAGAAAATTATAGAGCCTTTTTAGTGCACATTACACATAAAACCATTCATTTACTTCTGGCATTCTCTTTAAAGTTTTTGGTGCTCTGTTGTTTTTTAGTTTTTGTATTACTTAGCTTAATTCTGTAGAGTTATCGACTTCGTTCTGATTTTGTTTAAGGTATAGTTGTATGTAAGAGTGAGTATTATCATCATTAAAGTATATTCTTAGATTTATCCTTATTAATCCTCCTAATTTCTCTTAATCTTTACTTACTCATCATCCAGCCTCCAAAGTACACTGCTGAACATAGGACTCTTCCTCGTTTTGAGAAGATTTTAACCCTTCAGCATTAAATGCAAAAAAAGATTACAATATAACAAATAATTAAATTTTTAACGTTAAATATAAATATGTTTAATAATTAAAGAAACAATAAACTGAGTCGAACTTGCACCTCTGCACGTTGATTAACATACATTGACAATATATATAAAGCACACAAACATAATAATAATTAGTCATTGTAGATATACGAGGTCTGGCTATTAAATACCGAGATTGCGCGCGCAGAAGGCGTCCTTGAGGGGAAAAGTGGGAAACGAAGATAGCTGGAAGCATTCCAGTGCTCGAACACCCGCCGTACTCACCTGATTTAGCACCCTGTGACTTTTTCCTGTTTCCGAAGATTAAGTCTGCCTTAAAAGAAATCCGGTTCGAGTCGATGGAAGAGGTGAAGCGAAAAACGGCGCAACTCCTAAAAGCTCTAACAAAAGAAGACTTACAGCATTGCTTTGACCAATGGAAAAAACGAATGGAACGGTGTGTGGCGAGGGAAAGGGAATATATTGAGCATTCGATTGTAGAATAATTTTTCTTTTTCTAATTTTTTTAAGCAGTCTCGTAATTTAATAGATAGACCTCGTACATATTAGAATAGTATTTCGCAATGTTAGTGTAGGTCGTTCGTATATGATATACAAGTCAATAAACTAATATAGTGAATACAAATACATTTATTATGAGTTCAATTAATTAAGGACCAAAATGCACCTCAACGTAGCACCTAATTCCACAACACGTGTTTTCAACCCTGTCTATGTCTTGTCTTCTCTTGGTCTTCATTCCAATAAACCCTTTGTCCATAGCCCATCTAGTTTAACCCCGTCTATGTCTTGTCTTCTCTTGGTCTTCATTCCAATAACCCCTTTGTCCATCGCCCATCTAGCTATGTATCCTGCCCACCTCCATCTTAGTCGGGCTACCATTTCGATGAAGTCAGCCACCTTGGTTCTTCTCCCGATCTCTTTGTTTTTTATTTTGTCTCTCAGAGTTATTCCTAACATGAATCGCTCCATTCTTCTCTGTGTGACTGTAAGTTTGGTAGCCCTATAATGTGTTTCTGCTCTGTATGTCAACACTGGGAGGACGCATTGATCAAATACGCATGCCTCTTCAGGCATGTGGATTGATCACTTCTAAAAGTTTCTCTCAGTTTTTCACGCACTGTTCACCCAAGACCGATTTTTCTCTTCAGTTCATAGGTCTGATTATCCCTGCCAATCATTATTTGATGTCCTCGGTATTTATATTTATCTACGAGTTGTATTTCTTGCCCACCAATTCTGATGCCCTGGTTGGAGACCAAATTTGTCATTAGTTTTGATTTCAAAATGTTTATATTTAAACCTACATTTTCTGTAGCCATAAAGAGTTCCTGTACCATCTCTCTTGCTATTCCTAGATCCTTAGCTATATATCATTTGACTACATCATCGGCGAAACGTAAGTTGTTTAGAGATTTTTGTTGTTTTTCTCTAGCTATTTCCGCCATATTTTTATGCAATTAATTTTTTTTTAACTTGTAGCAATCCCATTGAAAAATTTTATATATAATTCATGATAGCTTCATGTAAATAATATAATATATAATAAAACTGTATTTTCTAGTTTATACATTACCTATTAATTTTTATTTTGTCTTTGCAAGAAAACAAAATATCTTTAAAATCATAAATGGATAATTGGCACCTGTCAAAAACAAATTCATATAACTGAAATATTCTATTAAGCTCAGTTCTATAGTTATTTAACAGAACGGGTATTTACTTTTCCTTGTACAATATTCTTTCCCATCTCAACTGCAGCTTATGCTGAGCAAAATTTATTATAATAGACATGGTTTTTTTGTCAGTATATTCGCCAATATCTTGGAACTGAAATACAACCTTCTCAGCCTAATAAATATATCCGTTAAGACAACGACTTCTATCGCAGATGTGACAAATTTCTTTAATTTGAACCGGCAACTGCATAGACTTACAAATAAATTCTACTGCAGAGGACGTCAGGGATGGATTCGGGAATTTCTTGATAAATACATTTTTGATTTCACCTTCTTGCTACACTTTAAGTCCGGAAATCGTTATAAAAAAAATGTTAATAACGTATAGAAAATGGGATTTGTTCTGTTAATTAATGATAAATGAATTCTTAACATAGTAAAAACTTCACTCGTAGTGACAGTTCAACTATAATCTAGACTTCTAGAATAAACGATTCTGTTTTGAAGTGTTTTTTATTCAGTTATCGCATCAACCTCTAGGAGTTACTATATTGCTTTACGCAGTTATCGTCATCCAATTCTGAACTTTCTCAATCTTTCTGAAGGATCTTGTGACAGTTAAAACTTCCTTATCTTTTTAGAGGTTGTAATTCAGCCATGTATTACATATCAACAGAAAACGACCTTTATATTTTTATATGTCATAGACATTGTATTTATCGTTTGTGCTCTTCTTCTACTTTTAGTTCTATATTCGGTCCACTCAATATTAGCAATTGCATTGGGGAGCTGTTCACGGTTTTGTTTGGCACTTGTGTTTCATTCCAATCGCGAATGTTCTTTATAAATGATACTTGCTGTCCTTCAATTACCCTGTGACCATCGATTTTACGTTTCGAGTTAAAGTATTCTGTATCGATCCCTTCTAAGAATAAGCCCCAGGTATGATATCGTTCTTATTGCAGACAGCTTTGATCAGGCACAGATAATGCTCCAAGAACTCCCTACTGCCACAAAAAGAGTTGGTATCAAAATAAATGTTTCAAAAACACAATTTATGACAAATTTAGTTTACAACAAAAACATCTCAGTAGAAGACAAAGATATTGAGCCAGTTGACTCCTATAAATACTTGGGCCATGAGATCAGAATAAGTCGAGACAACCAAACAATCGAGCTGACAAGAAGAATAAACCTCGCTTGGCCTGCATTTGGAAAGGTGAAGGATATTTTTAGGTCTAAGATTCCAATGTGTCTGAAAAGAAAAGTATTTAATCAGTGTATTTTGCCAGTGATGATCTACGGCGCAGAAACCTAACACTCACAAGAACAACAGTGAGTAAACTACAAGTTGCGGAAAGGGCAATGGAGAGAATAATGTTAGGGATTTCTCTACGTGATAGAAAACCCAATGCTACTATATGCAAAAGATCAGGAGTAGCAGACGTTATTGAAAGGATAACAACACTAAAGTGGAACTGGGCAGGTCATGTAGCAAGATCAGTTAATGACCGGTGGACAAAAAGAATTTTGGAATGGAGAGCCCGAATACAAGCTAACAGAAATAGAGGTCGACCCCCAACGAGATGGATAGATGACATAAAAAGAGTGACTGACTACAAATTGGATTCAGATGGCGCAAAATCGGACTAGGTGGAAAAGCATGCGAGAGGCCTATATTCAGCAGTGGACATTAGAGGCTAGTTGATGATGATGATGATATCTCTTAGTTTATTAATTTTAAATAGTTCCCGATCGGCATTGACTCTATGTAATACTGGTTGGTTGATCTATTGTCCAGGGTATTCAGACCATCCTTTTATCCAATCACATCTCGAATGCTTGTAGGCTGTTAATCATTTTAGCCTGTAGAGTCCAAGTTCTGTGCTATATAACAACGCAGACAATGTAATACTTCCTTTAGGTTTATGTAGTTTAAATAGTGGTTATAGGCACTACAGCACTTGGTCTCTTGACTTGATGGTAGTTGTTCTGTAATTGTATCATTACAGACATTTAAATTCGATAGCTCTCCCAATATTTTGTTGTTCTATCTGTAGCGACGTATAGTTATGTATATACTGCGGTTGGCAGCTGAATATCACAATTTTATCATAGGGACATTCATTTTTAGATCCATTTATCTTCTTCTCGGGTTTACGCAATCCAACAACTCTTGAAGGCCCTGGATACTATCACACAAGCTGACAGTCGCTTTAGCATATCGAGTATTGTTAAACATTCCCAATTGATTTTTACTCCAAATTTTTTATATTGCAAAGCCTGCTTTGTTCTAATCTATGGGAGCTCCATAAATATCATTACGTTGGAAGTTTTTTTGAGCAGCACTTTTGAAGAAGTATATTTAAGGCAAAAAGTATCTCAGGGGTACCAAGAGCATTCCTAAAGCCAAACTAAATTTCATATAGGTTCGAATCTTTTTACCTGATGTTCCTACGGAAGTGCTATAAAACAGACTTCAACCATTAATAGTCTACACATAATAGCATACACATGGTCAAAAACTAGAGAATTGATGTGGTGTTCTTGTATCATTTATAAGAGTTTAGTTAGAATACTGTTTGGCCCAGTTGTTTTCTTAGTTTTGGCTGATTTTTAAGCATACAGAACTTAGATTTTAACATTTAAGATTCATTTGAGTAATTTACCCTACCTTTTATATCTAGCCTATCACCTTGAAACAATTCAGTGTATCATTACTTCACGGTGTTTTCGGTGCTGCTGTATGAAGTGGAGGCCTGTAACTTAAAGAAAGAGGTGAGCGATCGACTTAAAGCATTCGAGATGTGGAGCTACCGAAAAATATTAAAAATAAGTTGGGTAGACCGAATAAAAAATGTTGAGGTCCTCAGAAAGATGACAAAGGAAATGGAAATCATGAATACGATTAAGATAAGAAAGTTACGTTATCTAAGAGGATAAATATGTGTTGCTACAAACCATAATGCAGGGAAAAATACAGGGAAAACGAAGTATTGAAAGAAGGCGCATCTCCTGGCTCAACAATCTGAGAAAGTGGTATAATTGCAGTTCCGTCGACTTGTTCAGAGCTGCAATCTCGAAAGTGAAAATAGCTGTGATGATTACCAACCTCCTTAGAAGTTAGAGGAGACGGTACCTAAAGAAGAAGAAGGTTAATCCACGTTTTAATAATTGGTCCTTCTTCAATGAAACTTGTCCTGCATTATCAAATAGAATCTTATTGGTTTTCTTACTTAACATGCCAGTAACTTCCAAAACTTTCTCCTGTAGTTCCCTTTGTTTTCTTCTGTATTCTCCTGCTTCATCCTTGCATTGTCTTCTTTATTTTGATAAGATTTAGTATTTCTTCCATCATACATTTTTGTTTCTTATATCTTTTTGTTATATTATATTCTTCTAATATCCTGATCATAAGCTGTTTCCATATTTTCTCAACATCTTCGGTTGTTCTTATTTCGTTTATGTAATTGTTTAAATTTTTTTGCCCACTGTTAGTAATGTGAAGTTATTTTTAAAATATAATAATAAATTATCTATAATATGATCTGTGTGAATATTTTTTTACTTTAACAATGTTAGTATTATCTTTTTAGCGACTTCGTTTATTATGGCTGATTAGATACTGCTGCATTGTAATGAGTGCAGCAGGTTCTGCTAAATAAATCAAATTGCGTAGCAAAGTTGCAAGTAGAATGGTTACCGAGATGTACAAAAAAATAACTGGTCAAGAAGAAAATATCAACATTGATAAAGTAATACCATTGATAGTGAAGGCTCTACAACTCTATGTGAGTCTTGGCCGCGTTTACTATTTCCCTCCATCAACTGACCTTCTGCCATCGGGCCTTTCCCATAATGTGGCGTTCGGGAGTCTTTCATTACTCTTAGTACGTGGCCCGCCTATCTTATTCGGTTTGCTTTAATGTAACGTACTATGTTTTCATCTTCATATACTGTCTGGGGTTCATCATTGTGTCTTCTTCTCCATTCTCCTGTTGTCTCTTCTCTGCAAAGATAGTCCGCAGTATCTTTCCAGTACCAGTAATTTTGTCGTTTCCCGCTGGTTCAGAGTCCATGTCTCCCTTCCATACGTTATTGTGGGACGAATTATTGTCTACACTCTTATTTTTGCTGGTATTTTTCAATATTTTACTTTGTAATATAATTGGGTATGTCAATTTCCTCAGTCATACAATCTTGCTTCCTCGACGGAAATAATATCATATTTATCTTTTTTCACTTTCTGTAAAAAAGTCATTTCCCTCAATATTATCGTCACCGTCAAAAAAATTCTACTCAGCAATTGCTTGCAACTCTGCATCCGTAAATCATTTGTTATTCCCGTATTCACATTCTTTCTATGATTGGTTTAACAATGTACGAATCACATACAACGGCTCAATAATAACAACGAAAAATTCATGTTGTTAAGTCAAACTTTTTAGTTGTCTCAGGGACCGAGTGGGTTACATACAAACTGACTAAAACCTACCTACTCAAGTGAAATAAAGAGTTTATTTTATAATTGCGGTTGAACCATTTGAAATCAGTTTTCAACCTTAGGAAAACAGATAGACACTTTATAATTTCTTTACGAATATATTTTTTTGTTGTAAATGTAAGCTATCGACATTCTCGTAAACAAAAACTAACCCAGCAAATTTTGTCCGTATCATATAGACACGAAGTGTAAAATAAATTTAATCTTGGATAAATTTAAACGACCCATACAAAAAGACGTCTAGCTTAGTCGGTCCTGATATTGCGATATTCCAGAGAACTTCACAGCTTATAACTAACAGGCTTGAATTTATATAACAGATTTGGACGTATTCCAAAGTGCACACTTTGCAATATTAACAGTATAATTGCAGGCGCTTCTAAAAGACCTTACCGTGAGAGGAATAACGATTATGAGTAGTCTTTTAATCAGACAGGATAGATATTCTCATTTTAGTCATAAATATATTCAAATTTGAATGTCTTTTTTTAAACAAAAGATTAAAAATGCTGTTTTGTTAATTTTATGTTAGGTTAGGTAATGTTAGGATTGTGCAATTAAAATATAGATACGGAAAAAATAATAAAAAAAATACTTTTTCGTTAAGGCGGGTTGACACGATCCATGTGTACTTGGTGGTTAAAGTCTGCTTTTACGACTTGGAAGCTACTTGGATCGTGTCACCTGTTCATCCAAGTACACTTGTATCGACAGATTCTATCCAAGTTAAGTAGGACGCTCACCAACTTCCTTGGATCTAAGTACTGTGGTATTGTAAAATTAAAATGGCGTCGGTGTCGTTGGCAAAAGAGGACCGGGATGCCGTCGTATCTCGGGGTTAAAAAACCTCCGGCAATGGTTTGGCATGACCTCCGCGGAGCTGTTTCGCAGAGCATGCAATAAAACCATGATAGCCTTGATGATCTCCAACATCCGGACTGGATAAGGCACTGAAGAAGTCGGTGTCGACTTCTTCTAAAATCGAAAACTAGAAGTAAACACAAAAAGAAAATGGTCTGAAAGGGAGAGTGTTAAATTAATGGAGTTATATGAAGCTAAGGAAGCATTATGGAATGTACGTATAAAGGAATATAAAAATTAGGATGCTAGAAGTGCGGCATTTTTTTTTAGTCTTTTGTTCTGAATTTCAAGCTAATGTATCAACATATCAACAACTAGTAGAACACCTTCCACAATGACTTTCGCTATATTTACAATGGTTTTTTGACATCCAAGCATTCTTGGATCGTGTCAACCCCCCTTTTAATCCATTCCGATTTTACATAGTCGTTTACTAGAGACTTGTACTAAAAGTATAAATTATCATTAAATACGTAATAAAAAATTATAATATATGCATTATCAACAAATAACTAAAAAAAATCATAACTTAAGGCGGGTTGACACGATCTAAGTGTACTTTGTTAAAGTCTGCTTGGACGTTGCGCGCGCAGCACTGGGAAGCTACTTCGATGGTGTCAACTGTTCATGCAAGTAGACTTGTATCAACAGGTTCTATCCAAGTTGGATTCATGGACTTATACGAATCTGAGGAAGCATTGTGGAATGTATGGATAAAGGAGTATAAAAATAAGGATGCTAGAAATGCTACATTTTTTCTTTTTTATTCCTTTAATTCTGCATTTCAAGCTAGACCACCTTCCACAATCACTTCCGCCATCTTTACAATGGTTATTTGACATCAAAGTCATATAACCATGGCAACTAATTTGGTACAAGTATACTTGTATAAGTAAACTTGGTCCAAGTTGGAATCCAAGCATTCTTGGATCGTGTTAACCCGCCTTATATCCAGTCTCTCATATTTTATGTAACTTTCTTAACTTGAAAGTGCCTCCACTTAAATTGGCTGACAATACCTATATGAAAAAGGAATCACAATAACTTTGAACTGTGGAATCAACTAGACGTTGACCTTCCGTGTAGTCAACTCTTGAATACACGGGGGGCTCCATATTTAGTTGAAGGGAAACATATTTGGATTAACTCGGGGCTACGTTTGGAGCTATCTTGAGATTAATTTCGGGCCACATGTGGACTAGTGCTGGAATTACGTTTGATCTCGTTTGAATTTACTTAGAACTAACTTAATAATTAACTTTGGACCGCGATTGGATTATACTTGAATTTATTTGGAATATACTTGGATTATACTTGGATTATATTTGGATTATACTTAAATTATACTTGGATTATACTTGGAATATACTTTGATTATTATACTTAAATTAAATTAAAAATTACAAAATAAGAATGGGCGAAGAAAACGCAAGATAAAAATATAGAGAAATATGACAGGTATCAAAAATATCTTACCCTTTGACAGGGGTCTCCAAAACACACTATCGAATTTTACTACATAATCCTCAGCAGAAAAATAAATGAAGATCTAAAAGATTTTTCTTCTTATAGAAAAATATTTATAGAAATAAATACCGTTAATTTGGTGTGTTGTTGTGGTCCAAATTAGACCGAACTAAATTTTACCCAACTACCGCCATATTTTCGGCACTTTCTTTGAGAGATTATTTTCTATATAACAGTGGCGTGGGTAGCTCTAATCGGAAATTATATTATATACTAAGCAGTAGCACCCAAAAAATTCACAATACACTTTATATTTAGTACATTTTTAGTAGAATCTTTAGGGGATTATAAAAGGATATTATTACAGTAAGCAGTAACTTTTTAAACATAGATCACAGTTGTTTTATTAGAGAATCTTACAGAAAATAAACTGGATGTACAGGGAGAAATAAAATTTAATAAAATAACGAAAATGTTAACAAGGTTTAACTTATTGGAATTATGGCACATTACCGTATCAATAAGAGTTGCTTTACAGGTTAGATGAACGTTGGTTTATAATAGAAGCAGTACAGTTGAAGAGTAGTTGCTATTGGTGTTTCCTAAAAATATAAAAATTTCCAAATATCCTGTAAGAATAGTGTTTCAGTTGACCAGAAAAATAATACCTTTCGAAATAGACTATGTTAACCAACATGTGTCCAGCGGCGGATCCAGCATAAATTACTTATTTTTAGAGGGGACTGATCGCCTCCCCTTGCATCCGCCGCTGAATGTGTCAAGTGTCATAACTCACGTGAATAAAAACAATTACAAGAACTTTATTGAGCATGTTGTCAAAAATGATGTGACTAGATAAATTGTCAATATTGCTAACGATTCAACCGACCGCATTATTATTAATCACAACATTATAGTTACTTTACTTTTGAGTCGAATTTACAATAAAATGTGATAAGTGTGATAAACTAGTAAATTAAAACTTTTATTATATTTATTTCGTTTATTCACATATGTACACCACTTTTTCATGTTAAAGTGGAATGGACGACTACTGCCAGCAGTCGGTAAAAGGCTAATGAAACTTGAGTGTTACTTGATATTTTGGGAATATACTTGGAATTGAGCGAATCTTAGCTTTCACTTTGTCGTACTTACCTCGCACAATTAGCAGACTATGACCGACCATCAACGACCGAACTGCTCCAAGATTTTACTGCTCTTGAATTGTATTTAAATTTTGATATATCTTTAGATTATATATAATCTATGTCTTTGTACTTTAACGTCTTACAGGGTCTGGTAATTTGCTGGCCGTTTTTTATTTTATTACTTCAATTTTAAATTTGAGGAAAGGCGATCAGTAGAAAGACCACGAAAACGATTGAACGACAACTTATTGGAGTCACATTGCAAAAAAGGTAGAGTCATGTCTACTTAAAAAGAAGAAAAAAAAAATTTAAATTTGGGCAGTATGGATCTCAGTTTATAATTTTCTTATTTATTTTGTATTTCAAATTTCAACAAAAGAATGTTGGTAACAAATACAATTCCGAATTAATTATTTGAGAACATCGCTTCGACACCATATTATTCTTTAATGACAATTCTATAAAAGTGAGAGACTGTGGTTTAAAGCAGTGTGATAAAGAAATTACGAATTTATGACACTCTGCCAAAGAAATCCTTGGGGTCCACTCAAATGCCCATTAAATATTTCTACCAAAAAAGTTTTCGTTTGAACCAGCCATTGTTATTCGGTCGATTTGAAACGATATCCCAAGCGGTCAGCGTAAACTTCCAACTTCGCCAGCAAATAAAGAGGAGTTTTATAGGAGTTTTTAACGACTCCATCGTTATTGTGTAAGAACAACTTTTCTTAAAAACAGGAAACTGCCCGCTGCGTACATCGTCTGCATACCGCGATATAATGAAGTGAGATATCGAGCGCCGTACAAAAGAGCTGGACGGTGGTCAGCTTTCTGGAAAATACATGAAATTTCTTTGTGGGTTCATCGTTTGAGGGCGATTCTTTTCTTTTGATTTACTCTCCACCCAGCTCCTTTGAAAAAAGCTGTGAAACGGCACTAGGGGTTTTTCATTAAAGCTTTGATTTATTTTATCGAATACGTAAAAAGGGAGAGCAATACTGGGGAAGAGATACATAGTTTAAATTGAAAATATCAAAGTAAAGTAGGCTGAAAGTTAAGTAGATATATACAAATTACGAGAAGGTACGCGAAATGTACTTTACAAATGTTTTCTATATTCACAACTATTCCAAAACTAAAAATGAGTGCGATAAGTTAAATCTTTTACATTACAATTTTTTACAGTGTTAAACCGTTTATAACGTAAACCGTAAAGTATGTTTCACGTACAATATCACAGATTATTTGTTTTGTTCCTATTAATTATACAACCAGTAATACACTACAACCACCATTTACAGCTTCATTTCAACTTTAATCTATGGCCTAGAGTATAATTTTTTAATCTTTTTTTTTTTAAATTCTCTATCAGTGGTTATCTTTTAATCCATTTCGCGCAATGACATTTTAACGCGCCGATGATGGTAAAATGTAAAAAACGTCCTGCTGAGGAATTAAAAAATATATTACATACGAACAATTATTATTATTTGTGTTTCAAATTTGTATATTTAGGCAAATACTAAACACGATTTTAAACTTTTTGAAAAGCAGATTAAATTAATCAATTCTGCTTTTCATTGTAAGTTACTTTTTGTAGATACTTTGTAAATCCAATTTAAGATCCATTCATATACTAAACAAAAATAATATTATACCCTCTATTATAATTATGTTATAATTTCTGAATTGTCATAATTATTATTCATATTCGTCTCCAAACCTCTAGAAGAGATGGGCCTTCTATTGAAAAACATAGGCGGGACAGTCTCTAATCCAATTACCTGTATTATCCAATTAATGTATTAATAAGGTAGCCACTTCTTCTATTTAAAACGTGTTACATATTTGAAAAAAACATATTTTTGACTCAAAAAACTGCCATTTTTAGTTCAGCTGACCAGTTTCTTAATGTTAGTTTTTAGTTATTTCCACTTTACTAGCAGTTTAAACGCATAAGCTTTAGCATCTCCTGGCTGAGGAACCTTAGAGAAGGGTTTAACTGTAGTTCACTACAACTTTTCAGAGCAGCAGTCAACAAAGTGATCATAGCCGTTATGATATCCAACCTCCGATAGGAGATGGAACCTTAAGGAGAAGAAGCAGTTTAAACGTGAAATTTTAAAGTAATTTATGACTGCTTTACGTTTATTATATATAAGTATATATTTTTATTTATTGCTTTTATATTTTGTCAAGCCAAGTATAAATTTTTTATATTTGATCTGATGTGTCAGCATGTGAATTCGTTTGTATCGAGTTTGTATCGAGTTTTAAAAATTTAGCTCCATATTGCTGCATGGAATAAAAAAACCGTAAATAATAATTACTATACAGGCTGACTCTACATACAAGACTCAAAAAAAGGAAAGAAGAAGAACCAACTCACAAAAAACACATGGAAAAGAAAAATAAAAAAGTGATTAACTTAACATAAAATTAAGCGCAAAGAATAGCAAGAAGCAAAAGAGATTTGTAAAAGCTAGTAAACAAGATCGGAGATGATTCAATAAGCCACCATCATCATCTTTGGCTCAACAATCCTATGTGGATCCTGGCCTGTCCCATAATTTAACAGGTGGTGCTTGAAATGTGCAACCTCTCCATGAATACTTTTTTACACGATTTGAAACACCGTAAGGTGTTGCTTTTGTTGCATAAGTCAAAAGTCCCAGTTAGAATGGATCGGGAACTGACTCTTTTATTTGACATTAATGTAGGAGTAAGACAAGGTGACGCACTATCCACTATGCTGTGAAACCTAGTTCTTG
Source organism: Diabrotica undecimpunctata (assembly GCF_040954645.1). Taxonomy (NCBI): domain Eukaryota; kingdom Metazoa; phylum Arthropoda; class Insecta; order Coleoptera; family Chrysomelidae; genus Diabrotica; species Diabrotica undecimpunctata. Next base: position 151,305,776 of record NC_092809.1, read on the forward strand.
AGGCAGTCATAAGAAAAATCAAAGTAACCGGCCAGATAAATACGAACCACGATAAAGGGGACATAAAACAAATGAAACAAAAACCAAGTGCATGAAAGTCAAAAGGACAACTGAGGAATGAAAATAATGTTGCAATATACAGCTATACCATCGAACGTGTGGATGCCTTTACATATCTAGGTACATAAATAAATCAAAAGAGTTCCGTCAGTAGCGAAATTACGTATTCCCAGTGGGAATGGTACATACTATGCTAATGAAAGATTTATGACAAACGCTTTTAGACAACAGAACCAAAATGCCTATTTACAGAACATTAATTAGTAATGTGAGACCTGGGTAATAACAAAAAAATATGAAAAGCAACTTAAGACGTTCCAGAGAAAGCTATCTCAAAAAGATATATAGTCCGATTCAAGAGGAGGACGGCACTTAAAGAATCAGAAGAAACTACGAGATCAATGAATTGAATGAAGGCCAGAGCTATGGATGTGAGACTGACAAAAAAAAATATAAAGAGCAACTCACGATATTCCGGTACAAGAGGAGGTATATGGTCCAGTACAAGAGGAGAATGACACTTGGAGAATCAGAAGAAACTAAGAAATTCATTAATTAAATGAAGGGCACGATATTGTACGATTTGTAAAAAGTCAGATGCTGTCATGGCTGGGACGAGTCCAGAGACAACAAAGAACATGTTGCAATGGCAGTAGACAGAAAGACAAAAGACAAGAAGATCAAGAACGAGATGGTTTGATGACGTGTAAGACGACCTGAAAACTATAAACGTAAAACAATGGAGAAGAAGGCCACAAGAGAGATCTGAATGGAACCACATAAAGCCAGACAGGCAAATACCCATCCAGGTTTATTACGCCAGAAGAAGCTGCTCTTTATTTCAAAGAGGCATATACATGATATGTGAATGTATTCAATGCTTCTTTTCACAAGTGTAAGAACCATTTTTGTGTCATGTCATGTATTTAGTTACCTTCGGTTCAATATTGTCACTAGTGTTATTATTTTTTATGTAAATTAATGTTGTTAATATCTTTGTATGTATAAACTGTTTATGTAGAAACTATCAGCAGTAGCTGGTTAATTATTTAAAGTCATAAAAAAATTAAATGTGATTGTAAAGAAAAATAACAATTGGCATAACTCATAAATTATTACCAGTTCAAAAAGCAGCGCACTTACCATTTTTGTGGCGTTGTAGTTGGAAGATAGCATGAAAGCATTGAAAGCCTCGGCGTTGTAGTGCCAAAAAGAGTGAATTACCGCAGCCGAGGAAAACTCAAAAGTAGATCTGTTAAAAACTTGGCAGTCTCAGCAATTTTAGGACAATGAATGACCAGTGGTTCTCCGACCTGACAAAAATACGAGTATGTATAGCCAATTTTAACGTGAAAATTCAAAGATATGAAATTAGCTATTAAATAAGGTGATACGTGAAAACTATTAAAAATAATGAAACAAAATATATAAAATGTTTAAAAAACAAGTAAAAACACAGCACTAAAAACGTTGCATAAATTATATGGACTTCAAATTTAGTTAAAATATAGCTCGCAACAAAAATTATTTTATTTAGTATGCAAATATGATCTGCGTTGAATTTAAAAATGTGACGATCATTATCCCCTTTCAGCCGACACCCATGCTGCAAAAACCCTTCTAACTCTTCTATATATAAACATGACTAATTAGATGCCTTTTTGACTGTCTCTTGTTTATGTTTGAAATGTGCCTATCATAGCACACACTCATTCTGACTTCTCTTTTGAAGCCTCTCTTCCAGCGTTAATGAACTTTTCCCAACAAACTTCACTGTAATAGAAATTCTCTCAACCGTTGAATTTTCCGTGGAAATTTTCCGGGCGGTCTTTTCTCAGTTTTCTCGCAGGCTCCATGCGAGCGTTATGTCATAGCCAGATATTAAACTTTCGCTTTTTATTAGTTTTGTGACAAGTGTATGGGAGTTTTACACGAGAACTACGTTTCGAAAAAAAGATATATTTCAACAGAAAATCGTAAAAGCCTTGTTAACAACTTTTTTACTTTTCTACGGCATTTCCAAAAAAATTTAAAACGTCTGGCGCGATGTAAAAAACACTAGCGATGTCGATTTTGTCTCCTTCAAATAATTGAGAATACAAATTCGTTAATGAAAATTTTATAACGAAACCGGATATAGGAAAGGACTCCACTATATTGGTCTTCTAGCTGTTCTTGTTTTTACCTTGCTCTGTTTGCTTATCCGTATTTTTATTTGGAAAATATGAAGGTACATTGCGATATTATAACAAGTCGTGTATATACAGTGAATTTTTGAAATTAGCAAGTTGGTCGAAAAATCCATTTTTGCCGTGAACATTTTTGAGCAATAATTTTTTACAATTTTCGGAGAGGATTATCCTAGCAGTAATATCTCGCTGCAATGGTTTATGTGTTTGGTAATGAAGTATCACACCACTCAACTATTTCCTACTAGTATTACAAATTTCAACGTGGTTGCTCCGTTCTTAGTGACGAATCCAGGCCAAGTCCACCCAAAACAGCAGTCACACAGCAAAATAATGATGCGGTTCGTCAGCTAATTAAGGATGGCCGCCGTCTAACATACCGGGAGATAGAGGTATCTTTGAGCATTTCAAAGACCAAGATTCAAAAGATCCTACATGAAGAACTGGGTGTTACAAAGTTGACTTCCCGTTTGCCCACAAAAGAGATTTTCTAAGATTTTCAGACGACATCGTTCTGATTGTTAACAATCCTGCAGAGCTACAAGAATTTATAAGCGACCTAAATGCAGCTAGAAATGGAGTTCACCTAAAAATGAATGTAACAATAACAAATACCATGTACAAAGAGCTAGTGGATGTCCAAGATGTAGTAATAAACAACATTGCACTTGAAACAGTAGACGAGTATGTATACCTGGGACAATTAATTCATAAATCTGGCTCCTTACTCCCACAAATCAATAGAAAAATGAAACTGGCTTGGGCATCTTTGGTAAAAATGCAGTTATATCCAAATCCAGGATACCACTTCACCTGAAAAAAGCATAAACAAAGCTGAAAAAGTAATAGAAATTTACAAGGATAATAATAAAATTATAATAATAAATCACTATAATATAATATAATATGTATTATCTATGAATCGATAAACAATATTTTACCTATAATATATACCAATATATAATTTTGCGTTTTTATTGAAAATTCATCTCGGTATATCTATGTGAATGGAATATTTCCATCTGAACTCGCCTGTAATATCTATATCCTTCGAAACCGAATAAAGGATAAATATCTGGATATAAAAGAATCTCTTCTACAGAACAGAGCGATGTATCATGGCATTAGATTATTGAAAGCCAACAGGGTGGACAGAGGGCAAAGGACATTTTTATTTTAATCTCAGAATTGATGCGATCTTTAAGCTCCGGACGCGTGAATATCTCTCAAAAATTTGATTTATATCATCAGAGCCCTTTTGTGGTGTAGTAACGGGAGAAACGCAAGCGTACGGTTTTCGTCATTTAAGGTTGTTTTTCGCATACACATAAATGTTTTCCCGATTTACATTTAACAGATATTTTACTGTCATCGTCGCAATTTTATTGTCACATTCCAGTATTGCCAAGTCTTTCCTCAAGCATTAAGTATTCAACATTATACACATAGTTTCAAAAGTTATGCATCACTCAAAATTTTCGTTTTTATAAACTACTGTTATAGACCATTAGAACAAAATATTGTAACGTTTTTTTAATAAATAAAAAATTAAAAACTAAAAGAAATATTTCTAATTAAAATGTATTAAACAATTTTAATATCAGGTATTTCCACCAAGGGTATCGATGCAAGCCTGGATTCGAGCTCTAATACCGTTAACAAGCGGATCAATTATTTTCTGTTGCAGATTATCCCATTCTCCCTACAGGCAATAATTGTAAGTTCATAATGGGTTCTATTAGGATTCTTTTGTACATGAACAGCTTTGGAGAGCACATCTCGTGTATGTTCAATGGGGTTCATGTCTGGAGACATCGCAGGCCACTCGAAACGATGAATACCTTCTGTCTCAAGATCGTCGTTAACCTAGTCCTATGAGCTTGATTCATATGTGAGCGGGAGTTATCATACATAAATACAACATTTTCACACATCTCCTAGTCAGAATCTCAAGGTTCTAAAATCCTTGTGATGTACATTTCTCCTGTTAAGAGTCCAGTCAATAACCACCATTTGCGTGCGTCCACCTATCACCTCTCCGTCTGGCTCGCGGAGATGAGAATACAGCCGGGGCAAGTGATCCCTGCCTGTCGTTTTGATTTCAGTTAATGTTTTTGAATTTATTTAGGTTCATGTTTTAATAAAAATTATGTTTTTAAAAATTTTGTATGTATTTTTTGGTGAAAATTATTTACAAATGAACGTACTCTTATAAAAAGACATTTAAATAGACCATTGGCATTAGATAATGTAAAAAAACTACAAATTTGACATCTTTATGGTATTTCTACCGTTTTCTACCGCATTTTCAAGTTCGACCTACCGAAAAATGATTCATATCACCTAACAGGCGACTAATTGGAAAAAACGAGAGGTAGAGAGCCGTCTTTCGTGGTATCGGGTTTAGAGAAACGCACACATGGCGCTTCGGCGTTACGGTCACCTGTCTACACTCCTAGTATCCGAGGCGAGTGTCTCTTGTGGGACCACTCTACTCTCATTCCACACAACCAAAGTGAGGTTGAACGAGCTGCGTGCTGCGTCCCTTATACACCCTACCTACGATTACGGCACGTACCTACTAAGGGAGACTTAAGAGTAGGAGAGAAGAGCTCCTTGGCGGCTACCTGTCTACCCGCGGAGGTCGACCCTTTCCGGCCCCGGACAGGACTACGTGAAGGATGGTGTCCCGCGATGCTCCATGCAAGACTCCTCCCTGAAATGGTGTCGGACTCGTAGGGCTTAGTGGCTAGCTAAAGGTCGTATGCCGAAAGGCCAAGTAGACCTGGGTACCGCTGGCATTTATTTGTCGGAGATACACGAACTTCTTCATGCCATAATACCTGCCCAAAACTAACACTACCACCAGCGAAAGCAAGTATGGGACGGACATGTGCTAGTTGTGTACCTCTTGCCAAACACGAATTCGTCGGCTATTTCTATTTAAACAAGTTCTGGTCTCGTATGAAAAAAGCAAAAAATTTAAAAACTGTTGAGGGAACTGTGTGTGTTTTTGAGTCCACTGGAAGCGGTGCAAAATATGTCTAGGTTGTAGCTGAGAAACTCTTATTGGTCGACGACTCTAAAATGCTTCACTGTCCAATATAGTAGTTTGACAGACCATATTATTGTCTATAGCAAATGCCACTGATGTCTCAATATATTCTCAATTTGCAATTTTGCAGATACATGTTGTTTTAAATTTATAATTGTTAATTTCATCTTTATAAAATCAGCGTAGACCACGATAAGGAAACTATGCTCCCCCTCCTCGATCTCTCCAGGAGAGTGACATTCCGGTTTTTTTTTATTCAATTAGTTTTGAGTAACATATGTTATATCCTTACAAAAATATCTAAAAAAATTGGATTCATTAGACGTACGTACATAACCAAAATTGTTATTTGGTTATAAACGGATTATTACTATTTTTAATTTGTAAAGACCAAAAACGATGGTTTTTTATTGGGATCATTTCGGATTCTCGCTATTGTAACCGCCTCCCCAATGAAAGATATGCCTATGTCAGATTATAAAGAACAGAGGCCATCACTTTTGAGTTTTTATTGGTTTTCTGGTTTCTCCTACAATGCCGGCGGCTGTTTTAGACAGCCACAAGAAATCAGAAATGAGTTGAAGGGTCGGAGGAAATTTGCCATTTATTGATACCCAGTCGAATTCTTAAAAAGGATTTTCAAAGCGATGTCTTTTTCATTACATTTTTATCTCTTTCAAATACTAAATCTGAAAATAATTAAGTTGGAAATTCAGTGGTTTAAAAGTTGGTTACAGTAATTACGCCTTTTAGCTATATTAAAATGGGAATAATTAAGTCTGTCGCAGTATATTAAATTCATATCGAAAAATCAAAACGAAATAACAGATGGAAGTATTTTTTACATACTATACAACGGAATATTTTGTTCTATTTCTAATTTACAGTACAATAGAGCAATATAATAAAGCAGTTGGACTCCTACTAAATTCCTGTGGAACTATTCAAAGTCTGTATTATAGCCATCCAAAATATTTTAATTAAAACTGCATAATCGGTTATATACCGGAAAATTGGTTAAAGTATCTCTTTACAACACTGCGAAGACAAATACATCTAAATGGTGAAAACTCCAGACTGGTGAATTAATTGAACCGCACAATTGAATTCTACAGAATTGTTTTGATGCCTTTTTTTCTGCATATATGCCCTTCTGCAGAAAAGTTTCGAAACGACGTATAAGTTTGCTTAATAGACATAAAAATAATTTGAGTATGTAAGTAAAACTTAACCACTCATTTATTATCAAACCATAAAAGTGGAAAACAGTTGTACTAAAAGATTTGCCTTAGAATCGGGAGTGATAAAAAAGTGTATGTTGTCACCTAAAATGTCCAATGTTCAATATTTCCTCTTGTCTTATACTTTATTGTGCGTTTCTTTTTCTCCGTCGTGGCGGTAGCTTCCTCCGTAGTTAATATTTATTGTGGACTTCACGAACTTTTACCTTCAAGGCTAAGAAATGGTTGCGTCCCTTCTATATTGATCCTTTCCCAACTTAATTTTACTCCTGATAACTAGACTGCACCGATTTATACACTTGCTTTCTATAAAACTTTAAAATACAGACTAACTACACTCCGTGTCATAGAAAACGGGCCACCCCAAGTATTTAAAATATTTTCGAAATTATTATTTATTGCTACAAAATTAAGCATTTATTTTTTTGTATATTCAGTTAATATTATTTTATTTTTAATGTGTCTTGGGTTATTTAAGTTAAATGGGTTGTTGCGAAAGCAAACCGACCATGTAACTGGATTAAGGATATTCATAGAACCTATAAAACAAAACAATTTTGAAAAAAAGTTGTTTACAACTTGATCAATTTTCGAGAAAGCGATTGTTTTGAGAAATGTATGATATTGTAAAGGGTTCTAGTTTTAAATGCATCTCAGATTACAGTAGCCGACTTAGTGTGAAGCAGTCTTGAGTTAATAACGATGGAATTACTGGGAAGTGGATTAAGTCAAAGACAAGTTGCAAGACAATTGAATGTTAGTCGTTCGACTGCACAAAGGACCCAGCAACGATTTATTGTGACAGGATCTCACCAACGACGACCTGGTACAGGTCCAAAAAGGAAAACAACCGCTAGGGAAGATCGCATCGTCATTCTTGCTGCATTACGGAATCAGACCCAAACCGCTAGAATACTTCAAGGCCATTTACAGCAAGCTCAAGGACCAGCAATCAGCCTTTCTACTATTCGGCGAAGATAAGGGAGCAAGTTTTGACAGCTTGCAGTCCAGCAACAGGGCCCTTACTTTCCCCAGCTCACAAAAGACGAAGAATCGATTTTGCCTGTGAGCACATCAATTGGACAGCCTGTGAGCACATCATTTGGACAGCAGACGATTGGAAAAAAGTATTGTTTACGGATGAGTGTAGAATGTCTATTTATGGTAAAGGTGGACGCAGTAAGGTGTACAGATGGGCTGGAGAACGTTTCGCTGGTTGCACTTGGCACCACGGGTTGCTTTTGGTGGTAGTTCAGTAATGTTTTGGGCAGGGATTTCTTTTGATGTGCATACGGATCTCGTCGTGATCGACAGAGGTGCGTTAACAGCAGTAAGGTACATAACGGAAATCTTACAACATCACGTGATGCCCTATGCTGGATTTATTGGCAACGAATTTCTGCTAATGCAGGATAATGCGAGACCACACACGGCAAGGATAGTAACGGAGTACCTTGACGAGGTTGGTATTCCAAAAATAGACTGGCCTGCTCAAAGCCCCGATTTCAATCCTATTGAGCATATATGGAGCCTGCTAAAAAGTCGCGTTAGGCGTCGCATACCTGCTCCAACAACACCTGTAGAGCTTCAGATGGCACTCATTGATGAATGGGCCACTTTTCCCCAAAGAGATATCCAAAACGTTATAGATTCATCCAGAATCGAGGTGGCAATACCCATTACTGAAAATGGATACCAGCTTTTTTTTTAAATATACAGTTCATTGTTGTTTTAAAAACTGTAAGTTGATTTTTTCAATAAATTTCCTATATTTCTTAAATTTTTTATTTTCGATTGATGTTTTACGATTATGATGCAATTTTATATTAAACAAGTTATTGATTCAATATACAAAAAAATAAATGCTTAATTTTGTAGCAATAAATAATAATTTCGAAAATATTTTAAATATTTGGGGTGGCCCGTTTTCTATGACGCGGAGTGTAATAACGAGAAGTGACTTATATAATCCCGTAATTCCATATATTATATTTTTATGCCCTATATACAAAAAAAACGTGTTTAATTGTTTCAACTTTAGAGGGTGTAACCATTGAACGACCCATCAGAAACGTTGAGTGCCAATGGGTAACAATATAACGACCTCCGAAAGTTGGAAGCCAATGTGTAACCTTCAAGGTTTACGTTTTCACAAATTTCAATAAAACCCACAACTTTCTTAGGGAGTCAATTGTTAGGCCTGGTTTATCTCATTCTCTCAGGTGTAAGAACGTCTTATCCTAGAAGTAAAGATGAAAAATGAGTTTTGCTAGGACAAAGATATTAACTAATCATATTTATTGTACATGAATAGATATAAAAAAATTAAAATTTTATTATTAAATTAAATTTAAACAAAACAAATCTGAAGATTTGAGCTTTATAATAAAAATATTTTTAAATGATACTGAAGTAGGGCTTCAGATTTTGTCTTCAAGTAGCTGGACAGGATTACAGTAGAATGTAGTGGTTAGATGCTGATTATATGGTTGAATTTGTATACTTTACAGTTAATATTCCATGGTCGACCAGGTACTGCAGAATTCTTCACCCGAAAAGGTGGATAAAAAAAGAAACATATGCGAAAGAGGTTATGTATGAATAGTATAAGTCAAATTTGAAATCATAAAAAGACACTGGATATTATTTAAAAATTACCCTACCCCAGAGAAGATTTAATATTATAAATGAATTTTCAATCCAAGCATGCCTTTTCAGAGTTGCCAACTGACATATCACGTTTGTCGACTGAAGTAAGACATAGAAAATTATTCGTTTCATGTGTGCCACATAATTGTTATTAACTGCCATTAATAATTATTAAAATAAAAATAACAAACATAACGTTACAATAGATTTAACGTTATAACGTTACAAGAGATTTCCTTTCTTAATACGGCATACAAAATTGTGTCCCTGATACTTAACAAACGACTGGCACAGTATACTGACAATATAATAGAGTTCTACAAAAGAGGCTTTTTGAAAAACAGATCTACAATTGACCACATATCATCGATCAGACAAATATTAGAAAAAACGACGGAGTACGACATATTACATCTTCTTAAATTTTTAGCTTACGATACTGTTAAAAAACCCCAATTATATTCGGCTATGATCGAATTTGGAATCAAAAAAAGGATTGGTAGAATTAACTAAAATGACAATGGGGAAAATTGAATGTAAAGTGCGGGTACAAGGGGATCTTTCAAAATCATTTACAACTAACAGATGACCACGCCATGGAGATCCGCTATTATGCAAAAGTTATGAGAGATAACTCAACGGTATATTATATCCGTAGTAGACAAATAATGGCATATGCTGATGATATCGTGATTATTGGAAGAACCCGAAATGAAGCAGTTAAAGTTTTCACAGTATTAAAAACCCCGCAGAAAACATCGGGCATCTGATTAACACGCAGAAAACTAAATATATGTCGGCTATATCAAGAACGAAATAAAATAATTTAGAGGTGTAACAAAAAATAGAACTCTGCCTCTTAGGGTCACTGGTTGACTGCAAAAACAACACATTCAAAGAAATAAGAAAAAGAACATACGTGGTATGTCAAGATCAACAAAATGCGAACTTTATAAAACAATAATACGCCCAGTGCTCACTTACGGATCAAAAACATGGGCAATGATGACTCGAGAGTTACTACGAATCTTTGAAACAAAAGTAATAAGGACCATATATGACAGAGTTAACGAACAGGGTCTTTGGTAAAGGCGATATAATTTCGAACTCTATAGAGTTTTTGGTGATGCAGATATCATGAAAATCATCAAAATAAACCGCCCAAGATGGGTGGGACACGTTATGCGGATGGATGAAACCGATTCTGCTAAAATAACCATGGTAAATAGGCCTGTCGGAAGAAGAAGGGGGCGACCTAAATTCAAGTATCTGGACGATGTGCAGTACGATTTAAGGGAGATTACAGTAAGAGGATGGAGAAGACAGACACTCGACAGGGAAGGATGGAAGAATGTTTTACGGCAGGCCAAGGCTCACGAAGGGCTGTAGCTCCAACTGATAATGATATATTCCATATCTTGTCTCCCTTGTTTATGTGTTCAATGCAGTTTACTTTTTGTGTTTGAATTTAAATGATCTAATATGATCCCAACATAAAATGCTAACTTTTGTTTGTGGTACTGGTAATTGTAGCAGTCACAACTGCTAACATATAATTAATTAATATAATTTATTATTAAAATCCTAACACCCTACAGAATCCCGTTTATCAAACGTTTATGGGCAATAGACGATACGATGCGCAAACTGAAGTGATCAAGAGGTGCTCGGCTAAAGTCAGTTTTGGCCAACACCTCACACAGAGAGGTGTATTTCTCCAAGCCTTAACCGGCATTTTTTTTGTCTTAAAATCGGGTAGAAAATCTGGGATTGGATTTAATATTTTCCCCGAACATCCAGGGAAGAAATTTATGTATCAGGTTTTTTAAAATTATATATATATCTTTCCGAGTCTGTTGGCCATACTCATCACACGTGATCACTTTAGATATCTCCCAGCATCTATGTGTAAGCATAACACTTACACATAGATCTGGTGTTTAGCTGCTTCGACACATATTAGTCGCATATTTGTTAGGTAAGGTAGTTTCTCTTGTATAACCGTCACGGTTTTTTTTTAGTATTTATATTCCCTACCTTACCTATCTAGGATTTAACTTTAGTAACTAACCTTAGTGTTAAGATTTCGTTTGGCTAACTAACTAACTGACTAATACACTTTTCGTTTGGCCCAGTAGTGGGGATATTTCATTTTGTCGTGGCTTTTTGGTCCTCGCATACCGTAGCCCCACTACTGTAATTATATTTTCTATATATATATATATATATATATATATATATATATATATATATATATATATACATATATATATATATATATATATATATATATATATATATATATTGTTATGATTGTTTATTTTGAGTTCAAACTTAGTTTATTGAGCCAATAAAAAAGAATTATAACTTATTTGTTATCAAAAGTAAAATAATCCTTATATTACCTGTGTTCGATGGATTCAAAAGATTTTCTAGTTGTCTTCTATCGGGATAGAGAAGAAAGGATAAGAATACAAATATATTATATTACAAAGATTTACGTTTCTTTATTTTATATGAACGAATAAAACAATTATTAAATTCTGTCGTTATCTTATCAATCAGCATACAAGAAAATAAATCAAATTATTATGATAATAAGATTATAAAGCTACATACATTTATATTACGTGAAAAACCAATTTTACTTAAAATTTTCTTTACTTGAAAAAAGAAACCACAAAACTTTAAACTTTTGATTAGCCTAACAAAACCTCAGTTCTTAAATTTGAATGCTAATGACCATGATGTCGAAACGATCCTTCACAGATATAAAATTCAATTGTACAAACATTTACAGTTTATTTTCTTCTTGAGTTGTATGTTGGAACATACCCAGAAAAGTCCAGTCTCCTCAAAGATGTGATCTCCCCTCTTTGGCACCTCGGCTCCTTCTTAACGTCTCTGCAAACTTCCTGCAGACTACACAAAAAACACCTGATTCACTTCTCCAAACTCCGCTACTTATTTATGACACCAGGACCTCCTTTTGTCAACTTGATGCCGTAAGAATACTTTCACATATACTTTATAAAATGCCCACGGTAGATACAAGGACCTCTTTTAATCTACTTGTTATCTCCTTCTTCAAACTATTCACTTCTTTTCGTTACGCCGGTATCCAAACTCACGAACCACACCCTATCTTGAGACAAACGACTGTTTCCTTTTCGATGACCAAAATATGACTGACTTCTCCTGTCTCATGATCGACTCCCAAATTCCCATTTAAAAACGACCGTCCAATCAAAAAGCTCAAATTGTGTTTACCATGATTTTGGAAAAGCCTAATTTCGGTTTCAGAGAAAAACTAAATAGCTTACTTTAAAATTGGTTTTTTCAATACATCATTTATACATATTTCAAAAGATTAGAATATGGTCATTTAATACTCGACTATACAAACAATGAAAAAGATTAACTCACAGGTAAAATGTCTTCTAATTCTAAACAAAGGTTTTTTTGATAATTTTGTTTGAAACGGAAAAAGGTCGTTTGCCAAACAAATTTATATTCTTATCTACACTAAATCTTATCTTAAATTACTATATACAATTTGTTTCTATTGATATCTTAAAATTTTATTCCGATGGATATTTTTATTTATTTTTCTTTGGTTGGGAAAGAAGAAACATAACAATATATATATATATATATATATATATATATATATATATATATATGTATATATATATTTATATATATATATATATATATATATATATATATATATATATATATATATATAGGTGAGTTTTGTTAGTTGTTAATATTATAAATATATTTGTTACAAGTAGTTTTGCTTTTATTTCAGTTCCTGCTTACAGTTATAATATAGCAGAACAAGGTCAATAGTGTCTTTTCGGTTTTTAAACATTATTACAGGGTATTATATCAATAGTACTTTATTCCTTGTTGTTCATAACTTCATTTATTTTTTCGTTAATTTCCTTCAGAAATTAGCTGGCGCCCATTTCAGTATTTTCCTAGGCATCTCTGTATATTCTCTTATCTTACCCCTTTTATAGTTTCAGATTTTCAGGTGCAGTATTATATTGTATTCTTTTGGTTAAAAGATCTCTTTTCCCCTTATCTCAAAGCCAAATTCTAGTGTAGTGAGGCTAGCCCGAATTCTTGCTTGAGGTTTTGTGTCTCTGTGTTCTTTTGAGCTAAGCCATTCTTTTTATTATAACTTCTTTGCTAGTTCTTATCTAATTTATCATCTCCTTCTCCATATACCCCCCCCTAAATTTTATTTAGGTTTCATAATACAGTACAAAAACTCTACATCAGCATTCAAAATTATTCTGCTTTTGCTTTACGCACCATCTCCTAAACGAATATTGACCAGTTTTGCAACTTTCACTTAACACTTAACACTCAGAATACGGAAGTAGATCCTTGCATATATATGTAAATATTTACTAGATTGTTCTTTAACCAAAATTTTCTTCTCACTGATTTATCTATTTATTTTTTTTTTCGTTTGCTATGTAAAATTATTTGCAAATATCTACAGATGTTAGGAAGTTATATATACATTCTTGTAGTTAAAAATCTATACTAAAAATCCTGCTTATTAATAATAGGAGTACTATAATGTAATTAATGTAACAAATTTTCCTTAAAATAAAAAATAAACATCATAAGAAATTAAACGTTACCAAGTATATAATTTAAAACCAGTGTTTTTGCTAGACTTTATTGATAATTTTGTCCAAATGCCAGCACCCTTTTATTACCAACGTCACGCAAAAATCTTGTTTCACACTAAAAAGTGTATATTTATTTATAACTAAATTGGCCCAACAGCGATCAATGGTCGTGATAATGGTAATTTGGGCTGTCTAGGCCAATGCCGTTGTACGGTATAAAAAAACTTGGAAAGGAGAACTTCAACAATTTATTATTTTCACGAATAAAGCTTTAATAAGAAACTTTAAATTGCTTTTATATATAATAGAAATATATAATGAAATATTAAAAGTGGACAAATAACACAATAAAAATGCAGATAATGGTGGTAGAAAATAAGAGTGTAATAAGTTAAAAATGGAACCAAACAATTTTTAATATTGGAAACCAATTAGAAAACCGAAGGAGATCTAAGCTGTAGGAAATAATGAAACATTGTTAAAACACTGATAATAATTCTAGAATAAGTCTAACCTAAAAATTGTGATTTCTACTTCTTCTTCTCGTGCCACTCCTAGCGGAGATTGGAAATCATCATGGCCACTGCGACTTTGTTAGCAGCGCGCCTAAAAAGTTCAATCGAACTACACCCGAACCATTCACGTAGATTACGAAGCCACGATATTTTTCTTCTTCCCACACTTCTTTTGCCCTTAATTTTGCCCTGTATGATATTTCTTAAAAGTTCGTACTTTTCACCTCTCACAATGTGCCCCAAGTATTCCATCTTTCTAGTGTTTATCTCATTTAGAATTTCGCATCTTTTGTCTAAAGTTTGGAGTACTTGCGTATTAGTGACGCGGTCCATCCATGATATTCTGAGAATGCGCCTATAGCACCACATCTCGAAAGCTTCGATGTTTTTTGTGGTCAACTGTTTTAGTATCCAAGCCTCTACTCCATACAACAGGGTAGAAAAGACATAACACCGCAGCATTCGTATTCGTAACTTTATATTGATATCACGATTGCAAAAGAGTTTGCGCATTCTATTAAAGACTGATCTAGCGATTTCTATTCTACATCTAATCTCTTTTGTTTGATCAGTATCGTCTGTGATCCAAGCACCTAGATATTTATAACAGGACACACGCTCAATCGTTGTATTGTCTATTACAAGATTAGCTCTGATGTTCTTTGATTTCGTGATTACCATAAATTTAGTTTTTTTCAAATTAATTTTCAAGCCGTAACTGTTACAGTATATATTGAGACTTTGAACGAGATGTTGTAGTTCTACTAGCGTTCCCGTTAGGAGAACCGTATCGTCAGCATACCTTATATTGTTGATCGTCTCACCATTTATTATCAGACCAAGATCTTCTTCCTCGAGTGCTTGTTCACAAATAGCTTCACTATACAGATTAAATAAAAGTGGCGACAAGATGCATCCCTGCCGGACTCCTCGACGGATTTGAATTTCTTCTGTTAGCCTACCCTCAACCTTCACATTTGCTGTTTGATTCCAATATAGGTTGCATATAATTCGAATATCTCGGCTGTCTATATTTTTCTTTATTAGAATTTGTCTTAGTGGTTCATGTTGTACTTTGTCAAAGGCCTTTTCGAAATCAATAAAGCAGGTGTAAATTTCTTGGTTCATGTCTAAGCATCTCTGTGAGAGAACGTTCATTGCAAACAGAGCCTCCCTTGTACCCAGCCCTTTTCTGAATCCCATCTGAGTGTTACTGATGTCTACGTCTAATTTCCTATAGATCCTATTATGGATTATTTTCAGGAACAGTTTTAGAGCATGACTCATCAAAGCTATCGTACGATATTCGCTGCATTCCCTTGTATTTGCCTTTTTTGGCAGTAGTATAAAGGTCGAACGGAGCCATTCCCTAGGTATTATTCCAGTTCTATATATTGTGTTAGTGATATTAGTTATTGTGATTTCTACTAGGAAACAAAAAATGAACGAAGACACTATAAAAAATGTTTATATCTGAGAACGTAATCTGACTCATACTTGAATGTTGATAACAATGCCAAATGTAGTTTTTAAAAAAGCAATCGGTTACTGATAAGAAAAGTTAAAGAAATCCTTGTCATAATATATATGATGAACAGATGATGAAACCAATAAAGGTTACTGAAAATTCTTGGAAAGAGATTGTGTTACAATTTATATCTGATCGCTTGAACATGCTGCTGCTGTAAAGCGTAACATTAAAGATGATACGAATGAATGGATGAGCACAATCTTGGTTTGCTGAGCTACGTGGTTTTGGGTTCAAGCACGACGATTATAACTGCGCCGAGCTTTCGACATTCTCTCTGATGCTCTGATGTCTTCTTCAAGAGTTCCGGAGTCTCGGTCTCCTGAGCTCACATACACTACACTGTTCACTGCATTATTGATTAGTGAATAATAAACATTATTGATTAGTAAACAGTGTACTCTAGAAGCTAAGGAGACTGAGACCCCGGAAGCTCTGAAGAAGACATCAGAGAGGATATCGAAAGCTTGGCACAGTGATAATCGACGGTGTTTAGGCTGGAAGTTCGGTAAGTTTACTATTAATTTTTAAGTTTAATTGTACTAATACAACACAAAACAATTATATAAAAAATATTTTTAAATACAATGAAAGACACAAACATTTTATTATTTCTGTTTTGTGCATCGAGCAAAAAGACAAAGAGGGAATTTAATCGTTATGAAAAGGAGACCAAAATTCATAGAAGTGGCCTCTTAATATGGCGGACACATCCGGAAATGCAAAGGCGCCAAATTTAAATTTTACGACACTTCACAATAATCATACAGTGGTGTAGGGGTTAGGAAAATATTTCATGTTTTTTTATAAGGTCATAAAGCAGTAGCTATAAAATATTTTTCAAAATGTGTCTTAGACTAGAAAGTTTTAATTAAATAATAACGATAATAGTCTAAAATGTGACACAATTGTTAAAAAACTTCAATATAAATAAGCTTTAATGTGACAGTTGGGACAAACAGTAACATAACCCAACTAAATTTGATTTCTTAACCAAGGAAAGAGACTCTCTTTCCTTGTTTAATGTGGCCTCTCCAAATGGCACTTCCCGTCTAACAATATTTTTGCCCCCACTACCTTTACATTCCCTCTTCTGTCTTTTTGCTTGATGGTTTTGTGTGACAAAAAGATTTTAAAAACTATGATTTATAAGTGGAAATATACAGTTATGTCAAGCATATTTTACATTTAGCACTAGTACGCCATCATTTAAAAAATTCGTTGGTTTAATCGGGTTACCAGGCCCAGTGTGTTAAGTTAGTTCTCTCTTGCGCCGTTAGTTCGATGGCACATAACATAACCCATATTTCAGTATTTCAATAACGTGTTTTAACGTGTTTTAAGTTTTATCAGAAAAAAGTGAGTTTCCTCAATGCGTTTTCTCATTGCGGAAAGATCTAAGAAATTGTATGTGATGCATATAGCCTCTAGGCCATATTGGTCCATTTCTGTACTCGTATATATACACTCGCGATCATAAAATCCGGGTCACCTTGAAAATCACCGTTATTTCATTTTTAACGAGCTTTATCGTAAATAATAATAACACAAATACAAACTAATGCATGTTTCTGAGAATTGTTGTCAGCTTAGCGGTTTCCTTTGTAACAAAGAATTCCAATAACGCCGATTGCGCGGAAAACTGTACACTTCCCAAAATGAACGGTACCTGTAACTGCCGCTTGTTTTAAATCTCATTTGTGCTTCGACTTTCTGTTCAAACGCAACAAACAAACGTTTATTATTGCCGCCATTGGTATTTATAAGTGCCATTATTAGTGTTTATTATTGTTGTTTTTTGCCAAAAATGCCTTGACTGTTGTTGAAACGGCACGGATTGTTGCGTTTGCGGAAGACAGTCACACTCAACGGCAAGTCGCAAGAACTGTTAGCGTAAGCCTTTCTACGGTTCAACGAGTGCTTCAACGCTTTTAGGAGATGAGTTTGCTAACCAGAGGACCTGGCTCTGGACGAAGAAGAACGAACGCGGCACGAGATGACCGTTTTGTTGTGTTTTAGGCTTTACGAAACCGGACCTCAACTGCGGTTATCCATCGAAATTGCCTACAGGAAGTACGAAATGGCAATGTTAGCGTTGCAACAGTCAGGAGAAGACTTCGTTCTTCTGGACTATCTTCTCGGGTAATGGCTACAGGACCGCCACTTGACCGGGCCCATCGAGTTGCACGACTAGCTTTTGCTCGACAATACGCGCATTGGGGAATTAATGATTGGAGCAAAGTGTTATAATCAGATGAATCCCGTTTCTGCCTAACTGGATCCAATGGGCGTGTAAGAGTTTGGAGGAGAACCGGTGAACGATTTTCACAAGCTTGCATTGCTCCAAGAATGCCATTTGATGGAGGCTCGGTCATGGCTTGGGGAGGTGTATCTTCCGACTTCCGCACAGAATTGCCCTTAATCGAAAATGAGTCCTTAACTGCACGAAGATACATTACGGAGATTCTGGAAGAACATGTTATGCCCACAATGGCAGGGCTTGGAGAAGACGCCGTTTTATGCAGGACAACGCGCGACCGCACGTTGCCAGGATCAGTATGCAATACTTGGACGAGGTTAGAATTACGAGGTTACCCTGGCCAGCTAGGTCTCCGGACCTGAATCCCATCAAACATCTCTGGGACGATTTGAAAAAACGTATTCAAACCCATACACCTCCTCCTAACAACGCATAGGAGCTTAAGGATCTGTTAGTGAGAGAGTGGAATAACATACCTCAACATGTAATCCAGAGAAAAATTGAGAATATGCCCCGTCGTCTGCAAGAGGTTATAAGAGCAAGGGGAGGCAATATACGATATTAGTCATTGAAATTCCACTGATGTTTTACTACGTTGTGCATTTTTCATTTTTTCTTTCGTAAGTCTGTTTCAACAATTTGGTTTGTTTTCTGCTTTTTCAATAAAAACAATAAAAAAAACCGTTTTTTTTTCTTTCAAAACAAACATTAATGACAAATAAAAAATACATTAGCTTAAAAACAAAGGTTATTACTGCTCCAGATTCAAAAATATTCAAGAAACTTGAAATTTTCAAGGTGACCCGGATTTTATGATCGCGAGTGTAGTTTAAATATGAACAAACAGCCCAGTAGCTATTAAAAAATGTGTTTGACTCTATGAGAGCAACATAGCCTGGTCAGGCAAAATATATGTTGGCACTATCGGACCAATGTGGCCTTCTGAGAAGTATTAGTGTCGGTGCTATGGGACCAACGTGGCAGTGAACGTGTTAAGTTTACTAAGTTGTCCCAATTTTTTGGATTAGTCAACGATACTCCATTATATCATCATACAGATTATCATTCTTATTTAGACTGATATTTAGATTAAATATTATGTCTCTTCAGTCTTCATATTGACATTTTTGTTTTGATAATTGTTCATTTCATTCGAAAGTTTCCAACGAAAAAAACACAACGTCCGAGAATCAACATCGCAATTTAATAATATCTCGTAAGGTTTAAGATATTTTTAATATACTTTCTGTCAGCGTATAATGACCGTTCAAGTAGTTGAAATGAGTTTTAAGTTAATATTTATTGAAGACGTTTCATGTGATTCTTTTTTGTTCTTAAAAAAGTTTATCTACAGTTCGTTAAGAGTCGACTTTGAAACGTCTTGGCCGCTACATCGGAGAAAGAAAGTTAAATAGGGATTTATGAGTTTTTCTTAAAGAACTGAGCTGTTATTAAAAGGCTACCTAGTAATTTGATGCTGTTACGGTTTTTACAGGATTGTAAATATTAATATACTTTATTTGGAATAAAAATGTTTGCTTGTTTAGGTACAAATTGTTACTTTTTTCAGTTTCACTTACAGGTAATATGTTCTCCCATTATAGTAATCATTTTTTAAGTAAAAATTGAGTACTGACGAAAACATTTCCTAGAATATTCTTCACTATACTCCGATTGAAAATTTTTGATAGCACAGTTTCTATGACACAGCTGATAATCCCCAATGTAACATCAACGTAACCGTGTCAGCCTTTCGAGAAGAAATCATAGAATAGACATTTAAAACAACGGAGACAAGGAACTACTTCCAGACGGCTTATATAGGGTTTCCAGAAACTGCTAGCAAACGAAGACCAGAGATTCCTAAAATAATGTTTAGACAAGTTAAGCAATATAGATATTCTAATAATAAGACACTGAGCACTTCCACAAAAAATATTTTAAATGATTATCACTACAGCTGTTTCCGCCAGATTTATGTTGTGTAGGATGGGATGATGAATTGTGTATAGTCGTGTCAGTATGGGTAGGTTCATGAAATACTGAGAACTCATGTTTACTTTTAAGTCTGATAATTTTTGTATCTAAAAAATTTATGGTTTGATTCTGTTCTGTTTCTATTGTGAATTTAATATGACTATGGAGTGAGTAAATATACGATAGGAATTGGTCAAGTTGTCTCTTACTTCCTGTAAAACATACGTCGTCTACGTATCTCCATCAATACAAAAACTGTTTGAATATGGGATGTTTTGAAATCCTTGTTTCTAGATGGTCCATAAAAATATCTGATAGCAATGGGCTTAGAGTATTACCCATTATAAGTCCTCCAAATTTCAAGAAGATGTAAAAGTTCAGACGTAATGATTGGATTTGTAATCTTCCTCTTCTTAAGGTGCCGTGCATTTCTGCGTAGGCGTCCACCGTACATCGTCTTATCAGGTGAGATGTTAAATAGTCAGGATTAAATAATTCTGTATTTAGCAGCATTACGAAGCATTTCAAAGCTGTGGATTCCTGTCCATTGTCGAATATTGCGCAGCCATGACATTTGTTTACATGCCAGACCTCTCCTACCATCTATCTTCCCTTCGAGTATCAGTTGCTGAAAAGTTTATATTTCTCCTCGTAATATGTATCTCAAGTATGCAGTCTTCTTACTTTTTACATACCTAAACAGTTGCCATTTCTGACCCTGTCCGTCCATGATATTCTAAGCATTCGACGCAGGCACCACATTTCAAACTAACGTCCATGCTTCCATTCCGTACAAGAGAACAGGCCACACGTAACACTTAAGCATCTTGTATCGGAGGTTCAGCAATTTGCGATCAGTCAGAAACTTACGAAGCCTCAAAAAAGCATTTCTGGCTTTTTTAACTCTGCTCTTTATTTCATTCTCGGGGTCCCAACCCTCGTTCAGTAAACAACCCAAGTATTTAAATTGCCTGACCTGTTCGATTTCTTCTCCAGAGACATATATCTTTGCGTTGGGGTAATCATTTCTACTTATAATCATTGTTTTTGTCTTCTTAATATTTATTTTCAAACCCCGACCTTCACTTGCAAGAGTTAGATCATTTACAAGGCATTGAAGATCTTCGATGTTATCTGCCACTATGGCTGTATCATCGGCATACCTGATGTTATTAATAAATATGCCGTTAACTTTAATACCCTTATTAGAGTCTGCCACTGCTTCTGCGAAGGCTTTTTCTACGTATAAATTGAACAGCATTGGAGACAGTATACAACCTTGCCTGACTCCTTTTTTAATGGAGAAATCTTCTGTTTTTTTGAAATTTTGAAGACGTACTGTTGCTGTCTGGTTACAATACAGATTGGCTATAATTCTTATATCCTTGTCGTCCAATCCCAACTCTTGTAGGTATTTTATCATCAATTCGTGTTTTACATTATCGAATGCTTTTTCATAATCGATGAAACAGACAAAAACATCATTTTTTTGATCTAAACAATTCTGTATTAATGTTTGCATACTAAAGATCGCCTCTCTCGTGCCAAGTCCATATTTGAAACCAAACTGACTCCATCCACTGACCTCTTCACATTTCTTAAACAATCTAGTGTGCACTATTCTCAGGAAAAGTTTTAAAAAGTGACTCATTAGGCTTATTAGTCGGTGGTCCTTGCGTAAATGTCGTTAAAGAGCTTGATAATAATGTCTAGGTTTTCTTCATTAAGTAACTTGATTGTTTCTGCGTACATATCATGTGGTCCTGAGGTTTTGTTACTTTTTAATAGTTTGATAGCGTGTACAATTTCAGCTTTCAAAATACTTGGGCCATACAAATATTCTCCCAGTTGTGGTGGTTTTTGTGTTCTGTCATCATTGAACAAATTGGCTGTGTACAATTTCCAAGTATTAAGTATATCGCTAGGGTCCGTTATTAGTTCATTTTGGTCATTATGTATACCAGTGACTTGTTTTTTCTCGAAGACACCAGCAATTTCCTTAATTTTCTTGTGAACATTGAAGCTGTCGCCGAGTTTATATAGGTTTTCAGCCTCGGTGCAAAGTGTAGTCATCCTGATCTCCTTCGCCGCTATAATTTCTTTACGAATTTGACTGTGTATATTTCGGTACCCTACTTGGTCCTGCCTAATCTTACACTGTCTGCGTTGGACTGGATTTGTAATATTATGGTCTAAAAGGTCTTTTACTTGAACAAAAGTTTCTCTGCAGCAGGAATACTAGGAAAAAGGTTTTTGACGTCAAATAACATTAATTTTGAGTTGTTAGGTAATTGCAAATGTTTTATTTTATTAATTAGTTCTATTGTATTTTTTGTTCTTTTAACCAGAACATCAGTATTGGTGGGAAAGAAATAGAACTCGTAGATAGATATAAATACCTGGGACATGAAATTATGATTGGCAGGGATAACCAGACTCATAAACTGAAGAGAAGAATCGGCCTTGGGTGGGCAGCATTTGGAAAACTGAGAGAAACTTTTAAAAGTGAGCTGCTCACATGCCTAAAGAGAAAGGTCTTTCATCAGTGCGTCCTCCCAGTCTTGACGTACGGAGCAGAAACACTTACCTTAACAAAAGCACCAGCTACCAAACTGAGAGTCACGCAGAGAAGAATGGAGCGGTCCATGTTAGGAATAACTCTGCGAGACAGAATAACCAACGAAGACATCAGGAGAAGAACCGGAGTGACTGACATCATCCAGAAGATAGCCAGACTAAAATGGAGATGGGCAGGATACATAACCAGAATGACAGATGGGCGATGGACAAAGAGGTTATTGGAATGGAGGTCAATTGAAGACAAGAGAAGCGTCGGTCGACCACCTACAAGATGGACTGACGATTTAAGAAGACTCAATAAAAACTGGATGAGAGCGGCGCAAGATAGACGGGGTTGGAAACATGAGGAAGAGACCTATGTTCAGCAGTGGACTCTTGAGGCTATATGATGATGATGATGATGATTGTATTTTTTACGGTAAATTGAGCTAAAAATTTAATGTGTTCTAAAATAATCTCTAACAATTTTTTTGATAGTTTATATGACGGAGCTGTATATAAAAAAACTACAGGTCTTATTGGGTGATCTGGTTTATGTAGTTTAATAAAAGAGTATAATTTAAAAGGCTGTGGGTTCATGATGTTGAGGTATTTCTGATCTATTGAATTTAATATTTATTTTGCATTTTCTAACGCGTTTCGAATCCATCACTTATTTAATATAAATATTCATTAGTTCTCTCCTTCTAGGCCTTTCTAAATATAAGGGGCAATATCAATTTTAATAACGTCCGCTTATGTTATGAAACTAGTATAACAAGTGTATAAATCGCTTAGTGCTTGTATAGGTGAGATTATCTTAAACCCCTTCAAAGATTCCCGACACACGCGCCTGTAACAAACCTCGAACAACAATCTCCACGCGGGACGTTTGTTTACTCAAGGCGGGTTATTACGTCCGGTCCTGGCCACCTTATTAAATGTTCACCGGATATTATCCTTCAGAGTTGCCAATCGGAAAATGATCAAAGATGTCGCTGAAAATGTCCTTTCAGTGTTATCGCCGTGTCTAACAGCGTTTCGGAAGACGTAAGCTAAACGATATCGGAGGAAATGACTCGCGCCATCTGGGCCCGCAACGAAGACTTAACTGAAAAAAAATTGAATGAGTTCTTGGAAGTTATGGGATGATGCCCATGAATTTTTATGGTTCCGCAGGCGGTATACGATCGATAAATTCTCCGTAGTTGCAATTCTTACTAGCTACATAAATGTAATGTGGCACAAAGTGTGTTTTACAAGACACATAAAATGCTAAGTTTTTTACAACAAAACTTTTCTAACAGAAAAATAAAAAAATATACACATATATAAACAGTTCAACACAGGGTGTTTGCTTTTACGTTGTAAATAATTGATATTTATTCTAAACCCAACCCGTATTCTAAAATTGTCTTAACATTGAGAATCCCTGCCGGAAAAATAGAAAAATGTCGGAAACTCTTTACTAGTATCACATTCAATATTAGTCTAGGCGGGATCTGTTTTGGATTGGACATTTTCCATAGGAAACTATTTTTTTGCTGGAATCACTTCAGGATGTGCCCAATATCGATAATCACGATATGCGTCAGTTGCAAACCCTGTGCTAAATTTTTTATTTAACAAAATCTGAAAAAAATTGAAAATTTCTCATTTTTTTGCTCCTATTTGCGTTTATAATTCGGAAAATATTGATCGTAGAGAAAAAATTATACGAAGTTATAAGTTTCGTTATTTAATTTTACACAATATTTCGTTAGCTAGAAATTGAAAATTTAATGTTTATTGTTGAAAAAATGAAGTTAATCCTTTAAATGTTTTCGACTTTCTAAACTTGACCCACAAGCTCCATATTCCATATTTACTAAAAGTAACAATTTACTTCAATGTATAAATTACAAGCTCAAAAAATATGCATGAAGAAAAAATGCAATTACTTGTTTGACATACAATGGTTTATTGCAAATTTCCCAATTTTGCAATTAAAAATGGTATTTGAAAATATGATATTTGAAATCCTTGTGGTCCGAGACATCGATTAAAAAAAAAGCAAAATTGGTTAACAAGAAGCCGAGATAATGCAATTTTTAGCGCGCGCTATGATTTTGAACTCGCCGATTCACATTTCGAGTGAATGTCCCCCACCACCACCTCTCATGCAATCCGAGCGACATTTTACGCGAAAACGGTTTTTTATTTGTCTTTTTTATGGATGTGGCCATAAAGCGCATTACGTAAAACTTTTCATATAACAAGTACTTGACAAGACGAGGGTATTTGTTTAAAAACGAGCCCTCTATCACTTATGCTTAGACGGCAAATGTATGCCAACTTTGACCTTCATTATTTTGGCAACCAGTAAGCCGAATGTATCTTTTTTTTTAAGAAGCGTCTTTTAACATTCTTTAAGTATATAAATTTTGAAATTGATATGTTTAAAGCTCGTAAAGTTATTCAATTTGTTTATAAGCCTAATATATATAAAAAAATGTTTAAAACTTTAAAAAAATTTCTAAGCTCTCTTAGTCAACCGATTTGAATTTTATAAAAAGCGTTTGAAAGTTTGAGCCTTCCTTTATGTGTAAAAAAATATTTGCAACTATCTGAGGGCTTTATTTAGAGCCTACTAAAAATTTGATTGATTTGCGATTTTTTTCCAGTAGGCTGGATTGCAAAATTATTATGCAAAACCTATTCGACCGGGTTAAAATTTAACATATTAAAAGGTTTTTCTAGGCGGAATATGGAGCTTGTGGGTCAAGTTTAGAAAGTCGAAAACATTTAAAGGATTAACTTCATTTTTTTGTACTTTTTTTTCCAATTATTCCTATTTTTTTAGCAATAAACATTAAATTTTCAATTTCTAGCTAACGACATATTGTGTAAAATTGAATAACGAAACTTTTACCTTCCTATAATTTTTTCTCTAGGATCAATATTTTCCGAATTATAAACGAAAATAGGAGCAAAAAAATGAGAAATTTTCAATTGTTTTCAGATTTTGTTAAATAAAAAATTTAGCACAGGGTTTGCGACTGGCGCATATCGTGATTATCGATATTGGGCACAACCTGAAGGGATTCCAGCAAAAAAATAGCTTCCTATGGAAAATGTCCATTATGGTATGAATTTCTACAGATCCCGCCTAGTCTATATCTAATCATGACAGCCAGATACACCTGTGTAAATTGTCGGCATAAGTGAGGGATGTCAAATTAAATCAAAAGATATACTTACTTTTGTATTGTTTAAAACATTAGTAGACTTCAATTACGCCACTGATAGCCTCTGGGTGATTATAGTAAACAGACTTTATAAGTACCTTACCTTTTTATACTTTTATACAGTGTGTAAAAGCCAAATAGAATAAATTCATTATTTAGGTTACTGTACATATTTATAAAAAATCCCGAAACACGTCAAATTTAAATTATAACTTGACATTCTTTAACGTGAAAATGCAACCCCTACCTTCAACCCCCTTAGAATGACAGGTACAACCCCCCAATTTTTAAAATAGGAAGTATAGGCTTGTGATATATCGTTTGAAAGGTCTTTTCATTCTCCATTCAAAAATGTTGTCGCTTTCAAGTTTATTAAGATTAATTAAGATAAAATAAATTAAAATCATGTGGTTACAGAAATTCGCTAAAATATACTCAAAACTTATTTCATGTTTAGGTCTTGATAATGAGAAAGTGAACAAAAACAATAGCAATGTGGTTTTTAGATGGTAACCATTAAAAAAGAATTTTCGTGGCAACGTTTTAACACGCATTAGTAAATTGTTTTTATTTAAGTTGTCTGTATTTTAATTTATGTAGAAAGTTCGTTCAATTCAATTCTGAAAAATGGTTAGATTAACGGAAATGCATAAAATAACAGTTTTACTGTTGGTACTAAATGATTGGTTACGGAGATAACACCCGAACACAACAGGAAGTAACTCGCCTATTTCATGAGAAATTTCCTAATTTACCGCCTATATCCCAAGGAACAATAAGTAAAATAGAGAAGCAGTTTCGTGAGTTTAGTTATGTAAGGCAGATAAAAAAAAGCAGCTGCCAATGCACTGAGTGATGAACTCAAATTAGATGTGTTGCTTGAGTTTCAGGAAAATCCACATACATCGAGTAGACAGACATCCACTACATTCAATGCTAGCCATACATCGATAGTAAACATATTAAAAGAAAATAAATTGCATCCCTATAAGATGATACCTACTCAGGAGCTCATGGAAGACGATTTTGATAGGAGAACTTTTTTTGTGGACATGTTGGATAAAAATATTATCCAATTAGAAGACGTCATGTTTTCTGATGAGTGTACTTTTTCACTTAACGGTCATGCTAATCGGCAAAATTGCCGCTACTGGGCCACGGAAAATCCTCACTGGATGAGAGAAGAACACACTCAATACCCTCAAAAGGTTAATGTTTGGGCAGGGATTGTAGGAAACAATATCATTGGTCCATTTTTCATTGAGGGCAACTTGAATGGCAACAATTATTTGGCACTACTTCAAAATTATGTCATTCCCACGTAGGCAAATTTATATCATGATCCAGGAAACCCTCAAGTTCCAGCGAATACGATATGGGTTCAGCAGGATGGAGCACCACCACATTACCAACTTAATGTCCGGTACCTCGATACAATATTTCCCAATCGGTGGATAGGGAGACGAGGATCGATTGAATGGCCAGCGCGATCACCTGATCTTACATTATTAGATTTCTTTTTATGGGGATATGTGAAGAGCCATGTGTACAAAACTAAACCTTCTGATTTAAATGACTTAAAAGAACGAATAACGCTTGCGATTAGGTCGATCACGCCTGTTATGTTAAATAATGTTAGAAGACAGTTTTATTTGAGATTAGGATGTTGCAAAGACATTCGCGGTGAATAGTTTGAACATCTACTTTATTAACATTCATAGTTCTTTTTCGTGTTCTACATTTTATTACGATTTGCATTACATTTTAGTTTTTGATTGTATTGTAGCGAATTTCGGTAACCACATGATTTTAATTTATTTTATCTTAATTAATCTTAATAAACTTGAAAGCGACAACATTTTTGAATGGAGAATGAAAAGACCTTTCAAACGATATATCACAAGCCTATACTTCCTATTTTAAAAATTGAGGGTTGTACCTGTCATTCTAAGGGGGTTGAAGGTAGGGGTTGCATTTTCACGTTAAAGAATGTCAAGTTATAATTTAAATTTGACGTGTTTCGGGATTTTTTATAAATATGTACAGTAACCTAAATAATGAATTTATTCCATTTGGCTTTTACACACTGTATATCTATTTAAAGTAGCTTGTAGTAAAATAAAAGGTAGTTTAGCTAAAATTTTTCAAAAAGCATTGCTTATTTTAATCTTTCTAAGAGCTCTTTGTACATATTTACTTCCTACGGCCAACATAATGTTGAGTTTATTCAAAAATACAAAATGATAGAGTTGCTGCTGTCATTTTTGTAAACGTGTAATTTGTTTTTTTATTATCTCGACTGGCAGACGTTCGCGTTCTACAAAGTGGCGTCTAAATTTCTTCTCTTAAGTAATTTGAGTTATTTAATACCGTGAAAGTTAGTAGCAAATGATACCTTGAAAGGCAGTAAACAAATCATCTTAACGATCCTACAATAGCAGTAAATATGTTTTTCTCTAGGCGGGTTCATTACATGAAAATTCCCTCTACTTTATTCCAATTTGCTACTGTGGTAGAGCAAAGAAGGGTTCTATTTCTGTAAGGTCGTTAATATGATTTAGAACTTTCCGTAAGTGTTTTAATTTTGCTCCAGTAGTTAAAGTCGCAATTTATTTGGAACTTGTCGAAACTAAAACTGTAATATGAAGTAAAGGGAAATGTTCCAGGAACAGCGTTGTGCTTGTTATAATAAATATTATCTCATTATGTATTTTGTATGACACGATTTAATTAACACAACAGTTTTTAAAATATAAGAACGATGTTTTGAGAAAGTGCTTTAATTCCGTCATATGTATATTAAAGATCGAAAGAGAAGTAAAAAGTTGCATATTCAAAGCAACATTAATAACATGGCAGGGGAAAGGTAGGCAAAATGGGTTACTTAAGGTTTAAATTGGGATTTAAAACAAATTTGTGAAACCAAGAAAAGCCTATTGACAAAATTCGCATACAAGTACTGCCTTTTTATCCTTATCTTTTACACCTGCACATGAATCTTGAGCCCATTTATGGCAACTGGAACATATTATCGGCCCCTCTGTGGAACTTAAATAAAAGTCACCGCGGTATAAACAGTCATGTCACTATCTTCGTCTTCTGATTTTTTTTTGTTTTTCCAATTTCGATTTTTTACTCATCTGTGATTTGGTTTGATCATCAGCTATATTTCTTTTTGCTGATTTTGATGATGTTACATTTCCATATCCTGCGTTTTTTTTTTAATAACGGATTGATTACGGCTGTCGTCGATTCTCCGCTCCCAATTTCCATCTTTTTCTGTCATAAGCAGTTGCCTCTTCTAAGTCTCTTGCCGCCATTGCTTCATCAATATCGTTGCGCCAACTTCTCCGTGGTCGTCCTCTCTTTCTTCTTTCAGGAGGGATCCATTCCAGTACTCTTCTAGACCATCTGTACTCTGGCATTCTTTTAACATGTCCGAACCAGATTAATTGTTTTCTTTCTATGTCATCATTTATATTTCGCTCCATTTTCATTTCGTTTCTTATTTGTTCGTTTCTAACTCTCTCCAGTTTCGATCTACCGCAGCTTCGTCTCAGATAATCCATTTCTGTCGTCATAAGTTTGTTTCTATTAGCTTTGGTGACGTCCCATACTGCGTTTTTCCTGTGCCAATTCCAGCTCCGTTTTGTAAGGCGAAGACGTTAAAATGGCGGTTTTGCCCCTTGTTTTTGATACGAGTTTCCGGGATTGATTTGCTTAAGGCACTGCTACAATAGGTTTGGGACTTGCGAACTTGAGTCTCTTTCTTTGGGGGATTCTGATTGAAGCTCGGGAGTTTTTCCTCTAATGGACTGTACAATAGGTAAACGATTTACTTGATTTTCAAGTCTACTTGGGTTAGTTTCTATATCACTTGTAACTGATGGCAAAAAATCCACTTCAGAAAAAATAACCATATCCACAGGCCACACGCCGGTTGCTTTTAAAAGCATTTATAGCAGTAGCCATTGTAGCTACTCTTAAATATGCGGCACTAAACAAGGACGACGTTTTCTGAAATATTATTACTCTTCCAGGATGTGTTATAAGCCCTTTCTTTACTTCGTCGTCATAATATGCACTTAATGCATAGGCCTGGTCTGTAGACGATCCGTGCAATGAGGTGTAAAACATAAAATTTCCACCACATTTTCCCTCACGTAATTAATTACGTCTAGATTTTTCGTATGTGATGACTGACCATCTAGCAAAAACAGAACTAGTGAATCCATTAAAGCTCTAGAATACTCGACAAACTTCTTAAACCATAAGAAAAATAATGTCTCATCTATCCACCCTTTTTTTTATTAAGCTCATCCCAACACCGGGCACGAGGCTATCCAAAAACCCATGTTGCATTTGCTTTCAGGGAAATATTAGTATGGAAGGCCTATAGGCTCCTGAGGGAAAGAAATAAATTTCTGCAGTTATAGTTTTACTCTTCTCGGCGGATGAAAGCGCGTCAACTTAACGCTTTCCAACAAAAGAAATCATACGATTTTCTACCTGGCGAAACTGAATTCAAATTTTTACCACTGTGCCTTCTACAACTTGCAAAGCAAACAGCTTGAGGAAGAAAATGAGAACACCTTCACATTTTCGAAGATCAAAAAAGGTAGAACTCTTGAAGAAGGTACCTCCCTTACCCTCCAAGCTCCCACCAAACCCTTCTGCAATCGCAGACATAACGTTGGGGGAGATTTTACTTATTTTTAATCTTGGAGACCTTGGGAAATAGAGCATCCGAGAGGCCTTTCTGTGGTGATGCCGCTATAGCAGGGGTGACGTTATGCGCCTTTCTCGCTTGTAATTATGGACGAAGATCG
Source organism: Diabrotica undecimpunctata (assembly GCF_040954645.1). NCBI lineage: Eukaryota > Metazoa > Arthropoda > Insecta > Coleoptera > Chrysomelidae > Diabrotica > Diabrotica undecimpunctata. The sequence goes on from NC_092809.1 coordinate 151,336,520, forward strand.
GATACCTTTAGAACAGACCTCGAGTATCAATGTAATATAAATAAATTTGTTTATGCACTCACATCTATGACATTAGCTATCAAAATTTAATATTGCTGGTATTTTATTCTTGTTTTTTACGTTTTTAATTCATTTTCTTTAATAACTGATGTTTGTAAAACCTTTCCAGCTCCGCTTTACTATTTCTCGGTTTTATCAGCATGCTCATATTTATATTTATAATTTAAAGATTTGAGGAGATTTTGTTTTCCTATTATTTTATTTTTAAAATTTTTTTTAAAACCTAAATATTATGTTTATGACATAATATTTAACTTGAGGTGCCACAAGAAAACAGTTTTAAAACTGTATTTATATTTCGTTGCCAATATAGTCTTTATATGTATTCACTGTATTTTTGTTTTGTTTCAGACCGAAGACGAGGGAAACCATGGCAACGATGATACACGTTGTTTTATTCTATCCACATTAGCGTCTCAGGGTCGTTCCAAAGTTCAATGCGTTTTATGCGAAGATCAATTGCTGGTATTCGACAGATATCCCCTCGTAGATGGGACATTCTTCTTAAGTCCACGACAACACGCTAAAAGTTGCATTGAGGTAAGCTATAACTGAAAAGTTAAATACAGAAATTCTTTTATAGTCATAGTTTGTGCACATTATCTTTTCGAGGGATTATTTATAACCCGTGTATTCGGATAAAGAGAGTTAAAGTAAGCTTAATCTTAAAATTATACTCGCTAATATAACGGAAATTTAACTGTATACGGTTTGTTTTAAATTGCTTTATTATTTTTTTAATAAGATCTTCTGTGGTGTTCTATCGCTTTCCCGTCCAACTCTTCTCTATCTATAAGATTAGGACAAACAAGAACAGCAATCTGACAACTTAACTCAGTATGGTGGGATAGACACCTAAAACAGATTTATAAAACATTAGTGCGAAGTATTATGACATATGGGGCTGAAAATTGGATCATAAACAAGAAAAACAGCAGTAAGATAGTAGCAACAGAGATGGAATGCCTGCGAAGATGCTGCAGAGTAACAAGAATGGATAGGAGAAGTAATGACGAAATAAAGCAAAGAACATCAATAGGAACATACATATCAACATATATAGAACAAAAAAGACTAAAGTGGTATGGACATGTAAGAAGAACTAACGACAGATGGATAAAGAGAATAACCGAATGGAGCCCCATAGGAAAGAGGAAAAGAGGACGACACCGAAAATCCTGGAGGGACGAAGTAGACGACGCCATGAGTAAGAGAGGCCTAAACGATGGAGAATGGGACAACAGAGAGAGATCTATACGGTTGAGCGAGTGAAGGCAGTGAATACTGTAGAATCCCTGTACATATATATATATATATATATATATATATATATATATATATATATATATATATATATATATATATATATATATATATTGTTGTGATCTGCTTTATGATGTTTTATTATTAATTAACACTAATTTAATTAATCCAATTATTTAATTAATTAATTCACTAATGTATGCAGAGTCATACAATTCAATTACTATTAAAAATTCTCAGGGTGCCTTTTTTATTTTACTTTAATCAGTTTACTTTATATATCTCTTCTAGTGAGTTCAGTATCTCCTAGTTGCTCATAATCGGGATAGAACAGGAAACGGAACTAACATTAAAACAACATAAATATACACACAAATTATTATTTATTTTCAATAAGCAATACGATGAATGTTAATAAATAACTTTTTGTGGGCAATTATCTTTCCCAACAAACTCCTATACTCTAAAATTAATTTTAATTACAAACTATCTATTGATCTGTTTTATAATAATATCTACTAAAAAAAAATGACCATATAAAAATATAATTTATTCACAAAAAAAAATAACTCTTTGAAACTTGGAATCTTAGTTCGTATTTGATTTTATTTTTAGAATATCTTAAAATTTTCTTTTATTCAAATTATTTGACTGACCTTTAATTTTTTTACACCAATGATGTCTCCTCTCGATCAAAACCACAGTTCCTTCCTTGATTGATTATGTCCGGCTACCATCAAATCTTTCCCGTTCTCAGCATCGATCCAAACCGCATACCAGCAAACTACTCCTCCGAAAACACAAGCCCAAGCCTCTTTTGACCGGTATTCTTTATTCACAAATTCTCCTTTCTTTCTCAATTATATCTCGTGGACTATGCAGACTCAAAAGAGGTATTAATCTTCTCAATTTTGATCTGCTCTCAGCTTCCACCTTTTTCACTAACAAACGAAAACAACTGGTACTCAGATTGACTACACGAAAACACGTTTTCTCTTCTGGTCTGCCGGTAACATAATCATTCTTTCAATCTCCCCAGACAACCTTCTCAACTCTTTCATTCCCACCATTCCTTTTTAACCAATCATAAGCATTCATCTTTCCCACTTATTTTCGATTTAGAAAATTTCCAACATGATATTTAAAACAAATAAACTACTTTCACTCAAATTACTTTTCAGAAACCATTAACAATTTTACCTTTTTCAACAGAAATAAGTTTTCAAATTCTTGTTATCTCATATCTAAATCTAATTCTTATTTACTTTCGAAAAATGCCCAACGCAAAATACAATTACAAAGTTTATTCCTTAAATCTATAATTATACGGGTTCCATTGTCCTTTCACTATTCACTCAGTCGTTCACGGAACAATGTTTTCTCTTTTGGTCTATTACAAATAAGTACAGGGTTGTATTTTAACTTATATGCCCGCGGTATATTAAAATAATAAAAAAACTCTTTATTCTATTTCTGATCGATAAACTAATCCATAACAAATATATATATATATATATATATATATATATATATATATATATATATATATATATATAATTTTGGTTGTAGTACTGACCATAGAGTGACATCTAGGGAGTAAAATGCCGTTTGATTCATCTTGATAACTGCAACCGTTACGAAATACGAGTGACACCCAGTTGAAAAAACGTAGTTTCGAAAGAAGTCCATAAAAGTAAACAACTCCGGCAAGCTTAAATGGCCGCATTAACCGCTTGGAGTGCTCCGATCTTCCAACTTCTTTACGTACTTTAAGGTCACGCGGACCTTCTGGACTAATTATGCACTATTCCTAAGAGTATTTTCTAACAATTTTTGAAAAATTTTTTTTTTTTTAAATTTGTTTGAACGAACACTGGTTCTGTTACCTTCCTTGTATACCGTAGGCCCAAGAGAAAACACCTTTTATAACTCCAATGCCGTGCTAGTGGCATAAAGAGAGACTATTATTGTGAAAAATTCTAATATTAACATAAGAAATTTGAAATAACTAGTCATTCACGTCCAGTCGATTTTTTTCCAGTATAAATTTGTCCAGTAAGTGGATACGAATTATTAGCGTCACAAACCCACCAAACCTTGATGCCATACTTGGCAGGTTTTGCTGGCATATATTGCGTGAAACGTGTCCTACCTCTAAAAGGAAATAACTGTTCATCCACAGTAAGAGAATCCGACGGTACATAGTTACGACGTAAATTATCATTGAGAAGATGGAATATATCTGTAATAGCTGCAGCTTTATCATTTTGCAAACGTTCTGCACGTGTTTTGTCATTGTCAAACCGTAAGAATCTGCTGATGCTTCAAAAGCGATTTATGCTCATACTTGCTCGGTACAAAGGATGAGAGTCTGTTTTCCATAAATCTTTCGAGTGCTCTGAATTTGAATGCCGTACTCCTGCTGTAATAAGAATACCTAAGTATGCATCAAATTCTTCTGTTGTGAGTGACTTCCAAACATTTCGAGGTTTGTCGGGGTTTTCAACATTATACTTTTCACAAACGCTATTAGCTTTTCGATTGGTTTCGCGTATAATTATGTCACACATTACGTCACTGAAAACACATTTGAATGTATCTCTAATCGAAAGAGTTTTAGTAGAACGTACTGGGCCCGTTTTTTCACGCAAAAGGTTACGTTTCAGTGTTCGACTTGCAGTAAACGGTTTTTGTCGACAAATCGTTTTATCTTTGCAACCAGAACATCACTTTGGGAAGAACTTTCTTGAAAATCGTCAAAATCTTTATGACTACTATCGTCGCCAAACGATCGTATGCAAACAAAGAAAAATCCCAATTGTCTGTTATTTTCGGAATGTACAAGCGAAGTTTACCGAAACAATGCCGGGTACCTGGGTAGCACGGGTATAGACTCCCGTATCAGGTACTTGGGTATTGACATAACGGTTAAGGCATCAAAAAGAGAGATTTTTGATGAGAAATAATGCTGCATTAACAAGTTAACAAGATAATAAAATCAGTTATAAACTGTTTTAGTTTCTTAGTTAGATCTAGTTACAAATAAATACATAATAACTGACGAAAAATATCAATTTTAATAATTTTTTTTAAGTTATTATCAATTACTTTACGATTTGTGGTCATTCGCTTGATATATGTATATTTATGTGTTGTGTTAGTTATTTATGTAATAGTATAATTATTATATTAAACATTTCTTTAATTTTCAGGTGAAAGTAGAAGGCCGTACCCAATTTCTGACCGTTGTCTGCATGGGATGTTTAGAGGGCGTGAGTGGACGCGCCATTGTATGTAGATTCTGTAATCAGAAGTGGGACGGATCATCCCTGGTCCTCGGAACCATGTATTCTTATGATATCTTCGCTGCCATGCCTTGTTGTACTGAGAGGATAAAGGTAAATTGGGCCATTTTATTGATACACCTACAAAAAATACAAAAAGTTAATTCATTGAGTAGATTATGTTGGTCAAGTTTAAATAATATCTATGTAACGGATTTGACCGTTACTTAATGGAAGTTCATTTTATCAAGCAATAAAACACTGAAAACTTTTGTTTCCAACACTTCCACAAATTTGTATTATCTTAATATGTTAATACTTTTTATTTCTTAATACTGTAATACCTAATCTGTCATTTTTCTATTTGTATATTTTGTTAATGTTGGTATTATTTCTGTTTCAGTGTAATTCTTGCTACAAACCAGTTTTGCATCCTACACAACGACTGAACTTCTTCAGTGACTACAGTCATATGGTGCCATGTCCACATTGCCGCACACTGGATACACATTTCGTAAAACCCCTAGGTTTCTGTTACGCTCGCCACTTTTCACGGGCTTTACAGATGATGTGGCCATAGCACGTGGCCCCCCGAGTCGTAAACAAAGACCCACCGACGCCTCCTACTCCTCCAGATCCAGATCCTATGGATTTAGATCTCGGACTGTTGTGGCGCGAACTGGCTGGATTACGACTCGATGAGTTTTGCCGTTTGCAGCTAACCAGAGCGCGGTAGACCTCCCCCCTTTAGTTTTCTTTGTTATGTTGTTGCATTTTTTATAGTTTGAGGTTACGTTCAGGATGTAATTATTTTAATTAAACTTTTAAGGCAGATTTTGCATTTCTAGAGGTTCAAAAGCAATATACATGACACAGCTGATAGTTCGCTGTCATAGATACTTAAATTATTAAAAAGTGGTGATTAATCCAACACTTTGTATTGATTTAAAGACATTTGAAAGTTGTTGATGTTGATTTTGCACGTGATTTCTGTACAGACGCACTATTTTCAACATTTTCCATTCCGTTTTTGACAGGAAAAAAAGTTACTGTCACTTGACTGAATCATCAATTAAATAATCTTTTAACCAAGTTAAGCTTAAGCTTCAAACATAAAACTGAAGTATCATTTTGTATCTGGATTTTAATATTTTGAAAATCATAATTTCTTTTCTTGTGTTTATGAATAAGGAAATAGTTTTTGCTACAAAAACATTTAAATATAGCAATTATTCTTGTTAAATTCCGAAAAATTCATTTAATTCAATCCTATTTAATTTTTATAACAACGAAAGTAGTGATCAACAATAAAATGTTGTGTACATCACTTTTAATATACAATTTTTTGCTGAGAGTGTTTAACGATACATTAATTATATTTTAATATAGTTCGCAATCATTTTTGGACACTAGTACTTGTGTCTATTGGAAATATGTTTTGTTTTCGTTATTTTCCTTTTCATTGTAGATCTAGACAATTTGTCTACAATATAGTCCAGGTTCAATACAGTTTTTAATTAAAATATTATTCTGTTAATAAATCTTGTAGTCTTGTATTTTCAAAAAGAGGCCGTTTATCACCTTACTATAAATGTGTTTAATATTAGTTGCTTATTTTCTTATTCTTCTTTTCTAGTCTAAGCGATTTTCAAATATGTTTGAGAATGATCAGTAAATAAACATCGTTCGAACTTATCATTTACTTTACATGCATCGCTGTATTTATCCCTATGCCTTTTTGTATCCATTTAACCCGGCGTTAGGCGCATGTTCGAGTATGACGTGGATGTGCGCATAGGGGACAGATGTTACCCAAATTTCAACAGAGTCCGTATGTCTTGAATCTCTTTCACGAGAAAAATGTTCTCTCACTTTATCTATAAAGGTATTCGTACAAGTGATGATAATTTCAAAATTAGCATCGTCAAAAGATAGCTCAAAAATATCTAGTTCATTGCGTGTTTCACGAGCCTTGTCTTTTGGTCCAGGTATTGCATGTAATGTGATTTCAACGATTTTGCTTCCAACAAAACAAAGTTTATCTACATGCTTACTCTCATCTTCAAACTGCGAATCGTCAATTTCTTGTTCAGAATTTGACTCGCTCATATTTTCTTTAATATAATCTTCCTTGACGTGGTCGCTATAGTCATCAGGTAAATCATGATTACTTTTTATCACTACTGAGATTTTACTATTCCATCCACTTATTTGGATTCTTGGTACGCTCTATTTTTCTTTTTTTCACCTTAACTCACGGCTGATCTCACACAACTGAAGCGATAAGTTTAGTTATTCAACCTGAATATGAAGGTACATGAGCGGTGACAAGGCCCAACTGTGCCAGTTGATTATAATGAACGTAAATACAGGCGCGGTTGGTCCCAGTCACCGACGCGACTAACGGAGGGTTAATAGTTTTCTTTATAATATGTATACATATATATATATATATATATATATATATATATATATATATATATATATATATATATATATATATATATATATATATATATATAATAACGGATTTATTACGGCTGTCGCCGCTTCTCCGCCCCCAATTTCCATCTTTTTCTGTCATATGCAGTTGCCTCTTCTAAGTCTCTTGCCGCCATTGCTTCATCAATATCGTTGCGCCAACTTCTCCGTGGTCGTCCTCTCTTTCTTCTTTCAGGAGGGATCCATTCCAGTACTCTCCTAGGCCATCTGTACTCTGACATTCTTTTAACATGTCCGAACCAGATTAATTGTTTTCTTTCTATGTCATCATTGATATTTCTCTCCATTTTCATTTCGTTTCTTATTTGTTCGTTTCTAACTCTCTCCAGTTTCGATCTACCGCAGCTTCGTCTCAGATAATCCATTTCTGTCGTCATAAGTTTGTTTCTATTAGCTTTGGTGACGTCCCATACTTCCGAACCGTAAAGTGTAATACTTTGGACTATACTACCGTAAATGTGTTTGGTTTCTCGTCGAATTGTTTTTTGCCAGAGAAGAGAGTTTAAGGCACGGGTCGCTGCTCTGCCCTTGTTTATTCTTTCCCTGATTTCATCTGCGCTATTTCCCTTCTTGTTGAAAATGACCCCCAAATATTTGCAGGATTGCACGCCTTTGATTTTGTCGTCTTCCAAGACTAGGTCACATATTTCATCTGTTCCCACTGAGAGATATTCATATTTTGTCATATTCATGTTTAGACCTGCCACCTCATATTCTTGCAGTTTTCTTACCATATAGCTAAGATCGTAGCTGTCTTCGGCAATTACTACCTAGTCATCCGCAAAGAAAAGTGTATATAGCTTGTTTTCTTCCACGGTTATTCCCATGTTTCTACATTTTTTTACCCATTTCACTAAGGATCTGTCCAAATAGATTTTAAATAAGGTGGGTGACAGACAGCAGCCTTGTCTTAGTCCTTTTGTTGTTTGAAAAGGAGAGGTGATTTCTTGTCCCATTTTAATTCTTGCAAAGTTTTGTTCGTAATATTTTTGAGTGGCGTTAATAAGAATTGGGTTTATTTTCAAGTTACCCATTTCTATCCATAGTTGGGAGATCGGTACACTGTCATATGCTTTTTCCAAATCTATTAAAGCTATATGAGTTTCTCTATTTCTCTGCACTCGTTTTTCCATTGCAATTTTTAGTGTGAAGATATTATCCATAGTGGAGCGTCCGGCCCTAAATCCCGCTTGTTCTTCGGGTTGTTTGTCTTTGATATCATTTTCTATCAGGTTTCTTAGTACTTTTGAGTATAGTCGGCCTATAGTAGCAATCACTACGATCCCTCTATAGTTTTTAGGATCCATCTTTGTGCCTTTCTTGTGTATTGGAGAGATATACGATTGTCTCCATTCTTCTGGAACTTCCTCTCCGTTTAAGCATCTTTCGAATAATTTTCGGATCATCTCAAACAGTTTTGATGATCCATACCTAATCAACTCTGGATGTATTCTGCCTGGGCCTGGAGATTTTTTAAATTTCATTCCCTTAACTGCTTCATTCACTTGTTCTATTGATATTTCGATTCTTCCTTCTACTTCCACTTGTTCATTTGTCTGTTTAAACCTTTCTCTTCTCTCTGTTAATAAGTTCTCAAAATGCTCTACCCATGTGTTCTCTGGCATTCTATTTATTATGACTTGGTTTTTTGTCGTTGTTCTCTTCGTTTTTATAGTTCTCCAGGCTTCAGAGCTCTTTGTCCCTCCTATATGGTTGTCTAGGTAATGGCATTTTTGTTCCCATGTACTATTTTTCTTTTTAACCACTTCTCGTTTGACTTCTTTATTCAAGTTTTTATATTGTTGTTTTGTATGTTCGTCTCCCTGTTGAAATAACTGTAGATATACTTCCTTCTTTCTTTTTATCTTTTCTTCCACTTCTTTATCCCACCAATATGGTTTATCTACTCTTTGTACCTGTGGCCCTAAGGCTTCTAGCGCTGCGTCTTTCATGCAGTTTTTTATATGTTCGTATTCATCCGTCGTTGATCTGTGTGATTCCTGTAGTTTTTGTGTTAGTCTCCAGGAGTAAAGTAACTGTGTGCTCTCGTTATCTAGATTATCTAAGGTGTACGTAGTTCTCTCTATTTTTTCTCTGTGTTCTTTGTTGATGTCTGTGTGGTTCCTGTCTACGAATGGTGTATATATTTTTAATATTATCAGGCAGTGGTCCGAGCCGCACTCTGCTCCTCTATTCACCTTTACGTCCTGTACTCTTAACTTAGTTTTTTGTCTTGTTATGAAATAATCTATTATCGATTTTAGACCTCTTGTGTGCTGATACCAGGTGTATTTATGTATGTTAATATGTATACATGCCTGAATAATATAACTTTTATACAATCAAGTTTTAGAGTTCAAACTATTCTCTTTATTTTTTTTTGGTAGTTAATATTCAGGAATCTTGCAGGCGAATATATTAGTATTACTATAGTAGTTTATCACATAATGTATCACATAGTGTTTAAAGTTATCACTACTTTTATTTTTATTAAAAAATCGTAAATGAATTAGCTTTATGTTTAAAACAAAAATAGTTATAATTTTTAAGTTAAGACTCGAATCCTGGACTTGGCCTTGAACTTTTATCGCATTTATTTTTGGGAAAAGGATTTTCTACAGAAGAGATAAGAAGACCCATCCCTTAGATATCTGTAATATACAACCGTTATGTTATTAGTTTTATTGTATGTTTGTTAGTTTTTAGTAAATTTCTATTCTGAGTCTTTAATATAAAAAGAAATTGAAGATTGTGATTATAACGTTATCTTTTTTAAGTTTAACTCGAATTTTGACAAAAGTAGGTCTACGTCAGAAGAAATGCAGTTTGTCCTGACGATAAATTTTTAAGAATCGACAAAGATGGGGCTTTGAGATTATTTTGAACAGATATCTTAATCTAAAATATTTTTTAATCGAATTGTTTTCATTTGAGTTAACTTTACAAATGATATCTAGTTTATTGGAAAGCTTTACAATCTTTGCAGAGCGATTGTTTTGGAAACTTTATTGAGTTGGTGAATATTTTCACTTCTGACATCTTTTTCTTTTTAACTATTAATATTTTACTATATTTTTATCAGAAATGAATAAATGATTTATAATAACTGATGCAAGGAGTTGTAAAAAGGGAAAAGTGGATTTGCTAATTAAGGTATTCCTAAATTATCTTTCTGCTTCCTTACAGTAATTACAAAAATGTCTTCAGTAATTATACCAACATATCATTAATAGCATTAACTTGAAAGTAATAAAATATTCCATGATATGCAAGAGCTCGGTTTTCTAAACTAGTTTTCTACTTAATAGGAAATACTTTGAGTTAAAAAATGTTTTAAATAAAAGATATTTATTCAAAATAATTATGTATTGTCATAATCCCACTTTTGTGTTTTTAGGTAGTTTTCTAATGTTAGAATTTGCACATTTGTGTTTGTTTTTTACGGATCTTACTTAATAATTGTAAGTAAACAGTATAGTAATAACAAATAAACATAATTGCTGTGTCCCAATAATTAGTGATAGGTGTGATTGACGCCCACGAGAGGGCGTGCGTGTCTGGAGTATGAAAGATACCTGTTAATCGTTAATCAATGTCATTGTGATGGGTTCGAGGGCATAGGCGCGTGACGTAAACATGGACCTAACCTTTACAAATTTAGATGAATCTATATATATAGCCAAAGAAAGTTCACGTAGTTTGTTAGCATTTATATATTTTTTATTTGTGTTAACTTTTTGTAAATTATTTCGACTGTAAAACAATATAAATATTAGTTATAATTTGTATCTAGTACCGATATTTCTATAACAGTTATATCAAATTATAACAACGGATATAAATTTATTTGGAGCTGCAACGACACCACTTGCCTATCGACGCAGAAATAACCATTTTTCTACCCTATTGATATTTCGTTGTAGCTTTTAAATTTTTTCTTTTTTTTTTATCTGGATATTCAGGGCAAGCATAACCAGCAGTACTGGTAAAATCCATGATACTTTTTAAACTCTGTGGGGTTTTATGCTATAACATACGCCTTATAGATAATGAACATCCTATAGTTTTGTTGTAGAAAGGTCCAGGTTTTCGTCATGTGACTTACGGTTCAGGGACGGTCGGTCTCCCTGCAGAGAATAGCACACTGCCACAGTCATCCCGCTGCAGTAGCGTAGGCAAGGGAGGGGCTTTTTAATATAAATTTTTTTGACGTGAGTGGCCCCCCTTTGAAATTAAATCTCATCTACGCTGCTGTTCCGCTGCTGCACCCGTAGCCTTTCAAGAAACGGACGTACAAAGCACTACTCAGCCGCTCAGTTATCCGCAAATACCTCAAAACTTTTTTAAAAAATTTAGAATATATGTCAAGTTGTAAGAAATTCCGTGCAGAATTTATTACAGCTTGGTGTAACATATGCTACAAGCTAAAGGTAACGTTAATGTTGCTGAAAGTTAGTAAAAAACTTTTATAGTGTTGGAGCCTTAAGATTCTTGAGATTGATCAGTTAAAAAAACGTTATCTGCAGAAGTAGTTTTGCTAATGCCATTGTTCCTAACATAAAATGATTTATATTTAATTTGCATGTTTAGAAAATGTTTTTTAATGGAATTGCTATCTCTAAAAGTGTTTATAAATTACTATTAATATAATAACCAAGATATGTGCAAAAAGTTAAAAAACATAACTGAGTAATTATTTCATAAGTTTCAAAAGTATAAAAGCAGCACTACGTATCGTCATTCACATAAAAAATATTCTTTATATAATATTCAGTAATGTGAGAGATGTAGACACGGGTTTAGAAGAATAATGAAATTATGAAAGTTGTCATATTTATGTTAGGAATAATCTCAGATCGAGTATATTAACACCTACATTAGTACCACAGTACTAAAGACCGGTGCTACAGTTGTTCTCTAAGATAAAATGTTGTTTTCTGACATGATGAATGTGGCGGAACTAGGAAATTGCTTCAAGTACAAACAGTTCGTTACTTTTGCAAATTTTATATGATAAAATATTATAATCTATTGTTGAGGGTAAAGTAATTCCTATCTCCGTTTTTAGCCAAAGCTTTAAGTTTGTGTTTTGGATCAACCGTGATGATATAGTAGAGAGACGACACAAATTATGAACGAATTCAGGATTTTAGGTTACTCTTGTCTGACATAAAGATTTATATGATTATTCCTGAAGTAGTTTTTAATGCATATTAAACAAAGAATTTTGTTTTAAGCTACTAGTATGATAAAATTGTCGTTCTTTTTATTGTATCTTCGTGGATCTAACTTGTCGACCGACTTGAATATTGTTGCGCGTGTGTGAGCGAGCTTCAGTAAAGTATAGCGTAGAGTTATCCTTTAAGTATAACCCTTTAGTCGTAGTCAGTAGGGTGCTAGTTTAATTTGGTTCGGTTTTGCTGTTGTTCATTACTAAGATAAATTTAGAAGACTAACAACAATCCAACCACCGATTGAGAATTGGAAGCTCTAAAAGTCGTTGAAAGATGTTTGTACAAAAATTTATAAATAACATACATTAATACAGATTATATAATAAATAAATATAAATTATTATAATATTTAAATAACTTTAAACTTGCCAAATTCTCTTGTCTGCAAAACTCACAACAGTACGTTCATGTATAACATGGAGGTTCCCATTAAGTTTATTAATAGCGGTGGTGGCACCTTTGTGTTTTCTAAACAATATCTTAGTTATAACAATATTGCCAGTCTTTTTGATGAATTACGAACACTTATTTGAACATGTCAGCATGGAGCACTCTACTTCCTGCATGCACCCAACCCGCTTTGCTCTAATCTGACTCTAGAATGTAGAAAGAGACAAAAATTAAGCTTCTTTGTTATCGAGGCCTAAAATGACGGTCTAATATTTTGTAATGATAAATGTGAAAAATCATACGTCGTGTCTTTTTCTTGAATGAAAAGTGTACATAAATTTCGAATTCGATGAAAAGTAAAAAGAGAAAAATACCCTTAATAATCCAAAAGATGGTTTTATATCTCTCAGAAAATCTAAGGTTCCAAATTTTTGTATTGTAGATACGAACTACTGACGCCATGACGTTATTCGAAGTAGGAGGTTGAACATTTTTCAATAAACTAACTATTACGTACAAGCTTCCTAAGACATATTTATTTCAGTTTAAGTTCATTTATACTTCTGATAATCAAACTTATTTTTGTCTGCATAACACAAAAAGATACTATTGGTTAGAGATATACCCCAAAACTGTTTAGATAATTGCTTTTGGCGATAGAATTATTCCATAAAAATTTAGTAATAAAATTAAAGTAAATGTGTGCTAGTTTTTGCCTGGTTGTAAAGGTTTGTTCAGAAAAATTCGCTAGCGTCCCACTTCATTTAACAACTGAATACTCCATAGTTGAAGTAAAATATGTACAAACTGTTTTGAACCGATGATTTGTTGGGAGATACAAAATGCTTGCGATTTTAAGAGAATTTTTTCAATTGGTATTTACAATAATGTATGTCGATTTAATAGTAAGTCTAGTGCGTAGTCGTTTTTTACAAGAATTAAAATTTAAAATACGAATTTCTAGATGTAATCGTTTTTGATGAGAGGCGCGGCACCCCAGCTGGTGCGAGGACCAATCGGTGGCTGCCCAGAGCTCGACTCATTCGTTTACGATTCCCGAGGGAATCTTTTAAAAATTGTTTCAATTTTTAGCCGGTCCAGCGTCCTCTGAACTACATTTTTTAAATATGTAGGAAAATCCTTAAATACTGTGCATGTTACGGATATTTTGATCCTTACGCTCCGATCTAGTCCCAAATAATTTTAAGTAATGTCTTTTGGTTTCAAATAAAACAATGAAAATCATTTCAAATATTGAAATACCATTTTAACTGTTTTTTTATTATGTTTATTATTAAATAATATTAGATACATTCATGAAAATTGATTTTCTAAAAGAACTAGATACCAAGTATATTATTTAAGGTTTTCTATATATTAAAAAAATTGTAAAGGTACGACTTGAAACTTTTGTAGTCAATGAGAAATACTTTTTAGTCATTCAATAAAATTTGGTATATTATCTTTAAGTTAATATTTATATACTGGATCATACTTCTTTAAATTCTTTGTCTAAAATCCATTTATTTTGTCCCAAATTGGTTTTCCCTAAATTTCACTGTATTCTTCATAATTCCTTCCGACAATATTTTATATATTTTGTTCTCTCGTTGTTATTCCTTCATAGAGATATGACCTTGTAAGGATCATTTAGTATACTTTTGTTAGACTTAAATATTCTTTCTTGTTCAATACAAACCATGTTTTTTGTTGGATTATCTGTCAAAATCAAGCCTTTTTGTTTGAAATCTATACCCTAAAAAGGTTTATATAGCTGAAAGTTTATACAATATTAAGTATTATTTAATCTTAACTGGGTTCAATTTTAAATATGTAGTGGCTCACAGCTTAAATGATTCAGTCGCTATACAATAAAACTAGCTTGTATCAGTGGCTCAATATTTATTAGAAAAAAATTACATACTAAAATTAAATTACTGTAAGTCTTCTGAAATAGTATAAGTTATTTTTTGGGTTTCAAATATACCATACTTAAATAACAATTTAGTTATTTTATGTATAATTTTGATGTCATAGCTAAAATGATGCAAACTTTAAAACAAGAAAATTAATAAAGAAAACAAACTCTGCGCATTAAAAAATGATTGCTAATATTTTGTAAGTCCTCCTTCATTGTCAAATACAGCGAGTAGTCGTCTAGGCGTTGTTTCGACCAAGTTTCTAGTGTACTCTCGGGAAATTGTGTCCCAAGCTTCAGTAATTTTACATAAATACCTAATTTTTGAGCATTAGCTGCGAGATGCCTTGGTACATCCACAAACATGTGTTGGTTCATATTCCCTTCAATAAATGCATGTTACGCGAACAACATACACCCCCACATCATGACTCCACGTCCACCCTGCGTTATCGTAGCTTTCATAGTTTTTAATTTTAGTCCTTCATATAGCTTTCCCAATATCGATATGTCTTTATTGGACCCAAACAAGTTTATTTTAGTTTCATCAGCAAATATTACTGATTTTTAAAAGCTCAAATCTTTGTTAACCCTACAGCAGGCGCGCCGACTACCGTTTCATAACCGGGCGCGCTGTGTATTTTGTACACAAAACACATTTTAGTTGATTTTACCAAATTTAGTGCGTTTTAACAAAATGACAACCACGATTTACAAAAATAGTTTATTGTTACATAAAATAGTAAACATAAAACATGTACCTACGGGTTACTTCACTCGATTTCTTCTGATTGCTGCCGTTCATTGTTCTTACATTTTACGCAGGTAATTGTGGTTTTTGAATGCATTTTACATACAAATATTCTACATAGCCCACATCTAACTGTTGTGCTGTAATTTTTTGAGCCTGGACATATTGCACAACGTCCACGTTTTCTAGAGCTTTGCACTTCTGTTCTAGTAGGTTCTTCACATGATTTATATTTCATTAGAAAACCTTGAATATCCTGAGGAAGATACCGCATTGTCGCTCTTTCTGAAAGATGTACTTTCATTAAACTCAAGCTTAAATTCTTTAGAAAAATTCGGCGACATATTTTGGGATTTGTTTTATTGGCACAAAACAACACCTGCGCGTTGATACCCGCCATATCCATTAGAGAAAAAAATATAATTAGTGGCCATCTTCTGGTTATTCTTTTTACAGAATATGATGCACACATTTGGTCAATAGTATCCACACCGCCTTTTGTGGCATTATAATCTAGAATAATTTCTGGTTTTTTAGTTTCGACGTCTACGGTGGCAGTGTCATGCATCGTGGATAAAAGTATGACCGACTTACTTTTTTTTGGAACAAATGAAACCAAAGTGACATTTTTCTGGAATCCAAAGAGTGACGTTTCCACTTCTTTTTGTTCTTGGGGTAAAAATTCAATAGGTATTTCCCTTTTGTTTTTTCTCAAAGTGCCAATTGTAGTTATTTTATTTTCCAAAAGGGAAATAGCTAAAGGATAACTGGTATACCAATTATCGGTTGTCAAATTGCGATTTGAACCTTTTATATAATCAATAAGCCTATCTACAATATCACTGGGAGAGTTTGATACAGCATAAGGCCCCTCAGGTTGCCGTCCACAATAAACCTCTAAATTTCCAATAAAGTAAGTTTGTGCATCGCCCAAAATGAACAGCTTGATATCGCATTTTGCTGGTTTATTTGGTAAATACTGGATGAAACTACAACGTCCTCTGAATCCCTCTAGTTTTTCGTCTATTGTAACAAATTCACTAAGATTATAGGAATTTTTACAGTTACTAACAAATGCGTCCAATATTTTTCTAATTGGTGCAAGTTTGTTCATGTCTTGTGGTTTTGTCATCAAAGCGCATTGAACGTAACAAAAATAAAAATCTTTTGTAACTCATTACTGCTCTAAGAATTTCTATACCTGTTCCATCAGATGTCCAAAGTTCAAGTGCGTTAGTATGGTTAGCCTTTTTAGTGCCTAGGAGGTAAAGCACTCCCAGTAACGCCATTATTTCACTTTTTGAAGTATGTTTCATATCTCGTTCTCTTTTATATTAAACAGATTCTTTTTTACTATCAATGTACAAATTAGTAAATTGTACGATGTTCTCTAATATATCAGAATCTATAATTTTTTCAAAAGCTGAAAGTTCTGAGGTCACTTTTGAAGCCACTGCCTTTGGTCCTGGAAGTATTTTGATAATATTTTTCTTTTTAATTTTTGATTGCGACGACAGCGGAGTCTTACGCCATGCAGTTTTTTTATCTTTACCTTGAAAATATTCGAAAGCAGTCGTACTTACTGCAGTATTATCCTCGAAGTTACTGGCTCTGTAGTGGTCATTCTGTTCTTGTTCAGATTCAGAATTGTGGTCATCATGGTGTATTATTTCTTCATCTGTCTCAAATTCATCGGAATATTCTATTTCACTAGTTTCTGTTTCTGGGTCTTTATTAAGAATTTTATATAACTCAGCCTCAGTTAAAAACTTCTTTCTAGCCCTGCAAAAATAAAAAAAGTAACACACAAATAATATAACAATGCAACTAAATTCTTACATGATATTCTCTCAGCGTAGCCATTATATTCCTTCTCAATTATGTTACAATATCCTGTTCAACCTAAAATAAGTAAAACTAAAGTTAATTTGACTTTAATTTCGAATTACAACTTTTTATAAAGTAAAATAATTAATGGATAAAATACTTACACTAGAAGGCGCGCCGTGTATTATGTACACAAAACCGTCACACTCTCGTATTTTTAAGAATTCTCACAAAACTCAGCTGCAACAAAAAATATTACTCAACTATTCGAACGACAGATCTCTACTGGACGAATAGACGCGACTATATCGCCAGATTGACGACACTTCTATTTTAGACGACTTTTTCTATTGGACGTGTACAAAATACACGGGCGCGCCCGCTCGAGGGTTAATATGCTCCCTGGCGAATTACAATCCAATAAGACTGTTTCTTTGGCTAATAAAAGGTTTATTTCTAGCAGTTCTACCATGTAGATTATTTTTTCGTAATATCCGTCTAATTGTTTCGAGTTTACATGTTTTCCAAACTGTCTTTCCACCTCATCTCACAATGTTTGTGCATTATTTTTAGGATTATTTGTTATTTCTCTGACAATTCATGTTTCTTCACGTTCGATAAAAATCTTACTTGGTATGCTATTGTAGAAGACTTTTAGTAATTTAATTTTAGTTTGTAATTTTTTTCCAATAAATATTGAGCCACTGACGCAAGCTAGTTTCGTTGAGTAGCGACTGCATCGTTTAAGCTGTGAGCCACTGTATATTCAAAAAACTAGGACGTTGTGGCATCACTTAATTTCTTATAAGGATTTTTAAACTGATTTAATCGAATATCACACATGTCTGAACAAAAAAACTTTACAATTAAAAGAAAATATGTTAACGGATACACAATCTATTTTACAATATTTTCAGAGTGAATTAACTTCATAATTAACATCACATTATTTAAAAATCTTTATTAATTAATAATTTAACAAATTTCCACCTTAAGCTCTAGGTGCTATTAAAAGTTTCAAGTCCATGTACCTTTGAACTTTGATAAGGCTGTCGATGCACAATATTACACAAGAGGCGCAATCAGGGTAAGGGTCGTATCGTAGTGCACCACTATGTGTAATTTTAGAGTAGCTTGGCTGCAAGTAGATAATGATATTGTAACTTGTGTGTGTCATGCTTTTGTCGCTAGCTGTTTTTGTATCCAGCCACCAACCATGGGAAGTGTTGGTATGTTTGTCACAAGTCACCTCTCGAAAATTGATTTTAATATGTCCAGCTTGTTTATAGTTCATCTACTTTTTCTTATTTTGATTAATAATATTTAATTAATTTAGTCATACTAATCGAGCCTCTACAAACTGTACATTGGACAAAGTGATTATACGTGAAATATAAAAAAGTGGTATATTAAGATAGAGCACTAAGGGTGGGTACATTTTTCTTCTTATGTTCCTAGAACAACGTCTTTTCCGTAGTAACTTTAGTAAAGACTTTTTTGGAGATACTGCACCATACAATGAAGGAGTTAAGGCAATTCAAGACTGCTTCTATTCACATCATTTCAAGCATTGTGACATTTTTATTTCTTCCACTGTTTATTGTCCTGGTTTTAATTTGAAATCTATCAGTAATCACGATCTGCTCATATTTTCTCGCACGTAAGACAGCGCATTCCATTTAGCACTGTTTAATTAAAAAAATCCTTGGAAATAACACGCTGATGCAGTGGCGCACCCAGAATTTGTCTTAGGGGGGGGGTTTTGAAATTTTTTTATGCTACCTCCATGTTGAGTCCCTACAATTTGGGTTTTAGTTTAATTTAAAGTACTAAAGATAGCAGTTCCAAAGATTCAGGTATCTATTATCCTACCTACCAACTAAAACCACCCTCTCTTACTTATGCGCAGTTGACTGTCGCACGTACCGTACTCCGAAAGTGGGATGGCCACTGTAAGGCTGACGACATTTTTGGAACACTCCCTTCTCTTATCTAGATCTTATCTATTGTTCTGAAGCTATTTTCTTGTGGCATTTTAAAGTAATTACTATTTTAATGGGAATAAGCCAAAATTGAAGGTTAAAATAAGGTTATTGACGTTTGACATTAATCGAACTTGTAAATACAATACATTTTGAAGACGGCTATCGCCGTATTCCCGTTCTCCTCCGGGAATCCTCCCGGTGCAAGGCATGCTCCTCCTCCAAACCTGTCGATTCCATCGCTCTTCTAATTCCTTCATTTCACGAGCATCCTACAATTTTACGTCCCTGCTTACTTCGTGTTTAATTTCGGTTTCTCCCAAGCCGTTCTTAGCAATGAGTGGATCTAAATATTTAAATTTTTTCACTTGTTTGATTTCCATGTCCTCGTCTATCAACACTTCAACCCTTGCAACTGAACTGATAATTAAGTAAATATTCTGTTTTCTTCATGCTGACTTGTAACCCCCATTTTAAATATTCTCTCTATAGACAATTTATCATAAATTCTAGATCATAAGAATCTTGAGCTAGGATGACTTGGTCATCCGCAAAGTTTAGGGAGAACAGTACGTCATTTCCTATGGGGATTCCCATTCTCTGGCAGTGGTTTTTCCAATTTTGGAGGGCTACCTCAATATATAAATTAAACAGTAAGGGTGACATACTGCATCCTTGTTTTAGTCCTTTAGTTTCTTTTATTGGCTCTGATAGTTCATATCCGATTTTTAGGTAAGTAGTGTTATCCCTGTATACTTCTGTGATTATTCCTAAAAGGTATGAACTAATGTCGAGTTGTTGTTAAGCTTGCCACAATTTAAGTCTTGGAACTGTATTATACGCCTTTTCTAGGTCGATGAAGGCTAGATGTACTTCTGTACCAACCGCTATTCTTTTTTATATTAATTGTTGGAGTATAAACAAGTTATCAGTGCAAGATCAAAGATCAAAAATTCAAACGTCAATAAACTTATTTTAACCTTCAATTGCGACTTATTCCCATTAAAATAGTAATTAGATCTTATCTCTGTCATTAGCCCGGTTGGTATTTCTCTTCTTCTTCTTTCCTTTTAATTACTGCTTGGATGTAATTGTGAACACTATTCCATCCCTCCGTATTTCCCGTCATCTTTACGATCATCTCTTACAGTCACAGGGTTCATACCTATTTCTTTATACATTCTGTTTCTCTCCACTGTACATCTATTACCATCCAGCATTGTGTGAGTAACAGTGTCGGAATATTCGCAGTATAGGCATTTATCTGCATCTGTCTTTCTGAACCTATGAAGATACGCCCTAAAACAGACAATCTACTTCGTCCACTGAGCAACATCTTCCTTGTTGTTCCACTCTTCTTGCCATTTTTCCATTGATCTTTCCCTTTCTTTTTTTTATAGCTGTTGTCAAATGCTTTCTTCTCCCATAGAGATGCCTCTTTTCTTTTCTACTGCTCTAACACATGCAGAGGAACACAACCCGTGATAGTCCACAAGGCCGCCGCAGATACAGTCCTGTAGGCGCATGCTACTCGCAACAGACTCGTTCTGTCTAATTTTTTATAAGCCTAATATTAGGTATCTATATCTAAATATAATCAAAAATATTATTAATTATTGCGTATTTATACAATAATTATTGTGTTCTACATATTTAAAGTGGTAATTTAATTATTCAATCAGCGTTTTGGATTTTTTGTATTGTGTGTGAAAGACAAGTTACATTTTTCTACTATTCTTTATATATTGTTTACTTTATATGCCCTGGGGGGTGGGTTTTAACCCCCAAAACCCCCCCTGGGTGCGCCACAGCGCTGATGCCACACCTACTTAAATTGATCCCTAGTCCCTATCATCATCATCATCCAACCTTCATTTATCACGTCCACTGCTGGACATAGACCTCCCTTTAACTCCTTCATTATTTACGATTTTGTGCTTTTTGTCGCCAATTTTTGGTGATACGCCTGATGTCGTCAGCCCAACGTGTAGGTGGTCTACCTCTACTAGGTTTATCTGCTCTTGGCCTCCAATTTGTAATTTTGCTCGTTTATCGTGAGTCGTGCATTCTCGCTATATGGCCTGCCCAGTTCCATTTTAGTTCCGCTGTGCGTTCCACATCAGGAATACTCGTCTTTCTTCGCAGATCTTCGTTTCTAATTCGGTCCGGCAACGTCACTCCGGACACTTAGTCCCAATATTAACTGGAAAACTCTTTTGCGAGTTTACTAATAATTTTGTCATTATTTGATTTCTTTGAATTATGCTTCTGTTCGTTGTTTGATATCCTAAAATAGAAAAAAAAAGCTGGAACTAGTGGGGATTTACATAATTTTTTATTTCATTTTGAATCTATATGACTGTGATTTAATTTTTATATAATCTGTATCATATTTTATCACAAATCTGTGACAAATTTGGGAGGTGACTCGGGCAACGACCAAAAACTTATGATCAAAATTGTAAATTTATTAATAATTGGCATTGCGATGATATACCGAAGTGAAAATATAAACTTTGTGATATATATTTTTATACATACTAAATTAGCGTAGTATTAGGGACCGCCCAAATTTCAAAAATATTTTTTCTAATTGGCTCAAAAATTCGTTAGAGGGGTTCCGTTCCAGTGTGATCACAATTTCGTATTGTTAGGGATACAACTGGTGATAAATTTTTATAAAAAACTAAATTCGAAAATTACAAAAATATGAGTTAATATTTTATACGAGAAAAGATGTATAACGATTTGAATAATGGTAGTAATTAAGGACGTAGTGTTAAGAACGTGAATGTGAATTATTTGTATCCATGGTTGGTAGGCGAACTTTGCTTTTACTTTTCTGGTCAAGGCATTCAGAAAAATATAAAGTTTCTAACACGTCGACGTACACACTTACCCCTAAACAATTCGTTGATTTAAATTTTTTGTTAGAAATAAGACCAAGAATTCTATGTAGTGTTTTTATATTCATACTATTACAATATAAGTAAAATTCATTTCTTTCCATATTGTCTGCTTACAAAGAACTGTAATCTGTATTTTTTATTGCTGTAACATTACTTAACTTGCTCGACTTATTGGGTAAAAATAGGACGTCAAATTATAATTATTTTATCCACTATCTATTCACAAACAATTTAAAATACTATATTTGAATGATATTCCCTATTTTCTTTAACCCTTCCATTTGTAATTTTTTTTAAAGTGGACTTGCTTAGTAATCAATGTTATATTTATTTCTTAGAGTTTAACCCTACAAGGCGCAATTTTTTATTATCAAAGAAAAAAAATATAGGAGGATAGATTAACTGATTATAAGTAAGGAAAAATTAGTAAAAAAATCAACCATCAAAATTTTGTTTATAATTTGATATTTTATTGGCGATGCATAGATGCATCATTGCGCACAAAGGAGCACAGCATAAAATAGTAAGGTGAAAGTAACTAAGATTTATGAAAGGTTTTGAAACAGTTGTTTCAAAAGTTTGATTCTCACACAGGGGATTCTTACAACGTAGCCGTGTATTGTTCCAAATGGGAAGATGATTTTGGTCGTCCAATCTGACATCCTGAGGTGGCAAGGGAGCAACATTAGCTTTTTTTCTTTTAAAATCGATTTGTTGTTGCAAGTCAGATGGTCGTCCTCTTTTCGTCGCATTTTGTGAGCCAATAGTAGATAGTGTACATGCTAAGTAAACTCTAAATTGTGCAAGTTTTAAAAGGTTTGGCTTGCCTTCATTACATCGTCGATAAATAAGCCAAGCATTTATTACAGTTATGTCAATGAGGTGATAAAATATCCTCATGTACCATTTTCTTGACCTCATCTTTATTTTGTATCTACCAATGATGCTATTGAGCAAATCAACCCCACCCATATGACGGTTATATTGCGTTACAATGGCAGGGCATGGCAACTGGATCTTCTATTTCTATTTTCTGTCGTATCTCTTTACCATTTGAATAGGATCGGTACCAACGAATGAAGACAATAATGTAACTGTTTTATTATCTCTCCAGAAAACATTACTTATTTCTGTACCTTCATAATCTGCTACAAATTCTTCTTCTACAGAAGTTCCTCTGGGTAATTTATTCAATACTGCTTCAGTTGGCATTTTACAGCATGGAATTCGATTTCTGCGTACTGTTCCAAGACTATGAATTCCTTGTTTTGCCAAAAACCTAATTACAGGTACGGATGTATAGTAATTATCAAAATACAACCTGTGATAACAACTTCTAGGAATTTTCCGTGCCAATCTCACGACAATGTTGCTATACCGTATTCATTTAACAAATTCCCAATCGTCAATCGAACCACGTGTAAGCCAAACAGGGTCGTACTGATGTACGACCTATGTATCATATGATTTTTTAAAAATATTTACTTTTGAAACTGTTAGTATAAGAATTTCTTGAAATTTAATCATTATATCACAATTAAACTAAACTCTAAAAAAATAACACGACCAGTAAATAACTTAACAATAACTATAACATAAATATTACACAATATATTAACTTAAAAATCAACACGATACAATTTGAATTTAAAATACTGGCAAGTTGGGATCTGTAACATGAGAATCTGTCTCGCTTAAGGTAATAAATTATATTTAATAGCCTCTTGACGAATGAGACAGCGAATATCAACACGTGCTCATGTTTACTGATAGGAATTTGGGAAACGAATGAACTTTAGTTGCACCCAAATCAGGTTCATTTTGTAGTTGTGTTGTTGGACCATTTTCCGTGCCAGTGTATTTCAAATTTATAACAAAAACCTGAAACCCCAGAAAGCACAAAGAGCTTACATCCCCATTTGTGTGGTTTGAGCTACAAGTATTGATTCATGTGGTGGCGAGCTTTTGTTGCACATATCTGCTTATCTATAGACAGCATTTCTTCCATAGGTATTGTTAAAAATTTTGATGATAGGGAATTTATAACAGGTCGTAATCTGTGTAATTTGTCACCGGCTGTATCAATCTGATTGTCATTAAAATGTAAATTAGAGCGTATTTTTTCAAATGACTTTTGACTCGCGTTTTGGACCATTGCTAATCCAATAGTATCATTCCAATACATTCTTATATTAGGTATTGAAACTACAGAAGTTATTATACAAAATGCCCAAACATTTGTTCAAGTCATTCTTTGTTATTTCAAAAGGTTTAGCTGGATTTTTCTGAATGCTGTATCTACTTTCTTCAATGATTTTTTCTATGAGATCGTCATCGAAGAAATATTTAAAAAATTGATATGGAGTCTGTAAATCTAAAATTACATTTGGCAGAGTCGTATTCCCTGTAAATGTTGATGGTACGTTTCCAATCTTTTTCTTTCTCCATAACAACTCCTTACATTTCACCACTTCAGATTTATAAAAACCATTAGTAGAAGTCTTGTTGGATTTGATAGCAGCTTCTTCCACTTCATCTCCACTGTCATCTGAGTTATCCACGTTACAGTATCCGTTTGATTGATTATGTTCGACATCAGATACCATAATCTTTATTTCATTGGTGCCTCGCTGATTTAAATATTTATCCGACAGATCCGCAGAAATACGTACAGGCATATTTGTAGATTTTTCAGTTTCATCTTCGTCTTCACTAAAATCATCTAGTTCATCTTTACTGCCACTGGGTATGTTTACTAGTAAATCAAGTAAACCGTCGTTGTCTAATTCATCCAACCGAATTGTTTTATGTCCATCTTTATATAAAAGAGACATCTGCAACAAAAAATGATAATATCAATGAAACTATCATTTTTGCGAACGTATTATAGAATGTTACAACTCTTAATATTTTTATGTGCTATTATGTAACCGAAAGCGCAGTGATTCAAATACGAATCGACTGTTATTTTTCCAATTACAAAATAAGTAAATATATTCTTCAATAATTATTATATCAACTAACATTATTTTATTAAAGTTACAAATAGCTCAGTAATGTTTTTGTACTTACCCTGGTAATAATGAACAAATTATTAGCAAAATAAAACAGCACAAAAAGTGTAACCACGTGAACGATCCGTTTACACTGAATAACTAAGATTATTGTGCAGCCCATGATATTCTAGGTATTTGCCAGATGGACGGGTAGTACATAATTGAATCAAGTCGTTTTCTAAGCTTAAAATTTACACACACACACACACACACACACACACACACGCAGTGATCAACCCTGCCCCTAGGAACATGTGTATACCAATCTAAGAATGGGATCCACATGTCCGAAGATCAAACCGGTCACACTTCGCTAGTCGAAGTGGTACCTATCTGACCCCCAGGTTTATCCTCCACCCCTCCTCATCTTGTGACTTACGTGAGGAGGCTTATGATCTGAAAGTTACTTAAGGTGTCCTGGGTAATGGAACACCCTCTGTTTTTAATGACTGTGGTTATGCCACCTAACTGTAGGGGTAGCCACATCTAGGCTTTTCTCCCTATTTACATTACTGACTCTATTGAAGTTACTCTATCATGACTTTGGGACTTGAGTCCCTAAAACAAAAGAAAAAAAGCGTGTGTTCCGACCATAGAGCCCCCAGCCTTGGCTGACGACTCTATGTTCGGAAAAGAGTGTGTGCTCGGTCACTCGGCCGCCGATTTGGCAAAATAAGTTTTGTTCTCCTCGCCGGCCGAACACCTGAGTAGGGTCCGGCCACTGAGCCCTTGTATGCCGCACAAGACCTCAGTGCTCGGATTTCGCGAGAATATCAGTATTCACCTGATCTGCCTTAAGGGCCTAGTCCGTTGAAGCGGTATATGTAGAGCCAGATGGGCCCTCCATATTTGTGGACTTTTTTTTGTGGACTTCCTTGGAGTTTCGGAACTATAATATGCCTGGGCAACAATTCTTTCCTTTTTTTTTTCCTTAATCCTATTTGTGTGCGTGTGTTGGGGTGAGCATTCCCAAGTGTATACTGCTCTCACTCGCCCAGGAAGCTTAAAATTTATTAGAGGGTACCGTGGAAGCGAAAAACCAGGGTGATGCAAATATGCATCGCTGCGCATTGTAGAATGTTATTTTCATAGGACACACTAAACTACTTTGTCAAGTTTTTTAACCTGCCTGTATGCTTTTTTAAATAAATTTAAGTTAGGTTTGTTGTACACATTCTTCGGAGTAGTTCTTGGTCAAATTGTAATAACAGTTTTGTAAGTTGTTTTTCTTCCAACTTGTATAATTTCTTGTTACTTTCGTATGCGATTTTTACTATATATTATAGTATGATTATTAACCTACATAGAACCATCTGGTTAACGGAAATACGGCTACAGTAATATTGATAATATCGTCTACTAAAGCAAAAGAAAATCTGGTTAAAGAAACGTAAATATGGTGTTGCTGTTCCTGATATATTCAGTACATTTTAATTGACTGTATCTTAAAAGGTACTGGAACGAATAACGGCATTCAAAAAATATCCAGGACTGCAAATGTTCTGTATTTTAATTAATTTTTTCAAAACTATATAGTGTGTCGTTAATTTAAATTAGCCAAAATGCTTAATGAATATATTGGGAACAAGTGTTTTCTTATTTTGCTGTCTCAAAACTTCAAAATGTGTCATAAAATAAAATCTCGTAATAATGTAAATCACACCAGTAAAATTTATATTTATTGGTTTAAAAAGTATTTATAGCAAAATATGATCTTTGTTTTAACAGTGTACACTATTTATAATGAATGTTTGGTATTTTTGTTGGGCTGTTTTGTTATAACCACAAATTTCACCCTGTTAGCTAAAATTGATAATAGTGTTTTTGTAGATATAATAACTAAATAATTTTAATTGCAAAGTTATGATAGTTACCCATATGTCGATGCATTTCAGGTCTGGAGAAAATGTGGGTCAATACAGTTACAGTGATTTCAAGTAGTTAGATGCATTCGATGTCCTACACTGATGTCATTACATGTAACAGTTTAGATACATAGTTATTAACTAAATAAATTGATATGTGGTAGCTAACTGCTTTGTAAGATATTAAACAAACTTCTTTAGTAAACTGATATTCCACTATGAATTATATTTTGTTAACCAACATTAGGGTTATTTCGTGACTAGTATTTCTGTTATTAATTTCCTTTTTAATGCAAAAACTTTAATGTTGGTAAATGTTTTCCTTAGAAAGTGAGTCAAAATTTGATGTGTTTTGAAGATTTAGAATAACATATATTGAAACAATACCATTTTGTGTATCTCATTTTATATAACCATATTTTTTCAACTAATGTATTTTTGATTTTACTCTTTTAATTTTCAGTTTCTTTATATTTTTCGTATAAATACCGTCTCAATGACAAAAACCTGTAATGTTAAGTATTGTGTAAACTAACTAGTGAAAAACACTTTCTGAACATTCATATTTTTCTTTTTTTTTTATGGCTTTGGATAACTTGATCCATTCAGCCACGATAATAACATTCAGTTGAAAGCATACATTTTGTCAACTGAATGAATTATAGTCAAAAATAAAGAGTGCTGATTGAATGGTTATACTTTTAGCACAAATCCACAATGAGGCCTAAAAGTTTCATTGTGTGCTATTTTACTTGCCTTCACAAAGAGTTTAGTATACCTGAGAGATTTTGCGTTAGATTATCCCCTTCCTCTATCTCATTTGCTTCCAGATAACGTTATCTAGAGTTTGAGAGTAAATGTAAACATATTTCATCTTTTACCGAATCTTAACTTTCAATGTTTTCAGGTGCTTTCTCAATTGACAATGACATGTAATTATCTATCTATCTATATAAGGATTTTTACAGCTGTCGCCGCCTTCCTTCTTTCAGCCAACGTCTCCAGTCCTTTCTGTTCTGCCATTCTCCATCTCTAAGGTCTCGTCTTTCCATGGCCTCGTCCACTTCATCCCTCCATGATCTTCGGGGTCTACCTCTTTTCCTCCTTCCTACTGGGCTCCAATCCGAAATCTTTGCTATCCACCTTGTATGATCTGTTATTCTCACATGTCCATACCAAATTAAACGTTTTTTGTCGATGTAGCTGAGTATATCTTGCTCTACTGCCATTCTTCGTTTTATCTCCTCATTTCTGATGCGATCCATTTTTGTCACTCTGCAGCTTCTTCTCATGAACTCCATTTCAGTTGCTGTGATTTTGGACCTTTTTCGTTTATTTATTACCCAATTCTCTGCTCCATAGGTCAGTATACTGCGTACCAAGGTGGTATAAATTCTCTTCTTTGTATTTCTGGTAATCTGTCTATACCACAGTACCCTGTTCATTTGTTTAATACATGTTCTTGTCTGTGCTAATCTGCTGGTTATCTCTTGCTCGGTAGTTCCATTTTTTGAGAGTATTAATCCTAAATATTTGAATTTGTCAGTGCCGTTAATTTCCCTATTATCGTCCATTTCCAAGTTTCTCAATAGTTCTTGCTCTGTTGTTAAATATTCGGTATTTTCTAGATTTATTTCTAGTCCATTTTTTGTGTATTCCTTTTCTAATTTTCGGAGCATATAGCACAGATCTTCTTCATCTTGAGCCGTTACCACTTGGTCATCTGCAAAGCTTAATGTGTACAAGAAGTTGTCCCGGATTGGTATTCCCATCCCTTCACATTTCCTTTTCCATGGTTTTAATATTTGTTCGAGGAATATCTTGAACAGTGTCGGAGATGTAGAGCATCCCTGCAATAAGCCTTTTGTAAATGCCTTATGTAATTATTCCTGTTAAAATAGGTACTCCATTTTGGTTAAACTGTTTAAATTAGAACAATATTCAAGTGTCTATCAAAAATACTAAAAGTATGTAATTCGTCGACAATTTCGTTTTTGTATCCTTCGGTATGTCCCTGAATTCATAGAATAATTGGGGAAAGCGGGGATCATTCGGCTTATTTCACTTTGGAGATCAAAATCTACAATATAGCTAATGATAATTTGTTTTACTTTTCAGCGTTAATCGGGGATATTATTTTACATATCTCTTAAGAATTCACTAATTTACTGTAAGCAAAAATCGATGTTTAGATTTTCTTATATATTGCCGAATGATAACTATCGGCGAGGAAAATTCATCTTCGATGTGGGGATTATTCGGCTTCTAGTCTGGTTTGTTTCGTTGTTTATTGTTGTTTATTTCGTATAAAAACAAATTAAAATAAGTAAAAAAGTTTTCTTATTACCATTACTTTAAACATCAAACGGTATAGTTGGTAAGTAAACTAAAATTAATCGTCAATAATGTGGTCAAAAATTTATCTCACGCTCAAAGACGAAAAGTTAACATTAAACTGAAACACATATCCTTATCAGAAAAACTTCATATCTCGACGATGAGTTGGACGACTCATCTAACAAAATATCGATACTCAATTCACTTAAACTGGATATGTTTCTTTTGTCACTGTTTCTTACCAAATATTTTTTAACTTTTTTTTCGCTTTTACTCTTTTTTTCTTTCCTTTTCTTTGCTTTTGGGAAGGGTCTGATTTTATCTAAAAAAAGGATTTGAATTAGATGGTCCTGGAGCTGTCATTTCTCCGATAGTAGGGTCTAGCCTTTCTGCCGGAGCTGTTAGGGTTGATTCTCTGTGAATGATAGTATTTGGTTGCACAAAGAATCTAACAGAAAAATCACTATTTAATTTTTCTACAGGAGGTGGGGGAGTTATTTCTCTGAGACCCAAAACATTACCATTTTCGGTTGATGCATTAGGTTGTGACTGATTCTCATCTAGTGGTTTGTCGGTCACTTCGCTTACTATAAAGTCTTCATCGTTAAATAGTTGGCAGTCTAAAGGCCAAAGTCAAGTATTTTTGAACGAGCTTGTAATATTTTTAATACACTTGAGTGCAAAAAAATCGACTCAAAATTATTTTGCGAAAGTACATCTCCTGTTTCAATCTAAAAGGTGTAAATTTAATAATATTTATTGTACAATTATTATCCTCATTATTGAATTTGAAAAAAGTTTTGGTTTTTGGTAAATCGGGTGACGTATTACAAATAAATAAGGCGACACGTAGAGAGGGGATCAGAATTTGACTCATTGAAATCGACACGCACCGACTTAACGCGTTCGGTTAACATCGTAGGTATCAATTTCCATAGCGATGCACTAAAACATGAGTCAATTAAGTTCGCAACTGCATAACGAATGGATACCACATCTGTCAAAGCAGCTCAAGCAGGAGCCAAAGGGCCGTGGCAAATCGACTAAATTTAAGCCAATCTGCTGTGTCCCGAGTATATCGTCGGTACCAAGATACTGGTGAATATGTCCGCCGACAAGGAGGAGGCCGTAAACGAACAACAACGGAGAGAGATGATCAATTTATTGTATCTAAATCTCTGAGAAATCGACATTTGACTGGTGCTAATCTCAAAGAAGAGCTTAGAGAGGTCCGAGCTGTGGTAACTAGCGTTTGGACAGTCAGAAGGAGACTTACAGCAGCCAACCTGACACCAAAAAGGGCAGCTACGAGTCCCAAGCTAACTGCAGCCCAGAAGTAAAGGCGACTAGAATTTGCTCGTGAATATCTGGATTGGGACGACCATCAATGGAGTCAGGTATTATTCTCCGACGAAAGTAGGATCTGCCTACATGGCAACGAAAAGAGGCGTCGAGTCTATAGAAGGCCAGGAAAACGATTTGCTCAATGTTGTATACGAGAAATTGTGTCATATGGAGGCCGTTCTTGTATATTTTGGGCAGGCATTTCCATGGATGGGAAAACCGAGTTGCTTTTCGTGCCTGGTGGAGGACGTGGTGGAGGTTTAACGGCGGATCGTTACATCAGAGATATTTTGGAGGAAATGTGGTTCCATACGTGGGATTTATTGGTGATGCTTTATTTTATTGCATGATAATACACGATATCATACCGCACGAGTTACCACCACCTATCTGATTGAGATCGGTATACCTACAATAAATTGTCCTGCGTTGAGCCCGGACATAAATCCAATGGAGTATGTTTGGGATGAGCTTAAACGAAGGGTCCGAAACAGAAATCATGCACCAAGGAACACAATGGAATTGAGGGCTGCGCTTAATGATGAATGGGAAGCAATGCTTCAAGAACTTATTAGAAAAGTCATCCGATCCATGCGAAATCGACTGGAAAGTGTAATTAGTAATAGGGGTGGTAATATCAGATATTGAAAAATAAAAAAATTCATTTCGTAATTGATGATTTCTCTGTTCATTATGTTTTTCTTGGGATAGTTCCAATGATGAATATTTGAGAAACTCTGTTCATATAGCATATTGTTCTTATAATGCGTTTTCCAAATAATGAAATAGCGGTTTTTGTAAGTTCAATAATAAAGTTACTGTTTGCACATTACATCTTGTTATTTTCATACTTCTTACATTAAAACAGAAGGTGTAATCTCAAATATCGCTTTTGAGTCGATTGTTTTGCACTCAAGTGTAGATTATATGCATGTTTTGACAGAACACCCAAATTATAATTGTTATGACAGCTGGATTTGTGAGCAGGTAGTCATGATGGGCAGTGGTTACATACGTTTTAAAAGAGCCATTGACTCGAACGTCCAAAGGCTGCAACCTGTGAGTGGTATGAGGTGGGAAACGACAGCAGTACTATTTCATTTTCTCGACACAGGCTTATTACTTCCATAGAAATATGGTATTCATGGTTATATACAAGCAGCAAAACCCTATTTTGTTGAGTACGTTTTACATGACTGACGAAGTGTTTTATTACTCCAAGAAAAATTTTAGCTTTTATTTATACCCTTTTGTTTACAAAACCAATAGTTTACGCTGGATATTCATCTCCTAAGTATTCTTCTAGGTTTCTACAAAACTCAGTGGAACTGTACCTATTACTGCATTAATAATACCCACAAAAGTAACAAGTTCTCCCTCTGTTTGGAAGATATACTTGATTTTTACCCTTAGGAGCAGGTTGTCAAGCCAGTTTTATTTAAGTTCCATATTTGTTCTGGTCTAAAATTTGTACTTTTCAAGAACGGATATGCATTTGGAGAAAAATTCATTAACGACAGATTTATTGAATGCCATTGCCTCGCTGATGCTTGTGTTCTCTGGTTTAAAGATATATCTTTTTTGCGCCTTTTCATAAAGCTCTATATCCATTAAAGTCCTAAAAAGGAATTTCCACTGTAGAACAATTATTATAATAATCATACGGCAAACCTGCGATCTTGTTACGATTCCAAGATGGCACCTTACCTCATGGTATGAAATTATCATAATCGAATGCAAGACTTGGTATTTGCTTATAGATTAGCCCGTAATTTAAGTTAGAACATTTTATTTCTGTAAAATACAAGTTGTTCTTCACGAACTGTTTTACGTAAATATTTGTGTTGATGTATATTTGCTTAAAAACGACACAGCCTCGTCACTTTTCTAACCAGAATCATCGCATTGAGCCAGGATCTCTTTTCATTTTTTCTTCACAAGAACTTTTATACGTGATTAAATTGTTTGTCGTTTCACACAATATTTTTGAGCAGTATTATATTCACTAGTGCTTTTAAATTAATAGCCAGTTTCATTCTCTATTCACTAATGTCACATCGACTGATCTTTTAATATAATTTTTAGGCATCTTCTTAGAATTAACCAATAATTTGTCAAATTCTTTAAATAATGTTTTAAAGAAACGTGTAAATAAGCAAAATTATTATTTTTAAATTCCTGTACAATGTAGATGAATGTTCAGTATCTGCACTTTAGATTCATTCTGCGCAGAAGAAAAATTTACGAGAAAAAGTATTTGAGGTAATGGTTTGCCATATTAATACAGTTAAAATACTAGCCAAATACGTATTATACAAATCAAAAATCTAAAACAAAAACGGAGCCTACGATATAAAAATTACATCTACTTCCCTTAAAGGTAATAGCCCAATGATCCCTATAGCCGAATGTAGACCTCTTTTCGAGTATTTTGAGAAGCTGATCAAATGTCATTTTAGTGCTTTGATGGTTGCTTAACTACCAGAGATAATGAGAATTTCTTGGTATTGTTCTGAAGCTATTTTCTTGTGGCATTAATATTATTTGCTATTTTTCCTTAAACTTCAATAGCGTGTGCCTTGGCATTTTGCTCAGGCTTTCTGATTGTTTAGTTTTAGACCTGTTTTCTGTGAACCACTTAATGACATTTTTGTTTACCATAAAAATTGTACTAATCCCATTCGTTTTTCCGTCTTGATTAATTTTATTTGATTTCATTTATTACCAAGCGTTAACTTAGGTGATTACTTCTTTTATCAAATTCCTAAAAAATTTTTATTGTCTTCTATTCTTTAGTTTCTAAGTAGGAAGTAACTTTTTGTATTTTTTTTGCAATAGCTTAAACTGGAGGCAAGTAAATAGCATACAACAATACATTGTTAATCACCCATACCAATTACACTATTTTAATATAATGGTCATAG
Source organism: Diabrotica undecimpunctata (assembly GCF_040954645.1). Lineage (NCBI taxonomy): Eukaryota > Metazoa > Arthropoda > Insecta > Coleoptera > Chrysomelidae > Diabrotica > Diabrotica undecimpunctata. Next base: position 151,370,166 of record NC_092809.1, read on the forward strand.
GAAATATTAAAATAATAATCAGATGAAAAATTAGAAGCAATAATGTATGTTTACGGTTTCAATTATGCGAAAAATTAAGATTATATTATATAAAAAATGATTAATTTGTCAACTACAGATAATTTTGACTCTCCTTGTAATGAAACATATTAGAGTATTAATGAGATGGTACAAGTACAATAAAAAATCGCTTTAGGTTTTATTTAGCAAAAGTGTTGATCGTTGTTGTGTTAAATTCATTTTTAGAAATTTTCTGAGTACCATTGGCCGACTATTTTCCTATCAGAGTACAAATTTTCGTATATTAACACTTCTAATTATAATTATAATTAATTAATAAATTAACCATGTTTTCGGTGTTATTGTAGTCTTGTGAGAAGGAGCCGCTACTTTGGTGGCAGAGTTGTAGATTTAGCCGCTAGACTGCTCCCTCGCTGTTTTTTCATTATACATATAATTATCGTCCTTTGGTAATGAAAGCCGGTTCTTTTACCTGAAAAATAAAGAAAACCTGACCAATAAGCAATACATTTTATAAGAGACAAATAGAAAAAGTAAATATTATAATTCTAAAAGAAATATGTTTAACCTTGTACATAATCTAAAACTGGTCGACATTTAAAAATATTGAGGGGTAAAAGAACTAGCTTTCTGCCTTGGGGTTTCATTATTATTATTATTATTGGAAAGTTGAGAGTTGAGAAGGTAGTTTATGTATGTTTATAGCGTACTGTAGTAGCGTGAAGGGTTAGGAAGGGGAGCAGAGGGCCGAACCTGCGCTCTGCATTGCCCGCCCTTATTGCCCTTTTAGTTATAGGGCAGGTACTACTTTAGCAGAGCAAGGCACAAGTCAATTGTTTTATCGATTTGATGTATGTTGCTGTTTTTTTCTTACTCAGGGCAGCCAGTGGATCTGAAACTCTTAAGCAGGTTGAAAATTGACGTAACACACATAGCAATAAAATGTTAAAATATATTTTTCATCAAGTCTGTAAATATAAATCTTGGCTTTTTCAAGTTAGAACATTATCAAATATTAACTTTTTGAATGTTGTTGATTAACTTACATTTACTGTAATCAACACCAGTATTATTTTTATATATAAAATCTAAAAATAATTGTTTTTTTAATTCTTTGCATTTTATCTGATCGAATTAGGTAGATATCTGCCCATATTTGCTGCGGAAACCTGGTTGGACACAAGAAATTAGCGTCAGCTTTATACGATTAATATTCGTCTACTGTAAACTGATGTGGGCTTGAACTCTACTACTTTACTACTACTTCATCTCTGTTTCTCGGATTATGATCCAATATTTCGGATAGTCAATACTTATTCGCACTTTGTTCGTTGTTTGGAAATATTACAAGATATTCAATTTCATGTCTTGCCTTGCAATTGGGGCTCTTTTGTCGGGTAACCAAACGGTTATACTTATATATGGAATATGACTCTTCGTTCTAGTAATAATTCTATCCATAAGCTTATCTATTATGTATTTGGAAACAAACTGTATTGCAAAACAAATTCTTTAGGTGACGTTTCGGCCTCTAGATCAGGCCATTTTAAAAATACCTTTCATTTACCTACAAGGTTGACTTCTAGTGTGGATTGGTAACAGAGATAAATAAATATGTGACTGGAGCTACAGACAAACTACAAACTTTTACTATGAATATTTCAGAATTCTCTTTGAAGTTCCTTCTCCTATCGGAGATTGGAAATCATTATGTCGATTCTAACTTTATTATTCATAACTGCCCTAAATAGTTGAGTTGAAACCATTAGGAGAGGAACAAGGGACTTACGACTACCAGCGTAGAGAAATCAATGGGAGACCTCCAGAATAGTTCAACATGAAGTTAGGCTCAAATCTTTTTTTTCGTCTTTAAAATCTTTTTTTTCCGAAGCCGTCAGCAGTCAACTGTCATTTCTTCTTCGTTTTCGTCTGTTAAGTCATCTGTCAATTATGTTTTCCATCCGTCAAATCTTTTTCTTTCACGCGACAAGTGCCAAATGCCAGTTCGTAGGTTAAATTATGAGACCTCGTTGGAAAGGGAACGAAAAATGGGGTTGAATTTTGTATAAGGGTATATATTGAAGCATGTGAAAAAGGTCGTGATGACGTAATTGCCTTGTGCGTCATGCTACTTACGTTTTTAAGCCAAGAAATCCTTCGTCTTCCAATGATGAGCTTGCCGTTTATATTTCCTTCCATTATTAGAGGTAGTATCTCGTATTTGGTTCCCTTCATTGTATGGCATTTTTTTAGTTTTTATAGAAGGGGGTTCCTGGAATTTTCAAACGATATCTCAGTCCAGGACGTCGCCTGACTGACCGTAGGACAGGATTCGTTCTTCTTACTCCCGGCGATAGTTCCCGAGGTACTTTAAAACGCCTCTTTGTCTCCGAGTGTACGATGAACGCCTACCTGCTAAACCGGACCCTCCTCTGTCATCCAGCGATCTGGAAACGGTATGGCCGGTGTAAGGCCGGCATCACTTCCCAAGCACTACCTTCATTCATCCACAGACTGTCAGCAAGGAGGCTCCCTGTGTCTGTTCCCTGTGTTCACTTTTTTTTTCATTATATTTTATTTTTCATTATATATACCTAAATACTCCAGTTTCATCCAGTTTGTTATTCTTCGCACCACTTCTTCATTTGTAATATGGGTATATCCATGGTATATGCAGTATTCTAGAGTAGCACTATCTTTCGAATACTTTTAATTTATGTAGGTCTGTTTTTTTCAACGTCCATGCTTCAGCGCCATACAACAATGTAGAGTATACATAGCATCGTAATAGCTTCGTTCTTAATTATAATGTGATGTCTGGTTAGTAGTTTTTTTATTTGCAAGAAAGTGGCTCTTGCAATTTCTATACGGCATCTTTGTTTTCTTTAAATTTATTTTTATTCCATAGACATACATAAATATCTATCAAATTATCTGCAATTATAATCGTATTATCAGAGTAGCTCAAATTATTGATAACTTCTCCATTTATTATGATGATCTCTGTTCGTTCAAATATAGTTTCTTGGAATATGGCCTCACTATATCGGTATATTAAACAATATGGGAGACAATGCATAGCCCTGTCTAACTCCTCTTAGTATTTTTAATTCTTCTGATAGTATTATCTATTTTTATTTGGGCTTTTTGGTTACGGTATAAATGCCGGCTTAAGATGTCAATACGTTTGTCATGTTTAACCTTATCAAATGCTTTCTTAAAGTCAATAAAGCATGTGTACATATCTTGATTCATATCCAAACATCTCTACAGTAGCACATTCATAACAAACAAAGCTTCTCTTGTTCCAATTTCATATCTGAATCCCAGTTGAGACTCGCTTATTTATATATCTAGTTTTTGCATAACTTTATCTATCTTATCTATTCAGAATTATTTTACAATAAATAATATTTACACTAAATTCGAAGGAATATTGATTTACCGCTTCAGTGATTTTTTCTAGTTTTATAAAACCAATGTTAAAGTGCTGTTCGGAAACTTGGGTCACTAGCTAATTATAATGCAGACTTTAAACAAGCCAAGTGTTAACATCTTGTAGCGTCAGTCGTAAATAACAATAAACCTTCATAAATCTCAAAATTACGCATTCCACTAATACAAAACGTACAATAAATATCAATTTTCGATATACTTAATGGGTTTCGCGAGGGTCCGAGAAAGTTACAAATCATTATGGTGATTACTGAATGAGTACAAATGCTGCTCCCCTATCCCATACCAGTTTATTATTATCATTATTATTATTATTAATACTTAAAACAGAGTTTAGCAATTGAGCAATATCATCAGAGGTTTATGTATCTTTAATTTTTGTTTCTTTTTAATGTTTTCTTTATCCAACTTTTTGATTAATATAGCAAGCTTAAGTGACATTTAAATCTATTCTTTAAAGCAATTGGAGTATTATGATGTACATAAGGTCTTGTATTGGTACATAAAAAGTATAATTGTTCAAACCCAATTAAAATTATAGCTATATGTACGTTAATAGGGTGCAATATTATTGTTGAAATTGGCATTTTATCACTGATTATGACATGACTCAGCAATAAATCTGTAATTTTGTTTTGACGTCGTTACCAAAAAATATATATTGAATACAATGTTTATAAAAAACCATTCATTTTCAATTTTCTCTGATATAGTTTTTTTATTCTATGAATTATTTTTCTCTTTTACTTTTTATTATAATGATATTTTCTGTTGATCGTAAATTACTGCTTTTTTTATCTGTCTAATTAGTAAATGTCTTAGTTCATATTAAATTGTATGAGTTGTATTTTAAAATATGAAAAATACTGTAAACATTTTGAACATTTCTGTAGAATACTTGCAATACAGTTTTTCCATATTTCTGTAGATTGTCATAATTAAAACTAACCAGACCTTATGTACCAGTTTGCTATCAAATAATAAATAAGCAATAACCATACAGCTTGCTATATTTGAATCAATAAAGTCGGTTCTTTGTCAAAACTTTTTTCGAGTCAAGTTGTGTACCACTCAGAAGCAATATGTGCCATAAAGGATTTTAATACCAAATAACGAGCTGAGATGCACAGCTTTCTCAATGTATGTATTTCGTCAAATTTACAAGGTTTAAAACTATGTATTTATGAACTACTAGAGTACCTATTAAGAGAAGGATCAGATTTGTTAAAATGAGAGGAAACTTCCGTAAAATGTTTGTTGAAGGTTTCATTTAGGATTTTTAATTTACTAAAAGCACAGGTAATTGTACAGGTAATTCTTTGGTTTCATTTTAATAAAAAAAGGAATAAATTTATATTGTAATGCAAGAAATATGTTCAGTAATTTGAACTAACTGCTATTTTAACTATTTTAAGAAACGTGAGTTCTAAAAAAAAATATTTTGTTCATCTTATATTTTGCTTTATTCTACATATGCTGCTATACTTCAGATTTTAAACATAATTTTATTTTATTTTGAAAAAATATTGTTACTCTGGTGTTTTATCAACATAATGATGACATTTTCCATTTTTATAGGTTATGTACCACGGAACATGCAAATGGCAATATATCCATCAACTATGCCGTAAGAGCGTAGGCGCAAAATTTCGTACCAATGCTTTTTAAATGCATTATTTTTTTCGAATCCTGAGAAAACTAATAAATATTTTTGAAAAATTTAAACGCAGAACGAAAGATTACATTATTGCCGAGGGCCGAAAGTCCGTTTAAATAAACAAAAAGTTTTTTTTGAATGAGATATTTGAAATTAAAAATCATACTAAATTTTCTCTTCTTTTTCACCCCCGTAACTTACTAAAATAAACATTATAGAAGTTTTCAGTGACTTTCGGCCCTCGGTAATAATGTAATTTCATTCTGCGTTTAAATTTTTCAAAAATACTTATCAGTTTTCTCAGGATTCGAAAAAAATGATACGTTTAAAAAGCATTGGCCCGAAATTTTCCGCCTACACTCTTAAAATAACTTCGTTGTGTGATAAAAAGCGTTAACTTTTTCAAAATAAGACAATGTCATTATATGCAGATACTGATGTTTACTACTTTTTATTTTTGCTTTATTTGTAAATAAACCAAATGTAAATTGGTACCAATGGTTTTTTTTAAATCTTTTTCTGACTATTGAGTGTGTTTATTTTGTCATTAAGTTATTGCTTATAAGCGCACCTTTAATTAAGTCGTGTAAACTTTCTTTGATATTTCTAGTTCAGTCAGTTTATTCTCTCAAAATACTAATCCAATGTAGCTGTTTCTCTTTTTATATTGTTTATTCGACATTAAAATTAACACAAATAACAATCATAAACTCAGATAGTTCAACCACCTTGTCAGACATCTTTATTGCCGTGTTCTATTTGGGTCTGTAAAATTATAACAACATAAGAAACATAGCTTATGTTGTTATAATTTTCAACCATTTATTTTTATGGCACTTATTTAAATAGGAGCTTTTTTTTAATACTGCCTATAATAATTATTTGACAAAAGAAATCTAACAGGGTTTATAGGAACTCTTACTCCCAATTTTTCGCTGTTGTTTTGCTGACATAATCGTAAAAGTTTCTATCATAATCGGAAGAATAAATGCCACTTCTTCAGATACTGAAATACTACATACTTTCGGATATTTACCATTTTCTACTTTGGCATTTTTACTTGCACAAATAGTCTTTCTATTTATAAAACCGGGACTCTTATTGCTACTAAAATATTTTGTCCATATATAACGGACACATTTTTTATATGTACTCAAAATTAATACTACTATTCCTCGGCGCTACAGCATATCATGAGCCCGACCAACTAACTGCCCTCAAGCAGATTGACTTTGAGCTACTGTTTACTACCGTCATTTAACTCCCAGTTTTATCAAATCTTCTACAAAACTGTCAAACCAGATGTAAGCTTGACGGCTGTGATCTTCGATATCAGCGAAGTTTATCCATAAATCATAGTCAATCCATTGTTACTTCTTGTATGCCACAGCCCTTGCTCACCAACGGCTTTGCAGGCCTTTATTAAAATCTTTCTTTCCCACCTATTATCTTAATCTTCAATATTTTTTGTAAGTGTTCAAGTTTTTGTCCCATAGAGTACCGCATATCTTACTACTACCTTGTAAAACGTCGATTTTTGACAAGAAAAACCTATTTTCAGTTGCTTTCCTTGCCTTTACGTCTCATCTATTGAACTGTTCTAGCATACATGGGTGCACAAGTGTTTCAAACTGGAGCAGTATTCGAACTCAGCATCGTCAAATGTGACATTTCTGTAAGATTGTTGTACTTACCTTGTTTTAAGATTTTACACTTTCAATTTTTAAAGTGTTTGATTTTATCAATGTTTTTCTTCAGCTCCATTCTCAGCAGATATATCAATAGCAGTTAACCTTCTCCATTTTATTTTTTCAAAATTAATATCTGTATTTTTTGTTTTCACTCAACTCTTACACCATTGGTTACCCTATTTTGATTTCAAATTAAATTGAGATTCAGATATGCTTTACCCATGTAAAGATAAAAGTTTTTCAGAATCTATCAGGCCATAATTCATTTTAAAAACATAAAATATGTATGTTTAAAAAATTTGAGACATTTGGTCGTGTTAATAAATAACAAATCTATCTTGACCAAATAGTGTACTTATGAATTCACTTTAATGCGATTAAATATATGTAGTTTCTTAAAATCCGCCTATTTTATTTTTAAAATTTTGAACTTTCAGCGTAAAAAGAAAATTTTCCTTTATTTTTCATAAAATAGTTAAAACACGGAAACATATATTTTTTACTAAATAGAAATCAGAGAATGACTAGTATTCCTTCTTTTAGATATTTTAACCTTCGATGGACATCTTAGATTTGTAAATTATCTATTTGTATCTTTAGGCTAACGGCCGACAGGCACCAACCCATCTGTTACAAGTTTTAATGTGTACAAAAATGTTATTTCTTTTAAGTTTTTAAAAATTAAATGTTGGCTAGATTGTTTTAGTTCTAAGACGTTGAAAATTTGTGTACAGCTTGTTCGATTTTCGATGCTATCTCAGTGAATTCCTTGTTTAAAGGGTTTTTTACTTCCTAATATTAGATATTGATTTCTCCAAAAATTGAACATTCTGTATAGTAGTAATAATGGGTTGGTGTCTGTTTGATCGTACTGAGTATGTGGAGATGTTTTTATATGCGTGAAAAATTTAATATCAATATAATATATGAAATGATCGAGCTTTTGACGGCTTTTTATATATGTAATACAATGGGATTACAAATTTTTAAGACGTAATAAATATAACCATTGTCTAAATATGTCTTTTATTTTTAAAACTCTTCCTCCAACATCACTTACCGATTAGATATTATAATCTATAAAAATATATAAGTACAATACTTTCCTTCACAAACATTTTCGCATTGGAATAGTAAAGAAGATTTCCAGTACAGGAAATATATTACCTTAGACAACTGTCCGTCTATACGTTTGGAATCCACAATATTAATAATAACACTGCAATTTATTTATACCACCAGGGAATTGCTAGAAAGGGAAGTAATGAAGTTTGCTCTTTCTTAAAGAAGTATATTGACGAGAATGTTCCAGCTTAGATGAGTTGTACAGTGACAACTGTACAGGACAAAATAAAAATCACACGATAATAAGGTTTTTAATGCGACTTACAGATAGTGGAAGATTCAAAACAGTTGTCTATAGACTTCTTCAATAAGGGTTCACTTCTATTTGCCATGTGACAGGGTATTCGGCCTTGTAAAACGAAACCTAAGGAAATATGATAGATTCTACACTATTAAAGATATATCAGAACTAATACTTTTATCTACAAAACAGGTTCACTGTGGATTTATAGTACATTCGTTTACAAATTCCCATCTGTAAACATGAGCACGTGTTGATATTCGCCGTCTTATTCGTCAAGAGGCTAAATATAATTTATTACCTTAAGTCAGACAGATTCTCATGTTACAGATCCAAACTTGCCAGCATTTTAAATTCAAATTGTATCGTGTTGATTTTTAAGTTCATATATTGTGTTATATTTATGTTATAGTTATTGTTAAGTTATTTACTGGTCGTGTTATTTTTTAGAGTTTAGTTTAATTGTGATATAATGATTAAATTTCAAGAAATTCTTACACTAACAGTTTCAAAAGTAAATATTTTTAAAAATCATATGATACACATCAGTACGACCATGTTTGGCTTTGACGTGCTTCTATTGACAATTGGGAATTTGTAAAATGAATACGGTTTAGTGGAAAATGCAGATGTTTTGGACTTTTAAAGTTGGTGGCCCAAATTTTCGTCGTCGACCTACGGAAAGCCTACGACAGCGTTCCACTGAAGAAGCTGTGGCAATCAATGGAAAACACGAATAATAATATAGAATTAATAAAAGCCGTCAAAGTGCTATACAACCAATCAATAACAAAGATAAAAGCAGGGACACAAATAACAACAGGATTTATAACATCAAAAGGATTAAAGCAAGGATGTTGCTTGTCTCCCACTTTATTTAAAATATACCTCGAAAGTGCTTTAAACAGATGGAAACAAAAATGCAGGACAATGGGGATACCGCTCACCAATACTATGGTATAACTTTGCAGACGATCAAGTAATAATGGCTCAAGATTATGACGATTTAAACTATATGGCACGAAAATTAAGTGAAGAGTATGATATATGGGGTCTAGAAGTAAATAAAAAGAAAACCGAATACCTGTGCATTGGAGCAGAACAAAAAGATCTCATATTAGACGATAACACTACGATAAATCATTGCTGTGACTACAAATACCTAGGTATCACTATTTCACAAGATGGAACATTAGACAAAGCCATAAGAGAGAGAAATACGTCAGGGAGAAAAGCCATCACAATGTTAAACACCATTTTATGGGACCAATCCATCAGCAAAGAAAATAAAAAGGGGATATATGAGACTATAGTAAAAAGTATCACTTTATACAGCTGTGAGGTATGGCCACCGAAAGAAAGAACACTGTCAACGCTGAGAGCGACGGAAATGGATTTTTGGAGAAGAGCCGCAGGAAGATCTAGAAGAGAAAGGATTACCAACGAACGCATTAGAGAAATAATGAGAATCAAACGAACAATCACAGATGACCTAACAACAAAACAACTTATCTGGTGCGGACACATACAAAGAATGGACGAACAACTAATGCCAAAAGAAATACTAAAGTGGCAACCAGAAGGAAAGAGAAAACGAGGTAGACCGAGAAAAAGTTGGAGCGAAGGAATAAATAAAGAACTGAGAGAGAGGGCCATAGAAGAAGATCTATGGAACAATCGGTCTAAGTGACGATTGGAAGTCGGAAAATGGCGGAGAACGGTATAAACCGACAAGTAGTAGTAGTAGTAGGCAAAAATTTTACTGAAAATACTGTTTCAGAAGTACTGAAAAAGAAAAATACTGTTTCAGAAGAAAGTAAAATTGAGAAAAACAAAAAAAAAGAAGTATTTAGTTATTATTCCTACCACGAAGTTACTTGCGAAAGATTTAAACAAGGAGTGGTTGTTGTATCTGATTTTATAGGTGGATCTCTTAAGAAAACTTTCAAATTATTATCTAACCCCTTTTGTACTATTACTTTGTACTTATGTAGCTACTACATTTGTTGTACCTCTCTCACAATGAGCTTACCCAATGGCATAAGGTTGTAAGCAAAAAATGAGCAGTAATGTACAAAATGGCAATTAATTTTAGTTAATTGTATTGTCTTAGAACTGTTTTAATAAAGTAATATTAATTATAAATAAAAAAAATACAATAATAATATTAAAAGGTGTAACTAACATGATTTATTTTCAGTTTTAAGGTCCTTAATATGTTTCGATATATCAGAAAAGTATAAAAGGGTTTTTCATAAAACTAACCAGTTTTTTGTTGTTTCCGAAAAATACACCTTTTTGTGACAAGAAGCCTTTCATAAATAAACGACTCATGTAAATAGTACCAAAATTGAGCAATTTAATTGAATCGTTATCATAGTGAAATTAGATCCAGAATTGAGCAGGCCAGAGCCGCTTTTAGAAGGATGTCCAAGGTATTATGTAACAAAGACCAAAAATTGGCATTGCGGATACGCCTACTTCGCTGCTACGTGTTCTCGGTCTTACTTTATGGTGTCGAGTCTTGGACTGTAAATAAAATTGATCTAAATCGCCTTGAGGCTTTAGAAATGTGGTGCTATAGAAGAATTTTAAAAGTTTCTTGAATTGAGAAGATTCGAAACTCCACTGTAGGAGAACGTCTCAGTAAGACTACTGAGATTATAAAAAGCATCAAGAAGAGAAACCTGGAGTACCTCGGACACGTAATGAGAGGTCCCAAATATAGGTTGCTATAAAATATTGTGTAAGGAAAAATGGCAGGTAATCGCAGTTCAGGACGGAGAAAAATTTCATGGTTGAAGAACTTGCGAAATTGGTATGGTATTAATACTATATATATATATATATATATATATATATATATATATATATATATATATATATATATATATATATATATATATATATATATATATATACCCGGTATTTAGGCCGCAGATTCATTTTAGAATTATAAACTGCTGCGTTAGCCTTTTTGTTTCCTGTACACCGAGCCGGGGATTAAACTGACATCTCTCGCATTGAAGCGAAGGAGAAGCCAGCCGCCCAGCCCGCTTGGCTAATCCGATCGACTGGTATTAATACAAGCATGCTATTTAGGGTGGCAGTGAATAAAATTAAGATAGCTATGGTTCTAAAAGGACTTGGTTCATGAACAAAAAGATCAATAAAAAATTAGCTGGGAATAACATATCATTTAAAGCAGTCTTCATAAGAGTTATACTTGTAAAAGAGCATTTTTATTGGCATGCTATGATTATATTAATGACACCAATTAAGGTGATGATTAAATATGTCAGTGCAAAAAGTGTAAGAAGAAAAAAATTAAATATGTATATACAAAACATTTACTGTTTATTTGCATTTAAAACCAATTCAAATAAGAATATCACACATGAGTTTTAAAAAATAAGTTTATTAGCTTATGCCACACTATAAGTTGTGATATAGCAGCAAAGTTTAGCTGTAATAAAAATTGCTTACGAATACAAAAGTTTCTCCATTTAGCAGCAACGCTAAAGCTCGAAAGAAAACGTGTTTTTTGCACATTCTATTCAACCATTTGTTACGTGAGTTTTATTTTAAACTTGCCTGTACATGTCGAGTATGTCGCTAAACAATATAATTTTAATAGAGACAAAAAATTTTTTTTGCTGAAAGTATAATCTATCCTATTCCTTATAGTATAGTTTAGTATGTGCTTAACTAGTTTAGTATACAGTAGGATTAAGTTAGTTTAAATTGAGTATCAAAATCAAAAATGAAAATTAAAAATAGTAAATTAGAATGTTTGGGTTTTATACCGAAGGGAAAGACACGAATATCTTCTGAAAATTATAATACAAGAAAAGATTATAGGTTTCTTTTAAATTTGTCACTAAAGTTAACTTTTTTTCCAATTTTATGAGGGTGGCGTAAAAATGTTTAAAATAATATCTCGGTTCTAAAAGCTGGGTGGAACCGCTACCAGCCTCAGTTGCAGGATACCACGTATATCACCATGATCTGACATGACCCTAGATTAAAGCAGTTTGTCGGACACTATCGCTGCCAATGTGGTGAGACTTGCCTGCTAAAAAATACCCTCTTGAATTATGAATTACCGGCCTTGGTTGGGCAAATAGTCGGCACCGCATTGATCTGCCTTTTTATATACGTATGATTTTCTCGCATCTTACACTTTTTCCTTCGATACTGCTTAATCTTTTCACCCCCCTTCCTCACTGTCTATATCTTTCTATCCATGATTAATCTCGCCTTCTCCTATTCCCTCCTATCTTTCTACTTGCGCCTTGGCACCCCGTCTCAGGTCGAATCGCATTTTCTCTTATTCTTTTTTCTCTGGTAGCCTCTTTATAAATCTCTGAACTGCCCTCCACCGATCGGAGGATGTTAGCATCTTCTACAATAATTCCGTAACTGAATGTAGCCTGCCCCCCTGATGCATTTGTACATTTGACTGATGCTTGCAGTCCATTCATCTTCGCATATCATTCCAATCATCTTGCCACACTATAATGTACCTTTCTCTCTCTCCTTTATTTAAAAGTTCCCTTGCTATGTTTTTATTTTTTGTCTTGTATACTCTTCCTTTTTTCTTCACCAAGACGTGGATTGGAGTATACCTGCTAACAAGACACATAGCCTTGTCAAAGACCGTTCTGTAAGCACATGGTATCCTTAACTCACTATTTTTGTGGTGCTGTGTAGAGAACGATTAATTGCACAACAAAATGAAGTGTCCTGATCGACTCGATTTTGGGCCATTTGATGCTTACCTTGCATGCCGGCCACTTGCAGAATTATGTTGAGATCCGCTCTAGCGCGGCAAAAATTTCTGAATCGGCATAATTCTAAAAATCACCCCCTTTACTTGCTCACCCCTAACTTCTCTGTGGAACCATTCTCATACCTGCACATTAGAACGTTATTCTGGGTCTTTTTGTGATCACTTAAAAACTGTGGGCTTGGTCTTACTAGTCCATACATTTTTATCTATTCCTCGACTTATTCGTAGGTACGCTGCTTACCGAACATAAGCTCCACCCTATACCGCGACACCCCCAGCATTGCGAGGCCATCCGCAAATGCAAAAAGAAATACAGGCGTCAAGTCGACGACCAATTATTTTTCTACCACAGTTTTCCTCTCTGGGAGACCACATAACAGACCGTATTTATCATGTAATCTAGACACATTCTCTCTACCTTCTTTCTAGCCTTTATTACTTCCTTTTATTTTAAACTGTTAAAAGTATTCCGGACGTCAGAAAGTAATAGGATCACTCATTTTTAGTCAGCCTGCGCCCTGCACAACTCCTGGAAGACTTCCATCACCGCAAGAACTGTGCTTCTGTGTTGTTTCTAAAACTGTAATGACTTGGTGGACGACTTCCTAACTCAGTTATTACTCTATCTATTCACACTCGTAAAATCCTCTCGTATAATTTATCTATGCACGACACAAGGTAAACAGGCCGATACTTGTCTTTTCCTTTTATGAGTAGCACGATCCTCGAGATTCTACAATTCTCCGGAAATAGCTGTGCCCTAAGCAATGCATTCATGTGTTCTGAAAGCCACATATGCTCCAAACTTCCAATGCTTTTCACTACTTCTGGTGGTAATCGGGTGGAGTCTAGGAGCTCTTTATGCCTTTAGAGTACTAAGCGCTGCATCAAGTTTAGCGGTAATAAAAGATAGACCTCGTTCAGCGCAGTTCCAATGCAGCTCCCGGATGGAAACAGCTCTCAGGTAACTTCAAGCTTTTTGTCCAGTCACAACTTATACAGATGAAATGCTTCATGGCGATTTTGTCCCCCTAGTCCTTTACGTATTCATCCAGCTTATCACAGTGTCGTATACTGAAACGTAATATTTTGGCAGAATTTTGCTTTTTCGTTCTTGGTCGTTATGCTAGAATCATATAAGGATGACATATAAGGAAGAAAATAATATAGCTTTAATAATAATTTACAAATCTGCACCGAGCTAGAGATATCTAGATTGATCTTTATTATGTTGAACAATCTATGACAATGAAGAGAGTGTGCCACAGAAGGCAATGGGTCTTTCTGATATTTAAATATTAATTGATAAACTAGGACTCTCTAGAAAATGTAAGTATAGTTATAGTTAGATAAAGATATTTCTTGTTCTTTTAAAGCGATATTATTGTAAAACTTGTAAGAACTAATTAAAGATTATTGGATTAGAAAAGTATGGTCGCCAATAACCATGCAGGCTTTTATATTATTTATTTCAAAATATAATTTAAATTTTTGTAGCGCATATACAAATAAATACTAAAAATAGATCTTCTTCTAATGGCTACATTCCTTTTTTGGTCTTGACCTGCTTAACAAGGTTCTACCATTCTGCCCTTTCGAATTACCTTCATCATTGCCTGATGTATATAGTTTAAAGATCTTCCTTTACATCGTCTATCCACCTTCCTCTTGTCCTATTTCCTTGGGGTTTCCATATCTGGATTACTTTTACAGCTCGATTATTTGGCATTCTTTCTAACCGATCAAGCCAGTTTAGTCATTGTGACTTTACAAATCTAACGATATCTACGCTCTGCATTAATTCATCCAGCTCATGGTTCATTTTTATTCTCCACCAAACATGGCTACGATGTTTTGGTCCAAATATCTTTCTTAATATTTTGCGCTCAAATATTCTCAACTGATTTTCAGTGGTTGAAAGGGTCCAGGTTCCACATCCATATGTAACTGTGCATCACTACGAACCGTCAGCGCTCCGTACACACATTCCCACCGCAGAGTTCCATTTCCATCAACGCGCGCTAGACGAGATGGAAGGCCGAGAGCAGTGTAAAACAAAAGCCGCTGCACGAGAGAATCGAGTTTTATCAGAGTGTTAATCTGGGAATAACTCCACTGTTCCTAGGGTGTTGACTCAAGGCCAACACTTCTGCTAGAGTGTTGATCTCGTGGCATTTCCTTACCAATCTTAGAGTGGATCTGAGACAGACCTGTTCCGTGACTAAGTGTTGATTAGTTACTTCCCGCTCCTTGCCGGACCGATTGTTGATCGATCCGTCCACCCCTAACACGTCCTTGTTTTTCTTTGCCGTGTGTGTAATAACACACCGTATTTGTCGTTTCAATTTTATAACAATAATTATATTTTATTTTTCGCAGGTATTGAACAGTGGGTCTATGTACATATTATCTTGGATATAATTTTATTTTGTTATTTATTTGTTTTAAATATATTTTTGTTTTAGTTAAGCCGGGGTTTTACTGAGTTTGCTGTCTAAAAGAGCTATCCGTCACAACTCACGATTCAGTAACTTACTTTTCATTAAGTCTTTTTACGCATAAAAACTTGCGTACGTATTTCTTAACTGACGTTGTTGCTGTCATTTTATTATTGCACATAGGTAAGTATATTGCATATTCGTAGATCTTCCTTCAGCTTCTCATATCATTTCGACATTGTGCACTCCATATATTTTGCTTTCCGTTCATTTATACTTAGACCAAATACACGGCTTGCCGTTTCAGATATATAGCTTTTTAGCTTAATACTCTTCTATTGCGGCTTATTATGGCAATATCATTCTCATATGCGCATATTTGAGTGGATCTTGTATTATTATAGCAGTTTATATCTAGAAATTCTAAAAATACTTAAACTAAAACATCAAAAATTGATATTCTATTCAAGTTCTAAAAGCAAATATTTAAAACGTATTTGGAAATAGACCTTTTAAAAAACAACTATCAAGATATCGAATTTAAGATACACGCTGTATAAAGAGTCTATTATAGAGATCACCAAAATGACTTCTACAATCATATTTTATTTCTGAATTTTGGTATTATTGTTTCCGCCGGTAAAGATGTAAAGAATTCATCCCTTTTCAAATTACTTCGTATATCTCGTATGACAGCATGTGTATTTGAAGTCATGCATTCAAAGGAAGGGAAACATAATCCTACAAAATATATTAATATTGGGTCTTTGAGGAAACCAAAAATTAATCTGAGGTTTTAGGAAATGGATTATTATCTGTATTTTTTTGATACATCAACAGTTCCGCTTTCTTATTAGATACTGCAAAAAGAAGACTTAATATCGATTTTTAAGTCGATAAATTAAAATCTGTTTTTATTTATTTTAATTTTTTTTTTTCAAAAATAGCATATTCCTCCTATACTTTTGTTTTATTGAATTTAATAAACAATTAATCCGGAGGTACAATTTTCATAGAAACCGCAGAATGTAGATACTAAATATTTTTACAGCTAACGATAGAATGTCTGACTATCACAATTCAGTTCCTAATGCCGATGAAAATATCTACATATTTTTAAAAATATTTAAAGGCTCTAGAGTCTAAAAGATCTAAAGGGTCGCTATAAAAGAAACAAGTATAAATAGTGTATACATAAATTCTGTAAAAGTATTGCATATAAGAAATCAAGCTGTTGGTAAAAAATAAATGAGGTTAAACAGAGCTCCAGTCTCTCTCCAACCCTGTTTAAAATTCCTTCAACGATTAAATCTCTGCAGCGGTTTAAAACAGTGCAGTACAAATGTACATTTACTCATATGCAATCATTTTTTCACATGATCAGTTAGTTCTAGCAAAAAATCAGTAAGACATATCATACATGATAAACAAACTCTACTCTCTGAAAAATTCACCAAATGGGCTTTAAAGATAAACTTACAAGAGACACAATACATAACTATAGGAGGCACTGGAACAGACATCAAAGCAGAATGTGGAATAATAAAAAACGTTAGACAGTACAAATAGCTAGAAGTTACAATAAATGAAGATAGAAAAGATATACCTAAGAAATAGGTAAAGAAAAAATTATTGTCAAAGCACTACATCCAATCTTTTGGAGTAAAAATCTGACAAAAAAATCTAAAATAAATATATATCAGGCTTTGATTCAGCCAGTAGTGACGTATGGGTCAAAAGCGTGGGTTGTGGATAAGAATATATCACAAAAACTTATCTTAACCGAAACTATGTACTGGAAAAGATGTTGCATGCAGTATAACTTTAGTGGATCATGCAAGAAATGAAACTATTATTCAAAAAATAAAGGTTGAGAATATGATACTGGACATCTGGACAACATGAAAAGCAGTTGAAATGATATGGAAATTTGCAACGTAAGAATAAAGAAATGATGCCATTAAAGGTTTGGAAGTGGACACCAGCACAAAGAAACAAACGAGGAGAATTGAAGCATCTGCGCCGAAATGGAAAGTATAGGTCTATGAAGTTAAATGTGTCGATAGCAATTAAAGTAAATTGTATACTCACGCTTAATCAAGCCATTAAGAGCGATGCTGGGAATATTTATATTCCACTATGCATCAACAACTTACCCATATAAATGGTGCCTTTTGATTTGGTTTGAGTCTTCTTACAAACCCTCTCGGATGACGGGTAGACCCAGAAACACGTGTTAGGGAGTGGTAAAAGACTCAAATTAAATCGAAACGCAACCATTTTCGTATATTTATCGTTTTTACTCGACGCAATGAGTACAAGAATGATGGGAATTTATATGGGTAAATTGTTGATGCATAGTGGAATAATTATAAATATTCCCAGCATCGCTCTTAATGGCTTGATTAAGCCCGAGTATACAATTTACTTTAATGGCTATCGACACATTTAACTTCATTTTTCCTCACTAGATATCTCTAGTAGCATACTCTGGTAATTATTTTTTCTATAATTGCCAGAGTAGTCGGTGCGTTTTGATTTGGTTTGAGTCTTCTTACAAACTCTCTCTGTTAACGGGTAGACCCAGAAACACGTGTTTGGGGAGTTTTAAGAGACTCAAATTAAATCGAAATGCAACCATTTTCGTATAAGTATAGGTCTCTTCGAAGGAGACTGGAATGATAAAGAACCATGGTGTTGGGATGCGAGAAGTGACTTAAAATGGCAAAAACTCGCCATATAATATACATTTGTTAAAAATGTCCTGTCCAATGTACGTAGCTGATCTGCACTACTCTTTATTTTTACTTTTTAATTCATACTGTATTATTGCTATGTAAACTTTGATTTTTAAACTTTTACCACATGTTTGGATATCCAAGCATTTAAACCAGGACTACTGTTCAAACTCGTCACCATTTAGAATGATGTTTCCTTACGGTCCGTGGATTTTGTTCTGGTTTTCTTTGATTTGTACATTTAAAGCCATACCTACCAACTATTTTAGTAGCAGTTAAACCTTCTTTCAAAGCAGCTTCCAAAGACATTACACCGCTTTATCATTTTGTTATTCAAAATAGTTAGATATAAAGATTTATTACCTATTAAAGCTGTGGTACGTTATTTGCTATAAGGATGCTATCGTTCGCGTACCTAATATTGTTTATTGCAGTTCCGGTTATCTTGGTTTCACCTTGGAACTCATCCAATGCTTCCCTAAATGTAGATTCCGAGTACTTATAGATAAACAAAAGTAATTAAAGTATATAGCTCCATCTGATTCCTCGTCTAGTCCGTATAAATATCTTCCGATGATGTTCTATTTGTACTGCCACCGTTTGGTGCCAGTGCAGTATTGTAATAGCGCGTGAGCACTGTTCGTCAGCCTCGTTTATTCTTTTTTCGATCTTCGCTTTTCGAATTTCGATCATCTTTTGATGATTAACTCAATCAAACGCCTTTTGACAGTCTATAAAAAAAGTTGAAACAGTAGACGGCACTGTAGACTAGCACGAAACTTCATACTACGTTTTGTGTATTTTTAACATTTCAATAATAATATTAAAATTAAACAAAGTAATTTTACTACTTATTTACTGTTCCTGACGATTATTTCTTCTCTCTCTGCAGGTAATGGGTTTACATTAAACAGTTTAGCAGAAAACTAGTAAACATAGTGCAGTACAAAGATGTCCAAATCATCAATCTATGAAATTGGCTACTCATACAAAAAATTATTACAATATTCTAAAAAAAAACACAGAATCGTAAATCAGGAAACACAAACAGAATTGTTAAAAAATACATTAACTATAAAAAGACACAAAAAGATTTTGCCCCATAAAATAAATATCAGAAAAATATTAAAAAAACAGTGATTATTACTTTCCTATGCATATTAGATATATATACAACTTCCAATATTGACAATCTCGAGGATTACAAACGTTAATATGGATTATACGAGTTTCCATCTTCTTCGCTGCCCGCTAGGCAATCAAGTGATTCCCAGCGGTACATAAGGTGAGTTAAAAAGTCGGTAATGAAGGCTTCTGAGCTCTGTTTACAAGTAGATCCCTCGTCTTGTTGGTATTCATCGGACATGTGTAATCAAGCTGGAATAACTTGTGCTGTTTTAACTTTAGTCCAATCATTGTGACCTAAAAGACTGAATAAAGCATGTCAATACATGATAAAAGTATAGTCATCGAAATCATTATTATTATTAGCTACGCATTCAAAATTCGTGTGGTTGGAATTTTAGTCGTTTTCACACAAATAAGTACATAATATAAATATAATGTACAGAAACGTAATTTTGTTTACAATTTTTTGTTTTCTGTCAAAACAGAAATTTAAATAAAATGCGAAAACCTTAAATATATTAGAGTATTTGATAACTAATCTTACGACATATGCAGCTAATAAAGTTGTTAACCAAACAAAGTCTGTAAAAATCAATGGCATACATATACATATTCACATACTGTCCAAAATAAGCAAAATTTTAAATAGGATACGATTCGTTCTGCTTGCCTGGGGTATTTTATTTTTGAACGTTGACATTCCATTGAGGGTTTTTTAGTGATTAAAACACCACGCCTGCTAAAACGGGTTGGTGAGTTTCGATTCAGCCGCCCACTCTATGTCAGATGCTGATTGCAGCCGACCACTCTGGATCAGACGCAGATGTTTAAAATACTGGTTGGTCGACCATGTAAAAGAATATCCGTTTTATCTTCATTTTTCCAATGCCTAAACGGAGTCTCTAATATATTACACACCAAGTCATTCATTTAGCCACCATTTAATATAGTCTTCTGCAGGTCACCATGCAGGGTAGAGTCGATGGCAAAAAGGGAATAGGTAGAAAGAGGAAGTCATGACTGCGAAATATTCGAGACTGGATAAATATGACTGAAAACGAATTATTCCAAGTTGCAAAAGACAGAGAAACTTTTAGAAATGTGGTCGCCAACTTCCGTTAATGGAGACAGCATAGGAAGAAGAAGAAGATGTCATTTATTGGATTCATGTCTGTCTAAGATTATTTTTGTCCAAACGAAATCCACGAGAACACTTTATATCTGGCAACCGTGAACGCTCATGCAGATGGATTTCGCATTTTAAAAATGATATTCACCTCTTCCTAAATCCTATTATAATTAATACACGGCTAGTGACACAGGTCAGGACTTGACCGTCAAGTACGTACCGCTAATAAAGCTAGTTGTCTTTTTTAATTTTTAGATTAATTAAAAGAGAATAAATAATTAATTTCAGAATTTAGATATAGTAATGTTGTTTTCATTTTTTATTTATTTATCTCAATTTAATTGTATTTTTTTGGTGAACTTCACCTCCACCTACTTCACCTGGCCGGCCGCCGCTGGTAATATCACATCGTTTTGATCTCAGTTTCCTTATAATTGGAACATCAGTGTCAGTGTATCTATGATGTTATATAAACGACTAATTGAACTTGTGATCCATAGTGGATACCTGAAATTTTTATATCAACAATTAATATGTATTATTAAAAGTATAAATCGTAATTTTTAAAAGATATTTTAAATTTAGCTATCCTGAAATAGTAGAGAACAAAAATTACGCCCATTCATGAAATATGATTTACTATTCCAATAATTATGTATTTACTTAATATTACCATCTGTCATTATATTCTACTCTGTGATCTAATATTAAGATATACAATGTTTAGATACTAAATGCTTTACCAAAAACTATCGTTACATAATAATATATCTTCATGACTAGCCACAATAGTTGTGACTGGTCATAAAGAAATATTTTAAACTGAAAATAAAAAACACACACAAAAATGTTAGATTTCGGTAAAGCTCGCAGTATCTAAATATTTTGTATACATTTTGGATAGAGCTTAAACTGCTAATTGTTATAAAATAGTTTATTTTTTCAAACTATTTAGAAAATCTTCGTTTCGAAAACATATTGTAAATACCCCAATATATAAGTGAATTTCTAAAGAGTTTTACGTCTCTTTTATGGTGCTTGTGTTTCCACACACACACACACACACACACACACACACACACACACACACACACACATGCACTCACTGTAACGATGTGCATCGCCTGCGTGCCGTCAGCGCTCCATAAACATGCATTCCCACCGCAAGTTCCACTTCCATCGATGCATGATAAAGGTGAGGATAGTTACACGCCCACACGAACAAGCACCCTTATGAACTTCCGCACCACGTACACGCGCCCACGCAAACTATCACCTACACGAAAACGAGCCCAGTGGAGCATTGGCCCCCAAGAACACCCAAATACACGAACTTGCACCTACACGAACAAGAGCATATACGAACACACGTCCACACAAACAGACGCTCACACGAACTGGCGCTAACACGAACACGTGCTAATAACACGCACCCACACGAACACGCGCACACAAGAACTCGCGCCCACACGAACACGTGCCCACACAAATACGAGTTTACACCAACACTCGCCCACAACATGCGCCCACATGAACTCGTGCCCACGCGAAAATGCGCCCACACGAACGAGCGCCCAATCAAACAATCGCCAACTCAAGCTCGCTCCCACACGAACACCTGCCCACACGAACCCACGCTTACATAAGCACTCGCTTACACGAACATCCTTCCACACGAACTGGAGCCCACATTAACACGCGCTCATACGAAATCGCGCCACGCTAACTTTCGCTGACACGAAGGCGAGCCCACACAAGCTCGCGCCCAAACGAACTCGTGTTCATACGAACTCGCGCCAACATGAATTTGCTATTACACGAACTGACGCCTACGCGAACACGTGCTTACACGAACACGCTCTACTCGAACTGGAGCCCACACAAACTTAGGACTCAGTGACAGGAGCAGTCGATTTCTGAACTTTTTTGTTCGCTAGGTACATACAAATACCATCATTAGATAATCTGGATGAAATATTATATTCTTAGATGTTGGGCAAAATATTATTATTTGGCCCAATGGAATTAAAAGGTCTTGCAATTTAGTAATTTCCAAGGCGTTGAAGACAATCGCTTGCTTTTTAGATGAGAATTGCATATTTGCTGCTGCTGATGAGTACGTTGAGTTATGGTTAGAGTTCATTTGAGGTACGCGTAGTAAGTTAGGTGCGATGTTAGGAACTATGTAAATTGTTGACAGTTTTTTAAAACACAACTTATTAAAATTTCACATAAACGGTACAAAATTAATAGTGAGTTAATTGTACAGAGAATATAAAACTTCTGTTGTTATATATGAATATATCTGAATATATTCTCGTCATTCATAAACTTCTCATACAAAGGTAACAAAATATCAGTAAAATAAACTAATTGTATTTTTTAATTGTGTATTAAAACCGATATATTTCACCAAAAATTTGTTATACAAATAATAGATAAAGAATCATCTAAATTGGTCAAAACTGTATATATATGTTATTAGTACGTTTTCGGATTGGCCTATTGCTATCATTGTATAAAGATCCAGTTTCGCTGTTGGCTTCTCTCTACTCCAGGAGAATCTCTCCAATTTTATCCCCGTGGAGAATTGAAAATGAGGAAGGATGACGACTGTAGGTACGAAATTGTGACTGTGATTTTGAATATAAAAAATTATATTTTATTTTTGGGTTATCCTTTAAAACAAATAATGAAAATAGTAATTATAGAACGTAATGACTAATATTAGTTTAAAACTTATACAGGGTGGTCCTTAAGTAATTGTACAAACGAAAACAGTAAATTCTACACTTTAAAATATTACGATTTATGCCAAATTGCTTTAATAAAATGTTGATATTAAGAAAGATAAAGGGTGTTAAAGTGCAAATTTAAAATTCTATTTTTCGCTATAACTTTCATGTTTGTAAAGATTTATGCACAAAAATTTACAGCTGGGTACTTTTAAATATGAGAAATTATAATTTGATGCACACTTTGATGTAGCTGATAGAGGGCGCCACATATGCCACATATGTGGCATAAATTTGCACTTAACTTTTTTGCTATTTGAGTTACCTGTATTTTTGATAAAAAATATTAAAGATACATTATTTTAACAAAAAAAGGTATACTTCTTAATAACTTCAAAAGTTAACAGTTTTCGAGATATTCGCATTTTACAAATCAGCTGCATAATTCTGACTTAAGACAATTACTCCAGGCAACGAAGGAAAAATAGACAAAAACATTAATAAATCTAAATTTTGGTATAAAATACCTTTAACTAAAGTTAATAGTTAACGAAATATTAAATAAAATAAATATATCAGCAGGATAATTAATAATAGGATTTGACAAAAACAGAATAATAGGATTTTACATCAAACATTTTAAGTTTTATGTTAAATTAAAGTCATAATCAAAACATTTTGTTTACAAACCAAATTAAGAAATAGTTTAACTAAATAACATAACTTTTTGTCAAAGTAAGTGTTCCATATGTCCACCATTTTCTTTAATTCATTTGTCAATATAGTACATAAAAGATCGTCTCATGTTAAATAGCATCATTGGTTCTAAAGAAACTACTGCAGTATTCATTTCTTCCCGTAGTTGGTTGCGAATGTTTATGGAATTCTTATAGGCACGTTGTTTTAATACACCAAAATCAAGCGGATTAAATTCTGGGCTACGTGGTGGCTATAATGTATAATGGATGAATATATTCTTTTGGATACATATCCAAATCTTATGGTATAGTATGGAACTACATCTTATTTGTGGCAGAGGTTAAATAATGTGTTAAACTGTGATGTATTTGATTCATGGGTTACTTATATAAACACGGAATAACCTATCGATGTCATTACTTATTTATATGATTACGTTACAGCTTACGAGTAACTATAATTACATCTCGAAAAAATGGTCTGTTATAATGAATGATAAGTATTCTTTAGGAATTTTTTATAAATTAAATAATTATATCAATATCTCACCACTTTGCAAAGGAATATGACTGCCACGATCATTCCAACGTTCAGAACAGTTATATTTAAGTATGTTCTCACTGCCTTCTCTCTAGAATGTGGTGGTGTACCATCTTACATAAACCACATATTTTGGGTTTTCAGCATTTTACAATAGGGAAAAAGTAATACAACTCCAGTAGGTATAGAAACTTAAGAAGCGATAGAAAAGGTAAATTGTAAACATGATGACGGCCAACGTCTGAATACGGACAAGGCACCTAAAGAAGAAGATGAAGAATATTTTCTTTAATAAGACATTTAGCAGCCATTACAAAAATTTTGTAATGTTACATTATCATCTTTGAGTTGTTGTAATAAGAATAAACTGCGAATTATGCTTATCTACAGGTATTCAGTGCTTCACGCACAAATATTACAACTAAGAATTATTATGCAGCTGACTTATAAAATGCGAATATCTCGAAAACGGTTAAATTTTGAGGTTATCAACAAGTATACCTTTTCCTTGTAAAAATAATGTATCTTCAATATTTTTTAACACAAATAGAGCTAACTTTAAGAGCAAAAAAGTTAAGCGCAAATCTATGCCACACATGTGGCATATGTGGCGCCCCTTTATCAGTTACATTAAAGTTTGTATAAAATTATAATTTATCCTGCTTTAAAGAATCCAATTATAAATTTTTGTTCAAAAATATTTACAAACGTAAAAGTTATAGCGAAAAATAAAATTTTAAATTTCCACTTTAACACCCTGTATCTTTCTTAATATCAACATTTTATTAAAGCAAGTTAGCTTAAATCGTAATATTTTAAAGTGTAGAATTTACGGTTTTCGTTTGTAGAATTACTTAAGGACCACCCTGTATATAAAAAATAACATTATTTGCTACTATTCTTTATTTTCTGATTACTGGAACTAACTTTTAATTTTCCTGAATATGTCGTCTATCTATCTGGTCTATCTGATCTGATGTGTCGTTTATCTATCTAATAATGTTTGTATTTTGAGAACGATTTCCGAAGTGGAAATTGAAACGTCAATAAACGTATTTTAACCTTTAATTGTGGCTTATTCCCATTTAAATATAAATTTATCTATCTGGTCTGATCCGATTGCTGGTTTCGTTATCCTTTCGAAATAGCTAAATACATAGGCTTATATGATCATATATATGATTACTGATTTTACGAAGCAAGCAAATGATTATTTTTTATTCCGTTTCTAACCATTATGGATAATAATAATAATAAAATTTCTATTTAAAATCAAAAAGATGAAATCCGAAGATTTCTTAGTTTTCGAAATCAAAAATTCAGATTATTGCCCAAATCTGTACCTTCTACAATTTTCAAAGCAAAACAGACGATGAATGGAGTGACATGGGGACTTTAAATTTGCATTCCACAACATATCAATTTATCTAGGCAAGAACCTTTAGCGAAATGGTTTCTAATATTCTAAGTATTAGAGTTTCTAATGCTTAGAATACTAATGTTGTGGACTAATACTCTGAGTAAAAAAAACCATTTCACTAAAGGTTCTTGTCTAGATGAATTAATAATGTTGTGGAATGCAAATTTAGATTCCACATGTCACTCCATTGATCGTCTATTTTGCTTTGAAAATTGTATAAGAATTGTTGGTTTCTAAAACCAAAGTTTCTTTGGATTTAGACTTTTTGTTTTTATTCTTAGATGGCGCCGTAGAGTCTGTATAAAGTTATTTTATTATTAATTCTTTTAACAGAAAATATGTGATTTCACGTTTAGGGCTTTTACACAGTTGCACTGAAGAGTCCTGAGAGGACGAAATACGTATAAGCAAATAAGTGGAAGCTTAAATGTATTAAACTTCCACAGGAAATTAATCTAGTCTGATTTATGAAGCAATAATATAAAGCATATCGATCTATGGATCCGATCCGAAGTCTGGATATTAAATAAAAGACAAAGAGAAAAATTAAAGGCTTTGGAGATGGATTACTGAAGATCAGACAAAGGATTTAAGGCAACAGTCTCGATACTGTAACAAAAAATGTAGAGCTCGGCTGTGTTGGTAAGCACCGATGTAACAACGATATGGAAGAAATGGAAGAAATGGTAACAAGAAGTAGGAATGTGCTCACAACATAAAATGTGTGAGACTTAATGTAGTCTGGCAAGCAGGCTATGTCAGAAAATGGCATTCTCCGTAGAACGGAATGGGAATTAGTAAAAATTTACTAAGTTTGTTACAGAATTAAAACAATATAACAGCATTCACTGGGAATTTCATTATTTCCTATTTCTTACAACAGATATATATGTTTGACTTAATTTAATTCGTAGAAATTGATGCCACTGTAAAAAACTTTATGTGAAATGTATGTTACACATTGCCGTAATTTATTTTTATTAAGGGCTTTTAATATGTGGTTCGGAAAAATCATATATGCAATGCAGATAGCTAATGTATCCTTTCAGCTTCAATTGGATAAAATAAATCCTGAATTACACTCACGTCACCTCTAAGGACAATATTTACGCCGAACATCAAAATAAAGCCCGAAAAGTCTTCAATAAAAATCCCCCGAAGGGCCTCTAGGACACATCAGGAATGTTTGGCAAGCCGTTATTCAGATTAGCGACCCTCAAAGATCAAGAGGGCCAGGCCAAACGAGAGACAACTTGACAAACGACCGACGTTTCAAACGTATGCATCCAGTGGCCGCCGACTCGGGACGCATAGCAAATACCCTGTCATCAACTGTTTATTCGAAATCGCAGGAGGCGGAAAAACGGGTAATGCAATGAAGATGACAAAATAAATTGAGACATTCTCGCTGTTTACATTATCCATATATTCAGTGCCAGAATTTCTACTTGACTTTTTTGACCATACAAGAAAAATAATTTATTGCAATTGAAGTTTTTCTAATACTTTTTGCGGGTAAGTTTTTGCCTATTGATATACAGGATAACTTATGAAGTTTGACTGAATTTCCTTTTCGTCATAACTTTTGAACGGTAAGTTTGATGTCTCTCATATTTTTGTCAAACGTTACTCTACTACTACCACTTTTTCTTTAAATTCTCATTTATTTCTTCTTCTTCTTCAAGTGCCCTGTCCGTTGCGAACGTTGGCTATTAACATGGCAATTCTGATCTTGTTTGCGGCGCTTCTGAATAGTTCGACCGATGTGAGCCCGAACCACTTCCTCAGATTTTGGAGCCACGAGTGTCTTCTCCTGCCTGGCCCTCGCGTACTGTCTATTTTTCCCTGGACAATCAATTGCAGTAGACGGTACTTATCGTGTCTCAATATGTCTCATTTATTTACATACTGTAATAATACATATTACAATAAGTAAATTGTATAGTTATTTTAGAATTAACATGCAAGAAGTTGTCCCGTGAGAATTTCCTACTTATATTTTAATTTTAACCAAAATTATTTGTAAATTTGGGATCTAAACAAAGAATATAAAAATAACTCAGTTTATAAATCTTGTTGAAAGATCACTGGAAGTGTGTCACTTCAGGCTTCCATTTGGTAGTTTGCAACATTGTTAGGATACTTTTTAATCCTTATAGCATATGTTTGGGAGCAATTTGTGATCTCTTCTTTAACAGTCTTGACTTGAAGGTCATGAGTAACGAACTGATTAGGTACCTACATAACATAATGCATGTACCTCATGCATGTAGCTAATACCAACTAGTCAACAGATTTATAAACTGAAAAAATCAGGTCCGGTTTTAAAAAATTAGTTCGTGTTGTTCATAGAAAAAAATTCATCCTGTATATGGTTTTTGAAAACTCTAATAATAATTTTACAAATTAGACGCACAAGCAAAAACAATGGCATATTTATTTTGTTCTCTACACGATTACTTATTTAAAATAATCGTTGATGCGGGTATATTTGTTTAAATAAAAAAAAAAAAAATTGACAATGAATTAAATGTTTGACAAATTGGACCGCAGATTTTAAAAATGTGACTTTTCTTGGAAAAATAAAATTTTTTTAAACATCTATTTAATTTATAAACAATAATAGTATTACTTTTATTAAGTAAAAGTAAGGTTAGGTATTAAGTTAACTTAATAAAAGAAACTATGAACCAAGCTACAGCTACATACTACCTAAATGAAAATGAACACACGAACCCTGTACCATTAAACAGGGGAGTCAAACAGGGAGATACTTTATCACCCAAACTGTTCACCTTAGTTTTGGAGGACGTTTTTAAAAACCTAAATTGAAAATATAAGGGAATAAACATCAATGGCCGCTACCTCAGTAATCTGCGATTTGCAGATGACATAATCCTGATAGCTACTGACCTACAAAAAACGCAAACCATGCTTTTAGAACTACATACCGAATCTTCTAAAATAGGACTGAAAATGAATTTAAACAAAACAAAAGTCATGCACTCCGAAGACACCGTGACAATAATAAACGATAAAGTTATAGAAAAAGTTAAAGAATATATATACTTAGAACAAAAAATAATACTAAATAGGGAAATTCAAACTGAAGAAATAAAAAGAAGAAGAAAGTTAGCTTGGGCAGCATTAGGTAAACTGAACTATATACTCAGAAATCAACAAATTCAATGACATCTTAGATCTAAAGTTTTTGATGCATGCATTATTCCGATATTAACTTATGCGACAAAAACATGGACAATCACAAAAAAGAATATGCTTAGAGTCACTCAACACGCGATGGAAAGAGCAATGCTAGGTATATCACTTAATGACAAGAGAACAAACACATGGATAAGACAGAAAACCAAAGTCACCGATGTGGTGCAAAAATCATTAAAGTTGAAATGGGAATACGCTGGACATGTAGCTAGGAGCGATCTAAACAAATGGCAAGATCAATTTTAACCTGGAGACCATACCAACATAAAAGACCCAGAGGCAGACCTCCTATGAGATGGACAGATGATCTGAAAAGGACTGCCGGGAAAAATTGGCTACAAGTAGCGTATAATAAAAAACAATGGAAAGGAAGACTTGAAGAGGCTTATGTTCAGATGTGGACGTGATTGGCTAGACGAAGAAGAAGAAGAAGAATAGTATTACAGTTTGTGCTTTATATATTAAATAATACAACCTTTTGCCAATTTCCAGAATTTCAGAAGGTCCAAGTTGTTTTGAATAATACTAAAACGAACGTGTGTTTAGTAATTCATCGTTAGTGTCGTTTTATTAAAGTCTTAGAATTCTCTTTTACTTTTTCTCAGAAGAAAAGGCTACAGTAATAATTAACTTTATTTTTTAGTTAATGAAAAAGAAAACTATCATTTAAAATAACTTTATATATATATATAGATATATATATATATATATATATATATATATATATATATATATATATATATATATATATCATAGATTTAATAGGTTAGCTCTTAATCTCAATACACTTGGGAATGTCCGAAAGTACTTTAACCCCCTTTGATAACTTATAAAGTTATAACTACTGACATCAGATTACTTAGAAGATTGAGAGATCAATAAATAGTATTAATTAGGACAAATAAGGATGATGAAGACCCTTGAATAATTTTAAGGATTTCACTCCCTATGATCTTGTCCTTGTTAATTACCCTAAGGACTGAAAGTCGTTGAGATAATGGAGTCCGGTAATAGAAGGACTTATTAACAGGAGACCTGGAAAGCTGACCACGACATTAAGATATTGTCTTTCGTTTTTCCCGCCCCTGAATAATAAATAGGTTATGTCTACAGTTCCAGTTGCTGCAGTGCAAGAGTTCTCTGGAAATTTAAGTTGTGTATATTCTATATTCATTTCTGCACGACAGGTAGTATTGTTTTGTTAAAATTAGCCACTTTTTCTACAAAGACTACCTAATAGTCCTAATAATGATTTATAAACTAAATTTTCTGGCCTTCTGAGAGACATAGTTGTTATTAATTTCGGTGACATTAATTTTTTCGGAGAATAGGATTCTATAGAGATAATGGCAAAATCTGTAAGACTTTCTTGTGTCATATTATTTCTTAAGTAATTTTTAATAATTTTGAATTTAATAAAACTTACTAAGCCTGAATCCACAGAAACAGGTAAGTTTAAAAAATTCCTAATGCCAGAGCAAAATTTGAAAAACAGGGAACGGGATCACTTTTGATTATAATTTAGTTGGCTGTTTTTCAGCTGTAAAAATATCTTTAAATAAAGTTAATTCATTAAAGAGTTGTTTACCGTCTATATCATTCACGAAATCGGTTTCCTCTTGTACCTGTCATTTAATAAGTCTTAGTAACTGTCAATAAATGTCATTTAATAAGTCCATGCAGGTTTTCATAAGGTTATCATTATAACTGTCATGAAACTCATATACAGAAAGCAGAATGTTGAATAGAACTCGGATAATAACGTAAATTTTTTAGTTATTGAGGAGAAGAATTGCAAAATACAACAATGCAGTCTTAAACTGCTGAACGGTATTTCAAATTGTTCATTACAGCCTTCGTAATCAAATAAACGGACCTTTTTCCTAAGCTCCGAGATTAAAAATTCAGGATTAATTTTTAAATATCCTGTAAGTATTGTAATAATATCAAGGATCCGTTTCGAGATCCCTATATTTTTTCCTTTATGATCGATCCATTGTCGTAGCTCTGACTGTACATCTTTAATTTGGAGTTGCTATTTTCCAATGGTATTACATAGCTGCTGGCAAATATTATAAAAAACATTCTAAAATATCTACCTTACCATCAGTAGTGTTCACACACCTAATTACATATATTTTATTTGTACTGCGTGACTAATAGCTGGTGAAAAGACAGCATAATATTTGGCTTTTTTGACATTGCGTGTTATTTTGTTACGAATATATTTGGCTAAAATCACAGACCACTAATAACTAGACATTTCACGCAGGTAGCTCAAGGTCAAACTAAACTAAATGTCATTTGTAGTACCGATACAAATCTTAAGATGTCGCATACTCTGTCTATAGTCTATACTCTGCAGTTTAGGTTTAGAGCCAAACTAGAAATTATAATTGTCAATCGCAAATTGTCAGTAATTAATTATCGTCAATATAATCAGATTTCAGATGGTTATTATTCGTCTATAAATTGTTTGATTTAATGGTTATTATTGCAAACAAATCAAACTAAACTTGGTTTAATATCTCTGGGTTATTGTTAGCATCAACCTCAAATTAGTTTGTGTTTTAAATGTTTCTGGACTTCAAATAGTATTTTGCAGATTAATAATAATTAGTTAAATATAGTTTTTCACAATAAATGTTGTATCCTACAATGTACCAATTCGTCAACAATTAAACATGCCTTTCCAAATTCTGATAAAGACATTCTACGATTTAGGAAGTGGCTTGGTGTTATAAAAAATCCTAATTTTGATATGATGAATTCCACAATTCCACTACAGTTTTTAAAACAAAACGAATATGCCACAGGCACTTTGAAGATAACTTTACTTCTACATGGAGTTATAGCTTGTACCAAAATGCAATTCCCGAGCTGATGAACAAATAGCTGATTGATTTTAGATTCCTTTTCTAATCTACATCCCAGAAGTATTTCAATGTTGTATGCGGAAGCAAATGTAACAGAAAGTAAGTAAATATGTAATTAATAAAAATTATTTTATTTGAAGTAAATCATGCTATAAATTATTATATTAACTTTTTGTTTTAGTTAAAAGTTCTTCAACAAGTAGAGATGCACAATCTACACACATGTGTCAATCATTTGAGATACCCCATTGCAGTAACTATTGGGAAGATAACAAATTAATAATTTTCCAATTGGTTACTATTTCATGAAACTTTTTAGTTGCAGAACACAATTATGCACAGTTACCAAACGAAGAGATTTTAATTGTAAAAACTGGCGAGAGTAAGGATTTAAAAGGTAATCGTAGTTAAAATTTTATATTTTGTATTGCCATCAGCAGATTTGTAAACATTCTCTAATATGATTAAATATAAAATTAACAGTTTGCTTAACCTTCGAATAGTGATACTAGAGTTTTTTTATAAGTTTAGTTGCCTCCGTGTCTTAGACCAGCTGGGGCTAAAAACTAGAAATAGGAGCTTGCATGTGTTCATAGTCTCCATCAAAAAACAGTCTACACAAGTATCTCACGCAGTAATGCCACTACACGAAGGTTAATATAATGAATATGTTTTGCCTTGTAAGTATTGAATAAAGAAATTAAAAAATCACATTTACTTATAGGTGCTTCCCTTAAGAATATCACACCGCTGAAAATATTGCAGCAGTGCAAGATTAGAAGAAGTAAAATTACTCCTAAAAAGAAAAAATTATATGAAGCATTAAAACAGGTGGTGTAAAAACCCCTCAAATAAAAAAGTGTTGGTGGAAGTCATTTCTAATGTTTTAGAAGGCTCAACCTGCTAAACAGTAAGATCTGTTTCGAAGGAAATCAATTTAGCATCTTCCAAAATAACATATTTTTCTTTGTTCGTGTTCTCATCTTTGATATGGTCTTCTGTTTTGGGGTTCTAGAACAGCTGCCCCAATCTAATGTTGTTTTTAAATTTCAGAAAAGAGCAATACAGTATCTTTTTGGTCTCAGTAGAATAACATCACGGGATTTTAACTTTTCCCTTTTTATATATTTTAGAAAGTGTTTCTTAATTCGTAAACACCTACATGTTTTTTCAACAAGACCTAATCATGACTACTCCACTAGAAATTCAAAGAAATCTATATTATATTCAGCAAAAAAATTGTACAACCACCTCCCTTTGCAATTTAAATCTTCAACTTCTTTCCTTAAGTTCCGTAAAAGGACAAAAACCTATCTATCTGAAAGACCATTATTTAGTAGAAGAGTTTCTGAACGAATAGCTTTATGTACAAGTAACTAAAGTATTAAATACTTTATACAGTATTTATACAAATTTTGTATAAATAATTTTATACGGGGAAGCCAATCAGAAAAGAAACTGCTTGCAAATTATATTGAACTAGAGGTACTAAATAATTTACATGCAAACCAAACCTGACGATTAAGTTGGTTTAAGTATGGAATGGGAGAGCCATGCGCGATTTATTTTCTCTCCGCCCACTAAAGTTTTGTTATAATATGAACAGGTAAATTTTCTGCTAGTCTCATCGGCAGGAAATTTAAAATTTGTTACTTGTTTGGAACCATGTTCTACTAATAAATTAATATATTTTTTCGTTAAAAAGTTAAGCCAATTACCTAGATCTCTAGTTCTATTTGAGCAGAATCCTCTCCATGCAGTCAGGTGTTAATGTGTGTAAGGAGTAGACAATAATGAGTACACTAAACTCTAATTTCTTAAACTATGCTATCGCAAAAAGTGTTCATTTTTAAACAAATATTTAAAATTAAAGTAGTTATTAGACTTATTATAAGTAGCTTTATTTTGAGAAATACGTGAAAAGTTTTGCATCGTTAATACAAGTATGTATAAGCGGCCTATGGCAGCCCTCGTGCGGTGCACGCTTTGCACACCTGCTAGAATCGGCTCTGAATTTGCCTTATTCATAAAAAAGAAGACAAATTATTATTTTAGAATTATGAAGGTATGTCTGTACTTTGTTCGGGATACAAAATACTCACAAATATTAATAATCAACTACTTTAACCTCTCGCTAAAAAAATCAACGGGGAATGTCAAGCAGAGATTAGGCAAAATAGAACTACCCTCGATTAGTATAAATGACATAAACATTTAGAATATCTTTGTAAACTTTAAACAAGCCTATGATTTAATAAATTGAACAAAACTACTTAATATAGTGCAAGAAATCGGTATACCAGCAAAATTAATAACACTAATGCAAATTACAAAGATCTTTGGATCTTATTGAAGGAGGCCATGGCATGACTTGGGCTGGATAGATATACATGTGATATATCATCCAATAATATTAATATTTAATAGGTAAACTAAAACTTAATAAACTTCATTGGCCTTATAGATAAAAAATTAAAATACCTTATTCTATTTTTACTGAAGACGTATACCTAGACACAATCTTTATAGTTATTGAGAAGGGCTTTCCGTACGCGAAGAGGGACAATTGTCTTAATAGTTCTAAAAGGGTGTCCGCTTTTCCTTTATTAAGTCCTGTTTTAATTTTACAGGCGCGTTGGGCAATTTAAATTAAATATCTGGTATAAATTTTCTATAGTAGTCCTGCTGTCAGGAATAAGTATGAAAAATATTAATTAACGACAAGTTTTGTAAATCGTGATTCTTTACTGACTATAATTTATGTCATATATCTAGGGAGCAGATTTTATGTTAAACGCATATTGCTTGCATATTTCGAAGATTTGGGAACTTTACCAAATATTCCACATTTTAAAGAAACATGCGTATTATGTGTCTATTTAAACACATTTTGGTCCAAACAAAAAAATTCTAAAAATTTTTAATTCGACCCAAAATATTTCCTCGCACATGCAGTCTTTTTTTTTTCAAAAACTACCTAAAGTCGGTTTATTCACTGAGTTTTCGGTTTTTGTTAGACAACACCAGATGTGTTATATAATAATATAGTCTTCTGCAGGTCATCATGCAGGGTAGAGTCGATGGCAAAAAGGGAATAGGTAGAAAGAGGAAGTCATGGCTGCGAAATATTCGAGACTGGACAAACATGACTGTAGACGAATTATTCCACGTTGCAAAAGATAGAGAAGCCTTTAAAAATGTGGTCGCCAACCTCCGTTAATGGGGACGGCATAGGAAGAAGAAGAAGACCAGATGTGTACCCACAAATTGCGCATAGTACGCCGCTATAAAATGATTGTAACGATGGTTTACCGGATTATATTTAATTTTATTACATTTATTATAATTTTGATGATTCTTTTAAATACCTATTATTAAGAGAATATTTGTGCAGCAACAAATTAACGATACAAATTGCGTTAACCAAAAATTAAAGTACATAAATACAGCTATACAAACAGCAGGAAAGAAACATCTTACAAAAACAACAACAAAGAATAAGAGGTGGATGTCACAAGATATACTAGACTTGATGGAACAAAGAAGAGAGATGAAAAATTACCTAGACAAATACAAAGAAATAAACAAACACATAAAAAAGAGAATAAAAGAAGCCAAAGAGGCGTGGATTAAAGAACAGTGTGAAGAAATGGAAACCTATGAGAAAAAGTACGATGCGTTCAATATGCACAAAAAAGTAAAAGAGATAACACGAAGCATAAAGAAATACCAAATAGGTAAACTTAAAGACAAAGATGGAAATCTTATTGTAGATCTAGAGAATTAAATAAAAAGATGGACAGAATACCTAAAAGAATTATTTGAAGACGATAGAAACAGCTTAACTCAGATAATCAATGCAACTGGGCCAGACATATTAAAAGAAGAAGTAGAATACGCAATAAGAAATGCTAAAAATGAAAAAGCAAATGAACCCGATGAAATTCCTACAGAACTGTTGAAGCTTTTGAATGATAAATCCGTAACCACAATATTACATCTATTCAATACAATATACAGTACTGGTATAATACCTAGCAAAACCTGTTGGCAAAAAAATGGCATAGATATGAGACATAGACCAGTTTCCGGAAGACCGCGTAAGATTCGCGGAAACAATTTAAATGCTTTAGTGGCTTTAGGACGACAAAATCCGCGCCTAGGGTTTCGAAAAAAGGGTTTCGAAAATTAACGAATCGATTTGAAAATCAACGAAGAATAAAAGTGTGCCCAGAAACTGTCCGCATGTCACTAAAAAAGCAAGGCTATATATCAAGGAATGCAAAAAAAAATCCCTACAATGACACCTCTGCAAAGGCAACGAAGAATAGATTTTTGTCAACGTTTTCGAGAAGATAATTTTAAAAATATCTTTATATCTGATGAAAGTTGTTTCCAGCTTGGTGCAAATCATTTAAAAGTCTCATCAAGAGAAAATGTTACCGTTCAAATTTCAAAATTTCTCACTAACATAATGATTTGGGGGACAATATATCAGCGTGGTACTACACCTTTCTGTATAGTTAATGGTACTGTTGAAAGTGCGAAATATTGTGACATCCTAAATGGTTTTCTTCTTGAAACGGCTCATGTTTTATATCCAGAGGGGTGGCGTTTTCAGCAAGATAATGCAAGATACTTCTGCTTATACTCAAGCTTGGATGCAAGAACACGAATTGGCAACAATTCCGTGGCCAGCAGCATCTCCAGATCTTAGCCCCATTGAAAACATATGGAGACTGTTGAACATTGAAGTGGAACGAGCACCGCCACAAGATAAAGAAGGTTAGATTCGGTCAGTTTTACAGGCCTGGAACACTATTACCGAAAATTATGGCCTTGACCTAGTTTCGGGTGTACCTGGACGTTTAGTTAAGTGTTTAGATTTAAATGAAGGTTGTATAAGTAAATGAGATGAATTATTATTTGTTGAAATTTTATATTTCAAGTGATATAAGTGATATAAATAAATACCGTAAAATTATAATTCTGCTTTCTTTTTTCCGGATACTTTCTAGACGGACTATACCTTATACCTATTAACTATCGCGGCTGTATTAATATTATTTAGACACCTTTAATCATTTAACTCAATTTTTATTCTATAACATTTTTCACTTACTCACACCGCTTCTTCTTCTTGTAAATAAAATGGAAAGTAAATTAAACAAAAAAACACAAAAACAAATCTACTTATATTTTTAATCTTAAGTTTACAGTTACAATTACTTAAATATTCTCATGGAAGGGATACTCTGGATGATCGACAATGCTGAAATAAAAAACAAATAATTAATAAACTTTTTATGTAAAATTGATAGTAGAGGTTTTAAATTAGTAACAATAATAATAAATATATCAAGAATATATACGGCAATCAAACAAAGTACACCAACGTGGAGATTAAAGATAAACCAATTTTGTAATTATAATTAATAAGGGCATAAAAAGAGATACCACAACCTACTCAAGAATTAGTAGCTGAGCAAAAAAAAACTTAATAATATAAAGAGTAAAAATCAGACCACTAATTACATATAGTGCAGACAGAAGTTTTTTTAACATGTAACGATATGCATCGTCTCGGTACCGTCAGCGCTCTGTACAGACGCATTCCCACCACAAGTTCCTCTTCCACAAATGTACGCTAAAGGCATATTTTATTCTCACTATAGTGCCAGGTATGTGTTCGGCCTGTGACCTGCTCGAGAGCTGCAAAATTACTTTAACGTTATTTAAATGGGTTTAATGACGGTCCGTTCTCACTACAAGTGCTCGAAGTGGGAACGGTCCGTGCCCGGCATCGGACAATCTTTTCAAACAATATTTTCCTAGCCCATGCCTGGCACATTCCTTGCACAGTCCTACATAGTGTGAATACTTCAGACGAGTTTCGACAGGCAAAATGGTGCGATCAAAATTATTTTCACATCATACTGATGAATTTTTAGTAGGATTAGTTTGTGGCGGCGGGCGAACTTTCGACACCAAATTGTCTTTGTACCTGGAGTAATCGAAGGGTCAAATTTTATTATAGGAAATTTCGACACCGCGGCGTAAAGCAGGTAGGTAGGTAATTAGCGGCGATGGAGACTTGCACCCAAGCAGGACAAGCGGGTTTTCCCAATATTTATTGTCACGGCGGGGGCGTGGCACTTGTGTACTTGTGACTAAATTATTTCAGTTGTAATTTATTTCTTGTTTGACGTTGACTTGTGCACGTATACGGATATTTAAAAAATGAGTTTGATAAAAAGTTCCCGTGGTCGAGATTTATTAGTGGTGGAGCATCATTCGTTCTCGAAACAGAAAGTGTTAAAAAGCGGCGAGATATTTTGGCGCTGCATCCAAAGAAACACTAAGTGTTCCGCAAAAGTGTTTACAATAGGCTGTGAGGACCTCACCATCACAAGAAGTGATTTGGTACATAATCATGAAGCCGATCCAAAAAAGCTTGAAGTAAAGATGGTAACCAATGCATGTAAAAGAAAAGCCCAAGAGGACATATCGGAAAAGCCTGCCAAAATTACAAGAACTGCTGTTGCTGAGTGTGATGCCAATTTGCTGACGGTTCCTGACATAGCTAGCATAAGAAAGAACATTTACAACTGTCGTCGTAAACTGTTACCAGGTCCGTTACCAAGAAGCATATCAGAAGTCCATAACGCGGTTAGTAATTATTCTCCTAAAACCTGTCGCAATGAAAGTTTTTTGTTTTTAAATCATCCTGAATTAAATGTAATTGTATTTTCATGCGAGACAAATATTCGTTTGTTGTGTAAATTAAAAACTTTGTATATGGATGGTACATTTTCATACAGTACCAAATATTTTCTACAATTATTTACTATACATGGCTTGGAAAATGGACATTATGTTCCTTTAGCATACTGTTTGTTAAAGGACAAATTGTCAATGGCATACAAAAATTTATTTTCTTTATTAAGGTCTAAGATTTTTGAAACATTTCAATTATCATTAGAGCCAACTGAAATATTTGTGGACTTTGAAAAAGCAATTCACTGTGCTTTATTGTATATGTGGCCCCATGCAAAAATTAGTGGATGCCGTTTTCACTTACACCAAAACTGGTTTAAAAAAATTCAATCTTTGGGTTTGGTACAAGAATATAAGGATACAAATTCAGAAATTGGAAAATGGTTAAGGCATACATTTGGTTTAACTTATTTAAATCCAGCAGAAGTTGAAGAATGCTTTCTTTATGATTTAATGTCATATAAACCTATAAACGCAACACTTGATATATATGCAGATTATTTACTGGAAAATTACATTTTCGATAGCGCTCTATTTCCACCACACATATGGTCTAATCAGAATCCGTCTATTGCGAGGACCACAAATGCTTGTGAATCCTTTCATTCGAGACTTAATTCTTCTTTTTATTCAACACATCCTTCTATTTTTATTGAAAAGTTAAAAGAATTTCAAGTAGACACTTATGTCAAAATAAATAGTTTACATATACCAGCAAAAATCAAAGATACTACTGTTAAGGCTAAATTGGCATTTTTGGAGAAAATGATGGATAAACTACGATCCCAACAAATACGTAGGTTAGATTTTATAAAAGCTGTATCTTATCATTCCTATAATAGCAAATAAATCATTGTATACAAGTATATTAACGGTAAAATGTACAAAAATTAGGTACTAGTTGTATTATATTTAGATATTATTACAGTTATAAAGAAATAAAATGCACATTACTTTTATTAAAATAAATAAATTAATTAATTATGGTATTTTATTTATGTCGCAGCTATATTTATTTGGTGTCGAATATACCTGTAAGATAAAAACGCGAATTGGGGCTGGTGTCGAAAATTGCCATTAAATTTTAGTCGCTACCTCCTTAGTGTCGAAATTTCCTACGCCCGTTCGTGGGAGATGTGAATTATACGATTTTATGACGCGACTGTATGCAGATGCAGTACATAAGTCTCAGGTATGGAGGGATATTGGAGAAAAAATTAAAATAGGTAAGTAAAACACTACATTTTATCTAGGTAATAGACCACTGCCGATAATATTGGAAACAAAAAAAATAGTAGTAGGATGAAATTCGTTGGAAAAGAAAGACGATGTGACAGAAATAAAAGGAAAAATAATTTACGGGTGATTTGAGTTCGGGAAATAGAGGGAGTGAGTTTTTTAAGGGCAAAAACGGTTTATCGTGATTTCCGACAAAATTATAAGTCCTATAGAAAAAAGTTAAACAGCCAAGTTGTAGGTAATAAAAATATCTACAACTTTTGTATTGACACTTTTTTCACATAACTTCAAAATCTATACGAAAAATTCAAGTAACCGATATTTGGTTTTTTATTTTTGTTTACAGTTTGGTGAAAACTTACCTTTTTATGTCCCAAACACAATACATTGTAATATCGAAAAAGCCCCCTAATTTTAAATAGAACAGTGTGTTTAGGACATAAAAAGGTTTAGTTTCTACCAAATTGTGTACACAAAAATAAAAAATTGTGTAAGATAAAAATTTTCTTCCTCTTACAATGGGTTTCATCCTACTACTATCATCTTTCACTTTTTACTTTTTTTGAAGGCTTTGGCACTAATCTATAAAGTATACAAATGTTTTTATTTATTATTATTTATTTTAATGTTAGTTTAATGCGACGAGTAACAAAAATAAAATCAAATTTTATTATTTTGCCATGGCACAGATCCAGCTTCCGAATTAAAAAATGTTGTAGATTGCTCCCTTACAAGCATGGCATGTGCCGGTCAGGTGACGAGCACGGGCCTGGCACGTCTAATGAGAATAGACCTTAAAGGTGAGCCTACGGCCTACGACCGTACAAAACAGCAGCCGCCGCAAGAGAGAGTCAAGTAATTACCGTTTAG
Source organism: Diabrotica undecimpunctata (assembly GCF_040954645.1). Classification (NCBI taxonomy): domain Eukaryota; kingdom Metazoa; phylum Arthropoda; class Insecta; order Coleoptera; family Chrysomelidae; genus Diabrotica; species Diabrotica undecimpunctata. The sequence goes on from NC_092809.1 coordinate 151,410,960, forward strand.
ATTTGATGTCATTAATTGTATTTTATTTTTTGGAGATATTAAACAGTGGGTTATATCGCCGTCGATGGCTTCTTCGCCAAGATTGACGTTTTAATTTTTATTCTATATATTACCTAGGATCGAATTTTGTTATGATATTTATTTATTTGGAACATATTTTTATTTAAATTAAACCTGTGTTTGTTGTCTCTTATCTAAAAGAATTACCTGTCACAAATTGGCGTCCGACCAAAAGTAAAGCGTCACAATTTGGCGCCCAAACAAAAATAGATATGCCGCTCCGTCCAGCAACAACATATACAAAGAAGAGAACAAAACGAGAGGTCTATTCTAATTCATTAGAATTAAGATGAAATTGTCTATTATTCATAATATTCACAATATAATTAATATACTTACTTCTCTGCCAAAAACTGCATATTAAATATTTTAGCCTTTTTTCCTTTATCCAATTTTTCTAATGATTTTATTTCTTCGTCATTCAAAGTAAAATCAAATACATTAAAATTATCTGCTAGTCGTTTTGGATTTGTACTTTTAGGAATAATGATTAGGTCTAACTGGATCAAAAATCTAAGTACAACTTGAGCAGACGATTTCTTGTGGGAAGCTGCTATTTTGGTTACAGTTTCATCGTTTAGAATATCTGGCAAAGTAACTTCACTAAAAAAAATCGGGTTTTAATAATACAATTGTTAATATTAGTATATGGGAGATGAGTCAATTTGCCCCGTCAAGAGGCTCCAGTACGTTAGTCTTGTTTATGTGAAAAACTACAAGATAGTTATAAGATCCAGGAAAGCTCTATAAACTAAGGTAATCCTGAAAACCATCTTTCTCCTCAAGGAATCCAGTAAATGGATTTTTAATATATCTGATGTCTTGTAAAGAATATCAGAAATGAAAGGAGAGACCTTCTGACGGACCTCTGCAGCATAAACGAGATACCTATTAATAATACATTTTTCCCTCACAAAGAACAATACAAATACATTTTGAAAACAGTAGGGACAAAGATTTATATTAGACTATATTATATATATATATATATATATATATATATATATATATATATATATATATATATATATATATATATATATTAGATTTATATTAGACTATATTCTGTCGAAAAGAACGTTACAGCCCTCTCAAATCTTAAATGCAGGAGCATTAACATCAGCAGAAATAGGTAGCGATCGTAAATTGGTATTGTGCAAAATCCGAATAAAAACACATATATGTGATAACAAAACACCAGAATACAAAACAAAGATAAAAGTCCTACCTATTCCAAAAAAGAATAACCGAAAAAAGCAGAAACACATATCACTGAAAGTGATGAAGTCGAAGAAAGTTGGGCAAAAATTAAGTCTAATTCGGGTAAGGAAGTTGTTGGTGAAAGAAAAATAAATAAAAATAAATCATTCCCAAGGCGAAGTACTCCATGGTTCTGTACATAAGTAAAGGAAAAATGTAAAGAAATGAAGACGGCTCACCTAAGATTCATGTCAACCAAAGAGGTGTACCATAATTACAAGACAATAAGAATCGAAACACATGCATTTGTAAAAACTATAAAAAATGATCACTGGGAATACTTTTCGAAAGAAATGGAACAAGATTTTTACGGTATGCAAAAGGAAATATGGTGCTTCATAAGAGGCTAAAGAACAGAGGTAAGGGAACTAATAGAACCAAAAACCATAGAAATGGATACGTGGATTGACTACCTAAAAAGCTCAATACAGAGGAAGAACAAACGATGCTAGAACCGGAATCACCAGACATTACCACAAAAAAAGAACTTAATATAAATGTACAGGAAGTTCGGAAAATACTTGAAAACCTGAAGAACAGAAAAGCAACAGGTAAAGACGGGATACCAAATGAAATATTGTGTAGCAGCAATGATAGAACAATTAACAACATTGATTAATAAAATTATAAAACACATAAAATACCGGAAGAATGGAAAAGGAGCGAACAAATTCTACTCTTCAAAAAAATAAGATAAAAGACAGCCAGAAAACTACAGAGGTATAAACTTGTTAAATACTACGCTAAAACTTACAACTAAAATTTTACAAGTATTAATAAATTAAAGGATAAGTTTAGCAGATGAATAACAGGGTTTTCGTAGTGGAAGATCGTGTACAGATGGAATATTCGTTATAAAGCAAATTACTGAGAAATCACTAGAGTATAATAGACCAGCATTTCTGTCACTGATTGACTTAAAGAAAGCGTTTGACAGAGTAAAACTCAAAAATGTAATCCATCTTCTGTATAATAGAGAAGTTCCCCTATATATTATAAAAACTATCGAAATCATCTACCAAAACAACAAAATGGAAGTCAGGATAGATACACAACTTACAGAACCTAAAGAAATAGGCAGCGGAATAAGACAAGGGGTTTTATTGAGCCCCATGCTCTTAATTTTGATCACGGATGAAATCATCAAAAGCGTTAACAAAAAAGACGATACAGAATGGGAAACAAAGAAATAAAAAGAATCTGTTACGCAGGCGACGCCATATTGATAGCTCAAGATGAAGATAGTCTGCAAAAAATGCTCCACAAGCAAAACAGTTTTAAAAATAATGTGTTAAACTAATGATGGCACAAAATTCATTTGATTTAAACGCACATTTAAATTCACTTGATTTAAAAGTTTGGGAGGATTTAGGGCTGCACACCCCCCTTAAAATGTTTCTGTGCGCTTAGATTTTGTTGTTTCTTTTGTATGAAAAATGCTTTCAGAACAAGAAAGTAACGTGTACATTTTTATTATAAAATATCAAGTAGTTTAGGAGATAATGCAAAAAAACAATTTTTATTTTGTAACTTCAAAGGTCTGTAACTTTTTTTGTGTACACTTTTGTACTAAGGTAAGTTGGATTCAATCAATTTATTTTTGTCCCCGGAATGCGTGATTTAATTTATGACATACTTTTTTGAAACACCCTGTATAAAAAAATCAAAATATTAAAATAATTTTATTAGACTTGGATACTTACGGTTTGTTTGATTCCTTAAAATATTTGTTAAGGCCAGGCGCTCCTAATGGAGAGTATGCCGTTACGGTAATATTATTTGTTTTAGCAAATTCACGTAATTCCTTTTGTTGAAAGTAAGGATGTAACTCGACTTGCAAATTAGCTGGTTGTATCTTAGCAATTTTTTGTATCCTTTGAACCTGTGAAATGTTAAAATTGGAAAGACCGATTGTTCTGGTTTTTCCTGCGGTTACTTGTTCTTCTAATTTCTGTAATAGCAATTAGTATAATTTAGTTATGTAACAAACATTATTTATCTTTTATTTGTTTTTTATTAAATAAAACGAAAATAAATGTATGACTCGGTAAACCCAGCCATTATAATTGAATTAAAATGATCTCACCAGACAGCATTGTACAAAAAATAATAAAGGATTCGACTGTTAGTACTATATCTTATATATCTGCAGTTTTCCTTTATTGGTAAAACCCACACACTGAATAAATAAAGCTCAAACTAGTCAATAAAACTCCGTAAGGATCTGTTATAACTTATCGGTACAACACTTTTGAGAAGTGTTAAAGCAAGATATATAACTTCCTTCAACTAATAAAGAAACGAAACAGAACGGAAGCGGACAAATTTGCAAAAGTCATCGCAAGCAGTACCTACATTAGAAACGGCACCTAAAGAAGAAGAGAGAAAGCTTATACGCTAATGATTTGATGCAGTTTTCTAAAAGAAAAATATCCATCCATAGAAAAACCTACAATATGGAACTATAATGCTCTAGAATGAAACAAAATATACAGAGGGGCGACAAAGTCAAAATTGTTCGTGCTCAAGAAAACTTTTTACTCGCATAAGAGACTTAAAGATTAAACTATTACCAATGATTGGGAAACTACATCTTATTAGGGTGCTGTTTTCAATTTTGGTGAAGTCGCTGTAAAGGTATAACATAATCAATATTAATACCTTATTGTAATAGTTTGATAATTGTTTCTTTTTCTTTTTTCCTTAGTCTATTCCAAGTTTTTACAAGAGGACGGTCTATAATAGATGCAGTATTCATAATAAAACAAATAAAAGAAAAAGCTATAGAGTTCGGCATACCAGCGTATATTTGCTTCATTGATCTGACGTAGACGTTTGAAAGGGTTTGCCTGGGAGACATTCTAAAAATATTAATAGAAAACAAAATACCGACCAACATAACAAAGATAGTCCATAACCTAAACCCCAACAATGTAACCAAAGTTAGAGCAGGAGATCAATTCGCTGAAAATATTCCAACACCGGGAGGAATTAGGCAAGGCGACAGTTTAAGCCCCTTCTTGTTTAACCTACTCATGGGCAAAATTATAAACAAAGTAACATCTCTCAATCTCGGATACAGAATGGGCAACAAAAAAATTGGTATGGTGTGTTACGCAGATGATGCAGCAATTATTGCCGAATCAGAAGATGATCTTCAGAGACAGAACATTCAGTTCTTTCAAATAAGCCGCCAACTAATTATGACCATTTCTGTTATAACAATTACTTTTGTTCTCTTTCTGCTGTTCATTTCTAATTATGCCTATCACAGTAACTCCTATCATTTTTCTCTCTGTTGATCTTTGGATAACTTCTATTTTTGTTTACTATTTTAATTGAAATCTTTGTATTCTTGTAACATTAGATTTGCTAGCTAATTCCCAAAGCTGCTAACCACATAACCAAATAATATTTATTATTACTTTGTATACCAGCAGTTTGTTGTCGATTAGGTGTGAGTTGCTTTCCAGCACTCAGTAAAGTTTTCTCTATACAAATCCTAGTTCTAGTCTTTTTATTCATATATACTTGGACCATGTTAAGGGTTTGTCCATGTGTATGCTTACATATTTTACACCATCATACTATGAGGGGTTATGAAAGCCATGTACCTGCAAATATTGAAAGTGTTAGATTCTTTCTGGTTAGTAAGTCAGGCGTATATATCATGAAGACGATCAGACAATCAAGAGCACATTAGCCTGAGGTACACCAAATATGAAGAGGCAGAGTTTTGTGCAGGATTCGCTACACTTTACTAGAGATTTCCTTTCTGCAAGGTACGATTTAATCAGTTTAAAGTAAGGATAAGTTTTCTGGACCTTATGTAGTTCCAGAAAAGTAAGATAAGCCCTGCATGCCACATTTTGTCAAAAGGTTAACAGGTATCTAAAAAGGCGGCAGCACAATATTACTTGTCTTTAAGACAATGTATGACTATTGTGTATAATGCTACTTCTTTTATTGTAGCAAGCTTGTTGTAAAATCCGAATTGATGGTAAGGTATGAAGCTTTCTGTTCAATATATGGTATATGCTAATTGATTGAAAGTGATTTTTACTGAACTTAATTAACTTATAATAATTGCATTGCCATCTTGTGCTTTGTTATTTGAATATTTTGTATAGCGAACAGTATATTTTGAAAGTCTAAAATATTTTTTTCTTTAGATGAGTTTCGATAGTAGCATAAGATCAATTTTTTATCGTTGAGAAAATTTTCATTTCTTGGATATTCTAGTTTAGGGCATTTGAGATCAAGATGTTTTTTTAAGTGCCTGTTGCATTAGTGCATTGCCACAAGTCATAGTGGTAAGGAAATTAAACATGGTGTCCATTATCTTTGTTTACCAGCTTTACAAGATTGGTGTTTTCCTTTTGAATTTGGTTATATATCCTATAGCCCTTATAATGGGTAGAATGGTTTCCAACACAAAGTAGGTATACACTAAATGCTACTGCTACATTCCTTGCGTGAACAGTTTAATGTATGGTGATTACTTTCACACTTTATGCATCTTGCAGGCAAGTGGCAGAATTTTGTATGGCCATAGCATGGCAACGAGATACTTGACACTTCTTATGAGGTGATTTGAAGGAAAGATCCCTGCTTTGGAGTGCTCTCGTTTCATATAATTTGGTTAAGTTTGTAGTTCTACATAAAAACTGAAAGCGCAATTATGGATATAACTTGTATATATTAGATATATTGGTTGCTTTGTGTTCCATTCCCTTTTAAAACATCTTTATCTATTATTTTCTGCATATTACTATTTTTTTATCTTAACTAATTGTGGGTTGGTTGGTCCCATAGTACTTTATTTAAAACAGTAAACCTGTTAGACATTGGTGTAGGTGCTTTTATTTTTTATTGTTTGTTCTAGTTGTTTACCAGCTTCAGGAGTGTCATTTCTTGTTCTTTTGCGGAATTTTGAATCTCCTCTCTTTTCTCTTGATTTTCATGACCACCTTGGGTTAAGGGCTCATAGGTTACTTGATATTTAATATAAAGAAGGAGCATAATTAAAAATAAGAGAGTTACTTTTTTTTTATGTTGATCATTAGTCAACTCTGTCGCTTGGGGCAGCGTACTATTTGTTACGCAGATTTCATTTCTTTGTAAATCGCTTGACGAGGTTGTATTTCTTGATGGTTTTCGCATAGTATTTATTTGGAAGTTATAGATATTTTCATCTTCTGAAACTGATTTTCTTATCAGAGATCTGAACAATTTATTTTATATCCCCATCAGATTGTTTAGGTCCTTCATAATTTGCACATTGCCGTTTATCAAATTGTTTATGGGACGCCTATGAATTTATTTGCCACTTTTTTGACGTATAGAAGTAACACTTGTTTTTTTTTTTTTTTTTTCATTTTTATTGATCACTGATATGTCACTTTTGATTAATGATCACTAATCACTAATTATCTTTTAACGATATAGTTTCGAATAAAAACTGGTTATTGCACTAAATATAGTTGTACTAAATAGTAATTACTGCAAAAATATTTAGTATAATATAAATTGGTTATTATACCAATTATTTTTGTATTAAATAGTAATTAATGTAACTGGCTCCAGTAAAGCTTAGATGGATAATATAAATCTGTTTTTCTTTTTTCTATTATGTTTTAACCTACATAAATGTATTCGGTTTGGACAATCTTCCTGCCAAACTCTTTAAAAATGGTGGTGACACCATTTAAACCAGTCCTTAACCTGACTATTACCTATCATTCCTTAAATCCACATACATCTTTTTTTCTTGTTATGAAATAATATATTTCGGAAAGATTTTGTTTACTTTCTGTCTTTCGAAAAAATATATTAAGTGCCATATCTAACGCTGCTGCTAATTTCAAAATAAGTCAAAATAAATCTAAGAAAAGCAAGGGAATGTTATCTTTTTTAGTTAATAAAAATTTATTATTAATTTTTATTAACTAAACAAGATAATATTCCCTTGCTTTTCTTAGATAAATCTCAATAAGATATTATTATAATAAAACATGAACAATATAATATAATTAAAAAAGAAAATCTAAAATAATATTTCCCTATACTGGGATTTAACTTCATTCGGTTTTAACAATGAACCTTAACGACATAAAGATTCAAAAGAACTACTTGAATTGTCAGCACATGCGTTCTGGTAAAACAGAACCTCACATTTAAACTTTCTAACAATCAAAAATTGCCGACAATTCAAAGAATTGCCTTCTTTTAAATGTAGTTACATTGGGTTTTTCGATTAACCTTGGGTAAACTTTTGCGTTTTAAGTTCAAAGCTACCATACATTTCCAACGTTAAAAAAAAAACTTTTTTTTTCACATAGTAATAAAAAACACCACTATGTTGTTACTAGCTAAGTTTTTTAACATTCTAACTCTACAATTCTAAGTTACGGTAAGATCAATAATATTTTTAATAGATAATATATGGTAGCTAATTATAATTTATTCTCTTTTAGTCCTGAAGAAGCCAAATTAATTCTCTTTGGCGAAAACGTTCGGCAAAACAATTGATACTAATTAGAGTCTTTCTTGCAGATTTCCCTAATATTTAAGAGTTTACTATTTAACTTATCTGCAAATATTAAATTTCTTTTCTATATATATATATTTATTATACGATTAAAAAAATAATAGGAAGGGAGTCGTAATAAGAAAAACAGACTAAAACTCAACAACATAAGAAGATTATAAGAAGATACTTATAAAAGTGTCACATAACAACGAATAAATTTATTATGCTAATTGTTTACACTATTTTTTTATCGACTAAGTCTAGTTGATATTAAACAAAACTAAAAACATATTGATTATGAAGAATATTGGATTTTGTATAGGAAACTTAGAACAGCTGCATTAAGTAAAGATTACAAAATAAAATACCAAAATTATTAAAAAACAACGAGTAAAGAGAAAGTAAAGACTTCTATTAATAACACCTTAACTATAATTAAAACATCTTACGATTTACACTTTTAAGACAAACACGGAATTAGCAACTAAATTCTGACGAAAATTTTGATAATATAGCGGACAAAAACTTACAGATTAATAATAAAAGTTGACATTTATTATAAATCTTTAAACTTAATTATTTATATTTATTTAGTAAAGTACTTATACATTACTTACTTTCCAAACAGATATAATGTCAGTTGGTTGTACGATTTCCTTCTTTTGTTCATTTCGTTTTGTCGCAATTGGAAAATGAGCCAAATACAAATCTACATAGTCAAGCTGCAATTTTTGTAAAGACGTATTTAGAGCTTTTTCTACTTGGTGTGGAAAAAAGTCAAAACGTCCTAGTTTTGTGGTGATAAAAAGATCTTCCCTTTTAACTTTTCCAGATGAAATCCAGTCGTTAAGTACTTTTCCTATTATATGTTCGTTTCTATAAACAGCCGCTGTGTCGATGTGGCGGTAACCGATTTCCAGTGCCTTATTAAGAGCATTTGTCAGTTCTTCTTCGTGTGTTACCTAAAAATAAATAGAATCTTATTTTAACACTTTCTGTTGGTCTCAAAGTTAAGAGACTAGAGAGATAAAGTTAATATCACACACAATAAAAATTTGGGAGGAAGGTTAAGGAGAAAGACATCAATTGGGCTTATGCCGGAAAGGAGGACAACTAATGCCCTGTTTGCTTTGATAATTGATAGAGAAACACGGCGAGAAGAAAAGAGAGCTACTTCTGGTATTAATAGATCTTGAGTAGGCATACGACACAATACATAAACAAGAACAATAGAGATGTATGCGAGAGAAATGGGTTTCTAAAAAGTACGTAAGGCTCGTCAAGGATATGTATGGAGCAGCGCACTCCAATGTAAGTATAATACTTATGTCGGCTTGACCGAAAGTTTTCCAGTGATGGTTGGTTTGCATCAAGGCTTTTTACTAAGTCCCTACCTGTTCAATATTGTTAGGGATGCACTGGTAAGGCGGAGAAGGTAAAAGGGGGGGGGCTTCTTAGTCAATGCTCTTTGTGAATAATATCGGATTAACGAAAAAAAAAAAACAAAAAGGAAAGTTAGTAGCTTGAACACAGAGTATATGTGATACATACATAATGTTTATGAACTATAAAAATATTGTTACGAACATGCTCTCGGCATGGCCTATGTAACGGTGGCATCTGGCACGAAGAACCTTCGCGATGAATCGAGCGCTGTAACATTTGTCAAACAACGAATTAGAGGTGGGACTACCCCAGAAGATTCGACAATAATACTTTTTGTTATATAACGATGTTATGAGTGAGTGAAGTTGATAAGAGAGTACCGAACTGTAAACTGATAAATAAATATATTTATATAAATTCGAACCGCTCGTTTTATTGAAACACGCTACAGTTGGTGTCAGGTGTGAGGTTCGAACCCACGCTCCCTCTCGGCAACCAGTAATGGTCCAGTTGGTAAAAAGAGGGCACCCATGAAACAGTGTTGGTAGTCCTATGGAACGAGTAGCAATCGATATTGCAGGTCCTCTTTCAGAGACAAATGATGGAAATAAATATATCCTGGTAGCCATGGATTCTTTTACGAAATGGACTGAGGCCTATACGATACCAAATCAAGAAGCTGCTACCGTTGCAGAGGTACTTGTTAAAGAATTCTTTAGAGCCGATTTGGTGTTCCCTTGGAGATCCACTCCGACCAAGGGCGAAACTTCGAGTCAACCCTTTTTTAAAACGTTTTAAATTGATTGGTGTCAATAAGACCAGAACGACCCCCTGCATCCTCAATCAGATGGAATGGTCGAGAGGATGAATCGAACGATGGGTAAACACCTGTCCAAAGTTGTATCAGAACATCAAAGAGATTGAGACCAGCACATTCATTTATTCCTAATGGCCTACCGCTCGGCTGTGAATGAAACTACAGGCCAGACTCCAACCTGCCTGATGTTAGGTCGTGAAGTTCGTTTGCCCTGCGACCTAGAGTTTGGCTGCAGACCTTCCGCAGAACATGTTGCAAGCGAAGATTATGTCGACCGCTTGAAGTTAAGAATGAATAACATTCATGAACGTGCCCGACAACACATCCAGTTAGCTAGTGACAGCATTAAAGATTAATATGATTCTCGATGCAAAAATGAAAGCTATGAAGTGGGTGATCTTGTTTGGCTTTATAATCCACAACGTCGTTGAGGCTTGTCTCCTAAACTGCAAAGACAATGGGAAGGTCCGTATGAAATTAAAAAGAGAATAAATGACGTAATATACCCAATTAAGAAGTTGCCGAAAGGTAAACCAAAAGTAGTTCACATAAATCGTCTTGCACCATATGCTGGCTCAAATGAAACAGAAGAAGCACGAACCCTTCAACATGAGATCAAAGATGACCGGCGACCAAGCTTTAATGAATTTATGTTAAATTACGCAGAGAGAAAGAGTGCTAGATTCGGCGTGACGACAGAAGTTCAGCAGGATCTTTTTAGTGTTCCGCATAACGTCTGTCTAGCCCACTGTGTTGCCCAAGATCTTGAGATTACTAAAGAAATCTCATCTGTATTTTATAAGAAGTTCGGTCGTTTAGACGAGTTAAAAAATCAGCAGCCTAAAGTTGGAAGAGTACTGAGATTAGAAGATGGCCCTCTATCTTTGCTGCATCTGGTGACCAGGAAGTCGTATACAGACTAATTTGAAGAAAATCGTGTACAATTATGACATCAAGAATTTGGCCTTACCCAAGATAGGCCATGCCCTAGATAATCTGGATTGGAAGATTGTCAGAAGCATGCTTGAAGTGATCTTCTGAGAAACCGGCGTAAGAATTACTGTGTGTTGCATTAACCCAAAGAGATCTTGTCCTTCAAAGTCAGACTGTTATTTCTTCTTGTAGAGAAGAAGTCTTGTTTCTTCTGCAGAGCTGGAGAGGCCTGTAGATTCCGCCATCCTGGGTCTACATATAGAGTTGCTGATCGAGATGCTCAGATCTAAGAGGGGAGCAGTGTTACGAACATGATTTCGGCATGGCCTGTGTAACGGTTGCATCTCGAAATGGCACGGAGAACTTTCGCGATGAATCGAGCGCTGTAGAAATCCATTTGTCAAATAACGAATTAGAGGTGGGACTACCCCAGAAGATTAGAGAATAATACTTTTTGGTATATATATGTAACGATGTTATGAGTGAGTGAAGTTGATAAGAGAGTACCGAACTGTAAACTTATAAATAAATATATTTAAATAAATTCGAACCGCTCGTTTTATTGAAAAACGCTACAATATTGATTTCAAATATCCATTACGTTATCCATGTTATGTCTTATGAAAGTTATGAATGCTTAATATCTTAGTTATGTAAATATATATTAATTATTCAGTATGCACCTATATCATTTAATTTCATCATAAAATACTAGTTTAATCCTCCAAATTAAAACAAAATTTTATCTTTGTTTCTCGTTTGGGTTATGATGAAAACTCGCTATAAAAAGATCAGTCGATGACCTTATAATATCAATTAGTTTTATAATAATTGTTTTTAAATACTATCAGTGCAAATTAAATAGATAAATTTTAATCGGTTGGCTATGATGAATTTGTACCTTCATTATGTGTACATGTATTTTATTTCTAATTGACAAGTATGATATGAAAAATAAACAAAATAACAATGGTTAATTATTGTAAAGATATTGTAGAAACTGTATTATCAACCATTAAGTTAACTTCAAAAATTCGAATTAAAATTATTCCTTTTATTACACATAATTTTAGATTAGTCGTAGGAATTGTTAGAAGAAAAAATATAATATATTAAGTTCAAATGACAATAGAAAGTATAAAATCCAAAACTAAAATAAGAGATGCCCCACGCAATGGTAATCCATTTCTATAATATTTTTCACCTAAGAAGACCGCTTTGCAATTAAATGCGGGTAACTTTATTACTAGCGGACTAGATAAGCGGCGATATATTTTACCGTACCTTTATGAATAACATTTTACTGCTCTGTTGTTTCAATCAGCACTGCTCAACAAGTTATCGTTTATTGGTTTTAATATTTTATTGCAATAGTACGAGTACGGAATATTTATTTAAACAGTGAATTTATTACATGTTAATTTTTTTCAATTTCTTCTGACGTAAAACAGTAGAGAAAGACTACTAATGTTATATGTAAACTTAATACGTTGACCAGTAAAACAGTACCAGTAAAAAACTATGGCATGTACTAAAAAAATCTACAATAAATAATACGAATATTGCAGCAGTAAAGAAACTGTAAAAATAAGCCATATCAAAAATTAAAGTGGAAAATACCCTTTCGAAAAAATTTCTTGTAACTAAAGGATTGCGGCAGGGGTGTTATCTTACTCCAGTTTTCTTTAAAATATATCTAAACAAAGCTCTGCCAATGTGGAGAAACTTTTGTTTTGGAATGGGTGTACAATTGAATGAGAAGATTATTTTATACAGCCTTTATTTCGCTGATGATTAAGTGGTTATAGGCCAAGACCAAAATGACTTATTTATGACCCATAGAGTTGGAGGAATCGGACACAGTGCTCGGTGAATTCAGACTTCGGAAGCAGAAACCAACGAGGAGAAAACCTAATAAAATTCCTAATGAAGAACAATTTATACTTAATGAACTGCTTCTATTACAAAAAAAAATGAGTAGGAGATGGAATTGAACAATCCTGGACGGCAAAATAAAGAATGAAATAAAGTTTATATCATCGCCGATAAAAATAAAATCGACTTCAGAGACGTCACAGTGCTGGAACAAGTATTTATCGGGAGCGCTGGGGATAGATGGTGAGAGCTTCAGTGGTTATATACATCAAGAAGAAAAGGTCGGGAATGATGAAAATAAGCCAACAAGGAAACATCAACAGATCCAGAAAACTCACAAAAGTCAGAAAAAACTGTAACTGAAGCAATACAAAAATACAGAGACTGCAGATATTAACAAGTTAAATAAGACAGTTACAAAAACATTCATACAGAAAACAAACGAACACTGCACAAAGCGAAATAAACAAATAGAACAACGAATAAAGTTTTATGAGCAAAGAGATCACCAGAAGTAATAGGAATGATATTAGTTACTATAATAAAGATCAAATACAGCAAACAATTCAATTAAATAACAGCATGAAAGTTTTTAGAAAAAAGCTAATTAGCTGCAGAAAAAAAAATAAAGCTGAAAAACATAAAGGGCGAAACACATCTATGAGAAATGAAATCCTTACAACAGTCGAAGAATTCTAACGAAAACTTTATAAAATCCAACAAAAATTACAAAGCACGACCGAAGAGGTAGAAAAAAGGAGAGAAGTGGTTAACTAGGATTCAAAAGACATACCAGAAATTACCAAGGACGAAATAAAACATGCGCTTCAAGGGATAAAAATTGAGAAATCACCTGAAGTAGATGATATAGTAGTGGATACTATTAAAGTTGGAGAAGTTCTCCCCGAAAAAAATCAGTTTATTTAACTTATGTCTATATTACAGCATAATTTCATGCGATTGGAATAACTTTTTAATGATATTAATCTACAAAAAAGGAAAACTTAAGAAAATCGAAAACTATAGACCTATAAGCCTCCTCCCCATTTGTATAAACTTACCAATACAGAGAAAACGATAGAATACAACCGTCCAGTAGTACCAGTTTTTGTTGAGTTAGGCTTTAGAGACGATAGAATTGAATAGAATATTCAAGGCTACAACCTTGTATCGCGAGAATTACATATACATCAGTTTAATTTATAACATGTACAAAAAATAAACAGCAAGTGTGCAACTCCAAGAAAAACTGACGAGTTCAAATTGGCAAGCTCTTCATAGCAGTTCTAGAGTATGCTAGAAACACTAAGGCTCACTAAAAATAATGCTAATAAACTGAGAATCGGAAGGTAGAGACTGAAAAGGTCAATATTAAAATGGAAGACATTATAGAAAAAATATAAAGGCTACAATGGAGATTTGCAGGACATGTAGCACGGCTCAGCAATGACAGATGGTCTAAGAGATTATTGGAATGGAGACCCCGTGAAGATAAGTGAATATTTTTCTGAAGCTATTTTTTGTGGCATTTTAAAGTAGATACTATTTTGTTGGGAATAAGCCACAATTAAAGGTCAAAATAAGTTTATTGACGTTTCAATTTCTTCGGAAATCGTTCTCAAAATACAAACATTAATAATTAATAATTAAAACTCAAAGACAATAAAGTCCCAGGAATAGATGAAATCTGTTCGGAAATGTATAAAAAAGGTGGTGATGAATTTTTTGCAGCAATCCATAAACTAATAGTACTTACATGGCGGAATGAATGGGTTTCAGAAGAGTGACTGAAGGGAATAATATGTCCGTTGTATAAAAATGGTGATCAACTGGAGTGTAAGAACTATAGGGGCATTACTCTGTTAGCATCTGCGTATAAAATCTTCGGCAATGTATTATTTGAAAGACTTAAATATTTTACAAAGGATTTGTCAGTATCAATGCGGATTTACTGCCGGAAAGTCAACTACACATCAAATTCAATCACATAGGCAGATTCTAGAAAAGTCACTAGAATAAAACATATATACATTATCTCTTCATTGACTTCAAGCAGCCTATGACAGTGTGACAAGAACTGCATTATATAATGCAATGATAGACTTTGGGATTTCACCTAAGTTAGTTAAGTTGACCCAACTAACAATGCAAAACGTAAGCTCATGCGTTAGAATTGAAGGAGAAAACTCTACGTTCTTTGACATTAATAATGGTCTAAGACAGGGGGACGCGTTGGCGTGTCTCCTCTTTAATATTGCCTTGGAAAAGGGAATCAGACAATTAAATATTAGAATGAATGGAACTATTTTAAATAAATCGATGCAAATTCTCGCATTCGATATAGTTATAGTAGGAAGAAGTATGAGACACATGGTGCAGTGTTTTAAAAGCCTTGCGGATGCAGCAAGTAAATTAAGACTTGTGGTAAACGAGGAAAAAACCAAATATATGTTAGTTTTTAAAGACCCTCGAAATATCCAACAGAACATTCAAATTAACAACCATACCTTTGAGCAAGTCAAAGAATTTATATATCTTGGATCGCTAGTAAACGCAACAAACACAAGACCTTAATAAGACCAGTTTTGATATATGGGGCTAAAACGTGGACCTTATCTCAAAATGATGAAAGACTTCTTGGTATTTTTGAGAGAAAAATTCTTAGAAACATTTTTGGGGCCTGAAAAACAATGAAAATGGGCTATGGCGTCGAAGATACAACTTTCAACTATATCTGTTATACACCAATCTAGATATTGTGAAATTCGTTAAAGTGCAGAGACTTAGATGGGTTGGACACATTGCTAGGATGTCAGATCACGAATACACAAAGAGATTAACATTTTAAAAACCAGAAGGCACAAGAAGCAGAGGACGACCACGAATGAGATGGATTGATGATGTGGAAGAAGACCTACAGATTTTAAGGGTTAGAAGATGGAGGAAAGTTGCCAGGAATCGACAGGAGTGGCGACTTCTTTGTGAGCAGGCCAAGATCCACAACGGATTGTCGAGCCACTTATGATGATGAATAATTAATAATTATTAATGTGTCTATTTTGAGAGCGATTTTTGAATTGTAGATTGAAACGTCAATAAACTTATTTTAACCTTTAATTGTGGCTTATTCCCAATAAAATAGTATCTAAGATAAGAGAAGCCATAAGGAAAGACCACCGACACCATGTACAGACAATGGAGCATAACTGGATGCATCTTGCTAAAATACAATTTCCTTGGGCCTATGGAGGAGGCTTATGTCAACCAGTGGACATGACAAGCTGGATGATAGTGATTATAGTAATAATGAGGTCTTTTAAGAAGAATTTTTGAAGGACCTAAAATGTATACAAAAACTTGCATTGTTTTCATAATACAACATTTTAAATTACAACAATAAATAAAAATAAACAGGTTTACCAAATGAGTTACTAAAATAAAGCTAAAAAAAGCTGAAGTTAAAAAAGTAAAGTAAAGTTAAAAAATATTATAGCTGAAGGGACATTTCTCTGAGCATAGTTTAAGGTCAATGATATTCATAAAGGTGTTAAATATGACTTCAGTAATTATAGAGTTATAAAACAATCAGACAACACATCGATGATTATTATAAAAGTTATTACTAATTTAGGAGCTAAAAAGTTTTTATACAAATATTATTATACAACTATTTGCTAAATCTTTTCTTTTTAAATATATAATCTTAGCTGACTTTTTAAAACCCTTAAGATCTTTTGTAATACTTACTGTGTACGTTCCAAGTCCTAATACAGGCATTTTGTATCCTCCACTGTTCACATATTCCATTGCCCTTATTTTTGTTATACATAATGTTACATAAAGTAAAATCATAAAATTTAAGAAATGAGGCTTCATTTTGATCGTCGATGTTGAATAAGCGACGACGGTCCGAATAAAACTAAAATCAACAACCGTACTCGCGAGACCTGCAAGATGCAGCGATAATGAATAAAGTGTTGGTCGAGGTTAAACGAGGTAAGTTGATTTAAAAATAAAGAAATTGCGGTTTTCGTAATGTGCATGTTGTAGGCACATTCAAGGTAGAAATGAGTGTAGGTAGGTAAAATTATTTGTTTATACTGTTGTTAAAAACTATATTTTAAAGTAAAAAATGTATATTGAGCAATAAAAAAATGTAATAAATATATAATAATATTTAGATGAGTACTTGAGTTGCTTAATTGCTTGATTGCTTAAAAACTACAACCAACCATTTGAATTGAGTTGCGTACCTGTTTGTTTGTGATTGTTATATAGAATAGAATAGAATTTATTTAGTCAATATACAAAAATAGTTTTGTTTTTGACAAGTCAACGGAATAGTGACAATTTACATACATGCATATAAAATTTTTGCGAATTTAAACATTACAAACAGATATTTAATATTAACAATGTAAGAAACAACAAAGGCACTAAATAAAAATATAAAAACATAGGCAAAAATATTATCATAATAGACAAATACCCTGACCAAACTAGTACTATTGTGTAAAAGCTGTACTTCTTCTTTGAGTGCCATCTCCGCGACGAAGATTGGCAATCATCTTAGCTATTCTGACCTTCGAGCTGCTGCTCTGAACAATTGCCTTGAGCTGCAACCAAACCACTCTCTCAGGTTCTTCAACCAGGAGACGCGTCTTATTCCTACGCTTCTCCTACCCTCTACTTTTCCTTGAATTAAGAGTCTCAAGATGTTATATCTTTCGCGTCTCATCACATGTCTGAGATATTGCAATTTTCTCTCGTTTATTGTATTTTCCATGTCCCTCTCTCTGTCTACTCTCCCTAACACTTCTGTATTCCTGCCTCTATCTACTAATGGAATCCTTACTACCCATGGAATACTTCATCTGGCTAAAAGTTATACAAACTAACATCAGTCGAATTTTTTATGCTCTTTGTCAACCTAAAACGCTGTGCTCTAATAGCACCTCTAGACCTTGTGTCGATTGATTTTATCAATCAAAGATAGAATAAAAATTTTATTTTGTTATAGAACGCGGGCACATAAATTTGCAACGCCCTGTACATCGATTTGTAAATATTTGTTATAAGTTAGTTTTAAGCAGTGGGTTTATCCATAATGAGTTTTACCCTGAAGGACTGAAAAACATTAGTAAATACTTAAATGTGAATAGACAATTGTTTCCCGGTATTTGTAGATATTATATTTTAAAAGCCTTTGGTTTTGTTTCGCTGGAAAGGCCAAAGCCACAAGGTAGTTATTGTATTTAGAAAGTATAAGATAAAACCTTTATCATTTTCAAAGAAAGTTGCTTAGAAGCGATGCTTGGGTTTTTCTGATGTAAAATAAGAAGGAGGGATATAGGAATTTTCTGATTGGTTAGCGAGTTTGGAATGGGGATGAAAGAGAGTGAATGTTTTAAAAGTTTGCAGTAGAAAAGATTATTATGTGATGGTCATCCGAAAAAAGCATATGAAGTTTTGTATAGTCAGTTAAGAAGCAAGTGCCAGTGGTGTTAATTAGAAGTGGGCGGCTAAAAGGTGGAACGAGAGATAGGTGAAAGTTGAGAAGTCTAATACCTCCTTGATTCTATAAAGTCCAAGTGAGTAAATCACAGGAACTATAACTACTAAAAATATTTGCGACACCAAGTAAAAAAAATACTTCGGTCTCAGGAGTTTGTTAGTATATGAAAGAGAGGAGAGAATTTTGGAGTTTGTTGAACGAGTACTGGTAAAAGAGGCCTGCTCGTGTTTTGGAGAAAGAGTTAAAGAGTTGCTGGTATGCTGATAGTTTGCTACTTAGAACGGAGAAGTCTTTGATTGGTAGCCTACCATAATCAACAAGAATATCGCTATTTTAAAATACCATAAATTTTATAAAAGTTTCTTTTTATAATATTCAGATTTTATATTTTTTTGAGTACAAAAACATATGAACAAAGATTCCAATATTTCAAAATTTTCATAGGAATTGTAATTATTTTACGAATATCCAAATTTCTTGTTTATATTGTTTTATCAATGTTATAAAAAACAAACCGATAAATATTTGGTAAATTAAAATTATTTTATGTGGTACAATTTTCATTGGGACAGTTACGCCCTTTGAATTTATTTGATAATTCTTTATATTAGGTATTTCTTTTGATAATAAAAGATATATTGGTATTTGTCATTTATGTTATTTCTATTTATTTCCTTTCCTATTTTATCCCGATAAGGAACAACTAAGAGATACTGGAAGCCACGAGAAAGGATAAGTATAAGCTAAGCTGATTTATTTTTTTTTTGTATAATAAATGAGCATCCCGAGATTGTTTTTTTATGTATGATTTGCGACACTTAGATAATTAATTAAATAATAAATTAAAGTAATTAAATAAATAAAAATATAAATGTAAGAAAAAGCAGATCATAGTAATATATTGATAAAGTAAGAACTTTTTTTAAATCTAGGGCTTCTAGGTATGCTCCTACAATGGTAGGAAATGAGATACACATTACACATATTTAAACGATATAGCAATATTAGTAGGGTTTTGTAGTATCGTATTTTATAGTACTTAAGTAGGGGAAGGGGGGCAAAACGGGGTAGTGTGGCAAAACGGGGTACCCCTCTTATTTTCCAAACCACTAGTGCAATTGAGCTACATCTCCAGGAATTTCGTGTTCACGTGGTATGACATCATCTGATGCCGCCGTTTGGCTGTACAGCGCGCCATAGTCGATGAATTCGTTGAATAGTGAGGATTGATAGTGGTATTGCAATATTTACATACTTCGTTTACAAAAGTAAGTAGACTGGAACTATATTTCACGTCATTGTCTAAGGTGTGAACTTATAATTTTGTTAGTATTATTACGTTTCAAGTGTTATTAAATTTATTATTGCACTATAATCACAAATATGCAGCTGGGGCAAAACGGGGTAGGGCAAAATGGGGTACTACCCCATTTTGTCCCATGAATTGATATGTTTGGCGTTTGATTATTGTAATTACATTTTATTTTTCTTCAGATAATAATGGTAAGAAATTATAAAAGAAAAACAGATCGACAACAAAGTTGGAGTGAACAACAGATGCACGAGGCAGTGCAACTAGTTATAGATGGTTTCATGGGATATAAGAAAGCGGCTGAGCAATTTAATATACCCCAAACAACATTAGAGCGCTACGTTAAAAAAAAGCGAAACAATTCCGAATACAAAATTCAGAAAACGCTTGGACGTTATAAATGTATCTTTTCAATAGAACAAGAAGCAGAACTAGCTGTTTATTTGACCACCGTGGAAGCTCAACTATTTGGTCTGACCATGAATGAATTAAGAGAACTTGCTTTTGATTTATCAGAACGCAACAATATTGTTCATCCGTTTAAAAATTCAAAAGCAGGTTTAGACTGGGTAAAAGGATTCTTGAATAGACATCCTAATCTTAGCTTACGAAAGCCAGAAGCTACCTCGTCAGCTAGAGCAATGGGGTTTAATAAAGTCGCAGTAAAACAATTTTTCGACCTTCTTTCAAATATTTTGGATACCCATCAGTTAACAGGGGATAGAATATATAACTGCGACGAAACGGGCTTAACAGTAAATCCTAAAGGTCATTCTAAAGTAATTTCCAAGAAAGGACGTCGTCAGGTCGAAATTTTAACTTCAGCTGAACGAGGTCAAATTGTTACCGCTGAAATTTGTTTCTCCGCTAGCGGGACATATGTTCCCTCAATGTTAATTTTTCCCAGAAAACGCATGCAGCAATAATTCCAGACTGGACTTCCATCGGGTGCGTTTGCTGAGGTTCAGGAGACTGGGTGGATGACCAAGGAACTGTTTGTTGTTTGGTTTCAAAGATTTATTTCTTTTACCGGAGCCAAAAAAGAGAAACCAATTCTGCTTGTTTTAGATGGATACTCCACCCATACCAAGAGCTTGGAATTAATTGATCATGCACGAGATAATGGGGTAATTTTGTTGTGTTTTCCGCCCCATTATTCTCACCGACTTCAACCACTAGACGTGGCATTTATGAAACCGTTAAGTAATTACTACGAGGATGAAGTACGTAAATGGTTGAGATGTAATCCTGGAAAAGTCGTTACCTTGTTTCAGATAGCTTCGTTATTTGGGGCCGCTTTTATACAGTCTGCAGCGATGAGCACAGCTATAAATGGTTTTCGAAAAACTGGAATCTGGCCATATGACGTGAATGTTTTTAAAGATGAAGATTTCTTACCTTCTGCAACGACAAACATTGAACTTTCTCTCAATGATACAAGGGAGATGCAAGTCCAGAGTACTACAGCTTTCAAAGATTCTGCCCAGTCACCTCCAGGCCAGCAACATCTAACTTCCATCCATCTAACTTCGTCCCAACCATCCATGATTGTACAAAATATTTTCAGTCCATCGACTTCGGCACAATCTTCCATTTACTCAACTTCTCAACCAGATCTGAATTGTAGTAGTTTTAAAGGTGCTAGACCCCAAATCATTTTGCCAATTCCCAAAGTATCACAGACAAGTAAAAGGACTACCAGAAAACGTGGAAAAACTGTGATTTTGACATCATCGCCATATAAGGACGAGTTGCGGAATGCTGAAAATCAAAGGCAAGGAAAAGCAGACCAAACCGTAAAAAGAAATCTGCTTAAAAATAAAAAAGGCACTGTTAAACCAGCCAAATAACAAAAAACATCATCTACTATTCAGAAAAAAATGCCAATTCCTACTCCTGCTTCATCTGATAGTGAAGAAGAGGCTGCAGAAGATGAGTGTCTATACTGCCATGACTTCTCTGAAGAAGGGTGGATTCGTTGCCGATCATGCTCCACATGGGCACATAATTCGTGTGCAGGAGTTGATGAAGATGACGATGATGCTACACACTTATGCGCTCTATGCGAAAATAATTAAAGATACATATGTATTTTATTGTTCAATACTTATGAATACAAAAATAAAGATATTTTTTACCTTCTGACTTTAGCTTTTAGGAGGTACCCTGTTCTGCCCCATAGGTGGGGCAAAATGGGGCAAATGACACATGCGTCAAAATATTAGTATACATCAGAAACGTCAAAACTACTATGTCACGCAATATTATTTTTTTACATATTATTTCATAGAGATTACGCTTACAGCTTGAAACAAATAATTTTTAATACCGTGTATGAAATATATAAGTTCAAATCTTACGTACCCCATTTTGCCCACCTTTCCCCTACATGTATATTTTATTGAACAAGAAATTTCCAAAGTAGAAAAATAATATTATGTTACACACTTAACAGTGTTTCACTTTCCAGACACTCTTAAATCGTTTAGCTTTGAATATATTTTGTTGAAAAAAGTAACCAACATTCATTACCTTACAGAAACTACAGGTAAGCAATATTTTTGTTTCCAACACAACCCAAAACTTTTAATTTTTCTTTAAGAATTAAAATTTATTGTACAATCAAATAACATCATTCAAAAAATAATTAACTTGAAGGGCAAAATTTTTAATAAACTGAATGATCTAAAATAATATTAGTCTTGCGCTTCACAAAGTAATTTAAAATATATTTTTGTAGAGTTATAATAACCGTACAAAATAAATTTACAAAATTGTTTCTGGAAAAATGCGGAAAACAAATTCAGAGATGCATGATAATTAGACTCCGCCTATAGAATTTCCGTCTTGACCGAGCAAACAATGTCTCCAACTCAAATACCCTTTTCCATTATGCAGGTACAGAGCCGGACTAATAAGTGAACGAAATCGGATTAAAATTTTTAAATTTCGGTTTTTCATCCGAGAAGTAATTGAAAATAAAAGTTTGTTTTTATATCAGTTTGCACCATCTTATACTTGGAGTGTTGTGGATACGACTAAACTGGTTGTAAGTTTATACCAGATTTGTTTAATCATTCTTTTGCTTTTTTGTTTACCATCACCGACCCAATTAAATATTGTAAATTTAACCTTCGACCATGACCTACATTTGCGAGAACTACTTTACAGAATTCGTTGAAACCGATAAATATAATAAATTACGTTACAGTGGGATTGTTGAAGAAATTTTTGTATGAAGTGCTCTGGGCTTAATAAAACGACCTTAAAAGCCCTATTGGGCCAAACAATTTCCCATCTAAGATTTTTTAATGAATGAAAATTCATTAATAAAATGAAAAAATATCCAATTTATCAAAAAATTAAATGCCTTTAGAGAATTTTGAAGCCGCAATTCAAGTAACTAAAAAACTAACTGATAATTTGCCTGTTTTCATTGAGGCATACGATTTATTAACCAAAAATGAGGGCAAACTGGATTATCTTACAAAAAAAATTGACTAGATCCATAAAATAATTAAACCTGCTAAATCCTGACAACGTTTTAAAATCTATAAGGCAAATGGAACAAGATACTTTTAATTTATCGTCAGTTCTTTTCGGCCTTTCTGATGACACTATTTTAAGGTTAAAATCCAAGACACAAATTCTACTGAAATTAGGATGGGGTTAGAAAGGCTCTCTTAAAACGTCAGTGAAATATCTAATCAAATGAGTAATCTTACCAACAAATTATGTACTATACCAATGAAAAAGGAAGTATTGAAGAAAAATATATTTTATGCCACCTCAAGTACTCAACTGAAGCCCCTCAACTTTTACAATCAAGTGCGGAGAAAAAGCCAAAAATTACAGAAGATAAATGCCATTATGTAGTTATTACCAACTTAACTCTAATTTATACCCCTTTATAAGTTGTTCACTTTAGTGAAAAGAAGCTGAGTATCAAGGAATATATTAGATGTTATGTTCTCCTTCAAGATGCCGACATAGCGAGTGGTTCCTCATTCAAAATAGGCATAAAATCGAACCAACGCCTTCATCTGAGTCAAATATGAGTCCCAAGAACATCAGAAGGCCCGTTAGCTTGGAAAATCCAATTACCATTTCAAGCAACAACAAAAATGAAGTGAAAAACACAAAAATAGTCACAGACAAGCACTTATACGAATGATTCTGGAGGGTTCCAAAGCTATGGTGAGAATAGATGGAGATACGACGCAGGCCTTTGATATTGAAAATGGAGTTAGACAATGTGATGCCTTATCAACAACACTTTTTAATCTAACTTTAGAAGCTGTTGTTAGAAAACTTAAAATAAAAGGCTGTATTATTACAAGATCAATGCAAATATGCGCATATGCAGATAATGTTGCCATAATAAGCCGCAACAAAAGGGTATTAAGCGAAAAAGTTATAGAACTGAAACGAGAAGCTGCTATGTTTGGTCTATCTATAAATAAAAGCAAAACAAAATATATGGAGTGCACAAAATCGAATCAACATGAGAATCTGAAGGTAGACAACATAATAAGTAGGCTCAATAATAAATGGGTAGGTTCAATAATAAATGACAACAACATCAGTCAAGAAATACAAGCACGGATTCTTAGCGGT
Source organism: Diabrotica undecimpunctata (assembly GCF_040954645.1). Lineage (NCBI taxonomy): Eukaryota > Metazoa > Arthropoda > Insecta > Coleoptera > Chrysomelidae > Diabrotica > Diabrotica undecimpunctata. The sequence goes on from NC_092809.1 coordinate 151,435,267, forward strand.
ATTAAGTGCTTTTATGCATACAAAGACTTAATGAAAAGTAAGTTACTGAATCGTGAGTCTAAGCTTAGAATCTACAAAATAGTAATTAAACTAGTGGTCAAATATGTGGTCAAATATGGATGTAAAACATGGACCCTCTCAACCACTGATGAAAATCAACTGAGAATATTTGAGCGCAAAATACTAAGGAAGATATTTGGATCAACCCAATGCAGCGATGGTTCGTGGAGAATTAAAATGAACCACGAGCTGGATGAACTAATGCATAGCGCAGATATTGTTAGAATTGTAAAGTCACAAAGACCGAACTGGCTTGGTTACCTAGAAAGAATGGACAATGAACAAGAGGAAGGTCCCGTAAAAGATGGATAGACGACGTAGAGAGGGATCTTAAAACCAGTAACATCAGGCAGTGAGTGGCGTAGGAAAGTATCCGACAGGGCAAAATGGAAGAACATTGTTAAGCAGGCCAAGACTCATAAAGGGTTGTAGCGCCATCAGAAGAAGAAAAAGAGAAGTCACAGACAAGCAGGCCATGGAAATTTGCAAATATAAGAATGCTTTCCATTCTCATATTAACTTCATTATGAAGGATACTTTGAAACCATCGATAAATCTGAATCCTTTGACCCCACCAAGAGTTAGATTAACCAATAACTCGAATAGACGATATCTTTTAGCAAGATTAAGGGAACCGGATATCTTGAAAAGTATTAAGCTACATCTTGCTTTTCTACATCTGTATCAACCTCCTTCAATATGTTACGAACGGTTAACCAACACAAGTCAACTCATTTTGGCTTCTGAAGGGCTTCCCACTGAGACTGAGGGTCTACGAAAAATCCTTCTAGAATTTAAAGATGTCTATGGAATTGATTCAACTGAGGTGGAAGCTGATCTTGCTGCTTTTAGGTTGTTTATCACTTCAGAAAGAATTATTCACCTGCACAAATCAAGGGAAAGTCACCGAAACTACTATTCTATTGTCTCTCCAAAACTTTTAAATAACACGACGTGTTTTATGGGACTAGAAACCTCAAATTATTTTAGTAATGACAACTTTAGCATGGTTCTGATTAATATTCGTTCTATAAGATATAAAACAGATGAATTATTTTTGTTTCTAGAGGAATTAGGATTCCCCCCGATAGTTGCGGTTACCGAACACTGGCTTGAAATTAACGAGCCTTTTTTTTGTAGAAAAAATTACTACAATTGCTAGGTATGATCGTCCAAGTTCAGCTCATGGTGACACCCTAATTTTTTCTACAAATAATGATTTCTCTCCTATAACAAAATATTACTTTCTGTTGAATGAAGCCTTATTAGAGTTTTTATTGGTTTATAACAAGACTCTTAATCTATACATTCTTTGCATTTATAGATTACCTGATTCTTTCACGGAACTATTTTTTCAGAACCTGCTAAAAATGTTTTAGCCGACCTGCCCAATAAAAGCAGAAAAATTCTATGCGGTAACTTGAGGATTAATTACGCTGTTGCTTGTGCTACCCAATTATCCTTGGTCAGTATATTTGAATCGTATGGTGTAGCATTTGAGAATTCTTTGGATATGTATTGAAATCCCCTCGTATTTGATAAAATATCAAAGAATAATCTTAGTGTATTTCATTTCCCATTCGTACGTATTAAAACACCGAATTCTTTCAGTTCATCTTTACGTCGCCGAAGTTAATATAAACCATTTTATAGCATGCTTATATTTCACAAGATGCGTATTTTGTCGGTAATCTTTGATCGAAGCCTCTTTTAGGATATTCTGCATTTCAAATAAATATTCCAGTTTATATGTTTTGTTTATACCAAGATTGTGCGAATGAATTTTAAAGACAATTTCTTCATTCTCACTTGGGTCGCTGTAAGAGACAGTCGGCTTAGGTGTGGATCCAAATTTATTCGTCGAATTTGTAAAGTTCTCCGTTTTTGCCCCTTTTCATGGAAAATAAGTTTAGTGGCAGTTAGTTGTTTATTTAATAGTTACAGTTGAAGTGAGGATTTAAAATATATCCACAATTTTCCAGTCTTTTTAAGAAGCAGAGCTCCAAAGTTTGTGTTCCATGCCCAATTTCCAATCTCAATTTTGTCTTGTCCTATCACAGGGGAGTTAAATTTGTTCGAGTGATACATAGTTTGAGTTCCAGCGAATTTTGGTTTCTACCTCCAGAATTTTTGTGTAAAACCCCAGTGCAATCCAGGTAACTTTTTTGTGTTAAAATTTAAAGTAAAGACAGACATTTTTTTGACGTGACAACGTCTTAAATTAGGTTGTAGCTCGGAGTCATTCATGAAAAAGTGTAACGCCCGCTCACGTCTGTTACGATGAGTCACCGAACGAGAGAGAGGCACGCCGGACCGGCGAATGCCTTGCGTCTCTCTCCCACTCAAACATGATCGGTCCGCTGCGCGCGCAGCACTAGAGAATTAGGCGCGTTGAATCGGTGCGTGCCGATTCCTTCGATTTCCTTGACTTTCGCAAGACACATTACAGCAGAAACACTTCCTTTCATTTCATATTTCTCCTAACATCGTTCTATCCTCAACAAAATCACTCAAATAGAAATTAGTTAAGTTTAAGTTTACATGTACAATGTTTTAGTAAACAAAATATATTTCTATAGTTAAAATTTGTGCAATTCTTATTTTCATTCAATTCCTTGTTCCTATTGTGCAATTTAATAATATTCATATCAATAAATATTTTACCGAGAAAAAGACTTTGTCACGTAAAATCTTCGCCCGTAAAACCGACTTTACAGGCAACCGATTTTTTAATAATAATAATTTGCTTTCATAACAAAAAGAATTTGTACTAATTAATATTGTACTATCTAATCATATTTGACATTAATTCATTTGTAATAATTTTTTATTTGCCACAGTTATAGCCCAATAACATTTGTAAGTTATGTAGGAATGCCCACTTGTAAACAAATAGGACACATGTAAGTTTTTCTTTGTTATTTCTATATCTACGTTTGTGGCTATTAATATAGTCTTTATGTATTTGTAACTAATTGTATCATATATATTTTGCACCATTTTATATTTTGTAGCTGTTTGTGTTGACAGTAATAAATGTTTAATTTATTTCTTCAACCATTTTGTTTTTTTTTAGAAAAATCTCCTAACCTCTGTTTGTGTTCTTTATTCTAGGAAAGAAGAGCCTTTCTTTCCTCGAAGCGGCGTCCCATTTCAAATAGCTAGAGGCATTTCTTGTTGTCTTTATTTGTTCATTTGTCCCAGGAGATTCATGTAAATACCCTTTTGTTTAATTTTTTGGTAGTTACCCCAATCCGACCCCTTGTCATTCAACTTATCCATGACCCCAGCTCTCCAATTAACCCCTGGGTGCCTTCCGCACAAGTGTCGATTTGTTTTGCTTGCCCAATCTACACCCCCATAATATCAGTCCCCAATTTTTTACCCCTTATAAAAATACCCATTGTGGTAGGTAAAATAATTTCGTTACAATGGTTTTACAATGCACGTTAATTCTCCTACAAGAATTACTAAAACAACATCTACCACTATTGATTATATTGTCTCAGAATTCTCACCACTTCTGTACTGTACGTTCTACAATTAATAATGCAGAACTATCTAATCATAAAGCACTATATACCAAGTTTAACATTCTTAACAGACCATACTCAAAAACATAATGTTTAGGTAGGATTTTTTCCACTCAGAACTTTCGTAAATTCCAAAATTTGTGCTGGACTTCTGAGTGGCACTTTCCCTCCGTGGGCGTGGTCCATAATTTTAGTGATTTTTTAGATAGGCTTGTCTGTATTTTCAATGATGCATTTCCTTTAATTACAATTAAGTACAAAAATCATATATCCTGGACAAAGGTATTAGCATATCAGCCAAGAATATGCGTGTACTTATTGTAAATCAAGAAATTTACTACCAACGTCTGTGTCACTGAATATATCTCAAAGTACAGAGAAACCTATCTAAAACTTATCAAATCAGCTAAAAATATATAATTAAAAGTGAAACTGGAACAAACCATGAAGTGGAAATATCCAGGAGTGGCTAGTATACCTGCTGAATACAAAGCACGTGGTGTTCGTGTGTATTAAGGTATAAAAAAAAATTGCTTATTAAAAGCTTAAATTTTTATTTTAAGAAGATCTTTTCGGAATTAAATCATTCCATCATCAGTTAACTAAAAGAGAGAGTAAAAATACCAATATTAAAAAACACAAGTTAAAATTTAAATATATAGAAAGAAACACGTTGGTTTTTTACTACTTACATAAAAAGTTGTTAAAAAAAACATTGTATGGCCACTTAAAAAAACTTTCGAAGGACATCCGTATTAAAATATAATCCTCATGGTTTTATCAAGGTAAATGCAATAGACTTAACTTATTGATTATTAAAAACTGAAGATGGGGGCATCTTACATGACCCCCTGTAGCTGGTGAAGTTTTTTCGACTTACATTACCTCTGATCTGTTCTGGAGTCTTGGGCTAACTGATATAAAGATGGTATGAAAAATCAGTTAGTACCCATCAATGTCAAGTTGAATAATGTAGTAGGAGCAAAAGTCATTGTGCTTAAGTTTGTGAATAGGCAGTTTTTAGTGAAGTATTGTGTTTTGTGTGTAGTAAAATCAATAGCAATTTTTGGTATTTTAAAGAGGTGGTAGAATGTAAAACAATGAGTGACTGTGATGTAAAATAAATTTGGTATACCAGGGTAAGGCAAAATTTAAGTTAGGTAGTTGAAATTAATAAATCATTTGGAAGCGGTAAAGAGAATGTTATTACCTAATTGTTTCCTTGTATGAAGTAGATATAGATAAAAGTTGGTTTGAAATTTGTAGAAGATGAATCGAGGAAAAAGAAATAAAAGAAAGAGAAAGAAAAGGTAGTAGGAGATGAATGTAAAGATGTAAGCTGGGGATACTGAAACTGATTGTGATAAGAGATTGATAGATGTAGTGTGAGTATTTATAAGAAAACCTGTGTGATTAGTCAGAAGCAATTGCTTCAACAATCAGCTTACCATAACATTACTTCAGATTCCCCATCTTACTTCTCATTACCATTTCACTGTCCAACACTTTCCGAATCAATCAAAAACACTATCCTGAATTCTGTTGAAAATATTAAGATTTCCTTTAAAGTTAACAATAAATTAAGTAGATCATTATGCAATAGTAAGGACTCTATTGAGTTCAGCAAACGCAGTGGGGTTTATAAACTTCAATGTTCTGACTGTGATGCCACTTATATTGGTAGAACTTGTAGATCTCTAGTAACCAGGGCCATTGAACATTCTAAGTTAGATAACACTTCTTCTTTCTCCCATCATCTCAAATATCACAATCACACAATCAAGGTACCAGATGATATTTCTCTTCTTCATAACATCCCAGGTAGAGATTATCTTAAACTTGACCTTTTTGAGGATTTGGAAATAGTCAAGGAAAAGAAAAACAGTCCCAATTGTGTTAATCGTCACACCAGCATCAATAGAGACTTTGTTCCACTTCATCGACAATTATTTTCCTGATCTAACTTTCTTTCTGTTAACTACACATCCAGTTTTACTTACTTCTACATTTCTTTCTATTTCCCATAGCTTAATATCACCTTATTTAATCCACCATACTTAACTCTATTCTTGTCACCATTAATACACTAACATCCCTTCTCCAATATCCCATTTCTCATCCTCTCCAATAACCACCATCTGACTAATCACACAGGTTTTCTTATAAATACTCACACTACATCTATCAATCTCTTATCACAATCAGTTTCAGTATCCCCAGCTTACATCTTTACATTCATCTTCTACTACCTTTTCTTTCTCTTTCTTTTATTTCTTTTTCCTCGATTCATCTTCCACAAATTTCAAACCAACTTTTATCTATATCTACTTCATACAAGGAAACAATTAGGTAATAACATTCTCTTTACCGCTTCCAAATGATTTATTAATTTCAACTACCTAACTTAAATTTTGCCTTACCCTGGTATACCAAATTTATTTTACATCACAGTCACTCATTGTTTTACATTCTACCACCTCTTTAAAATACCAAAAATTGCTATTGATTTTACTACACACAAAACACAATACTTCACTAAAAACTGCCTATTCACAAACTTAAGCACAATGACTTTTGCTCCTACTACATCATTCAACTTGACATTGATGGGTACTAACTGATTTTTCATACCATCTTTATATCAGTTAGCCCAAGACTCCAGAACAGATCAGAGGTAATGTAAGTCGAAAAAACTTCACCAGCTACAGGGGGTCATGTAAGATGCCCCCATCTTCAGTTTTTAATAATCAATAAGTTAAGTCTATTGCATTTACCTTGATAAAACCATGAGGATTATATTTTAATACGGATGTCCTTCGAAAGTTTTTTTAAGTGGCCATACAATGTTTTTTAACAACTTTTTATGTAAGTAGTAAAAAACCAACGTGTTTCTTTCTATATATTTAAATTTTAACTTGTGTTTTTTAATATTGGTATTTTTACTCTCTCTTTTAGTTAACTGATGATGGAATGATTTAATTCCGAAAAGATCTTCTTAAAATAAAAATTTAAGCTTGTAATAAGCAATTTTTTTTTATACCTTAATACACACGAACACCACGTGCTTTGTAAAAATATATACTATCAAAATCGTCTGAAAAGCTCTAAAAATATTGCAAAAGAAACTTGGTCCATAATAAACGATATTCGAAATAAAACTAACACATCTCAAACGTTTTATCTAAATGAATACTTCTTTAATCTGAGTAAAAATGTAACATCAACTATTTTGCCACAAGATCGTATTTCGTATCTCCCCAATTCAAAAAGATCTCGAATTTTTTATAAGACCCGTTGTTAAATCTGAACTGATCCAAATAGTCAGTAGTATCAAAAGCAAATCTTCCTCTAGTACTGATGGACTATCCATGGAGAAGATATATTTCTAGAGTCCCTAAACACAGCCATTATTATTTCTCTTCATAAAGGTGGTTGAGAATTCCATGGACTGCCAGGGTCACCAATGAGGCAGTGCTGAGAAGGATGGGTCGAGACAAAAAATTGTTGAGAACGATAAAAGTACGCAAGACTGCATACCTTGGACACATACTGAGAAATAATAAATATAGTCTTCTGCAGGTCATCATGCAGGGTAGAGTTGATGGCAAAAAGGGAATAGGTAGAAAGAGGAAGTCATGGCTGCGTAATATTCGAGACTGGACAAACATGACTGTAGACGAATTCCAAGCTTTTAAAAATGTGGTCGCCAACCTCCGTTAATGGGGACGGCATAGGAAGAAGAAGAAGATAAAGGTGGTGCAAAATTGAATGCAACTATACAACTATTGCTTAAACCCCGACTTATGTCTTGTCTCGTTGAAAACAACATTTTATCGCAACATCAATTCGGCTTTTTATCTAATAAATGTACCAGTGATGCTGTTTTTTGTACTACATGAGGTCTATCAAGCATTAAACAATAATCTTTACCCTGCCACTGTTTTTTGTGACTATGCCAAAGCTTTTGATTGTGTAAATCACAACATTTTGACAAAAAAAAACTAAATTTCTACGTAATTCGAGGCATTTCTTTGAACTGGTTCCAATCTTACTTGAGGAATAGGAAATAGCTAGTTAGAGCAAATGATACTGACTCCAGTCACAAAAGCATTTTATGTGGAGTAACCACAGCTCGCAACCTAATTTCCAGAGTTTTCTGTCAAAGCAGTCCTCAGTTTTAAAATCTCTGGCGGTCATAGTGTCTTCGGCATTTTCTCTCCATTACCGTTTAGTCTACATAGTTTTCTACTTCTAGGCGTAGTCTATTTTTCTATCTTTTTTGTATATGTATCTATTTTGAGGCAATCACTGCCGATGACCATACCAGTTTAGTCTGTTGGTTCTTTGGATTAGTCTTTTTTTTATAAAAATAATAATAATATATAAAAAATAAAAATAATATATTAACTTAATCTAATATATAAAAAATTCAATATTTAGTTTTGCTTCTTCTTATTTTTTTTTTGAAATTTGAATTTTGAAAAGTTAATCTGTAATGTATGTTACATTGCAATTGTGATAAAAAGTCTGCGAATTAAATTTATATAAAACTACATATTATATTTAAATTTAAAATTTTGGTTTTAGAGATGGCCTTTCCGTAATTGCGAACCTGTTGATCCATCTAGTTTGCCATTATCCACATGAGGAAAGAGCCAGAAAGAATTAACGGGCTTCACGCTTCACAGCAATTTTTAATACATCTAGAAAATCAAATGTAAATATTCATAAATTCGGAATTGTTAACGGTAGAGGAGATTAAAAACGGCCAAACGAACCACTGCAGACAAAAATTAATTAAAACACGTAAAAAGTAACATTCTAACAGGAGACCTCGTCTGTCTACTTCGCGTGTTGAATGTAAAATATTTTCCACTTTGCCGAAATATTCATCGTGTATTTTTACTTAGGTACATATCGTTATATTTTATTTGAGACGTATAAAAAGAGACTAGCCATTAAGAGTGGGAGAAAGCATATTATTTTAATCATGAAAATAATGCATGAACCAAAAAAGATGACTTTAACAAAAAAATTAATTAATAAATACATATGTACTACCCGCTTCAGTAATACGTTTATAGGCACTTAGTCAATACCAAAAAATTAATATCCTAGTACACGTATAATACATATTATAACGAATACTTTATCGTACCGTCTTACGGAGGTTATACACGAATTTTAACATAAATAAAGGTAACTGTCCACTTGTAACGAATAATTTTGCCTGCCACATAGGGTATTACTATAAGGGGTTAAAAATTGGGACAGAAGTTACTGGAAGTGGAGATAGGACAAGCAAAATAAACGATACTTTTGCGAACGGCACTCAGGGTTTACTTGGAGTAGCTGGGATGTGGATAAGTGAATGAAACAGGGGGAATGGATTGGGGCAACTACAAAAAATAAAACAAAATGTGTACTTACATGAATCTTCTAGACAAATGGGTAAAAAAACAACAAGAAGGACCTCTAGCTATTTAAAATGAACACCGCTTCGAGGGCACCTCCTGCTGGATGAAAGAAAAGGGCTTTCCTTTCCTAAAAAACACAAAAAATAAGTTAGGAGACTTTTCTAAAATAAACAGACAAAATGGTTCAGAGAAATAAATTAAACATTTATTGCTGTGAAGGTAAATGTGTCGATAGCAATTAAAGTAAATTGTATACTCACCCTTAATCAAGCCATTAAGAGCGATACTGTGAATCGCTATTTATATTCCACTTTGCATCAACAATTTACCCATATAAATTGCCATCTTTCTTGTACTCATTGCGTAGAGTAAGGACGATAAATATACGAAAATGGTTGCGTTTCAATTTAATTTGAGTCTCTTACCACTCCCTAACAAGTGTTTCTGGGTCTACCCGTCATCAGAGAGAGTTTGTAAGACGACGCAAACCAAATCAAAACGCACCGACTACTCTGGCAATTATAGAAGAAATAATTACCAGAGTATGCTACTAGAGACATCTTCATCTTTCATCACTAGATGTCTCTAGTAGCATACTCTGGTAATTATTTTTTCTATGTTTATTCCGCCATAATTTATTGTTAATAATCTATCTATCAAAATAATCTATATATGAAAGCTTATCAGCTTTCTACAGACTATTTGTTTGTTTTTTCATAGCACAATCACAATACAAAACAATAATTAGTTTTTAAAGCTATTAATCTAAATTTAATATGTATTTATAAATACGATTTATTATTATATATTATATTATGATCAAATTGTGTAAGAAATCAAAACATAAACAAAATTCTTACCCTAAAAAAGAGGCAACACTTTATACACTTTTGCCACACGCTGATCTGTCAATAAAATTTGAAGTATTGCCGTATCAGTTGCGTACAATTGTCTAACAACCTATTTAATTAAAATATTATTTTGTAGAATATTTGACTTACAGAGTTATTTCATAAAATTTATATTATTAATAATAAATGTTTTTGATTATTTAATCAATATAATTCTAAAATTTCCAATATAATGATGATTACATTTTTCTGATTATTACACCATGTTAACGCCTATGAAAGATCGGGCAGTTCCCTCAAAGTTCAACTCTAAGGTTGACGTTCTGGAAATTTTAAATATAAGTGACGTCACTTTACATAAATTGTGACGTGCAAGCATTTTTATATGGAAAATGCTATAACTGCAGTATACTGCAGTGTGAACGACCGTTGAAGCAGGAAAGTCGAGGATACCGAGCGAGTGTTTCTAGAAGTTAGAGAGGGACCACAGAGCAACAAGATCGCCGATTGAGGATTGAGACTTCTGACTTTAAGAGACAGATTTGTAGTACTCGAGCGATCGCCAATCATTGGTTTGAAGAGTATGGAAGGATGATTAGTATGCATGCGGTATATTGCCGAGCACGGCACTCTGGCCTTTTTTCTTATCGCCCAGATTAGGTGCTACCTCTCACAGCTGAACATCGCTGTATCCATCAAGTGATCATTAGTGACGAATCCTGCTTCTGTTTGGAGATGCACTATGGTCGGGTAAGAGTGAGAAGGCGACGTGGTAAAAGATGTGACCCACAATTAGACAGAAATCGTTTACCACACCGAGGGAGTTATAGTATTGGTTATGGTAGCAGACCACTACGAATTTTTATCGGAAGCAATATGACAGCCAGACGCTCATGAGGCAGAAGCCTCATCTTATTCCATACCTAAACACCATCCAAAACCCGATTTTTCAACAGAACAATGTCAGATCGCATATTGCTAGAGAATCGCTAGCCTTCGTGGATCAACATCATATCAACCATTTACCTTGTCTACCACAATCGCCTAATCTGTTTTCAATTGTACATCCACAATGAAAATGAAATTCGTGTAGTTTGGTGTATGCCTTGAATCACAAAAGTTTTATTTAAAAATACATTATAAAAGGTATATAAATGAAAGGGCATTTTCGGACTAACAAGTTTATCATCAGTGTATAATTACCAGGTATACATGAGTCCAGCCACTAAATATCTGAGTAAAAACCCTTAAAAAGTTACAAAATTTGTTAGGTATTTAAGAGATACCTTGCATGGCAACGTAGGACTCCCAATAGAGGTTGTTGCTGACACTTAGACAATGTCCAGAACTCATTCATACTGACCAAGTTGAAGAATCAAGCTAAAAATTTAATAAATAAGATTTCTTCTTATATTTATCGAAATTTCATACTTTATACACTCATACACTCTTTTCATAAGGAGGCCTATGTCCAGCAGTAATCGCGATTGGGTGAATAATGATGAATGAGGTTTTCTTTAATATTCTGCTACTGACTTGATGCACAGTAACTTATTGATTCACCAAATGGAAGTAATATATTCCTGGATTACCTTTGTACCAATAATAACTAGGTAAAATGTTTTCAGATCCAGTTTTTTGTGACATATTTCGTCATAATTCTTATACTTGTGATTTTAGAAAAGTTATGTGTTTGGAACTTGAGTTTTATTTTAAAGATGGAAGCTATCATGGTTTAAATAGATGTTTATTCTCTGTAAATTAATCTTTTACTTTTCAACAATAGAGGTATTGACATTATTGTGTCTGAATTGTATTTAGAATTCAATGGTTTATTCCACAAAAAAAAATATTTCTCAATATACCATTGAACTTAAAAACTATTATACCAGAGATTCTATTCTGAAGTAAGCAACGATTCCATACTCAGTATTAACAATTTATCTACTTTCTTTGAGTTTAAAATGGTGTGTATTTGTTTTATAAAAATTATACAATATTATTATGTCTATTCTGTAATAACTTAATATCTACCATATAGATAAAATAAAGCAAAGATATAATTTTTGGGCAAAAAGATATTTTAGCGCAAAAAATGATGCACAGCTGAAATTTTTGCTAGAGTCTCAATCCATTCAAATGAGAATAAGAGTAATAGAATTATTTCGTTTATAATTCCGAGTGAACTCATCCGAAATAATGGGATTTAACAGTCCAGTTAATAGGTGTATTGAAGTGCCCATCCGTGCGTTGAGGAAATTTATGGAAATGGGTGGAAAGCATTAACTCAGATCTAAACGCATAAAATTGACTGCGTGTACAATTCCGATAACGAGATATTATAGTTTAATACCCTTTTATTGACTATATCCACATTGTCACTATTAATATTAATTAGAACGACAGCAAAACGTACCACTATAATTGGCGATTGCTAAAAGGGCTGAAATTTTGAAATGAATCTAATCAATAAATATGTTTTTTTAAATATTGTAGAAATATGAATTCTGAAATATATGCTTAGAATAATTATTGTAATTAATGCTTAAATTTTATGACCCAGAACATTCTAAACCTTCCTAAATTATTCGTCCTTGGACATTTTATTCACCAGAAAAATTATCTACCTGTCATTTAAAAAATTGTTAGAAACTTAATAATACGAACTTTTTGATGGGCATTTCGATCTCTTGATGTACACCAAATCGTCGTGGACTTTAAACAAGCTTACGATTCTGTTAGCAGAGAAGCATTGTGGGAGACCATGGCAGAAATGGGAGTACCTGGAAAGCTGGTACGATTAGCACAGGTGAGCACAGAGAACGCTCCCGCACGGGCAGCACCACGTCGGAGAAATTCCTCATTGACACCGGGCTTAGACAAGGAGATCCTCTCGCCCCCTGCTATTTAATTTTGCACTGGAACATGCAGTAAGGAAAGCTCAACCACAACTGACGGATTTGCCGCCCAAGGATCAAAAATACTATTACCGTTTGCGGATGACGTGGTTACAATTGCACAATCAACCAGAGATGCAAAAGAAGTTTTCACCCTATTCGAAAACGGAGCCAAGGAAGTTGGTCTGAAGGTCAACGAGGACAAGACCCAAGACCAACATGGTGGTTACGACAAACTCAAGACAAAGGATTAGACAAAACGTAACAATAAATAAATACAACTTTGAAGTCGTCAAAGAATTCAAGTACCTGGAAGCGATCATAACATCTGAAAATAAATATAAAAAGGACGTGGCAGCCCTGATCATTGCAGGGAACAGGGCATATACATCATTAATGACCGTACTTAAATAAAAAATACTCTCAATACCAGCAAAAATAAGAGTGTACAAGACAATAATTCGTCCCACAATAACGTATGGAAGCAAGACATCTACTCTGAACAAGCGGGAAACGACAAAATTACTGGTACTGGAAAGAAAGATACTGCGGACTATCTATGGGCCTTGCAGAGAAGAGACAACAGGAGAATGGAGAAGAAGACACAATGATGAACTCCAGACAGTATATGGAGATGAAAACATAGTTCGCTACATTAAAGCAAACCTAATAAGATGGGCGGGTCACGTATTAAGATCGAATGACGAAATACTCCTGAACGCCACATTCTGGGAAAGGCCCGATGACAGAAGGTCAGTTGGTCGCCCAATAAAGAGATGGAAGGACGCAGTAGCCTGTGATCTACGCAAAATGGGAGTAGGCAAATAGCTGCTTAGGACCGACAAAAATGGAGGAAAATAGTAAACGCGGCCAAGACTCACATAGAGTTGTAGAGCCAAATGATGATGATGATGATGATTTCGATATCTTAGATCAAAAAAACTTTGAAAAAATAACTAAAAATATATAAAATATTGGACTTCTTTGGTTTCACAGCCTTATTGCACAACGATACCTTCCCATATGAAGGTATTAGTCACAGCTATCATTAGTGCAACCGTAAAAAGTGTATTTTCAACTATTTCTACAAACTACGTTAATATGAAACCTACTTATATTGTGCAGTCTTTACACAATATAAACATACAAACTGAAGGTGCCAGCAAGCCGACAGCATACGAAGGAAAACAAAAGCTCAAAACCGACCCCTATGAATTAAAATTTCTGCTTAAAAGAGATCTTCCATCACATCCTTCGTAGGAATGTGGTGACGTTATATTATTTGGTTGACTATGCTGTTCTCTTTTCTAAAGACTGTTTTACGCAAAACAGGTTGTCAGTACAAGACCACCCTGCACGGAATCCACTTTGTTCCATCTCTTTCGTTCGACAATATAGAAAAACATAAAGTTACACACTTAAGGCTGTAATACCTAAAGAACATTAAGAAATTTAGAGAAACAAATAAATTTATAGTGTTTACTGACTAGACTTATTTTTATTAATAAGTCATATTTCCAAAAACAATTGGTGTGACACCAGTAATAACGAACTTAGACAACCCGTATCAAAAGAGCAACGTTTAATTATTGCTGGGAAAGGAAATCAAAAAGGTTTTGTTCCTGAATTTTATTTAAGGGGGAAATTGACATCAAAATCTGGAGTCTATATATATAAAATTTAAAAAATGGTTGGAAGAACAACTTTTAAGTAAGTTGCCTCCAAATAGTGTAATAGTGTAGGATAATGCACCATACCATAATAAAAAGAAAGATAAATGTCCCACATCGTCATCGAAAAAGTGTATTATGTAGGAATGGCTTCGAGAAAAAAAATATTGCATATACTGCTTCTATATTGAAGCCGGATCTGTATAACAAAATCTGTATAATAAAATTGCATAAACCTCGTTATGTAAAATATGCAATCGATAAAATTATACGAGCACAAGGGCATACTGTATTTAGACTGCCACCGTACCATCCCGATTTGACCCCTATTGAAATGTTTTGGGCAGCTTTGAAATCCTATGTGGGAGCCACAAATGTAGACTTTACATTTACGTCAATACAGCAGCTATCGGGCGAATTTTTTTGTGGAAGAATGGAAAAAAAATAACTGAAAAAGTCATCTCAACTGAACGTGATTATTTTTGCGGAAAACTGGAAAAAACTGTATAAATCTGTATTAGTCATTTAAATAAATACCAAAAAATTTGGGAGTGTTTTTGACAGTTCTAGATGTAATGTTCGATATTTCCTAGTGCAAAATAATATGTGTATATATATGATATAAATATTCAAATTTTGTCGACTTAGTACTTTTCTGTTTACATTCCTAAGATGATACAAAAAACATTCATTTTGTTTAAGAAAAATATATTTAACCTACAAAAATCCAATTTTAAGTAAAAATTTTAAATTAAAATATTCAGTCATTTTTTTAATGCTTCAAAATGTCATGTTTCCTCCTACTGGATGTCGTGTTCATCTTCTCCAGCATTGGGATTATCAGTTGTTGGCCACTCCATTAATTCGTCATAAAACTGTCTGATACTATCAGGTATATAAGGTAACAGCTGACCAATATCTTGGTGCTTCACTTTTTAAGGGTACTTTACTGTATGGATACCAAATTATTGTGGGAAATTCAATTGATTGACTGTTGACTTGAGAAAGTTTGTAGGTTTGTGCAATGAACCCATCAATAAAAGACCTACAAACAATCACACCTTTAGCTGTTTTATAAATTGAGTGCATGAACGAACTTATTCCAAAAGATATCTTATCCTTAACAGGAACACGTTTTCTTTTTGTTTCCTCAGAAATGCACGTCTTTTTATACAGTAGATTGAATGATTGCAAAACACATTTACCGTTAGTTTGATCAACGCTTATGAATCATCAATTCAGCAGCAACATTTCTTTTTGCTGCATCACTAAGATAAGGACTTCTCAATTTTAAATTTAATTCTTCACAAGCGCAGCATGAATCAATCTGGGGACGACCAAATCGTTAATTGAAGTTGTCCTTGAAAACCCTTAAGAAAAACTCATAGCTGCATTTTGATTCGGGGTATTTCTCTTTAAACATATTGTATAAAATTGTAACATTCAATCTTGCGTCCACATATTTTATAGTCTTTCCTGCATATTTACTTTCTTTTAATAGATAACTTTCAATATGTTGTCAGTAGTAATATCCCTAGGACATTGATAACAGACGAGATAATTTCATGACAATCGAAAGCTCGTTCCTTGGTAACAGCACGAAGCGGAAGACTTAGTGCTGTTACCAAGCAACGAGCTTGAGAAATTTGTCATGAAATTATGAGGCATTCATCAATGTCCGAGGGATATTCGGCGGATAATTTTTCGAAAAAAAAAAATCATAACTCAACATAACGAAACATTTATTTATTAAAAGTACAGTTAGTGAAAGTACAATTATTAAAATTTAAGTTAACATTAGATTCGTTGCTGTTCTCTACTATAGAAGATCTATTACCACGCATATTTATAATCTTGTTGTGGTGTTCTTGATTGAGATTCAAGTATGGTTTTATAGAATTCTGATTGCCATGACCAGTAATTTTTAGCAATTGTTGTTCTTCTACACCACTTTTTGCTAATTCGCTAAGAGCAGTTGATCTATTCGAGTGATTTGTTATCTTTTTCTCCTTTACATTTAAGCCAATTGCTTCAGCAGAAGATTTAGTCCATCCATTTATTGTATTTCTTCCAACAGGTACATTATCGTACCATTTGTCAGTTTCATTTTTCCAGTGTCGATTTGGTTTTAAGAACAGTCGTGGTGAGGTAATATTGTCGCCTCGTTTTGATATCAGTTTATTAAAAAGACGTACAGGGCATCTTTGTCTCTCACTATTGATAACCAACCATTAACTACTTGGACAGCTTTTAGAACCACCTTGGCACGTTTTACTGAATACCGGATTGTATTCAATGCGATTTGTTGGAGTGTCATCGTTATTTTTCTCGATTTGAAAAAAATCCACCAGACAAGCAACTGCCTCTCCTCCTCGCCACGATAATTCTACAGCAGCAATATGGTAAAATTTACGCATAAGACCTTCAGGGGTATCTTCATCCCAAAGCAATATTATTTTGTTAATTTCAGACCAATTTAACGAAACTGAACTGGCCTTACGTTTACATGGATCTGCTTGTAGTTTCTTCCTGATTGCATCGCGGGCATCTCGGGCTGGTTTAAACACTATATTGTTAAACGGGTCAATCATAATATTATAGTCATTATAGTACTTTTCTTGCCATAGTTTGCACGAAACGTTTCACATTGTCTTCACCGTTGCCTCTTTGAATTCGTCCCCGTTTTTCTTTCTCATATTGACGGCCCAATCTTTTAGTATCAACGCCAATTCTTCTAAGCTTCTATGTTCATTCAACTCATATTCTCGTCCGCAGCAAAATTCCATGAATATTCCCCAAATATATTTGTGACTGTAGGTTGTATTTGTGGGAATTTTTTCTTTGATTAGCGCATTTATACTTTGAACATTCTCATTGCCGAAACGTGACATTTTGAAATTTATTTGGATGAAGTTGTCAAACTCGATCGTGTTGTCATAGGGATAGAAAATTGCACTGAATGCAATTATCAGTCTAATGTTGACATGATTGGGTGAAATTGTTCCACATGACACAAAATGACGAAATTTGAATGGTTGTTAGAACAGTCGAAAAATTATCTTATTAATAACCTGATATGACCACTGATTGCATGAGTGCCCAATTTTTTCCCACGAAGATCCTTCGGGAGTTCACCCATTAATAATATGAGCGAAGCCTTCTACTACGACTTATTTTAATGCCACAGAGCGACTTAAAGGCTTCTTAACATACCCTTTCTCTGGTTTCACCCACAATTACCTCCTATGTAAAATAAACATTATGAGCAGCCCTGGATTCGGCACCTCCTTTTCTGGGTCTAGGGTTTTTACATTGTTGCAGGTAATTAGGATATTACGTAAAAAAATCATCAATTATACTTCACCTTTGAGTCTAGCATTTCTCACGATATTTCTTTTCCACTTAGTTTCGTTCTTTACTTTTCTCACGTCGCTAGTACTGCTTAGTTCTTCATCCATCGCAATTTTTACAAAAATACAATAAAATGATGCTAAATACAACTTTAACATCACAATAACATGTGGTTATTTAATTTTATGAGGGACTCACAGAACACAAAATTACAGTACAATACACATATGTTGATAGTGTTGTCTACAAACACATTCTGAGTCACTGACATAGAATCTTTTAGTTTACAATGATATTATATTTCAGCTTTCTATTTAACATGCATAGAGAGTACAGACTTAGAATGTTTTTGCACCAAAAGATGCAGTTCTGTTCATAGAACAATTTTCCATCTAAATGTCAAAAATGAAAAAAAAAATTACTTAGAACGTTTTTGTTTACACCGATTCAGTTAATATTAAAAGAGCCATTAATTGATGTAGTCGTGGATAATATGGTTCTCAATGTAGACGAAGGTTCAGAGATCTAAGAATTTCATTTAAATTCTGACAGCGAAAACAGCGATTTTGATGGTATTTGATTAAAAACTGGTATTAGGTATAATAATAATGGTAATAAGTATATTTTTATAAGCTTTAAACACTACTGTTGAAAACAATTTATTTTACGTAAATAGATAATTATTACCTTTCTAATTTAATAAACTTTTGTTCGTTTTAGTTATGACGAATACTTCGCTTAATAACATATTTTATCAATTACCTAATTTTAAAGTTCAAAAACAAACCTCTAAAGTAATAATCGATTAGGCAACGCCACATAAATAACCCTCGCTATCGCTTCTCTTTTTCGCGGTTTCAAATAACTATGTTTCACTGTCCCTTACTAACCCTGGTACATCACACTTATTTTTTAAGGCATGAACTTCACACTCGGGTCTCAGAAACCCAAAGCTGTTTTTTAGCAAAAAAACAGAAAATGTGAATATTTGATGGATTTGGGAGAATATCTAATCTTAGTAGAATGTGTAGAAAAAAATTTAACCATGGCGTGGTATTTCACAAAGAGATATATTTGTTGAAATTCAAAAATAACATACAATAATATTCAAACATCAAACATAAAACAAATACACCTGTATAACTATCCTTGTAACAAAAAAATAAACTCGTTTGGTAATATAAGTCTTAGTTATTCTTAGCCAGGTCTTCAGTTTCTTGGATCTTGATGTTTGTATTCACAGCATAGCTGGGCTCTATGTTCCATGCAATATGGTCTGCGACACTCAGAACACGCAAAACTGGTTTTTCTATCTTTTCTTTTTGCACAAAGCAGCATCTAACTTTTTTTGTTAAATGAACATCATGTTGTGGTGGGGGGACTTCAATTCCCAGAATTTCATCAATTCTTTGCCGCAGTGTTTTTTGTAAAGTAGCCACGGTCAATCGTTCTTGTAACCATAGTTCAATTAGACTCATTCCTAACTGCCTTAGAAAAGATTTTCGATTATTGTTTCTACTTTCCTTCCAGTGGGGATTTGAGACAGAAAACAAAACCATTGCATTTATTCCACTAGCATCAAGTATATTGAAAAAAACTCGTAGCGGCCAACGTCTGGTCTTCCGTGAGGTAGTGTAAGAATGGCAGAGCTGCTCAAATGTATCTGTTCCTTCTTTCGTTTCATTATACGAATGTATAATATTGGGCTTACCCGTAATGGCATTAAGAGAGTCATCAGAATGCAATGTTGACAGCAAAAGAACAATTTTGTTTTGTTTAGGAGTATATGAAACAAGAGTTTTATTTCTATCAAAAGCAAGTAGCGATGTACCTACTTATTTTTTTTAGGAATGTAGCAGGTATTTCTCTCTTATTTTTTCTCAAAATACCTAGGAGAGTTAATTGATACTGTTCTAACATTTTTTCAGATAAGGGAATTGACGTAAACCAATTATCAACAGTGAGGTTTCGGTTAGTTCCATGTATTGGTTGTGAAAGTTTTCGAACATAATAAGCCGGTACTGATTCATCGTTTTCTGTGGTTACTCTTCCAACGTATGGAATTGCATTGAGCATATAATATGTTTTTGAATCATTTAGCATCATTATTTTCATTCCATACTTATCAGGCTTACTAGCCATGTAGATTCGAAATGGACATTTTCTTCTATATCCTACAAGCTGTTCATCTACAGTACAGTATTCGTATGGTGTATAGTACGAGTTACAGTTATTCACAAAAATGTCGAATAATTCTCGTGTAGGTGCAAATTTATCCACTAATTTTCTTTCTGCTCTACTGTCCTTACTATCAAACCTCAGACATAAGGCTATAAATTGGAATCGCTGCTGTGACATCGTCGCCCGAAATATTCCATTTCCAAATTTTACTGACCAAAGTTCATCTAAGTTACAGTTAGATACTCGTAATGCACCTGCTAAAAATAACAGCCCAATGAAGCCTTCACTTCTGTTCTAGTTACTGGTCTTATGTAACTCTGCTGTCTAATATCATTGCATTTACGAATGACTTCTTCATTTGAGTGCAAAACAATAACATCTATCATTTGTTCGTTGAACAACAAAATCCAAGATTGTTCAGGAGATTGAACTGTGCTTGCTTCTCCTTTGGGGCCAGGTAAATGTACAATGTTTTCTCGTCTTGTACGACCCTGTCTCTGCTGGTGCTTGTGTGCTCCACCGATGACCATTTTTCCCCAGTAAACTAGGAATATTTCTAACTGGTTTATCCACTATTTCGTCTTCATTGTCGCTTTGTTCACTGTTGCTGTCTGACAGTTGCTCTTCAACGTAATCTTCATCAGACTCGTCCCCTCCAAACATATCGTCTACGATGTCGTTTTCACTCTCATTCTCCCATAAATTGTCTGCCTCTCTCTGTAATTCTACCTCGGTTAAAGAACGACGATTTTCTCTGCTAGTTGATGCGTTTACTCGACTATTTTCTCTACTAGTTGACGCCATTATACTAAAATAAATAAAAATAAGTTGAAACAAAATTATTACCGTAAACATCACCCTTGGGTCCAGGGTACCCATGCTTGTACTTCTGGAAATATCTTACCTCGTTGTTTCACTAAAATGCAGCAGATGACCCGTATTCTAACTCGGCTTACGACAGAATGAATTTACATAAAGTGACGACACACATACACCACTCATGCGCATGTCACATTGCAATGAATGACTCTCTGGGTTTCTGAGACCCAACAGTGCAGTTCCAGGGTTAATGATACAATTATCAATAAAAATTTTACAATAAATTTCATTATTTAAATATTTTATTTTATCTACCTTATTCCAGTACCCTTCTTGTACACCCTGTACTTTATTTGTATTATTTTTCTGTTTAATTTTTTTTTTATTGTTCTATTCATACTTTTGTTAATGTTTTTATACTTTATAGATTTTCTCCATACTTGTGAAATTTTATTTTCTCTTATTTGAAGTTTTATCGGTACCTTAAATATAATACAGGTATAAAAAAATACAAAAAAACTAACGAAATACGTACCGTAAGCTTTTCTAACTACTTAGACCGCGTTATATGCTGAAAATTTAATTAGCTACCAGGGAGCGAGACATTAAATTTTAACTTAATGACGGCCATTAGAATCACAGGTAGTCGTCCAGCAGTAAATAATCCGAGCCGAGTCAGGGCCTAAACTTTCCGTATGGTCACCAGCGAAAATCTACTGCTCCGCCTCTCTGATAAATTGAACACATTAACACTGAAAATTAATTAATAATTCAGTAATTTGTGAACTGTTTAATGGGAAGCTTTCAGGTATTTGTCATTATAATGGCGGCTTTGCTAAATCTACGAAAACTCTGTTTAATTTATTACAATTTTCTATGATTAATTCCAAACATTGACCTTGCTGTTCATGTACAGATAAACAAAACAGCTACATACACTACGAGTAATAATTTCAATTGAAGCATATTTTTAGGACAGTATATTAATACATACAAAGGTCTCGATTTAAAATCTGTTGCATTTTTATAAAAACGATTTTTCAAAACTCATTGCTATTTCAAGAAAGTTGTTGAGTATATAAATAAGTCATTATTCTACACACCAGATTGAGACTATTTAGTAATATTCTTCTTTTCCTTCTTCTTAAGCCTGTTTGCATCCACTTAATGAACAAAGGCCTGCTCATGAGTTCTCCAGTCTTTTCTGCTTTGTGTTATTTGGTACCACCAGTTTCTCTCAACTTTTGTTTGATGCCGTTTAGTCATCGTTGTTGTGGTCTTTCTCTACTACGACTGTGCTCGCGTGGTCTCTAATGTATAATGTTTCTCGTTCATCTTTCGTTGTTTTGTCTTGCCACGAGTCCTACCAAGCTTCATTTCATGTGCGCTATTCTTACAAGTACATCTTCAACCTTCGTTTTGCTTCGCACGTCCTCATTTCGTGTATGTTCTCTCAGAGAAACTTCGAACATAGCTGTGGCCCTCTGTGTTGTTTTTAACCTGGTGACTGATAGCTCTGTGTCACGATCTCCATTCCATAGGTCATAACTGGCAGAATACAATTGTTGAATATCCTTTTCTTAAAATTTATTGGTATATCTTTATTTTTCAACACAACACTGGGTCTTCCTACTGCTGCTCAAGACATTCTGATTCTCATTATTTTTTATTTTCTAATATCTCTGCTATGTCGCTGTTTTACCCTTTCATTAGTCTGCCTGTTCTGTTTTTTCCTATTGCTTTAGCTTCCCATACTCTTTTCACTTGTCTGCTATTGTCCATTCCTGCTATATGACCGAACCGTCCTAATTATTTCTCCTGTATTGTTTCAAGCAACAGTTTAATTTTGAGTCTGTTTCTTATTTCTTCATTTTTAAGTCTGTCTGTTCGTCTTGTCCCTATCGTTCTCCTTAGGTATTTCATTTCTACTGCTTGTATCCTACTCTGGTGTCTTCTATTTAAGATCCAGTTCTCTGCTCCATATGTCAGCATTGGCCTATATATTGTTTTATATATTGTCATCTCTGTACTCTCTAGTATATTGTTGAGATCGTCCTCGATGCTTCCTTTGTTATTTATTACTATTCCCAGATATTTATATATATTTGTTTGTATTATTTTTTGTTGGTCTATCACCATTTTGATTTGGTCATATCGGTTACGTTATTGTCATATCGTTTCTTTGAAATTGTGAAATTTATCTTGACTATAACGATAAAATAGAAAGATTCAAATAATACAGGCATTATTCAAAGATTTTTGGGATTAAAAATCGAACTATACATCAGTAGAGTACTTTGGCCAAGTATAACAAGAGAAGAGATCATGCATGCAGTAAAATTGGTAAAATGTAATAAAGCCGTAGATCTTGATGAGATACCAGCAGAATTCATTAGTTACAGATGATCAAATTGAAATACTTGTACACACCATATATAATAGAGGCGACTTTCGTGAATTTATAGGTGACCATTGTACTATCAGCTTAATGAGATACATTCTAAAGATGTTCTTGAAAATCGTGCATTAAAGCATTTGAAGAAAATTTGAGCAATATACTAGTAACACTCAGATTGGCTTCAGAATTACAATGGATACAAGGTAGTAAACTCTTAATGTATTGGCACAAAAATTCCGACATAACCGCCTCCTACAACTACTTCGAGATAAAAGTCTGGATATGAAAGACATTACAATACTATCGAGTCTGTATTTTAATCAAGTTATGTCAGTAAAAGTAGGTAACGAACTATCAGATGAAATAGAGATAAGACAGGGGTGCATACTTTCTTCGCTACTCTTTAACGTGTATTCAAAAAACGTGGTTCAGGAACCACTAAAATATACTATAATTGGAACTGAAATTAACGGTGAATTGCAGGTTCTGATGGATAAACGACGATAAAATGACGGCAAAGACGTAACAAAAAGGGAAGTTATGGATTAAGGGCCAACTCGTTCAAAAGGTTGTACACAAGAAATCCAATCAATAATTAAAAAAGCTCGATTAACATTTATTAATATAAGAAAACATTTATTAATATAAAATGCCAAATTGCCAGGGCCACTTTCATAAAGATAAGGAAATTCTTCTGCAAAAGAGATATAAGCATACCTCTCCGATTAAAAATGCTAAGGGGCTACGTATTTAATACGCTATTATACGGTGTAGAGGCCTGGACTCTCAAGCAAAACAATATAAAAATTTCGAGATGTGGTGCTACCTTCGAATGCTGAAGATAAGTTAGGTTGAAAGAGTTACAAACTTTGAAGTAAGGCGAAGGATATTAAAAGACCCAAAAATTGTGTCAACGATCAAACGAAGAGAACTCGAATATTTGGGTCACCTGATCCAATACTGATATAATACAAGGAATAACAGAAGGAAAACGGAATCCAGGCGGTAGAAGAATGTCATGGTTGCGTAATTTGAGAAAGTGGTTTGGTTGTACCACTAATGAACTCTTTAGGTCAGCTGTTAGCAAGATCAGGATAGCCTTGATGATTTCCAATCTCCGATAGGAGTGGCACAAGAAGAAAAAGAATATAAGAAAAGTACTTTTCTACCAAAAAGGATAATCTTAAAAATAAGCTAGGTAGATAAGGTTACGAACAACGACGTTTTGAAAAGAATAAAAAAGGAGAAGGAGTTTTTGGAGAAGATGAATTGCAGTATTTGGGCCATGTCAGATGTCAGATATCATTATAAATTCTTTACGTAAAAGAGGTAAAAAAGAAATAAATTAGACTTACTCACAATCAGTTTCATTTTACTACCCAAGACGACCGGTTTCGCTTTCTAAAATTTGCAAAGCATCATCAGGTCAGTGGTACAAAGTAAATTAAATGCTGAAATTATAAAAAGCCCATATTAGGGTGCTGTCTTATAAGGATATAGATCAAAAAAGTTATAGATAAAAAAAAAAAGGTTTTAGTAATTATGCCAATATTACATGTCTGTGTTAATTAATATGCATAAATTGCTTTAGCAGACAGAGTAGCAACCCACAAATTGGTAAGAGAAAAAATCTGTTGAATTGTAATAAATTAGAAATAAACAAAATACTACTTACATTCCGGTACAAGAGTTTTTATATAGTGATTGGTGATTCATGGTTCAAACTATCCCGTATTACTGATAATGAGTGATCTTCGGTCAATGTTGTAACTGTCTAACAACTTAGGAGGAAGTTTTTTGAGGGGAGGGATGTTAACAGATGATATAGGAGTAAGGTATATGTTATTGTTTGTTGAAAGAAAATGTGATGTTTTATATTATTTAAATTATTAAAGTTATTTATATTTATTGAAGAGATATATTTTGAAATGTGTGTTAAATTATTGAAAATGTTTATAAAGAAAGAGGACAGTTACATGACAATGAATGAAAGTACTTGTACTATTTTGTGGGTGTGCAATTTCTTTTTTTTATAATTTCAGCATTTAATTTACTTTGTACCACTGACCTGATAATGCTTTGCAAATTTTAGAAAGTGAAACCGGTCGTCTTGGGTAGTAAAATGAAACTGATTGTGAGTAAGTCTAATTTATTTCTTTTTTACCTCTTTTAAAATGGACTCACACAAGCAACACAGTCATGATTCTTTACGTAAACTTTGCACTGTAAAACCTTATAGCTTCCGACCTGATTTTTGACCAGGTAGCAGACTGAGAAACAATAAGAAATACAATATAAACTAATATTAGAACCACATGTAAACAGAAACAACCACCTAGAAAAGTAGAGAAAAAAATTAGACTCTTAGTCTTATATAATATTTATTTTAATAATAAAATTTAAATCGAACCAATCTAATGGTTAAACTACCTAAACTACTTTTTGGAATTATATTAGCCACTTTTGTCGATTAGAAATTTTTGAAGTCCGAAAGTCAAGTTGAAATTAATCTCAACAAACTTAACGGATTGTTTAGTAATTTCGTTGAAACCGCAAGTTTGGTGTGAAGTCGTGGACGGATAAACCGCAGACTGGTGGACTTCCAACATCGCTGGAGATCCTACACCGAACTGAATATTAGCTATTCGTAGTAGGGATTGTTCTTGGTCTACGGAATAGGAGACATGTTTGTCTAAATTATTGAGACAGAACTATGTGATGAATCCGTTTGTTCAGGAATTGGAGTTGTCTACAATATTACAGGGAAGTTTCGAATTGTAACCGACATTGAAATGTGCATAATTTTCTATTTACTTAAATTAAATTTTTGGCAATAATATTTCATAAAAATGGAGCTAATAAAGGTTTAAAAATCATCAGACTCAACACAAACAACTAAAGCAAGGTTATATTTTAAAAAGCTACGTTTTATTTTTTACCGCATGGCCATCTAGTTTTCTTTTCAATCTGATCATCTTTTGTTACTTACCAACTGGTAATTAATATTGCCAACAAGCGGTTAAAACGTTAACTACAATACTTTAAATTAAACTAAAATAGCAATTTTAAAATTTAAAAAACTAGTATTTGGCAACAGTATGCACAGACCTCCACACCACTTGTCAGCGCACTTTGCATATTTTTAACATTATTTGTCCAAGTAAGCGATTTCCACTAATAGTAATGATGAAATTAAAATTTGGTTTTTTTGATGTTAAGAGAGAGTCCGTATTCTCCACTATATCTTAATATTTTGTTCATTATTCTTTCTAAGTCTTCCAAGTTTTCGGCTATTATGACTGTATCGTCGGCATAACTAATGTTGTTAATTAAACTTTCATTCACTTTTATGCCGACTGTCTCATTTACCAAAGCTTCTTGTATGATTTCTTTAGAATAAGCATTAAACAATAACGGCGACAGTATGCAACCTTGCCTAACCCTTCTCCTTATCTCCACCTCTTCTGACACTTCTCTTCCAATTTTCACATTTGATCGTTGGCTGTACTATAAATTTGATATCAATGTTACATCCCTCACATCCAGATTCTTGTTTTTGAGTACTTCTATAAGTCGGTGATGTTTTACCTTATCCAATGCCTTGTTGTAGTTTATAAAGCATACATAAAGATCTCGATTAACATCCAAACATCTTTGTCCTGTAAACGATTCATAACAATCAAATCGAAGAAAAACTTTTATAAAATTTTATTACAAAATAATGTATAACAAGATATTTTGAGCTCACAGTACCTATAGGTTTTTTTATGTCTTAAACTTTATTTTGTTTAATTTTGTTACTTTTTTTTACTGACAAATTGGCTTTTAACGTAGATTACAGTTTGATGATAAATATTCTGAAATGGAAAATGTTGAGATGTGGCGAATAAAAACATTCATGAAATTAAAATGAAAGGATTTACGTCTATTAGTGCGATTTATAAAATTAGTACTTAAAGCCCAAATCGAGGGAGGAATATGTGCATCAGTTTTCAAATATTTATTATTTACTATATAATTTCTAAATTGAACCACTTTCACTTCTTTGCGTAACAATGTATCTGTCTTGACAACTAAATAGGTAATTAGACAAAATAATGAGTATTATTAATTTCAAAACAGGAGTTTAAAAAATTAGAAGGAGGTAGTCCGGGCCCAGTTGAACGGTCAAGCGTATTCTAGTGGAAGCAATAAGGAGGATTATTTTTTGTTTTGGCTCAGCTGACATGCTCTCTCTAGCACTACAACCCAAGAAACTGTGGTAAAAAGCATGGTTTTATTTACACGGTTGTGAAACGAGACGATTAACAGAGACATTGAAGAAAGATATGTCGCCGAAATGGATGCAATAAAGTATGAGAATAGAAGGTACAGTCATGGATGGCATACAACGAAAGCAGCTCAAATGGTACGGACATGTCCAATGAATGAAAGACAGTAGACTCCCGAAACAAGTACCTGTATGAACAACTACAGGAATCCAGAAGAGAGGACTACCGTAGAAAACACGGATGGAAGGAATAAAAAACTCAATGAGCTCGAAAGAACTTAAAGAAGAATAGAACAACCGAATTTAATGAAAAATGGACTTCGGAAGACGTTTTATACGGATTATATCATATTATACGTACATTATTATTATATCAAATTATATATATTTATATAATATATTATATACACGATATTGAAGGAGGTTACAACATAGACAATCAACAAAATCTACATTGTCAACTACACAGTGAAGACCCAACAATAATAGAAGTGTCAAATGCCGTCCTAAAACTCAAAGACAATAAAGCCACAGGAATCGATTAAATCTGTTGGGAAATGTATGAAAAGGTAGTGATCAACTTTTTGCAGTAATCCATAAACTAATAGTACTTATATGGCAGAAAGGATTGGTACCAGAAAAGTGGCTAAATGAAATAATATGCGTTGCATAAAAATGGCGATCAACTGGATTGTAAGAACTATAGAGGCATTACTCTGTTAGCATCTGCGTATAAAATCTTAGGCAATGTATTGTTTAAAAGACTTAAACATTTTACAAAGGATATTGTTGGTCAATATCAATGAGGATTTACTGCTGGAAAGTCAACTACACATCAAATTCAAGCACATGGGCAAATTCTAGAAAAGTCACTAGAATATAACATAGATACGCGCTATGACAGCCTATGACAGTGTTAAAAGAACTGTATTATATAATGCAATGATAGACTTTCGTTGGGATCCCACCGAAGTTAGTTAAGTTGACCCAACTAACAATGCAAAACGTGAGCTCCTGCGTTAGAATTGAAGGAGAAAACTCCATGTGCTTTGACGTTAATGATGGTATATGACAGGGGAAGGCGCTGGCGTGTCTCCTTTTTAATGTTGCCTTGGAAAAGGCAACCAGAAAATGAAATATTAGAATAAATGTAACTATTTTTAATAGAACTATGAGAGACATGGTGTAGTGTTTTACAAGGCTTGCGGACGCGGCAAGTGAATTAGGACTTGTGGTAAACGAGGAAACAACCAAATATATGTTGGTTTTCCAACAGAGAATTCAAATTAACAACCATACCTTTGAGCAAGCCAAAGAATTCATTAAAGTCGAAGATTGAATGCAGAGAAGAAAATATTAAAAGTAGAAAAAAATTTAAATGAGTAGGTATAACAAAAAGTAATGAAAGGCTTACCAAAATTTAAATTATAAAAAAATGTTGGTTAATTTAAATAAAATTAAAAATAGTAAACGGCTGTTGTACATCTTGAATAACATAAAACAACAATAACAGTTCTTCACAAAACAACATTTAACAAAAATTTAAAAGATTAGTTAATTTTGAAGTAATGATCTACATGAAAATACTTTGATTATTAAAAATTTTTAAAACATAAATACATGGCTGACACAGACTAATATATTATGATTATAGCGTATATACCTAGGTGTGTATAAAAATTGAGAAAATCTATGACAACAAGAAATAAGTAAGCTTTTTTTCTTCAAAAAAGCAAACTAATTAATTTGAAATATTAGTTCAATAATATTTTCTGTTCAAAACATTTTTTTCTGCAAACTTAAAAAGTGTGGGAGATTGGAAAAATCTTACTGAACTTTGAGATTTTTTAAAAAGTTTATACCAAATAGCTGCTTTGTGTTACACTTTATGATAAAAATAAAAACAGATTCGGAAAGTGGGTCAAATTCTGTAGTGCCCTATTTAAAAAAAAATTTACGTTTATTTTAACCAAAAATATTTGAAAAAAAAAAAATTATTTAAACAATTTATTAATTTACAACCAAATAGTGCACTAGAACTTTATAAGACCTTTCATATAAAAAAAGAATCATCTCAATATCTGCCATAGTTTTTGGGTTATTTGATATAAACTTTTACATTGAAATTTAGCTATGCCCAGAATCGCGAGGAACGGCCTTAACAAAATTAAGAACTTTGCTCCACATCGTACCTAATTAGGAATTATTGTCCTTTTCAGACACCCCTTTGAAAAGTAATTTTCTAAAAATTTCCGAGCAGCTGGCCAATCAACAATATTTATTTTTGCTTGAGGCTCTTTTCAATCCTTAAATTATTAATAATGATAATCCTCCCCCTAAATGTAATACCCTCAAAGAAGTTTTCCAAGTTGCAGGAAGCTGGCCAAAGGACAGCTGACGTTCCGGTCCTTCTACATCCGGTCGTCTAGATCGTCCTCCCAAATTTGCATCTGGTGAACTTCTGATATAGTTTTGATGTTAATTTGAAAGGGTCGGGATTAAAGTGGTCAGCAAATTAGGTGATGAAAATTACGTTAAAGTAAATGAATTGGGTAATTCTGTAAGACTAAATTTAGTAAGGGTTATAGTACATAAAATTAAAAAGTATTAATATTTAAAAACAACTAATTTTAAATATGTGTTAAATTTTTACTGAAATTCAATTGCAATGAAATTTATTCACCTTGAAGGAAATTAATATTCCTCTTACACTAAATTGTTTAAAGGTGCAGGATAAAAATTTTAAAAGTTCTAATTTTTAATAACACCAAATTTAAGCTTAAAATAATTAAGGGGTATTATCTTAAATAATTATATTAAGTCTTGAGACCAAATAATTAAAAAAGATAAAATAGATAGACAAAAATAACAATAGAGGACAAAATAACAATCCACATCTCGAAGGCTTCAATTCGCTTTTCTGTGGCTTGCCAGGCTTCAACTCCATATAGTAATGCAAGCTGCAAGAATCAACAATATCAAAATTACCATGTTCTAACAATGATCCTCTGGCAAGTAGTGACAACTGTCAACGAGTCCCCATCCATTGTGACTAGAGCCCCATGACCGTAATCATAACCTAATGATATGACATGGACAACTTACAGAGCCTATAGATTTAGGCAGCGGAATAAGACAGGGGACTCATTGAGTCATATGCTCTTTAATCATGGATGAAATAATCAAAACGGTTAACAAAGGAAGACGATACTGAATGGAAAACAAAGAAGTGAAAATACTCTGTTACGCAGACGACGCAATATTGATAGCCCAAAATGAAGATAGTCTGCAAAGACTGGTTCACAGATCTAACAAAAGAGCAAAAGAATTTAATATGACAATCACATCTCAGAAAACTCAAACAATAGTAATCAGCAAATAACCAATCAGATGTAAAATAGAAATAAAAATAAGTGATAGAAATAAGTATTGGAAATAAAATACCTTGGAATTATACTGTCTAGTTATGGAGACCTAGACAAAGAAGTGAGAGATCAAGTACAAAAAGCAAATAGACTGACAAGGCATATATGGAGAAACAGACACATTAAGATTGAGATGAAGTCAAGAATTTATAAAGCCACAACACAAAGGCTACTGGAAACGGCAGAGATGAGAGTACTGAGAAGAATTACAGGAAATACGATATCGAAAGAGAAGTGAAGTCATTACAAGAAAATGTAATGTGTAGTATATAAAAGAATGAACACTAAATGGAAAAATATAATGGAATAACCACATAAGCAGAATGGCGAAGACCCGTGTGGTCAAAATATTAGCAAGAGATAAATCACCAATCGGCAGAAAAAGTATCTCACTGCCGCGTAAAAGATGGAGTGACAACCTTCCATAGGGGCATTAATCCGTTAATAAACAAGCATAATTACTTATAAAGAGAAAGAAGAAGAAGAGAAACTTTTATCTAATTTTAAAATGCAGCAGAATCACTACAGCCTTATTTCATTTAGACGATATCGACTTTCCTTGTCTAAATTAAAAAGTTCTTTTATGTTTATGATCAGAGTCTCTTCAACGTTCTTGATCTTCTTGGATTCTTGGATTCGATAACTAGTCCATCATCACCTGGTGATTTATTGTCTATTATCTTATTCATCTGATTTCAGTAAGAATTTTGTTTCAAAAACAACCGAAACATGTTTTAGTGAATTTTGATAAAAAATTTTTTTTGACCAGTAGGCAGAAAGTGAAGGAAGCTGAACTAATCCCATCCACATAAGGCATCCCAGAAATGCTTCCATTTCATTCTCCGCGGTGTCTTTCCAAGTTTGAACTCGGGAGTGTTTAGAGGTATTTTTAGCTTTTTGTTGATGTGCATAGATATTGGTTTCCCGAACAAATAGTTGAATAATTTCATCTGTTATGATCATTTTGTAAAAAAAATACGGAGTCTGTTCATATTGTTCGTAAACAGTTGCCTTGATTCCTGAAACATTTATAGTAACAGGAATATTTTTGACCAGACGTTGATGGTTGGGAGTCTTGATTATTACTTTGTATCTCTGATTTTGGAGAAACGTTTACTTGCTGGTCAAATTTTATAAAATCCACAAGGAAAATAATTCCTGCAGCTGGCTGTATACCACGTATCACAAAAAGAGGTTAATCTTTGTATATGGGTATATTTGATAAAAACCCTTAAAAGGGCTACATTAAAAACACGAACGTTT
Organism: Diabrotica undecimpunctata; assembly: GCF_040954645.1. Lineage (NCBI taxonomy): Eukaryota > Metazoa > Arthropoda > Insecta > Coleoptera > Chrysomelidae > Diabrotica > Diabrotica undecimpunctata. The sequence continues at coordinate 151,467,402 of NC_092809.1, forward strand.
TCGGAACAACAGTTCCATCATCAGGTTAAAATACCTAAAATAAGTATAAACCATTTAATTAAAGCAAACGTGGTTTAAAATTTTGACTAAGGTTAAAAAAGCAAAATGGTTATACTTACAGGTTACCATGCCTGAGCTACCAAAATATTTGGGTAAAAACCCTTTAAAATGTATTATGTTACCAAAGATTGTACATGATGTTGATAATATTATTTGATGTTTAATATTTTAATTAAATTTTACTTCAGGTAACATACACCTATGCTTTAAGTGAGTTCCAGTGTCCGGAGAGTAAACCTCTTCAAACGGACTTCAGCTGGTAACTGATTGATAAGATACCCATGAACGGTGTCAAAAACAAAATGTCAATGTACCATGAAACAATATTAGTTAAAAATAGCATTACTACAGCCAAAAAATTCAAACTTTGATGATGTTAAAATGATAACAGCAATCCAGGTGTTGGGATTTAAAAAAATTGTTTTTTTTTTAATTATTTAATATTGGATATAAAAGATGTAAAATTACTGATGTTGTTAAAGGTCATGTTTAAGAGAATGACATATGCATTAGGCAGCTTATGTTACTCTTTATCGTATGGAGTGTGGTCTAAAAAGTGTAATTTGTGACAAATTAGCTTAAATATATGGAATTGTCCTTTTATGTTGCTCACATCTAGGACAAGGAAAATTGAATAGTATATATTTGTAGCTAATGTAAGACTTCGTATTTAAATGAAATTGTTTAATACTGCTCGTATGGTAAAAAAGTTTAATATAAGTAAGTTCAATAGATTGAGAAAAGGGATTGAAAATCTTCCGGCTGAAGAAATTAAAGTTATAATATATGGAATTAATTTAAAATTGAATTTAAATAAAATAATTTGAATAAATTAAATTTTCTAACTTTTGTTACCAGCTGACATTTTTTAATCATTTTTTGGCATCACGGGATCATCAACTAAACTCGAAACTACTAAATTCAAAAAATAAAAACTAATTAATTTACAAACTAACTCGAAAATATTCGTAAACTATCACTTACGTATTTTATAACCGGCCGGACTGCAGTTTCCATGACACTACCAGTCTAAACACGAATGCTATCAGACACAAGTTTTTTTTTGTTTAAAAAATATTAGTTTATAAATAAAATAAGTTATACATATGTTTAAAATAATAAAAAAGTTTCAAATAAACTAAAAAACTTAGCCGGCCAATATGGACAGTTTAATATGATTTCCATTGCGGCACTTTACGTGTTAATACAAGTATAAAATAATGTGTATTTTAGTTCATATTATATTCTATATACAGTTTATATAATGTCTATTAGATTAACTTTTCATCATCTTAATAATTCTTCTGTTTATAGACAGGAGCACTATACGTCTTCCGCTTAGACAAATTCTATCTTCAGAAAATGAAATTTTGAAGCGTCATTTCCGAATATGCTTTTAACATTTTACCTGCTGGTTTTAGTGTATTATTGCTTTTAAAAGCTACACCACAGACTAATATCATTAAAGACAAAACAACGAATTTTCGTTCAGTGCTCGTATCGAGACAATACGTTTCATGAGATGCTTTTAAGTTAAAAATTGAGCCAAATAAGGTTTTAAAATACTAGTCAAAATTGAAAACTGACTTTTATTGCTAAAGCAACTTTTAAAATTTTCAGTAAGTAACATTTATTGGCGAGTGGAAACTTTATTAGCGAAGTATATCAGACACCTTTGATGAAAACTATTGCTTTTATTCTTATTTTTATTTATTTTTAAAAATAGAAACTTAGACCACTTTAAAATAAATATCTTAGATTAAACTGATTATATATATATATATATATATATATATATATATATATATATATATATATATATATATATATATATATATATATATATACGTCTTCACCTATACGTTTCGATTTCCACTTCGGAAATCTCTCTCAAAATATAAATTAAAAATTATTCTGTTTTTTACTTGGTAACAGAAAAAATGTATCTAACAATTTAATTATATCTGTAACTTTAACTTAAGAATCTTCATTAAGAAATGTTCATCTTATTCACTAGATAAGGATTTAGAATTTCGGTTCTCTGACATTGTGACCCATCTGAGAAAGAATTACCAAACATAACTTGCTGGCTTCTATCTGTTAGGTATATATTCAGAAACATTACTGCATTAATAGAAAGGCCAAAGATGCCCAGTTTTTCTAATAACAAACCATAATCAACCCTAACAAATGATTCTGCACATTCAGTGAAGATTACATCCATTTGCCCTTTAGTGGTTGTGAAATCTGCAGAAGATTGTGTGAATATATATAAGTTTGTAATTGTTGATCTATCTGGTAGAAATCCATGTTGATGTTGATTAAAAGAATTGATAAAATGTAGTAAGTGGTTATATAAGATAGATTCAAATATTTTTCCAATAGAAGTTAAAATAATAATAGGTCTGTAATTTTTTACATCATTTATATTGTCATATTTAAAAATAGGAACTATAATGGTATCTTTTAATTTTGTAGGAAAGATATTAGTTTGTAAAGCTAGATTAAATATAACCTTTAATTGTTCCACAAAATAGTTGATACACCCTTTATAGATATAAGCAGGTAGATTATCTTTTCCTGTAAATTTCTTGGGCTCTTAGGCTAAATAACTAGCTCTAATAGCTTCTTCTTCAGAATACGGGAAAAGATTCAAGGAAGAAGATCTGTTTGCCGAAGGCAACATTCTTGGTTGACGAATCTACGTGATTGGTATTAATGCAGATCATAAATAAAAATACCCAATATGATTGACAACCTCCGTAGGAAGACGGCACTCTAAGAAAAAGAAGCTGCTCTACAAAAAATCACAAATTTCTGCATTCCTCGCATAATTTCCTTAATCTGTTTTGGCGATAAAAGTATCGGAACTCATCAGGGCATACAATTATATTCACTATTCCAATATATCACTCACATTAAGTAACACGATATCGAAGTTCCAGGTAAATACATAAGAATTACCTTAATGAACCAAATCTGAAGAACCGTGTTCGGCGATATACCGATACTACGAAAGTGTGTTTTTGTTTAACTAATAACCACTAACTTATAGTCGATGGTATTGTAGAACTGTTAGTCTTGTAGATCTAAAATCTTCAAATGACGATCTTCCCTAACACTTAAAAAGACTTATGTAAGCACCCCTTTGTTTCATTTTTTTGTAGTTGCCCCAATCCAACCCCATTGCCATTCAACTTATCCTCGACCCAGCTCTCCAAACAAACCCTGAGTGCCGTTCGCACAGTATCGTTTATTTTGCTTGCTTTATCTCCACCCCAATAACTTCTGTCCCCAATTTTTAACCCGCTATAATTATACTCTATGTGGTAGGCAAAATATTATGTTACAATCTTACAAATAATCTATAGGGTTAAGGTCATGTGAGCAAGCAGACCACTCCGGCAGAAGGATATCTTCTGTTTAAAGTCTGTAGGCACTATGCTGCTATGTAAAGACTTATTATTATGTGTGAAAATGAAATTTTCTCCTATTGGATCTCTCCAGAACCAAACCACAGATTTTAAGAAAAAATTAACATACCTGTGAGCTATTAAAGTAAATGAAAATAATTTTTTCACCAATCATAATGCCTTCCTATAACATGACACTTCCTCTTTTATATATGTGAGCAGAGCTGGTTGTTTCCTTTCTTTCTTGTCTTTTACTGGTTTTAAATATTCTAGTTTTGGTCTTGTAGACACAAACTTGAGCGATCAATCCCATGTCATTCTGGTGCATTAGTCGTGGACTAATATACACCCTGATGCGCATCGCAAATCCATCGATAATGGAATTTACGCAGTGTGGACTTCGAATTGACTGGTCTAAGTCCCTCTGTAAGGCACTGTGGGATTCTTAAGTGGCAGTGATTTTTCAAGCCCTTACGTCCCATCTGGTGATATGGCGCCCAACAAAATACACGAGCCTACGACCCAGGCTCCCACCGAGCTCAGCTCCACAGCGGCAGCAGCTAGTGGTATCATTGACCTATTTTGCAGTTCCTGACACTGTCTAGTGTCGGAGGATTTAGTGATCGAGAAGTCACCTAAGCCACCAGTCCCAGAAGCTACTGTGGCCCCCGGAGTAGCCGCGGAGTCACTCCCTGCCCTACTGCATGTGTTACATACACCACGTAGGCACAGGCATACCCCCTACTAAGAAACCGGCTGGCAAATGATTATGGGTTACTGATGACCTAGAGGAGGACGAAGTCGTTGAGGTCGAAGGTGTTGTGATGGAAGACGGTACCTGCAGAAGAAGAAGATGACCACCGGAAGCTGCTGTGCTGTGTTGTGAATGAGGTACAGACTGTATTTTCAATATTTTCATAAACTTTTAAACTTTTTTTTTCATAAACTTTCATAAATCTTTTTAAACTTTTGGTTCATAACTTTTTATAAACCTTTTATAAATCTTTTCAACGTTTTCATAAATATTTGTCTAGGGTTATATTTCTGGTATTATACTAATGTAATTTTATTGTATTTTGTATTGTATTCGTATAAATATGTTGTTTTAAATAAATTTCTTTCCAGCCATAGAGTCTTCGAAGGAGGGGGGATGTCATCCTGGTGCCTTAGTCGTGGACTAATACGCACCCTGATGTGCATCGCATCGCCTTTCAACATCTTCTTAATTTTCTAATGGCCGAGAGAACTGAAAATGCCATATAAATACTAAAACGCTTATAAATATGCGACATTTTTCAGCTCTCGACTCAGTCTGCTCTCGGCTCCCAAATAGGGTATCTGCACCCTGGGAGTCCGATGTGGGGGCTCTGCACCGCTCTATTCTTCTAGACTCTGTGGCCTGATTGTTTCGACCTTGCAAAATGTTGTTTTATTTCAATTCCTGGTGTAAGAAAAACCACAAATCCATCGATAATGGAATTTACGCAGCGTGGACTTCGAATTGACTGGTCGAAGTCCCCCTGTAAGGCACCGTGGAATTGTTAAGTGGCAGTGATTCTTCAAGCCCTTACGTCCCATCTGGTGATACCCATAACTGTCTTTTGCTGTGTAGTCCTTGGGCATGAAGTCTATTCATGCCCAAGGATGCATGCATTGTTTATTATCGTTTTAACTGGGCCACTTATCTCCCTTACTCACTTAATCTGAACAAAAAATGATCGTGATGTTTCGTTTTTTTTTGTTGTTCATATTTTCTTTAAATTATTTACTTGTCATTTTCTCGTATTCTTTTTTTTTCTATTGTGAGTCATATTTATTTTGTTTTCATTGTAATATTGAAATATACTACAATTTTTGTTTTTCCTCAGGCGTAATAACTATTATATAAAAACACAAAACGGAAAATGGAAATATTGTTAGTATTTAAACTAAAACATTTTAACTAAAATCCAATTTAAATTTAAAATAATGTTTAATATTAAATTCATGAATTATTAATAAATCTTATCCTATAGTATATTATAAATTTTCTGTTTTCATTGTGTGCTCAAAATTAACATATTTGAGTACAGTCTGAGCATAAATAGTTAAATTATATTTTTGCTGGAAAAGCTAAAAAAGCATTCATTAAATTTAATTTTCTTTACATGTTTTTATTTCATTTTTTTGTAAGAATTTAAATTAAAAACATACAATATACATTTGCCTTGTGCCTAAAAAGGAGTCATTTACAAAAAGCTTCTAGTTCAGTGCTGGGTAACGAAAATTTCGAAGAGGGTTTGCTAGCAACTGATGTTGATTTGTATAACTTTTGCAGGCTGAAGTAAAAAGTCTTTACTTATTATCGTTTAAGCTTAAAATCAAACTCAGAACTTCCATTATCTTATAGACCCATTCCTTTATTATTATGTGTGACAAAATCCTTTGAAAGGCTAATACAATTTAGATTAGAACATTTTATTGAAAGTAGTTCAGTTTTTCCCTATTCACAGTATGGATTTCCGAGAGGTCGAAGTACCATTGATGCTCTCATAAATTTAGTTACGGATATTCAACTGTTGGGGAACTGTTTCTCAAAAAACAAATTTATGCTATTTTTGTTTCGATATTTAAAGGGTGCATATGACGTGGTTGATTTGGATATATTATATTAAAAATTCATCATCATCATCATCAACTAGCCTCTAACGTCCACTGCTGAACATAGGCCTCTTGCATGCTGTTCGACTTAGTTCGATTTTGCGCTATCTGAATCCAATTTGTAATCACTCTTTTTATGTCATCTGTCCATCTCGTTGGGGGTCGACCTCTATTTCTGTTAGCTTGTATTCGGGGTCTCCATTCCAAAATTTTTTTTGTTCACCGGTCATCAACTGATCTTGCTACATGACCAGCCCAGTTCCACTTTAGTGTTGTTATCCTTTCAATAATGTCTGCTACTCCTGAACTTTTACGTATAGTAGCATTGGGTATTCTATCACGTAGAGAAATCCCTAACATTCTCTCCATTGCTTTTTCCGCAACTTGTAGTTTACTCACTGTTGTTCTTGTGAGTGTTAGTGTTTCTACGCCGTAGGTCATCACTGTCAAAATACACTAATTAAATACTTTTCTTTTCAGACACATTGGATTCTTAGACCTAAAAATATCCTTCATCTTTCCAAATGCACCAAGCGAGGTTTATTCTTTTTTTCAGCTCGATCGTTTCTGTGCCTGGTCAAAGCTGTCTGCAATAAGAACGATATCATCTGCAAATTTAAGGTTATTTAAAAATTTTCCATCTACACTGATGCCCTTTTCGTTCCAATCTATTGTTTTACAAGCGTATTCTAGCAAAGTTGTAAATAATTTAGGAGACATGTTGTCTCCTTGCCGAACGCCTCTTTCAATACAAAAAGTCCCAGTATCTTCATTAAGTCTTACACAGGCTGTAGCATGCTGATAGATGTATCTAATGAGGGATATGTATCGGTGATCTATTCTACATTGTGTTAGAGCTTGGAGCATTTCACTTTGATTGACCGTATCAAATGTTTTTTCAAAGTCGACAAAAACAAGAAGTATCAGGGGTCTATTATATTCAATGGTTTTTTCAATCAACGACTTAATGGTTTGCAAATGATCATTTCTTCCGTATCCAGCTCTAAATCCTGCTTGCTCGCAAGGTTGATAGAAGTCTAGTTTTGATGTCAACCTATTAGTTATTATCTTCATAAACAACTTATAAACGTGAGATAACAAGCTAATAGGTTTATATTTCTTTAGCTCTGTTATATTTCCCTTTTTGTGCATGACTACTATCATCATCATCATTATCATCCAGCCCCATTTTCACATCCATTGTTGGATATAGGCCTCCTCCAAACGTCTCCAGTTCTCTCTATCTCTAGCTGCTGCAATCCAGTTTGTTTTTATTCTCCTTAGGTCGTCGGTCCATCGGGTGGGTGGTCTGCCTCGACTTCGCTTGTCGACTTCGAGGCGAAGTCGAAGTCGAGGCATGACTACTATAACAGCTTTATTCCACTAAGATGGTGTAACCTCTTTTGAAAGGCATAAGTTATATAATTGTGTCAATGCTTTCAATACTGTCTTTCCTCCTGCTTTAACTGCCTCAATAATGATTTGGTCATCACCAGCTGCTTTATTGTTTTTCATTCGATTTAATGACTTTATGACTTTTCGATTGTTATTTCTGGGATATCCTCTGAACAAACAGTCTGGACTTTTCTCAACTTGGTCTTTCTTACCCCTTTCTCTATATAATTCTGTGTAAAATTCTTCAACTACCTTAATTATCTTATCTTTATCTGTTACCACTTTTCATTTCGATCTGCGAGCTTAACAATATTCTTCTTACGTAAAGCTTGACATCTCTTCAGCACCTTTAAACTTTTATTTTCCTCGACAACCGTTGTAATCTTTTTTGTGATATATTGTCGTACGTCCTTTCTCACTGCTTTATTAATATCTTTATTAAGTTGTTGTAGTACGCGTGCATTCGTATCGTTTTTGTTCTTAAGTTCTCTTCGTGTCTCCATAAGTCTTTTTGTCTCTTGACTAATTTTTTCCTCCTTATCTCTCCTAGGATTTGTATTGCACTTTTTCTCTGCGTTCTTAATAGCTTTTATTTAATTATCATTTAAGGTTTCGACATCCATAACGTCTATATTTGTTGTCTCTAGACATATCAGAATTTCCTCTTCGAAGGACATGGTGTTTTCGATTGGATTCCATCCTATTCGATATTTAAAGGGTGCATATGACGTGGTTGATTTGGATATATTATATTAAAAATGGTGGCGTGTGTTATTGATAAAAGATTATCTGTAAATATAATAAATTTGTATGTGAACAAAAAAATATACTCACGGGACCGTAGAAAGATCTCACGAGAATCGTAAAAAATGGCAAAAATCGCGCCTCGTTTATTTATTTAACACCTGTATATAATCTAAGTTTATTTGCGGCATAATACAAAAACTGCATACGAAAGCTGAATTGATTATTGTCGATAGGTCATTTGAATCAAAAGATATCGAATTTTTACCGTCGAGCTGATACAAATTTTATTGAACATTGATTTCGCGCGAGTAACTCACATGCAAAATCGACGGTCGCTTAAAGCGTTATTGCAAGAGAACAGTTCATTTTACATAAAAATGCTTATAAACATTTTTGTTTAAAATTATCTCAGCTACATTTTTAATTTGAAACATTTTTTTCTACAGTATACAGATTCTTGATAAATCGATTTTTTTTGCGTTTTTACCGCTTTGCTAGAGGGGTTTTAGGGGGAAGCCCGGGGGCAAAAGTGGTAAACATTTTTGCATCTATTTTGGGGTCCCAAAAATTAATAATCTCGGCAAAATTCAGCTTGTTCCTACGACTTTTACAGGTTCAGTGGCATTTTCATCTCTCACGACTAGAGTATTCGCGAAAATTGCCAGGCAACCAACTTTTATACCAATCTAAATTATTGCCGGCAAAATTTACTCTCTTATGATATTATATACGAAAAAAAATGTGTGTTTGTGTAATGGAAGGTAAAAATAAAAGATTTATTTAACAATTTTTGCATTGTTCTTTAATAGTTTATTTAAAACAATACTTACTTAATTACTTAATCAGTAGACCCATTTGTACATTTCGGTGTTGGGCCGTTTATAATACAGTTTAATAAATTACAATATTTTACAATCTTCTGAGGTGTCCTAGCTCTTAACGAACTTTCTCCATATCTTCCTATTGGATGCCATCTGTGTTGCTTCCTGCCAAGTCTTACCCTTACTTTGCAGTATCTGCGAGATGTCACTGTTCCATTCTTTAATGGGTCTTCCTCTTCTGTTCTTCCCCATTGGTTTGGCGTCCCACACTCTTTTAACTTGTCTATTATTGTCCATCCGGGTTAGATGTCCGAACCATGCCAATTTTTTCTCCTTGATTGAGTCGAGTATCGGTTTGATTTTTAGTCTTTCTCTTATTTCTTCATTTCTGATTCTATCAGTTCTGTTTACTACGATCGTTCTTCTAAGGTATTTCATCTCTGCTGCCTGAATTCTGCTCTGATGTCTTTTGTTGTTTTGTATTATTTTTTGTTGGCCTATCATTACTTCTATTTGATCTTCCGTCCCTTGTTTCCTTGATATTTTTATTATCTGAGTCTTTTCTTTGTTTACGTTTAAGTTGTAATTGCTTGCTTATAGGTTCCATTTCTCTAAGTTGTATTTCAGTTTTTCTGCTGTTTCCGCAATTAATACAATGTCGTCTGCAAATATACACATCTCAGAGTTTTCTTACATTCTTTCACTATCTCATCTATTAAATTTATGAATAGCACTGTACTGAGACTTCCCCCTTGTCTAACTCCTTGAGTTCTTTCAAATGGTTCTGACTGTATATTTAACATTCTTACTGTATTTGTTGTTTTCATGTATATACTCTTTGTTGCTTCTATCAGTTCACTTACTTGCTTCTTCTTTAGGCTTTCCCATAAATCTTCTCTTTTGAGTGAGTCGAATGCTTTTTCCATGTCTATAAAGCTCAGATATATTTCTCTATTTTTCTTAAAGGCTTTTTCTATTACTTGTTGCATGGTGAATATATGGTGTTGTATGTTGTGTCCTTTCCTGAATCCACTTTGTACGTCCTCTAATTTATGTTCTATTTCTTTTCTGATTTTCCTTTCTATTATGGTTTCGTATACTTTTGCTGCTACACATAGTAGTGATATACCTCTATAGTTCTTACAGTCTCTTGTGTTTTCTTTCTTGTATATAGGTATAATTACTGCATTTGTCCATTCTCTGGATATTACGTTTCTCGCCCATATTAGGTTATATACCGATTCGGCAAATTTTCAACTACCGTATACGTTATTCAGTATGTGGAACAAAGATAACACTTAATTGTTTGAATAGGAGTGAGACACAATCCACGCACTTGGAGTAGCGAGTCTAATTTTTAAACAGTGTTGCGAAATTTCTGTAACATAACTCCTTCTAAAACATTAGTCGGATACATGAGTGTAACATAATGTTTAAATCCACTACAGTTCATTGTAGAATGAAAATAAATATTGCCCCAACAAACCTTACATGAAGTAATCATGTAAGTATTATTTTTTAAACGATTATATCATTACTTCATTAATTAACAAAGAATACTGAATTGAGAAATTGAGATGCGACGAAATTGAGAAATTGAACAGCGTGAGCTAAATAAATAACGCACTTCAGTAGACAGAAAAATAGTATAAACCATTTGCCCTCTCTACCACTTCCCCTCAAAAGAATAGGCGGTCCTTATCTGTACAGCAGGTTTCAGGTCAATAAGGTAAGGTCTATTTATTTGATTTTTAGCTGTTGTGGTAAAAGGTTGAAAACAAATAATTAACATGCCAAGCGTATACAGTAGAACCTCGATAAGTTAAATTCCAAGGGAAAAACCAAATATTTTAAGTTATAGAGGTTTTAAGTTATCAAGGGTCTATGTTGTGATGGATTAATATAGGTCAGAAGTTCATTAAAATATAGGCATTTATTATACACTACATTACTACATACACTACATTCATTTATTATATTTGTTACAAAAAGTTAAAGCAATAATTAAAGGTATAGTCTACTAAAAAAAGTCTGTGATTTTCTTTTGTTTTAAACAATTCATAGATTCTAAATCGATTTGATTTTCAATAACATAGAGAAGAAAATACGTTATCTTTTATGTTTCTACACTGCTCTATAAATGATTGTACAGTCGATATAGCACTCTTGCTTCGTTGATTGATATGCTCTTAGATGAAGTTTGTGGGTCGTCATTAAATTCATCGTCTTTATAACTTTAAATACAGTACATGTTGTTATTCCATTATTCAGGATCATTATTATCTTCCTCTTCAAAATGATTTTTTGAGGTTCTGAAGAAAAACCACAGGTTCTAAAGCAGTTTTTCACTGTGAGGAGTGTTACGTTTTGCCATGTTTTGTCCACCATCCTCATTACTTGAAGAACATTGATAGAAGAAATCGTATTTTGCTCCATATCAGCTATCATTCTTCTAACAACTTCTTTTCTGTATAATGTTTTAAAATTTTTATGATACCCTGATCCAAAGGTTGAAGTTGTGATGTTGTGTTTGGTGGAAGAAATTGTACTTTGATTGCCTTTAATGGTGGTATGTCCCCGTGTGCTGTTCAGTTGTCGATGAACAGAACAATTTTTCTATTTCAAGTTGCCCTTTGCTAATCTATATTAATCAGCCATTTTTTAAAAAGTTCTGCTGTCATCCTGCTTTTTTATTGGCTTCATAATCCATGGGTAGTGATTTTAAACCTGCAAAACACCAAGGTTTTTTTGACTTACCTATATAATTAAAGGTTTGAGGTTTTCTGTGCCCGTAGAATTTGCACAAAGCAGAATCGTAAGTCGTTCCTTGGTGTGTTTTTCTCCATGACATTTTTTATTTTTGAATGTTAATGTTTTTTCGGGAAGACATTTAAAAAACAGACCAGTTTCATCAGCATTAAAAACATCATTGGGATCATAATTATTCACTTAATTATGCAATTTCCATTGAGATTTCCATTCTTGGCAGACTGATTTGCTTACGCTCGTACTTTCGCCGCACATTTTTTTAAGGCTAAATCATTCGTTTATTGAAATTCTCTAACCAGCCATTGCTGGCTTTAAAATTATCGATTTTTAGTGAATTAGCGAACTCTACAGCCTTTTCTTTCAGTATGGGTCCACTGATACTGATGTATTTGTTTCGATACTGTTTTAACCACGTAAACAAACACTGTTCCAAATTAAATTCCTTTTTTTATGATGATTGATAATGTACTCTCGTGTATTCCAAACAGAGCCGCAACTTCTTTTCTTTTGAATCCATTTTTCACTGCTTCTATAGCTTTTAATTTATCAGCATATGTTAGCGTTGTTAATTTTCTTTTTGAACTCATTTTAAGCAAGGTATCACACAGTATCTAAATCGATGTTTCTAGAACAGTGATCAAAACTTATGATACAGTAAGCTGTTCAGCTGTCATTGGTAAACAATTTTATGTTATAGAGATTGTGAAAACATTTCTTTAAGTTACTGAGGGCCAATATTGATATTATTTATTTAAGTTATCGAGATTGTGTATTTTAAGTTGTAGAGGTTTTGGGCTCCGATGGGAAGTGAACATATAATTTTTGGAAGTTATAGAGGTTTTTAAGTTATTGAGGTTTGACCTATCGAGGTTCTACTGTATTTTCAAAAAGAAAAGATTCAAATGGTGAAATGGTATTATGGGAACCATTCTATTGTAGAAATAATACAGTTATTGATTGCTGCTTTTTAAAAACAATAACTTTTTAAAAAATGTTTTCCGATGAATCTTCATTCACAATCCATAAACGTCATAATCCATCTGTCGTCCGCTATTGGTCTAGTGAAAAGAAACATTTGAGTATTGCTGTGAAAACACAATTCCCAAAGAAATTAAATGTGTGGACTGGCATTTATAACGATAATATAATTGGTCCATTTTTTATTACGGGAAATCTGAATGGACGAAAGTATCTAGATTTATTACGCAATCAGATTATTCCAGCAGTTCGAAACCTTGCGGTCAACTTCGATGATGTTTGGTTTCAACAGGATGGTTGCCCAGCACATAATGCAATCGAAGTTACAAATTATTTGGAACAAACATTTCCTGGACGAATAATTTCTACACGAGGAACAATAAAATGGCCCCCTAGGTCACCAGATTTAACACCTTTGGTATTTTATTTCTTAGGAATGCTAAAATCAAAATTATATCGGCATGAATTCGAACGAGCCACCAATTTAGCAGAATTGTAAAAAAAATTGTTCAACTTTGTAGTCGAGTACAACCAAATCAGCTAAATGCAATGAGACTTGCTTTAATTGATAGATTCGGATTTTGTTTAGCTTAAAATGGTGGTTTGTTTGAACATTTAATTGGTTAGAGATTTTTTAAAAATGCCTTTAATTTTAATTATTTAGAATAATTTTTTTGATTGGTTTTTTTTCTTATAAAAATAATATTTATATTTAGTTAATGTTTGTTAAGTTAATTATTGTTTTATTTCCTAGCTACCACAGCTAAAAATCTACAAAAATTACATTTAAAACTCGAATACCTATAAGTGTTTGAGTTTTTCTTAAAGATTTACCGACGGAAAGTTGGCGACGAAATAATTTTATGCAAAGAACTGCACCCCACCAATGTCCGATAATTACTGTCGGTCATCGCCATCGGTGTATTTTTATGCCGCTTCGCACTGTAAAAGAAGGCGTTGCTTAAAATTTTAAACTTTTCAGGGGAATAATGCTTTGTTGCCACACATAAATTACTTAAATCACTGTTCTTTGTTAACTAATAAAGTAATTAATAAAATCGATTAGAAAATAACAATTACGTGGCTACTTTATTTGAATTTTTTTGGGACAATAATAATTTTTATTCTACAATGAACTGTAGTGGATTTAAATATTATTTTAGACTCATGTATCGGACTAAAATTTTAGAAGGAAAGATGTAACAGAAATAATAGCAACACTGTTTAAAAGTCATATCTACTCCATCGAGATGGTGACTGCCTCTCACTTATATTCAAACAATTAAGTGTTATCTTTGTTCCACATACTGAATAACGTATACGGTAGTTGAAAATTTGCCGAATCTGTATGTATAACAATTTTTTTTGCTTTTACTCCTATATATTTCATCATTTCTGGTGCTACTTCATAGCATCCTTACATAAAGGTCCTTTTTAATGACACTTTGCACTATTTTGTATGCAGATTACACTCGAAACCACCCAAGATTGGAATTTAATTTCGGAGCGACACTTCACACGTCCAACTAGTACCATGATTCGCAATCAGTTCTAATTTTAAAACACTAATGTTTAGAAATTGTGTTATTCTTAATTTGTTTAGGATCTTCTTCGCCTTTTGAAATCATCTCGACGAGCCGCGAATGATTCAAAACTCCGAGAATTAATTTTAATTCTAATTCGACTAAGTTTCTCTTTCACATTGGCGGGTCCTTCTTTTGTGTGATTTTTCCAGAAGCGCAAAACGGAACAAAGTAAATCATAATGCAAATCATTTTTAATCTGGTCTAAAAGCAAACAGGGTCCTAATAAGTTTAGGGTGCACTTAACAATATGCCCTTAAATAATAAAAAATAATTAATTTTGTATCACCGCTACTCACGAATGCTCCTCCGTCTACGTATCCAATTTGTGAGGGGTTTATTAAATTATCTTTTCGAGGTTTTTCTTTTTGATTTTTTTGTGGTGGTTGTTTTTAGTTAAGAGGTTCGCAATTCAGTAATTTGGTTTTTTAAGGTCTGATACCTACTGGCTTATAATAAATTCTCTAATTCAGTTATCTTTCAGAGGGAGGATGCTGAGTAACATCAATATAATTTTTAGGTGTAATGTAGGAGGCGATAAAATAATTGTCAAAGATAACTTATAATTTATTAGACGTAAAACAACATTCTCAAATTTAATATAAATATAAAACTTTATTTTCTATTTATGTTGCAAAGATATAACCATATTAGTTTGGTTATGACATATTCATTACATTATGCTAAAGTAAACATAATTAAATCTATCAGTTGTCTTTATACAAATACAACTTCTTTGCGTTTTCCATTAAAATTCGTTAAATTTTCTTAACAAACAATTTATTGGTTTGTTCGTGGATATCTGCGAGAATTGTAAATAATAATTTGTTATTAGTGTAATTAGGTTTTATAATTTTTGTAAATTAGTGAGTTTCTTTTTGGGGTTGAAATAATAATACTAGTTGGCTGTATACCATGTATCACAAAAATTTTTATTTAAAAAATTTCCTTTATAAAAGGTTTAGTAATAAAAACCCTACCGGACTACATCACAGAAAGTTTTCAGAATAACTATTCCATCATCAGTGCGATCATAAAATAAGTATAACCATTTTAGTTAAAGCAACCGTGAAAGTTAAAATTTTACCCAAGGTAAAACCCTTTAAATGTAGTTAGATTAACTTTAAATTAGATCTTTGATGTTACAAAACTATGATGTTTAAGTTATAAAAGGAATTGACCACATGGCAACGTATTACTTCACTGGGTTTGCTAGTCCTAAGACGAAGTGTCTGTGAGGACTTGTTAATAGCAACTGATTAAAATGACATATTAGAACGGAAGTCTGAACAAAGCCGTCAATTTAACCGCAGGTACCTGTCCAAATATGACAGTAGCCAGCAATATGTATAATTAAATATGTTAACGTTTGATGGATTATAACATTAGCAACTATCAATATGTTGGAATTTTAAGTATGATTTACCGTGAAAGTTTGTTGGAAAAATTGTAAATTAGGTATTATTGCAGGTGGATTGAAGATTGGTAAAAGTTATCAATCTTGCATCCCTACCAGAAGTTCCTCCTCCGTCGATGTGCGCTAGAGGAGATGGAAGGCCTCCGACCGTATAAAAGAGCAGCCGCTGCAAGATAAAGCAGAGTTCTGTCGGAGTATTGATCTGACAACAACTCCACTAAGGTAAACAATGAGTCCATGCCACTGTACCATTTATTGCCACTGATCCTTAAATTCTAAGAAAATAAGAAAATGACTTGAAATCAAATTACATTTGTTGCAAGTACTAATACCTTATTATATTTAGCAACTGTGTACTGTTGTACAACACTCAAGCTTCAGCCATTTTTGTTGTATACCACTTAGAGTAGTGTTGGGTAAAACTGCTTCCTGTTTTTTGTGATTTCTTATGAAAACATTAAGGTAAGTACATTTTTCTTTTTCTAATTCACTTTTGTAAATTATTGTTATAAACTTATTTACACATTATGTTCTCTTAAATACTTTAAAATACATGTATTTGCTGTTTAAATTCAGTTAAGGGTCCATATTTCTATGAAAGGAAGTTTACAACCAGTCATTGCCAGGTTCATTTTCTAGAAATGAACCTGGCAATGACCGGTTGCAAAATATTTTATAAATACCAATTATTGTCACAAGTGGCCATTATTGGTTTGGGTTATTTTTAATTAATTACAATGCGCAAATTTACTATTTAAAATTACGGTGTTGCCACTACTTTTTTATTGCAAAAACTTTACTTTTACCAGTTATTGCCAGTGGTGGCAATCACTGGTTCTAAAGTAGCAATTATAGGTTACAGTAATATTTGGTATTACAAGTATTTTGTTCATTCCAGAAATGGCACCTAAAAGAAATTATTCGAAAGATCAATTGGGCAAACGTCTAGAGGACGTGAAAAAGGGAATCCTAGCAGCTACTGCGGCAAAAAATCATGGAGTTACTCGTAGTAGTTTGAAGCATAAGAGGGATGAAAAATCACCATTAGTTTGTTTTATGAGCGCTTTTACAATTTTATCCAAAAAAGCGGAATCGGTCTTAGTAAAGGATTTTACATCTATCAGAAAGACATTTTCCTGTTCAAAAAGTTCAGGTTTTGAAAACAGTTCAGAAAATAATGAATTCTACAGAAAGGGAGAAATCATTTATTCATAGCAGTCCCAGTGACAAATCTTCCTCTATATCCTCTATCTACCTTTTATTTTCCTGTGGGGGGGGGGGGTTTTGTTTGGGCACCGAAATTTTTTTATGCTACCTCCACCATTTTATGTCCTTAAAACTTGTAAGTACCCCCTGGGTGCGCCACTGGGATCTACCTCTTGTCCTAATTGCTTGGGGTTTTAATCTCTGGATTACTTGTACAGACTGATTATCTGGCATTCTTTTTAAGTGGCCAAGCCAGTTTAGTCTTTGTGACTTTACAAATCTAACGATATCTGCGCTCTGCAGTAATTCATCCAGCTCTGCATTAATTCATTTTTATTCTTCATAAACCATCGCTATTTTTTAATGTTTGTTATGTGTTAAAAATAGGTGCTTTTAAAAAACATTTGGATAAACTGATAAAATGTTACTGTAAAATTGTTGTTATTTTTTTAGACAGCAATCTTAAATGGTTCTTTCATATCGATTTGTTAAGTAAGAAACTGGCCTCAGCCTGATATGCAATTTGTAATAAGATCTGTTTCGGATGAAATCAATTTAGCATCTTCTAAAATAACATATTTTCTTTGTTAAATCATCTTTTCATTATTAAAATATATAATGTTATCATTATTAAGCAATACCAAGATAATTTTATGTGTGAAAAGTACAAAAGATGTCATTTAAAATATTGTGCAATATTGTGTGACCTTACTACTACACTCATATTCGATGGCCAGCTAGCTCATTTGATCTAAATAAAGTTGACTTTACCATTATTTATTTTGATTTTGTGTTTAGTTCAGTATATACGTACAAATTTTGTGTACCTTCATTGCCACTTTTTTGTATCTTTTTAAACATCTGAAATATCAAACTCTGGAGTATAAGTTGATCAACCTGTACCTACGTGTAATAAAAGATAATTAAAACTTGTTTTATAAAGGATATCTATGTTAACAAAATAACTGTACCAAAAATCAATAAATTTAAATTAACTTCCAAATTTTATTTATGATTAAATATTATAATAACATAATTTTATCATCTCTTTATAATTACTATAATTAAATTAGCCAAACTATATAAAAACACTTGTTTTAAATAAAAACACTATCATACCTTGTGTTCATTGTACCATGCTTTCGTCCTAATATGTCATTTTAATCAGTTGCTATCAACATTACCTCACAGACACTTCGTCTAAGGACTATACGTTGCCATGTGATCAATTTCTTTTATAACTTCTCAAATATGTGATTCAAAGTTATTCTAACTACGTTTAAAGGGCTGTTTTAGGGGGCACATGTTTATTGGCTCCAGTAAACATGTAAATCCAGTAAGTATAAATCATACTTTTGCAATAACCTTGGTCAAAATTTTAACGTTCACGTTTATTTACTATAAGACAAATAGAAATTTGATACTGTTTGTATATATCCAATTAAAGGTTCTGGTTTTAAAGCAAATTAGGAAAATAAGTATAAATAATAGCACAGCCGTCGTCAAAATACGAGCACATTTAGATTGTGTAAACAATTCCATCAGAAAAAGCTAAAGTGTGTTTAAATTGAAAGAGCGCTGTATAATTCGACTTTTTGCCGGTTTTTGTAGACTTCTCTCTAAACTTCACGTTCTCGTAATAGGTAAACACTTCTCTTTTCTCCCCACTTATTCGCATTCCCTTTCATCAAATTAATTTCGTTTTTCCAAGAGTGATTCGTCGAAAAATTAAAAGAGCCAGTGCGTATTTGTATAATGGTCGTTTTTTACACGTCTTGTCACATTCAGGAATGTTAATTATGCTCGGATATTTATAGTATTTTTTGTTGTTACTGTCGTCTAATATTGGAAGCTGTAAATTCGGCAACCGCATTTGGCCCTACGACGGTTCATACTTTATGAAAGAGACATTTGCCGAAATCGCCACAATGTTGTCACTTGAGATTTTAAAAAAGAAGATTTCGGATTTTAAATGTATCGTTCTGACTTAAAAGTAATTAACTCTGTTCTTCTATTAATTGATCGTGTTTGGTATTTCGACAGGTTATATTGTTGACTAACTACACTTCTCCAAGAAATTAACGCACCACTTCAATAATTCAATTTTATTTGTAAACAGGCAAAGAATAAAAAATAAAACTTCACCAGATTTACTCTACATTTTATTAGTAATTATAACAATTTGTGTAATCATCTGAACATGTTGAAGTACAGGAGAAAAAAAAATAAAAAGGAAAATTCTAAAAAAATAATGATAACAAAAGTAAACTAAAATGTGAAAAAAGTCTTAATAACGAGTGTTTCCACCTCTACTACGTATAACAGCCTCACATCGTTGGCCCATACTTAAAATTAATTGCCGTATTTTATTTTGGTCTAGTTCTCTCCAAATCTGGATCAGCCTCTCTCCCACTTCCTGTAAGTTGTTTGGTTGGATCGGTGTCGCTCTTAATCGCCTACCAAGGATATCTCAGAGATTTTCAATCGGATTTAAATCCGGACTATGTGCTGGCCATTCCATAGTGTTAGTTTCTACCTCTTCTAGATAATTTCTGACGATCTGTGCAGCGTGAGGTCTGGCATTATCTTGCATTAGTAAGAAATTTTCACCGATATAAGGAGCGAATGGTAATACATGTTGTTTCAGGATCTCCAATATGTACGTTTTAGCTGTAACAGTTTCATTTTCTATGAACACTAGGTCCGTACGTGCGGTCAAAAAAATACCACCCCACACCATAACGGATCCTCCACCAAAAAATGTGGTGTGTGAGAAGTTACACTGAGCATATCGTTCGATGGGTCGTCGCAACACACGAACACGTCTGTCGTTATTGTACAAACAAAATCGGGATTCATCAGTAAATAGCACTCGTTCCCAGTCAGCCTCTAACCAATTAACGTGTTCTCTGGCCAAATGTAGTCTCTCCCTTCGATGCTCTGCAGTTAATAGAGGACTCCGGACGGCAATCCTAGGTGTTAAGTTGTATTCCCTAAGTCGCTGGCGAACAGTTTCCGTACTAATTTGTATAGCATGCACGTCTCGAATCTGAATTTGTAAACTTCGATGTGTTACAAAACGTTGTCGAAGAGCAGAAATTCTTAAAAATTGATCTTGAATAGGGATAGTTACCCGGTTTCGTCCTTGCCCTGGTCTGCGTGTATGATCCCCTGTTTCGAGGAATCTTTCTAACACCCGTGAGACGGATGTGTGGGACACATTAAACCGACAACCAATTCTCCGGTAATTCCAACCTTCTTCCGACAGTATCACTGCCTGGGCACATTCATCTCGGGTTAAATTACGTGATTGACGCTCCCTAATAAACACAATTAAAAATAATCAACAATTAAACAGTAGCCGAATAAAATTCGTGAACACTTGGAAATTTGTATATTTATAGAATAAGTACATTTTTTGCTTCTTTTTGTTTTGTTGCAGAAAAAACTATAGCGATAAAACACAGTCAATAAATATAGAGTGTACGAATAGCATATACAAGGGGCTTGCAAAATATAACATTACAATGGAAATTTTTATTAACGCTAATAAATAATCCATAAATCAATGGAGAGGGCATCGTGTGACTAAAAACGACCTCACTTCGGCCATATTGTTATGATCGTTGTGTCAGATCGTTTATGATTGTTTACGTTTGTTGTTTTTAGAATATTTTTTAGTTTTAATAGTTTTATAGTATCTGTAATATTATATTGTGGTAGTGGATAATAATGGTTTCTTGTTCTCAACGTAGTTGCAGTAGCAGAAGCAATGTTGATAAAAAACTTCAGGAATAACGTTTCATAGGTTATGAAGTAATGAATACACAGAATATAATAATACTAATAAATAATTTCTAAGCTTTTTATATTACTTTTGAGTGCATTAATCATATTTTTTATTTAAAATATAAATTTGTCATTAATGCTTAGTGATGCATATAACTGTATTTTTCATCTCAAATCAACCAAAAGTCTAAAATTTTATGATCAGAGATACTACCGACTTCAATTTAGTGATTTATAGTCTTATAATAGAAAATTTTTTCCTTTGACGAAGTACAATTGATAATATAAGTACGGTGATAAAAAGCCGAAGAATAATTGTTAATAATATTTACTGTATAAGTATTATTGTGATCTACTTTGACTCCATTGATGTTTATAGAGGTAATCTACTTTAATTAATTAATGAATTAATTATTTCATTAATTAAACAAATCAAAACATAAATAACATATAAAATTCAGGGCTGAATGATCCTATCAATACTTACTTTTGTGGCTTCAAATATTTCTCAGTGGTTTCCTTATAGGAATAGATAAAAGATAATCAAAATAATACACATACGGATTTCAATTAGAAATTATAAAAATCGTTTATTTTATCAAAAACGGAAATCGATATTCAATATTGTAAATTTTATTTATTCTCCTACCTTTATTTCATATAACAATTACAAAAAAAGAACCTTATTTCTTTTTGTCTCCAAATGTTTATTAAATCAATAATTGTGAATCTCTCTACTTCTGCTTTACAGAATGTTCTCGATGTTCAATTTTCTTGATATGAAAACAATTTTTATTAATCAATATTATTGTACCATAAAAAAAGTCAACTACAATGATTTACAATAAACAAATCTGATTGAAATTTGATGATTTTATAATAGTGAAATATGTAGTTCCATATGCCCTGTGGTATTTAATACGAAAAATAATACATTCATAATATCATAACAGACAACGACTGACCTTTGCTGATGATTATACACTGTCATCACCCATAACACGTTTCCTTACTTGCTGGTGTTTTGATCAAAGGAAAACTCGTCCACGTCCCCGTCTGCTCCTCTGCTAAATTTTGTTCTCGTTTCCTTTCACTGCTTCGTACCGTACTCGTTCCGGCTTTCTCCTGATACAATCTTTCAAATTTTTGAATCACTTAACACAATACTGGGTACTTTAGACTCAAGAATTTATATCATCTCTCGACTTGGCCTATTACTCGTTCCACGATTTTTTTGATGATGCTTGTAACTTTTCAAACACAAACCGGCCTTTTCCTTTTTTAGTACACTGCACTCAAAACTGGACTTCTCCTTTTGGCTCACTCTCCTCATTCATTCTCCGACTTCCAAATCGTTCCCCCACAATTAATTTTCCTTCCAATGAAAACCAACTTTCAACCATGTCGCATTTTTTTCCCCAAAACTACCTCTCTCCTTAATATAAACAAATTTTCAAATTTACGTATCTTCTTGTCTTTATGGAGTTCCAAGAAAGAAATAAAATTCCGTGTCCTTATTCTACTTTCTACAAATAAGCAAATTCTTATCTATTTTTGAGAATCTTAATACAAAGGTGATTTTAACTATCTACTATGTACCGTACGGGCTAATGAGTTTCCTACCCGCATATCTCGAAAACTTAATGGTCTCTTCTTTGTTTAACTAAAAAATATTATCCGTGGTTTTAATAAACATTTCGACGAACACTTTCTTAAAACATCAACCCTAATCGTCTCTAATTGTTTGCTTAAAATACATTGTTCATGGGGCTAGTAAACAATTCTGCGAAACACTCTCTTAAAATTAGCTATAATTATTTTACAAAATTTCTCATATACAGGGCTATAAAAATTTATAGGTATGCTCGTGGTTGAGAAACAATAAAATTTTTTTATTTTAATTTAAATTTTCAATAGAAGTATAGTTTTTTATGGCTCATGTCAAATAGGAATATAACAGTATATATTATGTATTTTTGTCTTATTTATTAGTAATTGTATATAATTGTCATTAAACAGGGAAGTGATCACTGCTTCTATATTAATTATCTTCAACGGTTCATAATTATTTATTTTTACCTAAGCTAATCTATTCTAATCTATCTAAGCTATTCTGTTTAAGCCTATCTAAGCTTAAACAGAATTTGGAAGCGCTAAAAGCTGTATTATTTGCAGATCTGATTACTTTACGTAATTCTTTACTAAAGCGAAATTTCTATGCTGACTTTGTATTAATTTTTCCCTATAGTAAAATTCTGAGGCGAGCGTCATGGAAGAAGCGCCACGGGACGGAGTCACGGGTAGCGTCACGAAATAGCGGTCTTCACATCGATTCACTATTCTCCATCAATTCGTTTCTAATTATCATATATTTACTCTAGGTATGTTTAAATTTAAAACTGCATGAAAAAACCATCAAAATATAGACAATACATGAAAAGTAAAAAATTAAAACAATATCTGTTAATAGAAGATGCATTAAATCAAACAGAAAACTAAAAGATCGATAATAGAATTCGATTCACAATGATTCTCAAACTTTCAAAATTTAAAATTATCATAAATGTCATCCATTTAATAAAAATATTGAATCTTTTGTTTAAATTTGATTTCAGACTCTTTTCGTTTTAAAATGATTGCATTTAAATACAATGTCGGATTTTTACAATTATCAGTTTGACTAATGTATTAAAGTGCGGCAAAAATACTTATGACACTTATTACATATGGTTTTTAACGAAACAGAGTCCAGGCCACGAGGATAGTCCGTTATACAACATGAAAACTTTATCAACTTTATTCATATCTATAAAATTAATAAATAAATAATAAAATTACTTTATTTAATTTTAAAAATACAAAAAACAGAGTGTAAAGCTTTGCGCTAGTCTACTGCACAGCCTACTGTACAACTTTTTTATTTTATTCCATAGGTTGATCTTCGATGAGTCTAAATTAAATAATATTTGGGATATAATACAATCCATTCTAACTCGTTGAAAAACTGATTTCTATCCTGTGTAGTTCATCATTAGCCGTTTACGTCCACTGCTGAACATAGGCCTCCCGTCAATATTTCCAGTATATCCGATCTTGACGTCACCAAAACTGGCCATCTTCATGTTTTTTTATTTTTTTTTTACTTTGCACATAAATGGCTGGAGTAAGTTATATCTAAGTAAGTTATCTGGTCATTTGACAATTATAAATGGCAAATCTCTTTCTTCTAGATGCAAATTCTCTAAAAGTAATTCTAGAACCAATTTCGTCTGCAAAAAGTGCAGTATATACTTAAAAAAAAGTACGTATATGCACGATGTATAGTATACTGTATAATTCACATCCCATAAAATGGATAACAGGGTTGTTTTAGTACTCCAGAAAGTTTAAAATAATTAAAAGAATATGTGTACTTAATTTCAATTTTTATCTTAAAAAACAAAAATGCATGAGCGAACAGGATATAGTGAACATATTCTTTTGTTTTGAAGTTTCGAATTTCAGTCCGAATATCAGTCTAAAAAAGAATATTATAAATTTATCGGATTGATCGAAACGTTAAAACAAAAACAAAACATTTTCTTTCCAATAATTTTGGCTTACATAAGAATATAAAATGTAAAATAAGAAAAACAAGCAATGAAAATCTAAGATAAGTTAAAGATAAAAACATATTGTCTTCTCAAGGAATATAACTTCCTGTAGTTGTTAAATTTATATTATTTATTAGTTTAACACTCTTTTCTTATTTTTTATTTATGAGAATATCTTTAAATTTTATTCGAAATATTGACGGGTCTGTTAAATATCAAGCCAACTCATATCTCTCAAATATATCAAAGAGTCTAGTTAAAGCCGATATCTAATCAACAACCCTTCTGCAATTACGTGTTCCCCATTGTCATAAATATAATCTCCGATAAAGTCTGGCAACATTGCATATATTAATATCATCCTAAAGGGCGCCTCTGGCTACTAGCCCTACGCAAATATTTCGCTTTACAGTTATTGCTGACCACAGGCCGTTTTCCATAGATTACATGGATGGGATGGCGTTCGCATTTTGGCCTTTATAGAGCCTATAAAGTCTTGTGAAGAGGGCATTTTAATTATAGACATTACAGGCTACAGGTTGATAATGCAGTCTTGGATGTATAAAACAATCCTCCGGCGACAGTTCTGGAAGTCTTATTATTGCTTTGGGGCGTTTAAATTACGTCGATAGGCCATTACAGTTGTTTAGGACAATAAGTAGGTATGTAATATAGGTCGTACATTATGACTTTTGGAATGTATCAAAACGAAGATGATAAACTTAGTAATACGCCTATTAAGAGTTTGGCTCAAAGACATAATAAAAAAAGTAGTTTTTAACGACAGATTTAATCATTTATAAAAAATTTTAATAGTCTTAGTTTCAATAAAAAATTATTCTCTATATGTTTAAAATACGTTTTAAAAGAATAAAATTTTATCAATCTCTTTATGGAAATAGAAAAAGATTTATATACTAAAGCACCAGGCCAATTACTGACATTGGAAGAAAGCTCTTAAAATCAACCATGTGACTAAGCTGTGATTTGCTAACAAGCATACCTACGTATTGGTCGACTGACTCAAACAATATCACAGATCTAATAGATTTTTTTATTGTGGGAGGCATTGTATCTACCTACAAGTATAAGAGACACGAAAATGGACTCAGATTATTTCTCGGTTGTCCCCATACTCAGCTAAATACTCACATACTGTCGTACAAAAATAAGGCCAGCCAAAGCTAGTCAATAAAGTTACAGACTGGATTAGTTTCAAAATATATTTTTAAATAATTAAGTACTAAACTATTGGATTACCGAACTTATTAATGATAACTAAATCTTTTTTTGGAGTGACACACCAGTGTAGTGTTGTGCTATAGAGATAGCACCTTTTATCGGAACGACCACATCGAGCGTCATAGACGGGAGATGGTTCTTGATAACTGGTCCTCATAAAACAACTAACTCGCACTTATGGCTCCACGTGCCACACCCCAGGCAACTGCATTGGTCTGCAGGCTAAACTAAGTGAGGGTATCCAGATATGGCAAAAATTCTACCGAACGATTGCCGACATCAATAAGCAATCATCCACTTATTGACCAACGGCTTCGGGAGGACGAGTAAGTAAGCGGCAGGGCAGTCTCTTGTCCTGGGGTTAAGAAATTGACCCCTAAGGCGGAGGAGTTACAAATCAGCAACCAACGGCATAAGGATGTGGAAAGCCACGGGATGACTACTACATTGAAGATCCTTAAGGATATCCCTCGAACAATCATCATAGCAATGATCGCAATGGTAACAAAACCAGTAGACATTGCTGATCACATAAATCGGAAGCCGAGATCCGGCGCAGGAGAGGAACAAACCTAAAAGATCACACGGCCTCTCAGGTCATCAACAAGCGAAATCCCAGTGATGTATTGAGAAAAACATCTACAAGACCAGCCATCCAACATCATTAAGATGTAGATACACCTGAGAAAAATTAAATAGAAAACGAGCACGAGGAAAGAATGAACAAAAATATGAAGAAATCAGCTGTGAAAAGAAAAGTTATGGACACCCAACCGAGAAAGGATCATTTAACAGGCAATAAAATTAAAAACACTAAACCAGTATTTCCCCAATCGAAGGATCTCAACTGACAACCACGACGTCGAAAGCATCCCCTTACGATGACAGTTCGGATCCGTCTTCTGAGCATAAGTCAGACATAGATTGGTAAGGACATATGTCTAAAAATAACAAACAAGACACACGAACTGAGTTTACACTGAAAACTGGTAGATTCTACCTAACAAAGCTTATTGGAAAGAGGATCGTACGATTTTATGTTGTTAAAATAGCATCTTTAACTCCACCAATAATGGTTAATTACCTGAAGAGAATCGGTTTATCTGAAAACTTCTGCCTGATTGCTATAAAGGCATATGAAATGGAAAAGGAAGACATCATTGAAAGCGTCGTGGAAGTTCCCAAGAAAGATGGATTCTCAAAACGTCAACAGGATATTTATTTAACTTGGATTTTGAAAAGTATTTGGTTGAGTAAAGTTTGCGTTATTTAAATTGTTTGTTCTTATGTTTAATAATAATAAATCATCGATTTATATTATTGGTAACTCATTTTTCTGAAAATGGTCCTTATTCTAAACAAAACTTAATAAAACTAATATTAAAAGGATTTTGTTTCTATGTAACTTTAAATGCGTCTATTAATTATTAAAATAAAAGTTTTGGTAATTATGTTTACCAGTGGCCCAAGGTATAATACGTATTGTACCTTGGGCAAATTGTAGACGTTCCGGAATTTTTTTTCTTTTAAGAAAACCTACTCATGTAATCAGGTGTTATTTTTATTTTACGTACTACAATAGTTTATACCTGCCCCAGTGTAAATTTTAAAAATATAACTTCAATATTGTATTTGTAATACCTGTTTAAAAAAATCCTGCCGAAAGTACAAGCCTCTCCCTTATATTTATCAAAATACAAGAAAAACGTTTACATATCTTGCTGCACATAAATGCATAGCCCTGTATACAAAAATATTCATTTCAGATCAAAGATAGACTAAGCGAACCTTTTGTTTATAAAAGCTCTATAAAACACCGCCAAAAATAATTTTATTCCTTAATACGCACTTTACGCATTGGAAATTTTAACTTTAAGTCTTTTTTCTTTAAGTCCCATATTGTGCTACTAATGAAGTTATTAAATAGTTCTAAAAGCTTTTGCAAATCGAAAACAGATCTATTTTAATTGTTTTTTACCACTAATGAATTTTAAGATATTCCAAAACACCATTTCAACTATTTATTTTACTTTTGGGGACCATTCTGCTTTTATTTCAATTATATATCAATGGACATAATTTAAACAGGTCCTCGACTCTTTCGATTACACAGTTCTGGCATCTTTCCACTATTTTGAGTGATTCATTAGGGTTTAGGGCGTTCCTCCTGCCCTGCGGATTTCGGACCAGACACTTGATTTTGGCGTAAGTGTCCTTTCGACAAATCTGCATACAATGTCGATAAATTCATTGCACCTAATTGAAATCTAGTAGGCTTTAGGGATCGGTGCGGTTACACCATTTATAGAAGAGACTACTCTGCAGGGTCGAAATGACTTTCAGTGTGTAACAAAATAAAAATTATTTTATATATTTACTTAGTATGGTCCTACTTTTTTTACTATAGTACTTATTGTGTTTATACATGTGAATTGGACTGACATGTTCAACCGGTCCTTAGGGAACAGATTACCAGCTACTTTTAATAGTTTTAATCTTCCAGTAGTCTTTTTTGTACATTTTTTAAGTGACTGTACTTTTTACTATTTTAGAGCTATTTTTTTGGGGCATCTTAATGCAAATTATTATTTTTATTGAGCATAAACCACAATTTTACTTTAAAATAAGTTTATTTTTAACGTTTCGATTTCCACTTCGGAAATAGTTTTCAAAATACAAAACATTGATGTTATTTAGAACAACATAATTATGATTATATAATTAATCTGTTTCAAGATTCCTTAATTCTTACAGATGCGTCATATCCTAGGCTTAAATGTCCAATGGTAGACTTTTTCATTATAGATGTGTCCCTTTCACTTACTGAAGCTATTGATCCAGAGGAATACCTGTTGATAACAACAGTTGTTATCAGGTCCTCGAAGACACTTTGTCTCAGGACCAAGGAACCGATGTAGAGCCGTACAATAGTATATAATGTAACATATTTGTAAATTTATATCCTTTAAAGGGTTTTTACCCATATATTTTAGTGGCTCACAGCATGTGCACTTTGTTACACTGATGATGGAATTTACATTCCGAAAACTTTCTGTATTTGTGTTATAGCCCGTTTGGGTGTTTTATTTATACCTTTTACTAAAAATTTTGAAATCAATTTTTTTTTATTTTTTCAAATATTTATAGTTTGGAAAATGGTACAGCCCAGAGAAACATACTCAGTTCAACAATATTTCTAGTAGCAATAGAAGGCATAATAAAATAATTCAAGCTCCCTTTCAATCCCGTTTCTACGCTGACGACCTAATGGTATCTATTAAAGGCAAAAATATATCCTTAATGTCCTCAATTTTTAAAAACTTTTTAGATACTCTCGAAAAAGTGTCCCTTACAGGTTTTCAATTTTCGATAGAAAAATCAATTAAAATTATTGTATTCTGTTCAAGCTCCTTGCCGCAACCCCTAACCCTAAGAATATACGAGAAACAGCTAGAGGTTAGAGATCATCATAAATTCTTGGGTTTAATCTTCGATTCGATAAAGTTAACATGGGAAGATCATATCTCACAACTTATATTTTAAGTAGTAAACGAACGCTGTAAAATACGATATTGTTTTAATTTTGCCATAGAAGATATGCATTATATAGAAATAAATTTTTCGATAACGAGTACGGTCCTGAACGTTGCCATTTACGGACCGCTGATATACGAACAGGATTACTTTGCATGTGATCATACCGAGTGCTCTCCTAACAAAAATATTGTACTTGTTCATGTCAATCCTGGCGCATTTCGGAAAATTTGTTAGGATTTGGCCGATTAGGGAGGATTTTGTTCGTTTTGCATACTTACACTAATGTTTCTGAGTCCACAAGCCAATCTGACCGAAATATAAAATAAAACCCATTTTAATTTAGGAAATGTATTCAATATATTTGTAGTTAAGTTTTTGTATTGCAGTTTTTATTGTATTTGTAGTTTAATGTAAATTTTAATAAGCAATAAGAATTAAAATTACGTTAGTTCTATGTTATTATTCGTTAAATATGTTTGTTAAACTATTCCTTATTTTGATAAATTGGGGAGAGCAGTGGCACACCCAGAGGGGTTTTGGCGGTTAACTCCTCCCCCCCACGGCACTATTTTCCGACACTGTTACTCACAAATTTTAAGGACTTAAAATGGAGGTAGCATAAAAAGATTTCGATGCCCAACCAAACCCCCCACAGGAAAATTCTAGATGCGCCACTGGGGAAGAGTTGGACAAAATTGGGTTCACGAATAAATAAAACATTTAAAATAGTTATATTGGCTGCAGTACAACCAGTTTTTAACAGATAGCTTCTAGAAAAAAAAATTAGTTAAGAAAATCTAAGAAATAAATTTTTAACTGATTAAAATTTAAAAATTACAGTCGGATTTGTTTGTAAAAATTTAAACTTCCAAAATCCTTTAGGTTTATTCAGTAATATGTAAAATAGGGATAAAAACGTCGCTCTAACTTTTAAATCAATTTTATATGAGGGGTGACACGAAATAACCATATTTACACCGGTATTCCTTCCCTTTCGGACTTTGATCCAACATAATCAAGTAAGCACTACTACGTCGTGGAACACATTTCCTTTTTGCGTTCAATTGAATTTATCACTCTTCTTTTGCGTATCTCTTGTTGCTTTAGTTCGGCTTTATATCTCAGTGTAAGGCAATCTGTAATTTTTTTGGGAAAAGTGGGGTATTATGTTATTCTGATATCACAATTTAATGATGTTTGAGTTTTTCTAATGCTTTTGTTTCCACATCGAAAAATACTTGTCCTGGTGTCAAAATAATTTTAATAATCTAGGAGGCAACGTTTTATCAATATAAAATGTTCAAATGACTCAAAGTTTTGTCAAAATAATTCTAATAATCTAGGACTCAACAAAATTATTTTTTTCATCAGTGTCACTGTGGAATAATATAAACTAATATACCGAAAATTAATGCCTTTCTACAAATATGTAGGTATATGTTTGTATTATGCAACTTTACCTGCTGCAGTAGAACAACTTAACTTATAATCCACAAGGAAAACGAGTGTAGTTGACTGTAGACTATCACAAAAAATTTTATTTAAAATATATATATATATATATATATATATATATATATATATATATATATATATATATATATATATATATATATATACATTTCGGGATTCTACAGTATTTACTGCCTTCCTTCGCTCAACCGTTTCCGTCTCTCTCTGTTGTTCCATTGTCCATCGTTTAGGCCTCTCTTACTCATGGCGTCGTCTACTTCGTTCCTCTAGGATTTTCGAGGTCGTCCTCTTTTCCTCCTTCCTATGGGGCTCCATTCGGTTATTCTTTTTATCCATCTGCTGTCGCTAGCTCTTCTTACATGTCCATACCACTTTAGTCTTTTTTGTTCTATATATGTTAGTATGTCTGTTTCTATTGATGTTCTTTGCTTTATTTCTTCATTACTTCTCCTATCAATTCTTGTTACTCTGCAGCATCTTCGGAGGTAATCCATCTCTGTTGCTACTATCTTACTGCTGTTTTTCTTGTTTATAATCCAATTTTCA
This sequence comes from Diabrotica undecimpunctata, assembly GCF_040954645.1. NCBI lineage: Eukaryota > Metazoa > Arthropoda > Insecta > Coleoptera > Chrysomelidae > Diabrotica > Diabrotica undecimpunctata. The sequence continues at coordinate 151,498,611 of NC_092809.1, forward strand.
GCCCCATATGTCATAATACTTCGCACTAATGTTTTATAAATCTTCGTTTTTGTCTTCATATTTAGGTGTCTATTCCACCAGACTGAGTTAAGTTGTCGGATTGCTGTTCTTGTTTGTCCTAATCTTTGTGAAATTTTTTCCTCTGTTGTTGCCTTTTTCGTGATTATAAACCCCAGGTATTTGAATTTATCGTCTTCTTCACTCTGTTTTCGCGAGGTTAATATCTAGGCCAGCCTTGGTATATTCTTCTTGTAGTTTCATCATGTAGCTGAAGTCATCTTGGTCTTGTGCAATCACTACATGATCGTCTGCAAAGCTTAACGTATTTAGGTATTCGTTCCGTACCGGTACTCCCATGCCTTCACATTTTCTTTTCCATGTAGTCAAGGCTTTCTCTAAGTATATTTTGAATAGGATTGGAGATGTGGAACAACCCTGCAGGAGCCCTTTTGTTGTGGTGAAGTCTCCTATGATTCTTGTTCCCATTTTAATGGACACTTTATTTTCTTTATACAGAGCTTTTGTAGCTTCTATGAGTTCCGTCTGTATTTCTAATTTGTGCATTGCCTCCCACAGTTCTGACCTTGGTACGGAGTCATACGCCTTTCTCAGGTCCACAAATGCCAAGTGTATATCTCTATTTTTTGCTTTTTTCTTTTCCAACAGTTGTTCCAGTGTGTATATGTGGTCTATGAAGTGAAGCCTGCCTGATCCTCACCGATTTTGCCTTTTATCGCTTGCTCTATCTTTTCTCGCAGTATCTTCCCATATAATCTTCCTATTGATGATATTACGCTTATTCCTCTTTAGTTTTCGCATCGTTTTCTATCTGCTTTCTTAAATATAGAAGTCATATATGCCTCCGTCCATTCCTTTGGGAGCTGTTCTTCATTTATGGCTTTCTGAAATATCCATTGTATCATCCGGTGTAATTTTTTTGATCCGTATTTTATAAGCTCAGGTGAGATGCCTCCAGGTCCCGGTGCTTTCTTATTTTTGATTGCTTTTATGGCCGTTCTCATTTCCCTATCTGTTATTTCTATTTCTTGTTGTGGGAATCTGCTTCATCTTCGCCTGTTTTCTTTTTCAATGAATTGTGGCGTTTGTTCTGTTAATAGTTCCTTGTAGTAGTCCTTCCATTCTCTGTCCTGTATATTTCCCAATTTAACTTTTGACGTGATAACGTCTTAAATTAGGTTGTGGCTCGGAGTCATTTAAGAAAAAGTGTAACGCCCGCTCACGTCTGTTACAGTGAGTCGCCGAACGAGAGAGAGGCCCGCCGGACCGGCGAATGCCTTGCGTCACTCTCCCACTCAAACATGATCGGTCCGCTGCGCGCGGCACTAGAGAATTAGGCGCGTTGAATCGCTAAAGTTGAAAATCGTTGAAAGTATCGTCAGCTGTGTCTGTAGTGAAAATGTGGAGTGCTTAGATTCGTCATTTACAACAACTACAACAATAAAGGTAAATAATTGTACACTAATATTTCATTATCGTAAACTTTGATTGATTGATTAATTGTTAGATTGACACAAAAGTTGAGAAACTGAGTTTATAGGTTATGTCATACTATTGACAAATGTTGATAGTGTTAAGTAAATTATTAGTTTAAATCACTCTGCAATCAATCGTAATTCAGTCGATTGAGAAGAAACAGCGCGTATTGCTAGTCAAACATTTAAAATAACAAATTATAACTTCTAACCTGTCAAAACAGGGCGACCAAACAAACGAACTAAACCGACCAATCACCACGCGCGGAGTTAGAATTTAACTGTGTTTAGCAAGAATTTCAAATTCCAATTTTAGTAAATGTTTTAATTTTCAACTTTACCATTTACATTTACAAATTTTAATTAATTTCAAATTTATTTAGCAAAAATTTGAACCTTCGATCTGAATAAGTGTTTTGATTTTCAAATTGATTCTTTAAAATTAAAAATATTAAAATATATATAATCAGAAGTGAACGTCACATAACATTATCTGTACTTATTATTATTTAATATGTAGGCAAATACATGTGACCATACTTGGTAGACACAATTGGAAATAGTAATTTTTTATAACTGAAAAAAATAAATATATAAAATACTGGTAGCAAACAATAACTTCAATGATCGATATCTCCGCAACTAATTGATATATCGAAAAGATTTTCAAATAAATTTTGTAGAAAATAATAAGATCAATAATATAATATAAAATAAATAATATATAAAATAATATATAAAAATATAATATATAAAATATAAATAATATATAAAATACCTAATAAATCGGTAATGCAATTCTTATTTTCATTCAATTCCTTGTTCCTATTGTGCAATTTAATAATATTCATATCAATAAACATTCTACCGAGAAAAAGACGTTGTCACGTAAAATATTCGCCCGTAAAACCGACTTTACAGGCAACCGATTTTTTTAAATTAAACGTTTTTTGTGCTCTACAAAACAATTTGAACGAAAATGGGAGTTTGCAGAGAATGACGCGAAGATGGACACTCTTCGTTTTGTCCACTTTGTTAAATAATTCAGCCATCAATGCGTACTCTATATTTATTCTCTTTTCTCTAAGTTTTAAAAGAAAAGATGTAGACTTTGAGAGTAATGAAATTGAGTGGTAGTAATTTAGTATGCGTTGGTCCTAGCCTCCTCAAGAATATACTCAGATTCTTTAATAAAATGGTCAAGTATATTAAAGGCGACATTGTAAAAAGATGTAGTTTCTTTTAGATATGTTCCTAAATATCCGTAAAATCAAACATAAACATGTACTAAAAATGCATACAAATCAAGGTCAATTATCATCATCATCATCAACTCGCCTCTAACGTCCACTGCTGAACATAGGCCTCTCGCATGCTTTTCCACTTAGTCCGATTTTGCGCCATCTGAATCCAATTTGTAGTTACTCTTTTTATGCCATCTGTCCATTAAGGTCAATTATAATAAAGTGAAAATATTTTTCTTTATCTATAAATATAGATATAAAAAAATAAGTAATACAAAGTCAACAAGTAAATTTCCCAGAGCATCAACTTAATCGTTCAGCACTTACCACAGGATACTTACTTTTAATAAAGATGATAAAAGGTCTGCTAAACTTCCCCGGCACTAATCAGTCATCCATTATTGTACGTCGAATGTATTTCCAAAAAAATCATTATAAAAGTCCCCTTTGTGCAAATATATCTGCTTCCAACAAACTTTTAAATGAGTCACTTTTCGAAACAAACTTCTCCGATAATGAAAAGAGAATTTAAAAGAGAATTTAAAATTCGCGACAAAAGCTTTAGGCCTGAATCTCCAAAGATTATATTTATAAAATATGTAGAATGAGTGATGGGGAACGGATTTAGCTAATGAAAACGATAAGAGAAGCTTTCAAACTAATCTGCCAGAGCTTTTGTGAGTTTGTAAAACAAATTTTAAAAAATACTACAAAATGTTCGATATACCAGTATAGGATAAAATAGTTGTAGTAAATTCAAATATACAATGTACCAGTTAAAGATGATAATTGATCAACAATGTTTTTGTCTATAAACGATTAAAAAAATTAAGTATTTAAAATTGTCATTAAATCGATTTTTTAAACAAGGTTGTTATTAGATAGATAAACTATAATTAGCAAAAATAAAAATTTAGTTTCTATCGATATAACTAATACCTCAAGTAGGATTTAGGGGCCGAATGATGTGTTTCTTTTCTAATCAGCTTAAAGCTAAGCGGGAAAAGAACTAATCCCAGGGGACGAATTGTGCATGGATAGTCGCCCCTCCTTAAACTTTCGCAACACTGCTGAGTACTCAGATCAATAATTGGAGTGAGCAATATTTAATTGCACCCTACACGAGGTGGCCCTGTTGAAACTGAACCCAGCGGATCTAGACTGAAGGTAGTCGAAAAACGATTTCCAACCCAAGCGGTAAGGCATCGTGGTGAAGTCTTTAAGGCAATAGGGTGACAGTGTCACAAACGGTTCCTTTGGGGAAACAGGTCGTATCAGGAAACACCTTATTGTATGGTAATGTATGATAATTATGACCTTAATCGTACAAGCGAGGATATGCGAAAGGTAGACTATATATTTTTATAAGTACTCGTGGAACCAATATGGTGAACAAACAAAAAGCAGTAAAAGGAACTTCTAGTGAAAATCTGAACGGCAAAAGGCCAGGAAGTTCCAAATAAATCTCCCAATCTGAAAGGCAAGGAATCACAAAGTTTGTCAAAGTAACAGCTTTGGAAGACGTTGAACTCATCATAGACGGACAGATTAAGAATTCAAAGCTATCTGACATCTCTAAAGCTAAAATTAGTAAGCTAGTGAAACAAAGCCAAGATTACACACAAGCCAAAAGGGCTGTAATCAAGGCCAATTTCCTCAGAGCCAAAGAAAGGGCAAAAAGATGTCGTCAAAGCTATTAAAGACCATGATAAAACAAAAACAAACTCAAAGAAGGTCCAACAATGTCAAGGCCAAACAGCAGCACACCACGCGACAGCGAAGGGAAAAGACCTATAACCAAGGTTGCAAGAAGGACGCTAACGAAAAAAGAAGCAAATAAGTTGCTGATTTGGGAACGCAAAATCCTTAGAGTAATATATGGCCCTTGCAGAGATAGCGTGGCCAATAGATTAAGATGGGCAGGACATGTGATACGCAGTAACAACAGTTGCCTTATAAACAAAGTATTTTGAGAAAAATTGGATGGAAGAAGGTCTGTAGGACATCCTAGAAAAAGGTGGAAAGATATAGTCAGAAAAAATCTGGAGTGCAAGTAAGATACAATAGATTCACAACAATCTGGTAACAAGAATTCTGCTTATCCATGGATGTGGAAGAGGTCATGTTTGTGCCAACGTTAGTTTACTTGTTGCAATTTACTAGATATGTTCTACTTGTCACAACTTTCCTGTTTCAAATTTGGAATACAAAAATAATGCCTCCATGATCCTGTGGCACGAACGATTTCTGGGACGTGGCGCAAACGAAATTGCGTCGTGCCAGCTACGATTCTTAAATAGTCGTTTTACTAACAAGAAGGACATCTTTATTTGGGTGACAACTGGTGGCCAAAATAAAAATAAATTTATTTTGTTTGTATTGATGTTTTTAATCGTTTTTCGTGTTAATCGAAAAATGTAACAAAACTATGAAAGCATTCATGCCGGAGGATTTGATCAACGTTATTACTTCCTCAACATACACTTCACCTTTCGATGTCATCGACGTGAATAGCTTTGGTTTTTGGAACATCAAACAGGCTACTGAGAAAATGTTAAATAACACTAAGCTAGAAGTTTGCAAATCAGTTGGGATACGTGCTGAAAAATAGAATCATATTAACATCAAAACCATCCATTTATTTTGAGAATTTAAATCATGACGGGAAACTCATATTTTAAAAAAGAACAAGACGGTAAATGATTAAAAAAAAATTAAATTAGTGATAATGAAACCCAAAAACAAAGTATCAGCGAACAAGAAGAAGAGCCTCCAATTAATGATACCATACCTCATCCTCAGCACCAACAGTTCTACAAAAATTTACTAGGATTAGATAAAACTACACAAGAGAATCCTCCTGAAAACAGTAATATGAAAAATAATTATATATTCCGTCCCGTTACCGAAGAAAAGTAGGTGGGCACTTAGCACCTTCCTATTTAAAAAAGAAAAAAAAAAGAATTTTCTTTTTTTCATTTCTTTATAACATTATTACACTTTTAGATTGTTTTCCGTTTTGTTATATACATATTTTTTGTATAAATAAACAAACAAAATAATCCTTGCGTTTTCTAACGTTTTTACTAAATACCTCAAAATGTTGGTTTTGGCACTGTGAGCAAGTGAGCTTATTTGAAACTTCCACTCTTCAATTGGCTTATAAGCAATGTATTTTGGAGAAGACCAGATGCGAGAAGATCTGTAGGATGGCGTAAAAAAGGTAAAAAGATGCAGTCAGAGAGGATTTGGAAAAAATGAGAGTGAGACAATGCGAAATAGTGGCACTGGACCGACAAACATGGAAGTAAACGCGGAAAAGACATTAATAATAATACCCAACATGTGTTATAATTTTTTCGTCTTCCGGGTTTGGACCGTGTCATTTGTGAGTGACCCAAAAGTGGGTTCATCTCGACGTTTCGCTACAATTGTATGTAGCTTCTTCAGGAGAACAAAAAAAAAGAAAAAGAAAACAAAAGACAGGAAGATGGGTAGTTAGCAACGGTAACTCAGTTACTCAACGCAACCAGAGGCGAATACTAACTACAAAGATGGGCATTTGGTCACAGTAACTCAACCTTAAGACCCTTAAGACCTATACTGGTCGTACCTCTTCTTATGTCCGAAATTCCACACATTTCATCACCTTAATCTCCTCCCTCACGGTCGATCCCCAAGACATTCTCGTCAGTTTCGATGTATCATCCCTATTTACCAATATCCCCATACATGACTCTCTAGTTGTTCTGCGAGAGTAGTTCAGAACAAGTCTTTGGTTTTGGCAGATCTTGCGGAAAAATGCCTCCTTTCACCATATTTTTCTTTTAGAGGCAATTTCTACCAACAAATATCTGGAACACCAATGGGTTCTCCCCTTTCCCCTGTCATTGCTGACATTTTCATGGAAGCCTTTGAGTCTTTAGCCCTAGAATCTTACCCCTTAAAACCGAAAGTCTGGTTCCGCTACGTTGATGATACATTTATCATCTGGCCCCATGGTCAACATACCCTTTCTCCCTTCCTAGATCATCTTAACTCACAACATCCGAGTATAAAATTCACAATGGAAGTAGAAAATAATCGGTCCCTTCCCTTTCTCGATGTGTTAGTCACCTCCAAGCCCAATGGCCGATTGGGTCACTCTGTTTATAGAAAAAAGACTCACACGAATTATTACCTACATGCTTCATCACACCACCATCCTGCCCAAAAGAATTCTGTGATCAACTCTCTCATCCATCGGGCCATTTCGATTTCTGAACCTGACAACCTTAGAGAAGAACTTGGCCATCTGCAAAAAACCCTTGTCGCCAACGGTTACTCCAAGTCCACAATTCAAAATATTACACACCGACATCTACATACCCCTTTACACCCTAGGACGACAAATTCAGAATTTTCGGGTAATACTCCTGTGGCTTTTCTTCCGTATATTCGAAGTGTCACTGATAGGATTGGCAAAATTCTTCGCAAAGAAGGTATCAGGACTACTTTTCGACCACCCAAGAAAATCTCACAATATCTACCCTCTCCTAAGGACCCATTACCGCCCCTATCTTCCTGTGGTGTCTATTCTATTCCTTGTTCATGTGGACAAGTGTATATTGGCGAAACTGGTCGTTCCGTCAAAACTCGGATTCAAGAGCATCAAAGATGCATTCGATCAGGTCTTTTCTCCCATTCTGCAGTTGCAGAACACTGCCAAGAAACCGGTCATTCCATATTGTTCGAAAAAACCCATATTATTTCTAAGAGCCCCTTTTTTTATTCCAGGAAAATCCGCGAATCTCTAGAGATCCGAAAAAATCCACATAATATCAATCGAGAGGAAGGATACTACTTGTCTCCCATCTGGAATCTCAGTCTAGAGCCGCCGTCCGGTCCCGCTACCACGATGCAGCCACATGATTGGCCAGTGCGCACTTCTTGACGTTCGCGCCACGGAGTGTGCCGATACGTCCCGACACGACAGGTCACCGCGACTATAAATAGAGCGGTAGCGGAGTAATCGTCGGATTCACTCCCCGCCTCTCGACGCGTTAGTGTTCTGAGCTGTTGGACGTGAATCCCTGTCCTGGCATTTGGTTTTCACCTCTGGCTGCGTTAAGTAGTTGAGTTACTGTGACCAAATGCCCATCTTGGTAGTTAGTATTGGCCTCTGGTTGCGTTGAGTAACTGAGTTACCGTTGCTAACTACCCATCTTCCTGTCTTTTGTTTTCTTTTTTTTTTGTTCTCCTGAAGAAGCTACATACAATTGTAGCGAAACGTCGAGATGAACCCACTTTTGGGTCACTCACAAATGACACGGTCCAAACCCGGAAGACGAAAAAATTATAATTCTGACTCTGGCCGTGGAAGCCTACGATTTCATTTGACCCAACATGTGTTGTTAACCATTGAGTGTACAGATATATACGAGACCTACAGTTAAATGTCGATTCCGAATGACCAAGTCTATACAAGCTGTACAAAACAGATTACGACTTCATCTTTTGTCAGTGCCTCAGAAGCGGCGATCAAGGCAATACTTTTTTTATTTTGTAGTGAAAATCGAATTTACATAATATGGATTTACAGATCCAGTATAAATTTTTCTTGAATTATTTACCTTTTGTATTCGATCTTGTGTTGTTTTAGGTTATTTATACAGTACGTCTGGAAGAATGTTATCAACAAGTCTACTATGTCTCATATTATGAAAGGTTTTCTTTAACAAGTGTGATATCTTGATATGAGATGCTCTAAATATAAGAGAGATAACAAGATTGTTGTAAACAATTTTTAATTAATTTTATTCATCGAAAAACCTACAATATTTAATATGAAGTATGTACATTCACATAAATGCTAATCTTCTCCTGTTAACTGATATATTTATTCAAAAATATCCACATACACATAAAGTTGATTTAGCTTTCCATGTAAATGTTGTATCTCCTATTTTAAACTCCATTTACTGCAGGCGGATACTCATTTCTGTCCAAAATATTCCTTAACATGACATGTTATGACTAGCACCAAACAAATGAAGTCAAGAGCCGACCTTTGTCTCATCTATTGTTAGTCCTAGTCGGTGTATACGATAGCGTTTCAACTTCGGGCCCTCGAGGCGAATTCCGAGTTTCTATACTGTCTAGTTTTCGAGGCTGATGTTTTTGGATATTTACTGTTTTAATGTAAAATGTCTACAAGTGAGTGAAATAATATAGGTATATTTAGCAACACGCATTTAGGGTAATATTATCAAAATATTAATCTAATATAACTAATGGTGGAAATTTAAAATTGTTTGAAATAATTTGCTGAGCAGGTAGAGTTTGTACAGCTCACAACTCTGTTCTTCTGTGGCCTGAGGAATCAGTTATAGCTTCTTTTCAACTCGAAAATTTTAAATGCTTTAAACTTTAAAATATACAAGATATTCCAAAATACTAGAAAATATTTGCCTGAGAAATTAATAAATGAATTAAGTAGCTCACTAGTTGTCACTGCCGGTCCCAAGTCCAGATAAAAGAGGAGGGTTTAAATCTGAAACCTATGTCTGAATCTTTGAAACAATTTGTTGAATGTATGAGCGATGACGAAATACTATCAGAAGAAGAGTATCGTTCAGATGAAGAATTGACCCAAATACGGAGTGATTCTGAACCAGATAGTGAGCATGAAGTTATGAATGCATCTTCTAGTGACGATGATTTGACAAGTGATGAAGAACAAGAAAGAGACGAAAATCGTTTTTACTTTGGGAAAGACAAAGTCACTAAATGGTCAAGGAAGAAGTGTCGTTAGCAGATGAGAACTAGAAGCCATAATCTAATTTCTATATATAGATAATCTAGAGCACATAGGTCATCGCAATACGTGAGTAAGACGCGCGCGATTGTCTCTGCGGTCGCCAGTTATCTATCAGCAACGGTTAGAATATTAACCTCGAAAATCTATTATTTTCTAACTTTGTAAAATCATACTGTGCAGACAGTCCCAGCGAACACAAATTGGTAAGTACACGTCTAATGGCATATACCACAATCGATTGCGATTTTTAGTTGCTAAAATAACGGTTCTAAACCAGAATATCAATAACAAAAAAAACATTGTTTACATGTGCACTTAACACGTGAAATTGGATATACTTTGCACCGCCAATTTGCAAGTGGAGAAAGTATCCCCAGGAGTAAAAGGTTAATAGGAAAATGGTTTTTAGGAAATGCCCAGACGATATAAAAGGAAACTGGGATCTCGCAAATATGCAGACTACTCAGAAGAAGATTTAAAAGTATGTTTGTCAGCAACAAAAGATGGCATGAGTACAAGAGTTGCCGCTGACTCCTTTAACATTCTCAGGATACCCATCAATATTCTCTTATGAAGAGGAAAGGTACGTCGTACAATGCATTCATAGCCTTAGTGATTCTGGATTTCCTGTTACTGGAATCAAATTACTACAAATAATCAAGAGTCATTTAAATCGCCAAGGAAAAAAATAACTCGCTTTAAGGATAATACTCCTGGTATGGATTGGGAATAATAGCCAATCTCTATAGGAAATAAGTAGCCAAGATTCAAGTAGACAATCAATTATCCGATGAAGTCCCAATACAAAGAGGAGTTCGACAAGGTTGCATACTCTCGCCTTTGCTGTTTAATGCGTACTCTGAACATCTATTTCTAGAAGCTTTGGGAGAAACGACTGATGGCGTGATTGTTCATGGTGAAGTAATAAATAATCTAAGATATGCAGACGACACTGTCCTTGTTGCAGATAGTGCTGCAGGATTACAAAGACTGATAGATCAAGTAGTTAACATCGGTAGAAAATATTTAATGAAACTTAATAATAAGAAGACGAAAATTATGATCATAAGCAAAAACCAAGATACAGATGCAAAGTTTATGGCAGGCAATGAGGTATTGCCTGCCATAAACTTTGACATATGAGATTAAATGTAGGATCGAAAAAGCAAGGAGTGGCTTCCAACAGAGGAAAAAAGTTCTCTGCAATTTAACCTTGAACTTACATCTCCGACCCAAAATCCTTAATTGTTATGTGTTTTCTGTTCTTATGTATGGAGCAGAGGCGTGAACACTCACTGATGCGTCTTGCAGGCGGTTGCAGTCTTTCGAGATGTGGTGCCATCGTCGAATGCTCAGAATATCATATGTACATCATATAACTAACGACGCGGTAATGCAACGTTTACAAAAAGAACCTGAAATCTTAAAATCCATTAAAGAAAGAAAGTTAGCATATTTCGGACATATAGTGAGAAATGAAAATAAATACAGAATACTACTATTGATATTAGAAGGGGAAATAGAAAGAAGTAGATCAGCACTCAATGCAGACCAAATGGCTGAATACATACAAAATTTAAAACAAACATTAACTGGTGTGGAGCCACATGCTATTTTTAATTATTATGAGACGAACTTAATAGATGATCCCGGACAAAAAAAGGTATTAACTAAACGTGGAGTCAAATATCCTGAACGAATTTGTAACTCTTCAAAAAGAAGCACTTCTCTTATGATGTGTGGAAATGCAGCTGGTGAGCTACTATCTCCTTATGTGGTGTACAAATTCAAGCATTTGTGGGACACCTGGACTGAAAATGGCCCCTGTGGTACGCGTTATGCAAATAATGCATCTAGTTTGTTCGAATCACAGGCATTTGCAAATTAGTTTAACACTATTCTATTGCCCAGGCTTACAAAAATTCAAAGAAAGAAGGTCGTTTTAGGAGACAATTTGTCTTCTCATATTAATATTGAAGTCCTGGATTTGTGTCGAAAACACGACATTCATTTTATATGTTTGCCTCCGAATAGCACCCACGTTACACAACCGCTAGATGTTGCATTATTTGCCCCAATGAAAAAGGCCTGGAGGGAAATTTTATCTGAATATAAGGAAACTCATGTGGGGAGTAGATCAAATGCACTTGAGAAACAGCATTTTCCAACGCCTTTACGATCATTAATCAAAAAAATACAAAAGAATAGCGATGTGATATTAAAGTCGGGATTTAGGAAATGTGGTATCGTTCCTTGTGGTATAACACTGCTCTTGGAGCGGTTAAAAACAACTCAGCAATCTAGTGTGATAACTGATAGTCATACAACAAATAATAATAAATTAAGTTCGTCAGATATCGAAAACACTTTCATTCGATATTTAGAAGATAAAAGAAAGGAAGCCCCCAGTTTAAGACAAGTGGGAAGAAAAAGAAAATAAATCTTCCAGCAGGACAAAGTATTGCCCATTCTGAAATTAGTTTAGAAGTTCTAACTGAAGCATCTACTTCCACACTTCATCAAGCTGTTGAGGATTCAGAGAACGATATGGCTTTGGACGACCACTTTCCACTAGGCAGGGATTCATCAGATGATGAAATAAATGAGCTGCAAGAGATGGAAGAAGAAAGCAAATTTATTGAAAAACTCGCCTCAGGTTCTCTTGGAACAAATATTGCCGAAAAAGTTAAAAATTGAACATTAAATCATGTTTAAAAAATATTGGTGAGTACGTTTTATTTGTCTATAAAGATCATGTTTACCCTGGAGTCATAACAGCAATAGAAAATGAGGGAGTGATGATCAACGCCATGTCAAAATCGGTAAAGTTTTGGAAATGGCCAGAAAGACGCGACGAAATATGGTATTCGTGGGGCAATGTAATTGGCGCAATAAATCCTCTCAAGAAAATTTTCAGACGAGGATTTTACATTGTTCCATTATGCGACAAATTGTGGTGGGATTAGATTCAAACTTTGTATTTTCACTATTGTACTTATAATAAAATTTGTTCATTTAAAATGTAGCAATGTTCTTTCCCGTTAGGCTTCTTTCATACATGTAGGTAAGTTTATATTCAAAAAACTGGGCCCACAAACATTTTTTTGCATTTAAATGGTGCAAAATTTAAAATCAGATGAGATTACTTGCACCAGCAAGCATTTCGTAGCCAAATATTATTAAAATATCAAGTGGTGCAAAGTATGACTCTTCTAAGGTGTACTTTGCACCACTAATAAAATTAGGATAATCTCTTAATTATGCAATATAACTAAAAAACAGCTATAATGAGAGCTCTATTATGACCTGTTGAATAGATATTTGTAATAAAAAGTTCAGATCTTCTTTCCAGTAACGTTATATCCACTCTAAGAAAATGAAACTAAAAATTATGGTGCAAAGTAACCCCGTTTTATAGAACGACATTTTACATTCTAATTTTGGAGGCCTTCTATTAGAAATATTGAAATTTTAATTATTACATAAGTTAGTTTACATGCTTAGAAGTATGAAAATGAAAAAAAGTGAAAAACCGAATTTTGTTGGTTACGATACTTTACGTAGGAAGTGTCGAAATATAGGCGGTAAAAGTAGAAAGTTTACAAAATTTATATTAGTAACAAATAAATATCTCTTGACTGATCGTAAACCTTTCTTTACATAAACTTGAAAACCCACTGTATATTCGTACACCAAACATACACTGAAATACAGCAGCAAGTGTTTAGCAATTTGTCAGAATAGGAAGGAAATAAGTAAAGCAGGAACTGCCATCGCAATTTACATGCATATCAAGGAAGGATGTATATATCTCAAAATTCATAGGCGTCACATGAATTAGTTGTGATATGTATGACAATATGACCTCTGAAATTCATATCTCTATTTGAATACTCCCTTATAAATGTAAACAATTTATTGGCTATTATTCGAGATATACAGCTTGAGAGTCTATTCATATTACGGCTCTGCAGTCATTACGCACTTGATTTTCCAGCAGGATGATGCTATGACATACATGTCTTCCATATAGTACTTGAGGAAACTGCAGCTTTAATGCATTAATACAAAAACGTAATAAGTCTGATCTAATCCTGGAGAACATATCCTGAAGGTGAAAAGACCGGCCCTTTCAAGCAAGATGTTTATTATTTTAAAAATTAAATTTTTAACTTTTTTGAAAGTTTATTGATCCTATAATATTGGCAAAACGACAAAATTACTATTACTGAAGGGAAAGATACTGCGGACTATCTATGGGTCTTGCAGAGAAGAGACAACAGGAGAATGGAGAAGAAGACACAACGATGAACTCCAGACAGTATATGGAGACGAAAACATAGTACGCTACATTAAAGCAAACCGAATAAGATGGGCGGGCCACGTACTAAGATCGAGTGACGAAAGACTCCTGAACGCCACATTCTGGGAAAGGCCCGATGGCAGAAGGTCAGTTGGTAGCCCAAGAAAGAGATGGAAGGACACAGTAGCCAGTGATCTACGCAAAATGGGAATACAGCAATGCGAAATAGCTACTCAGGACCGACAATAATGGAGGGAAATAGTAAACGCGGCCAAGACTCACATAGAGTTGTAGAGCCAAACGATGATGATAATTATGATGATGAATTTGGTTATCAGTAAAAATATCGTAACCCTAAGAGGTCTTCTTCATACAATACAATACATACAAACTAGGTGGTCATCCAGGTTTCAAACTGTGCTTGATGTAAAGTACATATAATATTTTAATAGGGTTGGAATAATAAATATAAAATTAAATATCATATCATATATTTAATACGTATTTATATCTATGTACCTAGTTTTGGGTAAGTTATTATGTACAATGAAATAAGAGAAATGAACAAATTAAAGAAATTAAGGAAAATAATTTTAATAACAGTAAAAGATTAAAAGAATGGTAGCACAAATCAGAATTAAAAAAGATGACATAATAAAATTAGAAACAATAACATAAAAAAATAAAATTTGAAGTTGAGATGGAAAAAAATTTATTATAACTCTAATGTCACTATCGCTGTCATCTTCAGTAGAATCGTCATCATCTAATGTTATAATTATTGGTTTAATATGTTAGGTTAATGTTTTGTAATGATCTTCCGTTTTTATAACATCTGAAACACAATTTTGCCACAGTGTTAGGTAAATCTTTTTTATTTCTTCTACAACATGTAATACCCATTGGCTACTACATTTGGGACAGCCGTTGTTTCGCCGTAAACTTCCCTTAAATTGGCTCCAGAATATTTCAATAGGGTTGAAAACACAGTAATAAGGAGGTAATCGTAATATAATATGACCATCACGTTTTAATTCGTCTATAACAAACTGTTTGTCAAATACTTTTGTGTGAAGAACTTCCAATATTTCTTTTCTTGTATATGTTTCTTCAAGCCTAAACTGGGGATTTTTCTAATTTGTTCGCGGTGATACGTCGCGTTCATTACAGTGACACTTTTTGTAGGCAAATTTGGCAACACTTTCTTTTCAAACCATTCCTTAAACAATTTACTCGTCATATTTTCATGGTAATCCAGCTTTGAATCTTTAATGTTTTTTGCTGATAGTAAATAACTTTCTCCTCCAAGCCAGCCATTTTTTAATCCAATGTTCAGAATAATTATTCGCTGACCTCTAATAATTGGATAATTGGTAGCACACATAATAGACTCATCTGTCCAGCCTTTTTAAGCAGTATCATGGGTATCGAACCATGTTTCATTCAGATAAAATATCGGTCTTCCTTTGGCTCTAAATTTAGATATAACATCCAAGTATTGGTTTCTCCAGTTAATAAGTCGAGGGGAATCCATTATTGATGATCTCTTATTAATTTTCTTGTATCGAAAACCAATGTAATTCAAAAACCTTGATAAAGTTAAAGGAAAATACGTAATAGAATAGTCTTTAACAAGTTGATCGTAGATCATACTTAGCGTTGAAACTAGGTTCTTTGAATAGAAATTATAAACTGCTCTTCTAATTACCTCAGCGTCTTTTTCATTTACTGCTTTATATGTAGAAAAGTTAATCCGCCTTTTACGAGGTTAAACTTTATCTGTAACAATTTTCCACGCTATTGTATATGGTATCCTTATCAATCGAGATGTTGGCTTGATGAGAAATTTACCGTCTTATGGATTTGGATTATCTTCTTTTACTTTTTGATAAACATTCCTAATAATTTCTTTGGCATCATCAGATAAATGTAAACGTGTTTTACACTTAGCACTACCTTCACCTATTCCTGACATATTACTTGAATAGTCGTGACCTAACCACCGATCTAAATGCAAGAAAAAACTGCCTGAATGTGCAAATGTCAAACTTAAATATGTTTGAATCCTGTCATAATGTTTCATAAATTATGTTTTCTAGATAAATAAACGATACCTAATTATACCTTAATACTTATTAGCATGAGAATTATAATGTGTAAAGCTATAGAATAATAATAAGAGGTATACTTTATCTTTAACTAATATACTTGCTAATGATTTTTTAATTTTCTTTTATTTAAAGACAGAAAGCTTCATTATCAAAAGTCCATTTTATTTAAAGTGAAAACGACATGAAACAGATAATATTCTAACTTCATAAAATGTTTGAAATGATCGTTAATAATAATTGATTTTAAGCAACATAATTTCAGATGAGTAAGCAAAGATGACTAATTCGTGTATAGCAAATTTTTTTTTAATACGAAGCATTGTGTAGAAATTTTAATTTTAATAATTTATTTGCACTGGTAGGTAACGAGTCAGTTCTGTAAATCATATAAAGTCCGGTCCTAGTAAGCTGTTCCAAAACTATTGCTACCCGTCGCAAAAACAATTGAGGGATTAGTAACATCAATAGGTGTTGTTCATTATTATAATACTACTGTGGACTGGGCCATCCCACCAGCCTCGGGCCAAATTTCTTATATTTTGAACCAAACTATACCACAGATCGTGGGAGGAGAACGACAGCTAATAATTTAAAAAGTGAAACGAAACAGTTTGAATTTGTATTCCTAACTTTTTACAAAATAAAGTTTTAATTAATAATAATAATTAAAGGAATCTATAAATCTAGCTGTGACTACCCTACTCACTTTTAAATAACTGTAAAGAATTTTTATCAAATCTTAGGCAAAACTATACTTCATTTTGATAGCTCAATCGAAGCGAATCGAACCGAACTGAACCGAACTGAAACGAAAGTAATCGAACCGAATCAAATCGAACCGTACTGAACCGTATTGAACCGAATGGAATCGAATCGAGTGGAATAAAATAAAATAAAATGAAATAAAATAAATTAATTAAAAACCATCGCTCCGGCCGTAGACTATGAGAAACCTATGCTTTCTCTCCTCAGTTATTCCCAGAGTACCCCATCACGTTTTTTGTAATTTTTTTAAATCTATTATAATGAACTATAATGATAATTAAAGTGAAGTAATTAAAAATAAATACAAGATAATAATGAAATTGCATATACTAGCATTTTTAAAACATCTGTTTTCGTGTACCAATAGAACATCAAACAAAACAACAACTCAGTTTAATATCAACAGTTTAATATTTTGTTTATGGAATTGTTTCAGACACTGGCTATAGATCTATAATAAAGATGAAAAGTTAAATTTTTTAATGGTATATTTCTTTTTAAATTTTTCTTCTGTTTACTCTATTATTTAACAATCCTGCTTGTCATCTAGAAATCTAAACAAAGAATACATCAATTTTTAGTTATCATGATCGCTTTTCTTTTTATTTTTTAACAATGACGCAATATAATAACTCCTTTTTTATGGCAATATTAACAATTGCAATGTATATCTCTATCCAATAGAATCTTTAAAATAATAATAATAACAGGTTATCATTTTTAAGTATTAACATTGGAAATTAAATTGAATCTGTTATTATCCCATCAGGCTCCCTCGAAAGATAATATTATTCGAGTAAATGTTATTTAGTTCTGTCTGCTATTTTGATATTACAACTAAACACAAACACTTCTCAACATTTGTTGTCGATAAAATGGTGCATAAAGAGAATGAGGGGATGCGCAATTTCGGTTGCAGTAGCAGTGGCAGTGTTTCGATCTAATATTCAAACATTTATCGCTGCATGTATATAAACGCACGACAAACGGGATGTTGGACTAAGCGTTGGAGGATGAAGATCAACTGGACCCTCAGATGTATGCAAATGGCATAAAGTCTACAAATTTTATTAAATTTAATAATCTTAAAATAAGTAAATAAATAAATATTATATACAATATGTAGTTAACTGTGATAATGGAGGGTAATCGGTCAAAAGTCAAATAAAAAAAGAGGATAATTGTTACTTCAGCCTTTTATTGACGTTTCGTATATGATTCCATACACATTATAAATGCATCTAAAATTAGTGAAATGAGCGTACATCTATACGAGATATTGTAAAAGATTTACGAAAGATATTCAGCTCAAAAAATATGGAAGGGACGTATTAGCATAACTTATGAACCATAAAAATTAAAACGTTTAGAGTTTTTTAAAGGAAAGACTAGATAAATGACTAATTAAGTCAGTTTTGATATGTTTTTTATGTTTTTTCTTATAAACGATTGAATTTTTTGAGCTAAATAAAATCTTTTGCAATTTTATCTATGGACGTATACTCACTTAACTAACTTTATAATAAACTGATGATGTGCATGGATTTATATAGGTACGACACCCTTTCAATAAAAGGGTGAAGGAGCAAGTATCCTTTCTTTTATTCTACAAATTTTGACCGATAATCCTCCACTATCACACTGAACACATATTTAATTCATGATTTTTTAAATATATATATATATATATATATATATATATATATATATATATATATATATATATGTATATATAAATTAAGGATCGCTGGGTGGGTTTTTTGGTCAAAAAGGTGGAGAAAAAAGACAAAGAAGGTATTCAGTTCATCAGTACATGTAATTTAAAAAAATTATGTAAAATATAAGTGTTTGCCGAGAAACTAATAAGATCCCAAGATCCCCCTTCCAACAGTAAAATATTTATTTAGTTTAATTTTGACTTTAGGTAACATTATTAAAGTGGTTGCAAAAGTTTGCTGTAGTAATCTTGTAAAAAAATCAGTTGCCTGTAAAGTCGGTTTTACGGGCGAAGACACCGTCGGTTTTACGTGACAACGTCTTTTTCTCGGTAGAATATTTATTGATATGAATATTATTAAATTGCACAATAGGAACAAGGAATTGAATGAAAATAAGAATTGGCAGACGATTGATTGCAGAGTGATTTAAACTAATAATTTACTTAACACTATCAACATTTGTCAATAGTATGACATAACCTATAAACTCAGTTTCTTAACTTTTGTGTCAATCTAACAATTAATCAATCAATCATAGTTTACGATAATGAAATATTAGTGTACAATTATTTACCTTTATTGTTGTAGTTGTTGTAAATGACGAATCTAAGCACTCCACATTTTCACTACAGACACAGCTGACGATACTTTAACCGCACGTGTGAACTTGTATTATGACGCTTTCTCGGTTTTGCAACGCCAAGAACGCTCGAGAAAGACAGAGACACAAGCACGCACCGATTCAACGCGCCTAATTCTCTAGTGCTGCGCGCGCAGCGGACCGATCATGTTTGAGTGGGAGAGAGACGCAAGGCATGCAAGAGCAGGTCCGGCGGGCCTCTCTCTCGTTCGGTGACTCATCGTAACAGACGTGAGCGGGCGTTACACTTTTTCATGAGTGACTCCGAGCCACAACCTAATTTAAGACGTTGTCACGTCAAAATGTAATGACAGTTACCACAAAAAGCTTCTACACTATCTGGAGACACTCGGCAAATGTGAACTCATTGTAAATCATTTAACGTGCCTGGTAAAATTGCAGTTAAGAATGCCAAGACGGTCAGAAATTTGTTTTCTAAAACCAAAACACCTTGTCCCTGTTGGAACAAGTCAATGTCATCTTTTATATACCTTGTGCTGAGTGTGACTCGCGTTACATCGGTCAGACATGGAGATCACTGAGGGGGCGTCTTACGACACACCGCAGTGATATTAACCTATCCAGTAAAGAAACTTCCAAGAAAAGCTAAAATAAAATTAATACATCTTATAAACGCTTAGTAAAACCAGGAAAACCTTCACAAGAAGCTTTTTCATATATGCCTATTTTACTGTTACCGGTCATGTCTAAATTATACGAAAGATTACTCTTGAAGAGACTAAAATCGATTATAGAGGAAAAAAATCTAATTCCTAATCATCAGTTTGGGTTTAGAGCAAGCCATACAACGAGAGATCAGGTGCATAGAAGAACAGATATAGTAGAAAAAGCTCTAGAAGAAGGAAAAGTCTATTCCGCAATTTTCCTCGATGAAGTGCAGGCTTTTGACAAAGTGTGGCATGACGGATTATGTCATAACATGAGATGCTACTTACCAAAACAATATTCTGAACTACTAGAATCATATATCCTATAGATACTTTTGAGCTAAATATGTGGAAGCATATTCAGAATTAAGAGAAGTTAAAGCTGGAGATCCACAAGGAAGTGTCCTGGGGCCAGTGCTATACCTGCTCGATACCAGCGATATTCCATCATTAGAACCTAACACAATTGCGACATTTGCAGAGTAGTCGGACAAAACCACAAGGATGCAGCAACCATGCTACAGAACTCTGTTGAACAAATTAACATCTGGACCAGGCGATGGCGTATCAAATTTAATGAAACAAAATCTGTTCATGTCAATTTTACTAATAAAAGAGAACAACATATGCCAGTTAGTATAAATAGAAACCAAATACCTTATGCAAATACGGCAAAATATTTGAGTATGACATTAGATTCCAAGCTACGTTTGAAAGCACATTTAAAGAAAAAAAAAAAGAAGGAATTAGAAATTAAGTTCAGAAAGATGTACTGGTTAATGGGAAAAAATCCACTCTGTCTACTTATAACAAATTGTTATTGTATAAGCAAGTCCTTAAACCGATATGGACATATGGGATATACCTATGGAGCTGTACAAAAGAAAGTAACATCAAAATTATACAACGATATCAGAATAAAATTAAGGAACATCGTTAATGCTCCATGGTACTTCAGAAACTGTGATCTTCATCGAGACCTCCAGATGGATACAGTTATCCAGACAATAAGTAAGTTTGCCGAGAGTCATGAACAAAGGCTCTCAAACCACGTAAATGTCGAGGCCATCAAACTCCTAGACAACGCCAACCAGATAAGAAGACTTAAGAGAACGCAGCCGTTTGAGTTAGTGCTATAAGTGAGTGAAAGTGAAAAAGCAGAGCAAAGTGCGGCTAAGGTATACACGTTAGCTAGTAATACTATAATGTATAAGAGCCTAAGGAATATTGTTGAATGTAACCTTAGATAAGTTTTTTGTACTATTTTGTATATAGAACTAACTTGCTTATTGATCATAGTGAATGATCAAATAGCAATAATTATAAGATTCCTGTTGTAGTTTTATTAAATAATAAAAAAAAATGTTACAATAATTGTATCTGCACCGCTCTATAAAGAATAAATTAATTGAAAGTCAATTACTATAAGTAAATAATAAACTATTTTTGTTTTTCGATAAGGCTTTTACTTAATTATATATTATAATAAATACCAATCTGTATATCTATATAATTTAGTAAATTTTGATATAAATCACATTGGTGCAGTAGAGCCGTTCTCTAAAAATAATGTGATTGCATGTTGATGCACAGCTTGCAAGGGTTGATATCCAGTATAATATATTGTTTTGTATACTCACGGCCAATAGCAAAACGACAGGGAAAGTATTATGAGTATCGATTTAATTGTTGTATTGGTAAAACAAGGCATACACTTTCAGTTTCTAAATTTGCATACGACCTTATCCGATTTATCCTATTACAATGAATACAATGAATAGAGCCAATATACAATGATATATATATATATATATATATATATATATATATATATATATATATATATATATATAAATACGTTTAAATTATCGGGTAAAGTGGTCTGTAATAAAAATCTTTCTTTTTTCTAAATTACTCAATATTTCGCCATTTATTTAAAAGCTTCCTCAGGAGTAAACTAAAAACAATTTGAACATTACAAAAAATGGCGTACAAATACATTTTAAAACACTCACAGAATTTAAAAGATTTCGCAAATAAAAACTGACATTGAAGTATTTGAAATATTGAATGTCAAGATTAAATTGTCTTAAGCACGTTCGTTACAGCTATACGACAAAAAATTAAAATTATTTCAAATGTAAAAATAAAAATAACAATAAAAGAAAAGTTAGAAGAATAATATTTATTTGATGAATTATTAAGGTTAGTTGTTATTAAGATGAATGTTGGCTATTTTTAATATTTATAAATTTTGTTCAATATGTTACAATATATGTTACTTAACAGGACCTGTTAACTAGACATCGATAATCAGTACTTGATGAGAGTTTTTTATATATTCACGTGCGTTTCAAAGATATTAGTGAATTTTTACATCTGGGCTACGATTGTAGCCTGTGCGCCTAATCTCGTAAGTATTTTCTATGTTCGAGTCATTTCCCGATTACCATAAAATTTGTTGTTTTTACAGAAAATAGGATAGATAACATTCTAAAAAACAGAAAAAGTAGTAATTTTGGTTTTAAAACTTTCGAGGAGTACCTACTAAATAGAGAATGTATTTTTTATTTTAATTTATAGTTTTTGATTTTCTATTCGGATCTACCTTTTGTAGAAAATTTAAATATCCTGATATCACAAGAAAAAAAGGAAGCGTGTTGAAAGATCCACGGATCTATCTGTTTGGTTGCAATGGTATGACGAACTCAAAATTGAAGATAGTGAGGCACTGGATAATGAAGATGAAATGTACAATCTTGAAGAACAAAATGGAAATGAAAGTGATCATAATTCTGTATCTGAACAAGAGTATAGTAACATGGTTTGTGAGAAAGGACAAAAAAACGAAATGGAAAAAAAGAAACACCTAATGTTAACGTCAGAACCAAATCTCATAATATAATAACCCATTTACCTGGTTCGAAAGAACTTGCTAGAAATGCAAAATCAAGTATTGAGTGTTTTAATCTTTTACTTTATAAGTCTACAAACGATTACTACTTGTACTAATATTTATATGCAAAAACATCAGAGATCGATTTTTAACGAGAGCGAGATGCAAAAAACACAAATCAAAGAGAGGTGAAGACATTTATTTGGATTCTTTATATAATCGGTGTATTAAGATCATCTCGAAAAAACTTACACACAATTTGGGACAACTCAAAAGAAAGTGGTGTAGAATTATGATATTTGGCCATGAGTGAAAAATGTTTCAGATTTGTTTTGAGGTGTCTTCGTTTCGACGACGTTAGAGATAGAGTTAAAAGAAGAGAAATTGATAAACTGGCTTCTCCTAGGGAGATTTTTAAACAATTGTTAGCCAATTTTCAAAGATATTTTATAACAAGTGAATATTTAACCGTGGATGAACAACTATGGGCGTTTCGCGGACGTTGCGCGTTCAAACAATGTATACCGAGCAAACCGGCTCGATATGAAGTTAAAGTTTTTACCTTAGTAGATGTTATACACTTAATCTAAAGACCTATGTAGGTATTGAGCCTGATGGGTCATACAAATATTAAAATTCAGGCGAAGTAATTGTTCTTAGATTAGTAGAAGTAGTAGCAAATACTAACCGAAGTTATTACTAAGTGATAAAAAGCTAACTTATATCGGCATAATAAGAAAAAATAAAACAGAATTACCCAAAAAATTTTTGCCAAACAAAAGCAGCATAATAAACTCTCCTATTTTTGGATACCAAGAAGATCGCACACTGTTATCATATTGCAAAAAAAAATAAATCTGTGATCTTAATTTCAAGCATGAACCATGAATCATGTATAATTACAATGTATAATCGGACAAAATTTGCTTTTACTGGATTAGACCAATTGTGTGAAAACTAGAATGTGTCGAGAAACACTCATCGATATCCAATGGTAATTTTTTATGATCTCTTGAGTATAACAGCAATAAATTCTTTATACATTTATAAATCTAACAATTTAAACAAAAAGGTTACAAGGTCGGATTTTATAGAAGAACTGGCATGAGAATTAATTACGCCCCTAATACAATTCAGATCCAAGATTCCCTAAGTCCTTTGGAAACTTCTTCGGTGCTCCCGTGTTCTGTTCGAAATTACAGATGTGACTATGTGACAATATTGCTACCTCAGATAAGTCGAAATACAGTAAGAACTTATACATTTTGTGATTGAAAACGCGATAGATTAACTCGAAAACAATGTCAAAATTGTAAAAGGTATGCCCGCAAAGAACATTTGAGGGAAATCTGTGTAGAGTGCATACAGCAAATTTAGACTATTTTCCATTAACAAATTGTCGTCTAATTTCAATATAAAACTATTAATTTTAAAATTTTTTTTATTTAAGTTGAGATAAATCAACCAATTAAAATTCATAAAAAAATTGGGCTACCATTTATTACGAACTAGCCCACGGCCCTAATGTAGGGTTAAAAAGTAAAAATAGAAGAAATGCAAAACTATGCGCAATATAGAAGAAAGTCAAAATAATTATGGAAAAGGTATAAGATTTGCTTAAAATAAAACACGGAGTAAAAATAGTTTTAAATAATTTTATAATTCATGAGATTGTGTCTTGATTTAAAAATTTATAATTGGCACTGAACGATTTGTGATTCTGCGTTAAAAAAACTATAAAAAAATAAACTATAAAAAAGGTAATTTCTCTTAACTTCACAACTTTTTGCTTATTTTCATCTTAAAACCAAGACTCAAGTGTCGGCATATTTAACGTTTATTGCTCTTGAGCTTTGGATTACAGTTCTCTTAACGGCCGTGCATCACTTTAATATTGTGATAAAGGGTCGCTATATACTTTGAAATTACTTTTAAGTAAACGTAGGATATTTGCTCCGACTACTAAACTGTGCAATAAGAAGTAATATAAATAAAATATTTGTTTGAGAAAGCTTAAGATAATTAACAAATCACACTATTAAGAATACAGAAAAGTAATGTCGACACATATTATGTAAAATTATTGCGTATGTTGTGTACTCATATCTCGATCGAATTTAAGTTCGATAGAATTTTTCGACTCCGAGTATAGCGTCTTCTTCAGGATATTATAATGAATATTTCACGTGTCTGTAAATTATCAATCTTGCAGTCGATAGCTAATTTCTTATTTAGTTCCATCGATGAACCCTTCACTAGTTTTGTTCTTCCGCTATAGTTTTCTAGAGACTCCTTGTATGCCTGTGCTATTGTGGTTCCGGCATAATTTTTAATAGTCCCTGTATCAATTAGCGCTTTGTTAGTTTTATGCCCGATTTTTAATGATGCAAAAAGCCGAAAGTCGTTGTACGCTAGTTGTGTAACGGCGAGAACGAATGGAGTCATATCTTGCTCCACAGACTGGGACGACTCCTTATTTCTCTAATCTGTTATTCGTTGCCCTGGAGCCTTATATAGCAGTCAATGCTGTAAACTCCATTTTTGCCGCAACGTGAATAGAATTTTTTCCATGGGTTTTTGCAATTTTTACGGATGTGACCTGGCATTTTGCATCTAAAGCACGTGCCTTTGGCATCGTATTCTCTTGGGGCTGTACGTTCCTGGTGTCTTTGAAGATTTTGATTTACTTGCACCTTTCCGTCTTCTATGGGTTCATATTCCTGGGCTGTGTTATAATTTAGTTAAATCTTTATAGTCTCAGCGGCGAATATAAAGTTTATATTTCGGTAGCATATTTCTATATATTCTATATCTTTGGAAAAAGATCCTTCTCGTCTAACTAACGTTTGAACATCTGTGATATATCTATCCGCTGACTCCCTTTGCTTTTGTTTCTATTTCGGATTTGCTCCTCCAGTTGTAGTAAATATCCTCTGTGATAGAAAGTTTTCTTAAAATCTTCGCTGAAATCTGTCCATGACTTGCAGTTTTTGTTGTTGTTTCGGTACCATAGCAACGCATGTTCTCCTAGCAACTCTGGCAATGTTTTTAGAAGATCTTGTTTATCGGTCTCGTAGGCTGGACTTTATTCGTCTATTCTTTCTATAAAGTCTACTGCGTCCGAATGTTTTTTATCGAAGAGCGTGTTCCACTTTCGTACTTGGTTTATTAACTCTGCTTGCGACATTTGTTTCGGTATTGTTAGGTCTTGTAATTCTCTTCTGATCATTGACATTTCTTGGGTTAGTACGTCGAGTTCAGATTCTTTGGACGATATGACTTTTGGGATCGTACCTGTAAGATCTCCGCGATCTTTAAAAAAGTCTCTTAGCCTTGATCTTAGATCTTTGGCGGTTCCTTTGGAATCTAAGCCGACCTTTTCGGCCTCACGCTGTAATTTCTCTTTGGACAGGCGGTATATCCACGACGTACCAGTTGTGGCACTTGCTACTGGGTCTGTGTCTGTCATTACTGGACGAAGCGGCCTATCTATTTTGCTCAGGCACCAATTTCTGACGGTTAGCTTTTTTAGGCAGCAGACCTTACAATAAAACACAGGTTTAAATTAAATAAGAATATATTAAAATTAGATCCTAGGTAATATATACAATAAAAATTAAAACGTCAATTCTGGCGTCGACTTCATCCACGGGGGTATGACCCACTGTTTAATATCTGCGAAAAAAAAAATACAATTAATGATATTAAATCTAAACGGCTATTACGCTGTGATTAATATACACAGGGCACAGACGGTACGAAACGGGTTAAAGGAACAGAGATGGAACGGGCCAATTAACACTCGGCCCAGAGAGAAACGGACGGTCCAATCAGTACTTAAACACAGGAGAATATAGGTCTGTCTTATATCAATACTCCAAGACCGGATATCAACTGCCACTGGATAAATACTATAGCAGAAGTGGTTGGCTTTCTGTCAATACCCTTGGGCCAGAGGAGTTGTTGTCAGATCAATACTCCGGCAGAACTTTGCTTTCTCTTGCGGCGGCTGCTCTTTTATACGGTCGAAGACCTTCCATCTCCTCTAGCGCACATCGATGGAGAAGGAATTTTTCGTAAGGGATGCGTGAATACGAAGCGCTGATGGTATCGAGGTGATATAAATCGTTACAAGTTAATATACTGTATTTTTCTTGATAGTTTAACAATAGAATCGATACATTAAATATTTTTACAAACATCTTTTCTTTATCGTTTCTATTATTTAATTTTATAGAGAAAACTTTACTGCATTCTAGGCAAAAACTCATAACTACCGATGGGCAACTAGCTGCTGATATACAAAATAATAATAAAACTGATACGGTTTGCAGCGTTGGGGATCAGCTAGCAAATATAATGTTATGAAAATAAAAAAAATGCCCCTTGAAATTGCCATAATATTGCCTTGCGTAGAGATCTCTGTAGCATAGAGTGCTAGCAGTCTCTGTAGCATAAAAAAAAATTCTGAACAATATCCATATAGGCTTCAAGTGCATCCTAACTCTCTGGCGTAAAAAGTTCTCTCAACAACTAACAGGAGAAGATATTAGACCCACTTAATCAATTATTACAGTCTCTAGAATAGTATTGTAAACAATCCAATATGTATTAGAATGCTTCAGTTAAGGAACCTTACATTGAAAACAAAAATAATGTAACTTAATTGTTTTTAAAGTAAAACAAATTAAAAAAGTTTTCAAATGTTAATATAAAAACATAAATAGCTACATAATGTATATTATTATATATTAATTGTGAAACCAAACAAAACACACACACATACATACACACACACGCAACCCCTTGAAAA
Organism: Diabrotica undecimpunctata; assembly: GCF_040954645.1. Lineage (NCBI taxonomy): Eukaryota > Metazoa > Arthropoda > Insecta > Coleoptera > Chrysomelidae > Diabrotica > Diabrotica undecimpunctata. The sequence goes on from NC_092809.1 coordinate 151,526,061, forward strand.
GTTGTTGCGAACCCATGCATCTGGGAGTAGAGGAGACCCTGCTTAATAGACCAGAAATCAGAAGTGTGCTTTCAAGAACTCTTACGGCAGAAACATTGCTCTCAAACCCCCAAGAATTCCGCCATAACTTACGTTATTATTCAGACATGTGGCAGGAATGCTGTTGTCATATTAAGCCAGTATCCAAGGGAAAGTAAAGCAGTGTTCTTCAACTTTTTTCACAGTTGACGAAGAGAAATAGAAAGTAAAGACGGGAACCAACACAACGTGTTATACCGTTCTTACCCTCAATATTTGTTTTTAAAGATCCCTGGAATAGGACAAAACTATCGATTTGTGACTGGCACGGGCAGTCCGGTAAATCAACACGGTTCAAAGAAAGGTTGAAAGCTTACACAGTAGGTACTTACACCTCCAACCACTCCGACGCGGTTAGGGTTACTATAGTGGTATTTTTACAATGGAGTGGTCTAACGAAGTTGTGTTGGCACTTTTCTCATTGTATTAATTACCCAACTTACAAAAATTTCTACCCCCAAGAGTGGTGGCGTACAACAGACTAACCTAAATCAAAGCCTTAATACTCGAGGGGACACGCTCCATCCGAATAATCTGACCACATTTTGGGTTAGGTCGAGTAATTTTATCAAAAAGTAATTATTTAATAAGTCCACAGGTAACAGTGAGGGCCAACTGTGCTCTCTTTTTTTTCACTATTATCTATTTTTTATTTCTCTGCCTCTTTGAGATTGATGAGGGGCAGATTTTTTTCTTTCTTCCTTGCGATTAGGCCCTGACTTTTCAATTTAGCAGAATAGTTAGTACTAGATATTTTATATCTGTTAAGTGAACTGGTATTTAACGCTCTTAAAACCCCTTTAAACCTCGGAAAATATAAATGGAATATATGAATCGGGATCTGAAAGCAATGAACATCAGAAAATGAAGAAGAAAAGTAGATAGCAGGACATACTGGAAGAATTGTCAAGCAGACTAAAACTCAAAAGGGCTATATGGCAACATTATATTTTACGTTAATACTAGTATTATGAGATATTCTGAAATACTTTCTTATTAATATAATATTCTTAATAATGAAATTATATAAAATTGGATTTCTCTTTCGAGTGCGAAATATCTCGGGAAAAACTGCTAAAATTTCCTTTTTTTATCAACCACTTCATTTAATCGCCGCCGTTTCTATACCGTAGAAGATTAAATTCCTTACCCCATTGTGTATATAAAATAAATTTTATGTAATAATCTCTGACCAATTTCGTTCAAAAATAATGATATCATAACAATGCCCATATAATAGTATTTGCATAGACAGCTAATGGTAATAGCAATACCAAACTATACATAGTTAAGTGGATATCAGACTTTAGTACAGTAAAACTTCAGTTGGTTCATTAATCCATTTCTGAAATACTTCTTACTATTATAAATTTTTTAAATTTTGAAGATACTTTTTTGTATTATTTTACTTTGTAATGACTGTAAAAAGAACATTATTTAGACTTGTAAAATTGGATAAAATATACAGGGTGTTTCAAAAAGGTATGTCATACGTCATTAAATCACGCATTCCGGGGACAAAAATAAATTTATTGAATCCAATTTACCTTAGTACAAAAGTGTACACAAAAAATATTATTTTGAAATAAAAATGGACACGTTACTTTCTTGTTCTGAAAGTATTTTTCATACAAAAAAAAACAACAAAATCTAAGTGCACAGAAAAATTTTATGGGGAGTGTGCAGCCCTAAATCCCCCCAAACTTTTGAGTACATTTAAATTAAATAAATTTTGTGACATAATTGGTTTAACACATTATTTTTAAAACTTTTTTGCCTCTTATCACTTTTTCGAAAAACTAGTTTTTTCCTAGTTGGCCATAAAATTACAATTAGTTTCTACGGATACAATAATTACAAACAGTTCCATCAATAAGAGTCAATAATTTGAAGCTATCATTTATTGTGTGAATAAGATTAATATTAAAAATTTTGATATTACAATGGCCTACAGATTTCAGAAAATAGCAGATATGCATTTAACTTTGGGTAAGTTGGATCAGATTAAATTATGATTTCAATAAACTATCGGGAATATCGTAGGTAAATGTTAAGGAAATAGTGCAACAGCTGCAAGGCGTTATGCAGTAAAATACCCCAATCGAAATACACCCGATAGACGATTATTTCTAACCATTGATTGTCGTTTACGGGAAACAAGTACATTCCAACCGCAAATTGCTGGCAATAGTCTTCGTCAAATAATGGATGCAACTGATGAAGACATTTTAGAAATCATTGAAGAATTCCCTCGAATAAGTACAAGGGTAATAGCTGCTCAACTAAATGTTCCTCGCGTAAGGGTTTGGAGGCGTTTGAAGGATCAGCTGCTTAAACCCTATCACTTAACAACGGTTCAAGAGTTATTGGTTAAGATTATCCTAAAAGGATTAGATTTTGCGATTGGTTGTTAATGGAAAACACTCGAAATGTTAATTTTATTAGAAATATTTTGTTTACCGACGAGGCTACCTTTAGTAGAAATGGAATAACAAACCATTATAACGAGCACATTTGGGCCAACGAAAATCCTCATGCCAAAAAAACGAATTATCACGAAAGGACTTTCAAAGTTAATGTTTGGGCAGGAATTGTGGATATAAATCTAATAGGCCCAGTATTTCTTCCCAACAATTTAAATGGTGATAATTATTTGCAGTGCCTGACAAACGATTTACAAGAGTATTTAGAAGAAGTGAATATTGCGATAAAGCCAAATATGTGGTTTCTACAAGATGGCGCTCCACCGCATTACACTAATGAAGTCCGGGAATACCTTTGCAGGTAGTATCCTGGTCGGTGGATTGGAAGGGGTTTGCTTTTTGGGGGGTTTATGAAAGAGAAAGTGTATTCTGTAACAATAGAGGACGAAAAACAATTTAGGGTTAGAAGAATTGAAGCTGCAAATCAATTTCGTCAGAAAAATATGATTTTTCAGCGCATTCGGTTTTTCTTATTAACACGATACCGAATGTGTATTGAAGAAAATGGGGGTCATTTTGAATTTTTTTTCTGTGCGCTTAGATTTTGTTGTTTCTTTTTTATGAAAAATGCTTTCAGAACAAGAAAGTAACGTGTCCATTTTTATTACAAAATGTCAAGTTTAGGAGATAATGCAAAAAAATAATTTTTATTTTGTAACTTTAAAGGGCTGTAACTTTTGTTGTGTACACTTTTGTACTAAGGTAAGTTAGATTCAATAAATTTATTTTTGTCCCCGGAATGCGTGATTTAATTTATGGCATACCTTTTTGAAACACCCTGTATATACAGTATCGGAAAGAATTTCATGTGGGTATGCACTTTCAACGATAGGAATTAGGACAAAAGATTATTTAAAACGATATAGCAATACTAATTGTAGCAGGGCACCAAAACAATTCGTTTCGTAAGTATGTTTTTGTAGAGCAGCGTTGCCATGTCATTGGAGTAAGAAAATCGAATGCCGTTGTTTAATCGTATTTTATAGTACGGATTATCGTTTTTAAAATTGTATGATACCACCTAATAATTCCTTATTATTCTGTTACAATTATTAAGAAGACACGTAAATATATTCTTTATTTTCGATATATCTCAACTCAAATAAAACGAGTTTTTTATCTCGTCCGTCTTTCGGACGAGATAAAAACAGGTTGTTTATTTTGTATCTAAACACACTTCAATATTATTTTACCGCCAATCCTCCTCTTCTCAATATAAAAAATTATCATTTATACGAACACAACTAGTCATAAATGTTTTTTAATCCTCGAACCGCTTCACTAATTCATTACAAAAAATAAGTTTTTTGTCTACCTAAAACTGGGTCAACAATATTTGTTTCTTCTCGGAACTCGTAAAAGGGCAATAAATCTTTTAGTTTTATTGTTTTATTTTCTTCGCAAATGTATAAAAAAGGGGCTTTTTGGAACCCACCGTTTTATGACATTAAACGTTCGTTAAAAACCTTTAAATTCGTTACAACTGTTAAACGTTCGAGGACTTCTTTCCCGGTGCTCGTGCCGGACACTAGTTGTACACCAGACTTTTATCTTAGACTTCGTAGTCAGTTCCAGTACCGAACACTAGTTCTGCAATGGATCTGCAAAATTATTTCTGTTTACTTATATACTAGCTGTAATCAAGAAACGTCTGCATCTTCCGTAAAAATCATGTTTCAATTCATTATCTGAATCATTAATATTGTGCAGCACTTTCCTAGATATACTCGTAATGTTGTTAACGTTGACAAATGCGCCAATTCCTAGATATGTTGTTATTGCTGACAAAAATTTTGTAATATATCGAGGATTAATTGTTTCAACATTAGTTTGTTTCACACATTGTGAGTCCATGTAAGTAAGTAAAAGATCTTTATACATTGTAATAACTAATTTATCGCTTTGGAAAAATTTATTTAATGTAACAAATTTTTATAAAACCAATTCCAAAAATAGGTAAAACGTTTCCATTCCAATTGATCCATTTTTTTTATTTTCCAGACTAGAAATTATATTGTCTTGTCTTTTCGTAACTGGAACTTCAAAAAACTCTTCTTTAAAAGCTTTGATATAAATAGGCCTTACTTTTACGCACGTAAAACGTTTATTGTTGTGCTTAAACGGTACAAAAACAAGAGCTCTTTTAGAAGCTACATACCTGATAATTTGGTTACTTTTTAAAACATCGTTTTAAAGTTTTATTCTTTTACTGTAAGTAAATAATCGCACAAGTCAAAATTGTTATTATTTAGACACAAAACAGGATATTTTTGATATGCTTTTGGCAATTTACAACTAACACCAAAATCGTTGTCCAAATGGCGCCGTAAAGCGAATAGTGTCGTAACGTGAATAACACTACACAGCCAGAGGCGACTAGATACTGGACATGTTTAATATTTGCTCAGAGCTACCCTATGACTCCTCGAATGGCACATTATAATTCCTATTTTCTAGAAAATGTCATATGAGGATCCCGAATACGCCGATTTGAATAATGATTATGGTGTTATTACTTTTGTTTTCGAACTCTCCTTTTCGCTTTGTATATTTGAAGAACTTTTGAATACTGTCATTGTATATTATGTTTAATAAAACTTCTGATACTATTTATATTTGGATACTAAATTTATTCAGTCGTAATATCGCTAGACAATTCCCAAGAAAATTAGTATAATAATAAAAACATCCACGTTCTACGTTTTAATGCAATAAATTCAGGTTGTAGAACTTATTAAAAACAGAAAGCATCTTCTCTTTGACATAAATTCAGAGATTACAGATATAACTTGCTTCACCTTATAGTGGAAGAAAAAAATAGAAGGAAAGCATGGTCCTGGCAGACAAAAAATGACCTGGCTATGCAGCATTAAGGATGGTACAGGACTAGACCTCCAAACCCTAAGAAAAGCACAGGCCAAAAAAATTTATTTGCATACTATGTTTTAAAACCTTATAGTATTATTTGTCGTATGTATGTTATTTCAATACTTCTGTGGAGTATTATTTAAAGGAATTTATATGTTTTATACTTCTTTAGCCCTTTATATGGCAAATTATTGGTATTGTTTCGATAAATAATGACGCATAATATGACTCAAAACTGTAAACATGTTTTTCTAATAAGTATTTTTCTAGTAGGCAATATCCAAGGGACCCCTACGCTAAAACCAGTTCCATGGCGTTCGAGATCATTCAGCAAGGGTCGCCGACCGAATTCGAGTAAGTTCGCCGCTCAGCTGAAAGACCAGTCCGAGTGACCTTCTCGTCTATTCGAAGGGAATCGCCGGAATTCTCGATTAACGGCATTGTATATTTAAAGAGGGAATTTTGTTGAGGACAGTTAGTCTGAAAATACATCAACAAATACATACAACAACCCCATACATTTACAGAAAAACGTCCAGATTTATTATGAGAGTGAATATATCGTTCTTCAAACCTAGTATTGGCTGGACGATAAACACGGATTTCACCGTTATAGGTCGACTGAAAAGTCTTTTCATCAGTAAAAATGACGTTGTTCCAAAATTGTTTGTTGCGGTAAATATAGTTTAGTGCAAATATTACTCTTGCTTGCCGATGTTCAACAGTTACTAATGGTTTTTTAGCAGCTGGTTTGTTTTTTAATTCAGATTCATTTATCCTTCTGCTTACAGTAGGTTGCGCACCAGGAAATCCCGTATAAATCCTTGAATCCTTCGACGTCGCAAATGGATTATCTCTTAAGAATTGAACTAAAGCAGCATCTTATTGAGGAGTGGATACTTTGGAACGCCCTGAACCAACTTTTCTTTTTAATGATTGTTGTTGGACCCATCGTTGCTTAATTCTGAAGATTGTTTTCAAATTTCTATTATAGAAATTTGCTAGCGCACGAATTGACCATCCTTCTTCCATTTTCGTAATTATTTGAGCCTTTTCAACCTCACTTAAATGACGAGGCATATTCATTTTTTATTGTACGTAACGTTAAACCTTCTATCAAATTAAACGTCTTTGTCGTCTATGAGTTGCATTTTTGATCATGACATTTGATAACCTCAAAAAATCCCAGCCGGTTTTACACAAATAGGATGACGTTAACTTCTCTTTCTAATACTTGTACCCTTTTTTTTGAATATAACTGTACATAAATTATATAATTATTAGTGTGAAATAAATTAGTTATATTGTACAAAATAAAGACTTTAAATAAACTTGTAAGTGTTATAAGTGTAGAACCTTTGATAATAAATAAAGAAAATAAATTAATAAAAATATTACAATATAGTGAATTCATAGTCTATTTTCCGTAAATAGTATTTATGACAGGTCTATATAACTTGTAACACAGTGTAAATGGATAAAAATTTTTGGGGCTCTATTTCAAAGGATCGTAAATTACTATACCAATCTGCATTAAGCAAAATGTAGTATAGGCTTAAACTTGTTAAAAAATAAAATACAACTTTTTAGAGAAAAGTAAACCACACTATATTTCCAGGAAATATGGATATGTGCACAATCTCTTTATTACCTTTTTATCCCAATTTGCTACGTTATAAATAAAAGTCTAAATATATGTAAATAGAAAAGATACTTAATTTGCTACCCCTTCAAAAACGTTTACATGTTATATATTTGTAAGAAACGGCTCGAAGCACTTTTTACAAGCCTGGGAACACTAATTACTCCTTTTCTCTGTTTTTTTTAGGAATGACGAATGCACACCTTCAAGAAGTAGAAATTATAGATAAGTAGGCACCTATATTTGACAAACAAATTAAACTCTTGGTTTTGTACCAGAAATGGTGTCAATAAGTTGGTCTAAGATTCAGAGAAGGTCACACTCAATATCCTGAAAAACTGAATGTTTGGGCAGGAACATTAGGCGATGCTATAATTGTCTCCTTGTTCATACCAGGCAATTTAAGTGGCGACATTTATCTCGATATGCTGGAAAGCACCATCAAACCTTTAATTTTGCATGAACTAGAGAACCAAAGGGACGATCAAGGCAACCTAGCTCTAGAGGAAGATTTGCTGCACTTTCAACAACATGGAGCACCTCCTCACTATGCAGCTCCAGTTAGGCACTGGTTGGATACTTATTATCCGAACAAATGGATTGGAAGGAGAGATCCTATTAAGTGGCCACCGAGGTCACCAGACTTACCGCCACCTGACTTTTTTCTATGGTTACCTTAAGTCAGTTTTTTATAAAATGCGACCTGCGTGACTTGGGTAGTTGCGAAAAAGAATTACGCAAGCATGCCGCGCTATTACTAGAACAACATTTGCCAAAGTTCGTGCAGAATTTGAAAATAGGATATGTTATTGTTTACAAAACAACGGAACCCACTTTGAACATTTACTTAATTGACATTTTTAACAAATTTGTAGTTCAACAAAAACCTCTTTAAATTTTCCATTTAACCTAAAGTTTCACAATTATTGCTTCACGTTGTATAATTATTATTTATACCATTAGATAGCAAATTTGATAGTCTTTTCAATGATGTATCACAAGTAGGGGTTTGTAATTCAAACTTTTTTGGTTTTTGTGAGTGGGACCTAGGGGGTTGATGGCGGTGAGTTCTCTTTTATGTCATTTTAGTTTTTCCTTACTATTCTAGAAACGGTTTCAAGCATTTTACAATATTAGCTTTTGTTCGTGAGATATAACCCATTGTAAGTTTTAAAATGGACACACTGTATATTAATTCAATTATTAACTTTTTAATATTTTTGCCTATTAAATATTTAAAAAATGCTTTATTTGGAAGATAGAGGAAGATAGTTACTTAGTTAATCCCATGTGATAAAAAAAGTAAACTTACTGCATTATGTTATTTCCAGCACGGAGCAGCGAATACCTCACATAGAGGCATTATGCAAATTGAATTCTTAACTTTCATAACAAATAAAAAGTTGTGCTTCTTTCAAATTTATTTTCATTCACTTTGGGAGAAAGAAGAGTGCGGCTTCGGCATAAAAGTATGAAAGTTATCGCACAACCCAGCACTGCCACCTGTGTCAAATTAGCGAAAGACAAAACGGTTGCGACGTCCCTGAATAGTCTAGGCTTTTTTCTAAAATATAAATTTCTTAAAAATTTCAAAAAATTTGTTTTCCAATTATTCTTTTCTATTACAGTTGTATAATTGTCTATTACAGACAATAACAAAAATGCTATATTAATAGTTACAAAATAAATACAGAATAACAAAGAGAAACACTTACTATATCCTATCCGTTTACAAACTCTAGTAGTTGGAGATAATACAAACTTACAAATGTTACAGGGCTATAATTTGTAGCAGAAATGAATCATTACAATTAAAAAATTATCCTTTTAAATAAAACTATGCATAGTGGTTAACCTTTTTCTAAAAAAAAACAAAACAAAAATCTCAAATATGATTAGATATTTACAAGATGTCAAAAATAATAAAGCTAGCTATCATATGTCAAGGCTAAATCTTAAAACGAGAACAAATAAAATGACAGCTAACCAACGTCCTATGATCTACAATTTTAATTATTACTATTTTTAAAATTTTTATGAAAGCAAATTATTCTTAAGAATGTTTATTCTTCCTATAAAAATCAAACACAAAAGTTACTTTGATTTCACTAAAATTACTTTAAATTTTCTGGGGTTAGGAACTGGAACTCAAACTCTCTGCTACTCAAACAAATTCATCTTCATACTATGAAAAGTATTTTGAAACGGCTTCTTAATTAGGACAGATACAAATTTGAGGTTAAAATTGGCGGCACTGGATACAAATTTTAGACTCGGCTTCTTAAAAAACAGGAAAATGGAACATGTGGATATCTTTCAAAGTTGTAGGCGACACAAATCTCTTAGATACTTAAAAACATAGAAACAGTGATCACTCTTCCAAAACTGACACATTACATAGAGTATAATTCACTATTTTTCAACAAATTAGCCGGTCTTTTCCGACTACATTAAACACATATAAATAAATAAATATATGATATACATTTAAATAAATTTAATATTCTATTAGAACAAAACAGTATACACACTTTAGATAACCTAAATAGAAATAATGACATTTTAACGACAGTTGTCAATCTATCAAATAGACATTTAAATGCAACGGAGAATTTAATACTGTCAAAGGGTCTAAACTTTGCTGTTACTCAGCCATCAATTCCAAAATAAGACATAATAAGCTCAGTGGAAAAAATATCTCAATGTTTACCAACCCATGAAAAGAAAGAATACAGAGTATTATGTAAAGTTGAATTGGAAAAGTCTATTAAAATTAAACAAAACATAAGCAAAGAGGAACTAAAGTCTATTAGAACTTTAAAAAATGACGACTCCATAATCATCCTACCAGCAGACAAGGGGAATGCAACTGTGGTAATGGATAGAATTCTACATTAAACACGTCTGCTCATTCTGGCCACCCTTTCAAACCTGACGTAAAACTGTAACTATTAACTGCCACAATACACATTTCCATGACAAAGGACGAAAAACGAAGCTATACCAAATTTAAAAAGAAATTCGGACTCCAATAAAGTTAAGCACGCCTTTAACAGCGGTCGGCCTTATCGAGAGTGAGTAAATTCTTAAAAATAATTCGCTTATCTTAGTATAAACAAAACACTAATCGGGAATATTTATTTGAAAAGCAGAATATTAAGCGGCTTCGATCAAAAGATAATACCAAAGAAATACGCGTCCGTGATATATAATAAACTGTGAAATGGTTTATATAAACTCGGCGACGCAAAGAGGAATTGAAAATACAATTGTGTTTTAGCAAATACGAGGGGATTTTAATATATACCAAGGAATTTACAAATGCTACAATATGTATTGTGGAGTCGTGAGATATATCTTTCTCCGACGTTACGTTTTCCCAAAATATTTTGCTTCAAAATCGCTAAGTAATAAAATTCTTGTTCCGAGACATAATTCTGTTTTTATAAGCTGTATGGTTATACAATCTATCACTAGGGTGTTAAGATGGCTGTAGACCCCCTCCTCCTTTATCCGGGCTTGGGACCGGTAACAGTTCTGTTGAGCTACTCAATCTACCCAACAAAACTGCTGCAACAAAATTACTTAAATATTGTGGAGTAACAATGACAGAACAATTAACAATATTAATTAATAAAATTATAAAACACAATAAAATACTAGAAGAATGGAGAACGAGCGAATTCATTCTGCTATTAAAAAAAGGAGATAAAAAACAGCCAGAAATCTACAGAGTAAATAATTTGGTAAATAGTACCCTAAAGCTACAACTAAAATTTTCTAGTACTAATAAATCAAAGGATAAGTTTAGCAGATAAACAACAGCGTTTTTGTAGTGGAAAATCGTGTACAGATACAATATTTCTTATAAAGCAAATTACTGAAAAATCACTAGAGTATAATAGATCAGTATTTCTACGTCTGATTAACTTAAAGAAAGCGTTTGACAAAGTAAGACTCAAATAGGTAATCCACCTTTTGTATAATAGAGAAGTTCCCCTAAATATTATAAAAAACATCTACCAAAACAACCCTTCCTTCCTAAAAAGTAAACACACAAAAAAAGGTTTTTCTAAACTAAAATAAAGAAAATGGTTGGGGCAATAAATTAAACATTTATTTGTGTCTCTAACAAACAGTTACAAAAATACAGATTGTACCAAAAATATACTATATAAATAGTTGCAAAATACAGAATAAAAAAACTTACATGTGTCCATTTACAAACTCCATTTACAAAGAGGTTGGAGATACTACAAAAACTTACAAATGTTATCGCACAGAAATTAACCTTTTTTTAAAACAAACAAAACAAATTAATATCGAAACAAATAAAGCTAGCTGTCATATGTTAACATTAAATTAAAAAAAAACAATTAAAATGACAGCTAAGTTAAACCATAAAATTTACAATTTATTATTTATTACAAATCCTTTTAAATTTTAATGAAAGCAATTATTAATAATTATCAAAAAAAAGAGTCTGTCTTTACTTTAAAATTTAAAATGTTAATTGTTACCTTAATTTCACTTGTTTCGCACTTAACTTTCAAAAAAAATTGTTAACATCTATGGAACACCTATCTGGACATATTTTCCAACAGGGCCAAAACAACCATTTCCATACTGACCATACTCAGGGACGAACAATCAAGAGATGTAGATGTATATTCTGTGGAGGAAGCAAGCTGACAACGGGGACATCCTATATAAACATTTTACAAAATTTCTTCAGTTCCGGTGCACAAATCTTATGGTGATTACTCTGTTCTAATCTGCCATTATGCAAAGAGTATTATCACCTTAACCGGTCTTAAGACATAACACAAAAAAATTGAATCGACTCGCGATTCCTAATTACCGAAACATCTTTCTACTCTGACTTCTCTTGCTTCACTCCTCGATGCCTTACATTTTACAAATTTTAACGCAAAATAAATTCCCCTCGCTCCTCCAAGCTAGTTTTTGTGGTCTATGAGCATAAACAAACAATCTACCCTCTTTTGACCTCGTTCTTAGCAACGAACCGACAAAAAAACATTGAAATTGTCCCAGTTTATTACGTATTAGAAAAATTGTATTACCTGACTTGCAATATTATATTAGGGGACTCGAATGTAAACAAATGACAACAACAACTCAATACCAAAACTTGATATTTAGAATTTCAACTTAAAATGCCATAATATATTGATCGTTTTTACATTCCCTTTTAAAAGACAAACGCAGATTTCCTGGTAATTTTTAATGCGTACTAACGAGATAAACGAACAGGGACGTATTATAAAATTTAAAACGCTACAAGAGGAGCTGGTATGTTGTATAGCTAAAATAATGTAGATTTCCTATCCCCAATTTACTGGTCACAAATGAAAGTTTTATTGCGAAAAAACATTTAATTCTTATTACTGACTTACGTGTGTTATGGAAGACATAGCACAAGAATAAGTAATTAAGGTTTAAAACAGTTTAGTACAAAAAAGGTTATATAGAAAGATATTGAACGAAAAATAAGATAAAAAAATACTTTAATGCAAAAGAAAAACAATAAAACTATGTAAAATATTGTATAAATGCTGCAACATATGAAGCAATCGACCAATACGAATCATAAAAAGCAAATAAAACCATATTGATTGGATCAGTAAGTAGAAACTAAAATCGATTATAAGATACAAAAAATTATCTAAAAAGAAAACATAGTAATGACATTATCGCTTACAAATTGTTCCAAGCAAAAATAAGGTAAAAGAGAAATAGCAATAGCAATCCCCGACCAGAATGAGACCTGCATACCAGAAGGGACATTTGGACATTAAACTCATTGGGTAAGGAGGATTGGGGATTGGTCCAGATTGGTCCTCGGAAGGACAAATCATCCGAGCCCCAGGCACTCCTCCATGAACCCCCTTATAGCACGCTGATGCGCTATGAGAGACTACTATCATATTAATACTTGCCCCGTGAGAGTCTTATGAAACGAGAATCTCACTTTATATCTCTGCGTGAAGTCCAGAACAGCGTGAGGCGCTCTAGTCCCGTAGTCTTCTTTTTCTTTCATCTTTATATGTTTTGTATTTCCGAGCATCGAGCTTCCATAATTCTACCAAAGCCTTTCAGTCGTTTCACTTGGATAGGAAAATGGGCAGGTCTGGTACGGTTTTTAATGTTTTTTTTTGTATTTTTTCGGTTGGCATTTGCAATTTTTTTAGATTTTTTTTTTTGAGTAAATTTGTAATGAGCATCGGGGGAGGATGAAAGTTAGTCGATCGTTTTAGAGCTACTTACATGCTATCCCTCCTTAGTCATTGACAAGCAGTTGCTGTTTGGGTCTTCTGTGTTTCCATTAGTGGAAGACTCCACTACGATATCCAATCTTTCCACTACGTAGAATCAAGGGACGTTCACTACTTCCCGAAGTGCTTCATTGTGTACTGCTTAGATTTTCTGTCTGTTCGTCTTGCAAATCTGTCCCCATGCGAGAGATGCGTATGTAAGGATGGGCAGTATGATGCTGTTGATGAGCCTTCTCTTTGTTCTGAATGTTAATTTGATCTTTTTTTCTTTTGTTCTTCATTAATAAAAACATAAACACTAAAGTACTTTTGTGGCTCTTTTCTAAATTGCCACTTTCGTAAAATTACAATAATCACAAATAAAAAAAATTAAAAAACGGAAAGATCTCCATAAAACGATGTAATTAAAATCCGCCAATTATGTAGTCGTACCGATAACAGATTTACTTAACTAAAATGCCATTATATTCTCGTTAGGTTTTCGTCTTATTGAAACATTTTACCTAGCCTATTCGGTCCCGAAGCCGCCCGAACAAATTCCATTTGTATATTTTTTGTTTTTTCATAAATCTAATTTGTCCGGACCGTTTTATTTTATTAAAGGGACTCTGGAGAAACGAACTACTTCGTTAACTTTTTCAAGAATTCTAAGGAATTGTGTTTAATTTTAGAGTTGGTAATCAAGAGGGACGTTCCTAGCATTTAAAAATTCTTTAAATATTCATTTAAAGGGTGATGTTTTGTGCACTGCAGACGTTTGTTTTCCTATTTATTTAAATTTTTATCTAAACAGCGCATAAATTAATGTCGGGTCATAGAAATATTCATATACTGGTAGTTATTAAAGCAGGCATTAACATTTTTAGTATAATGGTGCGTAACCTTAGAATATTCTTAGGCAGCAAAGCGGCTACACAAAATATCGTTGTGTCTTGTGCCTCTGGGATAGTAGGGACCGAAAAATCATACCAAAAAAAGAGTAGTCTAAGAGAAAGAAACTTGGTAATTGGACAAAAGAACATTTTTGCCCAATCTTTAGTCGAACCAGAGAAAATAATCTTACCACCCCTCCATATTAAGCTAGGCGTAATGAAGCAATTCGTTAAGGCACTTGATTCTAATGGACCATGCTTCCCCTACATAGAAAGTAAGCTGTCTTAATTAAGTACGGAAAACTTAAAGCTGGAATCTTTGATCAACCACAAATTAGACTTCTTACAAAGGATCCGACTTTTGTGAGATCAATGAATAAGGTAGAGAGAAAAGCTTAGCTTTCATTTGTGGACATTATGAAAAGTTTCCCTGAGAACTTAGGTGACACAAATGAGGAGCAAGGAGAAAGATTTCACCAAGACATAAGAACTGCTAACAAGGAACATGGGACACCGATATGATGGTAGATTTTTGCTGGAGTTTGAAGAAAGACAGTTTAAAAGTTCATTCCAGGAAATCACGCAAGCGAAGCTTTCGTTACGTCAAGTAAGTTTTTTTCTATTTTGTTAGTTTTTTTCTCGTATTGTATTTAAATGGCTTACAATTAGTATTATTTTCTAATTGTGTGATTTTTATTTAAATTTAGTGTTTCCATATCAGCATTCGTATTTTAATGCATAAATGCTGTCATAACCTACATTATCTTGAAAACTAAAGCTGATAGAGCAAAACTAAAGCCATATTCAGAATCAGCACCTCAAATACACCTAAAATCAGCTGTAAACACTTTGGCATCAAAAACACTGTAGGCCTGTGTTATTAATACTTTGTTATATAAAAGAATCAAGGACTGACAGAGTACACAAAAATGCAATTGCTTTTGTTATGGTAAATACAAAACTAAAAAATAATTACTCGTTAGTTTTTTCAAATATATTTTGAAATAAATTAAAAGTTGATTTTTATTACCTTGATTTTCTTAACATTTACATTTACATCAGTAAAATTAAATTATCTCGATAGATAATTACCTATAACACAAGATTAAAATGTACATATCTTACCTACTTTCTTCTTTAAACATATAGTGATTTATAACTTGGATACTACAGACAACATATAAATTTTATCCAAAAACCTGCCAAACTTCTTTCATTTTCAAAGCTACCCCATCCCAACTTTCCAATATATTCTTTTACAAGCCCAACTGAAACTCTTAATAAAAAGTCCCTAGCTAGTGGGAAAAAGGTGAACCTTTCCCAGAAAAAAATCCATTTTAAAGGTTCGGACATTTGTTTTGTTTTATCACGTCCGGTAGTTGAAGTGGAAACAGTCTCCACCTCCTTTCATTGTATTCTCTTTCAAATCTTTTTGGTTCTTTGTTAGTGGACCGTCGCCAAGAATTCAAATTACTTTTGGCGGTGGAAAGGGAATGTTAGTCGACTTATTTTTTTAGGATTTCGTTATCGATCTAATTGCTTGTATATGGAAAGTTGGATGGCCTGATTCAAATACGTTTGTATCATTATAGTATTTATTTTAATATAGATTAAATTACAGGGTGCACTACGATCAACAGGAGGGTGTTTACCGAGGAAAAGCCTTGTTAACATAAAATATTAGAAACGTACTATCAGGTAAGTTGTGATTTTAATTAAAATTAACCAAATATTATACAAGGTATCTAATGTAAATTAATCCTGTAATATTATAGGATACACTGACGATATGGTAATAGCACAAGAGATAAAAAAAAAGCTTAGAATACCCAGTGATGAGTCTGATAGAAGAAGAGAAACTTGGAGGAGTAAAAATAAATAAAGAAAAGTATATGCTAATGTGATAAATGAAAGAGTAAAAGCCGGCAATAAGCATATAAAAATACCAAAAACTACTTAAAGACAGATATAAGCATAAACACCAAAATAAAAATGTATAAAAGCGCAATCAGACCTGTCATAACCTATGCAGCAAAGACAATGTTTCTGACTAATAGAGACGTAAATAAGCTAAGAATAATAGAAAAAAAGATCCTTAGAAAAATTTTTGGACCAAAAAAACTTCAAGACCTTATTTTTTATAGCTTTCGTAATTTTTTATCTTTTTAGTATTCTGCCTATTTGACGTACTTATTTTCTTATCTAATTAGGGTACAACATGGGTCCAAAGCCGGTCTTCGGTATGTTGCAATTCGGGTCGAGGGTCCAAATCAAATCTTCGGTAAATTCCAGTGCTTAGTACGCCGGAATCTTAAGTATATTCGTAAGTATGGTCCAAAGTCATTCCACCGTTAATCCGAGCCAATCTTGAGTATGTCCCAGTTAGTTCCAGTTAATGACGTTTTTGACAGCTGAGTATGGAATCCCTCGTGTATCCAGGACTTGGATGCACAGAAGGTCACTGTTCAGTTGATTTGTTTTACAGCTCAATCTGAGGTAATGTGAGTACATATCCCCGATCTAAGTAAAGTTTCTTAAGAAACTTACAAATAGAACGGTAGTATAGAGATATTGTTTTCTTAATTGCCGTGTTGTGTGTGGTGGTAATTGGTAATAATTTCATTTATAATTGTAGTACAGGCGCTCATACTAAACATGTTTAATCGAAATAGATTAACGAATCTGTAAAATGTTTTATTCCCTTTTGCGTATCTATTATTTAATATTATGTTTGTGTTTTATTTGCACAGCTAATCCATTGCAAAACAGGAGGTAGATTTGTTCTTATGTTTTAAATAAATTTATTGATATATGATATATTTGATTCTTTTATCTGATATATTTTTGATTATTTAATAGTTATAATGATGTAGATGATATGATATGATTATTTTGATTTATATAGATGATTATCTTATAGTATATATGATACATTTGACATGATTAGACTTCGGCAAATATGCATATTGCATATTTTGCATATTGTGCATATTTTATGCAAATATTTCATATTTTGGCATATTTGTATAAAAGTTTGCATAAAGTGCATAAAAGTTCAGATTTTTATACTGTATTTGAAAATTTTTAAACATACCAATTTATTTCAATTCTTGTATAAAATTTTGTAGTCATTTTAATCAAGAAATGATCTAAGTACGTAATCTCTATAGGTACAAAACATTTACAATTTCAAAGAAGATCAATTTAAGTAGCCCTCAACATTCTTAGAAAGTCTCGGTCACTGAGGCATTCAGTTATTGGATAATCGCTAAGGGTTCGCTCATTTGCATTTTATGATATAATCCCCAAATCTATCTACAATTTATTGTATCTTAACAGCAGGTAAACGGCTAATAGTTTTGTTCCTAATTTAGGGATTTTCCAAAATCTCCCAGTTTATTGAATTAGGTACCTAAACATTTCTAATTTGATGCTCAGATTTGTAAATCATTTTTGTTTTGATATTCAAAGCGTAAACACTCGTTGTGCGTAACAAAAAGGAAGATTGTGATTTTATAATGCCTAAAACAACCAGTGCTTCAACTTGGATTAAACCTTATAAAGAGCTGTCTATGGATATGGGAAAAATCTACTGTTCAGTCTGTGGCAAAATTGTAAGTATCTAATATTTTCTATTAAATATCTAATATTTCATACATACAGGGTGTTTCCAAATGACACTTACAACGTTTGACTGTAGATACTTCTCGAAAAATTGAACAAAACGATATAGTTAATGAGGGGTCAAACTTATTTACTTTTCGAGATACAGGGTGTTAAAATTTAAAAAAATTAAATTCTTTTAGTTAATAACAACAATATCTTTAAAACCAATAAACGTATTTACTTGAAATTTAGTACTCGTAGGTTGTTTTTAAATGAAAAATAGCTTCCTTTAGTGAGAAAAAATTGTCCATGGTACAATACAATGGTGTATATTTAGAAAAATTTTTCACCTTTACTTTTTTTATGAAGTCAGCTATTCTAAAACACAATTATTTTTATTGTAATTGAATTAACAAAAAAAAAACTTTTGTTGAATTTTAAAATAAGTTATATGATGTACTAATGGTTAGCAACAAAAACTAATTTGTGGATTAATACTGCATTTAAAACACTTAGCGAGTGTTTTTTTTTCCAAACCAGTTATTTGATTAACCAAAAACACCTTGTATATTTTTATATTTTAAAGGTTGGGTTAAAATAAAGGTTTTTATTTTTATTTATAGATAGCATGTGAGAAGAAATTTCAGATAGACCAACATGTGAGAACTGCTTCACACATTGCAAAAAAAGGAAAAATAGGAGGAAAACATCAAACTTCAATGGTTAAATGTTTCCAATCTACTTCAAAAAAATTAGATGAGCAAGAAACTTTTAATGAAGACTTGTGTCGCGCATTAGTGTCTGCAAACATACCGCTTTCAAAATTAGCAAATGTAAATTTTAGTTCGTTTCTAAAAAAATATTGCAAACTTAATGTTCCAAGTGATCGGTCTCTAAGAAGAAATAATGTGAACGGGCTATACTCGTCGGTGTTAATTAATATTAAGGAAGAAATTGCAGATAATTATTTTTACATATCTGTAGACGAAACCACTGATTCCTCAGGAAAGTATATTGCTCATTTATTGATTGGTGTTCTTAAAGAAGATACCTTACCAAAATCTCATCTTATTTCATGCCAGCAACTTGAGAAAACAAATGCTTTAACAATTTCGCGTTTTATACAAGAAACATTAGCAACTTTTTTTCTTCCGACAACTATTCCTTCTAATAAATTACTGCTTATTTTATCGGATGCTGCTCCTTATATGGTGAAAGCAGGACAAAATTTAAAAATATTTTTCCCAGATTTAATACATGTTACTTGTGTAGCTCATGGATTAAACAGAGTTGCAGAGGAAATACGAAAAAAGTTTCCTCTTGTAAATACCATGATATCCAATGTCAAAAAAGTATTTCTTAAATCTCCTATAAGAATTCAACTTTATAAAGAAATGCTACCTAACATTCCTCTTCCACCACAACCCATTTTAACGCGATGGGGAACATGGTTAGAAGCAGCTAATTTTTATGCAGATCATTTTGTTAAAATAAAGAACATAATTGATACGTTAACAGATGAAAGTTCCCAATCACTTTTGGATTCTAAACAAACTTTTCAGAGTAACTTGCTTCAACAAGAACTTTCATTTATAAAATCAAATTTTAGTTTTGTTCAAAAAACAATTACTCAGTTAGAATCACCAAAACTGTCATTGTTCGAAAGTACAGCATTAATAAAAGAATTTGCGTCATGTTGTCGGAACGTTAGAGGTAATATTGGAAAAGATATTTTAAAAAAATTTGAAGCTATTATGGAAAAAAATAAAGGTTGCCATATTCTTTCTGAAGTAGTCAGTGTTCTAGCTGGAAATATTTCGGAAACAATTAATTTAGAACCAAATGTTTTGGTTAGTTTGAAAAATGCTCCCGTTACATCACTTGATGTTGAACGAAGTTTTTCCGTATATAAATATATGTACTCAGACAGAAGCCACTTAGAAAATTTTGAACACCACTTGGTCACTTATTGTTACCATAATTCTAAATAAGTTTATTCATACTTAAAAATGATGTAGTTACTTAAAATAAATGTAAATCTTAATGAATAGTAGGAAATATTTAGTTATGTACACTTTTTTTTTTAAATAAAATTGTTACTATTTTACGATTTTTTTATTTATTTGTATGCATATTTTGTAAAATATTTGCATATTTTCGGGTAAAAACGTGCATATTTATGCGCATATTTTCTACATTTTTATTTGCATATTTGCCGAAGTCTAGACATGATATTTGATTACTATATCTGAATATTTTATGTGATAAGTTAATGGTATATATGATATATGTGTATAAATTCAATAAGGAAAAATACTGTCATTTTACCAAGAAGTTAAAAAAACTGAAATAGGATACCAGAAATACAATTCATACATGAAAAAAAAAAACAAAGAAACACTCACGAGTAAGAAAGAATCAATGATAGGTATATCAGAGAGACGTTTTAGTGAACTACGATATGGGCAAAATACAAATGAAAATGAAAATTTTCTTATAAGGTATGATGATAAGACTAAAATACAACTGTCTAGTGGAGAAGAGATTAAGATTATAATCAATTGGCTCAAAAACAACAAAAGACTGGGAAAAAACTAAATAGCTGCGGAAATGCTAATGAATGGAAGGAAATAACTACAAAAAAGGATGTATAGCCTTATCAAGAGGATTTGGGAAGAGAAAAATATGTCCAAAGATCAAATATTTATTATTTCCCCTATACAAAAGGGAGTTAGATTGGCATGTGAAAATTACAGAGGTATTGCTTTGTTGAATACTTCTTACAAGCTATTAGCCAAGATGCTAAGAGGGAGACAATAGTTTTAGAGTTAATAGATCAGTAAAAGATCAGATTTTTACACTAAAAGAAATCCAGACTGCCTGCTATAAACATGATAGGATAACAAGGAATAAAACTTATCAATCACAAAGCTCCTTGGGTATAACCGCAAAATTGATTAGGTTATTAAGAATGACTAAATAGCACAGGAAATCATGTAGCGTGGAAAGGCTTCTCATCGGATAAATTTAACGTGAATAGAGATCTTAGACAAGGAGATCCGTTATCCGCGGTGATTTTTAATTTGTTATTGGAAACAATAATCAACAATAGCCAGGTTAAAATGGCCGGAACCATCTTCAACAATAATGAAAATCAATGGCCTTCAATAATTATCTTACTATTCTAACAAAAACAACAAAATAATTAAGAAATGTTCAAAGATCAGAAAAGAAGGCAAAATATTTTGACCTAGAACCAAGAAAAAACTAAAGTACATGATACTCGGAAATACAGAGAAAAAAGAATAGGGACAGCTTACTCTCATATCTAATAAATCAAGGGAATATAATTTTGAGAGAGTGGTCGATTTTACATATCTGGGTATTATTATATAAGACAAAGGTCAGGAAGAACGGGAACTGAATGCCAGATCGGCAAAGAGAAATAAAAGGATAAGCAGCCTAAGACCACTGATTAAATTTATCCAATGTATCGAGAAAAACAACGTTAAGGATATATAAAATGGTAATAACGCCCACAGTGCCTTACGGTAGTAAAACACGGTGGAAGGTTCTTGGGTTATGTGGGTTCTGTGGGTTCGACGAACAAACAGGGAGCTAGCGGAACTGTATATCG
This sequence comes from Diabrotica undecimpunctata, assembly GCF_040954645.1. Classification (NCBI taxonomy): domain Eukaryota; kingdom Metazoa; phylum Arthropoda; class Insecta; order Coleoptera; family Chrysomelidae; genus Diabrotica; species Diabrotica undecimpunctata. Next base: position 151,547,543 of record NC_092809.1, read on the forward strand.
GACCAAGCATCAGTCGTTTTACAAAGGCACAGAGAGTAAGATGGATGGGACACGTGATGAGATTGTAAAGAAAGAGAATGTCAAAGATGATCTTAAAACATGAAACAATCAGAAAAAGAAGGAGAGGACGATCCAGACAAAGATGGTTTGATGGTTTGCGTATATGAAGATATCAGAAAAGAGGGAATTCATGACTAGGAAGAAAGAGTAACAAACAGGGATGAATGGAGGAAAATAGTAAGTTAATTTAAGGAGGAGCATGATTGGAGAAGAATCTACGCCACTTAATACAAGTTTTGTATTTTGCAAGTATTATAATAATTGTATTTTAGCCCTAGGCCTCAAAGGCCTATTCATCATCATCATTGGTGCTACAGCCCTATAAAAAAGCCTCGACCTTCCCAAGTCTATTACGCCTGTCAATCCTATCCAACTGTTGCCAGTGTGCTGCGCCTATTTGTCTACCATCCTCATCTACACCATTCCTCCATCTGAGTTTTGGCCTACCCCTACTTCTACTTCTCACAGGTTGTTACATAAGGATTCTTCTAGGAGGGTTGCTCTGCTATGATCTAGCCAGATGTCCTGCCCATCTTAGTCTCCCCATCTTCCTATAGGCCTTGAAGGCCTATTAAGCTTTGTAAATAAATGTATGACATCTGTATATTTTTAAATATAGTTTGATTTAGTGAATCTTACCATGATTTATTTAATAGTATTTGCTTTTTTCTTTATTTTATATATTGCCTATTAATGTTTTGTTTAAAATTCAAATATTTAAAAACAGTCGCGTCCTTTTCTTTTGAAGAGTTGTTCTTCCCCCTGTTTTCTTTTTGTTGTTTTATATTTATTCTTTCTACTAATCTATCAGTACTGAGCAACGAAGCCTTTCAGCTTATTGTGTATGGTTGTTCTAAGATTATTTATTTGTAATCTAGATCACTAGGTATGGTACAAGCGTAAGATTAATTTAGTAAATTAGGTTAGGAATAAATTACTTATTGTTCCACCATATTATCAGATTGTAACATTACTCGATGATGACTATTACAAATTAATGGCGAGTAATTAAAGTAGTATTCTTTGGATCTTATACATTTTTTCTTTTATATTTGTTTTGAAACGGCCTCTTATCCTTATAGACATTTTATAAGTTTGGATAACATTGTAGCACACCCTTACTGCTTTCGAATGCTTTTATTTTAAATTTCAAGCCACAACTTTTCGAATATGTCGTGTTCCAATTTATTTACGCATGAAGGATTCAGAAGGGCAAAGAAGGACTCGGAATCGGAAATGTTTCTCCTGTCGAATATCAATCGACTTCGAAACTATTGTATAATCTTCTTATTGAATGGCCGTTACGTCTAACTTTGGAGATCGATATATTTGAAGTTGAATTTAATTTAAACTCATGTTTAGGGAACATATTCAATATTATTCCAATTCTACAAAAATTCAATAAAATATTCTTACTTCTATTTACTTACGTACAGAATCCATATACACTGCGTTAGATTTGCGGTTGTAAACCAAAAACATACAGTAGGGGGAGATATGGGAAATGCGAGCACTTAAGGAAATATTGTTTTAAACCATAATAATTAGCCTTTAAACAAATTTAAATATTGATATAGGAAGGTTCACATGCATATTTTTGGTATATGTGATATTTTTTAAACAACACTAACTATGCATTTTATTGATGTAAAAGAAGTTATTTTGAAAAATGATTTAGATATTTTGGGTATAAGTGAAACATGGTTAAAAGAATCAATATCCAGTAAGAACATTAATATACCTGGCTATAACTTTGAGCTAGTAGACAGGAATAAAAATGACACAGGTGGAGGTGTAGGTATTTACATACAATGTAATATAAATTATGTGCTGATTGAGTCATCAAATGAAATTGAACAGATATGGTTAAAACTCTCTCTTCGTTATGAAACACTAGCTATTGGTGTTTTATATAATCCTTATGGAGCATTTTATAAAACTTTCTTTGGAATTTTGGAAACAACTTTATCATCAGTACTGCCAAGTGTAGATCATTTACTCTGTTTGGGCGATTTTAATGTTGATCTGTTAAATACCAATAATTATTCCACACAGTTCATTACAGATATCTTAGATGGTCTTGGACTAAAGCAGATGGTAAATCAAGCAACTAGAATCACCCAGTCCACATCGACTCTGCTTGATTATGTAATCACATCTACTGAGGATAAAATCTTGTCTATTGAAGTAAAACATATCCCAGAAATAAGCGATCATGAATTGGTTGTTTTAAAATTTGGTTGTGATGTCAAATCTAATACAAATAAATTTATTACTACTCGGAATTTCAAAAATTTAAATTACAGTCAATTTAAATCTGATCTGGAATCTATACCATGGAGAATAATATATGAATTGCCAGATATAGACAGTAAAGTCGATTTTCTTTCTAATAATATCATTACTTTACTTGGCATACATGTTCCATATCAGACTTTTAGAATCTCAAAGAAATATGCTCCATGGTTAACTAATACCATCAGGCAATTAATGTTAGATATGGATAAAGCATTTACTGCTTACAAGTTAACTAGAAATATAAATCAATGGAATGACTACAAAGTATTGCGTAACTTAGTAACAGCCATGACTATAAGGGAGAAAAAATCATATTTTAAAAACATACATGATCAATCTTCTAAAGATATGTGGAATAATTTAAAATATTTGGTAAATAATTGCAAAATCAAAAATAACTTTGAAATAAAAACGTGTGGAATGCAAATGAGATAAATAAACACTTTTTTGAAGTCATACCAAACATGAAAGCAGACATTGATACACAAATATTCTATGAAAATAGCTTTAAGTATTCCCTCAGTTCTTCTCTTACCTTTAAAACAGTATCTGAAATTAATATTTTACATATTATTAATAACATTAAAAGTAAAGCTATTGGTGATGATGGTATTAACATATTAACGCTTCAACTGTGTATTCCCTTTCTTCTACCGTATATCACTCATATCATTAACTTTTGCTTAACAAATTCAATTTTTCCCACTAAATGGAAACGGGCACATGTTATTCCGTTACCGAAGACTAAAAATACAGAAAGAATGAATGAATTAAGACCAGTAAGTGTACTACCTACATTATCTAAAATTTTGGAAAAGGTGATTGATATTCAGTTACAAACGCATTTAAAATAAAACAACATAATCCCTATGATGCAGTCCGGTTTTAGGTCCAGATATAGCTGTCTTTCTGCTTTATTAAATATTACAGATGATATTTTTAGAGCTTATGACCAAAACAAAATATCAATTCTAATTCTTCTTGACTACTCAAAAGCTTTTGATACAATTAACCATAATTTGTTATTCTCTATTTTAAAATATATTGGTCTAGAAGCGAGAGCAGTTGATCTAATAAAATCCTATCTTTCTAATAGATGTCAAGCAGTAAAACTTAATCAAAATATTTCTTCATTTCTAGATCTTAATACTGGTGTGCCTCAAGGATCTATATTAGGTCCAATTTTATTCTCTATATACACATCTAATTTTCCTTCTGTGTTTTTGTCCTGTTCACAACATTATTATGCAGACGATACCAACTCTATATGTCATTTTATCCAAATGAGTGTGATCAAGCGGTAAATGCAATAAATCATGACCTTCTTCAGCTGCAGATTTTTTCTCAAAATCATTGTTTAAAATTGAATACAACAAAAACTCAGGGTATCATTTTTGGGAGGAATCTCCATAGGAAAATATTTTTAGAGAATTATGCCAATCGAATTATCTTAGGAAATGACAATTTAATTTTTAGCAAAAAGATTAAAAACCTTGGGGTTTGGTTCGACGAAGATTTAAGGTTTACATATCATGTAAGTATTTGTTTACAACGAGCTTACGCCGTTTTAAAATTACTGTATCAAAGCCACAATTTATTAAGTAGGGCCACAAAGTCATTATTATGTAATGCTCTGGTACTATCAAAATTAAATTATTGTGACGTGCTTTACAATGCGTGTCTCACTGAATTTGATTCATGGAGAATACAGAAATTGCAAAATTCTTGTTTGCGTTTGATTTTTGGCATCAGGAAATTTCATAGGATAAGTCATGTTTTCACTGTAGTCAAGTGGCTAAATATGAAAAATCGTCGGAAACTCCATGCTTTATGTTTTTTCCATAAAATCATTCAAGAGAGAGTTCCACCATACCTGTACAATCGAATAACTTATAGGACGGACGTTCATAATCTTAATCTTAGACACAAGAATACCCTCACTTTACCTAAACATACAACATCCTTTTTTAAACGTTCATTTTCATATTCAATTGCTTGCAATATTAACAGTTTGTCCTACAATATTAAAAATCTGTCTAGAGTCAAGTTCAAGAGATTAATTTATGAGCAGTTGTTAGCTGAAGAGTAATTTAAAAATTTAAGAATTAAAAAAGTAAATAGTTTATAATTTATAAATTTAATATGTACTTAATATTTTTATGTTTTATTGTAAATACAATTTCACTATTTATATATAGTCTATCTATCCTATTTTCGGGGGGTTAGGTGGAAGAGCAGTTGTGTGCCGCTGTTGCACAGTGGTACACAAACTGAATCTCGCCCTACTGATATTATATTTCATTGTAAAGAAAATTTAATCTGTTGTTAATAAAGACATTTATTATTATTATTTTTATATTATTATAATAGAATTTATTTTAAAAAAAGTGGAACAATAGGCGGTACTGTAGATTAGCGCAAATCTTCATAGAATCTTCAAAGCTACTATGTTTTTTGTATTTTTAAAATTTAAATAATATATTTAAAATTAAATAAAGTAATTTTTTATTTATTTTTTTGATATTTTAAACAACTACAATAAATTATTATATTTGCTTCTAGCGCCCCCTGTTAACGGATTAGCAAAGCATACGTTGTTTACTTATGGCAAACTTGTCAAATTCAGACGTATGTTAATAATAAAATATAAATAAATATTATTTGATAGTTAATTTAATTATTATATAAACTAAATAATATGTTTAAAAATAATAATTGTATTAATATGAAATTATTGTAAAACGAGAATTATTATAAAAATTTAAACAGATGATTCAATGTTATTATTATTCGAATGACATTTTTTATGACTGTTATTAAATTTTGACAATCGTTACCAATTGAATCTTTTAGTGACAGATATCCTTTTAATTTTTTAATTTTCATTTAATGTCTATATTTTTTTTATTTTATTTATCCGCATCAACCACTGGGGTTATTATCGGTAGGTTTATGATACAAATAGACAAAATAAGGTACATTTTAAAAGTCATGACTTACAACAATATGGTACAATGTACATGTAACAAAAATTAAATCATAATTTATTATAGAGTTTACAGTAATTTAAAAAAGATAGGCTGTAAATTTCAGGCTGTTATGTATCTTGAATATCGCCTTGGCTGAGGTATACTCTGGACACTCTATTATTATACGATTGACTGTGAAAGGTGTTTGGCATCTTTGGCACATTGGTAGTGGTTCTTTGGAGATTATGTAGCTGTGCGTAAGTGGTATATGCCCAAGCCGGAGTCTGCCGATAATTACCTGGTCTTTTCGTTTTGGTGGTATACGAAGATTTGAAGATACGTCTGGTTTGATGCTTATAAGATTTGTGTTTGTTTGATCCCATATTTCTTGCCAGATTTTATTTACATGAGTCTTGAATAAAGTTTTAGTATCTTATATTGGTATAACTGTTGTAGTCGGAATGTACACATTGTTTATTGCTTCAAACGCTGTTTTGTCTGCTAGCTCATTACCAGTTATTCCGACATGTCATGGGACCCACATAAATAATATGGTTTTCGCAGAAAATTGGAGCTGTTGCAACGCATCTTTAATTAGGGATTGATTGATATGTATAGAATAAACATGTTTAATGGTGTGTAAAGAACTTAGTGAATCTGATAATATTAGTATTTGTTTTTCATTTGTGATTTTACAATAATTTAGTGCATCAAGTATTGCTTGCAGTAGCAGATGCTACTTCATTGCAATCTTTGAAGGCATCAGTAAAGAACAATTTGTAAGTGCAATATTAGACTAAATTTGCATGAACTGAAGCCTGACCTCAGCAGAAATGTGTAAATGCTTATCATGATTAAGTAAGGAAAGGTCTACTATTAGTAAAGAAAGTATCTAGGGAGGTGTCTGATATATTTTGATGGGTGTCAACGTAATTTGATTGATATAGTAAGGTAGAACTACAATTGCCATTTGGATCGCCAACCTTCGAAAGGAGACGGCGCAATGAGAAGAAGAATAAGGTAGTCTTTTAACTCGTTGGTAAAATGGTACTGTCTTGGTGGTGTAATTTGTGCATTGTTCTAGTGATTCTTCCGATACTAAACTTGCAAGAAAGGTATGATCCTTTGCGCTTAGAATTTTTGAAGCGTAGCATAGTGATATATATTGTCTTCTGAGGTATAGTGGCATTTCTCCTGGTAGCACTTGAAGGCTTCTTATTGGAGTAGTTCTAAAGGCTCCAAAGATTAGTCGTAGAGATGTGATGTGGTTTAAATAACATCCAGTTTTTTTAGTTGATTTTTATTTGCTGTTTCATAACAGATGCATCCGTAGTCGAGTTTGCTTCTTATTAATGTCTGTCTCTTAATCAACCAGACATGTGTAAACGTTGCAAATGACATCTCTGCATCTTTGTAATAAGACTTGTATTGAGGACAAAGCCTCTCTTGTACAATTTTTTTTGGGGAATATTTGACTGTCACACAACTTGTAAATTTTCTTATGGATTATCTTTGGGAACAATTTTAGGAAATGACTAGTAGCTTATCGAGAGGTACACTTTGCATTTTTTGACTCCTGGTTTTTTTGGAAGTACAATAAACCAGCCATTCTCTTGTTGTTTCTCCAGAGTTTTATGATTATTTTTGTGATTATTGCTGTTAATTGTTGTCCATTAATTTGAGTAGTTCTGTTTGTATATTATCGGACCTGCTGCTTTGCCATCCTTTAGCTGTGTTATTGCAGAATACACTTCCTGCTGTAATATTCTTGGTCCATCATTATATTTTATAAAGGTATTAGCTGCCAGTGTCAGATTTATTTACATAAGTCTTCTGGACACTGTTTAAAGCGGCAATGGTGAACTGATATGCTGGTGATTATAAATCATAGTAATAATTTTTCTGAGGAAAAAAATAAAGGATCGGGAAATTACCAATACGATGGACCCATGACTTAAAGCAAATAAATAAAAATTGTATGGAAAGCGACACATAATGGATAGGGTTGTATTCAAAAAGAGAAGGAACCTTTAGTACGAGACTTTATTAAATTCTTGTTAAATGTCAAAAAAATCTGTACTATAAATTTTCTTGATTTTTAGGCCATATCTGATTACATTTAATACGATGAGCCGACAACTTACAGGAACAAAGCATGGGATACATTTCCCAATAAGTCTATATAAGAATGTCAGGTTTTGGGGCACGACGGTGAAAAGGCAATGAAAAAGCAGATGAAATATACAAGCAAGGCTCATTAATGCCATTTATTGAACCGGAACCCTTCTGTGGCGTTGCAAAGGCAGTAACAAGAACGGCTGCAAGAAAGTGAGTAACGCACAAATCTCTGGAATGGTTGAGGAATTCCCTTTACAAAGATAGGTGAAACAGTTCATTATAGAACATTCGCCAAAATTTGCAGAATACCTAATAAGCAAAGACAGAAAAATAGTCAAATCCAGAGTAATCTGTTAAAAAGGCATTGTAAGCTGAATATGCATTTGAGGCCAATGTGATTGGCGAATGATGATCTATGCAGATTCTGTCACCTAGACGAAGAAACAGCAGAGCACATTATGTGTTAGTGTGACAGCCTGGCAAATGTGCGACTCTTTACATTAGGCGCGAAAAATCCACCGGCAAAGAGCTATATGAAAGGTTAAGTCACTAATCTATTAGACCTTTTAAAAATGGTCAGGATAGAGCATGTAGTTTAGGATAAAAGGACCACAATAGATTTGAAAGATCGCAGTGGAATATCCAAATGCCACCTCGTTGACTATATCTATCTATCGACTTTTCTAGTGAGGGTCAATGTTTCTGTTCAATACGTTTGAACTGGGACTATACACTGATTAAAGAACTTCCCTTTTAAGCATACGGAAATATCTGGTCTAGTTTTCCGTGTAACTCTTATTCTCCTGCTTAACCTTGTTTGATTATCGCTTCCTAATTTAATCTCGTGGTGCAGATACTTATAGGCATACACTTATTTAATTTGCGTGAAATTAGGTGAAAAATTCTTGACGAGTACAAGGTTGGTCATATATTGTTTTGTGCAAAAGTTTATTTTTGAGGCCAATTCATGTACAAGAGCTCCTAAAGTTTGAAGCAGTTGGCAGGCATAATCTACATGGTCTGTAATAAGGACTATGTCATTTGCAAACTTCAGAAGTTATTCAGAAACTCCCCATTTATGTTGACATCAACATTTTCTCAATTAATGTTGTTCATATGTTTATAAAAGCTATGAAAAAAATAAAAACGATTGTGAAAAACCAGCTTTAAATCGTTGTGCAAAAGATGGATAAAATTAAATAAGTAGAACTATATTTATCTTGTTTATTTCATTTTTTTAAAGAAATGTCACAAATTTATATAAATCATATATACTTGATTACTAAATTATCCACAATTTTTCATTTCCCTATTAAATAAAAATAAAATTCGCTCTTTTATCCCGTTACCTTATACAGCCCCTTCACATTGTATTGAAAAAGTTTCTTGTGCTCCAGGGGAAGTATATCGGAAATAATCTTACTTGATGAAAGATTTTCAAAAAGTATCCCTTCATGGGTGTAACCAAAAAATATTTTTACGCATTATACATTTATATAAAAAATGTTGGTATATAACATGTTTTTTTAAATTTATTATTAATAATCATTAATATTAATATGTATTTTTGTTATTCTTAATATTTTTACCATATGATCTTATTTGGCTACTTCTTTAATTCCCTATTTCATTGTTTACCTTTTTTCAATTTCTCGGTTAAAAATTGTGGTATATTCAATTTAATAACATATGAGCTGAGAGCCTTTTGTATAACATTTTACCTAATTATTAAATATTTGTGTGGGAAAATCATTAATTTACCCCAAAACGTTTGGTTTTTAAAGATAACTTAATTTTTGGCAAGCAGGATTTTTGTAAATTTCACACAATCAGTCTACGTTAATAACGTCTCATCCTCAGCGAGAGGGTAGTACTTAGTCAGAGTTTATTTATTTATATCAGAATTGTTTACAGCAAAATTATTTACAACAAAAGTTAAGTGATTTCTCTTTTGTGCTGATAATAATTTATGAGTTTTGCCAATTGACTGTTCGTAGATACGTCGGTTAATACAGTGAGATTTCGGTAGTCGAACCTTCAAAATCATACTGTCAAAATGTTCGTATCATTCAGAAACATTATTTATCGAGTTAATTTCGACATATGATTTCGCGATTAAGGTTCGCGATTTAATTTCGAGCACGACGCTACGCCGCGTGCTCGAAACGCTAAAACAATATTTAAAAACAAGAGTCTTCAACCAATTTATACTACCTGTACTCACCTACGGTTCTCAAACTTGGACTCTTGAAAGGAAAATGCTGAAGGCTATCAGGCAAGAAAAGAAATAATTGGATCCGCAACAAAACAAAAGTGACCGATGTATTAACGCAGATAGCAAAACGTAAGTGAAAGTTCGCTGGACTTACCATTAGACAGAAAGACGACAGATAGAATAAGATGATTATACACTGGAGAATATATAGTTACAAACGAAAAAGAGGAAGGCCACAAATGAGATGATCAGATGACTTGAAGAAACACGCAGGCCCGAAGTGACGAAGGAAGAGGAGGCCTATGTCCAAAATTGGACAGCAAGGGCTGTATAGATAGATAAATAGATACTATCTGTAGTGAAATAATTTTCCAAAAATGGTTGTGAGTTTATGAGAGACAAAGGATACACATTTTGATTATGGTTGGTCAATAAGAAAAGTGCAAATTATTAAATAACAAATATTCTAACAACTGAAGGTTGACTAATCAAAAAACTTAATAAAAGTGGCAGCGACTAAGATTTGATTCGATCAGGACTGCCAAGAATGATGAGCGAAAATGATGTAACAGAATGTTACATTGAGTGTTGTTGAAAATGCTTAGGAGTCTGGTAAATCCATATTGGTTTCAAGAAGGTCATACAAAAAGTGCCATAAGAAGTTAATCTTTGGGCTGGGAATATTTTTTCAATTATATTTTGAATGCATGTGTTAACTTGGACTTTTAAATCTCAACTGTATCCCAGTCTTAGCAGTGATGGTTTTTAATAAAGATGATCCGAATTTACCTCTAATAACAGCTGGTTTCAATAAGACAGTGTTCCACCTTATTTTGGAAATGTTGTACAGAAGTATCTTCAAGTATGTTTAAATCGATGGATAGATAGAACAGGCATCATACCAAAGAAATGGCTCTCCTCTACTTTTGTCACAATCCCGAAGACGAATAACGCCAGAGAGTGTTCAGATCACAGAACTATAGCATTGATGAGCCACACACTAAAGGTATTTTTAAAAATACACAAAAAAATATTTAATAAATTAAAAGAGGACATAAGCGCCACACAGTTTGGATTCAGAGGTGGACTGGGAACACGGGAAGCTTTGTTTAGTCTGAGTGTGTTAATGCAAAGATGTTTGGATGTAAACTAAGACCTCTACGTAGGTTTCATAGATTTTGAGAAGGCCTTCGATAAAATCAGACACCAAAAGCTGTATGAAATCCTAAGAAGCAAAAACATCGACAGTCGCAACATTAACATCATATCCAGGTTGTACTGGAGACAAACAGCAAAAATCAAAGTTGATAATGAGTTAACCGAAGAAATTAAGATTCGTCGAGGTGTGCGTCAGGGTTGTGTGCTTTCTTTACTATTATTTAATATATATAGCGAAACAATATCTCAGGAAGCGCTCTTAGAGCAAAACATTGGTATGAACATTAACGGAGAGTTAATTAACAATATACGATACGCTGATGACACGCTAATAGTAACAGATAACCTAGCAAATTTACAGTTTTTGATGGAAAACATAAACACCCATACCAAAAAGTATGGTCTAAAACTGAACATCAAAAAGACTAAATTCATGATTGTAACAAAGAAGCTATACACCAATGTGAATTTAACCATAAATAATCAGCCAGTTGAAAGAGTTACGTCCTACAAATATTTAGGGGTTTGCTTCACTAATACTAATGAACAGACAAGAGAAATCAAGAGGCGAATAGAGATAGCGAGACAATCGTTTGTCAAAATGAAAAAGTTCCTATGCAGCCGGGACATAAATATAAACTTAACAACGAGAATGTTAAGGTGCTATGTTTCCTCCGTTCTGCTGTATGGCATGGAAGCCTGGACACTGAAAAAGATAAATATCAAAAATATTGAGGCATTCGAGATGTGGTGTTACAGGAGAATGTGGAAAATACCATGGACAGAAAGAGTAACAAATCAAGATGTTCTGCTGAAGATGGGGAAGGAATGCGAAGTCATAAAAACCATACAAACGAAAAAACTGGAATATCTGGGCCACATAATGAGAGGAAAAAAGTACTCTCTGCTTAGACTCATAATCCAAGGAAAAATTTCGGGAAAAAAAATGTGGGACGTAGGAGGATTTCCTGGTTGCGAAATTTAAGGGAGTGGTATGGATGCAGTTCAATACAGTTGTTCAGAGCTGCAGCCAACAAAGTTAAGATTGCTGTGATGGTAGCCAACCTCCGATAGGAGACGGTATTGCAAGAAGAAGAGAATAGATAGATGCTTTATTTAATAACAACCTTGTTCTTCTGGATTAACCTCCTTAAAAGTTTGGTCGTGGAGTTATTTAAAAAGCAAAGTCTACGTAAATATCAAATCGAATCGAAGAGCTAAAACAATGCATTACTGAAGAAATTTTAAAGGTTACTCCTAATATCGTTCAGAATCTTACTGATGGATTCAACAATGAAATTGGCCACTTTCAGCTAGCTTATGGTGGTTATTTTAAACAGTTGATCTAACAGAACATCTTTTTTACAGCATTTGTTTTGATTTTTTGCCATTGTCCTCCAAGTGTTATAATAGATACCCTCCAATATTGTACAAAGTAATTAGAGAAGTGTGACTAAACCCTATACCGTTGAATTTTTTTAAAGGACTATTCATTTCTTCAATTAAATATAGGGTATCCCATTTTTAAAAATACCTACGGTATAACTTTAACAAATATAAAAGGAAAAAATAGATAAGCAACTAAAAAACTATAATTTAAAAATACGAATCGATCTGTTTTAATATTTCTTCAAATGGTAGAATACATTTTAAAACTTCCACAAGGAATCTACGTTCCTGTATTTGGCTATATATATTAAAAAATTAATTAAAATCCTTTATAAAAGGTATATATTTAAAAACCCAAACGGGCTGTGTTAGACAGAACGTTTTCGGAATACATCATTCCATCATCGGTGTCTAGGAGTACATGAATGTAGCCACTAAATATATGGGGAAAAACCCGTTAACAAATAATTAGTTACATTTTTGTTAGACATTATATCTTATATATACTTAAGATGTTAAAGTTACCGTTGGATTAGGTAACATGGCGACATATGACTCCACGTTCAAGTTGCAAGTCCTGAGACGGTGTGTCTACGAGGACTTTATGGAAGCAACTGAAGCAACGGAACTAAAGTCCTCGTAGACACACCGTCTCAGGACTTGCAACTTGAACGTGGAGTCATATGTCGCCATGTTACCTAATCCAACGGTAACTTTAACATCTTAAGTATTTATAAGATATAATGTCGAACAAATGTAACTAATTATTTGTTAACGGGTTTTCACCCATATATTTAGTGGCTACATTCATGTACTCCTAGACACCGATGATGGAATGATGTATTCCGAAAACGTTCTGTCTAACACAGCCCATTTGGGTTTTTAAATATATACCTTTTACAAAGGATTTTAATTAATATTTTAAAACTTATTTTTTATTTTAAAAGTGAGATGTTTAAATTGTTCCCCTTTTATTTACTTCCTACGTCTATGGATTTCCACACACATGGCCATACACACGACTGTCTTGTAATCTTTATGGAATAAGAATGTAGTTTGAGATAGAACGAGTTTGAAACTTTGAAATTGAGAAATATTTTCTGAGTTTTTCGTACGCATCAGAGGATAAGGATGTGTATGATGTAATGCCAGGATATTCTTGGAAAACTTCTGTTTAACATAATGTCATATTTTTTATATGCTGAGCAATCCCGACCAGGCTTTAGCCAAATGTTTTTGAGTTGAGTTTTTATTTTCGTTTACGTATATTTCATGGAATTTTGTATGGGATTTTATAAGATTGATGGGATTTAGTAGGTGAAATTTAAAGAATAGAGAACTTTTTAGGTGCTAGATGTGATAAACTGATGAACAGTAGCTGGTATTTAAAGAGTGATCTTTTTCAGGACACTTAAAATAATCGTTGAAGACTGGCAAGTATTACACGAAACTATCTTTAACAGTTTAAATATTTTCTAATTGCTGCCTTCTAGTACTAAAAAACTGTATAACAAATATTAATATCTGCTGTTAGTAACTGCTATCATCTTGAAGTTTGGGTTTTTTTATTGTTAAACAGTTAAACTGTTATTTAACTGTTAAACAGTTCCAAATAGTTTAAGTTCTCTGCTTCCCATTGACGATGAAATGCACAAACCGGAAAGTTTAAAGGAACGCATGTATATTTTATATTTTTTGTGTTACAACAAACTTACGAAACTTACGTTTTGCCGATGATATACTTATAATAGCTGAAGATCTAGGTATGGCAAGAGAGATGGTACAGAAACTCGTTGTGGCTACAGAAAATGTAGATTTAAATATAAATATCTCGAAAACAAACATCATGAAAGAAATAGAACTCGTAAATAGATATAAATACCTGGGACATGAAATTATGATTGGCAGGGATAACCAGACTCATGAACTGAAGAGAAGAATCGGCCTTGGGTGGGCAGCATTTGGAAAACTGAGAGAAGCTTTTAAAAGTGAGCTGCCAACATGCCTAAAGAGAAAGGTATTTGATCAGTGCGCCCTCCCAGTCTTGACGTACGGAGCAGAAATACTTACCTTAACAAAAGCAGCAGCTACCAAACTGAGAGTCACGCAGAGAAAAATGGAGCGGTCCATGTTAGCAATAACTCTACGAGACAGAATAACCAACGAAGACATCAGGAGAAGAACCGGAGTGACTGACATCATCGAGAAGATAGCCAGACTAAAATGGAGATGGGCAGGACACATAGCCAGAATGACAGATGGGCGATGGACAAAGAGGTTATTGGAATGGAGGCCAAGGGAAGACAAGAGAAGCGTCGGTCGACCACCTATAAGATGGACTGACGATTTAAGAAGACTCAATAAAAACTGGATAAGAGCGGCGCAAGATAGACGGGGTTGGAAACATGAGGAAGAGGCCTATGTTCAGCAGTGGACTCTTGAGGCTGGATGATGATATATATATATATATATATATATATATATATATATATATATATATATATATATATATATATATATATATATATATATATATATATATATATATATATATATATATATATATATATATATATATATATATATATATATATTAGAAATGATTATTTCGACCAAAAAATAATTTATAAATACGTCAAATTATCGGGTAAAGTGGTCTGTAATAAAAATCTTTCTTTTTTCTTAATTACTCAATATTTCGCCATTTATTTAACAGCTTCTTCAGGAGTAAACTAAAACAACTTGAACATTACAAAAAATGGCGTACAAATACATTTTAAAGCACTTACAGAATTTAAAAGATTTCGCAAATAAAAAATGACATTGAAGTATTTGAAAAATTGAATGTCAAGATTAAATTGTCTTAAGCACGTTCGTTACAGCTATACGATAAAAAATTAAAATTATTTCAAATGTAAAAATAAAAATAACAATAAAAGAAAAGTAAGAAGAATAATATTTCTTTGATGAATTATTAAGGTTAGTTGTTATTAAGATGAATGTTGGCTATTTTGAATATTTATAAATTTTGTTCTATATGTTACAATATATGTTACTTAACTGTCCAGTGTCCGTTTTATAATTTAAAGTGTTTTTATTTTTATTAATGTAATACATCTCAAGAAATAATCTACTTTTGTAGTTATCAGTCTGTGCCAAAATGTGAGCTTTGTTATAGTCTAGCATATGACCAGTGTTTTCATAGTGCTCAACCACTGCGCAAGTATTTTTTCTCAAGCGGCAATCACTTTTATGTTGTGTGATGCGTTGTTTTAGCCATTGTGATGTTTGACCAATATAGCTATTTTGACATCCTAAACACGGTATTTCATAAACGACATTACTTTTATATAAGGTTGGTACTGGGTCTTTGATTTTTGAAAATAGTTGTTTGCTGTTCATGGTATTATATTTAGCTATACTAATATTAGGAACATTTTTGAATATGGATATGACAGAATGAGTTAGACCATTAATAAAGGGAAGTTTTTAATATTTGATTAATTTGTTGTTAGAATCATGGACGGGACCGTCATAGAAATTAGTGCTGTAAATCAGTTTTTTTAAAATTTGTTTAGGATATCCGTTGTTACGAAAAATTTTGTATATTATAACACCGATGGGTTCCCCGATTAGTCCAATCCTTGCAACTATTGTCACTGATCATCTCTTAGATAATGTGATTACACAATTACCTTTTGAATTACCGTTTATATATAAATATGTCGATGACATCATATGTGCAGTTCCATCTTATCACATCAATACCACACTAAACATTTTTAATTCATTTAATAAACATCATCAGTTTACAATTGAAACTGAGACAGATTTTAGTATACCATTTTTAGACACAAAAGTAATAAGAACAAATGACAATATTTTGACATTGGATTGGTACCAAAAGCCGACAGCATCAGGCAGGTATATAAATTACTATTCAAACCATACCACCCGTCAAAAATATAATACCGTACTAGGTATGAAAAACAGGATAATGTCCATTGTTGATGAAAACTTTTTACAAAAAAATCTGGACATAATATACAAAATTTTTCGTAACAACGGATATCCTAAACAAATTTTAAAAAAACTGATTTACAGCACTAATTTCTATGACGGTCCCGTCCATGATTCTAACAACAAATCAATCAAATATAAAAAACTTTCCTTTATTAATGGTCTAACTCATTCTGTCATATCCATATTCAAAAATGTTCCTAATATTAGTATAGCTAAATATAATACCATGAACAGCAAACAACTATTTTCAAAAATCAAAGACCCAGTAACAACCTTATATAAAAGTAATGTCGTTTATGAAATACCGTGTTTAGGATGTCAAAATAGCTATATTGGTCAAACATCACAATGGCTAAAACAACGCATCACACAACATAAAAGTGATTGCCGCTTGAGAAAAAAATACTTGCGCAGTGGTTGAGCACTATGAAAACACTGGTCATATGCTAGACTATAACAAAGCTCACATTTTGGCACAGACTGATAACTACAAAAGTAGATTATTTCTTGAGATGTATTACATTAACAAAAATAAAAACACTTTAAATTATAAAACGGACACTGGACAGTTAAGTAACATATATTGTAACATATTGAACAAAATTTATAAATATTCAAAATAGCCAACATTCATCTTAATAACAACTAACCCTAATAATTCATCAAAGAAATATTATTCTTCTTACTTTTCTTTTATTGTTATTTTTATTTTTATATTTGAAATAATTTTAATTTTTTATCGTATAGCTGTAACGAACGTGCTTAAGACAATTTAATCTTGACATTCAATTTTTCAAATACTTCAATGTCATTTTTTATTTGCGAAATCTTTTAAATTCTGTAAGTGTTTTAAAATGTATTTGTACGCCATTTTTTGTAATGTTCAAGTTGTTTTAGTTTACTCCTGAAGAAGCTGTTAAATAAATGGCGAAATATTGAGTAATTAAGAAAAAAGAAAGATTTTTATTACAGACCACTTTACCCGATAATTTGACGTATTTATATATATATATATATATATATATATATATATATATATATATATATATATATATATATTTCAAATTATTTTCGACCGTACTGTTTTAAATATTGATTTATAGGATCAGCAATCGGTCTGTAGGAAATAAAATTCTATTTGTTCTATGTCTCAATATTTCGTCACGATTTTGTGACTTCTCCAGGAGAAAACTGTAAATTTATTAGAATAAATATTATATGTAAACAAAGTGAATATTTTAATACTTACAACTATAAGATTAAAAATTTAAATTTTTTTAACATATCTACATAAATGACATTTTTGTTTGATTTTTATTTAGGAGTTATGGTAACCGCAATATTTTATAGAGTGAGTTTCCATTGTACAATTTCTAGTGTATAAGTTAAAATAAACAATTATTATGACAGTATTATAAAGTGGAAAGATGGAATTAATAGTAGAGAATTGAGATAGAATCAGGAACATGGTATATTGATCTATAAAATGTAATTGATGGTACAAGTACCGGAGCAAGGCTTCTTAAATCCCGCGTGACCAATCTATGAGCATATAGACGCAAAGAGCACTAGTTGATGTGTTCAATAAGCGGAAAGCATCTGGGTTACAATCGTGCATTTTTTTTGTTTGTGTGAACAACGATAATGGCTAGTTTTGAAGAAGAGGTCTCACACGAGTCGTACCAAAATAAAAAGATCACGAACGAAGTTATTTGCCAGCAGATCAAGTTAGAAAAAATATTACGGAAATCTGAAGAATGTTTGTTACGAACTGATTATCACATTATATTTGTGGATACCCTTTCGGATCATTACACTATACTCATTTTAGTTGAAAGTAATGGAAAGGATATTTTATTAGTGCATTCAGTAGCAGCCTGAAATTTCAGGTTTTTTGAATGATAATCAGTCCGATTTTGTACTGGGTCGCTCTGTGGAGTCGGCGTTGCATCAACATCGTTTGAAGACTAATGAAAACAATTGTAAATGGTCAGTTTGGTCTATAATTATTCATGAACATAAAGAAGGCCATAGTGCGGTGCGATATAGTGGAAGGTGCGATAGTGAAAAAAATTAGGCCCATTTGAAAGAAATATGCCCAAGGTAGATTCTTTTTCCTTTTCTTTAGAATATAGTAATTAATTATCTTCAGACAAATAGAGAGATATGAAGGATAATGAACTTGCTGTGATTTTTGGAGAGGAAATCAAGATAAATTACATAAGTTGGCACAAAAAAACTTTGAACTTTAAAAAGGGGGAGTCCAAACTTTTCCTTGATATTCAGTCCAAGGAAGTCGGAGGTCGTACTCTACGTGAAGGTGTAGAATTTGTAAATTTCTTCAAATCCCCTCGTATATGTATTAACTTGAAATCCCCTTATATGTGCATTATAATAACGAAGAATTTTTTCAATGTTTCTTAGTTCGTATCTTTCAATTTAAGACCCAAATAATATTTCGTTCTTTTCACCTCGCCAAGTCGCCATAAATCATTTTATTGTTTGTTTAGGTCACAGGTGCAAATTCTTTGATATTTCTTTGTTCAAATCGCCCGATATTGCGTTTTCAAATTAATAATTTACGTCTTCATTTTCGTTGTGTTTTGTTTATACCCAAAGTTTTTGAGTTTCCGTTTGAAAAAGATATGTTTTTTTATGTTTAATAATTATTTCGATAGTTACAACTAGTTGTTGTAATTGTTATAATTAGGCACCTCGAAGTGGCGCTCTTTATAAATTACTAGAGGTGTTTCCTGTTTCTTTTTGTTTTATTTGTCCCAAGAGATGTATGACTCTTTGTTTCATTTTTCTGTAGTTGCCCCAATCCAAACCCCTTGCCATTTACTTATCCACGATCCCAGCTCTTCTAACAAACCCTGATTGCCGTTCGCACAAGTAATGATTATTTTGCTTGCCCTATCTCCACCCCCAGTAGTTTCTGTCTCCAATTTTCTACCCCATATAATAATACCCCATGTGGTAGGCAAAATATCTTCGTTACAAAGGTAGAATTCCCAGTTGGAACCGCTAATACTAGAGAGTCAAATAATTTCATAACAGACGTCAGTGTGATATCTGTGAGTAGTGGTAGATAGTAAACTATCATGGAAACCACATGCCATAGCGATTAGGGTGCAGAAAAATTCTTGGTAGGGTCTAGGTTATTAACCCAAAACAAACACGATAAATGTATGATCCACTGTCAGATCTGCTCTTGTGCACGGGTGTCATGTTTAGATTTAGTCAATTCGGAAGGTCTGTTAAAATCCCTTCAAAATGTTCAAAAACAGCGGCTTAAGAGTTTTTCCTATAAATACCACTTGTAGATCTTTATCTATCGGATTAAAAGATTAGGTTTTTATTTAAAATCATCATCATTCAATCTTCGCTTATCCATTGCTATACATAGATCTCCCTCATAATTTTCCATCTATTTCGATCGTGTGCCTCTTGCATCCAATTCCTATGACAACGTTTTAGATCGTCAGTCCAACGTGTTGGTGGACGACCTCTGCTTCGGTAGGCATCATCTCTTGGTCTCCATTCCAGTATCCGCTTTGTCCATCTATTATCTGTCATTCGAGCCACGTGACCTGCCCAGTTCCATTTCAGTGTTGCTACTCTCTCTACTGCATCAGCCACTCCTGTTCTTTGTCATAGCTGACGATTTGGGATCTTGTCTCGTAGTGAAACGCCCAACATAGCACTCTCCATCGCCCTTTGACATACACGGATCTTTTAAACTGTTCTCCTTGTCATGGTCAACGTTTCCGCACCGTAAGTTAGCACTGGCAAAACACACTGATTAAACGTTTTTCTTTTAAGGCATATTGGTATATCACACGATTTGAAAATATGGTTCAGCTTGCCGAAAGCTACAGAATCTTATTTAAAATAAAGACGATATAATGATACAAGTTAAAAAAATCGTGATTAAAATAATATGTCAAACTTAAAATTTATTTTATATTGGGTGTTTTTATTTAAACTTATCTTAGATCTTATCTCTTATCTTAAATCTCACATAGACATTTTAATATGTATTCCGAAAGAAACAATTCATTTTCTATTTTTTTTCGTCCAAATATAATCAATGGTTTTAGAATAATATATTTTAACGAAGTCTATTTGTCTAAGATAGATTTATACCAAACTTTAAATATTCATACTCTTCTAATTGACTCCGTAAGATAATTCAGTTAGCTTGATTAACGAACAAGCTCGAAAAATTTTAAGACTGAAACTTTTAATGAAATCAAGTAAAGATTGGAAGGAAAGAAAAGAAACAGAATGCAGGTTTCTCGTATTCATCATGCAACCGACTTCTTTTCGAGTATTCTAAAGAGGTCCTAGAATTAATGAAAGAGGCTCGTTAACCTTATTATTTGGCATTTCGGAAGCAAACAAAAAAAAATTAATTGGGTGGGACATTGAAACTTTCTAAGAATTTGTGAGGTTTATTTGATAAATATTTGGATATACTATAATAAGTACAAAGTTTTACTGTGTTGTACAACTTTTTGTTTAGATTTAATCGACATTTTCAACAATTTTTTTAGTTATGTATACAATTTAGGGTAAACTAGGGTATTTATGGACGAAATATAAATAGTTATATTTTACAGTTGCTTATGAAGTTAGTTGCGTTTCAAACCCCTTTCTTTTTTTGTAAATATGTATTAGTAATATATAATATGGTATGTTTTCTTCAATAAAAACTAAAAAATGAATTGAAAGAGCAGAGTCTTAACATTCTTCTTTCACATGTAAGGGTCCACAGTTATCATCATCAGTAGCATTACAGCTCGTTATGAGCCAAAGCCTTCTTCAGAACAATTTTCCATTCGACCCTGTCTCTGGCAAGTCTTTTCCATCCTTTATTTCCGATGGATTTCAGATCCTTCTCTATGTGATCTTGTTACCTAAGTTTTGGTCTTCCTCTTACTCGTCTTCCCACTGGTCCTCTTAGGTCGAAAACTTTTCTGATCGTTACATCTTCATCTCGCCTAATTACATGTCCTATCCATCGAAGGCGTGCTAATTTAATACATTTTACAACGTCAGGTTGTAGCGCCTACGCCACAAACCCTGTTCTTCGACTCCTCCATATATTTTCCTTAAAATTTTTCTTTTGACAGCTTTAAGCAATTCTTGGTCGTTCTGTGTAAGTGACCACGTTTCTGACCCGTATGGTAACACTGCCCTTATTAGTGTTTTATATATGGTAACTATTTTTCTGGGTAGTTTTGGGACCATCTGTTTCCTCAAGCCATAATAGCACTTATTGGCAAGCACTATTCTTTTTTTAATTTCCTCGCTAACTCGCTGACATTGTTGTCTTTGGTCAGCAGCGAGCCCAGGTAGACGAAGGTGTCCACACCTTCCAGTTCTAGATCATCAATTAATAGCCTAGGTATCTGGTTCTAGCCTGATCTAGTACAATACATATACTTGGTTTTTTGTGCGTTTATTTTTAATCCCATTCTCAGTGCAGACCCTTAGTGATCGAAATGCTTCGATCAGAGATTCTGTGGACCTAGCAATAATGTCTATGTCATCTTCGTATCCGACCACTTGTACAGATTTATTAAATATGGTGCCATTCGTATTAATATGGCACTCTCGAATTACTTTTTTTAGTGCAAGGTTAAATAAGAGACACGACAGTCCATCTCCCTGTCTCAGTCCATTTTTACAATGGAAGGATCTTGAAAAGTCATTTTGGATTCTGACTACACTCTCTATGCATGTGACTGTAAGTTCCGTTAGTTGAACAAGATGAAGCGGCATTTGAAATTCTACCATAGCCTGTAGAAGTTTTTGTCTGTTGATTGAGTCGTATGCGGCTTTGAAATCCACGAATATGTGGTGGGTGTCGACTCCGAACTCAAGCGTTTTCTCAAGAATCTGAATGACTGTGAAGATTTGATCCGTTGTTGATTTATTGGGTCGGAACCGCACTGGTAGTTCCCAACTATTTGTTCAGCATAGGGGATCAATCTTCTGTACAATACGTTGGACAATACTTTATATGCCACGTTAAGTAGGGTGATGCCTGTATAATTATCACACACCATCATATCACCCTTTTTGTGAAGAGGGTGCATTACACCTAATTTCCAGTCCGCGGGCGTTTCCTTCCGTTGCCAGATTTCGGTAACTAATTTATGCACGTGTTAAAAAAGGGTGTCACCTCCATTTTTAAAGAGTTTGACAGGAAGATTGTCCAAACCAGGGTTTTTATTATTTTTCAGTTTTAAAATGGCTTCTCTTATTTCTTCTTAGGTGGGAGGCGGCTGTTGAGTGTTTTCATCCATTTCAGGTAAAGTAATTTCTATTTGGTCTTCTTCACGACTGTCGCTAAGCAGTTGATTCGCCCACCTGTTTATTATCTGTTCTTTGTCACTAATTATGGAACCATCTCTGTCTTTGCATGCTGTTATTCTGGGTTTGAATTCTTTTCTACAGCTGTTTATCTTCTGGTAGAATTTTCGCGAGTGTTTTCTATTGTGGTGGTTAATAATCTCGTTTAGAGCGTTTTCGTATGGCTCTTTCTTTTTTCTTCCAAACGTCCTTATTTTTTCTCGTCTAAGATTTTCATAGTCTTCCAGGTTTGATCTCATTCTGTGCTGCTGAAGTCTCTTATATGCTTCATTTTTCTTTTGGTTAATGGATCTACATTCATCGTCAAACCAATCTTCGTTTATTTTAACCTGGTTAGGTTTTAAAAAGCCTTTAACTGCTGTATGGATAGTTTCCTTGCATTTGGTCCAGTGATTTTGGGTATTCCTAATATATTATTATAAGCGAACAAGAGAGGCTCGTTTTACTCACGAAATTTGAGGGTATTTCCCATGCATCAATGTAAATACTTGATTATCACGTCTCTTTTCACTGCATTAATTTGCAATACTAGTCCAATCCAATTAGTAACTGTTCGTTTGTTTATTTATAGCACGATTTATTTGCCTGGTATTATAGGAGTATTGTCTTTTGGAGCTTCATGTGAGTCATCACTCTCTGCATAAACAACTTCTTCGGCATTTTAATCGTCACTACTTAACTCTGATTGTTTCTTAAGGATCTCGAAGGTTTTGTCTTAGTTTTTGATAACTGTAGGTGTTCTAAATGGGTTTTAGTTGTGATCACCTCAGCAACGTCTATTCGTTTCCTCTTCCTTTGTTCTAGCTTCAGATAAGGTTTCACTGTTGCTAGTAGATTGATCTCCCAGGATGCAACGGAAGTTGATGCAATGCAATTCTGCCTTTTTGTAGTAGAGATGCAAGAGGTTGTACATGGGATCGGAGTTTGCTTATAAGTAGAACTTTGCTCATCAGTAATAGTGTCAGGAAAGTTTTTCTCTCCATAATATCGTTTTAACTTTTCGGGATTAAACTTTTCTTTGCAAATGGAATCTCGATATAGAGGAAGATTTAAGCTATTCACCACAACAAGATCTCAAGTCTTGTGCCAAGATTTTCCCAAAAGGTAGGAAAATTCGCATTTTATTAGTTGTTTTCCTAAATTTTTGTGCTATCCATCAGTTTACAAAGTATCTCATAAAGACTTAAGCCCCTTCAAGACAGACATATCCAAAGGCTGCAATATTGCAGAAGTATGTGACGGTAATTTAAGAATAGTTACATATTCTGCCATAGCCAACGCAATTAGTTCGGGTGAAATGTGCGATAAATGAATTGATAAATCAAAAGAGAGGCCTTTCAGGAAATTTTTCAATACAACATTTTTGAACCATAGAAAAAATACTTGTTCAGTCATCCAACCATTTTCGGATACGTAGTGAGGTGTCTCTGGATACTCATCTGTACCGAACATATTATCTATATATATATATTTAGGGATTCTACAGTATTCACTGCCTTCCCTCGCTCAACCGTTTCCATCTCTCTCTGTTGTTCCATTCTCCATCGTTTAGTCCTCTCTTACTCATGGCGTCGTCTACTTCGTTCCTCCAGGATTTTCGGGGTCGTCCTCTTTCCCTCCTTCCTATGGGGCTCCATTCGGTTATTCTTTTTATCCATCTGCTGTCACTAGCTCTTCTTACATGTCCATACCACTTTAGTCTTTTTTGTTCTATATATGTTAGTATGTCTGTTTCTATTGATGTTCTTTGCTTTATTTCGTCATTACTTCTCCTATCCATTCTTGTTACTCTGCAGCATCTTCGCAGGCATTCCATCTCTGTTGCTATTATCTTACTGCTGTTTTTCTTGTTTATGACCACATATTATCTCATATCCTTTTATCCTTGTAGAGTATCATAGGTGGCATTACGGATCCGTTGGCATTAGCTAATGCCAACAGTGTTGTTGTTTTCCGTCCTGAACCTGCAGTTTGCCTTTGTGCTATTTCTCCGATTGCAGTTACAACCTTAGTACGGCTGGGGTCATGATTAAAATTTTTATCGTTTTATCTGCTTTCCATTCCCTAGCAGGTATTGATGTAGTTTCAAATTTATTTATAATAGTTTCCACTAGTCATAAAATTGTAAACAACAAATATGCCACTTTGTTTTATATGTATATATACATATATATGTATATTTATATTTATATATATTTTTATAAATTATATATATATATATATATATATATATATATATATATATATATATATATTGCTATGATGCTGGATTTATAAATTTAGAAAAATCTTTTAGAAATTATATATGCAGGCATCTGTTTTAAAATTAAGATACATAAGGATATTTAGGTACTCCAGTGAAAAGTGCGTCATAGTGCTCAAAGTGATTTCAAAAACTGCTGTTAATTCTCAATAGATTTGAAAGGACAAATGAAGGTATACGAGTTTTACGAAACAATGAATATTGAAAATTAAAATGACGTTTCGAGAGTTTCCTAATATTAAAATTTATTTGTAAGCGATTGTACCTAGAGATAAGTAGTAAAGATGAAATTGTTTAGAATAAGAAAGTGGGTAAATTGTTTTTCTATGCAGTCAAAGCAATGGATTTCGATATTGGTTATTCGAAATGGGCTGGGATGATGTAGATTTTGTGTCAACAAGAAACCGGCAGATATTTTGTTTATATTATGGGACGAAATAAGAATAGAAAAAAAAATAGGAAGGAGGGGCAAGATATGTAGTTTCTTTTAATATTGTAATTGGCCCAGGGAAGAGATATTGAGGAATAAGTAGGAGAGAAAACCGAGTTTGGAATTGAAAAAAAAAAGAAACATAGAAGTTCGTTACGGGTTTTGAAAGAGAAAATGTGTTTTTGGTTTCTTCGTAAAATTAAAAAAGAAAAATAAATATTGTTGTTTTTGCCGGTAAGTAAAGTGAGTAGAGAAAGTTTGCGAAGTTTTGTGGTAGCAGCCAAGCAGTATAAGCAGAGATCTCCAAAGTTCAAAATTGTAAGTTCTATAAATACAAATTATTTGAGATTAGGCTGTCTATGTCTTTTTGAGAGGACTACAGATTCGAAGAGTTAGAAGAAGCAGCAAATTTTCAATTTCGATAAGAAATAGTTTTCTTTGGTCAAAGATTAACTTAGTAGGGGAGTAGTTGAACCAGAATTTTCAAGAGAATGTCTGTTGAAAAGGAACGGGGGCAGAAAGTTTAGAGTGAATTAAAACTATTTATGGTAAAATTGTGTTCTGTTAGAAAATTTTATGTTTCTATATACCAGGTATATTAATCATATGTTGATACATGATATTGTGGGATTCTACTTTTGATCTATGTGTGTGTGCATGATTATATTATATATAATTATATATATATAATTTATCCCAAACAATAGTTGCTTTTGTTGATAAGGTAGTTTTTTCGTCCTTTATACGCTCATAAAATTCTTTTAGTTGAGCAATAAACACATTTCAGTGTTAACCTTATGTATATTTTCTCCGTGGCAATTTTTATAATGATAAAGTGATATACTTGTACACTACTTTACAACACCTAAAACCTGTAACAGAGGTCATAAAGTATATTTTGGACACGTTTTATGCTTTTACGCCGTTTTGTCACAAGATATATCAAAACCTATAAATTTTACTATGTTAAGTATAAAAGAAATGGCATGTATTTTATATTTTATGGGATACTAAGGGTAAAGCCTTTCTGTGTTAACATTGAGATTAAAATGGAGATTTTATAAAAAGAATTACTAAGCTAATGCGTACAAATAGGTCTGCGATTAAGAACAAATTCTCATTTTAAATTATGTATACGTAAGTAATAACAAATTTTGTTTGAATATTAATATTTTAAATATCATTTTAAAGTCATCTACTTTAAAATGCATACTATATTATGTGAATTATTATTTTAATGTAATAATAGATACCTTACTAAGGTTCTGAAATAATTTTGTAACAAAAATTGTATATGTGGGCTTTAGTGTAAGCACCAATTTAACAGGAATACGAGGTTGGCGGATGTAGTAGGCAATGTAACAAAAATGGAAGAGATGCGCTCACAACACAATATTGTGGGACTTAATGCAACTTGAGCTATTCCAGAGGATGACCAATTAAAGTCAGGAACGATTTGGCCAATTTGCATGCCTCTAAAAGACAGTTACCTGGAAATGAATATGACTAACTGATAAAATTAAGGATACGTGGACAAGAAAATAGTACTGAAATAAAGAACAAGCTAAAAGGAAAATTGTGGCGCCAGGTAAGTATCAAGGTTACTTCCTAGAGTATATTATATTGCTGTGAGGGTTGCTTTAATTAATTTATGAAAATAAGAGGACAAAAATGATACTAATCAAACAGATAGTATGTACAACCCAATGGTAATGCCAACTTTGTTGTAGAAAATATACAATTAACAATAAATTCAACCTATATTATTCTTCACCTATTATGTACAGTTTGTAGAATACCTCACAAAAAAAACAATAGCCCTGCCAACTAATTTGTATACACTAATACTTAATTGAAAAATAAGAAAAGTTCAAACTATTTATTTAAAAAAAAAACTCGCCTTCTAGAAGGAGTAGTCTGCACTTCGGTTTTCTATTAAAATGTCTGAAGAAGTTAAGTCGATATTATCCTAAAACATTATTCACATTCTGAAAAAAGAGTTGTCCAAGTTCCTCGCCCACATGTTGTTGGATTGTAACAAGTTTATGGGAGGCACTGATAGAATGGATGAGGATTTACCAAGATACCGTATAAGTATTCGTAGTAAGAAATGGTATTGGTCTATACTTACATGGTTAATTGATGCTGCAGTGCAAAATTCGTGGATACTTTATAAGTGTTCAAGAAGAATTTTCGACATGAAATCGCGACTACTTACCTTACCAAATTCAGAAACCTTCTCATTAGACCTGGTAGACCAACAACAAGTAGAAATAGTCTATCTTTTAACAGAATCTCTGACAAAATTAGGTTATACCTTAAAACCACTTAAAAGGTAATTAGCAAACCCGTCGCGCACTACCATCGAATTCGAAAATATTTCTTATCAGTACAGTTTCGTCAATATAAGCCTTATCTGTATTAATGAAATTGTAATGAGTTTGGATTTTATGCAATTAAATCAACATTAAGGAATGAAGATTGACAAATTTTACCCGGAAACATATTTAAATTTCACCTGAAACCGGACCTTTTATACTATTATAGGTTAACCCAGAATGTTTATAGTCGGTACCAATTGAAGTCAACCATTTGACATAGACTTCTCCTTCACATACAGAAAACCACATTGTCAGAAACCAGATAGACTTTATACTCGTAAATAGCAGATATAAAAGCTCTATAACCTCAGTTAAAACTTATACTGGAGCAGACGTTAACTCAGACCACAATCTGTTAGTTGCTGACGTGAAAATAAAATTAAAAAGAATTGAACTCAGACAAGAACAACCAAAAATTAATGTACGAATGCTAAAAAATGAAGAAATAAAAAACGAATTAAAAAATAATGTCAATGTTAATATACAAAAAACACTAACTGACAACAAACAAATTATGGATGTAAATAAAAAGTGGTAGAATATAAAAAACACACATTACTGAGACCAGCTCAAGAAAGTTTGATACAACATAGGTCAGAGGCTAAAAAACAGTAGATGACAAAAGAAATACTATTACAGATGGAAGAAAGAAGGAAATATAAAGGAAAAGATCAACAGAAGTATAAAGAAATACAATGAATAATTAAGGAAAAAATCAAAACAGCTAAGGAAATCTATTTGATGAAACAATGTAAAGAGATAGAAGAACTAGAAACAAAATATGATACGAGAAATATGTACAAAAAAATAAGAGAGGTGACTGGAATGGGTCGAAATAGACAGCAAGAACACATAGAAGACAAAAAAGAAGTACTACTAATGGATTTACCAGAGAAATTAAGACGATGGGAGGAGTACGTTAGAGAACTTTTCCAAGATGAAAGAGGTGAAATGCAGAAAATACAAGAATTAAATCCTTTAGAGAGACAAAAGATCACGATAGATGTAATCAAATATGCTATCAAAAACTTAAAGACAATAATGCAGCTGTATTAGATGAAATATCAGTAGAACTATTAAAACTAGTGGAAAAGGATAACTTGGAAGTATTGGCAGATTTATTCAACACGTTGTACGATACGGGAATAATACCACAAAAGTGGTTGTATTTTTAACCATCCCTAAAAAACAAGCAGCAAAAGGGTGCTCGGATTATCAAACACTGGGCCTCATGAGTCATATTTTAAAAGTACTGCTGACAGTAATACATAAGAGAATAGACGAAAGGCTAGACGAGAATATTAGCGAAAAAGTACAAAAATATCAGTACTTGGGAACTTTGATCAATGAAACCAAGATCATACTGCAGAAATAAACAGGCAAATAGAGATTGCTAGATCAGCATTCGGAAAACTCTCATATACTATCCAAAACCAAAAAATACCTTTAAAATTAAGAACGAAGGTATTTATTGCATGCGTCCTACCTGTTCTGACATATGGTGCCCAGACGTGGACGTGTACCAAAAGCAACTTAGATAGAATAAAGAAAACTCAAAGAGCTATGGAAAGACAAATGTTGGGAATATCGTTTAGAGATAAAAAGAGGAACGAGTGGATAAGATGCAAAACCGAAACAACAGACGCTGTCGAACATGCATTGAAATTAAAATGGAAATGGGCTGGGCATAACGAAAGATATCAGGATGGAAGATGGAATAAAGAAATTGGCCGCTGGAGACCATATGCTGCAAAAAGGTCAAGAGGTCGACCGCAAATGAGATGGGAAGATGACATTGAGCAAAGCTCAGGTCCAATGTGGAAAAGACAAACAGAAGACAGAGACAAATGGAGACAAATGGGAGAGGCCTATATTTAACACATGAATAGATTTTGGGCTATAGATAGATCAGCATTTATACGAATAAAGCCATTCCTAACGTGCAAAAATCTAAATTTGGAGATCAGACTATATACCATTCGCTGTTATATATTTTCAATATTATTATATGGAGCTGAGATCTTGGCATTAAAAAAACGCAATTTAAAAAGAATTGAGGCTTTCGAATTCTAGTTATACCGTAGAGTATTAAAAATATCATGGACTAATAGAATTACAAATAAAGAAGTACTGGAGGGGGTTGGTAAAGAAACCGAACTAATCACCACTATACAACCCAGAAAACTGGAATACCTAGGCCGCGTGATGGGGGGACCAAAATATGAAATTTTGAGACTCATAATACAGGGAAAGATTCAAGGAAGAAGATCTGTTAGCCGAAGGCAGAACTCATGGTTGAAGAATCTACGCGATGGGTGTTAATGTAGATCGATTAATTTATTTAGAGCAGCAAGTTCAAAAATAAAAATAGCCCTTATGATTGCCAACCTCAGTAGGGAGACGGCACTCTAAGAAGAAGAATTTGACTTTTGAAGTCAACCATTTGTCAACCTGCATTGAATGCTTTGCCATATTTCATAAAGTGTAAATCTTATAATGTTTTTATAGTATTTTGACTTAGTGTTACCATATGGTCATAGTTTGTAATGGCATATATTCGATAAATAAATAAAATTTAATAGGTTTTTCTGCTTATTTGTATTTTTTCTAAACTAAACTTGATAAAAAACCACCAGTTTAACAAAAAAATTTATTCAGGCTTTGATGTTGACGTCAAATATTAATAACTTCTTTTAACCAGGTATAATATGCAGTTATGTGCAGCATTATCTTTATAACTATTATTTTATGAAATATTTACTGAAAACTACTTTGTCTGTTCTTTTCTCTTAATACAATGTTAATGGCTCTCTAGAGATTGAACACAAACCGTTACCTTATCGGAATTAAAGTTTATATCTAATAAACCACCTCCGGGCAATAAAAAATACAAACCCATATTTTGCCGGTCCCATAACGATTCTAATCGACATTTCTGGCAATAAATTTTGAAATAAACGAAGTGGA
The DNA here is from genome assembly GCF_040954645.1 of Diabrotica undecimpunctata. Taxonomy (NCBI): domain Eukaryota; kingdom Metazoa; phylum Arthropoda; class Insecta; order Coleoptera; family Chrysomelidae; genus Diabrotica; species Diabrotica undecimpunctata. Next base: position 151,578,198 of record NC_092809.1, read on the forward strand.
CAGAGAACGGTCATCGCAATAAAAATAAAAACGGCTCCAATACGTCTTTATTTACACAAAATTGAAAATTCGAATGATGCCAAATACGCGAAAACTTTTATGTTTTTATGAGAAATGGAAAATCATCGAGTGGGCATCGCATATCATAGTCTCGTCTTGAAAAAATGATCGTGACAGGGTTGGATACATACAAAAATAAACAATTCTAAATTTCACAGATACGTAATATCCCGAAATCTCGAATATGGTTAGTCAATATTCCGAAACATAATAATACAGTCGGATGTGAAAAACAAATTGATTTTTAAATGAACATTTTTTATCTATTAAGGTATTTGCGCGAATTTTTGACTTATTAGACAAATATACCAATTGTTATTTTATAATCATAATCTATCTATATAAAAGACTACGATAACAGGTCACACGATAGAATCATAATCTATCTATATAAAAGACTACAATAACAAGGTAAAAGATTTGGGCATAGCTCGCAACAAAAAAAAAAAATATAATAAAATATGTGCATAAGATGGAAGGCAACCGTATATACGTATTTCTGATTATTAGCTTGAGTTTCTACCTTATGTATGACCACCGGAATCTTGAAACGGCCTCTTGTCCGAATCTGTCTCTTGTCAACATTTTCTTTACTTTAGAATTATTTTGTTTTGTTTCGCTTTTGTCAACTGCGACAAAACCAACACTTTAATTTTAATTTTGAATTAAGTTTAAGTGTTGAATATTTGTTTAAGATTCATAAAGGATTTTTTTCTAGAATAATTTCCTGTTGCCCAAGTAATGATGGTAGATAGTGTTAGTTTTGCTTTTAAAGACCTTACGGCCTTTAATGGGTGGAGAAAATTTGAATATGGTTGTGTAAATGAATCGATACATTTTGTCCTTCTTGTTACCTACGATTCCATAAAAAAATGGATCTTTCAATCTAGAGCGTGGGCATCGATAAGATGGAACAGACGCAATTCGGAAATCGATCACACACATACATATACACACCCACACACACACACACACGCACACACACACACACACACACACACACACACACACACACACACACACACACACACACACACACACACACACACACACACACACACATACCACATCTACAAATTCGTTTTATTCGTGGTTTCGTAAAAGAGTGTATAAAAACACTCTTTTAGTTGCCAGTAAGTCCAGCCCTGGTTTTACCGCAACCTATACATTATTTTTATTGTTTATTTTAACCATTTAAAATTTGATAATTAGTAGGGAAGGAAGGAAATATAGTTGATATTAATTTTATTATTATTAATTATCTCGTAATAGACCGACAAAAAAAATATCTCGACAAAAATGTTGAAAGATGATAACATCGACATACTGGTAACAATTTTCAATGCCATACATAACACCGGCCACATTCCAACGGATTGGCTTTATTCAACCTTTATAATGATCCCTAAATCACAAAGTGCGACAAAATGCAAAGACCACATACTGATAAATTTAATGAGCCATTTGCTTAATATGTTTCTTCGCATCCTTCACACAAGAATGTTCAGAAAGCTGGAACATCTAAGCGGTGAGACACCATTTGGTTTCAAGAGCGAACTGGGTACACGTGAAGCAGCTTTCTGCTTGAAAACGCTTGTTCTAAACTGCATGGATCAACGAAGGGATATAGTCATAACATTTCTTGATTATGAAAAAGCGTTTGACACCGTAAAACATGACGCAATAATAAAAATGCTACACAACGCTAACATTGACGAGAAAGATATAAGAGTTATCCAGAATCTTTATTGGAATCAAAAAGCACGAGTGAGACTGAACAAATCAATCAACACAGAAGAATTTGAAATTTTAAGAGGGATTCAACAGGGGTTTATTTTGTCTCCTATGCTCTTCAATCACTATGTGGAGAACATTTTTACAGAGGCACTGGAAGGCTCTGAGTGTGGAATAAAGGTAAACGGGTTTCCGATAAATAACATTCGTTACGCCGACGACACTGCGATAATAACAGATAACGAACATGATATGCAATTGATGTTAAATAAAGTAAACACCGTAGGAAAAATATATGGCTTGAAGATAAATGCTGGAAAAACTAAATGCATGGAAATAAGAAAAAACGCACTTTTAAGAATACAACTGCAAGTAGATAATGCTCCAATCAATCAAGTGAAAACATTTAAATACTTGGAAATGATGATGAATGACCAATGGGATCCTCAACAAGAAATAAAATGCCGTACCGAACAAGCAAGACAAGCTTTTATCAAATTTAAACCGCTACTATGTAACCGCAATCTTTTCTTCAATCTCTGCTACAGGATGGTTAAATGCTATGTATGGTCCATACTGTAATAAAGCGTGGAAATATGGATGTTAAGAGTACCTTCCATTAATAAGTTAGAGGCCTTCGAAATGTGGACGTTGCGAAGAATGTTCCGCGTACCATGGGCAGATAGAGTGAGAAACGAGGAAGTTTTAAGAAAGGCAAATACTGAGAGAGAACTACTCAATTTGATCAAGGTACGGAAAATTTGATACCTCGGCCATATTCTGAGAGGAAAAAAATACGCAATCCCTCAACTAATCATTTAGGGAAAGATTGAAGGCAAGAGAGGAGTAGGTCGCAAACAAGTGGCTACGGAACATAAAGAACTGGACAAGCATAAATAACACTGGCGATCTTTTGCATGCCGCAAAAGACAGACGTCTGGCCTTAAGATAATTCGCCAATGCACTATAGGTGCACGGCACTATAAGAAGGAGAAGTAATAGACCATTGTTTGTTTAATTCGCCACAAATAGGATACGTAATTAACAAAGGAAAAATTGTTGGATCAAGATGGGAGAGAAGTTGTGTAAAATGTGGTTTATAAAATTAGTTGACGATAGAGAGAGAGAAAGAGAGAGAGAGTGAGAGAGAGAGAGAGAGAGAGAGAGTGAGAGAGAGAGAGAGAGTGAGAGAGAGAGAGGGAGAGAACACGGTGCTAATCGCTACTTAGCGCTAATGTTTATTGATTTTAAACAATTTTAACAGTAGTATATACATTTTATTAGTACACCTAGTCGTATACCTATTACAACCTATTAACATAGGTTATTAATGCAATGTTATTAAAAATTTTATTACTTTAAAAATATTAATAACCAGTTTTAAATAAGTTTACTTTTACCAAGTGTTTATTACTTATTGTTTCCATTTTTATGGTACAATACGCTCCTGGATTTTATTTTTCTTGGGAAAGTTGAAACATTTTCGGAATAAATATAGATTTTTTACGACGTTGTAAATATGAAAATGACGTCCATAAAAAAGGTCTGGAAAAGAATAGCTTTCCGCATATTTTTGCACATCTATTGCAGTGACAAATATGCCATCCGTGTGGATTTCCTTATAATATTATCAGCTGCTGCCACACATGTTTTCACAAACTATTGCTGTCTATCTAACAGGAATATTTCACGAATATAATTAATTTTTATATCATAACAAATAGAATAAACAGAATTGCTATATAACACGTGTCTATTAAAATGTAACATTTTTTATTTAAACTGCAGTATTCTGTAATTAACTATATTTAATTTAATACCTTTTAATTGATCAATAACTTTCCACAAGAATAAATTTATACAAAATGCAAAGATTGTCAATTTGTTGGTTAAAAATTTATGGATACTTCGTTTATTCCCAAACAAATCTTGATATAAATTGAAATCTCATTGGGAAACCGTTTTATTACAATATTAATTAAACTATCTATTTTTATGTTTAAACGATAGAAATTTTGATAGTATCATAGTAATATGCATTTAATGCCAAACTAGTCAAAAATGCAGTGCAAGATTTCCTATACATCAGACGAGTACGTCATTGTTGTGCCAACTGGTCATAGGAGAAGGTGTTTATTAATACCAAAATTAATAAAAAATCTTTTCTGGTTTTAATAGGTAAGTTTTTAACTGTATTTACATATATCTAAAAATTGTGTTTATTTTCTTAATTTATTGTATATTTCTTGATTCATTATATTTTTTTGTAGAATATAACATAATGATGATAAATAATTTAAAAGATAATCGTTTTTAGTCGTTTAATAATGTAGCATTATTTAATTCTATTATTGTTTCCAGATATCAGGATTTAAGCACGAAATTAGGAGCTTTTCCATCATCACTTGATTATACTATGTCACGTATAATACTAAACAAAACTGTAAGGCTATGGCTCCACGAGCGACAGATTGTCGCTAGCAGTAGCAGTAAAATTACGGCGGCAGTAAAGCAGTAAAATCATGGCTCCACGAGCGACAGTTTACAGCGCGCATTGCCGCGCATATCGCCGCGTTTTGGTCTTGTAGTGGCTCCATGAGCGTTAATATGACGCAGCTACAATCAGTGGTATCTTGTCCGTTTATATAATGTCCGTCTATATAGCAGATAAAATAAATAAATACGAATATAAATAATATAAGTACGAAGTAGACGAAGCCATGAGTAAGAGAGGACTAAACGATGGACAATGGAACAACAGAGAGAGATGGAAACGGTTGAGCGAGGGAAGGCAGTGAATACTGTAGAATCCCTAAATATATATATAAATAAATAAATAAGTAAAATAAATTCACAACGATAATACAATAATATAGTATGGATAATCTATCATTTCAACAAAAAGTTGCGTTAATATTGGCATTGTGCCATCGACGTAGGGTTAAAAAAACAACGGAAATGGTGGATTCACCCTGTTCTAGTGCCTAGACAGAACGAGGGAATTTTTTTTCTTTTACACAACAAATTAAAAGAATATCCTAAAAAGTTTTTTGAATATTACAGGATGTCAGTGTTTTCTTTTAATTTTTTATTATGTGGAATAGAAGATGTCATACGAAAACAGGATACATCAATGATGCCTGCGTGATAGCCTAAGCCCAGAAGAAAAATTAGCAATTACCTACCTTAAAGTAAGAGTTTAAATTACATATTTTATAATCCGATACATGTATCTACCTAAAAATAAAAAAAAAAACAAAATATTTAACTATTTAACTTTCATTAGAATAAAAAGGGGCCGCCACCACTTCTTACCTCTGCGTATTCTGTAACTACTGAATTATCAAGTAGATCGACGGCTCCCATATGTCGATTATATTCATTTATCATATTGGGTGTATGAAATGAATCTTCCTTTTCCAATATCTAACTTGCTTTTTTATGTTACAATAATTTAAAAAATTCTGATGCGACATAAAATCTGCTTTGTTGTAGTCTTTTATTTATGAATCACGCCAAGCTATCGAAAACGAAACATTAGTACTGAAGGATAATAAAATTTTACTATAAACAATAGTTATTAAAATTTTATTTATATGACATGATTTAGACAACCACTTATATAGAAATGAATCACCAGTTCGAAGAAGGAAATCCAAAAAATAGATTTTCGGGAAAGCAATAAAAACTGTTTATTCTCTCTATTCAACTTTTTTTTGTTTAATAATGCCATGTCTTATAAAGTACAGTTTGATACGGATAATTGGGATTGAAAAAAAACCATCCATTGATTTTTGTTATCTAGAATACCGATAAAGAACATATTGGATTTATTTCATTCCTAGAACTTATAATTTTTTGTTATGATTTAAAACTCAAAATTGTATGAAAAAACTTTAAAGTAATTTATAAAAACAAAGAAACAACTTAACAAACACAGAGAAATAAACAAGAACAAAAATAACCGATTAAATGGCAATTACCGCTAGAAGCGACAAATTACTGCTAGTGGAGCCACAAATGCGTTGCAAATTACTGCTAAAAAATAGGTCCGGATCTATTCGAACGCGACACGACCTTGACGACGCGTCTCGGTCTCGAAACGAAGCGACAATCTACAGCGCGTGGAGCCACTCAGTATCACTGCTGTTGTTTTCATTTATCAAGCTACATTTTACTGCTACTGCTAGCGACAATCTGTCGCTCGTAGAGCCATAGCCTAAAGTCTAACTTTAATACCGTCTTACATCTATCGCGGCCAGTAGACAATAAGCTGCCCAGCTTGACTTCCTGTGGAACTTTTTAAGTACAGGAATGAGGCATTTGTTGCCTATTATTAGGAAAGTTCTTGTCTTAAATCTTTATTTCTCTATCTATCAACTTTTATAATGCCTTTCATTGTTTTAAGAAATCTCTTTTTGCTAGTTTATATTCGAGAGTTATCTTTTTGTATCATTACCCAACTTTTACATGGATAAAGCAGAATAGGTGTGTATATTCTTCTTGTGTTTTATTATTGTATTGTTTCTTGTTTTTCAATGTTACTAAGGATGATTGAAATAGTCAATAACTTTTTTTTGTGATAAAAGAGATGACTCAATTTTTTTTAAAGGATTACAATGTAAAGATCTTTTAACTCTACCAGCTTTTGTCGTGAAAAGTAAACTACTTACTTCCACAGAAGAAACCAATTAAGGACTTGTGGAAAGTTATGATGTATGTCCGTTTTGAAAATATTTTATGGCAATTTTTCACGATTTTTTTTCGTCAAATTGAAAGCGACTGTAAAATTAGGAACATAAATTCTTTATTCTCAGACACGTATAAACAAAACTTTTATTTTCAACTGACTAAATACGCTATAAAATGCAGATCACCAGATCAGGCTTTTACGACTGATAAAAAATATCAGAATCATAATACTGAATAAATTAAACACACCAAATCGTAAAATTTTGCAATAATTTTTTAACGACATACCTCGTAAACCAAAAATCTAACACCAGTGACAATAGAACTTCCCTCAATGAAACGATCTAAAGCATAACTCCATTATCATTAAATAGTCCATAAGCTTGACTATTAAACGTGCTAAATATATACTTTTAATACGTAGAGTGTTTAGAAGTACAGATGGTATATTTCTTGCTTTATAAAACCGTGACTCCCTATTACTAAACTTGTATATAAACATTACAAACAATAATAATACACTGCGCTGCAAGATTAACGCATAATTTTAAAAACCCTGGTAAATCAAATAATTTTAATGTTTCGATTTTTGTGCTAATATTGTTACCCCCGATATATTGTAAAATTTATCGGACGAACGGAAAAAAAACGCTGATGTTTTTACCATTTTTTGCAAAAAAATTGAAAACATGCTAATTGTGCTTCATTTTAGTTGGGTTGGATTACGTTGTGCTGAACGTTTAAAGGGGTTTTTCAAGTTTATTAAGTGTTTTGACGTGAGTCTTAAATTAGGTTGTGGCTCGGAGTCATTCATGAAAAAGTGTAACGCCCGCTCACGTCTGTTACAGTGAGTCACCGAACGAGAGAGAGGCCCGCCGGACCGGCGAATGCCTTGCGTCTCTCTCCCACTCAAACATGATCGGTCCGCTGCGGCGCAGCTCTAGAGAATTAGGCGCGTTGAATCGGTGCGTGCTTCCGTGCTTGTGTCTCTGTCAGTGTTGTTCCGTCTACCGATTTTTCGGTAGATCTACCGAATTTGATTCCTATCTACCGATCTACCGAACTGCCCCTTGAATCTACCTAATTTTAAAACAAATATCACAATGACTTGAAAATAAATTCGGATAATACAATTTATCTTTTTATTTCTGTTACCATCAAAAAACTTTTCAGTGTAACCTAATACTTGGTATTTTTAATATGTTTGTATTAAAATTCATTTGATACTTCCCTATAGTGTTTAAAAATATATTTGCAAAGATGCAAAGAAAGCAAAATACCCCGAGATTCAAGTTCGTAATTTTATACCTAATAATAACATATTGTATAAACATCATTCCGTAATCATAATCATTCACACACGTCTCTTCAATTCTCAAAGAATCTCAAGTATCAAGTGATAAATTATTAGCTAAATGACGGTGTGTGTGCTGTCGGTTTTCTTTGACTGCCGACTTAATCCATTAGCAGAAAATGGTTGTTACATCTATTTGAACCAGAACGTTTTAACTTTCTGTAAATATTATGACCTATAACTATTTCTCAAAATATTATTAAACCTTATTTGTATCATAATAGCTGATGTGAGCATTTGGTCCCAATAATTTGATTCTTTATTTATTAAACAAAATTCAATGAATTATGGTAATTTCTAATAATTAGTTCAGCATAATTATTTAAGGTCTTTAACTTTTGAACCATTAAGTCGCCACCATAATGGGAAACTTTTCTATTTTTAGTTTTATGGAAAAAAGTTATTCTTTCTAAAAAGTTCTGAATGATCTAAAACTTAGAATACAATCATCAGATATTAAATTTTTTTAGTAATATAGGCAGTTTATCAAAAAATATGAATTTTATGTTCATATTTTTTGACAAACCTCGTGTATATGGCTCAAAAAATTTAATTGATGATTGATTTTAGGTTTTAGGTCATAAAACTAAAAAAAAATTCCATTATGGTGTTCACTTAATTGGACGCACTGTATTATAATATATATATATATATATATATATATATATATATATATATATATATATATATATATATATATATATATATATATATATATATATATATATAATTTACGTCATTGCATATGATCTACCGAAATCTACCGAATTTTGTCGAAGGCATCTCCCGATATTGGATAAGCTCCACGGAACATCACTGGTCTCTGTCTTTCTCGAGCGTTCTTGGCGTTCAAGACACATTACAGCAGAAACACTTCCTTTCATTTCATATTTCTCCTATCATCGTCCTATCCTCAACAAAATCACTCAAATAGAAATTAGTTAAGTTTAAGTTTACATGTACAATGTTTTAGTAAACAAAATATATTTCTATAGTTAAAATTTGTGCAATTCTTATTTTCATTCAATTCCTTGTTCCTATTGTGCAATTTAATAATATTCATATCAATAAATATTCTACCGAGAAAAAGACGTTGTCACGTAAAATCTTCGCCCGTAAGACCGACTTTACAGGCAACCGATTTTTTTTTCTTTGAAATGAACCACTAGCAGCCAGAAAATCGAAATTTGTCAGAAAGTGACTGTTTTAGAATCGTTACTCTTCGCGAAGAAGGATACACTCAAGTAGAACTCGCTGAACGTTTTAACGTCACCCAGCCAACCATTTCAAGAGTGTTAACAACGTTTTTCTTTTACTGGAAGTAACTCGAGAAGACGCGGTCAAGGCCGTAGAGGGATTAAACTCCTAATCAAGACCGGTTTTTGACACTTCGTACACTGAGACAAAAGTTTGTTACCAGTATTTCTCTACAAAATGAATTTTTGGATCGTTCTAACTTTAGAATCAGCCAAAATACGATTAGAAGGTGCCATTTGCACCATTTATTGGGGATAATTTCATGTTTATGCAAGATAATGTCAGGCCACACACAGCAAGAAATGTGCAGGAGTTTAGTCAGGAGGTTGGAATTCGTGCCATGAATTGGCCTGCGAGAAGTCCTGACCTCAAACCAATAGAACATATTTGGGACATCATAGGCAGACGACTACGACAACTACATAGTGCACCACAACTGGTTGAAATTTGGGATCAAATTAATCAAGAAGAAATCAGAACGATTATTCTCAGTATGAGAGATCGTTGTCAAGCAGTAATAAATGCCAGAGGAGGCAATACTCGATACTAGTACACGGTACTAGTATTTTCTTCAACTTTAAAAATTTCAATTTCGTCATTAATTTATAATGTTAGTTTGTTTAGATCAGTTGTTTGTTTAGATGTTTAGATTTATGATGTTATATTGTTAATTTCAATACATTTTTTGTAAAACAAGAAGTTTTTTATTTAATATGTTCTAAAACAACTATAAAGCAGAAAAGAACGAACAAAAAATTTTTCATTACAACTCAAAATAAGAATTTTAAAATTATGCGTAAATTTTGGAGCGCAGTGTATATTTCATTTTAATTTCAATGAGAGTATAATATTTATGTCGTCTAATGTCCGGTGTATCACTATTATGAAAAAACTTACAATTAATTAAAAACTTCCTTTGTAAAATGTTACTTCATTGTAATTTTTTTCAAACTATAGTATACAGCCAACCACATCATTCGATTTTTTTCTGTGGGTGGTGGGTGTACTTAATATCTAAGATTTACGCTACAGCACCCGACAGTATTGACATTTTGAATTTATAAGCAATTCTTCTTGTTCATTGGCGGATTATTTGGTAGATTATTGAAATAGTCAATAACATCTTTTTGTGATAAAAGAGATGACTCAAAATTTTTTAATGGATTACAACGTACAGATCTTTTAACTCAATCAACTTTTGTCGTGATAAGTAAACTACTTACTTCGAGAGAAGAAACCAATTGAGGACTTGTGGAAAGTTATGATGCATTTCCGTTTTGAAAATATTTTATGGCAATTGATTGAAAATCGTGATGCCATCTATGGAAGGTTGTCACTCAATATTTCATCAAACAAGCACAGTTTTTCTACCTTCTAAATTTAGATGTGGATACAAAACGTAAAGACATAATTGTGCTGAAATTATATGTAGTGTTTTATTTTATTAAATATATATTTTGGGTAAACTTTGAAGATTTTATGTAGCTTTTAAAGATCTGAAACAGATTATTGATCAAATATTGACTCTTAATTTTTGACTCTTTTAATGGTTTTTTGTTAATTTTGCAATAAGAATAATTATTTTTTCAATTTCATTTGAAATCAATTCTATCTTTTTTCTAAAACGCATAGCTGCCGAGATATAACAACCAAAAGAGAAAAAAAGTAAATCTTTATTTTAAAAAATTACTGTTAAATCTTAGTTATCTATATTGCACTAAAATTCTCCAGTTGTCCAGCCCTCTCACTATTGAGAATTGAATTAGCGATGACTTTTAAGTGAGCCGCTCCTTAGGCATATTTTGGTGTTGAGACCGCGTTTTAGAAGCAATAAAATATGAACTGAACCTACCGGACATTTATGGGACAATAAGTTATCATCTTTCGCTTTGTGCTTTCGTAATCTAAAGGGTATCTAAGCCACCCTTTTAATGATACCGTAAAATTACTACGAGGTCATTGCTAAGAACCCTAAAATGAATGGTTTTTATTCGCGCAGAGTAGACAATAAATCTGATAGTTGAAAAGAAACATATTATATCGACTACAATAAAAGCAATGACTAACAATATTGTTTTCAACTTTAGATTTCCTTTATATTTATTCTATTCTTAAAGTAGTTGCTAAATAATTTAAGCCAAAGAAGTTATTTACAAACTCTGTGAGCTTAAAAGTAATCTTAAGTTATCTGAAGAAATATAATCATTATGTTATATGATGTTTAACGGGTAATTCAACAAAAAAAGTATAGGAAAGTTAGTAACACAAAAACGTGCAGTAGTTAAAAAGCTCTGGCAACAAAACAAAGCTAAACAGAATATGGATTACACATTAAAAAAATTAAAACAACCACAACACTTTCTTCCAATACGAGATACGCAGTGAAAATGGATAGACAAAATAGCGAAAAGACAACAGATTTTTTCGATCATCTAACAAAAATTGTTGAATCGAACGAATCACCCCTGTATAACAGTTCAGCTAAATCGATACATATCGAAAAGATCTACTACAACTGGGCTTACTGTTCAATCGCAAATTAGTCCATTAATTTGTAATCTCACAATAACCTTAATTTCCTGAATTTGTATAGTTTCACCGTGTATAAATGTTGAACAAATCGACTAGTAGCTTAATTACAGTTTTTTCAACTTCCTGCAAACTATTGCCTAATATTTTATTGAGAAAATGCCTGCAATCATTTTCTAGGTTTAAATTATATTTGCCAGCTTGCAGAGTCAAAGGTTTTATTTTATACAAAGAACAAGACACTTATTTGACGAATCGTAGCATTTTAGTGAGATTTTAAATATAGTTTCGGGATAGTTTGGGACGCAATCTATTCGAAATTATAATTATAATTACATTCGAATTTGTCTACTGTCTATTTACTAACCTTGACTGCCAGGTATTAAAAAAATACACGTGCATATGAGTGAAAAGCGCTATAGGTAAGCTGCAGTGTGGGAGAGAGCGTATATCGTAACGATTTCATTGGCTCGAGCAAAATGACGTGACCTGACGATACGCACGGTGTTGTGCCTTAAAATTTTGGAGTAATTATAGTTAAAAATATATTTGTTAAAATACATCTTAACGAATTATAGCAAAATGAGGAAAGGTAAAAAAAGACCCCTTATTGTTTGGTCAGATAAATGCGTCGGACAAAATGATAACTGGAGAATAGTTTTCTGCCTCGCGATCGAAACTTCTCAAAGATTGAGATGGTGAAGAAAACTAGAAGAAAACGGCAAAATTAATGATACGTTTAGATTTTAACGACGTCATAGCGGAAGCATGTATAAATTCCCCATTTTCAATCATTTTCATGAAACAAAGAGACTTCTGCAATCTAGACGAGGTGGAGAAAATGATGAATAAAACAATCACCAAAATTACGGACGCAATGAGGATAAACCTTGCAAGTGATGATCTACTGATAGCCAGTTTCCGGAAATCACACAACATAATAGGCCCATGAGAACCACTTTCAATTATAAAAAAAAGCTTTCTTCTAAAAAAGAAAGGAATTAAGTGTTTTTTGCCTTAGAAATAGTATCTTCTTCTTCAGATGCAAATCCACTAATGGATGTTAGCGATGACATTTTCCATTAATTCTCTATTTCTTGCAATATGTATCAGAGATTGTATGTCGTTAATCCCTGTCCATTGCCTTATGTGTCGGAGCCAGGACATTTTCTTGCGTCCCATTCCTCTCTTGCCTTCAATTTTACCCTCGATTATAAGTTGGAGGAACTGGTATTTTTCATTTCGCATGATGTGGCCTAGATACGCCGTTTTCCTTTTCTTGATGGTTTCGAAAAGTTGGCGTTCTTGGTTTATTCTTTTAAGGACATCTATATTTGTGATTTTCGCTGTCCATGGTATTTTTAGAATACGGCGATACAGCCACATTTCGAAAGCTTCTAATCTGTTTATATCCTTCGTTTTGAGTGTCCAGCCCTCTACGCCATATAGCAGCACTGACCACACGTAGCACTTAGTAAACCTTAGTCTCAGTTGAAGATCGAATTCTGAACAAGTCAATACCTTCTTGAATTTTACGAAAGCTTGTCGAGCTTGCTCAATGCGACATTTTACTTCCCTGTCCGATGCCCAGTCTTCAAAAAGCCACGATCCCAGGTATTTAAATTTACTCACTCTTTCAATGGACTTAGTATTCAGTGTTATGGTGGAGTTTTCAAGTGCATCCAAGTTTCTGGAGATGATCATAAATTTGGTTTTTTTGGTATTAATCTCTAATCCCATTCGCTTACTGTATTCTCCGATTATAGTGACAAGTTGTTGAAGATCGACTATGTTGTCACAAATTAAGACACCATCATCAGCATATCGTATGTTGTTGATCAGTACTCCATTCACTTTGATTCCCATCTTTGCATCCTCCAAAGACTCTTGAAATATGGCTTCCGAGTAAATAATAAATAAAAGAGGGGAAAGCGCACATCCCTGTCGAACGCCCCTTCTTATATGTATGGGTTTGGATATAGAATTGTCTATTTTTAACTGTGCCGTTTGATGCCAGTACAAGTTTTCAATGCATCTTATGTCTTTTTGGTCTATATCAACTTTCTTGAGGATCTGCATTAACTTGTGGTGTTGGACACAATCAAACGCTTTTTGGTAATCTAAAAAGCATAGGAACACATCCTTCTTCTGATCGTAACAATTTTGGACCAGCACCTGTGTCTACTATTGCTTCTCGTGTTCCTAAACCTTGCCTAAACCCGAACTGGAAGTCACTGATGTCCCATTCACATTTTTTGTATAATCTTTGATGTAGTATTTTTAAGAATATCTTTAAAGTGTGACTCATCAGGCTAATGAGTTTGTGATCCTCACATCTTTTTGCATTGACTTTCTTGGGCAGGGGAATAAAGGTAGAGCGTAACCACTGTTGAGGATAGCAGCCAACAGTGGTTACGCTCTACCTTTATTTATAGAAATAGTATAAGAGACAATATTATCAGCTGGAAGTGTTAAGGAACTAAACAGAGGCCTTTCGATGGTGTGAACAAAAATTCACTTATATATTAACCAAAAACTGCTAATCAAATGCTTTTTTTTTATTATATGTAAAACAAATGCTCACAATACAAATACTTAGGAAAGTATTTGTATAGGAAATATACAAATCGACATAATTTTTCATTGATACATCTCGTAAGAAAAGAATTGAAGATGAGCTAGTGATAGTTAAACAAATGTGTAAACGCCCTGTACAATACTGTACATCGTTTTTAAACTGTGACGAGATATCTGATATCATTAAACAAAAGTTTATGTGTTGTAAGCGCTATAATCGACAACCATCAAGAATCCTAACCATGTTTTTTTGGGAGTCGAGCATGATGTCTTTACGAGCAATTACTGACGGTTTTTATTATCAAAACTCATGTTTGAAAGCGACGTTCGTTGCTTTTTTACTATGCAATTAATTTTTAGAAACTACCTCCTTCCTTCCCACTAGAGCACGGACCCTCATACATAAAAAAACGGAAGCGTCGTAAACATGTATTATGGCCAGTTCATAAATCAATATAACCTAAAATATGATTTTTTTATGATCTTTCTGCGCAAACGATATTAAAATATGTGAGAGGATGGGATGTTGGAAGTATTTTGGACGTTCGTATAAAACAATTTATTTTTGCTAAATCCTGAATATAATATTCTTGTAAAGCTATTTTCGTGTGGCATTGTAATAATATTTACTATTCTAAGATGATGGTAAATAAACTTTGGGAAATAAATTGTTATGTGATAGTGCAAATAAACAAAATAAGCACCGACGTAAAAAAATACGTATTTTTACATATGTATCCACCAAATTTCAATAAAGCTACTACTGCTAAAGCTTCATATTCTGTTGTATGGTAATTCTTTTGAGAATCAGTCAGTAAACAACTTGCATATTCTATTGGTCTTTCTTGGGGACCCTCCCCCTGGAGTAAAGCTGCTCCTGATGCATATGAACTAGCGTCAATCCTCATTATAAATTGAGTTGAGTTGAATTGCGTAGGGTCAGCCTGACACAGTATAGGAGATTGAGTCAATAACCGTTTCAGTTCGGTAAGGGCTTGTTTTAATAGGAACCCCATTTCCAAGTAGATCTCTTGCAAATAAGTTGGCTGGATATGTCTGCAAAATTTGGCATAAGTCTTCGGAACCAAGAGCAGGTTTGTAGGAAGCTAAGAACCTGTTTTATATTTTGAGGAGCATACATGTCCTTAAAGCTATCTTGTCTTTGCAAGGGGAAAAACCATAGTGATTAACAATATGTCCAAGATGTTTTACTTTATAGGTACTGAAAACAGATTTGGCACGATTAACGTGAAGTTTAAAATTTGCTAGTATAAAAACCTCATCCAAATCCTTGAGATGGCTTTCAAAGGTAGAAGACATTATGAGTTCATCCAAATATTCAAGCATAAAGATATGTGGCAAACCTAATTTGAAACGTTCAATAATCCTTTCATCCTGATAAAAAATTGTAAACTGCTTTGTTTTCTTGTCACCATAAAAATAAAAAGTAATAATAAAAAGTTTAGTAATTTTTGAAGTTTATTTTGCAGACCTTATTACCATATGGTAATAAGGTCTGCAACATTTAGTAATTTCTTCCAGAATAATATTTCAGATATATAAATATCAATATGGTCAATCTGGACTAGGGAACAGCAATGAAAGAAGCGATAGATTATACCAGTTCTGTCAAGAACATGACATGATAATCGCAAATACATGGTTCAAATTACACAAAAGAAGGTTATTCACATGGAGGGGACCAGGAGATAATTCACTACATATGATTAGAAATCAGATAGACTATATTCTGGTAAACAAGAGATTTAAGAATGGCGTCACCAGAGTAACGACATATCCTGGTGCAGATATCGGTTCAGACCATAACCCTGTAATAACTGACATCAAAGTGAAGCTCAAAAAAGTCCAAGAAAGCCCCAAAACACCAAAATTAAATATCTCAATATCCAACAAAACGTTAATAGAAAATGACTTAAACAATGAGCAAAAGAAACCAATCAATGAAAACAACACAGAAATATGGAACACATTTAAAGATCTTACCTTGAAAGTAATAGAAAAATATTCAACAACGTTACACAGACACAAAAAACAACAATGCATGACTGATGAAATTCTGGAATTAATGGAGCAAAGAACGAAACTGAAAGGTAACAAGACAGAATATAAAGAAAAACAGAAACTAATTAAACAAAAAATAAAGGTGGCTAAAAAAAATGGATGGAGGATAAATGCAAGGAAGTAGAAAAGTTGAATGAAAAACATGATACATTTAATATGTTTAAAAAAGTTAGAGAAGTAGCTGGTCTTTATCATAAGAAAACTCCACATACTATAACCGATTCGTCGGGAAAAATGAAAATAGACGAACATGAAATTCGAACAACCTGGTGTAATTATATAAGTGAACTGTATAATGATGATAGACCCGAAGAACTGGAGACTTTAGTTGAAGGTGAAGGACCAGAAATACTAAAATCAGAAATACTGCATGCTATAAAGTTAGCAAAGAACAAGAAAGCCGTTGGCCTGATAACATACCGACAGAGATGTTAAAGCTTATAAATGAGGAAAACATTGGAATACTGGTCAAGCTTTTCAATGATGTTTATTCGACTGGTGATATCCCTGAAGATTGGTTAAAGTCCGAATTCATAACACTACCAAAAAAACAACGTCCGAAAAACTGTAGAGATTATAGAATGATAAGCCTTATGAGCCACACTTTGAAAATATTCTTACGCATCATCCACAGTAGAATCAGAGATAAATGTGAAGAAGACCAGGATGAAACACAATTTGGCTTCAGAAATGGACTGGGAACTCGGGACGCCCTCTTTGCACTAAATGTATTACTGCAGAAATGTCGAGATCAAAGGAAAGACGTCTTTGTTGTATTTATTGACTATTAAAAGGCCTTTGATCGAGTACAGCATCACAAATTAATTACAATATTAAAAGATAAAGGAGTTGATAGTTATACTGGCGTCAAACAGCGACAGCTCGCATAAACGGAAAATCAACAGAAATATGTAAAATACAAAGAGGTGTCAGACAGGGTTGTATACTATTCCCACTGTTATTTAATTTATATTCAGATAGAATATTTAAAGAAGCGCTGCATAATTTGGAATGGGGCGTGAAAGTTAATGGAATTCTGATAAATACAATCAGATATGCAGACGATACAGTTATTTTAAGTGATGACATAAATGGATTACAGTGCCTTTTAAATGCCATTGATACAGTGGGAAGAGAGTTTGGCCTAAACATCTTCTTCTTAAAGTGCCTATCCGTTCCGGACGTTGGCGATCATCACGGCTATCTTCACTTTGCTTATTGCAGCGCGGAACAGTTCAGTGGTAGTCGTGTTATACCACTTTCGCAAATTTTGAAGCCAGGAAATGCGTCTTCTTCCCGGTCCTCTCTTACCATTTACTTTCCCTTGGAGAATCAGCTGGAGAAGGCCGTAACGTTCTTGATTTCTCATTACATGACCTAGATATTCCAACTTTTTAGTTTTGACGGTCATGAGAATTTCACATTCTTTCCCCATTCTACGCAGGACCTCCATATTAGTAACTCTGTCAACCCAGGATATACGTAAGATGCGCCTATAACACCACATTTCGAAAGCTTCGAGCCGATTCATAGATGCAACAGTCAGTGTCCATGCTTCCATTCCGTAGAGCAGAACTGTGAATATGTAGCAGTTCAATAGACGGCCTAAACATAAACTGTTCAAAAACAAAACACATGGTGTTTAGCCGTTAAGCACATCAAGATGCACGATTATATGTTGATGGTCATATAATTCAAAGAGTGTCCAGTTTTAATTATCTTGGTTGCCATATTACTGAACAACTAGATCCAGATCAAGAGATAAAACGTGGAATCGAGATAGCCCGCACGACATTTTTAAAAATGAAGTCATTCTTCTGTAATGATAACTTGCAACTTCAACTTCGAAAGCGCATGGTTAAATGCTACATTTGGTCAGTCCTCTTATACGGTGTCGAAGCATGGACATTAAAAATATCCACCATTAATCGTCTGGAGGCCTTTGAAATGTGGCTGCACAGGCGTATACTAAAAATTCCATGTACGGCTATGCTGACAAATGTGGCAGTCCTTGAGAGAGCAAATGCTGCTCGCGAGCTGCTTGATAACATCAAATGTAGAAAGATGGCCTATTTTGGACACGTAGTAAGGGGAGACCGATATAATATTCTTCAACTTATTATGATGGGTAAAATCGAAGGACGCAGAGGAATTGGTAGAAAGCAGGCCTCTTGGTTGAAGAATATCAGGGAGAGGATAGGAATGAGGAAAGCTGAGCAACTCTTTAGAATAGCTCAAGACAGACAGTTTCGCCATGTTAATCGCCAACGTCAAGGGGACTTGATAGGGTACGTTAAGAAGAAATATCAATATTTGATTGTACTTATCATTTAGAGACTGTTTATTACAAATAACTCATTTTTTAAAGCCATTTTAAAATGGTGCCCGATAAAGGTTATTACAATACACAATGTTGCCATATGTTTACTTGTACCGATAGAGGGTTAAACCCTTTATCGGGCAAAGGCGTATATCTTAAATGACAAATTTGAAAATTTGACTGGGGTGTTAAAAGGGACAAAATAACGTAAAAACATTTTATTTATAACAAATATATTGCAAATAAAAAAGTTTGATAATGTAACCATATGGTCACATTAACCATTCATGGTTATGTTTTAAGACATAACTTACATGAAATGACACAAAACAATTTTTTTATCTGTGATACAAAGTGTAGCATTACATTTTTTACACTGAAATCGACTTGTACCCTTTTGACAGTACCTACACCTCTCTTTCGTTGTGTGGACAGGCTAATTGCCAACACAATCTTTTCTTGTATCATCTAGTTTAGTAATAACTGGATATTTAATTTTTTCCATTGAAACCTTATTCAAAGAGCTAGGTCTACCACGTCGACATTTTTTCCCGGCATTAGCTAATGAGGATGCAAGCTCTTTTCGAAAAACTTTTAAAGGGTTATATTTTTTTATATTTAAAACCTCACAATCATTCCGATAGATAAGCCAAGCATTTACGACGCTTATATCCAGAAGGTAGACAAATATTGAATAATACCATCACTTAGTTTTACACGGCGTTTTGTAAAGACCCATTAGCGCATTGGTTGTGCCACCAAGTAACACACATTTATTGTCAACCCACTTGATAACGATGACATCATTCTCTTTGTCGGCCTTATAGTCATAAAAGCCTTATACGTTCCCCTTTCTTGCTTTTTCAAAATCTTGTCACTGTCAATTGGGCAACCTCCAATTCTACCAGCTCGTAAAGTGCCTAAACTCAAGATTTGAATTTTTCAAATAAGAAAAAAAGCAAGGCTAGAAAAATAGTTATCAAAATATAGTATGCTGTTATGAGGCTCATGATGAGACTTGCATAGGGAAATAACGACACTGGCTCGAACACCCAATGAATCCTCTTTTTTCTGTTAGTTCATTGCGAGTTCCTTTTAGTTCGGGAGAAGTAGTTGAACCTTGGTAAGGTATAAAATTTAGTATACATCCAGAGACTCCAGCAATGACGAAAAATTTATAACCCCATTTGTGGGGTTTGTTTTTTATGTATTGCCGTAAGTTACCTGCACGTGTTCCTTTATACGCCACCATCGTCTTATCAATAGAGTAGTCATTTTCAAGATGAAATTTTCGACAATTCTAAGGAAATCTTGACAAATCTGTCTTTGGTAGCTGGTGTAACAAGGCTGTTGTCATGGATATAATGTCTAAGTAATTTAAATAGTTTTACCGGCATAATATTAGCAATTTGTTCGACTCTAGTACCAGCTGCCCAATGGTCTTCATATGCCGATAGTTTTATTATTAGCATTAGAAGAAGAATAGAAATAAAGTCTGTCATTTCTTTATGATTAGTGTTAATGCTGGCTCCCCTCTCTTGAGTACTGTAAAGATTTGTTTGCTCTACAATTTTATGAAAAACATCAAATGAAAAAAAATTCGTGAAATATTTGAGTGGGGATAATATTTCTTCATTAGCATTTGCAATGAAACTTTCTCTATTTTCTACAGCTTTTATATCTTCTTTCACCCAATTATATGTAGGTTTGGACTTTTTCTTTTTGTTTTCATGGCGGTTCGCTCGAGCTGCCTGAGGTAGGTTCCACATCAGCAATATTATATTCTTGAATGTGTTCATCGTGTTCTATTATGCTGCGATCATCCTTCCTGTCATCTGTAAAAGATATTTTATCAGATTGTATTCGACAACAATATACAACCATATTTTACCTGACAACTGAAGTGATACCGGTTTCTGTATAGATTTGAAAACAGGCTCTTCGTCATCAGAAGTATCAGACCCATCAGATATGGTAGGATCTACTGGCGGCAATCTACACTTATTTTTTTCGTAAAAAGAGCGAGTTTGTATTTCTGTCAACAAATTTTCCATGTCAATATTTAGTCCATGTCAAAGTAACCAGATGGATACATTTGATTTTCAGATGCAATTCAATATTAAATACTACTAATAATGTATTTACATTATGGTAGAAACATTTAATAGTAGGTCTGGAATAAGTTTGAATAATAAAATCTTTCAAATCGTAAATAAACTTACCTAAAACAACACTTTCTGCAATCTGTGTTTACCATAACCTCAAACGTCACCTGTGACCGCCAAAATAAATTGATGAAACGAGTAGTTATTTTCAATGATGTGTTTCACGACTGTTACCACCTCTTCGACACACAATGTAACCACTCGGTAACATCGTTCATTCGTATGTAAAAGGCAAGGAACGTGCTGCAGTGTACTTTGAAATCAGTGCAACCATATGGCTACAATTCCCGATAAAGGGAATAATAATAAGGATAAAGGGTTAAATAACTTATTATAAAACGAAGCACCGCTAAGAAAAAAATGATTTTAAAGCAATAACAGGTTATACCTTTCAATGCGAAACTCTCAATGATTTAATAGGGACATCAGGTAACAAGGGAATCCCCGAATTTCAAATGCTCACTTTACTGACATCTGGATGTAAATAGTTAATATTTAATTAAAATAGTGTTACGATAAATATCATGGCCTAAAATAACCGTAAATATATTATGACTAATTCTGTTATGTTGTAGATTGTACCAGATAATTCTAGCGGCTGGCAGAAAATTTACCTGAAAGAAAAGGTCGAAACGATGACCCGGATTGACCTTCTAGTCTAAATCAGAGGGATTCTTCTGAATTCTAGGCCAGTTGTGTTTTCATATATAATAATGGATTTTTCATTGAAGGGGTCAGTTAATATCTGAAGACCCGCGGCCGTGATTTTAATTGTTACGCTCGCCTATATAAATTATGTGTATTATTCGTTAAATAAATTGATATAAATTATTGTGCCTTTTAATGAATTAAGATAAGAACAAGACATTATAAATTAAAGAATTCACAACTAAATATAAATAATTATAAATAAATAAAAGACTTTACAATAGTTAAAAATTTTTTGATAAAATACAAACCACACCACTTTAAAATCGAATAAAAATAATCCGCATAAAAAGAGACCTCACTGTATTCGTATTTTGTATTATCCATTTTAAAAAAGTTAAGTGACATACGTAAATTTCGCTTGAACACGATAAATACTACTTTTTAATATTCTTTGAAAACCTATGTAATAAAACATTTTGATTAACCATTGACTGAAAAGCTTTATTTTGATCCTCTATTACCTAATCATGTAAATCTTCTATCGATTTTAATACACCCTGTAGTCATGGTATTGCTCCATTTAGCAAAATTAAATGAATGACATATTAAAATTTGAAACATCTACATGAGAAATTAAATTTTATATTCTTTAATATTTGCATGCAATATGGTTTTATACAAAGCAGGTAGTAAGATACTTAAATATCTACATTTTCAATTTCGGTACACAATCAGTTCTTAGCTAATGTAAATGTCAGATTAGAATTGGAATCTTCCGCTCTTTATTATGCTCGACATACTTTATACTAACGCGCATAGGGGATATATAAAAGCAAAAGTAAAGAGAAATTGGAAACGTCACATGGAATGCTTATTTTCTCTTTAAATTTAAATTTCTTTTGATCGTCTGAAAAGCAGGTTTGTGTGTGTTTCCTTCACAACAATGCCTCAAGAAAATTATTCAAAAATCCAATATCTAACTCCATTATCGGAAGCTATGAATGTATAATGGGTTAATAATCGTAGCCATCTTAGATGGATCATAAATCACATTTTCCGTTAAGCAGATTTGCATATCGTTTAAGATTGAAATTGTCACATACATACATTTGGCAAAAAGGGGAAAACTCGCATGTGTAGGTAAAAGGTTAGAAAATAAATATTAGTAGGAAGCGTAAAATAAAAGACGTCCTCTTCTTCTGATGTCTAAAGTTTACAACAATATCTTAGCAATGTTAAAATTAACCTAAAAACCGGTGTTGCAAAATTAAAAAGTAACATTAAAATTATTGTTTAAGAAATAACTTGTGCGTCAAATATACACACGTAAACAACTCAAACTTTCCTATCTTCTTCTTCTTCTTTCCGTACCCTGTCCGATTATCTAACGTTCGCGATCATATTGGCAATAATAACTTTGTTTACGGGCTCTAAATAAATTAGCGGTGGTCTCTTGATACCATTCTCGAAGATTTCGCAGCCAGGATGTTCTTCGTCGGCCTGGGCCTCTCCTTCCGGTGATCTTACCCTGTATTATTATCAACTTCTGTATTATTCATTAATGTTTTTGTAATGATCCAGCTCTCCATACCATAAAGCAATGTGGAGAATATGTAGCAGCGTATTAATCTGACTTTAAGGTTTAACCTAATATCTCTATTAAATAGAATTTCCTTTAATTTATAGAAGGCGGCTCTGGCTTTTTCAATGCGTTTTCTTATTTGTTTATTTATATCCCAGTTATCGTTAACGTTTGCACCCAAGTAGGTAATATTGTGGACTCTTTCTAACTCTATTCCATGCGCTTTGATGTGCGTTGGTTGTAACTCCGTTTTGCTGACAACCATAAGTTTTGTCTTAGAAGTATTAAGTTTTAGCCCATATTCATCACATGCTTCGATTACCCCGTTTATAAGTCGTTGCAGGTCTTCTTTATTGGAGGCAATAAGTACCGTGTCGTCTGCATATCTGAGATTGTTGACATTAATTTCGTTGATTTTAATGCCTCTATCTTCAACTAAGGCTTTTTTGAAAATAAATTCGGAGTAGATATTAAAAAGAATAGGCGATAGAATACATCCTTTCCTCACTCCACGTCGTATGTCCACTGCTAAGTTTGTCGGTC
Source organism: Diabrotica undecimpunctata (assembly GCF_040954645.1). Lineage (NCBI taxonomy): Eukaryota > Metazoa > Arthropoda > Insecta > Coleoptera > Chrysomelidae > Diabrotica > Diabrotica undecimpunctata. Next base: position 151,601,744 of record NC_092809.1, read on the forward strand.
ACTCGTTCAAATGCCTTTTCGAAGTCGATAAAACACATATATACTGATTGTTCTATATCTCTACATCTTTGAACCATGACCTGCAAACTGAAGAGTGCTTCTCTGGTTCCGAGGTTGTTTCTGAAACCAAATTGTGTTTCACTTAGTTGTACTTCTATTTTGTTGTACATTCTCGAGTGCAGTATTCTTAGGAAAATTTTCAGTACATCACTCATCAGACTTATAGTGCGATGATCGCCACACTGTTTGGCATTTATTTTTTTCGGTATCATTACAAATGTTGACAGTAGCCAGTCTGTTGGTGTTAGAGGCTTAGAAGAGAATTTTTTCCCTTATCGTCGAGCTGTTTCATTATTTCGCTTGGAATTTCATCTGGACCGGTTGCTTTCCTATTCTTTGATAGCTTTATGGCTCTTTCCATTTCATCGGGTGTTATGTTTGGAAGAAGAAGAACAGGAGTCACAGATGCAGTTGAAAAAATAGCCATGGCTAAATGTGCTTGGGCCGGACATGTTGCCAGATTAACGGATGATAGATGGACCAGAAAGATTCTGGAATGGCGACCAAGGCAAGAGGCATATCGAAGCAGAGGACGAACACCGACTAGATGGACGAATGATATCAAGCGCATCACCACAAACTGGATGCAAGAAGCTCAAGATAGAAATAGGTGGAAAATTTTACGGGAGGCCTATGTTCAGCAGTGGACAAATATAGGCTAATTGATGATGATGATATGTTTGGACCAGTTTGAAGTTTGAAATTTTCCTATACCTTTTTATTATTTTTAGAAGAGCGACCCATAAAATATATTCTATCCCATTTTTCTCATACATACAATACATAGGGCAGAACAAGCAGTTCTTTTCTTTCCAGCAATTGTAGTATATTTAGCGGCTTTATCAATTAACCTACATTTTTTTACTACTGACCGTATTCCTCCCGTAGACTTTTCCGCCTATTTCTATCTTAAGCTTTTTGAATGTAATTTGTGGTGATGCGCTGTATGTCATTCGTTTCTCTAGTTGGTGGGCGTCTTCTCCTTGGATATGCCGTGTCTTGGTCGCTACTCTTTATGCTTTAAAACAACGGCTTACTAATGATGATACACAAATAAACTGTAGCCGCATTAGTCTTTGGAGGATTTTGTCTAAAATGGGCTTCAGACATCGTACAATTGACAAAAAGCAAGTGCTTATGGAATTTACATCGTTTATAAAAGTGGCGTACTGAATATATAACTTCCATAGGAAAGTACCGTACAGAAGATCGACCAATAATTTATCTGGACGAGACATGGTTTGACACTCATGAAACACCATCCAAAGGATGGTCCGATTCTTCCAACAGGTGTCAATCAAAAGCTCCATCAAACAAAGGGAAAAGAATAACAATTTTACATGCAGGATCAGAAAATGGTTGGGTCCCAAATGCCTTATCGCTTTCTGCAAAGAACATTAAAGACTCCTGCGTAAACTACCATGAGGATACAACGGCAGAGCTTTTTGAGCAATGGTTTAAGAATTGTCTTATACCTAACCTTCCTCAAAATAGTGTGATAGTAATGGACAATGCAAGTTACCACAGTCGTCAATTACATAAGTCTCCAAGTGCAAATAACCTAACAAATGTTAGGACACAAAATGTTTTTCTGACTTTAAGTGGTAGTGTAGTCGAATTAATAAGGAAATGTGTCGATGATATCTCCCCAGAAAGTTGGAAAAATTCAGTACGCCATGTAATGAACGTAGAAAATTCATATGTTACTTTGAATCACATAATTAAACCAATTGTTAATAATCTTGAAGAGGATAGCGACAGCGAAACAGAATTAGGTATTTAGGAATTCATAAATATATTTTGGGTATTTTGGGTATTTTTTTTTCAATTAATCTATTTTTTGTACATTATGTATTCGTTTGTATGTATATACTCTAAATAGAACTATTATTACTGTACATTTTTAATGATATCCGATTAGGAAGAGCAAAAACTTTTAAACACGCCAGTTGTTTGCTGACAGTCCTAAGCCTGTAAAAAGTGTGAAGGAAAGTACCTTTCTGAATTTAGATCCATATACTACAATTATTCACGTAGAACAAAAAAACTACTTTCTTCATGTTAAAAATTGTTCAATTATCAAGTATATTCACTTGAACAACCTGAAAATACCATATGAAATTATTTAATAAATTTTTATAATCGTGTATTACACAGCTACCAATGAAATATATTAAATAACAAGCTTTCTGAAGTGCGACCCTGTGTACTTCGGTAGTTTATTGAGAGACTCTTGTATACACATTAGGATCAACTCAGGTAACCATTAAGCACTCAACCATTTTTCGTGAAACAAACTATACGTTATAATCAACTGTTAAATAATAATAAAATAAAATAGTGTTCTTTAGTTTTTGTTAAAGTGATTCAATTTATGTTTTGAAATAATAGAGAGATAGATAAATGTCGGAGAGTAAAAGTGTCGTTGAGATAGAAACAGATATCTAGCAAGAAGCGAAAGAGAGGTGTTCGTAACCCTGAAGAATATAAGGTCAATCGGATGGGATTATCAAAAGGGAAGTAATGAAGTTTGCTCTTTCTTGAAGAAGTTAAAGAAGTATATTGACGAGAATGTTCCAGCTAATATAGATGAGTTGTACTTATACAGTGACAACTCTACAGGACAAAATAAAAATTATACGATGATTAGGTTTTTAATGCAACTTACAGATAGTGGACGATTCTAAACAGTTGTCTATAGACTTTCAATAAGGGGTCACTGCTATTTCCCATGTAACAGGGTCTTTTGCCTTGTAAAACGAAACCCAAGGAAACATGATAGATTCTATACTATGAAAGATATATTAGAAATAATACTTTCATCTACAAAACAGGGGAAGTTTCCTGTGGAATTAGTGGAAAAATGCAGATGTTTTGGACTTTCAAAGTGTGTGGCCCAAATTTTATAAGAAAAATACTGTTTCAGAAGAAAGTAAAATTAAAAAAAAAACAAAAAAAGTTAATGTTTATTTATTATTTCTTCCTACCAGTAATTTACTTGCGAATGATTAAAAAAAGGTGGTTGTTATATCTGATTTTATACGTGGATTTCGTAAGAAAACCTTCAAATTATTATCTAACCTACTGTGTACTGCTGAGCAATCTCCCCTTCCTCATTAGCAAGAAAAAGTCATGAAGCAAAGGTAACAATTCATCAACAGAAATTTAATGACCTGAAGAAACTTTTGCAGTGCGTCCCTCACAAACGCGAGTGGTTTTACAATGTGCTTGCCCAATGGCTTACGGTTGCAAGCAAAAAATGAGCAAAAATGTACAAAACGCAATTTTTAGCTAATTGTATTATCTTAAAAACTGTTTTAACAAAGTAAAATTAATTATAAATAAACACGGTTTAACACAAATTCATCCATCAATTAAAATTTTCTCCGTAAAACAAGACTTTTGTTTATGAAAGGCCTTTTGTCAACTATTTTCAATAATAATAATATTAAAAGGTGTAACTAACATGATTTATTTTCAGTTTTAAGGTCCTTAATATGCTTTGAAAGATCAGAAACGTATAAAATGGTTTTTCATAAAACTAAACAGTTTTTTTTTGTTTCCCAAAATTTACATTTTGTGACAAGAGGCCTTTCATACATAAGCGATTCATCTGTTACAGATAGCAAAATTACAATCTTTTTCATACAATAATTCTAAAAACTAATTTACGTATAATTTGAATTTAAATTTATCATATTATATTTAAAAAGACAACATATTTAAAAACTCTCTATGTCCCCTGTAACTTGAATTTATCTAAAACAGCTGCGACGTGTTATGAAACCAGGGAAACGACGCGGTTTGGTGGGCTGCATATATAGAAGTGCTACTCCGAATAAAAGCAATCGATACGTGTATCATCTCAAAGGAAGAGACCATTAAATTAGAGATTTTTTACTTTTATATCCACAAAAAGCCGAACATCAAACGAGTAGTGGTCAATATGATGAAAGGAAATATGAGATTTTAAGGGCTTTATCATCTCATATGACTGATAAGTTAGGGACTTGTTACTCTCAAAGATAATTTTGTATTTTTCGTTTTTGGAGGTCTATAAAAGGCTACTTTGTAATTTAGTATAAAATGGAAATTTCTGTAAACGTATTTCTTATACTGAAAAATTTTGAAATATTATTTAAAGAAAATATGATATAAATAATTTATTTTTGGTTTTATATTCACAAATTTATAAGTACTATATCTAATAGGCAGTAGAGAGAGGGTAGGTACCGTATCTTGGAACATTTTTTTCTTTTGCTAGTAATTTATAAGTTTAAGACAAAAATAAACTTATTTTAATGCTTAGGTTAAGTTCACGATGGTCAATTGAAGTCTATACAACTTTCTGTGTTTGTTTTTATTTTTTACCTAATATAATGTCCAAAATATTTCCATCTTAGATGAGTTTCAAAGCGAACTGCTGCCAGTAATTCTCTTACTATAGGTTATACACCCCAGCGTGGGGTTAAATCACGAATGCTTTCTAGATCCTATTTCTTGGATGGATCAGTCCCTTTTTTTATGTTATCTTCTTAACGATATCTCTCCATTTTTTCCGGTCTCTAGTTTTTCCTCTCCATTCTCTGACTCCTGTCCTTTGGAGTTTTTTTTTTCAATTCTTGCAGCCACTTTGATCTTGGACTTCTTTTTCTCTTTCTTCCTCCTGGATTCCATTCTATCATTGCGTATGTCACTGCTTCATCTCCTGCTCGCCAAATGTGACCTAACCATCTAACTCTGCATTGCTTTATTTTAGTCACGATGTCTTTCTTAAGTTCTTCCTTAATCTCTACATTTGTTCTGCTTCTATATTCATTTTGCTCTGTTCTGATTGGTCCCAGTATGGTTCTCATAATCTTTCTCTCCGCTATTCTTCTATAAGTCTTCTTAATCTTTTTTGACCATCGTGATTATTTCTCCTGAATATAATAGTATTGGCCTAATTATGGTGTTATAAATGTTCATCTTAGTTTTCTCTTTTGTTTGCAAAATAAGCTTTATTCGCTGTAAATATTTTTTCTTTTATTTCGGTCTTCTTTTCTTCGTTTTTGCTTATTGTAACTCCTAGGTATTGGAAGTATTCTACTTTTTCAAACTTAGAACTTCCTATTTTGATTTTTTCCTTATCTTTATAGAATATACCAGGAACCAGATATCATAAAACATATTAAGATAGGATGTCTGAGAAGGATAGGGCTTGTAATGCGGATGAAACAAAATGACCCAGCTAAAAAAAAAGCTACTTGATAGACCCATTGGTCAGAGAAGAAGAGGAAGACCCCGAACAAGGTTCCTTGATAACATCGATAAAGACAAAAGAAATATAGGAACACGTGCTTGGCGGAGAAAGGCGATGGATAGAGGCGACTGAAGAGAAATTCTTAAGGAGGCTAGGACTCACTCAGGATTGTAAAGTCAGAATGATGACGATGAGGTATTAATATTTGTTGGAGAATAATGTTAAGAATTCCGTGGACCGATCACAGGCCAAATAATTTAATTTTAAATGAGCCAAAGGTTAGCAAACGGCATTGGACCAAAATCCGTCTCCAACAATTAAAATACTTTTGAGATGTTTTGAGAGTAAACACAGAAAACATGGAAATACTTACTATTCAAGGAAAGGTAGAAGGCCGAAGATCTCGAAAAAGATCACGAATAAGATGGATCGACCTAATTACAGAAATATGAAAAAGATCTTTGGACACGGAAAATACACATCTCTATAACAACTGCACTCTCTCCACCGAAAAGAGAGATTAACTTTTAACTGTAAATTTTTTTATGTATAAATAGGGTTTTCCCGTCACTAAATAAATATTATCATGATAATAATACATAAAATGACGACCCAATAGACCTTAATAGCTAATATACGCATTATTCACAAAGATACTAACAAGACAATTAACTTAAAAATTAGATTTTTATCAATCTAAAGAGCAGGCAGGTTTTAGCTCAGGCCAAGAACCAGGTATATGACAAACGTCAATTATACAGCCACAATAAAACCGTATGCAACGAAGAGATCGAATGTGTAACACTCTATAAATATTTAGGGATAAAATTAGGACAGGTCGAGATTTTGGTAAGCTGAGAAATACGGTATTAGCATCATTCTGGCTTTACAACATATTCATAAATATAATGAGTATAAGAGATATAATTATAAGAGTAATTTTAGTTCGGCTAATAGATTAAGTCCACAGTCAAAAGAAACCAACAGCACACACAACCTTGCGTGGGTCCTAGGCTTCTTAAGAATTTTTGTCCAGTCTTTCTTATCAGTATGAAGTGTCTATTAAGGAGCGTTTTTCTAGCTGGGTCATTTTGGACTCTAACATGTTAGAGTACAGGTCTCTAAACCATGTGTTAGAAATGGGCGTATTATTGTTCTATAGAGTTTTACCTTTGTATTTCTCAATATAATTGAGGATTTAACAAGGTGATTCAGCCCAAGATAACATCTGTTGGCCGTGCAAATTCTGCGATTTATCTCTGCGGTAATATTATTTTTAGTGCTAAAGAGCCCAGGTATATAAATTCTTCGATGACGTCGTTTTCTATAAACAATGACTGTGAGATTTGTGGTTGCGTGCTTGTTTTTATGTACTTTATTTTGTTGGTGTTTATTATTAAATTCATTCTTTTAGCGCTACATACGCCTCTCGTACAGCGTTTTCCGTTCTCCCAACAATATTGATATCATCAGCATAGGCAATGATTTACTTTTTTCAAAGCCAGATTAAATAGTATACAGGAAAGATGATCTACCTGGCACAGCATGTTATTTGTTTTAAAAGGTTCAGACAGTTCCATCTGGAATCGTAATTTACCTTTAACTTTTTAGTTAAAGAGTTAGTGTTATTGTTGTTATATTGACCAGCTGATTTGCTACTCCTAGTTCTTTCATTACTTTAAACATTTTTCTTCTATCTACAGAGTATTAGACTGCTTTGTAGTCTATAAATATGTGATGAGTATCAATACCATATTCCAGTGTTTTATCCAAAATTTGTCTCAGGGTTGCAATCTAATGAATTGTCAATTTACCACCTGTGAAACCAGCCTTGCTTGTTCCAACTATTGGTTCTGCTTATGCTACCATAAGTATTGTAAGGCGTATTGTAAAAAATATTTTATACGCTGCATTTAGAAGCGTAATTCCTCCCCTGTGGTTAAAAGTTTCAAAGACATCTCATTTTTTATGTATGGTGCAAAGTAGTCTAATAATTTATGTATTCATATTTCTTTTATGAGCAGCTGCAGTGGTATTTTGGTATCGTGTGCACCTTCTTTATTTAGGTTAGCTGGAAGATTATGGAAGATTATCTATTCCGGGTGATTTTTTTCTGGCAAGAGCTAGCTACTTGTGACCCATTGTAAACTGGCCAGTATTAGTAATGTATTTACTGTACTATTTATTGTACTGCTACATTACTTATTAACATGAAAGGAATATCCGGCTTTCCAGGTATTTTACTAACAACTTCCTCAATTTTTAATAATATATGTCAAATGGCATTGATCTACTTTAAATCGTAGACAATAACAACTATAATCTAATATTCTTGGTAAATGCATCACAAAACTGGTTACAATATGTTGATTATATTACAAAATATGTTTTATGAAGAAACAAAAATTTCTAATGTTCTATGTGTTAGTTAAATTTTTTTATATGTATGAAATTGAGTGTAACTCGGTAATTTCTTATGTTATAAAATAATATGTTGGTTTAGGGGAGATCGGGGCTAGCTGATACGTAGGTGCGTTTTTGCAAACAAAAATGTTGACTACTTTTTAGAATATCTTTATTTTAGTTTAAAACATTATGCTGTTAATAAAAAATTATATTTTAATACATTCAAATTTAAAGTAAGTCACTATTTAAGACTTGGGGAAAATATGGAGATGTAAGCAGTAGAGTTAGAGAGGGAAGGATGCAATGTAAGGAAGGTAGTGTGTTGTGCGACAGAAAGATTTGAATAAAACTTAAATAAAAACTATATAAAACTACCATAAAACTGGCTAAAATATACGAAACTGAATGTCGGGTAGATAAAAAGGAAGAAGAGAAAGTGTGTATGTGGCGAAAATGAGAATGATTAAATGGATGAGTAAATTGACAATTAATGCTAAAATGATACAGCATTGCTTAAGACAAGGCCTTCTTAAACGAGCCCGTTACATTGGATATAGCAACACTGTTGACCCGTCAAATAGAGGCCTATTTAGAGATATGTTGGTGGTCCTTTTGCAGGAAAAACAATGACGGATAATATATAGGCCCAGCCTTAGACAAGGAAAGCGAGAGGAGAGGTAACACTCATTTAATAAACTTTCGAAAAGTGAAGCCAGTTTCGATGTGACCGCCATGTTTGGTGCCTGTACGTTGCCCAATACTACCTCTTGCAGGGTTACCAGGTTTACTGATTTTTCAGTAGATCTACTGATTTCAACTTCAATTTACTGATTTACTGAAACACTACTACTAAAAAATATGTAATGATAAAATCATGTTCAAAAAGTGATCATTACGTCAGTGTTCAATTATAAATTTAAAAAAAATCTATTTATTGATATGTATCCATTATTCTCAACCTACTGAAGAAATAAAATATGACCTGGCAACCTTTCTGGTGCCGGTTTGGTGTCGGTTTGTCTTCAATTCCATTCGATTACGCGTCCCCTCTCTTCCAGGGTCCAGCTAATGCTGTATACAGTGTCACAAATATGATTCTCTTTGTAATTGTTGATTGTTTTGAACGAAGTTGCACGAAACGTTTACGAAGTTGACCCATAATAAAAATATCGTTTTGTTTATATATACGTCATTAGTTGTGTTTTTCATCATGTGAAAAGCAAACTTTGTTTTAAATTTTTGATGGATATTTACGTAATAATTTAGTAAAATGTCATTGTCTGTGATTCACAACGTCCCGATCGTACCACCACGCCTACTCCCGCACTCGGACTCGGTTTGTAAGGTGACCTGTTTGCTATGCCTATTTCTGTACGCACTGCGCACCATGATCAGAGGTTTTCTCTGTACTCTAAGAAGCATGTCTCTGTATTTAGCCTTATTGAAAATCTCATGCCACACTGGGGCCCAGTATATTATGGATTTTACCGATTGTTAAATAACGGCTCTTCTGTGCGATCCAGGGCTCCCTATATTTGGCATGATCTTGTGTAGGGTCGAGTTCCTCTCTGCTGCTTTCCGAGATGCTTCTTGTATATATATAAGATAATTTTCTTACATCCTTCCGGTCCCGCGGTCCCCTTAAGATAATTATTTCACTCTGTTCTACTGCCAATTTAAGATAGTTTCTCTCTCCATCTCATGGTGTTTTCAAACGACTTATTTACTTTGCTTATTATGCTCCAATTCATATCATCTTCAATTAGTAGGGCTAGGTCGTTTGCGTACGCAATTGACCTTGCCCCATTGTGTTTTGTTTACTTCTAGTACCCCGTTGTATAAGATATTCTAAAGAGCAGGTCACAGGACTAACCCTTGGGATACTCCAGCAGTCATCTTCAACTTATTTTTTCTTGTTATGCATACGCTTCTTTCTGATAGCGTTCGGCAATTTTGATGACTAGGTGGCCCCAGTCCGCCAACTTTAAAGCGTATTTAATGTCCAACAGAACAAGAACCTCCTACCTCTTTCTACTTGTTTGCACCATGTTTTTTATCTACACTGCGGCGTCGACTGCTGATCGACCTTTCCTGAAACGAAAAAAAAATGCGAAGGTATTATTTAGAAATAAAGATCTTGGAGGGTGTAGCATAGTCATTGACGAGAATTATACACTAGATAAGATGAGAGCTTTCAGTCTATTTGCATTCTACGTATCTCTAATACTACCATTAGAAGGTAAAAAGATACAATAGATGAAATTAAAAACACCGCCGCCAAAGAAAAACAAGCAAACCGAATGGCTGATCCGTAAAGCTTACCAAGACAGTCAAGAAGGCATATTGGCGTGTAATTGTATGCTGAATCGAAGAGTTTTCCAGGCTTGAGAAGCAACACTAAGTTTGCTTCCTTTAATTCCCTGGTAAAATCTTGGTTCCGCAGCAGATTGTTGAATATTCTTTTGATCAAACCTGGTTTCTCCATTGCCATTACAATCGGGTCCCGTTTTGATTCCTTGACCAGCAGCTGCTCTTGTCTTTAGTAAAGTTCTCCACCATCGTAGAGAAGATCCTTAAAAAATCCTTTAAATAATTTTGTTCTTCTTTGGTGGGGAATAGAAATTTAGTGGTTTCTCGCCGCTGGTATTCGTCTAGTCTATATGGGCGTTTATCTTGAGAGATTTCATTGTGATCTTATATGCATGACACCATATGTCATTCTCAAGAACTTCTATTAGGCTCTGCCACCTTTCTTTTTTTCTTTCTCTATTATTTCATTTATTATTTTCTTGGCGGTTTTATATGTTTCTCTGAGCTCGGAGGCGCCCTGGCTGCCTGGGTTCTTGTAAAATTCCTGCAAGCTCAGAGGCCGTCCTGCCCTAGGCCTTCTATCTCATCAGTCCACCAGTAGTGGGTTTTCTCTTTATTTCTCTTCTTTGTTGTGGCCAACTCAACAGCATTCGCTAGTGCCTCTCTCAGTTGACCACGGTCAGAAATTTCTTCTTCGTTTGTATGTCTGACCTCCGATAGGTACACGTTCTTGTTAAAAGTCTTTTCTGTTCCTCCTATCGGTTTTCTTATTTTCCCTCCTTTAATTAATTTCGTAAGTGATGTAGCGATGGTAAATAACTATTCGTCGGGGACATTCCAGCCTGTTATTCGTCTGGATAACTCTTAGACTGGCATCTCTTACGAAGGTTGACTTATTGTTTAGAACTTGAAGGGCAGTCTGGGCTATCCATTTGTTCCAAAGATCTCCCTTTTCATTCTTTATGGGAGAGTCTCATAAATGACCCCGGCGATCACGACTTGTTTTCCTCTGGTGGCGGTATTTATAGTTGCATCTATTCTATCTTTGTATCTTATAATGGTAGTATTTGAATGTACGTAGCATGCCAGTAGGCTGAACTATGCTAAGCACTCCAAGATCTTAATTTCTATATAACACTGCCACATTTTTTCTCCTCCGTCTGAAGTAATTATTTTTTTACGTTCTGGGACGATGAGCAGTTCATTTTTGTAGTCTAAAATTGGTTTTATATATATTTCGTCAATTTGCAATTCAATACATTTTTCTGAATCACTCTTCAGTTTTTAGTTTTCTAAATCATTTTTTTAATTAATTTTCTAATGTATTTTGTTGTTAAACTTTTAATGAAGAAGAAAATCTTTGAAAATGTTTAGAATAAGCTAATAGTTTATTAAGTATTATAATATTATATGTCTTTCTAGAGTGCACATATATAATTGAATAAATGATTTTAGTATCAAATCTTCAGAAAATATATTACGCTGTGCAAATAAAGGAGAAAATTGTTCTGTTAAGAAATAAAGCTGTTCTATTTTATTGTCCTCATCATTTTCCAGAAGCTTATTTTTAATGTTTTTATATTTGAATTTAAAGTTAATACTGGCGTTTTTAGCTTCAGAATAACGAGATAAAATATTTTCAATTTGTGAACAAAGATTTAGTTTTGAAGTTGATGGAAATATTGAACTTAATTCATCTTTTAATAATAATGTATGGTCACAAATGACATATGGTATGGTTAATAAATAAATTTTCTGTGAAAAGTTCTTAATATTCCATGTTTATCTTTGTGTCATAAAGTACAATGTCATCTTTATAAAAATGTTTCACACAAACCACTGAATCATGTGTGGGTTAGGGGTTAGTTAGGTGTTATTTTTAAAGGCCCTCTATTCACTGTTGCCAAATTTCGATGTTATGGCTATCGTTAAGGGGGACATGGTTAAGATAATTAGGGTAGGTTCAATGTCGAAATAATAATCACCCAAAACAAAGTATTTCTAAGTTGCAAATCTGGAAGTAGTAGGACATAAAACCCAAAGAAGACTTGGCAAAAGAAAAATAGAAATAATATTGGTATAACTCAAGATAGAAACCTATGGAGAAATGTAATAAGGAAAGACAATGTCGCATAGAAATAAGGACAAAGAGAATACATGAGACATGAGACAATAAAACATGCAAATAAATTGAATAACTACTTTATTTTTTAATTAGTGCTTATAAGTACGTCGGAATATTATACAATTAACTACAATGTAATAAAGTTGTGGCCAATAAAATAAGAACTTAAAGTATCGTTGATAAGTTGATAAGAAAAAGTTAAAAAATATTTAAAATATTCGAAACCCTGGTCTCCCCCGTGTTTATCGTTTTTAGTGCTGTAATAAATGATAAGTCAATCAAAAAAATTGAAAGTTTTATCCTTTTAGATATATTTACGGAAATAAAACACGATTTCATTTGAATAGGAGTATTGTTATTGCAATACAAAAAATAACAATCGAATATTTAATAATTACCAATCATACGTAATGCAGATATGTAATAAGACGCCAATCATTTATTATTGTACAATGATTCCACTCCAGGTAATAGATAAAATAAAAATACTGTACTATTTCGATGAAATTCATTTAAATGTTGGTCATACATATACTACCTTAAATAAAAAACCTAAACTTCACATCTTTATTAATTTATATTTAAATAATTATTTTACTTTAATTTTTTTATTAATTTAATAACTCCTTAACCTTCAGTTTTTTTTCACTATTTTTTCTTCAAAAAATAGTTGGCGCCCTTTCTCTTTCTGCCAGGTAGACTAAATATTCTGTTCTATTTTGTCAGAAGAGCTAATTCCATCATAGACATATGTTCTATGGCATCTGTGCTATACTTTATTGTAGTCGCAACTTCAAGTCCCCACTATTTCAGTCAATCAGCTTTTCTAACGTGGTGGTATATTTTTGTGTGTAGTTAAAATTTATAAAAGAAGGAAAGATGACATAAGGTTCATTTTGTGGTCTGCAGAAATCTCTTTGGGGTGAAATCTCTCATTTTCAATATTCATAACCTCATTTCTTCCAATGCCACGTTTTCGATTTTATGCATGTAGGAATCTTACAAAACTTAACTAATTTTAATAATAATTCTATTCCAATTTATCCTTGCAATCTGCTATTTGTTTAATTGTGATTTTGTAAAATAATTGGCAAGGAAGTTAACCCCCTTTGATGCCTCTCTAATACACCCTGTGTTATATTCTAGTTTATGGGATAGTTTACTGAATAAAACTAATTTCTGCTTCTTCTTTAGGAAGTAGGCTCCTGAAAACATCGTCGACGATGGATTAACCACATATAAAACCAACCAACTAAGACTGCAGCATTCTTCAAGACCACTCAAATGGCAAACACCTAAGACTTACCCACATAATCTGCAAGCAACAACATCATATACAGAAGCAAGCAACCCATCGATGCCATAAGTATCATTTCATTTTATTGTAAGCTATAGGCAGGGTTCGCTTGTGCAAACTAAATATCAATATTTTGTTTTATGCTAAATAAATATGATTAGTTAATTCATTATTTTATTTGTTACCAACTGAATTTTCATTGTTTCAGTCATAATTTAAGACAAGACGGATTCACACTTGAGAGATTGAGCTAGACGAAGCATAGATGATAAGCTCCCATAGTTAATTGAGGTATTATTTTATAATTTCAATTCTCTTTGCTAGTCTTATCGTTACACATAGGATGCCATATCGTTAAATCGGATATATTGGGAGTAGCCGAATGTTCCCTATGGCCGAATGTAGACCACTTTCCCCTACTGTTGTTATGAGATGATTCAATGTCACCTTGATACAAAAGCCCGGGGGGCTAATGTACATAAGGTGTTGGCGGAGAGCTTATACAGGATGTTTCATAAAGAGGTATTACCGTCTCTAGGATAGGTAAAAAAACTGAAAAATAATTGTGTTTTGTTTAGTAAAAAATTTTTGTAACGCCATCCGTTTTTAAGATAAAAGGCGTTGAATAAAAAAAATATTACACATTTTTTACGATTTTGATCCCATGAATTTGTTTTTATATCTGACTCTCATAGATGGCGCATTGTCTCATCTTCATATATAAAGTATCAACCAAGTTTTAAAAAAAAAACTCCAAAAACATTCACAAGGAGATTAGCTATTTCATCAAGTACATGTTTAACTTAAACGTTTTGCTATAATCTATATTAATTTAATAACACAGAGAACTAATTGACCGAATACATCAAACTCAACCAGTAGTTGATGATCAAATTATAATTAAACTTAAGGTAGGTACATACATACGGTAGGTGGGTGAGTGTAAAGATTTTAGACATTTATCAATACCAGCAATTAGTATCCATTACACGAAAAAGTAATAATAATTAAAATTGGATTTAATATCGTCTCTGCTACATACATCTGATTAAATAAACGAGCAATCTAACTAATCTGATTACCTTGCGAAAAATATAATTTTACGGGATACTCATATAAGGAAAAATTAATTGAGGACACCTGTAAGTTTTCATGGCACCTTTTATAAATAACTTCTTTCATTTTACGTGGAAAACTACCTTTTCTTGAGGTTGTCGCTAAGGATGTGACATTGATAATGGATTTACAAAATTTATTATGTAGATTATAACACCCAATTGCACTTTTAATTATTAGAATCGAAATCATTAATAATAAGTGACAGTTTATCACGCCATGTCTAGTATCTGAGAAGTAAAAGATTAATGAAAAACTTATCCTTGTTTTATTATTAATTCATAAAAATATACACTGTACACGGACCCATGAGGCCTTTAAATTGCACCTACCAACAAAACAATGCTTTTTTTACAACTTTGTTTACTTAAATAGACGATTTTATAGATTCTTATGTGCAGAATCTAAATATGGCTTTAGTTTTTTTTGTATCAACCACAGTTTTTGAACAATTAGCTTTTTATTTTCTATCTGTATAAAAGGCTATGATGACAAGTCACACTTACTATAAAAATAAAATGACGTTTAACAAACGTTAACGCTTTATCAAAATAAAATAAAATAAAAACTAAATGAGATTAAATAAAATTAAATAAAGGTAAATAGAATTAAATAAAATTAAATCAAGTTAAACGAAAATACGTAAAATTAGATAAAAACTAAATTAAATTAAGTAAAATTAAATAAAAGTAAGTAAAAGCTATACCTGTAAAAAGGCTGCGATACCATTTCTGCTTCATTTCCCATGTAAAATTCCATAAGAAAATACTATGGTTCATTCTGCTCATTATTTAATTTGCGTTTTTATATTGCGTTTTGTGGGGGGGGGGGTAGAATAGTTCGTCGGATAGTGACGAATGTTACATCATTGGAAAGTGGAGGGGTAGCGAATATGTTGAGACAGAAAAAAGAAACATTGCGACATTGCTAAGAGGGCCTTACATTATATCTCCTTTAGGAGATATAAAATAAAAGGAAGGATATCACGAATATATTAACATGGAAAAAACAAACAGGGTGACTACCAAAAGGGCACTACACAGTGTCTTCATGAACGTATAGTTACATACGAGATATCATAGGGCACCATGGATAAAAATAGTTTAACTAAAAAACAAATTTTAATTTATTGACTTAAAGAAGACCTCTGGCTGTATATAAAATAAGCAACTAATCGAATCCTAACATGCGACATACCAAATGAAAGTGGCGGATATAACGAATATATTTAGATAGAAAAAACAAACAAGGCAGCTACTAAAAGGGAACTACATATTATCTTTATTATTAATGAACGTATAGCCACATACGAGATATCATACGGCACTATGGATAAAAATAGATTTACTATAAGACAAATTTTAATCTATTGACGTACAGATGGCCCCAGGCTGAGCTCAAAATAAACAACTGATCGAATCCATGCGACATAGCAAATAAAAGGGGAGGATATGGCGAATATATTTAAAAAAAAAACAAACAAAGAGATTACCAAAAGGGCGCTACACATCGTCTTCGTTATTCATGAATGTATAGCAACATACAACATATCACATGACACTATGAATGATAATAGACATATTTGCTTTATATAAGTGCACCAGATTATACTTTATATTTACTTGGATTAAACGCAAAAAGTTTATATTTTAAAAATTTAATCACCGACTGTAGTCGGTCATAAAAATGTTAATAAACGCCTTTTTCATAAGTATCCTACATATCACAGAATGACGGTATTAGATTTTTGTTTCGATACAGTGCAGCGACAACCGCTGATACGTATTTCGACCTCCTTAGGTCTCGTCAGAACGGTATAGTCACTGCTCTGAACCAAAACAAAAATCTCTCCCGTCTCTCCCGCCATCTAAAAACAAAAAGAGAAATCAAACGATTTCTGCCTAGCGAAACCGAGTTAGTTACGTCCGTATATAGTTATTTTAATAACTATTGTCTAGGACGGGAGAGATTTTTGTTTTGGTTCAGAGCAGTGACTATACCGTTCTGACGAGACCTAAGGAGGACGAAATACGTATCAGCGGTTGTCGCTGCACTGTATCGAAACAAAAATCTAATACCGTCATTCTGTTTTATTATTTACTTCGTTTGAAGTACCAGAAACTGAATTCACTACGAATTTTGACCAGGATGAACGGCTTGTGGAATGTAATTTTAGATTCCCTTGCCGAATAATTTATCCAGCTGTTTGTTTCGCCAATTTTAGGAAACACAGTGGTTAAGATTTGAATTCGGTTTCGCTAGGCAGAAATCGTTTGATTTCTCTTTTTATCCTACATATCTGTAGGACATTTCCATATTAGCCATTGGACGTGCCGTGTCGGGGTTGAGCACTCCCCGCCCCACCGTCTTCCGAGCAGCACAGAAGAGGCCGTACTTACTCCAGAACTCCTCCTCCGTGCAAGCTGGTACGGCTGGTACGGTTAAATGACTTATTTTTTTACTTTAATTAAATAGGTTTAAAAAAAATTTATAAAAATTACCGGTAAAGTATTTCATTTGCGAATTTGATATGCTGTACTTGTGAGCCGCAGCAACAAATATCCCATGAGACGCCTACGTTAACCCTTTACCTCCTGAATTTTTGTTTTTTGTCAAAAATAAATTCCCAAATAAGGATTTTAGTTCTATTTTCACGTAAGAATATTGAAAAAAATAACTAGCTACGAGGAACACTTTATTGACAAAAAAAATTTCTGGTGCCAAATATGGAACATCATGCAACAATGTAATATTAAAGTCAAACTATTTTGAAGCTGCAGTATACACTATACAGTATGAAACTGCAAGTAACAGTTTCCTTCTTTATCAATACACAACGGTATTGTGCATTTTGTTCACGCTATATATGTTTTCCCTGTACAGCCTGGAAATTTGCATCTTGACCTAGTGTTCTCATCCCAATAGGGAAAATGATCAAGCCCATCTTTACAGATGTCTTCTTGGAGTATTTCTTTAGTAAGTCTCTTTTTTCGTTTGTTCTTGTACATCTGCTGAATGCTACTACTTGACAATCTTCCTACTCTGTTCTGTTTAATTGGTTTTCCGGCCTTGCATAGAGCATCGGCTATTGCTAGTTTGGTATCCAAAGGGGTAAATAAAATTTCTTCGCTCTTTTGGCTAATAACCAACAGTTCACGGCTGTCATGTCAATTAAATTAAAAAATATTCGTAAATAATATTTCTTTGACCTGATTTTTACACGATAAAATCCCAACATCGAATCAGGGAGATCTACACCTCCCATGTAGTTGTTGTAGATTAGGACACTGTTAGGACAAGGTATCATTTTATGTATACTTTCTTGTTTGAAAAATCTTCTTTTTTCTCCCTTTGGTTAACTTCCATCATATTTTGACATTGTAGTAACGATTTTATTATCAAACCAAGACACTACACTGACATCCACATTGTCTATATTGCCTATTTTTTCTACCATATGACCTCTACCGCGCTTCTTCATTTCTTTCTCAGCTGCATCACAACTCCAGGAATACCATTAAGTCTTACTGTTCCCAAAGGTAAAATGCCCTCTTTGGTCAGATATATTATACATAAGAGGTATGCTATTCAGAACCAGTAAATTATGTATCATTTTCTGATCTTCTTAGATTTCCTTTCACCCAATTATGAGATTTCTTCCTTTTATATCGTGGTCTTTCAGACAAGGGGGTATCATTATCTGAGGAATCTGAGGATGTGGCAGAAAAGACAGTTTCCTTGACATTGCTTGGTAAATTCTTCACTATTACTAACTGCACTATTTAGAATTCTAACTGCATTTATTGTACCATAAAAGAGTTTTGGATCCATATTTACAAAAACAATCAATGAGTCCATAACTTCATAGTGTGCCATATATAGCACGAACCCTTTTGGGGTTTTCGAGAGACTTTCAACATTCTTAATTTTTAGTACTTACCTAAGCAGATATTTAATATCACAATACAATAAATTTCAATTTTTTCTCGCCTTTACTATGAAAAATAACCTCTAACTTCGAGCACTGTTTCACGTGGTTCAGAATTTCAACAAGAATGAACTTGAAACTGCGCACAGCTGCCTATCTCGCCGTCACGGCTATGCCGCATATCTCGCGTACACTATTAGTACGTGTCAGATATGGGCTGTCATGCAGCTACGACAAAAATTGAGTTAAAACATTACAAAAATTATTTTTTTTTGGTTTGTGCCATTTATGGCACATGATGCGGTAAAGGGTTAACGGTGCACAAATCGTTGAACGTTGAACGTTACCAATGATACTATAACAACTAGTATACGTGTATTCACTGTGTATGTGTGATATAAACTGTGTACATATCACATATACAAAGCGCTTAATGTGTTAACTTAAATTTGACTAATAATATGATCAAAAATTCTTTATAATAGACTACGTGCTAAATTAACCAATAATTAGCAACAGGCGTGTAGGCGACTGATCTTGACATAATTATTGATTGCCACGAACACTTGTTAGATAAATTCAATAAATGAACGATTACTAATCAAATACCATGAAATCGATTCTATTTGTACAAAAAAATATTCTGCATATTAGGAACAGGTAATTTATTAATAGATAACAGGCGTTTACAATCAAGGTGTCCATTCTCCATGCTCGGTCAAACTCTTGGAATATTAGGATTTATAATGTGGATATTATAAAATCAACAATATTTTCTGTTTTTCTTCGATTTCTAGTGAGTTCATTAATGGTATCACTCAATTTCTCCAAGGGATGTTCAATACTTCTTTATCTTGTTTGGAAATTTTTCTCTTGCTACCTTGATTAACCGGCTACTAACAACATTGCCTTTATGTCGTACATTCTGAGGATGTGCTTATTCTAATTGTTTTGTTTTGTTTTTTTAATATTATTCTAAAGCTATTTTCTTGTGGTACCTTAACGCAATTACTATTTTCGTTGGGAATATGCCACAATATAAGTTTAAAATAAGTTTATTCGACTCTTCAATTTCCACTTCGGAAATCGTTCTGAATGACGATTTCAGAAGTAAACATCGAAATGTTAAAGTAAACTTATTTAAACGTACAATTATAGCCTATTCCCAGTAAAAATAGGAATTTTTTATTGTTTAATACCCATTTATTTATATTTTAAATTCACGTATTCTTCTGTCTTCTACATAGTAATCTCATTTATGTTGAGTCAATTATTGTTGATTAAGATTCTAAAACTATTTTTTTGGAGAGGTTAGGAAATCCCGAAAGGTCTTAATCTCAATAAAAGAAAAATCCAAATCTGCAACCTTCACGTGGTAGAAGATAGGCAACATCTATCTATAGATGGCCAATGCAGATAGGGACCGAGTGATTGCCGGTATAAGCAATCTCTCACCACGGCTACGGGCAGATGAGTTGGTAAGTGATAGGGCACTCTTTTGTCCTGGAGTTGAGAAATCGACTCCAAAGGCGGACGAACCAAAGAAGTGGTCAACGACAGAAGGATGTAGAAGGCAACGAGAAACCACTACATTAAAGATCTTTAAATAGATATCTCTTGTCAATTATCATGGCTATTATAAATGACAATTTCACAACTACTGATCATGGACATCGGATACCAAGATCCGGCAGGGAAATCAATTCTCAGTTAGACCGCGGGGCCTCCCAGATCGCCAACATGCGAAAACCCCGAATCAGGCACAAAAATATAAATGAACTGCAGATCGGTACCTGGAATGTGAAGTTTATATATGAAGCAGGGAAGATCCACAATGTAATACATGAGATGAGGTGACTTAAAGTCAATATAATGGGACTAAGCGAGACCAGATGGCCTAGATCTGGTGAAATCCAAGTCGACGGTGCCAAAATATACTACTCAGGAAATGAAGATATTCACCACTATAATGGCGTCGCGATAGTGGTTGATCGCAGTTTTTGCCAAGCTGTAAATTGTTTTGTTCCTATATCGGATAGAGTGTTAATGATCACAGTCCAAACAGCGCATAGAACTCTTAATATCTTACAGGTGTACGCCCCCACTGCAGATAAAGATGAAAATGAAAGAAAAGAGTTCTACAATGACATTAAAAAAGCACTAGATATCACCAATAATAGAGATATAACAATAACAATGGGAGATTTTAATTCCAAATTTAAAAAAGGTAAATTGCAAGACATTATTGGTGAATTCGGACTAGGAATAAGGAACGAAAGAGGGAAAAAACTGACGGAATTCTGTCAGGAGTTTGAAATGATGGCGACAAATACATTTTTTCAGTTACCACCACGTAGATTATATACATGGAAATCACCTATGGATAGCAAAGAAAAAATTATCAGAAACCAGATAGATTATATCCTTATCAGTAAGAGATACCGTAACTCCATCAAATCGGCAAAGACATATCCAGGAACAGATGTGTCATCAGACCACAATCCAGTAATCGTAAAATTCGAAATCCACTTAAAGAAAATAAAAAATCAACAAAAGACACAACAAATAAGCACTCTGCTAAAACACCCGAATATAAAAGGAGAACTAACGTTGAAAATTAACGAGGAGTTAAACAAAACAATAATCAATGATAATAAAGATTCCAACGAAAAATGGGAAACATTTAAGAACACATTAATGATGCCAATTGAAGATACGCTGAGTAGTCACAAAATCGATGAAGCTAAGACTCCATGGATGACAGATGAGATCTGGCAACTAATGGACAAAACAAGATCATACAAAAATGTAAGCGAATACAAAGCCACATACAAGGAGATCAGGATAAAAATACGGGCAGCTAAAGAGAAGTGGTACAACGACAAATGTTTAGAGATAGAAGAACTCCAGAGTAATCATGACAGTTTTGAATTGCACAAAAAAATTAAAGAATTAGCAGGTATAAGACGGTCCAACAATAGTAACACCCTGGTTGATACGAATGGTAAAATAATATCTGATATCAAAGGCAAACTAAACAGATGGAGAGAATACGTACAAGAATTGTTTGAGGATGACAGGACACAACAAGATAGCATGAACGATTGCGAGGAACATGATATAGGTCCAAATATAACTAAGGAAGAAATAATACATGCAACAAATCTGTCAAAATCTAATAAAACTGCGGGGCCTGACAAAATTCCAACTGAAATAATTAAATTAATATCAGAAGATCAGATCAATGTATTAGTAGACTTACTTATATAACACGGGTATTATTCCGAGAGTTTGGCTCAAATCAACATTTATTACATTACCAAAAAAACCTAATGCAAAGGAATGTAATGACCACTATATAATTAGTCTAATGAGTCACACACTAAAAATATTCTTAAAAATTATCCATTTAAAAATTTTCAGAAAAGTGGAACAAGACATCACTAAAACTCAATTTGGATTTAGGAATGCCATGGGTACATGCAAAATATCCTGGCTAAGAAATTTGAGAGAGTGGTTCGGTTGCAGCTCATTAGAATTATTCAGAAGTACGGTCAATAAAATTAAAATAGCGATGATGATTTGCAACCTCCGATAGGAGAAGGAACCTGAAGAAGAAGAATATAATTTTACATTCTAGTAAATATGCCTGTTGCATTAGCGTAATTTAAGTAATAAAATTCTACCAACACTAAGTCACTAACAAGGTGTTTCCCAATTTTGTATAAACCATTTATTGTCGACAGATTTAAGTTAGATATTAAAATAGTTGCAGGAACTTATATATTTAATGACTGTGGGCGGATAAATTACTGATATTATGACGATAAGTTTCGCTCTAGGAAATATTTATGATCGGTTCAGTATTTCAAGATTAGGATCAATGGCATATTTATAATAAACTGTTTATTCATAAACTCCTATGAAATTACAAAATATGAATAAGTTATTATTAGAAATTGATCTATGTCTACTTGTCTTAAACCATAAGTATTTATGTCACTTCAAATGAAATATGCATATCAGTTATAGATACAAATACAGACCAAAAGTGTACTTCTCAAGGTTGACAATTACAATAATTTAACTAATACAAAATATGACAATATAAAATATTTTGGCTTATAAAACAATAAAAACAATAATTTTTGATGTAATTTGTACTAGTTTTACATTTACTAGACATTATAAATCTGCATCAATTTTCTAATGAGTTATTAGTGTCGTTTGTGGACCATTAACATTCCAGAAGAATGTGTAGGTGTGGCCTATTTGTATTCGTACTTGATTAATAATTATGAATTGCTGATGTTTTGCATCTAGTAGCGGAAATTGAGTTGCATGAAATTTTTGAATTACGCAAAAGAGGAACCAAATTTTGTTTTAATTTTTTTTAAAATAAGTAGACTCTGAAATTCATGTTTATGAGCATTCCATGTATACTTTATACTTCTTTGAGTCATCCATAGCTTTAAGGAATGTTTTCAAGAGTTTGAAATTCTTTTCCTATTAAAAAAAATAAAAAAATGTTTTTTTAAAGCCCTTCTCTCTATTCGGATTGCCGAATATAGACCTCTTCTAATTCTAGTCATTCATCTCTGTTGTTTGTAAGACGTTTCCACATTGATCCTGCAGTTCTTTTAATATCGTCGCTCCAGCGCATTTACGGTCTACCTCGTGGTCTTTTGGCTTCATATGGCAGCCAATTCCCGATTTCTTTATTCCATCAGCCATCCTTAAGACGTTCGTTATGTCCAGCCCATTTCCATTTCAGTTTAGCTGCCGACAGCATCTTTTACTTTTGTTCTATTACGAATATCTTCATTGGTTTTATGCTCTTTGAGTGAGATA
The DNA here is from genome assembly GCF_040954645.1 of Diabrotica undecimpunctata. Lineage (NCBI taxonomy): Eukaryota > Metazoa > Arthropoda > Insecta > Coleoptera > Chrysomelidae > Diabrotica > Diabrotica undecimpunctata. The sequence goes on from NC_092809.1 coordinate 151,625,079, forward strand.
CCCAGCATATGTCGTTCCATAGCTCTCTGAGTTTTTCTGATCATCTCGATGTTTATTTTAGTGAATGTCCAGGTTTGAGCTCCATATGTAAGTAGAGGTAGGATACAGGACTTAAAAACTTTGGTTCGCAGTCTTTAAGTATAAAGTATATTTCGCAGTCTTAAGGTATATTTTTATTTTTAAATACGTATGAGAGTCTTGCTACACATCCCATTTTTACACGTCTGCTTACTTCGGTAGTCTGATTCTCTTTGTTTACCTTGACATTTTGACCCAGATATGTATATTCCTCTACGTGTTCTATATCTGTCTCTTGGATGTTTATCATAGGTTTGTCATCTTTGTTTGATATTAGTTTAGTTTTGCTGAAATTCATTTTCGGTCCTTTTTTCAGGGATTCTGTGTGTAGCTCCTCAATCATCGTATTCAGTGCATTCCACGTGTCGGCTATTAGTACTACATCATCTGCGTATCTAAGATGGTTCAAGTATCTTTCGTTAATAGAGATTCCCTTATTTTCCCAGTCTATTGACTTAAAGATATCTTCTAGGCCAGCTGTAAATAATTTTGGAGTTATTGTGTCTCCTTGTCTTACGCCTCGGTTAATTTTTACTGGTCTTGTTTCGATTCCATTACCCAACGTTACTATCATTTCAGCTTGTTCGTAAATATTATGTATTATTAATCTGTACCTGGAGTCGATCCGGTTGTTGACTAATGTTTCTTCTATTGCCCACAGTTTTACGCTATAAAAAGCTTTTTCATAATCTATAAAAGCCAGACATAAGGGGAGATTGTATTCGTTAGTCTTTTCTATTAGGATTTTCAAAGTATATAGATGGTCACAGGTGCTGTACCCTTTTCTAAATCCGGCTTGTTCTACTGGTTGATATCCGTCAAATTTAATGGTTAACCTGTTTGTAATAATCTTTGTAAAGGTTTTGTAAATTTGTGAAAGAAGTGAAATTGGTCGATAATTTTTTAGGTCTGTGGTGTCTCCCTTTTTGTGTATTAGTATTGTTTTAGCAGTATTCCATTGTTCGGGTATGTTGCCTTCGAATAGACGTTTATTAAATAATATTTTTAGATATGTGATGGCTTCTTCTCCGCCTTCCTTCAGTATTTCTGCTAGGATTCCATCGCTTCCAGGAGCTTTATTCCTTTTTATTTCTTTTACTGCTCTTTCTATTTCTTCGTGGCTTATTTTGGGCATTACTTAAAGTCCAGTATATCGTCTTTAGAACATGTTAATTTTGCCTCAGCTACAGCCTGACTTCTACGCTATAGTAGGTGTTCGAAAGACTTAAAGGCTGCAATTTGTGTAAACAATGAGGAGGTAGTGACACTATGGTAACATGGTTTGTTCTAGCTAGATCAATGACGTCAATGTTCTGAGAATGTTCATTCAAAATGATTAATTCTGTTCAGTCAGTTCAGTTCAGTCTATGAAATGTTAAAACCATCAATGCTTGATGACGTTTTAAAAAAAGTCATACAAATATTATGTATGAGCATTCTGTATCGGGAGTCTATCATGCAGTTGTTTATAGCTCTCTCTATTGCCCAAAGTTCTATAGAGTCGAATGCCTTTTCATAATCAACGAAACCAATGTATAAGTTCAAGTGATATTAATTGGCTTTCTCTATTAGCGTTCTGACTATAAGAAGATGATCCGCTGTACTGTAACCCTTTCGGAATCCTGCCTGCTCTACAGGTTGATAGCTATCGAGCTTCGACGTTAACCTGTTAGTTATTACTCTCATAAACAGTTTATACATTTGTGACAGCATTGAGATTGGCCTATAGTTCTTTAGATATGCACTGTCTCCCTTTTTGAAGAGAAGCTTCGACATGCTAAAACAAAAAACCAAAAGAATAGGTTATATGCGATGGAAACTGACATATCTACATTAAAATGCGGGGTTTGATTTAAGAGCAAACATGGGGTCCGATTTGAGCAACCATATTATCAGATTTATAATTAAAATAACTTTTTCGATAAACGTCGAAAAACATGCTCCCCAATCCTTCTTATTGTTACGATAAATATTATGGGGCACAAAACTGTAAATATATGATTTCTAATTCTTTTCTATTCTAGTATTTTCTCCGAGCCGCTATAAAAACCAGTCTGGGTTCCCGTTTATTCGAGGCAATTCAGGTCAACACCGCTGTGAGCTACGATGAGACCGGTCTTCCCCCATGTTGGAGCCAATTCATGTCTGCTTCGAGGGAATTCCAAAACTAACGGCATTTTATATTTAAAGAGGGAACTTTGCTGAGAACAGTTAGTCGAAAATAAATTGTTGTATCGAATAAGTTGTAAAATAAATTAATATAAATTATTGTGTTTTTAGTGAATTAGAATAAGTGTAGAAGACTGTAATAAATTAGAATAAGTGGAAATAAAGATTAAATAAACTAAGTGTTAGAACATTTTAATAATAAATAAAGACAATAACTTAGATTAATAAAAAAAATATAATACTATTGAAGAATGTATATAGAGATTATCACTTACCTTCCAGTATCCTGTCACAATCTAACAATAAAAAAGTAGGTTAGTCTTAACTGTTTAGTTCAAAACATTTGTTGTCATCTCATTGTGCGACAGTTTGACAGAGTGACGCAAGCGCTCCAGTATATAGCGGCTAAAGCATAAACTAATATTTAGTGGCATTCCCAACAGAGTGGAGAATTTGAGAATTGGAGACATTGGAGAATAGGGAACGCAGATGTTCCGTTTTGGGGCAAAGGTCCAAATTTAGGTACTTTCCTCCATGTTTATCGATGAAATTCTTATGATCATCTCTGAATATTCTTTTGAACATAAGCATACTCTCACTATATGACTCCGTCAGTTTCTTCATTTTCTTTTATTCCTGGGTATGATGGTACACAAAAGAAATTTATATTTGTTTTCTATAGACAATGTAATTAAAGTGCTAAAAGACTCGGAAATTATTATGAAATTAGATCCTGCATTGAAGATCGCCTTTGAAATGTGGACATATAGAAGAATCATGAGGGTTTCCTGGGTAGATAGAGTTACGAACAATGAAGTACTGAGAAGAATAGGTAAAGAGAAGGAAGTTGAACTTACAATTAAAGAAAGAAAGCTACAGTATCTCGGACATGTGATGTGGGGCGAGAAGTATGGCATTCTGCGACTCATAATGCAAGGAAAGATAGATGGCAGAAGAAGCATCGAAAGAAGACGAATTTCATGGCTCAAGAACCTGAGAGAATGGTTTGGATGCAGCTCAAAACAACTATTTAGAGCTAATACCTCAAATATTAAAATGGTTATGATGATTGCCAACCTCCGTAGCGGAGATGGCACCTGAAGAAGAAGATTGAAGGTCACTTGACAGAATTTGTTTGGGTTTTCCTTCTTCATTCTTGTCTTTGCTGTTATATCATAACATAAATGTAATAATTATTCAATCTCGATTATTCAGCTAGTTAATATTCAATATTTATGTATTTATGTACGTATAATGTACTACAGATTCGGTGCATCGTTGTCCGCGGCTCATGTCAAGCACGATTATAAAAACCGCAAACTTTCTAGCGATATCTGTTAATATTGTTCGTGTCCATTTACTAACTAGGGCATTTTACTTTAAGACAAACGAAAGGTGATAAGCATATACTAAAACTGATTCATTATTCACACCACAAAGTGGTCGTTTAGTAACGATGCAGTGTAAACTCAATCTCAAGCAGCATCTATTCCGGGGTTTCGCAGCACCAGCGATAGCCATTTGTTACGTTAATGCGCACACATTCCCATTGTTGAGACCAAATAAATGATGTTTGAATATCAAGATTCAGATAGACGTATAGGTTTACCAAATAAGCCATTTAGAATTTCTACTTACATGGTAATGATATGCCCGTGTTATACACTATTTCACACATACTTGTTTTAATTACAAGTAAATAAATATATTAATATAAATTCTTTAAATCACGAGGTTGCAGTCATTAATAGGTCAGGATAAGTGAAACTCTTTGTTATTATCTAGCTTTTGTAAAATTTATTTGCTTCTTAAGGATATGCTAAAATATGGTTATAATTATTTTTTCTTCAAACGTCAAATAATGATGACATTACTTATCTAACTTGATCCTGTCAAAGTTTGATGTCTCCGCCGGCAGCACTTTTTTTTCCCATTTCTTTACGACTGAGGGAAAAATGTTGTCATGGCAACAATATGAAACATGTCACAAAGCAACAATACAGATGTCATTAACAACAATTAAACATCATTTTTATTTATAGTAATATTAAAAGTACAATTAGTTAATGAGGCATTTTCAAAATTGAAACCGTGCAAAAATGTTTCCGACTCTTGATACGCATTGGTAATTGTTGATGATACTGATGGTCGAGAACAACTTTCAGCAATCATTCCCGATGTTGGCGAATCATGAGGGTTTAAAATTTTTTGAGCATTATCGTTCTTATTTCTTATTGAATCCTCTATATATCCTTCGGCAACCGTGCTTGATTTCCAGCCCCCATGTCGTTTGAGGCATTCTAGATTTCCGCCTCCATCAATTTAAAGTGTTGCTGAAGCTCGTCGTAAAGAGTGACCCGTGTATGCGCTTGCATCGTTTAAATTTAAATAACCAGCTACTTTTTGGGCTACTGCGCTGATCGAATGTATTCCCATGACGCTTCGGTAACACTTTCCATTTTGGTACTTGATAAAAAATCGGTTTTCTGTGAAATTTTCAGGTCGCAGTGATGCATACTTTTTATACAGTTTAATGTAGTTTTGACCAATTATCGTAAAAGATCTAATTTGTCATGTTTTACTGTCTGGGATTTTGATAATTATTACATTTTCTTTATCCTCAATGCCCACAGTCTTCATTTTTACCATTTCGTCGCATCGACAGGCGCCGGTAACCCCAATTAACAAAACAATCTGAAATATTTTTATAATTTAGTAGAGTATACTACATGCTTTGCAATATAATTTTTTTTACCTTTAATCCTAAATACAACTTATCTGGCGCTTCAAACAGAAATTTATCAAACTCGTCTTTAGTGAAAACTTTAGACTTCTTTGCAGTATATCCTTCGCTTGTTTTTTTTTCAGAAAGGCACGTAACTTTAAAAATTTGCTTATATCCACATTTTTTCTAATAACTAACTCGGATTTTATCATAGAGTATCGTGACCACATTGTAGAAGATTTCCCTTTATTTTCATTTTCCATTATATTAAAATATGCCAGTAAAACGTCTTCGGTAACTTGCCGTACTCCTCGTGTATCGCACCACTTTTGGAAGTGCTTGTACGCTAACCGATACTTTATTCCGGACTTGGAGGGCCCCAAACTTGCTACTGCATCATTAGCCGCGGACTCAATTTGGTTTAGGTTTTCCATTTTTGCACTAAATTTGCGCTTGCGGTTGCAACAACAATAAGCTGTCTTTAATAATGGCAAACAACTGTCAAACAACTGTAACCAGGGAGACGCAAATCCCACCGACGACTTAATTATTTTAATTTCTAACATCTAGACGACTTTGATAGGTGTCACAGTTAATTTCGAGTAAAAATAACGTATGAATTGTACTATTTATGGTTGAAAATTGCTACGTTTGAAGAAAACATAGTATACTTTATTCGGCAAAGAAGCGACTTTTCTTGTCTTGCCCTCTATTACGCGCCTCACTTCGTTCGGCGCGTAATATCGGGCGCGTCAAGAAAAGTCATGCTTCTCCGCCTCATAAAGTAATATACTATTATTAGTAAATACAGAAAATTAAAATGAAAAAACATTATATAAAACAAGCACAAACAATAATTTTCTTCCAATTAAATAAAATTAAAACATTGTAATTGCTAATAGACTAAGAATTTAATTTGGCAAGTAACCTTCGGGAAAGCGTCAGGTGAAAGATTGGCTAAAGATGGTATAAGCCGGTTTGGTGAAGAACTTTATTCTAAATGTGAAATTTTCGGTGATAGGCTGTCACCTTCATCAGCACGTTAACTTATTAGTACAAAAACTTATTTAGTACAAGTGGTGAAAGTTAACATCTAAAACTTACATTGAAAATGTTCAGTTAGTCCTTGTAGTGAACATTGTCATAAAATATGTTAAAAAACATTTAAAATTTTTAAATAAAAACATTACAACATAAAAGGGTATTTTTACAAATACAACACAAAAACATCTAAAAAACATCAAAAAATACCTTCATGTAGAGAACTTCATGTCAAAGGCACTTCAAATGGAAGAAGTAGAATAGAAGAATTCTTCTCTTTTGTTGAAAATCTTGCCATCTTCTGTCAACATCTCAACATACAACAAACATTGAACCACCAGCCGGAACAAAACTTTTAAAGAAATACAATCAGGAGATGAAGTTTGTTATCAAGTGCAGGTACGACATCTGTGGATGTTATGATAAGTTACCTCCATATTCCAGTCTGTTACGTCTTGTCAAGTCGTGTTGAAGCAAAAATGAGTAAATACAACTCAAGTTTTCCACATCTTTCTTACAGTTCATAAAAAAAGCTACAGTTATGGATGTAGCACATTTCTACGAAATTTCTTTTGAATTTGTTGTCCACCTTTTTTATTACTTCCACATTGTCATAGTTGGCAATGTGTCCAGTATTCTTAATATATTGGCTAAAAGCTGTACTTGTAGGTTTCCTCACAACATCACTTTTGTGCAAAGCTATGCTTTTTGATAGTTTCTGACTGGTTTGACCGACATACACTTTCGAATAGGAACCACATGGAATAAAATACACTACATTGAAGTTATCTAGTTTTTTACCTATTTCTGTGAGGTGAGTGAAGTATGTCCCTAATCTTTTGTACCCTGAATTTGCTATCACTATGTTAAACTGTCTGAAAAGGTTTGTGATCTGTGGTGATAGATCCCTGATGTAAGGCAATCTACCATAGAAAAGTTCTACTGATCATCCTTCTAATGTTTGTCTTTGTTGTGTTTAATGTTCTTGCCGTTGGCATATCTTCGAAGAGCAGTTTGTTCAGCAGCATCTTAGGATAGTGATTTTTTCTGAGAATCTCATAAAGTAACTTGATGTTCTTATTGATGATTGTAGTTAGAAAAGGTGACAAATTATTTTTATTCTTTTTTTCAGACCTTTGATGATGTTAATCTCCTGTTCATCCGGATGATAAGAGTGAAAAGGCACATATCTACCTGAGAACGTCTTCTTTCTGGTGGAGAACGTCTGGTTGTCATATTATTTTCCTCTGTTTCGACAGTAAATTGTAGGTGAGTGTTATAGGAGTTAAATATGTTAAGAGTGTGGTTAATTTTGTCAGCTGGAACTGCACATATTGTAACGAATATTTTGCCTACCAGACAGGGTATTATTATAGGGGATTGAAAATTGGGGACAGAAGTTACTGGGGGTGGAGATAGGGCAAGCAAAATAAACGAAACTTATGCGAACGGCACTCAGGGTTTATTTGGTGTAGCTGGGTCGTGGATAAGTTGAATGGCAAAGGGGTTGCAAACTCTCTGGGGTTAAACTCTCTGTCACGCGAACAAAGGGACTGCTTCTATGGTCTGGAACGACGACCAGGGACAAACAAAACGAGGATAGATACAACGATTCTTCCAAACCTCATATAAAACTTTAAACTGTAACTATTAACTTCACACTGCTACACATTTTCCCATGAAAAAGGGACGAAGGACGAAGATATTACAAATTTGAAGAAAAAATTGACTAAACGCTGGAAGCAGTTGTCTCTGACAACGTCTCAGCCCGATTATCTTTCCGGCAAAGCCTTTTCAGCGATCTAAATGGATGTTTGTTTAAAACGCAGTATCGAGCGGCTTAAATCAAAAAAAAAAAATATTAAAGCTAAAAAAAAACCTAAAATGTTTTCATATCAACTCGCGACGCAAAAAGGAATTGAAAATACTTTTTGGTATTTTAACACATACGAGGGGATTTCAATATATTCCAAGGAATTTGCAAATGGTACAATATGAGATCGTCTACATATTGGTAGATGAAGGGGAACTGGAAATCAACTTCTCGAGTACAGTAGTGAAGTAGAGAGTACATGTCAATTTCTGCCAAAGATTATGGCTCCATCCATGGGTACTCCTTTTATTTGGACGTAGAAATCATTTTGGAAAGTGAAATATGTATTGTTGTATAAAAAGTTAATCAGTTTCAGGAGCAGTACTTTGGGAATTGTACAGTTCTGTTCAATCAGATGGTAATTAGTTGTCAGAATAGAAACTACCAATTCAAGAGGAATGTTTATAAACAAGGAGGTACCATCAAAACTAGCTAAGACATATCCTGAAGGTAGTAAAAACTCATTGATCTTATTTGCAAATTTAAAGGAATCTTTAATTTTGTAGGTATTGTAAGAAGAAAAAGAAGTGTCAATAATACCTGCTATATACTTAGCCAAGGGTTGAGTGGTGGCATTCTTACATGCAATTATAGGACGTAATGGGCACCCTTCTTTTTGAATTTTTGGTCCATAGTATGTTTGGATGGTACCAGTATAGTTAGTTAATTCCTTTTTTTTTTTTTTTGGTGTTGATATGTCCCTCGTCATGTAGTTGTTTTATGTTAGTGTTCCTTTCTATTTATGGAGTCAGATCTTTGGGGATTTTTTTATAGGAATGTGGGTCGTTGAGAAACTCAAATGATTTGGTGATATGTCAGGATTGTCTTTCAGAAATTTTCTCGTTTTTGTTTCAATAGTCATGGATGGACTGATGTAATAACGGTTATTTTTGAAGTGGTTTGTAATTATGTTTTTGATTTTTGAACGTTGCACTATTTGTGATTCTGTAGGAAGTTTTTTAATACAATACTCAATGTCTGCTAGGTATGTGTACATATCAATATCTTTCACTGCGATTGATCTGATGCAACAGGTGACTGACGGTGGCATATATATACATATATATATATATATATATATATATATATATATATATATATATATATATATATATATATATATATATATACATATATATATATATATATATATATATATATATATATATATATATATATATATATATATAGCGTAGAAACTTGACACACTACTACAACTTTATTCTCAACTACAGCACATTGACGGATGCTGCGCTCATCTACCCAGTATTAGTACTTTTAGAAATAAAAACTATTGGCCTTATTAGGGCCATGGCCTTATTTGGATCACCTTCCTTATAGTCTTTCAAAAGTTTGAATCATATCCCATCTGTTTTCAAGCATATTTTATTTATACATTCCTTTACAGGTTGTGATATAGTTTCTGACAGCGAACAGGATTAAAGGGAAATTAAATTTTTTAAAACGCGCTCCAATGCTCCAGGCCATCCCTTTCCCCCCTATAGCACTCTGATGCGCGATAGGGGCACAACTATCAGCCAAACGCTTTTCGTGTCGAGCACATTTTAAAGAAGTTGGTCTGTCTATTGAAAAAATAGTTGAGCATGGCTCACAATTACTTTTAGCCATGTATGGTGCTTCACTCAATTTCAGAAAGCTTAATATACCGGATGAATATAGACCATAAATCATAAAATATTCAGTTTACTGAAACATAATATTGGTATAGAATGTATAGAATTGTAAAAATATGTATAATTGCTGTCTTTCAACCTATCATTACGCTACTTAATCTTCTACTATCCTGTTAAGAGGTAGGTGAAAATCAACCTTATAGAAATAAGCAGCATTGTTCATCATCAATAAACAAACACACACCATTTTTAAGGATTATGAGATACAAAGTTAAGGAAAACACTAAAATGTTGAACAATAAGTAAAATGAAAGTATTGAAATTATTTAAAAATCTATTTGCATTTTACTATGTGAAATTCGTGTCTTAATAAATAAATAATTTATTTTTGTATACATATTTAATAAAGATTCAATAAACTAGATGTATGGTTACATTTACTTTGTTCTAGAATCCTAATAAATTAGGATCCATGTAAAGTTGTCGGGTTGTATTCATGTAAACCAACAATGTTGTCTAATGTGCTTATTCTTTATACTTTCCTAATAGTGAGAAGGAAGTTTTCGACATTCCTGTCGTAACACTGTCGCGTCATAGCAATAAAATTTGTTGTTGAGCATTCCTGACAATAATGTTTTCCGTTACTACTCCGCTTTTATGGTATCCTAATGATTGTGAGGATCGTTTTGACTAAACCTTATGACATTTTGTTCCAACTTGCCGAGAAACCGTACAATGTACGGTAACGCTTCTGCGCAATAGATAAAAGGCGCTTCAACTAAAAATTGAGCTTCTAAATATTATGATTATGATTTATCCATACGATTTCGAAATTGTCACTTCAGTACACCCGCAATATCAATTATTTTGGGCACCGTTTTGGGCCAAAAATTCTCATTTTAATTCATGTGGCGTTTATTTTGATTTCCAGATGAGGTTAATTAAGTGTTTCAGAAGTATTTTATATGAAAGGTACAGGGGACAAAGGAGGAATGTCACTTTTGTTTAATTTTTCAGGAGAGCATTTTCAATAATGATATATTTTGTTATATATGGTAATTTTTTTTAAAACCATACGTGCATAGCAGTAGAACATCACATTGTTAAAAATATCTAAGAAATACACTTTCGCTGATTTAATGCATAGTGACTTTAATTTAAGAAAAGCAACAAAAATAAAACGATAATACAATTTTGCTTAGTCCGCATTGCGTATAGTCCTCACTTGTCCTCACTCAACATGTGGTAGTGTGCTTTGAATAATAAAAAATAAAAATAAAAACATTTATTGCCTAATAAAAAGTAACTGAGATTCAATTAGCCTTCTTTTTTCAGCGTCCCGCACTTGCACCGCCAGCTTCTTGGTTATTTGTCCTCTCGGCATCCTGGACCTCTTTGTGTGGTTTTATCCTCGTCTTCTTCTGTAGGTACTAATTTACGGCACCGTACCTACTTCCTCTTCCGCAGTAATGTTTCGCGTTCGCGGTGGTCGGAAACCGTCGAATTTTGCCTACAATTCATTAGGAGAACATGAACCATGGGATACTCCAGAATAAGCTCCGTTTTCAAGTGCAAATGAACATAATTTTGTACATTCATTAATAGTTTTTTTTGTCTTATGGTTATGGTTATGGTTATGATGGTAGATCGGAACAGAGTCCATTTAAAAGTTTTGTCTTACATACACTATTTTAATGGTGACAAAAGCAATTATTTTTAGTGTCCTCGGAAAATACAAAATAGACAATTTTCAAAATACACTATTTTATTTTTTATACACGCAACACCCCATACGCATACATCATAAAAGGTATTCAGGTATATTAAAAATATTCCAATATAAATAGGGATATTGTTATAAGTACATCATCTTACTTAATTTATGTAATGGTAATACGGCAATGTAATGGTTTACAGTTGGTCAGTATTCATATTTATTCCAACGAGCCGGGGACCGTTGGTCGATTACTGTATAGCTCCGCGTACAAGGAACAAGGCTGATTGATATTCAATGGGATTTTGGGCAGTGTCTTAAGAGCATCGTTAGCAACCGCGTGACGTGGGACCATTCAGTTTTTAGCACGATAGCTTCCACCTTAGTTTATGAATTTTTTGCATCTGGTTCTCTCAATATTAAATAGATATTATGATTCTATAAATATTACAATATTACATTGGCATAGCGATTAGTTTCAGTCACCTAAAAGTAGAAAAATAATTAAAAAATTCAAAAAAATTATTTTTGCCTATTACCATTATGGTTTACCAACTTTATGATATCCTCATTTACAAACAATTTGTAACAATCGTATGGAGTAGTATTGTACATAGTTTATATACAATTCCGCTCGAAATCCAGTACCATTTTCGTTTGTCACAAAATCAAATTTCTTCAGGTAATTGCCACTGACTGGCTACCACACATATGTAGCATTAGTAACTTGTTGGTCCACTTCTTCGTCAGTTGATGAGAAAACCTGCAATTTTTATAACCTGCAATAACTTTTCTGTAGATATTACGAAAACCGAATAGAAGTCATCTAAATGCACCCTAGTGCAAAGGGACAAATTCACTTCTTTTTCTAAAACGCACCCCTTTATATGGTAGCACTCCGCGTTTTTTTTTTCGTATTTGGGGGTACATTAAAACCCTTAAAACCCCTTTAACTTTGTAGTTTCTTTCTAAAGTACATAATTAATAGCAATAGCCTACTAGATCTTTCAATTAAATAAACTTAAGTTATATATATCACCACACACACACACACACATTTCAGTAGCTCTGGGATGTTGGCACCTCATTGATCGAATTTCGTAAAAATAATTATACCGTCTGAATGGTCACGTTTTGGTCACAAATGGTCAGTTGGTTTCAGCTTTTGGTCAGTTCTGGTTAATTTTTTATTAAGGGTTGAAAATTTTCAAGGACAAAAAAAGATGTTGGCACCTCATTGAACGAAATCTATAAAACAAATTATTGTATTTGATAGAGATTAAAATGCTGACAAATGGTCAGATATATTGAGCGTTTGGTCAGTTTGCTTTTGGGGTGAAAATAATTAATAAAGTTGCAATAACCTTAGCACGCAAGCGCAGTCCATTAAAAATTTTAAAAATACCAGGATTGCAGTGCCTTGCCGCAATAAACATTTTAAAAATACTAGGAGAACAGTAGGTTCCCGGGTTTTCCTAAATCACTATGTTACAGCTAGTATTTCTGAAATATAATTATACCATTCGAAAGATCACAAATTAATCTCCAATGGTCAGATATTTCCAGAAATTGGTCAGTTCTAGGTAATTTTTTATTAATTATTGAAAATTTTTCAAGGACAGTCTGATATTGGCTTCTTGTTAAAATATTAAAATTTTTACAAGACACCAATTCGTACAGTGTTGCGCGATTTAGAATAAGAGATGAATTGTAAATTTTCACCCAGAAACATTCTTTAGATTCTAATCACAGGAAGCGGTTATAGTACAATTTGTTGATATCTAGACAGTGTAACAGTTGTTAGTGATAATACGAATTCTAATATATTTCTTTGTTTTGGATATTGGACCCAATTAATAGTAATATATTCCAACGGGATTAACTTGGCTGATAGGTTTGGCAAATACGCATCCTAAGACACATGTTCTCAAATATACACCGTTGTCACGTCTAAAAATTAGTTTTTCTCGTCTAATATCATTGTTATATTTTTGTAGAATATCCAATTTGTAATTTTTAAATCTGATCTGATTTTTATACCATCATTTTATTTATTCTTTTATTATAAAAATGTAAAAAAAATATAACTTAGACGCATAAATTCACAACAGTTGTAATTGAGAAAATTGGAAAGAGTTATTAAAGATCCTTGAAATCAAGTGTCCTGCGACATACTGTATTCTGATTCAAGTGTTCTGCTACTGTTTTCTACTTGGATTTTCAATTAAAAATTCACATCAGCTAAGGTCTCCCTAGATTCTCTTACGTTAGGTTGCGCAGTTGTAATTATTTTTATCATAACAGGAGTGTCTTAAGCAGGAATCAGATAGCTCGTGGAATGATACTCTTCGCTTCTGCAAAGAGAAACGATATTAAAACGAGAAACGATATCGATATTAGCGATCCGAAAAGAGATAACAGTTGGCACCCCACGTTATTGTGAAATTAGTAAATATTTGCTTTTTGGTAAATCCATTCGACCCATCCCAAAATGTAGTCGGGCCATTCCAATGGTCAGTATCTAGGGTTAAGTCTGTTGTACGCCATCCATCAGTATTGGTGGTAAAAATTTAATTAAGTTGGGTAATTTATACAATAATAAAAATTCCAACACAAGTTTGTTGTTATAATTGGATATGCAGTGCCTTAGCTTCTGATTTTTTTGAACTGGATCGATTTGCCGACAAACAACAGAATAGCACCCGCCAGCTATAAATAGACAGTTTTGTCCTATCACAGGGATCGTAAACCACAAATGTTGAGAAGAAATACGGTATTCCACGTTGTGTTTGTTCTCGTCTTTATATTATTTCTTTTTCTATTCCATATTTTCTATTTCTCTTCGCCGATGAAGAACGCCACTTCACGTTCTGTGAGACCGCTCCTTTACAGGAGTATGCTTGTAACTTTTAAATTTGTAACACTTCAATAGAGACGGGAATACAAGTAATGTTGTTTTGTATATGTTGTTGTAAATAATGTAAAATTAAAGCTTTATTCTTCATTAACCGTATAAAGTTCTTGATACCTAAGATTAGCTTAAAGTTCAGTCATAGAGGACTGTTTTGTATTTGTGAGACAGATTACTCGCCCATAAACAGCATGATGAAGCAGTGCAATATAATTATAAAAAGTAGTAACATAAATATCTTCATCACCAACACCAAAGCCATTAAATCTAGCTATCTACCGGCTTCGACCTCTATATCATAGTGTGTATGTCTAGCATAGATACATGGAAGTCTTTATGTACGTGTATGTGTATATATTCACATATATGTGTGTATATGTATTTATTTTTTTCTACATGTGTGTATCTGAAATTTCTACTTGTTTTTATTCTGTAAAATGTGTTTGTTGTAAAGTATAAATAAATAATTTACTATTTTTGTTGGCAATAAGCCACAATTTTACTTAAAAATAAGTTTATTTTATGTTTTGATTTTCACTTCGTTCGAAAATTTCGAAAATCGTTCTCAAAATACGGTTTCCGAAGTGGAAATAAACTTATTTTAAAGTAAAATTGTGGCTTATTCCCAAAAAAAATAGTAAATTACATTAAGATGCCACAAGAAAATAGCTTCAGAACAATATTCTTATTCATATTTAATACTAGTATGTATACTAGATACATGAGATCAAGGTCACGTGTTTGATAGCATGTACGTAAATATATTTAACAAACATTAAAATCATTAATAAATGTTAAAGTTGTATGTACAATGAATAAAACAATAATGGAAGCCATCTAGCTATACTATTATATAATATTTACTTAAAAATTAAAGTTTAGTTTTAGTTTAGTCTTTAATCTTTAAGTTTAAAGAAATATTGAAAGACAACCAACACTGTACGCGTCAGCTGTTCTAATTTCATCATTCTCAATCTCAATGCGGAACACTACCCTAATATCATCTGTGTCGTGTTCCGTAATGAAAATTGGTTCATTTTTACTTGTATAGAAGCATGCGCATACTCTTTGATACTAAAATAGGAACAGCTGATTTGTACAGTGTTGTTAGTCTCTCAATATTTCTTTAAACCAATATAAAATTGCTTTACATAAATTACATTTTTAAGTACTTAAATATTTAAATATTATATAATAGCATATCTCGTGGCTTTGATTAATGTTTTATTCATTTTACATACAACTTCAACATTTATTAATGATTTTAATATTCGTTAGATATATTTGCGTAGATAAAAATAAAAATACAAAACGATCTAAGTAACCTTGATCTCAAAAAACTGGATCAAGACTTAAAAAAATACAACTAAAATGAGGAAAGATGAGCTGATCATGTAACTGTGTATCTACTAATATCCAGTTAATGCAATACATTATTTTTGTTGGGAATAATTTGACTTTTGAGAACAATTTTCGAAGTGGAAATCGAAACATTAAATAAACTTATTTTAAAGTGAAATTGTGACTTATTCCCAACAAAAATAGTAAATTATTTATTTATGTTTTAGAACAAACATATTTTAGAGAATAAAAACAAGTAGGAATTATACATACACATAAAACAATATATATACAGACACACACACATACACGTAGGTACATAAAAACATCCATGTATCTATCCTAGACATACACACTATGATATAGAGGTCGAAGCAGGTAGAAAGCTAGATTTAACGGCTTTGGTGTTGGTGTTAAAGATATCTATGTTGCTATCTTTTAGAATTATATTTCATTACCTTATAATGCTGTTTATGGGCGAGCAATCCGTCTCACAAATGTGAATGGAAATTTTTAACTGAAAATTAAAGTAGAAAATTTTAAAACTTGTTAAAACGGTTGAGAAACCAGTTCAGTATAAAGTTAAGACTAAGTTTATTTTGTTCTAAAAGTGAATATAATTACAGTTTACATTGTACTAATCTCAAGTTCCTGTAAATGACAGATGGTGCTAATATTTAAATTTGTTTAGTTGATATCAATATTTTAACAACCCCACTTATGAATTAAACAAAATTTATAGGTTACCTATACCAAACAGTCTCAATAATATATGCAGCTTTTTAGCAACTAAACCTTTAACAGTCAACACATTAGCTGGAATAACATCAGTAGGCATATATTTTACATTAATTATTGTGTCAGATATTAGGTCTTTCAAACAATGACATCTTACATCAATACGCTTACTTCTTTTATGATACATTGGATTTGCTGATAGGTTTAATGCACTTTGATTATTATTAAATAAGGTAATACATTCAGTTTTTTCAATTAAATCACTTAGCAAACCTCTAAGAAAAACAGCCTCTGACAAGGCCGTATATTCTGCCTCGTAGCTAGATAAAGCTAATGATTTTTAAAAAGAAAAAGACAGTTAAGATTTGATTTCACCGCTTATACGTATTTCGGCCTAATAGGCCTCATCAGAACGGCTTTCGCAGACGCTCTTTCGTTAGCGGATGCGCAGGCGCCCTGTACGTGAAATCAAATCTTAACTGTCTTTTTCTTTTTATTCCGATATACTCTGTACGAGTACTAGAAACCAATTCGCTAAGGATTTTGCTTAGTTGAGGAGATATGTTGTGGAATGCAATTTTTAGATTCCCCATGTCTCTAATAACATCTTTATCAACGTCTGTTTTGCCTTGCAATTCTTAGAAGGCACAGATTAAAGCAGAATTCTGAATTTGGTTTCGAAAATTAGTTTAGGGATTCTAATGATTTTTGTTTTGCACTTTGCCAAGATATTGTAAAGCCACAAAGCTTAAATACATATCCAGTAAAGGATCTTACAATCTAATGTATTGCTTGCCCAATGAGAGAATGTCAATCAGAGAATAATTAATAGTATCTTTTAAATACCTCAATACTCTTTTTGTACATTTCGAATAAGACTCAGTATATACATTGTTAAATTGGCTCAAGAAACTGACTGTAAATGATATATCTGTTCTGGCCAAAACAGATAAATACATCAAACTACCAATTACCATCTGATAAGGAAACTTACTATCATCAATTGTTAAAGATAATTTTGTTAAAAATGCGAATTATCAAAAAGAAAGTAAAATAGAGTAAAGTCGCAATGGCACTGGTTTGACAAGTGCTAATGTGTATATTATTTTATCTATCGATGCATGCTTTAAAATCTCACACAACTGACACTTTAAACTAGTAGCGTTGAGCGCTTGCTGTTTTTTATTTCATCTTTGATGCCACGTCTTTTTAACAACTGAAACCCTCATTTGTGAATTCAGTTTTTTTAAAGTATCCGTTGAGAACAGCGGCACTAAACGCATGTTTTTCGGATGTTTTAACCTTCCGACATTTATTTTCATAGTAACCGGTTTGTTTACAACAATAACATCTAATTTTCGACAGATCTCTGTCTCTCTTGTTATTCATCTGTCATCACTTCTGTGATTTTCAAACTGTCTATTGTGATTGGTTCTGTTACTAGTACCACTTGCAAACGGACTTACCAACATCACTTTCCATGTCCAATACTTTTGTTTTGATTGAATCGATAGAAATAACAATCCCAACAACTTTTTTTAAAGCGTCCCAAATTTCTTTAGCGGTTTTTGCTTGTTTAATATATATATATATAACGATGGATCAAGCAAAAGAACTAACTTGGCTTTAGCTTTTTCTTGTTTGTCTACTTCGGTTTCAGTTCCGTCCAAACACGTGGACAATCCTTCTAGAACAAGATAATTTTGCACTGCGAAACCCAATCATTGTAATTTTCGCGGCCTAATAGCTTTGGCACCGTAGACATGTAATTCACTGCTATTGTGAACCTCAAAACTTACTAGTATACAACGTTTATCTTATTTACCGACGGAAAAAATAGTCTGAGTCACTATAATCTGTTAAAACTTATAAATGAAACGAACCAGTTGAGTATACGGTTAAGACTACTTTATTTTGTTCCAAAAGTGAATACAATTGACAGTTTATATTGTATCAATCTTAACTTCCTGTATATTTAATATTTAAGTTTTGTTTACTTCATATCAATATTTTAACAGAAAACAGTCGCAGAATACTTGAGTCAGAACACAGTATGTCTCAGAACACTTCAGAATTTTCAGAATCTTTAATGACTCTTAGCAATTTTCTTAATTTCAACTGCTATGACTTTGTGCGTCTAAGTAATAGTTTTTTACATTTATTCTAATAAAAGAATAAGTAAAATGACTGCATAAAAATCAGATCAGATTTAAAAATTATAAATTGGATATTCTACAAAAATATAGGAATGATATTAGACGAGAAAAACTAATTTTTAGACGCGACAACGGTGTATATTTGAGAGCATGTGTATTAAGATGCATATTTGCCAAACCTATCAACGAGGTTAATCCCGTTGGAATATATTTGTATTAATCGTGTCGCAATATCCAAAACAAAGAAATGTATTACAATTCGTATTATCATTAACAACTGTTACACGGTCTAGATATCAAAAAGTTTTACTATAACCGCTTCCTATGATTAGAATCTAAACAATGTGTCTGGGTGAAAACTTACAATTCATCACATATTCAAAATCGCGCAACACTGTAAGACTTGGTGTCCTGTAAAAATGTTAAGATTTAGTTGAGAAACTAACATCAACTGTCCTTGAAAAATTTTCAATAATTAATAAAAAATTACTTAGAACTGACCAATTTCTGGAAATATCTGACCATTGGAGATTAATTTGTGATCTTTCGAATGGTATAATTATATTTCAAAAATACTAGCTGTAACATAGTGATTTAGGAAAACCCGGGAACCTACTGTTCTCCTAGTATTTTTAAAATGTTTATTGCAGTAAGGCAGTGCAATCCTGGTATTTTTAAAATTTTTAATGGACTGCGCTTGCGTGCTAAGGTTATTGTAACTTTATTAATTATTTTCACCCCAAAAGCAAACTGACCAAACGCTCAATATATCTGACCATTTGTCAGCATTTTAATCTCTATCGAATACAATAATTTGTTTTATAGATTTCGTTCAATGAGGTGCCAACATCTTTTTTTGTCCTTGAAAATTTTCAACCCTTAATAAAAAATTAACCAGAACTGACCAAAAGCTGAAACCAACTGACCATTTGTGACCAAAACGTGACCATTCAGACGGTATAATTATTTTTACGAAATTCGATCAATGAGGTGCCAACATCCCAGAGCTCATTTCAGTTATCTCCTACGTCTTAGGTTTGTTTCGAAATCGGACTTCTTGTATTAGGAAACCAAAATATGTGAGAGCTCTGGAAAGAAAAATCCTCAAACCATTCCGTTAGCGTTCGCAGTGGTCGGGAAAGCTCTGGGATGTTGGCACCTCATTGATCGAATTTCGTAAAAATAATTATACCGTCTGAATGGTCACGTTTTGGTCACAAATGGTCAGCTGGTTTCAGCTTTTGGTCAGGTCTGGTTAATTTTTTATTAAGGGTTGAAAATTTTCAAGGACAAAAAAAGATGTTGGCACCTCATTGAACGAAATCTATAAAACAAATGATTGTATTCGATAGAGATTAAAATGCTGACAAATGGTCAGATATATTGAGCGTTTGGTCAGTTTGCTTTTGGGGTGAAAATAATTAATAAAGTTGCAATAACCTTAGCACGCAAGCGCAGTCCATTAAAAATTTTAAAAATACCAGGATTTCAGTGCCTTGCCGCAATAAACATTTTAAAAATACTAGGAGAACAGTAGGTTCCCGGGTTTTCCTAAATCACTATGTTACAGCTAGTATTTCTGAAATCTAATTATACCATTCGAAAGATCACAAATTAATCTCCAATGGTCAGATATTTCCAGAAATTGGTCAGTTCTAAGTAATTTTTTATTAATTATTGAAAATTTTTCAAGGACAGTCTGATATTGGCTTCTTATTAAAATATTAAAATTTTTACAAGACACCAAGTCGTACAGTGTTGCGCGATTTAGAATAAGAGATGAATTGTAAGTTTTCACCCAGAAACATTCTTTAGATTCTAATCACAGGAAGCGGTTATAATACAATTTGTTGATATCTAGACAGTGTAACAGTTGTTAGTGACAATACGAATTCTAATATATTTCTTTGTTTTGGATATTGGACGCAATTAATAGTAATATATTCCAACGGGATTAACTTGGCCGATAGGTTTGGCAAATACGCATCCTAAGACACATGTTCTCAAATATACACCGTTGTCACGTCTAAAAATTAGTTTTTCTCGTTTAATATCATTGTTATATTGTTGTAGAATATCCAATTTGTAATTCTTAAATCTGATCTGATTTTTATACCATCATTTTATTTATTCTTTTATTATAGAAATGTAAAAAAATATAACTTAGACGCACAAATTCACAACAGCTGTAATTGATAAAATTGGGAAGAGTTGTTAAAGATCCCTGAAATCAAGTGTCCTGCGACATACTGTATTCTGATTCAAGTGTTCTGCTACTGTTTTCTACTTGGATTTTCAGTTAAAAATTCACATTAGCTAAGGTCTCCCTAGATTCTCTTACGTTAGGTTGTGCAGTTGTAATTATTTTTATCATAACAGGAGTGTCTTAAGCAGGAATCAGATAGCTCGTGGAATGATACTCTTCGCTTCTGCAAAGAGAAACGATATTAAAACGAGAAACGATATCGATATTGGCGATCAGAAAAGAGACAACAGTTGGCACCCCACGTTATTGTGAAATTAGTAAATATTTGCTTTTTGGTAAATGCATTCGACCTATCTCAAAATGTAGTCGGACCATTCCAATGGTCAGTATCTAGGGTTAAGTCTGTTGGACGCCATCAGTATTGGTGGTAAAAATTTTATTAAGTTAGGTAATTTATACAATAATAAAAAATCCAACACAAGTTTGTTATAATTGGATATGCAGTGCCTTAGCTTCTGATTTTTTTGAACTGGATCGATTTGCCGACAAACAACGGAATAGCACCCGCCGGCTATAAATAGACAGTTTTATCCTATCACAGGGATCGTAAACCACAAATATTGAGAGAAATACGGTATTCCACGTTGTGTTTGTTCTCATCTTTATATTCTTTCTTTTTCTATTCCGTATTATCTATTTCTCTTCGCCGATGAAGAATGCCACTTCACGTTCTGTGAGACCGCTCCTTTACAGGAGTATGCTTGTAACTTTTAAATTTGTAACACTTTAATAGAGACGGGGAATACAAGTAATGTTGTTTTGTATATATTGTTGTAAATAATGTAAAATTAAAGCTTTATTCTTCATTAACCGTATAAAGTTCTTGATACCTAAGATTAGCTTAAAGTTCAGTCATAGAGGGCTGTTTTGTATTTGTGAGACAGATTGCTCGCCCATAAACAGCATGATGAAGCAGTGCAATATAATTATAAAAAGTAGTAACATAAATATCTTCAACACCAACACCAACTGGTGACCAGAATAGCAGAGTATGGAAAAGAGTATGGTCTAACAATGAATGTCAAGAAGACGAAATTTATGAGAATATCGAAAACTCAAAGAAATAACGAGAATCTTCTAATAAACGAAACCAACGTTGAACAAGTGGACAAATATTCATACCTGGGAACAATGATTAACTCCACAAATGATTACAATCAGGAGATAAAAATAAAAATAGAAAAGGCTAGAGCAAATTTCAACAAAATGAGAAGAGTTCTATGTACCAGGGATTTAAAACTGGAACTAAGAGTTAGGTTGGCGAGGTGCTATGTTTTTTCGACCTTATTTTATGGAATGGAATCTTGGACCTTGAATGCTACATCAATGAAAAAACTGGAATCATTTGAGCTGTGGGTGTACAGAAGAATTCTGAAAATATCAAGGACAGAACACGTCACAAAC
This sequence comes from Diabrotica undecimpunctata, assembly GCF_040954645.1. Lineage (NCBI taxonomy): Eukaryota > Metazoa > Arthropoda > Insecta > Coleoptera > Chrysomelidae > Diabrotica > Diabrotica undecimpunctata. The sequence goes on from NC_092809.1 coordinate 151,647,129, forward strand.
AAAGAGGTTCTGAGAAGGATGAACAAAGAAATGGAAATTTTAAATTCAATAAAAACAAAAAAATTGGAATATCTCGGACATATTACACGTGGAGAGAAATACACCTTACTCCAACTGATCATGCAGGGAAAGATCCAAGGAAAGAGAAGCATAGGGAGGCGTAGAATGTCATGGCTGCGCAACCTGAGAGAGTGGTACGGATGTACATCAAATGAACTTTTCAGAGCAGCCGTCTCAAAAGTTCGAATAGCTATGATGATTGCCGACCTCCGCCGCGGAGATGGCACTTGAAGAAGAGAAGATCTACCGGCTTCGACCTCTATATCATAGTGTGTATGTCTAGCATAGATACATGGAAGTCTTTATGTACGTGTATGTGTATATATTCACATATATGTGTGTATATGTATTTATTTTTTTCTACATGTGTGTATCTGAAATTTATACTTGTTTTATTCTGTAAAATGTGTTTGTTATAAAGTATAAATAAATAATTTACTATTTTTGTTGGCAATAAGTCACAATTTTACTTAAAAATAAGTTTATTTGATGTTTTGATTTTCACTTCGTTCGAAAATCGTTCTCAAAATACGGTTTCCGAAGTGGAAATAAACTTATTTTAAAGTAAAATTATGGCTTATTCCCAACAAAAATAGTAAATTACATTAAGATACCACAAGAAAATAGCTTCAGAATAATATTCTTATTCATATTTAATACTAGTATGTATACTAGGTACATGAGATCAAGGTCACGTGTTTAATAGCATGTACGTAAATATATTTAACAAACATTAAAATCATTAATAAATGTTAAAGTTGTATGTACAATGAATAAAACAATAATGGAAGCCATCTAGCTATACTATTATATAATATTTACTTAAAAATTAAATTTTAGTTTTAGTTTAGTCTTTAATCTTTAAGTTTAAAGAAATATTGAAAGACACGCAACACTGTACGCGTCAGCTGTTCTAATCTCATCATTCTCAATCTCATTTCGGAACACGACCCTAATATCATCTGTGTAGTGTTCCGTAATGAAAATTGATTCATTTTTACTTGTATAGACGCATGCGTATACTTTTTGATACTAAAATAGGAACAGCTGATGTGTACAGTGTTGTTTGTCTCTCAATATTTCTTTAAACCAATATAAAATTGCTTTATATAAATTACATTTTTAAGTAAATATTTAAATATTATATAATAGCTAATCTAGTGGCTTCGATTAATGTTTTATTCATTTTACATACGACTTCAACATTTATTAATGATTTTAATATTCGTTAGATATATTTACGTAGATAAAAATAAAAATACAAAACGATCTAAGTAACCTTGATCTCAAAAAACTGGACCAAGACTTAAAAAAATACAACTAAAATTATGAAAGATGAGTTGATCATGTAACTGTGTATCTACTAATATCCAGTTAATGCAATATATTATTTTTGTTGGGAATAATTTGACTTTTGAGAACGATTTTCGAAGTGGAAATCGAAACATTAAATAAACTTATTTTAAAGTGAAATTGTGACTTATTCCCAACAAAAATAGTAAATTATTTATTTATATTTTAGAACAAACATATTTTAGAGAATAAAAACAAGTAGGAATTATACATACACATAAAACAATATGTTTTTATGTACCTACGTGTATGTGTGTGTATCTGTATATATATACAGATACACACACATACACGTAGGTACATAAAAACATCCATGTATCTATCCTAGACATACACACTATGATATAGAGGTCGAAGCAGATAGAAAGCTAGATTTAACGGCTTTGGTGTTCGTGTTAAAGATATCTATGTTGTTATCTTTTAGAATTATATTTCATTACCTTATAATGCTGTTTATGGGCGAGCAATCCGTCTTACAAATGTGAATGGAAATTTTTAACTAAAAATTGAATTAGAAAATGTTAAAAACTTGTTAAAACGGTTGAGAAACCAGTTCAGTATAAAGTTAAGACTAAGTTTATTTTGTTCTAAAAGTGAATATAATTACAGTTTACGTTGTACTAATCTCAAGTTCCTATAAATGACATATGGTGCTAATATTTAAATTTGTTTAGTTGATATCAATATTTTAACAACCCCACTTATGAATTAAACAAAATTTATAGGTTACCTATACCAAACAGTCTCAATAATCTATGCAGCTTCTTAGCAACTAGACCTTTAACAGTCAACACATTAGCTGGAATAACATCAGTAGGCATATATTTTACATTAATTATTGTGTCAGATATTAGGTCTTTCAAACAATGACATCTTACATCAATATGCTTACTTCTTTTATGATACATTGGATTTGCTGATAGGTTTAATGCACTTTGATTATTATTAAATAAAGTAATACATTCAGTTTTTTCAATTAAATCACTTACTAACCCTAACCCTAAACCCCTAAGAAAAACAGCCTCTGACAAGGCCGTATATTCTGCCTCGTAGCTAGATAAAGCTAATGATTTTTAAAAAGAAAAAGACAGTTAAGATTTGATTTCACGTACAGGGCGCCTGCGCATCCGCTTATACGTATTTCGGCCAAATAGGTCTCATCAGAACAGCTTTCGCAGTCGCTCTTTCGTTAGCGGATGCGCAGGCGCCCTGTACGTGAAATCAAATCTTAACTGTCTTTTTCTTTTTATTCCGATATACTCTGTGCGAGTACTACAAACCAATTCGCTAAGAATTTTGCTTAGTTGAGGAGATATGTTGTGGAATGCAATTTTTAGATTCCCCATGTCTCTAATAACATCTTTATCAACGTCTGTTTTGCCTTGCAATTCTTAGAAGGCACAGATTAAAGCAGAATTCTGAATTTGGTTTCGAAAATTAGTTTACGGATTCTAATGATTTTTGTTTTGCACTTTGCCAAGATATTGTAGAGCCACAAAGCTTATAAATATATCCAGTAAAGGATCTTACAATCTAATGTATTGCTTGCCCAATGAGAGAATGTGTCAATCAGAGAATAATTAATAGTATCTTTTACATACCTCAATACTCTTTTTGCACATATTAAATAAAACTCAGTATATACATTGTTAAATTGGCTCAAGAAACTAACTGTAAATGATATATCTGTTCTGGCCAAAACAGATAAATACATCAAACTACCAATTACCATCTGATAAGGAAACTTATCTCTAATACAATTTTACTATCATCAATTGTTAAAGATAATTTTGTTAAAAATGCGAATTATCAAAAAGAAAGTAAAATAGAGTAAAGTCGCAATGGCACTGGTTTGACAAGTGATAATGTGTATATTTTTTTATTTATCGATGCATGCTTTAAAATCTCACACAACTGACACTTTAAACTAGTAGCGTTGAGCGCTTGCTGTTTTTTATTTCATCTTTGATGCCACGCGTTTTTAACAACTGAAACCCTCATTTGTCAATTCAGTTTTTTTAAAGTATCCGTTGAGAAGAGCTGCACTAAACGCATGTTTTTCGGATGTTTTAACCTTCCGACATTTATTTTCATAATAACCGGTTTGTTTACAACAATAACATCTAATTTTCGACAGATCTCTGTCTCTCTTGTTATTTATCTGTCATCACTTCTGTGATTTTCAAACTGTCTGTTGTGATTGATTCGGTTACTAGTACCACTTGCAAACGCACTTACCAACATCACTTTCCATGTCCAATCCTTTTGTTTTGATTGAATCGATAGAAATAACAATCCCAACAACTTTTTTTAAAGCGTCCCAAATTTCTTTAGCGGTTTTTGCTTGTTTTATATGTATATATAACGATGGATCAAGCAAAAGAACTAACTTGGCTTTAGCTTTTTCTTGTTTGTCTACTTCGGTTTCAGTTCCGTCCAAACACGTGGACAAACCTTCTAGAACAAGATAATTTTGCACTGCGAAACCTAATCATTGTAATTTTCGCGGCCTAATAGCTTTGGCACCGTAGACATGTAATTCACTGCTATTGTGAACCTTAACACTTACTAGTATACAACGTTTATCTATTTACCGGGGGAAAAAATGGCCTGAGTCACTATAACCTGTTAAAACTTATAAATGAAACGAACCAGTTGAGTATACGGTTAAGACTACTTTATTTTGTTCCAAAAGTGAACTTTTGATACTTCCTGTAAATGACATATGGTGCTAATATTTAAATTTTGTTTACTTTATATCAATATTTTAACAGAAAACAGTCGCAGAATACTTGAGTCAGAACACAGTATGTTTCAGAACACTTCAGAATTTTCAGAATCTTTAATGACTCTTAGCAATTTTCTTAATTTCAACTGCTATGACTTTGTGCGTCTAAGTAATAGTTTTTTTACATTTATTCTAATAAAAGAATAAGTAAAATGACTGCATAAAAATCAGATCAGATTTAAGAATTATAAATTGGATATTCTACAAAAATATAGCAATGATATTAGACGAGAAAAACTAATTTTTAGACGCGACAACGGTGTATATTTGAGAGCATGTGTATTAAGATGCATATTTGCCAAACCTATCAACGAAGTTATTCCCGTTGGAATATATTTGTATTAATCGTGTCGCAATATCCAAAACAAAGAAATGTATTACAATTCGTATTATCATTAACAACTGTTACACTGTCTAGATATCAACAAGTTTTACTATAACCGCTTCCTATGATTAGAATCTAAACAATGTGTCTGGGTGAAAACTTACAATTCCTCACATATTCAAAATCGCGCAACACTGTAAGACTTGGTGTCCTGTAAAAATGTTAAGATTTAGATGAGAAACTAACATCAACTGTCCTTGAAAATTTTTCAATAATTAATAAAAAATTACTTAGAACTGACCAATTTCTGGAAATATCTGACCATTGGAGATTAATTTGTGATCTTTCGAATGGTATAATTATATTTCAGAAATACTAGCTGTAACATAGTGATTTAGGAAAACCCGGGAACCTACTGTTCTCCTAGTATTTTTAAAATGTTTATTGCGGCAAGGCACTGCAATCCTGGTATTTTTAAAATTTTTAATGGACTGCGCTTGCGTGCTAAGGTTATTGCAACTTTATTAATTATTTTCACCCCAAAAGCAAACTGACCAAACGCTCAATATATCTGACCATTTGTCAGCATTTTAATCTCTATCGAATACAATCATTTGTTTTATAGATTTCGTTCAATGAGGTGCCAACATCTTTTTTTGTCCTTGAAAATTTTCAACCCTTAATAAAAAATTAACCAGACCTGACCAAAAGCTGAAACCAGCTGACCATTTGTGACCAAAACGTGACCATTCAGACGGTATAATTATTTTTACGAAATTCGATCAATGAGGTGCCAACATCCCAGAGCTGGTCGGGAATTGTCGACTTTTGCCTACAATTCATTAGGAGAACATAAACGACGAGAGCCTCGTAACAAACTGGTTCTAAAGTGCGAGTGAATAATAGATTTGTTAGTATAATACACTTACTTCATTATTTACTCTATTGGCGATGTCAAACGAAAGAGGCGGCACGGTGCGGTAAAAATTTGAACTAGTGCACGTAGGATAACAAAACATTTTGTATTTATTTATACACACATGACATAGTTATAAACATTTTAAATATTATTAAATAAAGCACAATAAGGTAACAAAATATTAAAAAGAATTGTTCTGCACCGCAATGCAGTAATTATCGATCGGAAAGAATAAGTATGCACTTTTTTTCCTCGTGACAAAAATCTACAAGATCGTACATGACATTCCTTCGTTTTTTTTTTTTCATAAGTACATTCTTTTATTTTATTTTGAAGTGTCACAATTTTAGTTTCTTAATTTGTTGTAATTAATGTAACTAGTCTTAAATGTATTAATATTTGTTTTACCAATGTTCATATTAAAGTTAAGTTCTCCTATTGTACAGAAGTGATCAGTAGTAAAATGTGTAGGGGAAAGGATGAGGTAGCTGGTTCGATGATTTAAAAATAAATATTTGAAAAATTATAGTCCCACCTTCCTACATTTGGTAGATAAAAAATAAATAAATAAAACCTCGAAGGACCAGCGACCATTAGGTCGCAAAATTGCGGATTAGTAATAATATAGTGGATAATAAAGTTAAAAGTAGAATAATTAAAATAAGAATTAAGCTAGAAGTATTTTTATTGTATTATTTACATGCATAAATAGTAGAATCGGGATTGCCAACAAATCACCCTTTTTAATAATAATAAAAACATAAATGTTCATATAAAATGTTCTTAAACCGCACAACTGTTTATATTAATAATTGTTCTTAAAGCTAAATACAATACATGCGATTTATAGAACAAGAAAGTTTATAGTTTGTTGAATATCCGGCAACCCTGTAATTTGTCGGACCGGCATTTATGAAATGTTGGCACATAAACTGTCGATTTTCTTCTTTATGAAAGAATAATTTCAGGTACTTACATATTAGATGCACAGACACTGAATTTACTATAGTTAACTATTTAATAAAATAAGTTACACTTGAAAACTGCTTCTATTTAAGAAGCGTGAGAAGAACTATTACTTGCTTCTATTTGAGAAGCTGAAAAAGTAAGTTTGACTTGCGTGCTTCTATTTGAGAAGGCAAAGACGAAGTGATTTTAAGGGTAGTTGGGTTTGAATATTTTGAATCTTAAGAACTGACAGGCGCAGAAGATACAATGCAGCAGAAAGAAGGCGTGTCATGCTGATTGAATGTATTTAAATTAGTGAGAATAACAATTATTATTAGAATTATTATAGACGGACAAACTATTGTAGAAAATATAATTAATTTTCTACATACTGGGGGGCGGGGAAAATTTAAAATATATACAATGATCGAAACGACCGTTAAGAAAAGGTTTAATCAGAAATTGGAAGAGGTGCTAATTTTATTATGGGGCGAACATATTCACCTTCTGCTGTTTTTACACGTGCAGCGCGAACTTTACCATCCCTTCCAGTCAATAATTCTAATATTCTACCTAGCGGCCAATTTAAAGGAGGGCGATCTTCAGATCGTATGAGAACTAGTTGATTGATCGCCAAGTTTTGTTGGGGTAGTTGCCATTTCGGTCTATGCTGTAGACGGTGCAAATAATCCACAGACCATTTTCTCCAAAACTCTTGTTGGAGTTTGGAACACACTTTCCAATAAGAAAGTCGATTAGTAGGGGTCCTAGAAAGATCCCTTTCTGGGTAAGAAGTAAGGGGAGCTCCAATCAGAAAATGACCAGGAGTAAGAGGCAAGAGATCATTAGGATCGTTAGAAAGGGGATACAAGGGACGGCTATTTAATATGGCTTCAATTTGCACTAATAAAGTTGAAAGTTCTTCAAAAGTTAGGCAAGTATTGCCGAGCAATTTTGTCAAATGAAATTTAGCACTCTTTACAGCTGCTTCCCAGAGTCCGCCCCAATGTGGAGACCTGGGAGGGATTAATTTCCAGGTAATTTCAGTGGAAGAAAGAAAATTCTGAATTTCGTGATTATTTTCTTTGGATTTCAGAAATAAAGATAAGTCTCGTAATTGATTACGAGCTCCAATAAAATTGGTGCCATTATCAGAGTAAATTATTTGAGGATTTCCTCGACGACTAATAAATCGTTTTAATGAAGCAATAAAAGCTTCCGTGGATAAATTGGAAACAAGTTCTATATGGATAGCCTTAGTTACCATACATATAAAAATGGCTATATAAGCCTTAATGGTAGGGGCCTTCCTTAATCTAGAGGAGCGAATCATAATAGGACCTGCAAAATCTATTCCGGTCTTAGAAAATGGACGAGCCTGTTGAACTCGATCCAAAGGCAAAGGGGACATTATCTGTGATGCAAATTGAGCATTAAATCTATGGCAAATAACACACTTTTTAATAATAGTTTTAATTCTTCGTATACCATTTAACGGCCAATATCGAAGACGAAAATTTCCAAGGACATTTTGAGCTCCACTGTGTCCTAAACGCATATGTTCCCGATAAATTAGTAGATCGACAACATGGTCATTTTCAGGGAGTAAAATGGGAAATTTCTGAGAAAAACTTAATTCGGTATATTCAAGTCGACCTCCTACACGGAGTATGCTATTTTCATCAAGGAAGATATTAAGAGGAAGTAATTTGGGAGTTGAAATAGATTTTCCCTCCTGTAATAGTTTGATTTCATTGGAAAAAGAATAAGCTTGAACCTGTTTTATAATAAAATCATGGGCATTCTGAAGCTCTTCTACTGTTAAAGGACTGCCAGAAATGTTTATCTTTTTAAATTTGAGAATCACTTTAAAACTAAAAGCGATTCCTTTTTGCATGCTAGAAAATTTCGAAAATTTTAAAAATATAGATTTCCAGAATTCTTCTGGCGATTCAGTAATGGGAAATGATACTTGCATACATTCAGGTACTTCATTTAGAAGTTCAAAAGAATCAATGGAATCAAAATCATTGGTTTGAGATAAAAAGGGAGGACCATGAAACCAGAATTGACGAACATCAGATGAAAAATTTCCACGCGACAAATGATCAGCGGGATTTAACGGAGATCTGATATGTCGCCATGTGGTATTCCTACTATTATCACGAACAGTAAGGACTCGTTTTTTAACAAAAGGAGATATCTCTAATTCAGACCTTTTAACCCATGTTAAGGCAACTAATGAATCGGACCATAAATTAATGGACTCAATTTTGATAGTATTATGCAAAATTTGTATAATTCGAGAAGATAGGATGGCAAGTAACTCCATGGAGCACAGCTCTAATTTAGGAATTGTAAGTTTGTTTTTTAATGGATTGACTCGGGACTTTGCGGCAATTAATCTTGAAGAGAAAGTATTATCATTATAGCTAACCACAAGGTACACACAGGCTCCATAGGCTAGTTGACTAGCATCACAGGAGCCATGTAAGGAAATGGAACATATGGTTTTGTTGTCAATTAAATATCTAGGTATAGACATATTGGAAATGTCAGATAACAAAGAACGAAACTTTTTCCAACTTTGCAAAATAGAATCATCAAAAATGGGCGTGTCCCAGGATATTTGGGATTGCCATAGTTTTTGCATAATAAGTTTTCCCTGCACGATTAGCGGATTGATCACACCCAGGGGGTCAAACACAGAAGAAATGAAAGATAAAATACTGCGTTTAGTTAAAACAGCAGTTTCTTGTATATTAGTAGTACGAATAAGTAAGAGGTCAGACAGAGGGTTCCATTTTAATCCTAGTATATTACTAGGGGAGCCATTAATATTAAAATCAATTTCGTAGGACGAAGTTTGTGATATTGTAGATAAAAATTCAGAAGAGTTGGATTGCCATTTATGAAGCTTAAATCCGTGTTTACCCAAAATAGTATTAAGCTCCGAATATATTGTTTCTAGAGATGAAAAATCGTTAGTACCTGACAAAATATCGTCCATATAGGTTTGTCTAAGTAGAGCATACCGAGCATTAGGGAAGTTAGGATATCTCTCAGCGATATCCTTTAAGACACGCGTAGCCAAATACGGTGCACAATTTTGCCCAAAACTAAGACTTGAGAGTTGAATACAGGTGAAGGGATCAGAAGAATTTTCTCTCCATAAAAAATTTTGGAAATGACGTTGTGATGGATTTATATCTATAAATCTATACATCATTTGAATATCAGCACAAAGGACAAATTTGAAACAACGGAACCTACATAATATGTCAAAGAGATTGTCCTGTACTTGGTAACCTTTTGAAGTTAGGTCATTTAAGGACACTCCGGTATCAGTACGGGCACTAAAGTCAAAAACTACTCTCACAGGCGTTGAACTGTGTTTCCGTATTACAGCTCTGTGGGGGATAAAATATTTAAATTCATTAGTAGGATGATTGTAAAAAGATAAAGGGATTACTTGAGCGTGATTTAAAGTAAGATATTCATATATAACATTCTTATAGTTTTGAAATAAAACTGAATCACAATTGAATTTTTTCTCAAGAGAGATAAATCTTTGGCGTGCCATGCAAAAAGACTGCCCCAATTTTGTGGGCATATTTTCAAGGAAGGGCATATCGACCTGGTAACGACCTGACGGTAAAATAGTAGTGGTGTTTTTAAATATTTGTTCTGCAAGTTCTTCGCTAGAACAATGATTTTTTGATAATGGAATAGTTTCTAATTCCCAGAAACTTTCCATACGACGGGTCAACTCATCTTCTCTTTCGAATTGAACATCATTAGTTGTAATAAAAGAATGAGAAACATTATTTTGGTTTGAGGAAAAATTTAAGCGGCTCCTAGGTATAGGACCGGCGATAATGTAACCCAGATAAGTTTCAACTAAAGAGGGGGATCTAGGTCCCATATTAATAATATTAGATTTAAGTAAATTAAAATAAATATCAGCACCAAGAAGTAAATTTATAGGCCCAGTTTTAAAGAAAAATGGGTCGGCAAGTTCGGGTATTATATGTTCATGTAATTTTAGAACCTCAGGAGATATAGAAAATTGGGGGAGATTATTTGTTATTTTGTTTATAACAGAACAAGAAACGTTAAAACTAATTGATGGGTTAACAAGAGAACTAAATTGTATATCTAGCACTTCTCTACTTTTAGCACAATTGGTACTACCTAACCCAGAAATATTTACAAATTGTGTTCGAGAGGACAGCTGCAAATTTTTTGCAAAGGAGCTTTCAATGAGACTCATTTGACTAGCAGAATCTAATAGTGCTCTTGCCACCTTTTGTTGACCATTAGAGCATCTGATATTTACAAGAGCTGTAGGTAAAAGAACTATGTTATCAGAAATAGATACAGTATGGAGTGAAGCTTGATGAGATGAGGGATGAGCATATTCAATATATTCATTATTTACAGGGTTCATATTTGGAGACAAAGATTTATTAACAATATGTACATTAGATGGTTCTGTTCCATGATTGTTTCCTCTAAAACGAGAGGTCGTATTTATATTTGGAACGTGATTATGAGTCTGCGTACTAGGGCATGGGTTTGATTGATTATCAAAATGTAAATAAGTGTGGTGAGGTTTCCCACAAGTGGAGCATCTTTTTAAGGATTTACATTGCGGTATTGCATGAGTGTTACTGAGGCAATTTATGCAATATTTCTTAGATTTGACAAATTGATATCTTTCTAGGGGTTTTAAAGTTAAAAATTTCGAACATCCATAAATAAGATGATTAGACTCTTTACAATAAAAACAATTAGCACGGAAGTTGTAAGATTGACGTTGAAGGTTATTTACATTAGAAACTAATGAAACCTTATTTTTTCGGCTGTCAGTCTGTCTGGAATAAGATTTGGAAGAATTGGGTTCAAAAAGATTTAAATTTTCTAAAACGGATTGTCTTTTATTCAAAAATTCAAAAAATTCTTCCGCAGTAGGAATGATTCCTGTATCTCGCTCGCTCTCAAACGCTTTCCTAGAATTGAAGTCAAGTTTTTGTTCTAGCAAAAATATAATTAAACATTCAAATTTTATTTGAGGAGTATGACCTGTATTATTTATTAAATCGAAAGTTTTACGAGAGGTAATATAGAATTCCTTCAAATCGTTTGCTGTGCTTTTTGATAAACTTTTTTGTTCTACCAAAGTTTGGTACAAAGAAATTAATAACTTAAAATTATCGTCATATGTCTTTTTTAAAATATCTAAAGCAACGTTTAAATTCTGATTAGTTAGGCTCAGACTGGAAATCAAATCTAAAGGGGGACCGCGCAGTAAGCTTTTTAGATAATAAAATTTTTCCCCGTCAGTTTTTAATTTAGAGTTATTCAGCACTACCGCTGAAAAAAGATCGAAAAATGAGGGCCATTCTTGAGCCAACCCCGTAAAAGGTTTAATGTTTATTTTTGGCAAAACAACATTAGAGGATTCAATAATATCACTATTGGATAATTTTTTCTGATTTTCAATATTGGATCCAAGTTGAGCAATAGCAATCTCGAAACGATCTGATACTATATTTTCTGCATTTACTTCTACATCGCTAAAATCTTCAAGTGCAATTATATCACTTTGAAGATTTTTGTAACTTTCGTAGGTACTTAAAATATTTTGAAGTTTTACATTTAATATGCAGATTTCCTCCGATCCATCAAGATTTTTAATATAGGATTCGATCCTAGACAATTGAATTTTACAACCTTTACGTTTATTTTTTATAGCGGTTAGATCCATTTTAAAATACGAAAGAATTAAAAGCCACTAATCAGAAAATAAGGAATGCGCTACGCAACAAATATATGTAAATAGAATATAAGCAAACTGGTAAAATTCAAATTAATTATTAATAATCATTAAAAACCTAGAAAATAATAGACAGAAAATAAAATATTACCAGTTAAAATGATAATATCAATAATAATATCACAAAAATCACAATGCAGATATCGATTATAAAAATAAAACAATAACAAACAGTTCAAAATATATAAAACGAAATATAAATACTCAATATATTATGTAGATAAATACTCAAATGCAGGTATGATCGTAAAAATGAATTCTTAAAACTACAATAAATGTTCACGAAAACGTTTTAAAATAAACTTGCAAACATCCAGGTAGTGTTTATTTACCAAACACCCCAAAAGGTTCGTAAGTAGGCAGGTATAATCTTTCGGCAAGACTTATAAAATCAGTCACTAAATGCCGATAAAGCTAATGTTTTTAACACAAACACAACAGATGGTGTAGAGATAAAGGAACTGGACCGTTAGTTCTGTTACTATCGCGTACTTAGGGTTGATGCAGTTTCAACAGGGTTGCCGGTTCGCAAAAATTTCTGGAAACCGAACACTCCCGATAAAGTTTTAAAATTATTTTGTCCGTTATAAAATCACTGTCACTGTTTTGAGTTTTTAATAAAAGATTGTTCAGGTGTACTCGAAGGTGATTAGCGGCGTAAGTTTAGAAATTGATTGAACAATTGTGAGCAAAAAGTAATAGAATAATTATGATAAAAATGTCATTTTGACAAATAACGTGCAAGCTATTGAAAAGTAATAGAATTATTATTAGACGAATGTCATTCTGACAAGAAATCCGGCTCGAAGGACCAAAACAAATGTAGGGGAAAGGATGAGGTAGCTGGTTCGATGATTTAAAAATAAATATTTGAAAATATTATAGTCCCACCTTCCTACATTTGGTAGATAAAAAATAAATAAATAAAACCTCGAAGGACCAGCGACCATTAGGTCGCAAAATTGCGGATTAGTAATAATATAGTGGATAATAAAGTTAAAAGTAGAATAATTAAAATAAGAATTAAGCTAGAAGTATTTTTATTGTATTATTTACATGCATAAATAGTAGAATCGGGATTGCCAACAAATCACCCTTTTTAATAATAATAAAAACATAAATGTTCATATAAAATGTTCTTAAACCGCACAACTGTTTATATTAATAATTGTTCTTAAAGCTAAATACAATACATGCGATTTATAGAACAAGAAAGTTTATAGTTTGTTGAATATCCGGCAACCCTGTAATTTGTCGGACCGGCATTTATGAAATGTTGGCACATAAACTGTCGATTTTCTTCTTTATGAAAGAATAATTTCAGGTACTTACATATTAGATGCACAGACACTGAATTTACTATAGTTAACTATTTAATAAAATAAGTTACACTTGAAAACTGCTTCTATTTAAGAAGCGTGAGAAGAACTATTACTTGCTTCTATTTGAGAAGCTGAAAAAGTAAGTTTGACTTGCGTGCTTCTATTTGAGAAGGCAAAGACGAAGTGATTTTAAGGGTAGTTGGGTTTGAATATTTTGAATCTTAAGAACTGACAGGCGCAGAAGATACAATGCAGCAGAAAGAAGGCGTGTCATGCTGATTGAATGTATTTAAATTAGTGAGAATAACAATTATTATTAGAATTATTATAGACGGACAAACTATTGTAGAAAATATAATTAATTTTCTACAAAATGTAAATATAATATTGTATAATTTAGTTACTATTAGGACATTTACAATATGTAAATATATTAAATGTCATAATAGTAACTAAAGACAAACTGCTAAGTAAGACTTTAGATTAGAAAAAGTTAGTTTAGGTTAGAAATAAATTACTTATTATTCGATCAGTAAACAAATCGTAATATTGCTTGTTTTTTATGCTAATCAAACATAAAAAAATTGTACCATTTTGGAATAATAGTGATATAAAAACAACCAAGTGTTTTATTTATATATATTTAGGAAATAATATATCATATTATATTTGCCACACAACAAAACGTAGCCAGCCTTTAACAAGGCCTCGCCTTTTTTTAAAGGTCTTTTTGTGTCTCCTATATATTTCAAAGTATCGAGCAGACTAACTTCAATTTCTTTATTTGCCATTGCATTAACAAAAAATAATAAATACAGATAATTTTTACACACAACAATGATTCACCTACAAAGATTATGGAAGCTCTGTTTTGTTTTCCTACGTGCGTGATCAGCTGATCATCTGTCAAAGCGCCCCCTATAGTTCGGTGACATCGCCAATATACCTAACGAAACTGCATATACAAATTATACTAATAGATAAAATATAATATAGAAAATGTAATAAGTAAATAATTAAAGTAAATGAGCAATTAGGTAATAAAAGTAAAATGTCGTAACAAGGAGACATGCCATTGTATATTATAGAGAAAAAGGAGACAAACAATTTGTAAAATTATGTTATATATACCTAGTTGTATTTTAGATATACGGTCTTAATTTTATAGTGTTGGTGAAGTGCTAAAATAGAGACTTTGTCAATTTTAGATTTATGTTTGAACTGGGACTTTCTAAATTATGGAAATCAATAGATTTAAGATTAATTTATAAATAATAAGTTGCTAAGTTATTTGGAAATTATATTTTGAATTTATTGCACCAATTGATTTCTACCATTTATTTCCTTTCTACTCCTCTTTTTTCTCAAGCACTATTAAAAGAAAAGGTAATGTCTTTGAACTCAATTAAGAACCCTGAGATGAGAAAAACATACAGTGAGTCCGTAAAGTATGGAATAAATTCGATATGTCCTAAATGAAAAAACACATCGATTTTTAAATTTAATGTTCTACATTCTACAATAAAATTTTATTATACAAGGTGACACACATTACAGTAATGACGTCATCGGCTCTTTTTTAAATGTAACACCCTGTGTTTTAGGACATTTTTAGATCGATAAAAATGAGCTGATTTCAAAAAAGTATAGTACTGGGGGTCTAACGGATATAATTTGAAGCGGAATAATCTTGGTAAATCGAATTTTTTGCGTTTTTACCCCCTGCGAGGGGGTTTTTAGGGGGAAGCCCGGGGGTAAAAGAAGTAAACTTTTTTGGGGTCTCAAAATTAATATTCTCTGCAAAATTCAGCTTGTTCGTATGATTTTTAGAGGTCAACTCTTTGACGACTGGACTAATAGAAAAACGAACAAGGCGACTAACATCTATAGCGACATACGAGATATCAGAGGAGGCTATG
This sequence comes from Diabrotica undecimpunctata, assembly GCF_040954645.1. Taxonomy (NCBI): domain Eukaryota; kingdom Metazoa; phylum Arthropoda; class Insecta; order Coleoptera; family Chrysomelidae; genus Diabrotica; species Diabrotica undecimpunctata. The sequence continues at coordinate 151,662,602 of NC_092809.1, forward strand.
GATAAAAAAAGTTTACTTTAAGACAAATTTTTATTTATTGACTTAAAGAAGGCTTCTGGCTGAGTATAAAATAAACAACTGATCGAATCCTAACATGCGACATAGCAAACAAAAGAGGAGGATTTAACGCATATTTTAAGATATGAGTAGCTGAGATGTAAAACTCACTCGTTACTAAAAATGAAAAATTTGAGATAGTTGAGATAGAGGGTAGAGAATAGAGATCAGGTAAAATTCTGAAAAAGTAGATGAGGCACCCAGATCTTATTTAGTGCAGAAAGAAAATGGGGAAGTGGTCAGGCGAAACAGTTATCACTTGAGGCTTTCCCTAGTTAAAGCGGAAATTAAGAAGAATACTGATTTTGCGCATAATGATAGATCATTAAACTCCTCATCTGGGAATCAGAGCTGTGGAGTAGAGGAACCTTCAACTTCCCAGATGAATGCTGAAAATAGAACTAGCGCTAGACTCAAATGGGCTCCAGTGCGTTTTAAGGACTATCAAATGTAAGGGGAAATATGTCATATCAGCAGGTTATAATTACGGTCACGGGGCTCTAGGCACAATGTATGGAGACTCTTTGTCAGTTGTCACTACTTGTCAAGATCATTGTTAGAACCACAGACCACTAATAACTAGACATTTCACGCAGGTAGCTCAAGGTCAAACTAAACTAAATGTCATTTGTAGTACCGATACAAATCTTAAGATGTCGCTATACTCTGTCAATAGTCTATACTCTGCAGTTTAGGTTTAGAGCCAAACTAAAAATTATAATTGTCAATCGCAAATTGTCAGTAATTGATTAGCGTCAATATAATCAGATTTCAGATGGTTATTATTCATCTAAATTGTTTGATTTAATGGTTATTATCGCAAAAAAATCAAACTAAACTTGATTTAATATCTCTGGGTTATTGTTAGCATCAACCTAAAATTAGTTTGTGTTTTAAATGTTCCTGGACTTCAAATAGTATTTTGCAGATTAATAATAATTAGTTAAATATAGTTTTTCACAATAAATGTATCCTACAATGTACCAATTCGTCAACAATTAGACATGCCTTTCCAAATTCTGATAAAGAGATTATACGATTTAGGAAGTGGCAGTGTTTTAAAAAATCCTAATTTTGATATGATGAATTCCACAATTCCACTACAGTTTTTAAAACAAAACGAATATGCCACAGCTACTTTGAAGATAAGTTTGCTTGTTCATGGAGTCATAGCTTCTACCAAAATGCAATTCCCGAGAACAAATAGCTGATTGATTTTAGATTCCTGCTCTAATCTACATCCCAGAAGTATTTCAATGTTGTATGCGGAAGCAAATGTAACAGAAAGTAAGTAACCCTGATATGTAATTAATAAAAATTATTTTATTTAAAGTGAATCATGCTATAAATTATTATATTAACTTTTTGTTTTAGTTAAAAGTTCTTCAACAAGTAGAGATGTACAATCTACACACATGTTTCAATCATTTGAGATACCTCATTGTAGTAACTATTGGGAAGATAACAAATTAATGATTTTCCAATTGGTTACTATTTCATGAAACTTTTTAGTTGCAGAACACAATTATGCACAGTTACCAAACGAAGAGATTTTAATTGTAAAAACTGGTGAGAGTAAGGATTTAAAAGGTAATCGTAGTTAAACAGTACATTTTAAATTTTTTTGTTATTTTTCTGACGTTTTGTAAGCTTTGTCCATAAAATTGTACAATTCTCAGTAGTAATAAAGCATATTTCTATTGTATTCTAAATTTATGTATGTACAAAGTTGTTTTATATGTATTAAATAAATAAATAAATTATATTTTGCCTTATTTTTTCGTAAATGGTATCGTGTATATTTAAATTTAAAAATAATTTGACATTTTAAAATTTCAAATGCAATTTTTTTTTAAATACCAAAATATATTTAAATATTTTAAGCTTTATATAAATTTTCCCACCAAAATTAAATTTTGAAATTCCCTCGTAATTTCCCGCTTGAATTAGTTCCGATACAAATCTCTTGGAGCGCTGGATTTCATATCTAACTAAAGTATTGTCGTGAAGCATCTAGAGGTAGGTGATCTGTGGTTAGAACATGGGTTTTGGGGATGTTGTTGATTCTTGGAGACTTTGTTAAAAAGTATGTTTAAATAAATGTATCAAACTCAATGAAATATTATTACGTCACATTGCGTTGCGGTGGCTTCCAACGCTATCTTGAAAACTATATAGCTATCATTGTACATGGTACAGTTTTCTATGGCGTCATTCGCCGCAATATTGCAATCGCAATTTGCCGATACCGCATTCGACGAAACCAGAGCTACACATCTTCCTGATGACATCAAATGTCCGGCCTATTTGACATGACAGTGCCAAGTAACAGTGAAAGTGATACACATTCTTACCGAATGTCATCAATTCAGTGTAGTAAGACGACAGCTAAATCTTAAACTGCAGCTATAAATGTAAATAAAAAAAAATTGTTTATTTATGACATATTTATCAGTTAGTTAGTTATAATTAAAGAAAATACCAGTTAATGATTGATGATAGAAATGTTAAAATTCAAATTTTTAATCAGGATCATATGAAATGAGGGAGATATAACAATAAATAAAACCTTTATGATTTCATTCACAAATTTAAATAAAACAACGGCATCCTAAAAAAGTAGTAAAAATTTTTAGTAGTTAAATCACAATTTTACAATTCTATCAGGAAAGTATAAGATAAAGAAATTATATAAACATTAAAAATTTTAAAGTTTATCAAAGTGATGTTATTATAATTTATTAAATAAAATATATTATTTGTAGTGATATAATATATACATTAGAATTTCAGAAAACTTTGAAAGCATAATTATAGGTTATTTTTTATTTTTATATTTTTATACATATACTTTATATACTTAAGTGATAAAATTTTTGAATTTGTCCTATACATTTTTATGTTATTTTCTTCGTTGATATTTCTATTACGTAATACTCATTTTACTAATGAACTTTTTCAAATTTCGATCCAATGAAAAACGTAACAATTGGTGCCAGAAGAAACTGGAATTAAGTGAAAGAAGGTATTGTTGAGAATTTATATGGTACAAAAAAAAAAGAAACGAGACCAGATGGAGAAAATTTGAGATATGATTCAAGAAGAAAAAGGTTCGTCAAGAAGAAAAAGAGACTGACGAGAAACGACAATAAGAAAAGGAAAAACGTCATCAGGAAGAAAAAGAAGCTAAAGAGAAATGTCCTCAGAGAAAAAGAAGCTGAAGAGAGACGTCATCAAGAAGAAAAAGAGGCTCAAGAGAAAGAAACGTCGTCAGGAAGACAGAAAGTTGTTCATTAGTCTTTTATCAAAAACAGAGGCCTCAAAAGTGAGTAAAGAAGATATGAAAAGAGAAATCATTGAGACATATGAAGACAAAAAAGAGAAATCGACGTGATAAAAGAAGACATGATTAAGGTAGTTGAAGTAACAATAGGTCCAGTAGAGAAAAGACATGACGAACATCCTTGAAAATATTCGCCTAAAAATTAAAAATACCAAGTAACTGAGAGTTGAAGGTAAAGCAGAAATGATTTGTTCCCCTGTCAACAGAATAATTAACCCTCCTACATTTGAAGGCGTTACCTCCTGGCCAGTATATAAAAGACAATTTGAAGCCACTGCACAAAATAATGGATGGACATATGAACAGAAGGCAACAGATCTCATATTAGCACTTCGAGGTAAGGCTGTCGAAATCCTCCAGATTATCCCAGACGACGCACAAAAGAACTATGAGATCATCTTATCGACTCTAAAACTAAGATAAGGCTGCCAATATTTAAAGCAAGTATACCAGAGTCAATTAAAAGTGCGTATCCAAGGCTCCAATGAATCTGTGCAAGAATACGGAGCGGAAGTAGAAAATATGGCACGACTCGCTTGGCACGAAGCTCCGGAAGAGTATCTACACCAAATAACTATCCAATGTTTCCTTGATGGCCTGCGCGATGTAAATTTCCATCAGATATTACGAATAGGACGAGGACGCTATCAAATATTGAAGGACGCTATTGTTGCAGCATTCGAGTATGAAGCCGTGAAGAATGTGTCCCGCTATCAAGTAAGAGGTGTCGCCGAAGTGAAAGAAGGCGATCTAAATACGCTGCTCTAGGTGTTGGCCACCCAATTCTATATAAATATCTCGGCCCAATAGCTGATTCTTTTAAACAAAATTGCCGAGGGGCCAAAGTGTTACAATTGTGGATTGGTAGGCCACCTTTAATGTGATTGCAAATAAAGTACAAGGAAAGAGAATAGAAAATAGACGGACAGGCTATTCTCACTATAGCAACGCAGTCACAGGTTCTCAATATCCACAATACAGTTTAGATACAATGGACTTCTCAATAGTCATCGAGCAGAAAGAAGTCAAGCACATGTCTACGGACTCTGCAACTATGGACTATGCGAAGACTGCAACTGCCGATTCTGCGAACACCAAGAAGAGCGAGGTGGTCAGATTCGACAGTAGAAAACCATAGAGGGGTAACGAAGAAGCTCTAACCAAGGAAAACCTCCAGGCTGAGCAGAAGAAAGATTCAGATCCAAATCTGGTCCATGAGCAGAAGAAAGATCCAGATGTAAAGCTAGTCCTTAAGCTGACGAAAGATCCAGATCTAACGCTAGACCGTGAGCAGAAAAAAGATTCAGATCTAAAGATAATTCGTAAGTGGCTGGACAGTGGAGCTAGGTTACAGTGGCAGCAGATTGCCAAATAAGGGCAAGCAGTGAATGGATACTGGCTTCAGTGAGACCCCTTGTGTCTATGAGATGACGCCATTACTCGTAAATGGGAGAGTCTAGATGTAACGAAAATAGTACCCCAAATTGTTCTTCCAACGTCATGTGTTAAGGAAGTGCTTGTAAAACTCCATAATAGCCGATCCGGGGGTCATTTTGGGATCAATAGGACCTTGGTCAGAGTCCGTGAGAGGTATTATTGGGTTAATTGTCGGCAATACGGAGGAAAATGGTGCAAACGATGTGTGTAATCAAAAACGGATTTAAAACAAGACTTAGGGGAAAACTATAAAAATACATCTCCAGGGCTTTATGAAAACGAGTTGCTGTTGACATTCTTAGACTATTTTTCCTAACAACATCAGAAAACAAGTATTTGATGGTAGCTATGGACTATTTTTCCAAATGGCCAGAAGTAGTTGCACTACCCAAACAAGAAGTAATCACACTTTGTGGGGCCCTGCTTGAGAATGCCGTTTCCCGACATGCGGTTCGATTTCTACTTCATTCTGACCAGGGGCGGAAATTCGAATCGAAAGCTTAGAGGACCTTGATGGTTTTGCTGGGAATTAAGAAGACCAGAACGACACCGCTTTATCCCTAGTCTCACGGCATGGTAGAAACACATAAGCGGACCATCAATAACTAGCTATCCCTAGTTGTACGTGAAAATCAGAGAGTTTCTGTTAGCCTATCAAAGCTCCCAACATGAAGCAACTGGTTACACTCTAGTAATGTTAATGACTGGTTGAAAGATGCAGCTTTTCATTGATATCCTATACGGCAATCTACCAGACAGAGAAGCGTAGCCAGAGACATTCCCCGAGTATGTCAGCAGCCTAAAATATCGACTGGTTAAGGTCCACAATTTCGCCAGGAATTAGTTACAACTCATCAGTAACCGGATGAGGGTTAGATGGCTCTACCAACCAACCAAGGAAAGGAAAGGTCGAAGTTCTAGGTTTCAGCGGCAATGGGAGGGGCCGTACCTCCAACTAGGGGGACTGCGTTCTTATGAAGGGAAGAACGCACCGATCTGGATCATATAGATACTGTTTGGGGCGAACAGCCTGAAAAAAGGGGCGATATTATGTCTAAGTCCCCGGTTGCAACGGCCCTCCGAGGGACCTTACCTGATTACTAAGAAGATAAATGACCTTGTATATTTTGTGCAACTAACGCCACGAAGTAAGCTGTTGCAACTTGGGACTTCCAACTAGAAAGACTGTGTCCTTATGAAGGGAAGAATGCACCGATCTGGACCATTTAGGTACTGTTTGAGGCGAACAGCCTGAAAGAAGGGAGTGATGTTATGTGACTGTAATTACGGTCCTGTACTAATCTCGAAAATTCTACCTGGCGTTTTATCAATGCTTTATTCAAGATATTTTCCTGGAATTTCGTGTTGAAAGCACTGACTCGGCATTCATGACTTCGCTGGCGATCTCAAGAACATATATTCGTGTATAAAAACAGCTGCTGCGTCACTTTGAAGAGGCAGTTTTATGTGATTAGCAAAGTGTTTATGTTGTAAGGCGATATACGATAATTTAATATTAATGAGATATTTGTTATTTAGTTATTATTAGTAAGTTTTTTGTAGTGACTTAAAATAAAATTAGTTTAACTATATAAGGGTACTTCACTTAATCCCTGAACTCACAGAACAACGTAACGATATATTATTATAAGTTGTAACATTACATTATATTTTATGTCGCAACCTTGTGGTTGTAGTGAACAAATATAAATAAATAAATAAATATACTTCTTTTGTTTATTGTCTCTCTTTTTTTATCTCCTGTATATTAAGAGAGATAATCCTTATTTTTGCTATTATTTCTTTGAATACTCCACTAACCAAGAAAGAAATGAAAATTTTTTGTGACACATTTTTGATTTGCTATTAAAAGCCAATATTTTTGTTTTATGTAAGACATATTAAACAAACTCTATATATTTTTATCTTGTTTCTGTCTCTTTGCTGAATTATGGATATTATTTATTGTAATTTTATACGATATTGATAAACAACATTTATCTCTCTTAAGTAAATATGCAAATCGCAAGTTATTTCAAATCATATTAAATACTCCAAATAGAGATTGGTGTGTGTGTGTGCCCAAGCATGCATGTCACCCTATCTATTAGTTCAGGGCTTGGATAAATAACATTTTTATGGTTCTGCTCTAGAAGTGCAGCAATTCATTGGGACTGATTTACGTATAATTATATAATGGATGCAATTTAATCATGCATATTGACAATAACAAACACGCGAAAGCATTCATTTATTAAGGCATTTATGTTTTGGAAAATACGTGAAATTGTTTTCGTTTTTTATTTAGAACCAGATGTTTAACTTCGGAATACTTTAGGTGGGGCTTATTTAGTCCTTGATGATATCTGGTCTCTATGAATTTGAGCTCTATAACATAATTTTTCTAAAATTCTTGTATCTTGATATTGCTCTTTCCTATATAGTTACACTCTATGTATCGGTCTTTCTGAGGGTTTTTTCAGCATCCCTTATCACCGGTTTCCTACTAGGTACACATATTTTTATTTGATATTTAGTGTTCCAAGCAGTGGTGGCTGCTCTCCCTAAAAAAATTATGTACAAACAATTAATTATATTTCAAATTTTATATTCACTTTTCTGTTAAAATTCATTCACTTTCTTAATAAAATTTGATTTTATTAAACTATGTTTACCTAACCCAACTAAATTTTACAATAATTACATTTGTTTTTTTTTAAGTGTCCTCATTATATTCGGGGTTGATTTCTCGTAAAACTAAAACGGCCTACACACCTAACGATTTATCAAACTGCATGCAGTACTGCATCGGTTAAAACTGCCGCAGTAACGATAAATCGTCACGTGCGTAGGCAAATTGGATGCTGCGCAGTACGTAGTAGTCGTGTTATTTAAGAAATTTCAGGAACTGTTTCCAGAAGGGACAAAAGATGTAATGAAAAAGAAAATAAATAATATAAGAACATATTTTAGGCGTGAACTGAAGAAGGTAAGATCCATTAACAATTATTATTATATCATAAAATTGCGTCTTTTGATTTTTAAAAGCTTTTATTTAACTACAGTCCATCTAATTTACAAACCGTTGCACGTCATTATCTACGTCAGATATCGAAGTTGACATAGTTGCCAAAATATAAAAAAATCCTGAATCCATTTTAAATCAAATAGGTCACATAATTATTATTATACTCTTTACAACGACTATTTAAATTCTTAAGTGACATTTTTGAAATAAAACACACTAATTTTGTTCTAAAAAGAACAGATTTTATTAAATAGGTAAAAATATAAAACAAGAGGTATTCACTTTAAAATTTAAAATAATGAAGTACAAAAATTGTCAACACCGCAACTGTCAAATAAGTGTTACCAATTTATACCAAAATTTCACCTTCGTTCGATTACAGTTACAGTGTGTTCCGAACAAATGTTCTTCATAAAAACGCTTTATAATGCATTTATACAAATTAAATGAAACATATTGTTACCTATTTCTTCAAGTTAACATTAATAGAAATCTTTAAATATTAGTTCTACGCGTATATAATAAAATATGTCTAGTGGCTGTAATGCCAGTGTACTCGGCAAAGTGATTCTAAAAAAGAACACACCTACCGCCTAAATATTTCTTGTTGGTATCATGTGACGTCACGGGCTATGACGCTGATGACGTGCAACGGTTGGTAAATTAGATGGACTGTAGTAGTGTATGTATCTATGCATGTAACATGTAAAGGTGGAAAATTGTTACGCTAATTTGGCGCACTTTCCGTTGAGCTATTGAGTTGAAATTTGGACCACATATGTACTGTCGGCGACAATACATGTTTTTATTTTTAAAAATTAAAAATCCGCCATTTTGGATGCGCCATTTTGAATTTTTTGATTTATGAAGCGACTTGCCTCAAACTCGGGATATATGGGTTTACATTGACGCTGATTAAAATTTTTTTTAGCGTTAGCGACGCTAAGTCTATTAGCAGTTATAAGGGCCGCAACTTTTCTTTTTGAAAATCTTGATGACATAATCCTCACTCTTTTAATAACAACACCACAAAAGCGATAAATGTGAACTACTGTAGTACGATATGTGTTGCATCGTATGTACAGAAAATGACAGTACTGCAAACCTTACGATTTTCTCTACGACCTGCAGTATAAACACGCAGTACAATAAATCATTACGTGTGTAGGGCGTTTAACAGATGGTACATCTGTTACTGCCTCCATTATTGAAAAATATATGTCATCTATTTCATGGTTACCTTGTCCAAATTGCTTTGTTTATATGTACTATATTGTGTCTCATGTTTTTCGTTCATTATGGGTTAAATGGGAAAATAAAACAGTGTTGTCAATAGTTGCTTGATGTAAATAATACTAATCACTTCTGTTATATATATTTTTTTTACAAAAGCACTTTGCTTATTAAATTAAAGTCTTTTAAAAACAAAAGTAGATTATCTATAGTGTTTTCTGAATTTAAAATGTCTTAACGATTGTTTGGTAAATGGTACTTAGCTCTGTGACGATTTAACTTTTCGCACTTTTCCACTAGCACATGTTTTACCGTAAAGGGTGAACCGCACTCATTAAAAATTTCGCGTTCTTCTTTTTTAAACACATGAAAACTATTTTCAGTTTTAGACGCGTCTGTATAGTATACTATGTAATCGGAATATGAGTTGATTAGATCTCTGAAGAGTTGTATGATAGGATTAGGGTTGGTGCTATATTTTTAGAATTGTAATAGACTGCAATAACGGAGACGAACAATAACGAAGAAAGGTTAATAGATATATGCGATCAGAATAAACTCAGAATCATGAATGGATATTTCCAACATAGAAACATTCATAAATTACGTGGACTTAGGAAACCCGAAACCTAAAATCAGTTATAGACTATGTCATCCTCAAACAAAAAAGTCGACTGAAAACAAAAGACGTAAGAGCATGTAGAGGACCCACTTGCGGTAGTGACCACTACCTCCTACGTTCAGATATTTCATTTCCACATAAAAGAGAACAGAAAACGCCGCAAGATAACCATATAAAGGAGCAAGTACAAGAAGTACGATACAAATTGGATAGTTTACACCAAGATAGTATTAGAAACCTATATAAACGTAGACTAGAACAAAAACTAATTGAAACGGAAGATAATATCAGGAATGTTAATCAGTTATACACAACCATCAAAGAATGTATACACGCCACTGCCCTAGAAGCATTAGGGGATTTAAATAGATCGGACAACAAAATCCATATTGGTGGGATCAAGATAGTTCGCAGGAAATAATACAGAAAAGAAAATTATATCAAAAATATCCGAACACAAGATATGTGGAAGACAGAATCGAATACAAAAGAATGCAAGCGATGGTTAGAAGAAAAATATGCCAAAAGAAAAATGAATCCTGAGAAAAAAAGTGCACCATGCTAAATACATACATTAGTGAAAGTCAAAGTTCAGAAAGCTGGAAACTGTCAAAGAGATATTATCCAGTCTATATCACCGCAAACTTGGGAAGAATACTTTGAAGATTTACTAACAGAGACAAAGCCCTTCAAACAGATAGAGAACTATGGTCTACAAGGCGTCAGGCTGATAGGATCACCAATCAAAATAAATGAGAGAGAAGCCGAAACCGTATGCAGACATCTAAAGAATGGCAAATCACCTGGCCCAGGAAATGTAGCTCCGGAACTCATCAAACATGGACCCAAAATACTAATTCAACGGCTACGACAACTTTTCCAGGAATGCATAAATAAACATGAAATACCTGAGGAATGGAAAGAATCGCATATGAGCACCATCCATAAATAGGGAGATAAATCGAAACCTGAAAACTACAGAGGAATTGCAGTTACTAGCAGTATTAGCAGAATATATGGGAAAATAATAAAAAATCAAATAGAAGAAGAATACCAAGATATGGAAGCCGAAGAACAGGCTGGTTTTCGTGCAGGTCGATCTACAATAGAACATGTCTTCTCTATTACTCAGATAATTGAAAAGAAAGTTGCTCGTGGCCAAGAAGTCCACCTGACGTTCGTAGACCTTAGGAAAGCATATGATAGAGTCCCACTTGATAAATTATGGGAGGCACTGGGGAAAACAAATATAAATATAGAATTGATTGAAGCGGTAAAAACGTTGTACTACCAACAAACAACAATAATTAAAACAGGAAATCTGATAACACCGGGATTCAAAGTGACTAAAGGACTAAGACAAGAATGCTGTATATCCCCAAAATTATTCAAAATATACCTCGAAGCAGCACTCAACAAATGGAAGAAAAAATGTACGAATATGGGCATACCACTAATGGACTTAACTTTGTACACTCTGTGCTTTGCGGATGACCAGGTTATCATCGCACAGGACTCTGAAGACCTTAGTTATATGATGCGAAAACTATTAGAAGAGTTTACAGAGTGGGGTTTTAAGTGAAAATGGAAAAAACTGATTATATGAGTATCGGAGGAGATCAACATAACCTTCTCGTAGAGGAAAATCAAGAGATCAAACTATGTGATGACTACAAATACCTAGGAGTAAAGATCACTCAGGACGGAAAATTAGATGCAGCCATTAAGGAACGAAATACACAGGGAAGGAAAGGCATAGCCTTACTGAACAGCGTACTGTGGGTTAAAAACATCTCTAAGGAAAATTAAGAAGAATATACAACACCATAATCAAAAAGTATCACAAAATATGGATGCGAAGTGTGGCCCCTAAAAGACAGAACAGAGAAAATGCTTAGACGGCAGGAATCTCCAGACGCGACAGAGTAACAAACGAGAGTCCGAGAAATCATGTCGGTTACACATAATATTGTTGATGCCATCAAAACGACACACCTCAGATGGTACGGACACGTAAGGAGAATGCCGGAGAATAGAATACCAAGACAAACTATTGAATGGCAACCAAGAGGTAGGCGGAGACCAGGAAGGCCTAGAAGAAGTTGGAGAGAAGGAGTTGATAAAGAAATCAGGGAAAGAGAATTGGAGGACGATCTATGGAACGATAGAATGAGATGGAGATTGGAAATCGGAAGACGTCGAAGAATGTTGTAAACCGATATTATATATATATATATATATATATATATATATATATATATATATATATATATATATATAATAAACTGCAATTGACTGTTCGAATTTTTATAATAGAAGGTGAAGATAAAGATATGTTTTGTATTGATATAAGGGTGGAAATTGCTTTCAGTTAAGTAGGTTTATTGCATGATAGATTCTGCGGGAATATGGGAGATCTTTGAAGAGTCGTTAGCCATGGATATGTCTAAAATGTTATTTATTGGAATTCTTTTATTTAGAGTTATGCTAGAAGTGTAATGAAGGGTTAATAACTGCCTACGAAGCTCTAGGTTCGGTTTATCCTCGATATGTCTTTTTGAAAATATTATACATTTTGTTCTATTAGAGCAAAACCTGCAATCGGTGTACTTAGGGAACAATTTACTAGTTTATTTAAGTGTTTTTGTAATATTGGCACCATACGATTAACATTTTTGCCTTTGATGTAAATAATTAGGTCATTAGCATATAGTCTTGCTCGAACAGGTTTCGCAATGATTTTGATTATATCTTTTATTGCTAATAAAAATAGAGTAGGACTGATAATCGATCCTTGTGAGATTCAGTTTTGTTGTTTTCTAAGATAGTGTATAGATCCATTCGTTTGGACTTGAAATGTTCTTTGAGTTAAAAAATTGTTTATGTAGGCCAAAATATTTCCTTGATATCCCAGTTTCCATACTGTATCAAATGCTTTAGTTAAGTCAAAGTAAATTGCCATACATTTTTAATTATTTTTAAATGCTTCGTGAATAGCGTTTTTTAGATCTATAATGTTGTTTGTAGATCCGTCTGGTCTAAAGTTAGCTTGTTCGATTGTAAGTTGATCCATAAGTTTACATAATGATATAGGACTAAATGATTCTAATTGTAATTTATCTTTGTTTGGGATAATAATAGAATAACAATGGCATTTTTCCAGATTTTTGTAAATGCTTTTTGTACCAAATAATATTAAAAGTTTGGAGTAGAAACTCTTTTGCTTCTATGGGAAGTTTCTTTTTGTGAAATTGTATTGGTATGTCGTCTGGACCTGGTGAAGTATCTTTCATGCTATTAAGTGCTTCTTGAAACTCCCCTAACTAAGAGGTGTATTGATAACGTCAAATTCGTAGGAAATTATAATAGGTACTGCCTGCTCCTGTTGTTTGTAAGTCAAGAACTCGTGTAATTTTGGCTGGATGAGAATTTTTGATAGGTATTAGCTAATTCATTTAGTATATCCTGTGGATCAGTTAGTAACGTCCCTTCTTTTTCTAGACTTACGATTTATTGGTGAGTATGCTGTCCTCTTATTTTTTAAACTTTTTTCTAAATCGATGATATTGCTAGGTATGTATTTCTGTTAGGATTCTTGTTTGCTTTTTTTATGATTCTCCTAAATGTAGGGCTGAAGCTCTACACTTTTGGTGCTCTGGTAATAGGTCAATATTTTTGTACTTTTTGTATCGGTTCCAAATTGTTTTACTTAATTGAATAGTGACCTCACATTATGAATTCCACCAGGGAACTGGTTTGTGTTTCTTTATAAGTTGAGATTTTCCTATGGCTATATTAGCAGCATCCAGTACAGGCTAATTAAAGCTCGTGAGTGTGTGGTCAATCGACTCTGAAATTTTAATCTGATTTATTCTCTTTGATATAATTTTTTCCAATTTAATCTAATGTGCCTTTTTTAGTTTCCATTTTTGACTTGGTATTGTATTTGTATTTAAATTACCTGTTTGGGAAGTGGCCGCTACTACATAAATACAATATTGGTTGTTTTGCAAGTAGAGGTCTCCAATAAAAATCAAGAATTTTTATAACAAAATTTAATAAATAAAAATGCATAGGTTGACAAATGCAATAAATATTAACTATTTTATACTATGGACTATTTTTAAATATTATACTTCACTGCACTGCCTTACAGTAAATCAATATAAATTAACATTTCTACGGTGTTAGTTACTGGGATTATACGTCAATAAAAGTATGAGTCAATAAAATAATTATATCAACATATTTTTTTCCGATCACTTTCAAATGGTATAACTTAATCTTAAAACTCTACATTATGTCACAGCATAATAAAGAATCAGAATGCCCAGTATGCTTCTGAAAATAAGCACGCGCATCTCGTTCGCGCAGACGGAATCAGCCATGTTTTAAACGGAACCAGTGCTGTTCAGTGAACTTTTATCTGTTGTGTATAGAAAAATTAACCCGGTTTAATTTATTTACGGCAACTACAGACATAATATGCACTATTTAATTCGTACTCTTAGTTGCAGAATAGATTAAAAATTATTTTAAATGTACTAAATTATTAATCTCTAAAAATTTAAATTACAGTTCTGTCGTAGCAACAAATTTCTCAATTCGAGTCTATGTTTCCGTTTAAAATATGGCGATCGCGTGCTGAGACACTTTAAAGGCGGCATGTGAGAGTGGGCATTCTGATTGTTTTATTCTTTGATTATGTATTAGTTAAGAGTATAAATCAATTATTTATACTACTACTAGGAGTAGTTAGTTTGCCAAGTTTCCACTTGACTTTACTGTTGGCAACACTAATTTAAATAGGGAAAGTGACAACCTAACCTAACACCTACTTTCGAATAAACGTCAAGTTGTATTCCTATAATTTAGGTACTTAAAATTACATTTTAAATTGATTATTATTGTCCATAAAAATATATTTGGTGTATAAATGACAAACTTTTAATTATTAGTTTCAGAAAGCACTAAAGTGGTGGCAAGTAGCAAACGATAATAAAGTTCGATAATGATCTTATTAAAGAACAAGTGCCTAACAACAAAATCAGTAAAGGTAAATATTCTAGCGTCTTTTAACTCAATGTACATTGTGCACTTTGTTAGTATTACATTGATTGATTTATTTATTGTAGACACTAATTACCACGGAACTTTTTATTTTTAAAATACCGACTCCGGAGTTTTTGACTTAAGTTCACTTAACGTTGGTGATGAATTAGAAATATTGAACATACTGAATTAGAAATATTTTTAAATATAGTATATATAGATATAGATATAAATAATTTACCAGAAACTGATAGAAATACACAACATTTTACTGATAACGTTAATGTTATTCACCAGATTGCTTTAACTTATAGTATTTTAAAAATACTAGGAAAATGAGAAAGGAGAAGTAGGAAAGAAGTAACAGTAAGAAAGGTTAGAAAACCTTGAGTCATTATCTCAGTGTCGAAATCTATGTGCTAAGAAGTTAATTGACTCAGTTAGGCAAAATATATTATATAATAATAATAGTCCACTCAATTGAGAATTTCTTGATATTCTTGATATTGAGAGAATTTTTTTTTAATGGTAATAGAACGAAAATAAAGGTGTGCAGAGAATGTTTTATGTAAACGCTTGATAAAACACAAATGTTTGTGACACTATCAATTCAAAACGGTTTGCGATGGGATTACAGCACATGACCAAAGAGGAAAAGATCTTACTACTATTAGAACTCTAGATAGCATGTTAAGTAAGGTTCGGGAAAATATTATATCTTTTTCTTCGTATAAGGTGCACTACTGCCACAGGACTACGGACAACAATTTTTTTTTTTCGATTTTCAGGTCAGTCAGCCAAAAGCGAGTCCCTCACGGGCTCTCCTAGAGCTTAGTGCTCTAGGGGCTCTGCTCCCTGTTATTTTTCATACTCTCTGGTTAAGAAGAATTTCAATTGCAAATTTGGTGTTATTATTTCGACGAAGAATTGTCATGTAAGAAATATCTTGCCTTTATCAAGGCAAGACACTGAAGAGAAATATTTACAAGTCCATACGTCATACGTCCATACAAGTCCAGTAAATTGACTTGGGTAGAGGAGTACTCGACTGCATTATTCAAAGTCCTCTATAAAGCGTTCGAGGATTTCAGAAGGTAATTAGACCCTTATTTGTCATCCTGAGATGACACTATCTAAGTCGCTGTGTTTTTATGAACGTTTTGAGATCTGGTTCAGTAAAGATCGAGTATAATTAAAAATTATAATTTTTGCGCCACTCCCCTTGGTCGTTTATGGCTCTAAATATTTTGCGGAGTATTTTACGCTCTAATATTCTTAAAATTCTTTTACGCTTTTTGCGGTAGAATCCATGTTTATACCCCATATATGAGGACCAGCCTCAGCAATAGTTTGTATACAATAATTTAAGTTTCTCTTTGGATATTTCCTAAGTAGAATTGTTTTTTGAGTCTGTAGTATGTTTTTTAAGGTTTATTTGTCTTTTAATAATACAGACAATTGTCGACACTCTATATGCTATCCCGACGTGAGAAGAGCAGTGTCATCAGCATACAGTAGAAGGGTCTCCGATCTATGCCGTGGGCGAGGGATGTCACTATTGTAGACTGTGCTTGAGAGCCCTGGGGCACTCCAGCTTGTGGATTGAAGGGTGTGGATAAGGTTTCGCCTACTTTGATCCTGATTGTCCGATGAGAGAGATAGAAATTTATTTTTTTAACGAAAGGTGTGGGCAATCCAGCAAGGTGGAGTTTTTCAACCAGGCCTGTATGTCAGACCTGATCGAATGCCTTCTGAAAGTCAAGGAATATGCCTATGACGTAGTTCCTTTCGTTAAGTGATTGTGAAATGAAAGTTGTTGCTTCAACTAATGAATTTTACGTCGGGTGTTTAGTCCTGAATCAGAATTGGTAGTCTATAATGGCAAGGTGAGGGTCTAGAAATTCTACAAGTCTGTCCTTAAGGATCCTCTCGTAGACTTTACTTAGGGTGCTCAATAATGAAATGGGTCTGTACGATTTAGGGTTGGTGAGGGTTTTTTTCTTGTTTGGGAATCATAACTGTGCTGGCCACTTTCCATGGAATTGGAAAATAGCTCAGCGTAAGAGATGCATTGATTATGTTGGTGAACAACGGGATAATATTCTCTGGAAGATTTTTGAGGCATCTTCCGTGGATGCCATCAGGGACAGAAGCTGTGTTTTTTCCAATATTACACATCTGCCTGAGGGTGTCCTCAGTCACAGGGGCCATCATCGGGTGAAGATGTGGTCCCAAGTGTGCCTGAGGGTAATAGAATATATCTTCCACTCTTCTTTCGGCGTCTATTTTGGATCTTTCGCTGAAGTTTGGGTTATTAGGAGAAACGAGAAACGTATCTTTGAAGGCTTCGTCCTTTTCTTGTGGATTGTTGAGAATAACGTTGTTAATTAAGAGATGTGTTAGTGGCTGACTTTTTTGTTTCGTTAGGACAATTTATTGTTATAAATACAAAAAATATAAAATTTTGTATAAAAACCATTTTGTAAGAAAATTTGAAATGGGATCATATGACAAGTAATACATAATTTCAAAACCGATTTAGTTTTTTCTTCAACAGCACCTACATAATTATTTGACACTATAGAAATATTCACGTATTTCAAAACAAGTATATTGAATATTACATATAATTATATATTTTATTACATACTTAATCCCAAATATTACTGACAGCACATATAGAAATGTTTTTCTAGATCCTATTACTTACAATATATATTTAAGATGTCGCAATAAATAAATAGCAAATGAGGTATTTCTTGGCAGTGCTTACATTAAAATTAGCAGTGCAAGGTTTACCAATTTTAACATAAATGAAGTACTTAAGTCTCTATTTACAAAATATACACTCAAGTATTAACCTAACGAAAATTTGACTTTTTGCACCTTTAATAAATTACTTAACTTTAGTTTGATTTTTCCTGTATAAAATAAGAAAAAATCAGACCAATAGTATTTTGAGAAAACACTTGAGTCCATGTCGTTGCCGCAAATGGTCCATGTTGGCATTATTAGAAGTATGAGAAGAATGAGTGGTAGGGTGACCCTGAAACAAAAAAAAAGTTTTTAATGGAGAATTTTGAAGATAAATTTGTGAAAATAAACTTACGAATAAAAACGAAAAGAAGTCTTGTAAGTTTCTTACATTATTTGTAAACATTACTACTTGACTCGATATTATATCAATAAAAGCATAGTTAATGTTAATCTCAGATAATAATTAGAATAATTACAGAAATTTACTAATATCTAAAACAAATCATCTAAGAGGAACTCTTTCAGTTACTACCATAACACTAATTATTGCAGGGTGGAGTGAGTAGTTCTGCGGTTACCACATCTGGAGTGTAGAGGGTGATGAAAGAAACAATGTGAAACCTTGGAACCGGATTGATAATATGAAGACGACCACGGCAAGAATAAAGGACAAGAGAGAGATATATACAAATGACAGATGAAAACATTAGATCGCTCAACACAGGAGACAAACAAATAACCCAAGTGCTGAATGGGAAACAAATAGATATATGCGCTCTACAGGAAACAAAAAAAGAAAGAAAAGAGACAATCAAAATTAGGTAAATATATACTAATCTACAGTGGAATAGCAATAGAGCTGCACACGGAGATATTGGGAGAACTAAGTAAAGTAATGGCGTTTTGGTCTTTTAAAGAATCCCGATGAAAAACGCAGTTAACGACGAGATTTAGTTAAATATAGAAGACAAACGTACTCGTATCATACTAGTATTGGTTAAAAGCTATTATTAATGGCAGTTGGTTTTATTAGATTATAGATATCCAATTTGATATACCTAGAATAACTAGAAAAGAGATCCACTCAAAGAACTTGCTAATACATATTCTCAAGTATCGTGGAAATCTGTAACAAACTTGTAATAAATTGTCATAAATTCCTATCCATAATTACAGTATACAGTATTGTGAAATACCACATCTTTCCTCATAAAAAATAATTTGTTTATTTATTTTATAAACTTATCTAGAAAATCTGACGCCGTTCAAAGATACAAACTATCCTTTATGAAATGCGACGAGAAAAGTAAGAGGTCCACAAGACACTATACCTCCTTAAAAAAATGCCAAAGGTAAATGGGCAAAAACAGATATAGAAATCTGAGACATTCGCAGAACATCTTTCGAAAGTATTTTGTCCATTTATCAAAGTAGTGATTCTAGAATAAGAAAAACCACTTTATTTTTTTCTTAACTCTCCATATCAAATGGAACTATCGAACTTCCAATTTAACATTAAAGAAGTAAAACAGATAATAAGGAATGAGATATAACCACATGAGGCGCCAGGATACGAACCTACTACGGGTAACGTCCTTCAAGAACTAATCCATGATTGCTACAGAATAATCACTATGATCGTCAATTCTATGTTAAGTCATACTCATTCAAAAACCTGGAAAAGATCGCAAATATCAACTCATACCGACCGATTAGTCTGCTCCCAGTCATTTCTAAGGGTTTTAAAAAACTTTTGTTCAGAAAGATCAAACCTATTGGACAAAAAGGGTCTCATACCTGGCCATAAATTCGGATTTTTTTTTAAACTGTTGGTATATCAAGAATGACGCCTTACACAGAGATATGCAGGTACTAACAGTCTCTGATGTGTGCAAAATAACTTCTAAACAATATCAAAACAGATTGCGCGTGTATTCTAACACTCTGGCATACAATCTCAACAACCAACAAGTAAAGAATAATTGAACTGATATGATCCCTTGGACCTACCAAACCAATCCTGACCTTGCCTACAGTAGGTGAAGCTACGTCTTCAATAACGCCAACCATTGTGATCTATGCCACTCTATGCCGCTTAGTATTCGTGTTCACGTATCTGTATACGTGCACATCCCACCGATAAACAAGACAATATTTGTGTTGTGATGCTTTGGTCACTGGACCTTACATCTCTCTCACATTGTAAAGGAAAACAATTTTACTAATTATTTTTATTGTGACACAAATGTAAAAAATCTTGGATGTTAATAAAAAAATTGTTTTCTTCTCATCCAAAACATTACTTCCAATTAGAAACCAAGCAATTAACCTATTATTTTCTATTAATAAACTTAATTTGTAAAGTTCCATGGATAATGAATTACAATCAAACTCAAAAAATTACTACAGAGGTTTATTATGGAATTTCTATTCAGTGTATGGGTGATAGTGAGGAATAGGAAAAAGATTATTTTTAAGGATATTCTGATTTTTCAGTGGTACCTTTATCGTCTGAATCCCTCAAACTGGACTAAAGTTATTTCTTATATATCATTAACCAAATACAACCGCAAAAATAAATTAGTCTTCGTATTTTATAAAAATCGAATACCTTACATTAAAACATGATTATTATCTGGTAATATAAAATATACATTTTATATTGAATTATGTAATATCTATTGTTAGTTAGTTTTATCGCGTGAACAATACACTTTCTCAAAACGGTACCACTATGGTTTGTTTTTGTTTAGGCTGTTGTTCGCTTGTCGATCTTATTTGGAGGCCGTTCAAACGGAAAGCAAGGTTATGGTCGTACCAAGCGGAGTTGGAGTTGACAGGAAATAGGTGAATAATGTGAGAGCTTTCGGAAAACTTGGTGCATTTACGAAATATTATGTAAAACATTGTAATAATAATCTTTTAATTAATATGTTATAAATAATAAATGAAATATAAGTTCTAAAATAACCAAAAAAGGAGTGTTGATGAACAAAAAATTCTAGCAATAAAAAGAACTCAATAGAAAATACTAATATCTTCTGCTGTAGTGTTTTTATTTCTATATAAATCGCTATAATAGTTTCGCTACGTTTCCAATATTTCGTCAGTATCGGGCTTTAGATTCACAGGCTGACAAGCCTGAGACCCAGAAAACATAGTATAGTTTTCCGAAGGACTTTGTTATGCTGAATACGAATCTGAGCTCCAAATTGCTGAATTGGCTATGGTTTCTGCATAGACATATAATACAAGGTAGACTGACTGCTGCAATACAGTGGCGTTCCACCAATGCCACAGAGAAAACTGACGCAAAGCAGTACCTGCATCTCTGTCTAATGGGCCTAGTGTATCGACCACGAGATCTTCTAATTGGTCATTTACGTCACGTTGGCAAATTAGACAGAGATGCAGGGACTGCTTTGCGTCAGTTTTCTCTGTCGGAGTAAAGGAACGGGCTGGTATTGCAACGATCAGTCTATCTTGTATTATATGTATATGAGGAATTCTACAAAAATTCGCACCTTAAGGTGATATTGCAATTTGCTGCCCGTACCCCGCAGTAACAATTTTTTTCTGTAGGTTGATACCAAAAAACATGTTTTCAGGTGCGAGCCTCAAAAAAAAGGCAAATTCAAGTTTTTTCCAACAAAAAACTGATTTGTTCGCTAAAGCTATTTCATTCTTCTAGCGATCTGCCTCGAAAAACGAGTGAAAGAGACTTCTATACTTGGAGCACACGTACATACCAGGTACCAATCGCTTCGGCTTGGTCTCCAGAATTAACTCTGGAACTCTGGCCACTAAAATCGAAGTTTTTTTTCATTTTTTCGCGATTTTACCCGAAAATAGAATAAAAGATACCTCTATAGTTGGAGCACACATACATATTAGGTACCAATCGCTTCGTCTTGGTCCCCAGAATGAACTCTGGCCCTTTGAAGAACCAAAAAAAAAGCTCAAAGCGTAGCAAACGGTTGTTCAGTCCCTAACATCGACGTTTTTTTTCATTTTTTCGCGATTTTATCCGAAAATAGATTAAAAGATACCTCTATAGTTGGAGCACACGTACATATTAGGTACCAATCGCTTCATCTTGATCCCCAGAATGAATTCGGATCCTTTGAAGAACGAAGAAACACCTGCTCAAAGCGTGGCAAACGGTTATTCAGTCCCTAAAATCGACGTTTTTTTCATTTTTTCGCGATTTTACCGGAAAATCAAGTTAAAAGGTATGTAGCCTGATCCGTCATCAAATTATAGATAGTAAATTGTAATATAGCTGAAAACCTTCACATATTAATTTATCGTGTTTTAAGTAAGAAAATACGATTCAATTTTTTTTCTTCTTTTTTTTATAACAAACTTTTTTTTTGTTAGTATGAGTATTAGAACGAGATAAAAGTTAGTCAAGTAAAAAAAAGAAATACATAGAATACAAACATCAAAAATATTCTAAATTTTTTATTATTGATAGATACTATTTAACAATGGTATAAATTTATAAAACAAAAGTTTGTTATAAAAAAAAAGAAGAAAAAAAATTGAATCGTATTTTCTTACTTAAAACACGATAAATTAATATGTGAAGGTTTTCAGCTATATTACAATTTACTATCTATAATTTGATGACGGATCAGGCTACATACTGAGGATCAAGTCACCAGCTTCCGATAGGTAGATGAACCTCACTTACGGAAGTCATTTTAATTTGATTTTCCGGTAAAATCCCAAAAAAATGAAAAAAAACGTCGATTTTAGGGACTGAATAACCGTTTGCCACGCTTTGAGCTTTTTTTTGGTTCTTCAAAGGGTCAGAGTTCATTCTGGGGACCAAGACGAAGCGATTGGTACCTAATATGTATGTGTGCTCTAACTATAGAGGTATCTTTTAATCTATTTTCGGGCAAAATCGCGAAAAAATGAAAAAAAAAACGTCGATTTTAGTGACTGAATAACCGCTTGCCACCTTGCCTTTTTTTGCCCCTTTTGCCCCCTTTTTTGAGGCTCGCTCCTCAAAACCTGTTTTTTTGTATCAACCTACAGAAAAAAATTGTTACTGCGGAGTACGAGCAGCAAATTGCAATATCACCATATTTGGCTCCAGTTAAGGTGAGAATTTTTGTAGAATTCCTCATATGGGTGTCTGAGATATCTTATCCTAAAAGTGCAACAATAGCGGTTTTTGGCCATTTTTGAGGTTATGTAGAAACATTAATTTTTTCTGTCATAAAATAGTAGGCATAAAACTTAAAAATATTAGACTATTTCTTAAAAATGGGCATGGGTAAATAATAAGAATGGGTATAAATTTAGATTTACTTTTTTTATATAGAATCTCGCTTTAATTCAAACGATCGTTTAAATTTCTTACGTCTATATTCAACTGAAATATCATTTCTCTTGTCCAGCAGTGATCAGCAGTAATCTGCCATCATTGGTACATCCCAACGACTTTGAAAATAATGAGCTTTCTGCTTGAAGTCTTGGTAAAATAGCTCTCTTATCTCTTGTATGTGAATGTACCAGATTTTCTGGGAAATAATTTAAATGAGAAAACCGAAAGTGTAATTTCAACCTCATCAAACAGCCTAGTTCTTGATTTTTTTTGCATTTGAGCTTTATACTCTCTGGTAAGAAATTTGACCTTTTAAAATAAATCTCTTGGTTTATTTAAACACAAGTTAACTGGTGAGACTCATCTTCTGCATACTGATATCAGGATCTTGTATTCCCGTTAAAATGTTTAAAATTTATTGCGCTGTTACAGTAGCTATAAAGAAACACTCATCTACTAAATAAATGGCTAACTAATGTTAATAATTTTTTGCACTTTCTATCTGATTTTATCTTTATTAAATAGTATTTACAAGTCAACGTTGACGGTCGATCTGTTTTAGAGCCTTTTCCTGATAAAATCTATTTCACACAAAAACATTAATTAGAAAAATAAACAAATTAAACCAACAAGCGTGAATCTTTATAGATTAACTTTCTAATGTCAGTAACAAAGAACTACAGTAAGAAATATTGGCAGAATGTAGTTAAAAAATTCTACAGGAATGTATTAGGATAATAAGAAATTGAATGCAACTAATCAGTAAATAAACCGATCGGTAATATTTTAGATGCCTGCCTTCTTATTATGAAAATAATAAAATTTAAAGTACACATATAATATTCCCAATATTACAAATACTCTAAAAAAAATTATGACTAAACATTAGATAATAAAAGAGACAAAAAAAAAAGAGTGAAGAGTGAACCAAAAAACAGAAGGAAACAATATAAAAGAAAAAAGGCAAAGAATACCTATCGCTATTTTTTAAAGCAATCTTGGAAAGAATATTAAATTCTGGAAAAAAGGAAATATAATTTGATAGTATTAGTGCCCAAGTACAGGAATCCTTAAGAAGAAACATTGGAAACTTGAGTGAACCCGCACAAGACGCAGTTGCTAAATGGGAAGAAATAAAAAGAGCTGTTGAAATGACAAACAAGACACTTCTGTTACCTTATATCAGACGACTTGAAGCTCATTGACACATGGAAAGATTACGTAGAACGACTTTTTAACGATAAACGCAGAGCGACAGTGGACCAAGATGACGACATGACTGGACCCGAAATACTAAGGTCTGAAGTGGAAAAAGCCATTTCATCGCTAAAAAACGACAAAACACCAGGTCTCGACAACATACAGAGCGAGATCATAAAACTCCTATGCGAAACGGATGACCACTTCCTCGATTTTCTGACAGGCCTTTTTAACACCTTTTACGACAAAGGGGAGGGGAGGAATGGCTTCGATCGACCTTTGTAGCCATACCTAAAACACCAAGTGCAAAACACTGTGATCAACACCGCTTAATAAGCTTGATAAATCACATTACCAAAGTTTTCACCAAAATCATACACAATAGAATATAATAACAAATGCGAAGCAAATATATCGGAGTCACAGTTCGGATTCCGAAGCGTATTGGGCACAAGAGAGGCGATCTTCAGTCTGCAAGTTTTAATTCAAAGATGCAGAGACATGCACAAGGACGTCCATTTGTGCTTCATCGACTTCTCCAAGGCGTTTGACAAGGTCAAACATGATAAACTCATGGAAATGCTCAGGAAGATGCATATTGATGGCAAGGATCTGCGCATAATAACCAGTCTCTATTGGAACCAAAGTGCTAAGATAAAGATGGGCAACTTACACAGTGGGAAGATAGATATTAAAATGGGTGTACGACAGTGATGCGTCCTCCCGCCGCTCCTGTTCAATATATACTCTGAACAAATCTTCAGAGAAGCACTGGGAGAAGTTTCAGAGGGTATCAAAGTAAACGGAGAGGTAATTAATATTATTAGATATGCTGACGATACAGTTATTATCGCAAATGACTGCAACGAGCTTCAAAGACTCATGCAAAGCATACACACAGCAAGTCAAGAATATGGTTTAGAACTCAATACAACCAAAACTAAATGCATGCTCATCAGCAGAACACAACATGCAATTGACATTAAACAACCGAAAAATAGAACAAGTGGAGACATACACATACCTTGGAACCACAGTCAACACAAAATGGGACCAGCCAACAGAAATAAGATCACGAATTGAAAAAGCGCGAAACGCGTTCAGCAATATGAAAAAGTGGTTCACAAGCAAAATCTCAATGGAACTAAAATTAAGACTGGTCAAGTGTTATGTCTTCCCGGTCTTGTTCTATGGAGCAGAAGCATGGACCACAACGGAAGCCACCCTGAAGAAACTAGAATCATTTGAGCTGTGGATATATCGCCGTATTCTTCGAATATCCTGGACAGACCACATCACTAACGTGGAAGTAATGCAGAGAATAGGCAAAAGCAAAGAAATAATCTTCACCGTAAAGAAACGGAAGCTTGAGTACTTCGGACACGTCATGAGGCATACTAAGTACCGGCTGCTACAGTTAATAGTCCAAGGAAGAATCGACAGTAGGAAGGGACCGGGAAGAAGACGACACTCATGGATGCATAACCTGCGACAATGGTTCGGACTAACATCGACCGAACTGTTCAGAGGTGCCGTAAACAAAGTCAAAATAGCCTTGTTAATAGCCAACGTCCGAAACGGATAGGGCAAAGGAAGAAGTGCCTAAAGGGAAGATCAATGTGTAAAACTGAAAGCGGAAGAGGTAATGGTCATTAATCACGAAAAGTATTTTGGAAATAGGAAAATTAGGAAAGAAAAACAACTTTTTAATAGACTTAAAAACCGACTACAGGATTCCACCGGAAAGGACCAAACTTATTGTTGGCATTTGCAGACGATATCGATTTAATAGAAAACACGAGATTAGGGATGAAAAAGACTTTCCTCAGATTTGAGAAGGAAGCAGAGAAGATGGGGCTCCTAATTAATGAAAACAAAACTAAATATATTTATGCATATGAGCCGCAACAACCGAAACAGTGATGTCTTTAGCTTCGAGCGCGTCAGAGAATTTAAGCATCTTAGAACAACAACGTTTCGAGAGAAAAATTCTAAGGAAAATATAAGGAGGTGTCCAAGAACAGGGTTTGTGGCGTAGGCGCTACAAATTTGAGTTAGACAGAAGTTTTGGGGAACCTGACGTTGTAAAATGTATTAAATTAGCACGCCTTCGATGGGTAGGACATGTAATTAGGCGAGATGAAGATGCAACGATCAGAAAAATTCTCGACCGAAGAGGACCAGTGGGAAGACGAGCCAGAGGAAGACCAAAACTTAGGTATCAAGATAACATAGAGGATGATCTAAAATCCATCGGAGTTAAAGCATGGAGAAGAGTTGCCAGAGACAGGGGCGAATGGAAGATTGTTCTGAAGAAGGCTTTGGCTCACAACGAGCTGTAATGTCACTGATGATGATGTTGAAAACAACAATAACTGAAGACACTAACCGATCACAAAAAATAAACAATGGGATACAAGCCAGCAACAGATGTCTGTATGTCTTTTAAACCTTTATAAAATCGAAACAAATAACAAGATATACAAAGATACAACTATATAAATCAGTCATGCGACCCATACTGGTCGCGATGTATGGTAGCGAAACGTGAACGATAATAACAAAGGCAAACGAGGAGTGATTACGTGTTTGGAAAGGAAAAATCCTAAAGAACATCTTTGGGCATGTACTTGATAAAGCAGCAGGACAATATAGGACAAGAACTAACAAAAAACTATATCCAGACGTTAGGATAATAAAAAAACTAAGGTCCAGAACACTCCAGTGGACATTCTGACGAAAAAATAACAGGTTTGCAGATGACATAGTCCGTATTGCAGACCGGGTAGATCATACTGTCAACGTCTTCAAGACTTTCGGAGCTCTTATATACGAGTTGGCCTTAAAATTACCTTTTCCAAAACACAATACATGACGAACCTTGTACTGGCCAAAAATATTTCAACGAATGGCACGCAAATTTATACCTACCTACCAAAGTATTTGGGCGACGACATTAGATTAGGAAGAGACAATCAAACAACAGAGTTAAACTGGAGAATAGGACTAACATGGGCAGCTTACGGAAAACTGAGGGAAGTCTTTAGCTCAGATATTCTCATGTGCTTGAAAAGAAGGGTCTTTGATCAATGTGTACTTCCAGTTCTAACGTGTATAAAGCAGAAACATTGACGGTTACCAGACAAGTGGCACAGAGAGCAATGCAGAGGTTAATGTTGAATATATTCCTCAGAGACAGAGGTTCTAATCAAATAGTTGAAAAAAAATCTGGTGTTACGGACGCAGTTAAAAGAACTACAACGCTAAAATGAAACTGCGTTATGGAAGATGGACCAAGAAAATTTTAGAATGGAGAGCTAGACACGATGCTTATCGTAATCGAGGACGTCCTCCAACAAGGTGTTCAGTCGATATTAAGTGCAGCCATCATAACTTTATTCATAGTGCTCAGGATGGAATGAAATTATTTACGGGGGGCCAATGTTTAGCGGTGGGAAGCAAAACGGTTAATGATAATGGGAAGAAGCCCCAACTGAAAGACGACAACTTGGACGACCTCGACTCCGTATAAGATGAATGAGATCAAAACGATTTCCGAAATAACGGATAATAACCAGGGTTCAGAACCCTTCTGTGGACTATCGAAAAGCCACATTAGAGAGGAACTCCGGACCTGGGAACTCAATTAACTAAGATTACATTGGTTGGGCACAGCAGGACAAAGACAAACAAAAAAGCTCATAAAAGTGTCGCCTATTGCAACAAACCGCCTTCTTGAAACGAGTAAAAAAGATATCAAAATGATCGCTGGCCTTTTCACTGGTTACTGCTTTCTGAGATATCATCTCAAAAAAATGAGTAAATTGGATAGTGAGAACTTTCGTGACAACGAAAAAGAAACGGCAGAACATATACTATGTAACTGTTCTGTAAACGACTAAAATTTCTAGAAGAGGTTAGACTAGCGCCCTCTGACATAGGAAACAAGTCACATAAAAAGTTAATCAACTTCATTAGAAGTATTGGCATCCTAGAGTTCATCTATATAAAGGTATACACTAAAGATCTCTATAAGGTCGAAGTGCGCTGAGGCTGCATGACATTAACGACCTCACATAATCTAATCCAATCTAGTTACAATACGGGAAGTCTATGTGTGGCATCGATCGACGTTGAAATATAAGAGTTTGTAGCTTAGTATCTAGTAACAAGTATAGAGCCTACGTACTGTGCTAAATATCTGGGCATCCAACTAGACGCAGGTCTAAGATTCACAAAGCACCTGATGAAAGTAGTCCAAAGAGCAGAAGAGAGAACCGCGGCATTAATAAAAATTATGCCAAATATCGGCGGTCCAAGTGCCCTCAAAAGAAGAATGTACCTTCAGATTGTGCATTCTACCCTCTTATACGGCGCTCCCGTATGGTACGAAGCCTTGAGAATGGCTAAGTATAAAGAACTGCTTGCAAAGGCACAAAGGAAGCCTCTACTAAAGGTAGCAAGCGCATACCGGACTACTTCTACGATTGCCCTACAGGTCATAACAGGTACGCTCCCCATTCACCTCCTAGCTAAAGAAAGAGACACTTTATATAACAGAGAAAACGGTCATTTACCGGAAATAAAATCCGAAGTAAGATCACATATGCTCCAAATATGGCAAAATGAATGGGAGGCACAAACGGAGAAGGCACAATGGACCAAAATGTTAATCCCTGATGTGGTAACTTGGTCTAAATGTAGGTTCAGAAGGTTAAATTATTTTTTTACACAATTTCTCACCGGCCATGGCTCCTTTAGGTCGTACACGTATAGAATAAAGAAGACAACAAATGATTTGTGCATAGATTGTGGTGTCATAGACGACGCAGAACACTGCATTTTTGCTTGCACTACTTTCCAAAGAGAACGGAATAATCTAATATCAAGGCTAGGAGCGATAACGCCCAACAATCTGATACAGAAAGCGACGCAAAACAAAGAATCCTACGATGTTACTGTGGACATAATTACGCAAATTATAAAGAAAAAGGAGACGCTAGAAAGAGCGAGACAGGAACAGGGTGGTTGAGGTAACAAATTGCATAATACGCTGTCATGAGTTCTTTACAGCTCGGCTGCTCGACGGAATAGACGGCACCTATACAGCCAGATCTGTAATTATATTACGTACGTAGTTTTCACGACCTCATGCCTCTTTTAATTCACATTCCTTCCTTGTCAGGCTGAACACACCTGCACTTTTATGAACCCATATTTTGTTTCCCCACAATACCGTCTCTGCATATCATTTTAAGTGGTTCTTATCGTTTTTAGGTAAGAACCCTTTTACAATTTTCTCCCAAATTTTCAGACTGCACAAGGCATCTCAATGTTTCGTTCACCGATTGAACTCGTCCGGGGGTGCCTTGTCCGAAGAAGGGGTGGTTTTTAGTTGGTAGGCGACTGGTCAGGGGTGCATGTGGCGCATATAATCCATACTTTGGATGCTATGTCCTAGCATGTGCTCCTTTCCGGATCGAATCCAACAGTACTAGGGACATCTTCCCTAGTCGGTTTAGAACCTTTCCACCTCAGTCAAAAAAAAAAAAAAATTTGTATCTGATAATAGTCAGACAATAACAAAATTGTAATCCTAGGTTTATTGTTGGAGAACGGTCGAATAAATAAATTTGCTTAAATTATCAAAAATAATAAATTACCTGAATCCGCTACATTTTTATTATCATTTTAGCCTAATGTTATAAGATTTAATAAAGACTTTACGTAAATATGTCAATGGAACAATAGCTGACCTATACCTCATTCTACGTAGATATTGCAAAATCTCTAATGTCAATAACAAATTCAAGTTTCGTTTCTTTTACAAAATTATTTAAACTAATTACTGCTTATTGCATTACCATGTGAACAAGTAGAAAAATATCACTTTCAGTATAAAATAAAAGTTAGTCAACAAAGGCCACATATTTCTTAAGTATATCGCACATACATTTACATGAATGATTGTGAACTTGCAGGGTAGTCATCTATTAAATTGGTACCTGCTTGATGTAGTTACCTTGTCGATTTCATGGTAAAATATTTTCATAATCACTGCAATATTATTGCGTGTGCAATTAAACTGATAGAATAATATCTTGGTGTTGAATATTGATAAGGGTAATGGAAAGTTCATTTAAAGCTTGTAATTGTTACTGATAATAATGTATGGCAAATTAATGTAAAAACCACATTTTTATTCACTAGTAACTAGTTATCTAGTTAATATATCTAGAAATTGGCCATAAAAACTAGGGTGGCGAGAAGCCAGGTAAATTAAATCCATGATCGTAATTGTTTTGAAGTAAAAATATTAGAAACATAGTATGCACTGCATATAAGATTAAGTTTGTGTTTAGTAATATTTCAACTGTATGAAGCCACTGGGTTGGTGACCCAGTCGGTTGGTAGTCACCTCCTATGGTGACTACCAACCGACTCATTGTGTGATACGTTCTAAAAAAACAAGAACGACGTCGTGAAATAACATTATTAAAATAAGAGAACCAACGGTATGACCAATGATACTCTGTCTTATGGAGAATATAAGGATTGCAAAAGTCCAACAGTAACTTTCTTCTTCATATGCCATCTCCTCTAAGAAGGTTGGCAACCATCATGGCAATTCGCACTTTACCGCTGCTCTAAAGAGGTCAGCAGAAGTGCAGTTAAACCAAGCTCTCAAATTGTTTAACCAGGACATGCGTCTTCTTCCGCGACTCCTTCTACCCTAAGTGGACTTCCCTACTTCTAAGTGGAAATTGAAACGTCAATAAACGTACTTTAACCTTTAATTGTGGCTTATTCCCATTTAAATAGTAATTACTTTAAAATCTCACAAGAAAATAGCTTCAGAACAATATTAACACATTGGAGACCTTACAAAGGTAGATGACTAAGAGAAAGACCACATATGAGAGAGGTGGACGACATCAAAAGAATAGCCGGAACAAATTTGAAGTATGTTGCTCAGGCTAGAGATGGATGAAAGGAGTTGGGAGAGGCCTATGAGAGAGAACATCTTACAATCAATCATAATCTAAAAATCATAAAGTTTTTAACAGCTGTAGGCATAAAAGGCATGTAAAATAAATCTAATTTATAATACAAATAATATAAGCCTTATGTTAGTATGAAGTTAACATTGTAGCCTTTGTTTATTTGTTCTTCATTGTTCTCGTCTATAACTCCAGTGGTTTGATAGACAATAAAATAAATATAATAGTAGTATAGTATTAAATTAAATGATTTAATTTAGATTGTTTAGGAATACTTACATCTGCTGGCTTCATTTTACAAACTAAATCTATCCGTGTCGAGGTCCTAAAAAAATATCTTACATTTTGAATTTTGTGAATTTGTTTTGATAATTTAGTAGCAGCGCCAATAATGTATTAACGAATTAATCTGAAAAAGCAGCAATAGCATGTATATTTATGATCGTATTATATCAAATGATTGGTATGTTTTCGAAACATTTTGAACAGAAAACGATGTTAAAAAAAGCACGAATAAATGTAGTGATGAACTAACAAGGTTTAATATGGTGTTTTTAAAGACCAGCCCCCCACATAATTTGGAAATGATATTATGATGGGATTTTTTTCACTAATTATTGAATTTTAAAAATATTTTTTAATTTTAACCTTTTTGTATTTTTTTATTCTTAATTACATTTTTACTTTAGACAATATTTAAATTCCAATGTTAAATATAACACAGACTTTAAAATATCTTAAAATAATGTATATATATATATATATATATATATATATATATATATATATATATATATATGGTTCTTGAACTCCTAAGTGGAGCATAGAGCTTCAGTGAAAACGCGCCATCGGGTTCTATTTTGCGCTAAGGCTTTCACCTCATTCCAAGACTTTCCTTGTCCTCTTATCTCGTCCATGATGGATCTTCTCCAAGTTTGTACTGGACGACCTCTTTTTCTTTTCCCTTGGGGATTCCACTCTAGGGCAGTCTTTGCGATACTGGAACTATTTTTTCGGAGTGTGTGACCGATCCAACCCCACTTTCTGGACTTAATTTCGTTTTGTACCCTCTTTTGTTCGGTCAGGTGTAGCAGATCTTCATTTCTGATAGTGTTAGGCCAGAATATACGAACAATTCTACGTAGACATTTGTTAACAAAGACCTGCAGTTTGTCTGTGAGGGTGTTTGTCACTTTCCAGGTTTCACATCCGTAGAATAGAACAGACATGACATTTGATCGGATTAGTCGGATCTTTGTCCTTGTAGTATACTCGCCAGATCTCCAAACAGGGTTGAGCGTGCTGAAAGCTCAAGCTCAACAGCTCATGCTGTTGGGCTTTTCGTATCCTCATACGAATATCGTCTTTTGTACCTTCGTTTTCTGTTATGACACTTCCAAGATACGTAAAGTTTTCCACATTTTAAATCTGCATATTGTCGATAGTAAATAGCGTGTTGTTCCTTGCATTTATTCTCATGGACTTGGTTTTACTAATATTGATTTTCAAACCTAATTTATTGGCTTCAGTGGAAAGTGTTTCCAATTGATAAGCCAGATGTTGGAACCTTTGACCTAATAGGCAGATATCGTCCGCGTATTCTAGATCGCTTAGGCGTGTGGTTAAGGTCCATTATATCCCTCTTGTGTCGGAGTCTAGTTTGGAGAGAACATAGTCTATAGCTATGTTAAAAAGAAACGGAGAAAGCGCGCATCCCTGTCTAACTCCAGTAAGTACGTCGAATTCGTCACTGTTGATCACATTGTGTGTCACCCTGCATTTCACATCAGTATATAGTGACTTTATAATAGAAATTATTTTTTGCGGGATGTTTCTTAGCTCTAAAATTTTCCATACAGCAACGTGAGACAAGCTATCAAAGGCACGTTCAAAATCAACAAAAACCATGTATAGGGGTGTGTTTCATTCAACCGATTGTTTCATTATTACCCTCACAGTATTACCCTCACAGTATTAAAATTATGTAAAGTTGTAAAAATTCTTTTTTTTTCAAGATTTTTCGTAATATCGAAAATGTAGCTCGCTGATAATTAAAATTATATAAAGTTGTTTACGTCAGCGAATTAATTCTAAAGTGTATAAAATAACCAAGTCTGCATTATCTCTTTAGGGAAAATAAAACTAAACGGATATTGTTATTACAATTAAACAGTAACCATTTAGTGTTTTACATAATATAGATAGTAGATTTAGGAATTAAGCGCAAACGTGCTTGTCGATTTTGCATCCGGTATATTATTAAATATTTTAATTAAATTCTATCTCTTAAATGTGTTATGTAAAACACAGAAAATACAGTATAATAAAACATAAATCTCATATGCTTGTTTTATGTAATAATGGCATTCATAGCATTTTTTATACTAAGGTAATTTTTAGTGAATACCATAAGTTATTTTATATTTGATATTTCTAGACTGTATTTTTATTTAACCCTGCATTACTACCCTGCATTTTAACAGGAACTTTACCCTTAAAACCATCAACGCACCCACATCAATCACACAAGACACCCTAAAAAGTTCCTGCTCTTTTCACGGTCACATATCCACCCGGAAGCCAAAAAATAAACACCTTCACCCACCGTCAATTCTAATGCAGGCCTGCATTGACGAACTTCCGGAGGAGTACGCTGACATCCTTGAGGCCACTCCACTAGCCTATCGCTCCCACACCTAGCCCTATCAAATCCTCATTCCCTACCCCGGACAGGGGGAGA
Source organism: Diabrotica undecimpunctata (assembly GCF_040954645.1). NCBI lineage: Eukaryota > Metazoa > Arthropoda > Insecta > Coleoptera > Chrysomelidae > Diabrotica > Diabrotica undecimpunctata. The sequence continues at coordinate 151,696,410 of NC_092809.1, forward strand.
TTGGTTTTTTGCGGTTTCCCAATCTCATTACTCAACGATACCTGTCCGTCCCTGAGAAAGTAGCCGCAACTATTTTCTCAACCGAATTGACAGCTACCTGAACCGTCTATCGAACTCCGACGAGGCCTACAGGTATACAGCCAGGTATACAGCCTAATTATAGTGCAATACACTAGTTCTGAAATCGATTGCAAACGCAAAAACGGCTACAGGAACAATGGTTACTAGAGACCCGGCCTTGTCGTATCTAGCTCTAAAAACAGAAAACAAACATAAACACAAACACAGTCAAAACTGGAAAGAACACCAATCCAGTCAAACTTCGCCCCTGACTCTCCGGCTCGATAGTGACACACAACCCCCAGGAGGAAGAAGAAAGAAGAACAAAAGCTACACACACCGGTGGTTTTTGGGTCTGTTTGCTATGTGTGCTACAATACAACATTCAACTCAAGCCTGAGGAGGGTCCAACGACCCTAAACGGGTACAAAATGTCTATCTCATCCTCATATAATAAAGCTCCTAACCTATCCCTAGAGAAAGAACATTTACTACTACTACCCTGCAGGCACTCGTGTAATTAATTCTTTTATAGTAAGTTAGTTGTTATGTTGCAGTCGCTGAGTCATTGTGCTGTAAGTGCTGTTGTTTAACACGTGCGTTGTTTTGGGGTACAGTACCCCGAGTAGTATTACTATTATATTTTTACATCGGTCCGAAATCGTATTTCGATAAGTAATTTCTTTTATTGATGTAGTTAGCGTATTAAACGCGCTTTTACTTACAGTTTAAACATGGATAATACGACTCATAGACCATTAACCTAAAAAGAACTGGAGGCAATAATTAAGAATCTCTCAGATTTTGAGCCCGGCGAACCGATGATGATTATAGTCCGGAGCATGACGAAAATTTTAACAATGATTGTAAACCGGAGAATACCAAAGATTCTAATGATGATTATGTACCGGAGAATGACGAAGATTTCAACGATGATTGTAATTTCCAGCAGCAAAGAAGTCAGACTGGCTCCAAAGTTTTAACAAGCGCTGAAATTCCATGCGAATCTCTATCAGCTATAAATAACGAAAACGACATTAAACATGTGCAAATTGAAGAAATGCCTACCCAACTACGTAGAAAAAATAGCTTCAATGTTTAAAAGTGCTCTTGCTGACACAATCTCCCCTACACCGGGAACACTGTTCAATTAGCAAACACCCTAAGTGATCTACAGACCATACTAGACCGCGTGAGAACTGCGAGCATAAAGTACTAGAATCTAGACCACAACATTGGGAAAACCAAATTCATTGTTATCGGCCATACAAATTTAGATCTCGAGGAGCAAATGACAACGAATGAAGAGAACGAGTTAGTCGATAGATCTTCTTTGGCACTATCATTTACTCACAATGAGACCAAGCTGAAGAAATTAAGTCTAGAATCAGTTACCAAGATTAGATCCTTATTGAACTGCAGTGATCTGAGTTTAGAGACCAACAAGTGGATAGTGAGATGTTCATTTCTTCCAGTGCTACTAAAATCAAAGCCTGGACTGACGCAAGCCACTGAAAATAAGATCGAAGCCTTCGAGAAGTGGATCTACAAGAGGATATTAAAGATATGTTTTGTCACTATGTCACTAACTTCGAAGTCCTACAAGAAAAGAACAAGAGGTGTTTAACTTAGTAAAAGAACGTCAGCTTGAGCACTTCGGCCGCGTAATGCACAACAAAGAAAGATATCGAATTCTTCAACTCGTCATTCAGGGAAAAATATTTGAAAAAAGAGAACCGGGACGCCGTCGTATCTCGTGACTAAAAAACCTCCGACAATGATTTGAAATGACCTAGAAGAAGAAGGTAAGTCACATGAGGCTATAGTAAGGTTAAATTAACGTAATAACATACTGAAGTCAGTAATTTTATAACCGAAATGAGAGTTAAACAAAGTTTTGTCCTGTCATCCGGCCATTTTAATCAATATTATATTGAATTTATTTTGAGAAAGTCCCTAAAGGGGTAAACTGGTGAAAGTGGCTGGAAGAGTGCCGAATAATTACCGGGTAAATGAAAACCTACACCATTTTCTTGCCTCTATAGAACCGCAGGATTCCCTTCACAAGTACGACGAAAGACTTCAGAGCGCATCGAAAGGTTCAAACAAGAGTTCGACGATAGACAACTACTATATAAAGCACCACTACATGAATGGACACTAACCGGTGGACAAAGTCGTCCTCCTTTCGAGCAGGAAAGATATGTGTTCCCTTTATTTGAAATCCTATAACATCGACCACGTGTCACTAGTTTATCACATTATAACCTTGTCATTTAATTCAAAGATTTTTACACCTATTTTCGTAGCTAGTTTCAACTACTCTTAAAATGTTTCACTGATGATGACTAGATTTCTGACTAAAATGAAAACGTTTTAAAAAATTGTAATACTTTTGGATAAATTTTAAATATCTTTCTTCTTCTTCTTCCTATGCCGTCCCCATTAACGGAGGTTGGCGACCACATTTTTAAAAGCTTCTCTGTCTTTTGCAACGTGGAATAATTCGTCTACAGTCATGTTTGTCCAGTCTCGAATATTTCGCAGCCATGACTTCCTCTTTCTACCTATTCCCTTTTTGCTATCGACTCTACCCTGCATGATGACCCGCAGAAGACTATATTTATTATTTCTTAGTATGTGTCCAAGGTATGCAGTCTTGCGTACTTTTATCGTTCTCAACAATTTTTTGTCTCGACCCATCCTTCTCAGCACTTCCTCATTGGTGACCCTGGCAGTCCATGGAATTCTTAACATTCTCCGGTATATCCAAAGTTCAAAGGCTTCAATCTTTTTAACTATTTGCGCTTTTAGTGTCCATGTTTCTACCCCGTACAATAGTTGCGACCAGATGTAACATTCAACAAACCTCAGTCTCAGCGCAGTATTCAGATTTTTGTCACAGAACAATTGTTTGAATTTTAAGAACGCTGCCCTTGCCATTTCTATTCGTACCCGGATCTCTTGGTCTGGATCTAATTCTGTGTTGATGTAAGCTCCCAGATATTTATATTTTGTCACTCTCTCTATTTGCTGTCCACCAAGAGTTAGTTGTTCATTATTTATTGGACTCCTTGATACTATCATAAATTTGGTCTTATCTGTGTTGATGTCAAGTCCCATTTGAATGCATTCACTATTTATTGCATCTAGTAAAGTTTGTAGTTCTTCTATACTCTCAGCCATAATTACCGTGTCATCTGCAAATCTCATGGTGTTTATGATTTCTCCACCAATTCTTATTCCCTCTTTTCTTTCCCATAAGGCTTTTCTGAATATGACCTGTTAAATATCTTTAATAAAATATATTATCATTCAGTAGTCTGATACTTCTCTTACTTCTCTTACTTCTCTGTATGTTTTTTTAAACTATATTGTACAATCAACTACTTTAATTGTCCCTTTTTCTTTTTAAAATTATTTTTTTTTAAATTCTTATAGTCTATTCCAGCGGTTCTCAACATTTTTTACTCAGCGACGCACTAACGTACTCCTTACAGATTCGCGACACCCCTATATGTACAATTTTTTTCTAGTGGTAGGTAAGTACAGATGAATATATTAAACATATTATTTTTTATTTCGTAAGAACATAACAAGCAAAAAACAAAACAGAAATAATACATAAAATTAGTGTGAAATTTGACCCTGATGTATATTTTGCAAAGTATATCTATCCGAGGACGAATTGTAGACAGACATACTCTCATCTCGTTGTCCACATCAAGTAGTCGAGACCGGGAGCTAGATTTTATATTTTTCATCACAGAAAATGCAGATTCACATAAGTACGAGGTCGAAAACAGCAGTAAAAGAGATACTGCTTTCTTTGCTAATTCTGGGTATTCATTCTTAACTGAAATATAAAAAACATCCGGAGCTACTTCTCTAAATTTTGATTTTAAAACTGTATCAGAATACACTTCAATAAGTTGTTCCTTTTCAGAACAGGTTAATTCTACCTTGCTTACGTTGTTCTCGTCAAATGCAATCAACCATTCACAGTTAGCACTCAAGACAGAGGGAAAGTTCTTATTTATCCCTTCTTGCAACTTACATAAGTGCTCTTTCATGCTCTCCTTTAGTAGAGTTCTGTTCTTCAGGTTTCAAATTAAAAAAAGTTATAGAGGTTTCGGGAAAAGCAGTCAAATCGTTTTTTCTATAACCGAGTTCCAGAATGTAAGTTTTTTGGAGAACGCACTTATTTTATCAGTTGATTGATAATATTATGGTTTCCTTTCGTCCTTGCATAGTTGGATTCAAAGAATTTAGCTTATTAAAAATGTCAGAAAGGCAAGCCAACTTAGCACACCAAAAAAGGTTTTTAAGATTTTTACAAAAACCACTTTGGCCATCTTCTGTTTTAAAAAATTCTAGTAGTTCGTCTTTAAGTTCTAAAACTCTGTTTAGTATTTTTTCTTCTGAAAGCCAATGAATTTTACTATGAAATAACAAGACTTTATGATCTGCGCCCATGTATTTACAAAGTTTTTCAAACACCCTTGATTTCACCGGACGAGTTTTGATATAGTTGATCATAGAAACAACAGTATGAATAACTTCACCCAGTTGGCTTTCATCCGTAGTTTTTACTACCAGAGCTTCTCGATGTAAAAAGCAATGAGTAATTATTATCAACTGGTTTTTCTTTAGTGCGAAACTTAAAAATCCTTTGACATTTCCCGTCACTGCAGCAGCACCATCTGTACATATCGCAATACAATCCGCCAACGGTCAACAGTAGAAAATATATCAGCTCCAGTAGTTGTTGTTTCCCATTCACGACAGAATAGGAATTGTTCAATAAATTCTGGTCCGTACACAAATCTTACAAAAGATATCAATTGGGCCTTTCCCGAAATGTCCGTGCTTTCGTCCAGTTGTAAAGCAAATTGCGTATTTACCAATACCTCCCTAACGTTACTTTAAATATCGATTGACATATCTAATATACGTCGATGGACTGTGTCATTTGATAAAGGTACCTTTGATTTTTGTTCAACAGCTTCCCGGCCTAACATTGTAGCAACTAATTCTTTACATGCCGGTAAAATAAGCTCTTCACCAATAGTATGGGCTTTCTGTTTTTTGGCAATTAATTCAGAAACTTTATATGATTCTAAAAGTGCCTTATCTGGGAGTTTTATTCGTTTTTCCATTGGTGGTTTTTGCGAAACGCTTTGATGATTTTGTCCCAAATGTCTTTTCATCTTGGGAACCATCGATTCGTTTGAAAGATTCTTACAATATATCAAATATCAAATATCAAATATACACATATCAAACACCGCGGATTAGGTTTATCTTCGTCACCTGTCCAGGTAAATCCATAACTTAAATACTCTTCTTTGTACTGGCGCTTGTGTCCTGTTGCTGATCCTGGTTTTATAATTTTCTTGCTAGATTGCGAAGCAGAGGCAATATATAAACTTTCTTTATCCGTTTTTATTTTTTTTTTTCGGCGCTAGTGCATTCGTCCTTATTTTCTTCTACTTCAGAAGAGCTTTGGCTTTCTGAAGCTGGCTTTTTCCGTATTAAAAATTTGTCCATCGTCTCTGTAATTAAAATAAAATTACTTTATATTCCATTTTTCACATCCACGTTTAATTTGGTCAGTAGCAAGAAACTGCGTACGGGGTATATAGTAATTGAATCGGTCATTTCAAAAACAACATAAGTCCATATTTGGGGTGAAATGACTTTTCGACGCCATGATGAGTTCAATATTGAAATCAACCATTTCGCGTGAAAACAACGCAAGTTACTTGTTTAAAATACTGTATGGTAGGTCAGTATGTTTTTCGATCAGTTCGAAAACAACATATATCCTTATCCATATCAACGTATGTCCTTATCCATACCAACGTTTAGGAGTTTAAAACATATGAAATACTGTTTAGTTTTTTGACAATGTAAAATAGCTACATAATATATCTAAGTTTCTATGTATTTTGACTGTTTCTTGCTGAACATAAAAAGCTATTCATAACGCAAGTTATGTCCGTTAAATTTTAAAAACAGAGAGGAAACAATTACGGATTGGCACTTTATTGATTGGTATAACGTGGTATATACCTAATAGTTAAAGAAAATTGTTGAATGCATGATTGGTATATTATAAAAAGTAAAAAAATATAAATAAAAATAGCGTATTCGTAAATCTCGCGACACACCTGATAGGTTCTTCCGGCACACCAGTGTGTCGCGACACGGTGGTTGAGAACCGCTGGTCTATTCAATCGAAAATACAAAACATACAAATATCCATTTAATTATTTCAAAGTACGTATTGAAATTCTTACTAGCATAACTCTGAAGTTGTGAAGAATTTGTAAGTTTTAAAACCAAAAAACATATCAGAGATCAGCATTTCAAATTCAACCAATTAGTAAGTGATAAAAAAATTTTGCCACTTAATATATTAATACAAGTCGGAAAAAATATTAATCGCGAACGTGAGTAAAAGGTGTTATTTTTTTATACGTCTATACGTCTGCAATTTAAGACAAAAAACGCTTCCTGGTTATGGTCTGGTAAGAAAAAATACCGATGTTTCTCAATAGGAATTTAGGTTTTGTGGCTAACCCTGTTTACTCAAATACCGTGCCAGTCTTTCAAGGTGAATTCATTCTACGAAGCGTGAATTTTCCATTCGTTTTAAGAAAAATTGTGGGCGGTCTTTTAGATTGACCAATATTGTTTATATGTTTTTATTAGTTAATTAAATTTGACATACGTAAATGATTCTTGTCGATAGCTGTCGCCTAAGACATTTTCCATAGTCTAGTTTGATTTGTTTGCTATTTCATTTGTTTTAATGAAGCAATTGTTAAAAGGGTACATATTATATGGCCTTCTTTTAGAAATTACTGAAGTGAAAAGAAATTATATAAAATATATTTGTATATGAAAGATAAAACTCACGCTTTAGTTAAGAGTTATTGTTGTTTAAACGCGTTATCTTCTATCGTTTTAGCGTATTATGAATTGGTTTGAATAATTTTATTGTTTTTGCCTTCACCTTCACCATCTGCTGTGAATAATGCCTTGGCATAACACAGTATCTCCAAAGATTTGTAGTCAATGAGTATTCTGTACTTAGATACATCGATCTACACGTAAATACTAAGATAATAAAACGAGTTCATAATTATAACTATTTAGGGGCAAACATTAATGAAACAAACGATTATACCAAAGAAATTAGAGTTAGAATAGAAACAGCTAGAAGTGCATTCAATAATATGAAACAAACGTTATGTTGTAGAGACCTCAGCCTAAATCTTAGAAAACGAATACTAAAGTGGAATGTATTTTCTGTTATTTTGTATGGTGTAGAGACATGGACTTCTTCTTCTTCTTCTTCCTAATTTATAAATAGGCAAAATGCCTGTTTTACTTCGGTTTTTAGCCTCAATTGACGTTGTCTGACCATCTTTTCCTCGGTCGTCCCAATGATCTTCTTCCATTTGACTATTTGTCTCTTGGTATTCGTACTATTCTATTTTCTGTCATTCTTTCGATGTGTTGATTCCATTCCACTTTTCTTCTTTTGGTCCACGCGTTTATTTCCTCTATACCACATATCGCTCGTATTTCCTTACTTCTTACTCTGTCTCTTAGAGTTTGGTTTGTTATTTTTCGTAAGACTTTCATTTCTGTTGTTTCCAGTAGTCTTTGTGTTTTCGCCGTATCTGCTCTTGTTTCCGCTGTGTACGTCATTATCGGTCTTATTGTTGATTTATATATCCTGGTTTTCGTTTCCGTTGTGAGGTATTTGTTTCTCCAGATTGTGTTGTTGAGACATCCTGCTGCTCTGTTTGCCATGTTTACTTGTTTTTGTACTTCTTTTTCCACTTTTGCGTAGCTTGACAGTTTTATTCCCAAGTATTCATTTTCCATCACTTGTTCTATTATTTTGTTATTTACGACTAGTTTATATCTCGGTTCCGCTGATATCACTATCGCTTTAGTTTTCTCTGTTGAGATCTCCATGTTGTATATGAGCGCCGTATCTTCGAATTCTTTAATTAATCTTTGTAGGTCATCTTCATTTTATGAAGTCGTCGGCGTAGCATATTATCCTTATTTCCTTTTCTCCCATTCTATATCCTCTTCTTTTTTTAACTTTGCGACATGGAGTTTATATAAACAATGTTTCAATAAATTGGAAGCATTTGAAATGTAGACATATCGAAGAATGTTGAGAATCCCCTGGACAGACAGAATAACCAATGAAGAAGTATTAAAAAGAATAGAGAACAGCAGGGAGATACTGGATTCCATCAAAATAAGAACACTACAATATTTGTATGATATAATATGACAGATATGAATTCCTAAAACTAATAATGAAGGAAAAGATTGAAGGAAAGCGCAGCATAAGTAGAAAAACAATGTCTTGACTGAGAAACCTCAGAGAATGGTTTGAATGCAGCTTAACTGAACTCTTTCGGGCTGTAGTGTCAAAAGTTAGAATAGCAGTGATGACTGCCAACCTTCATCGCGGAGATGGCACTTGGTAGTTATCAAAACCTTCAAAATGGCGTTTTTTACAGCTTACAATAAAGTCGTCCCAAGAACGCAACTCAGCCATATTGGTAATATCATTTTAAAGTCGTCTACTTTAAAATGTATAATGTATGTCTGAATTGTCAATATAGATGAGTCAGATAAAATAAAATTATTAGAAGAATTTTTCACCAAGTAACAAAAAACAAAAGTTATTAAAAAATTCCAAGGTATATGGAAATAAATACGTGTTAACGTTGCTGACATCGTCATATTTTAATTTTTTTGTACTTAAACATTTAAATAAACATTACGAATATAAAAAAATCTCCCCAGCCTTTAGATTTCCCTTCAGAATGTGTTTAATATCCGCCGTAATAAATCCCCTTCCTTGTTGTCGCTTGCTCTGTCATTCCAGCTAACGCACAAACAAGATTTCCACTAATACTTCATCCATTGTCCAAGTTGCCAACCCAATTAATCCACTCGACCCTACCAATTATCATCGGCAAAAAATATACAATGCACAGACGCAAATATATATAGACGCAAGACGCCGTGGTCGTCGTATAAGATGTGAAGTACTTTAGGGCTGCATTGTTCGAAGGCGGTCAAATGACAGCAAGATAAGATAAAGATGAAAGTAGAGGTGGATATTCATTGCTTTTAAAAACAACAGTTAGCAGGAGAGAATATTTATCTCTTGTATTCTTTCTTATAATATTACAAAAGAAGTTTTGACTAAGAGTGAGATATGATCCTTGTAGACCAAACTTTTTTTATATCCGAAGATAACACAGTTAACTTTGAGGACAAGTTATAAAATACCAATATAACAATTACCAGTCCAGACATTGTTTTAATTTCGCTCCTTATCCATTATTGTTTTCTGTCTCATAATTATATACCTCCAGCATTTGTTTTTTTTCATGGCTCTTTGAGCTTTACTTGTACAAACACATAATACACTTTTTTTACAGCTGATTTAAATTATTTTTTTGTTGACTGTCCATTTATGATCAATTTTAACACCCTCAAAATCATTGATTAATTACCCCTGATTAATGAACGATTTTCTATTAATGAACGATTTTATTATAGGCAACACAACATACATTGCTTGCATAAATTAATTAAACGCTCTGTGATTGGCAGTGTTCTTGATTATAAGTTCTCTTCTTTGAAATTGTTTGTGTTACATAAGAAAAATTTTTACGAACAAGTGTTTTACTCGTATTTTGCATTAAAATCTCCACATGGTATTGTAAAATGTTCATACGCTTCTGTTAAAGCTGCAGACAAGTGCTCTTCGGAGTGCTCTCAGCTGTATTTAAAATTATTTTAAAAGTATTAAAATAAAAATGATTGAAATTAATAAAATAAAACACAATTTTAATGCTAAGTTATGCTTGAAACTGTTCCATCTCTAGATCTGCATCGTAAGTGTTGCGGTAGCGGTTGCCTCAAAGCGTGATTTAAGTTCCAAGTTGGCAGTTGGCAGGCCTGATTAACCCCGCAAAGGAAACAAATGGTGACAAGGGGACAACTTTGACCGAAATTTCAAGAGGACTTCAATAGAACCAATAATAGGGTAAATTTATGCTTGAGCGCTCCAAGAAGGTACTATGTTACCAACGAAAGTGAAATATTTAACTGGATTCAATATCTCAACAACCCTAATTTAATCGGTTGTGTGAGTGATCACGGACTGTTACGTATATCTGTCAAATCTTTCTTAGCTTTCACTGGAGGCAAGAACACGAGGTCATAATTTTTTAATTTCATTTAACCACGGGAGCTACTGAGGTTATTAGCAGGTTAATCATATTTTAAGTATTGTATTTATTGAGTAAATTCTTTTTACTTTTAAAGATGGCTTCTGTGCTTTTACAAAAAGTAGTTTATTATATCCGAAAGACCGTGGCATCTGGGGCATCTACCGAAGATGATCATTTTTTTAATTACAATTTATACCCCTAACTTTTCATACTAAGTAAGTATACTAAGTCAGTAACGCTCTTGCCATAGCACTACCGAATCATTAATAGTTAATTTATTTAACCAGCTTTATACAACTTACGATAATATCAAAAAGCTTATGGTACATAAATGGATAAAATAATCATTATAATCATCTTTGGCTCGACAATCCTTTATGGATCTTTGCCTGCTCTAAAATTCGTCGCCATTCTGTTCGGTTTCTGGGCACATGTTGCCATCTTCTGATTTTTAATATCCTTAAGTCGGTCTGAACACATCCCCGATAAACTGATAAGACTGGTTAAGGCTACAATGCGTAAAGTTGTTTGCAAAGTCGAAATACAGGGTGAACAATCACAGGCATTTGAAACGCATGTTGGGCTGCGACAGGGAGATGCGCTGGCGTGTCTCCTTTTCAACATAGCTCTGGAAAAGGCGGTCAGGGATGCCCAAATAGACAACAGGGGGAACATTTTTAATAAATCATCCCCAAATTTTGGCATATGCAGATGGTGTTGACCTAGTTGCCCTCACAACACGCAAGCTAGAAGAAATGTATACCATCTTGTCAAATGCCTCAAAAAATATGGGCCTGCAAGTAAATGAGGAGAAAACTACGATAATGGCATCAACACCCAACAATAGAGCCAGAAACATCGGCCACCAATTCACGGTTGATAACTCTACCTTCAAAGTGGTGGGCAAATTTACATACTTAGGTTCCCTGATCACCAACGAGAACGTCATGACGGAAGAAATCAAGCGAAGAATAATCCTAGCACACAAATGCTATTTTGGACTGAGTAGACATATGAGAAAGAAACTTAAGGCAAAAAACAAAAATAACCATATACAAAACCCCTATACAACCAGTGTTGACATATGGGTCGGAGACATGGACCATTTCCAAGGCAGATGAAAATCTCCTGCTTATATTTGAACGAAGGATCTTGAGAAGAATATTCGGTGGCATCTGTGAAAATGGTGTTTTTAGAAGGAGGTACAACTACGAGATATATCACAGATATAAATATATATTTGGTGGTAAAGACGTAGTATCCCTTATAAAAATAGGAAGACTACAACGGGCAGGACATCTGGCAAGATCACAGTAAAACAACCCTCCTAGAAGAATCCTTATGTCACAACCTGTGGGAAGTAGAAGTAGGGGTAGGCCAAAACCCAGATGGAGGGATGGTGGAGGCTTTTTTATAGGGCTGTAGCACCAATGATGATGATGAAGTCGGTCTGAACTCCATCTAACTACCTAATTCGTGGTCGGACTCTGTTTCTTTTTCCTACAGGTGATCCTGTCGTTAGCTTTTTAGCAATCATGTTGTCAGGTATTCATATTATGTGCCCAGTCCATCTAAGTCGCTGAATTTTAATGAACGTTACAAGGCAATGTCTGGTTCATTAAAAAGTTGATATAATTCGAAGTTATAGCTTTTGCTTCACTGTTATAGAGTTCATGTTTCTGCCTTATATGCGAGCACCGGCCTCGACTGTGTTGTATATAATAATTTTACTTCTTATGTCCCATTTGTAAGGTGTATTCGTCTTTTAATTTTTCACTTGTTTTGTTGCTAGTTGTAACTAGCGAGCCAAGGTCTGTGAATGAGTCAACACGTTCCAAGATATGACTATCATAGACTGTTTCCCGTTCTTCATTTACTATAATATCCTTAATAACTAACGTGTACTTGGATTTTCTTCGACTTGATCGACCTGTTTCGCCGCCGTTTCCAATGCTAAGAAATATTGTTCAACATCCCGCTTGTTACGTCCTATTATGTCGAAGTCATCAGCGTATTAATATGAGGCCAATATTAAATAGGAGGCCAGCCAGGGCATCTCCTTGTCTAAGTTCAATGAAAAAATAAAGAAAGTCCAAAAATATAAATATATCGGAACCATAAATAAAGAAATTAATAAGTACATCGAATCAATTTAAGCAAAAATAGGAAAATCAAAAATGCATTCAAGGATACGAAAAAGAAACTTTGTAGCAAATATATCATAATGAGCTTAACGATAAAATGCTAAAATGCTACCTGCTTGATATGTTATTCTAAAAGGTAGAAGCTTGAAGTAGAAAAACCTTTTTAGGACAAAAGACTTTAAAATTTTTTATTAGAATCAGTTGAACTGTAGACTTGCAGAAGAATATTAAAAATAAGCAGGGTGAATCGAGCAACAAATGTGGGGTAGTTGTAAAAATTGAAAAAAAGAGTATTGAATACAGGGACATAGGGTGAAAAAGTATACAAAAAAATCTTATAAGAAGTAATAGTCTTAAGAGGGACATAAGTTTAACACTAAGTTTGGTAGGCCATATTAAAAATGTAAAAATAAAAGTACAACCTCTTCTTCTTTAGGTGCCATATTAGATCTCCTCGATATTGACGAGTTGTTCACGGTCTTGAGCTAATCGAAATAGTTGTTCGAAATGGCATATTCCTGCCCAATGGCAAATATTGTTAAGCCATGACATGTGATCCCTTTTAATTCCTTTGCGGCCCTCAATTTTACTTTTCATGATAAGCTGAAGGATAGTGTATCGGTCTTATCTAAGAACTTGCTTTATTTATGAAATCGTTTTTATTTTAATAATTTTAAGTAAAGAGTACATCAAGGAATTATTTCATGACCAGAGAGACGCTAGTACATCTGTAGATAGCCAAACGGGAGATGTAGGGCCAGAGATAATAAAATCAGAGGTTAGTCAGGCATTAAACTCAATGAAAACCAATAAATCTGCTGGTCCAGATGAATTACCAAACGAGCTATTAAAGTTGGTGAGCAAGAAAAACCTAGACATAACAGTAGAACTGTTCAACGCTATCTATACTACGGGAATAATCCCTAGAGAAATGTTGACATCAGCATTTGTGTGTTTGCCAAAGAAAGTGAATGGCAAAGAGTGCAGTGACTATCGAACCATAAGCTTAATGTCACATACCTTGAAAATTCTGTTGAAAATTATCCACGCCAGAATTCACACTAAACTGGAGCTGGATATTAGTGACGCACAATATGGGTTCCGCAATGATATGGGTACCAGAGAGGCACTATTCTCCTTCAACGTGCTGACGCAGAGATGTTTGGATGTTAACTGTCCTCTTTACGTCTGTTTTATAGACTACAATAAAGCGTTTGATACAGTAAAACATGACCGACTCATGGAAATTCTAAAAAATAAAAACCTAGATGAAAGAGATTTAAGGCTTATAACAAACCTTTATTACAATCAGCGAGCAATAGTACGAATTGAAAAAGAGACATCTGAAGAAATGGAAATAAAGAGAGGAGTCAGGCAAGGCTGCATACTATCACCTCTATTATTTAACGCATATTCTGAAGAGGTAATTCGAGAAACTCTGGAAGATGAAACAGTCGGCATAAAAGTAAATGGAGTCTTAGTTAACAACATCAGATATGCAGATGATACAGTAATAATAGCCGATAGTTTACAAGACCTGGAAAGACTCATAAGTAAAATAGTAATGTGTAATAGGGAGTACGGACTCTCGCTCAATATCAAAAAGACGAAGTTTATGAAAATTTGTAAAAACAACCATAATACTAACGAAATCTTGATAGTAGAAGGCCAGCAGATCAAAAGAGTAAAAAAGTACACTTACCTAGGAACACTTATAACAGAAAATAATGACTACACTGCAGAAATCAAAGTCAGAATCGAAAAAGCACGTTCTAATTTTATGAAAATGAAAAAGGTCCTATGTGGCAAAGAGTTAACATTAGCTCTTAAAGTACGCCTAATAAAATGTTACGTATACAGTGTACTATACTATGGAGTGGAATCATGGACGTTAAATCTAGACTCAATGAGACGACTTAACGCCTTTGAAATGTGGACATATAGAAGAATTATTATGGTTTCCTGGGTAGATAGAGTTACGAACAATGAAGAATAGGTAAAGAGAAGGAAGTTGAACTAACAATTAAAGGAAGAAAGCGACAGTATCTCGGACATGTGATGCGGGGCGAGAAGTATGGCATCCTGCGACTCATAATGCAAGGAAAGATAGATGGCAGAAGAAGCATCGGAAAAAGACGAATTTCATGGCTCAAGAACCTGAGAGAATGGTTTGGATGCAGCTCAAAACAACTTTTTAGAGCTACTGCCTCAAAAATTAAAATAGCGATGATGATTGCCAACCTCCGTAGCGGAGATGGTACCTGAAGAAGAAGAAGTAATGGATGAACGGGATTTGCTATATTTATCAGCGTTTAAACTTAAACGCTCTCTTAAACTAGGAGTTTGGAAAAAATATTCCTTTTAAAAAAATATTCACCTTTAAAACATTTTTTGGGAAGAAAACACCTAAACTTTTCTTTCTAAGCAGCAGAAGGATTTTTTTAAACTGCGTCCTAATTTTTAATAATTTAAAAATCATCTTGCCTAGTGTTACCCAGAACATCTCCGTAAGTATTTCTTGATTTCTTTGTCGTAGTTAGTTTTTCCAGTTTCCTTCAAAAAATGAATCCTTATCCACAACCTTGCTCTCCAACCAAAACACGATTCGTGTTTTGGTTGGCCATCCCCAACTGTTCGCAAATGTGTTAATTTTTTGCTTACTTTATCTCCAAGTCCAGTAATTCTTCAGTCCTCTCTTTTAGCCCCCTATAAGCAAAAAATATTGCTACAACTTCAGTGATTCTATTCATTAACTCCTGCAGCGCTTCATAACTGTCAGCGAATATCACCGTGTCATCCGCGTATCTAATACATTCTCCGTTAATTCGAATTTTGGCTTCATTACCCTCTACTGCTTCTTGAAAGATTTCCTCGGAGTATATATTGAACAGCATGTTTGAGTCCAGTAAAGATCGCTAATAATTCTTAGATCACAGGTGTTTATCGAATATTTGTTAATATCATCAAGTTAGTTGGCATATATAATAAAGTATCAGGTTAGCTGCAGGTAATCTTACAGTAATCTATTTGACCAAAATATATTTTTGTTTAATACCTTCAAGCAGAGTCAAGTCGACTAAATGGTTATATTAATATGAAATACGAGACACGAGAATTAAAAGATGTTCTGAAATGTAAGATGTAAAGCTATGCTATGAAAAAATATTACAAATTTTACTATCTGGATATTAAATTATTATTATTATGAACTTACTGAAACAATGGATATCAGGTCAATGAAAAATATGTAAATAGTGAGCTATAAAGCCATGGTAAACAATTATGGCAGCATTTATTGTAGCTTTGAATATTGTTTAAAAATGTGTGTAAAAATATAAGTATCAACCGTTCGTATATTATTTAAAAGTAACAATACTAAATTAAGAAGGTAATACAAAGAAGATAATGTATTAGAATGTTCGTGTTTACGAAATTCAATTTTATTATTATTTTAATTTTAAAGCATTTCTAAATATGCGTACGTCTATAATAACTCAATCTCTCAAACAACCAGCATGTATTTCGATATAACAAGTCTACCATAACAGCAGTTAATCCATTTTATGGTAAATAGTTGATCTGCTTGATGCAGTGGAGCGCCTTATAGGAATTTTCTGTAATCTCAGTATGGTAGTTGACTGTATTAACCATCCCATATTAAAGGTTTATTAATAGAATATGAAATCTAAGATTCCATTATATCTTGGATCGCTTAATACTTGTTAAATAGAAGCCAGTATATTAATTTGTTAAACAATCATGATATAACTGACAGTTAAGTCAGAATTCCTACTAGTCGAGAACAGGATTCCTCAGGGATCGATATTTGTTCTAGACGATACGTCTATCATTATATCTGATGTTTTAGAGACTTGTCTAATAAAATAAATGTAATAATTTATTAAATAGATTAGATAATTGGTTTGAAAATGTCTTTGTTTTTAAATAGTCCTAAATTGCAATGTTTAATACTCCATAATCGGCAAAAATGTTGTAAAATTGCTACACTTTTAGTTAATAATCCAGCTGATTCAGAAACAAAATTTCTACGTATATTATGTAGATTATTGTTTAGAGAAAATGGTAATTGTTTAGAGAGCTCATTTAATAAACTATCTACTTGAAACACTTGCTCTAAAATCTTAATAAGTTCCTTACTAAGATGTAAAACTAACTACTGTAAAATCTAAATAAGATTTTCCTAATTTTGCTGCCTGTTTCTTTCATGATTATTAATGCATATTTTCATTTGACTTTGCGCTCATTATCCCAGGCATGTTTTAATATCTGATGTCGTCAAAGTCTCTGTTTTTGATCTATGATCAAAATTGTTGCATTCGCAAGGTATTTTATAAATACAGTTCTTTGAACTCTATTTTGTGCTGTTGGGCTTGGTTTTGGAAAGAATAGATCTCTTCTTGTGAGCATTTCTCGATTTTTTTGGTGTTTAGTTTTCTTTCTTTAATTTTGTTGAATTCCTTCTTTAAAAATAATAATGGATAATTATTTTTTGTTAAAATCTTGGTTAGCAATTTCTTTCTGTCTGAAATGAGTTTTCGTTAAGGCTAGTATTTGTGACTCTTTCATATTATAGTGATTTCATATTATCCTTTTTAATATTTATGTTGTGGTTTTAATGATAATTTAACTATCGGTTTATGTGGGTTGGTTTTTTGTAGACTTTAGTTACATATAGACAGAAATGGCAGTGAGTTGTTATTTTTTTCATTTTCCAAGGTAAATTTTATTGATTCTTTTTTAAAGTTGATCTTCTTCTTCTTGTTGTGCCCTGCTCGATTATCGTGCGTTGGCTATAACATTGGCTATACTAATTTTGTTATCATTGTTAAATCATTCACTCATGTTTTTAAACCATGACGTTCATCTTCGACCTGGTCATCTTCTTCCATCTATCTTGCATTAAAATATTAAATAAAGTATGTTATATCTCTCTGGGTGTCGCATAACATGGCCAAAACCAGCTCTATCTACCCAGCTTATTATCAGAATTCTCCGATACACCCAGATTTCAAAGGCTTTAAGTTTTCTTAGAAGTTTGTCTGTTAAAGTCCAACCTTCGGCACCATATAAAATAATAGAGAACACATAAAATCTTACTAATCTCATTTTCAGTCTCAAAGTAATAATGTTTCCACATAAGATTTTCTTCAACTTAAAAAAATGCAGCTCTGGCCTTCTTTACACATATTTTAAATTCTTTGCTCCTGTCCCAGTTCTAATTTAGATTACAACCAAAATAAGTGATACTGTTGGTTCTCTCCAGTTGTTATTCATAGGCTGTTATCACTTCGGGTTGTATTCTCATTTTAATGATAACCATTACCTTTGTCTTTGTGATGTTTAATTTTAGTCCACATTTATGTTGTGGTTATCCTATTAATTCGATGTTAAAGATCTTCGTAACTATTTGCAATTAACACCGTGTCATCAGCGTTATCATGTCAAATTATCAATATTGATGCCATTAACTTTAATACCACATTGAACACTATCCAATGCTTTATTGAAAATAAATTCCAAAAATATGGTAAGTATTAGTGGGAACAAAATGCAGCCCTGTCTTACTCCTCTTCATATTTGAAGCTCTTCATAATCATCCTGGCTATCATTTCAGTATGTTTTACTCGATAAATGGCTTTCTCAAAGTCAATAAAACACATAAACTGGATGGCCGACATATCTGTACTGTAACCTGAATACTAAATGGTGCTTCTCTGTTTTGTTCTAAGTTTATTGCGAAACCTCAACTCGGTGTTACTAAATTGTTCTTTTCTTTTTTGATACATTCTTGAGTGCAAAATTCGAAGAAATATTTTTAAATCATGGCTCATCAAGCTGATGAATCGGTAGTCACTACAACTTTTCGCATTTGTTTTTTTGGTATCGTCTTAAGTTACAATTAATCTTCATCGAATATTTGTTTAGCACCTCTTGTCCATGAGGTCATATGGAAAACACATCATCTATATGGCTAACCCAAAGTCTTGCTTATAAAAGTCTCATAGGTGTTGTCAGTGTTTAATGCTAATAGCTCCATTACAACTGATACATTCAGTTTTGTTTTAGTTGTTAATGTATCGTCCTCCTCTAGTTTAGTTTTTATTATATTTAAGAGTTTTTTCAGAGACCCTTTAGTCTGTTTTTGCAGAAAATGTTGTGTGCTATTAACAAAAGTGTTCATACTGTGTGCCAATGGTCGTTTTATATCTAGAAACAATTTAAACAGTTTGCAGCAAAGAAATCTAATGATGCTGCAAGTTGGCCTGAGGGATACGTTCGCTTTGTGTATTTTTGGGATACCGTTTAGGTGTGGTGTCCTACTATAATGGGGTGTTAATATTCTTTTTTGGTAGTCTATAAGGTACTTAAATTTAGATGTTCTGTATATTTTGTTCTCCAAGGATTTGGTTGAATTATTTGTAGCTTTGTGTTTGGTCCATTTATGACTAGTTCTTGAATTTTCTCCTAGTATTAAATTTTGTCAATGATTACGGTTACATCGCCCTTTTTACTGCTAAGAATATTATCTTCTTTTTAAGATTTAATAGCTTTAAGTTCCTCTTTATTAACATTTGCTTTCGATTTAGCGCTTTTTGCTAGTTCCTTTTTGCACAGTACTCTGTATTTATTTCATTTCGTATTTTTTATGTGTTGGTAATTGCTGTCAATTTTGGTACTGATGGGCAAGTTAAAACAAAGATTAGACACTTTCAGAGAATGATTATTTTATATAATAAGCTCTCTTACGTGTATGTTTATGCGCCAAAAAACTTATTGACTATTTTTTTATGTTATATGCTATATTTTAGTTTATCATACATTCTTGTGTCCAGTCCTATACATGTTATAAGGCCAAAAGAAAAGTAAAGTAAAACAAAATAAACAAACAATGAATAGATACCTAGTGAAACCTTAAATTCTCCAAATGGACATACATAGTAAATTGGGAATATGTTTGCACACTGGACGACACTGCTCTCTGATGTATCACCATGATTTAACTCAACACGTTATAACAATGATCACTAGTTTTTTCGAGAGTAAAAAAGGCGACAAAAATGCTATATGACTGCATGTTATACAAACGCCTTCAGGTGAGACTTTATAGACATCTAACGTATTTTATAGTCTATCGATAACAAAAGATTAATACTTATATTCATACTTGAATAAATAAACATGACAGCTATGTGATATCAGTACTTACTTTGTGGTGGTACAAATCCATACCCTGAAGCACCTACTACTACGCCGCTAGTTTCTCCACTATCTGGTGGGGCTGGAGGGAATACCACGGGCCCTGTATTTTGTCTAGGATCTCTCGTAGCTTGTATGGCACCCAGTCCACCACCGAAACCTCTGAAGGGGTCACCAAATACTCCAAAGTTGTATTGTGCTGCCGTTAAAGAGGCTAAATAAGCTAAGAAAGCTAGTACTGCGGTCTGAAACAAAAGATTAAATGTTTTAAACTATTTGTAGAACCGACGGTTACTTAATGGAAATTCATGGTTAATAATAAAACAAAAAAGAAAAACACAACAACGTATTTTTAAATAAAAAGAATAATATCCATGTTCCGCTAAAAATTTAGCTTCAGCTTCTTTAGAAGAGACAATTTCTAAGCTAAAAATTTATCATCTGGGAAGGTCATATTTCAGTGACATAGTTGACCATACTCTGTTGAAATTAAAAATAGTGTTAAATTTTGAGGTTTTTGACAATATAAGAGGGATTTATATTAGTACAGTCGAATAAATTTGGTTTAAAATATTCCGAAATCTTCGTTTGTTTTATAGTTACTTCACATTTTGCAACGGCTGAATTTCTTAATCACGTAAAATCATAAAATCTACATTATTTGCCTCTTTTTGCCGAGAATACCACTCGATGACATGTTGTATGTGCGATGCAGCTTCTCTACCTTTTTTACGCAAATCTTCATCAATGACAATGTTGGTAATCTTTATCTTATCTGCAGCAGCGTGGAAAAGCTGCACAGATGTTGTAGTGAAACAGATTCTGAGATTCTTTAACCAAGATGTTCTTCTTCTACCTGGACCTCGTTTTCCAAATATTTTTCCTTGTAGGATGACTTGAAGGAGAGCATATCTGGATTCATTTCGCATATGTCCGAAGAATTGTAACTTTCGAGATTTGATGATGGTCAGTACCTCTTGGTTCTTATTTATTCATCTGAGGACCTCCTTAGGTTGTGACTCTTGAAGAAGGCCCCCATCCGTTTGAAGGTCGATCTAGCTTTTTCGATGCGTGCTCTAATCTCCTGGTTGTTGGTCCATTCTTCATTTATTATGGTGCCGAAGTAGTTGTAGTGCGTCACTCTTTCTACAGGAGATTGGTTAATGTAGAGTTGACCTTCTGTTATCCTTTTCTTGCTAATTATCATAAGCTTTGTCTTTTTAACGTTTATATTGAGTACATATTGTTGACTGTAATACGTGATTTTGTTCATAAGAACTTGTAGATCTTCTAAGTTGTCCGCAAATACTATGGTGTCATCTGCATATCTGATTTTGTGTAGCCGGTAACCATTTAGTAGAATACCTTTTTCAGTTTCGTGCAAAGCTTCAATAAATATTCTTTCAGAGTACAGATTGAAGATTAGAGGAGACAAAATACAGCCTTAACTCACTCCACACATGATTTTTAGATAGTCAGTATGTTCACCTTCAACTCTGAGTATCCATGAAAAGTTCATGTATATCGTGACGATTTTTAAACTTTTCCAACCAACCGCTGCTTCCATTGAATAAAGGATTGCCGTTCAGTTTCATCTTCAAAAACAACGCTTTTTCGCAACAATTGGTCAAGACAAAGGAACACCTTCGCTTCTTTTTTGAACTAACTACAAATAGAGAGCCGTGTCGACTTCATTTATTGCTTTTTTCATTGTCTTACGATGTTTCACCCGACCATCCAATGATTCCATTTTCGAAGCAATTTTCAATTCCTTCAGCATTTTTCTTTAAATCATTGATTGTTGTTCTCGGAATGTCATTCTTTTTGCTCAATGCGACAGCAGAAACACCTTTCTTTAGTTCTGTAATAATTTTTATTTTTTTTTCTTAATTGACAAAATAACACGTTTTATGTTTGATGCTTCGGATGTGGAAGGTTCCATTTTTCAAAACTTAATTGATCAAACGACTAAGTGACACAATCAATGCTCGAATTTGAATCAAACTAAATTTTGGTAACACACAGATATTGACTGTAATAATTATTGTGCTGTGCGTTTTTATTTTCGGCTTGCGATTCTAAAAATATGAAGAACTCTAAAAGCACGGTATTATTTGTCATTACCCATTTAAATTGAAATATAATCCAGAGTCCTGAATAAGAACAAAAATTATTACATAAAAAAATTGGTGGTGGCATAACTTCATGTGGACATTTCAACAAATTTCGTTTGGCTTATCGCAATGCTCAAACAAAATGAATGACTAAATTTTTACTTATGTAGTTAACCCTTAACTGGTATGGCAAGAAAAAAATACATATAAGGTATGGCGGGATCATATTTGACCTTTGGATTTTTTTGTGTAAATAAACCAAAAATTAGGCAAATTTTAATGAAAAAGTATTATATTAATGATTATAACACTGCATAAACAAAAAAATTCTATATCACTTACTGCTAGAAAGAAATATATGGGGTTGACTTAAAAAACCACTCCAAGTAAAAAATCTCAAAAAATAACGAAAAAACACACGTGTATTTTCAAAAAGTAATAAATTCTTATTAAATAATATTTAAATAAAGGATCAAAAACCAAATGAGAAATATTTAATTATATACAAAAAATTTAACAAACAAGTATGAACATGATGATAACTACTCAATATTACACCTACTAAAAAATTTGATGTAACACAATGGTTTTTGCATATATGTTTTTCACACTTATGACATCTAAGTGATTGTTTATTATCATTATGTGGGCAAATATAACATCTCCCACGTTTAGGAGTTCTTTGCCTTGCCTGGTTTTGGTCGTCTACCGGGATGTGGCCAACTCGACGAATAAGTTCTCTCAATTCTCTGGGAATATTTACCATAACCGCACGCCGAACTAAGTGATTGTGTATTAGCTGTTAACCTAAATCAATCAAGAACTTTTGCCGTGTCAACCCCTGATTCTGGATTAGCAGCGTTATATAAAACATGTCCATTGACACCAGCAACATCCATGATCCGAAACCAAATAGCTTGTGGTCTATCTATAGCTCTGATCTTCTAGTACGCCGTCCTACTTTGTAGTGGGCACAAGTTTGATCCAGTACATCCACCCCAACTTTGGTAATGTTGTAAAAGTGTATAATATTCGGTAGTTTCTTAGCTGTCTCCAATACTTTTTTGTTATGATGGAGACTGGACGCTAGACAAACGGATCGGTTTTCTTTCGGTACGAAGGACACCAGGGTCACGTCTTTAGTAAATCCAAAAATAGATGTAAATCCAAAACTCCGTTGGCAAATCTCTTTTATTTTTCCGCATAGTACAGTTCCCGTCATATAAAATTGGTATACTTTTTTTCCCAATGTAAACCTGTGTCCAGACTTGGTTCGTGAAACAATTCGTTGTTGCCATCACAGATAACGGAAATGCACTAAATCTAAATAAAAAAAAGGTTCAAAAATGTCAAAAAGTTTTATATAGGTATTATTATTATCATTAACAATAAAAGCCGTATCTAATAAATTTAATAACCAGAGAGAGGGTTGCTTTAATGTCCAAAATATTTAAATGATCTTTAAACTCAGGGTATTGGCACAGGGAACATTGGAATGCATCTACTGTAATTTTATGATGTGTCTATCGCACTAAGATCAACTTACACAACTTTAAAAACACGATTTTCGGTTATAAGAGTTGTACCAGTTTTTTAAGACAGGAACGGTACCAACGTAAGTAAGTTTACAGCGGCGTAGCCCTTCAACAAGCTCTAGTGAAGAAAACCAGTTGTCACCAGTTACATTGCGATTGGAATTTACTATTGGTGCAGTGAGCGAAAGAACATTTAGTGTTGGTATGGATAGCGTTTTTGGATTAGGTATTACATCTTGTTTTCCAGTATAAACAAAGGCATTGATTAGATAATGAGAGACACAGGCACATTATTTTGAGTCCGTATTTTTCAGGCTTACTCTTTATATACATTCTAAATTTACATTTTCCACGGAAACCGACGAGCATTTTATCCACTGTTAAGTATTCTCCACACGAAAAATTAGTTTGACAGTTATTTACAAAATGGTGAAAAATTTCAGAAATTGCTGCCAGCTTGTCTCCATTTACAATCCGCTGGTCTCTAGTTTGCGGATCGTCAAATCTCAAAGATGTCAGTAAAAAACTAAACCTTTTTGCTGTCATTACGGAACGGAATATATCACGACCAGTACCATCAGTTGCAAAGAGAGAATTTATATCTTCATTGTTTAATTTGAACACACCTGCCAAATACAGAAGACCAAAAAATGCTAACATTTCAATTTTGTCATCATGGTTTATTGTACTGCATCCTAAAGCGTTAACTCCATAATTTGTTTGCAAACTGGTTATTTTTTCATTGGTCCTCTCAATAATCTGGTCAATTATTTTATCATCAACTAACAGTTGGAATGCTTCAGCAGGAGTCATAGGTTTGTTTATTCGTGCTGGTCCAGCAAGTCCTGGCACATGTGACACGATATTTGTTGCACGAGTTCGGCTCGACGCAGGAGCTTGCTTTGACCATTTTTTTTTCTATTTCTCCCGTAATAGTAACTTTGCTGTTCGTTATCACTACTGTCATCCTCACTACTCGATTCGGTACCTAAGATTTGATCGTTATTATTCCCAGTGTCACTTTGATCACCAGCTTAAGAGTCAGTATCATGCTCACTAACAATTGTCTCTGCATTAGATATGTCGAAATCGCTGTCACCAATCTGTTCAGCTATGTCTTCTTACTCCTGTTGTGTCAAGGGTCTCGTTCTGACACTTGAATTAGCCATAATTATTTAAAACTAAATCACTGACAATTGGCCTTTTTAAGGTATGGCGGGGTCAATTTTGACCCTATCGATGTCTAACACTCAACAAAGTACAAAGTCAACTGCAGCGACTACGTTCAAGTAATGTACTCAACGCCACAGACGAATAGCTGGACGGCGGCGTTGCCAGGTGTTCTCCTTTTTCTGGAATTTTAATAACCATTTTTTTTTGGGGTCTAAAATGACCCCGCCATACCAGTTAGGGGTTAACCTAACTTATGTATGGACCCTGACTGTTAACAGAGGTGACGGTTAATAGAGAGACGGATAATCGAGGTTCCACTGTACTAGGATGGTTCAGACCATCATAAGTAGATGAAAATATTCAATACCTCTTCCAAACGAGACTAAAAGTGCAGATATTTATTTATATTTGTTTTTATTATGTTAATCTAGATTAATCAAAGGTTCAAATATTAAATTTTTATTTCCCTTACTATCAATTTCAAACCTTAAAAAATCCTTAACAAATCTTAAATCCAACAAACACGGGCACCTAGTTTGAGACTCAATGTTTACCATTATGTATTGTTATGATAAAATGGATCATTAAAAACAAAGTCTGCCTTTATGCGTATCGTTACAATTCGAGAAGCTATGTTTTATTTCACGGTTCTCACTTCCATTAAATGCTTCTTTGTATTTTTAAATATTTTTAAAGTCCAGCAAGACTACGGATCTAATTTGTTAATATATTTACATAAGACTTCGTGCAACTGAACTTTCATATAGCAGGAGTTGTGTCATAATTCTGTTTTATATGCAATTATTGTGATATTGAACTAATTTTTAATTGAAAAGCGGTCATTAATTATCAATTATAGTTATTATTTATTTATCCTTACTTTGTGTTTATGTTATTTAAATTATATAATGTATATACAATGTGTCCAATTAAGTCCACGCCATATGGGAAACATTTTTATTTTTAGTTTTATGAAAAAAAGTTATGGCAGCGCATTCGACTTATTATCCAAATAATTGAACCATTACGTGCATTCTCAAACCATGGTTTTTCCCTTATTTTTGGTTGTATATTTTTAAAAAATTGTCCTTTGTATTCATATTATACCTGCAATTTTCCTTAAGTTCCTTTCGAGAATAAAATCTGATTCTGGTGTTTTTAATCTGAGTATTCTTCCATTTTTCGCACCATTTTTTGCTAAATAATCCACTTCTTCGTTTTTATCTATACTTAAAAGCCTTTTATCCATGATATATAAATTTGTTTTCCTCTACTTGATAATGATACAGTTCCAAAATATCAAGAAAAATGTAATTTAAATTAGGATTCAAACACTGATTTTTAAGTTTCTCTACCGAACTTTAGGTCTGTAAATATGACAAATTTATCCTTTGCATGTTCTAAACACAAATTAGTTGCTACTGCAAGTAAGCAAGGCATTTGAATAAACCCAGCCTGTGAGACATATTCACCCCTAAAAATTACGTTCGGGTGTAACAATTCATTGGAGCAAGGTGTATTAACTAGAGTATAACAAGAGTCACTCCACCGCGCTCCAATGCTCCAGACCATACCTTTCCCCCTTATATTACTCTGATGCGCGATAGGGGCACAACTATCAGCCAAATGCTCTTAATTCGAGGGTCCTGGGTAATAGAACCTCAACATGGTTTGAATTCAAAAATCAAGACAGCGCATTGTCGCTATATTCCTGTTATCTTAATGTGGCTTAATTATATTTGTTAAATATACTATGGCTCTCGCTGGTAAGTATTTTAGAGGCCTGTTCGTTATTTGATCGGGACCAGGTGCCTTTTTCGGCGAGTTGTTTTTAATTAGCTCGTTGTTTAACTTCTCCGGTGATGTAGGAGGGATGATTTCGTTTGGGTTTTAGAATCTTTCTATTTGTCTTTCGACTTCTTCTATGAAATCGATGTACTCGTCTGGGTGGTAATTTAGTGTAGACACTCTCGAGAGAGTACTCCTTATTACCTCTGCTTTTTCGACTGTGGTGTAGACTATTCCGTTTTCTCCATGTAATGGAGGGATTGGCTTTCTGTCATTTCTCAGTATTCCCTGAAGCCTCCAAATATTTTGCGTATTTGGTCCTTGCTCCTTCATGTCTCTTATGTGGTTTTTCCAGCTTTTACTACGGTGTTGTTGTAGTGCTGTTTTGAGCTCTCTGTTTAGTCTATTTGCTCTACTTTTGTCTGCCTGGTTCCTTGTCCTCTTTGCTGTCTGCTTGGCTCTGTTCTTTTGCCTTATCAAGTCTTTTATTTCTTGTGGTATATCCTTAAATCTTCCCGTGTGCATTTCTACTTCCTCTTTTGTAGTGCTATTTCTGTTCTTGTGGGTTGTCTATCACTGGAACTATATTAATTGGAGTGCTCACGAGTCTTTTGAAGTTCGTCCACTTTGTTTTCTTTTTAACTCTTTTGATTGTACTTTCTTCTTCCCACGTTCCTAGTTCTAATAGGATTTGGTTGTGGTCCGTTTTGCCTTCGTTTAATGATTGTATTTCTGTTTATGGTCCTAGGTTTCTTGCTACTACAATGTCCATGTGTGTAGGAAGTCCGTTTCCTGGGTAGCGTTGGGTCTGTAGGGCCCATTGCCATAACGTTGTTGTTTTCGATGTATGTGTTTAGTAGTCTTCCATTTCTGTTCGTAGCTCTGTCATTCCAGTTTGGGGATCTTTCATTTAGGTCTCCTGTTATGATTGAGGGTTCGTTGTTTAGGAACGTATTTAAGTCGTCTTCGATCAGTAGATCTTGTGGTCTTACGTGGCCGGAGGTAATTCTGACTTCTCCTTGCCTCATTTGTACTCTTATTGTTGTTGCTTGCATAGTATTTAGTTGTGGTGTTAGGATTCTGATGTGACCTATGCCTTTTTTCCGGTAACATTGTCTTCAATTGTCCATTTCCATTGCCTTAATTTTTGATTCGTTCTTTTGATTGATTTCCCAAAGTTCGGCACCGTACAGCGTACAACCCAATACTTTCTGTTATTGTTTTATAAATTCTTACTTTATTTTCTTTGTTATTTTATTATTCCACAATAGTCTGTGTACTTGTCTAATGGCTAATCTTGCTTGGCCAATCCTAGAATGTATTTCTTCGTTACTCCCTGCTTTTGATGTTATTGGGACTTTTGATGTTATTTAAAAGTTTCAGGTAATTTTATAGTTTACATTTTCTGGCTTCCATATAGGCTTTCTGATTTTTCTCCTGCAACTTAATACTCGGTTTTTTTTATATTAATTGTAACTCCCCCTCCAGTTTTCTAAGCATATAGTCTATATCGCTCTCGTCTTCAGCTAGAATGGTTTGGTCGTCAGCAAAGTGTATCGTGTACAATCTCTGTCTTCCATTGGAATGCCCATATTGCAGCATTTTCTATAATAGGTTTTGTACTGAAAATTGACAACATATCTGACAATTTGTATATTAGCTTAATATTTTTAGAAGGATAATAAACTGCACAACCAACTCCATGTTGGGATTTAGATCCATCAGTATAAACATTTTCATACTTCTTCCATTTTACTGTACAATTCCGATAATATATTCTTGTTGTATAATATTATTGTTTTGACACAAGTATCGAACATTATTATGGGTCTTAACTTGGAAGAGAAACATTTCATTAGAATAATTCCATAAAGGAATTTCATCGGCTTGATGAAATTCTTCATATCTGTGTACATTGGTAATAAAACTTTCAACTAATACCGGTGTTTTTTTCTTATCCCAATATTTAGATCTTAAAACCAAACCGGCTAAACTGAATATTTTACCTAATACCTTAGATGTCTGACATCTTAATTTAACACGAATTTGTCAGATAAAAATCTTCTCCGCAAATTCAGTGGTGGTTCACCTGTTTTTGTTTCCACAGGTGTACTTCCCAAGTATTTAATACTGAGTCGAAGACATTTGTGTGTTATTTTTTTATTTTTAAAAGATTTGTTTCAGTCGCTGAATGGTAAAATAAAGAACTGTAATATAAAATATGTTTAACGAGTGTTCTATGGAATAGTAACATAATTTTTAAATCTCCTTCCCAGGGGGAATGACCAAAAGTTTTAAGTAAATTAACACTATTTCCTTTTCTTGTGAATATATAATTTATGTGTGCTCTTTCCAATTTAATTTACAATCTAAAATAAGTCCTAAAAATAAAAAAAAAAACAAATATTTTGATAATTTTATTTGATGAGGACAACAAAATCTTTTTCTTCAGTATCTAATACTGATTTTTCTTCAAAAATTGAATTTTAAGTGCATAATTAAGTTGATTATGGCCTATCTCAATGGATTTGTGGCGAGTGTAAATAACAATATCATCAGCATATTGCAAAAACGATATATTATGTGGAATGTCAACAATTAAATCACTTGTGTAAATTATATAAAGTATAGGTGGTATACTTAATTTACCACCTTGTGACAAACCCATAGAAGTTCTGGCTCCTTACATAGAACGAGTGGTTTTCTCTGGAAAATAAATTTCTATTGTTGGATAGAATATATACGTGTTTAGATAGACTTTGGGGAAATCCCATATGACACATTTTTGTATATAATATGTATAATTTTACGTTTTCTTATGCCCCTTTTATAATATCGTCGGTTCCGATACTAACTAAGCAAGGTTCTGAACCTAGCAGCGCAACCTCTGCTTTACTTAAAAAAAAATAAGTGCCTCTGGATAATGAAGAAAACCAAAAAAGGTTTAATTTATTAAAAAATCAAACCGGAAATATTTCTTGAAAATTAACAATGTACTTAGAAGAGCAAAACAAATACTTTACAGATTTTTTAAACCCTATAAGTTCCTCTGTAATGCAAATACATCACTTCCAGCTCAAGGTTGAAAGTATTATTATGCTGCTAAAAAAATAAAACATGAGAAAATGACTGTTCAACGGGATGCGAAACTTGATTAAAGGAGGCACGCGCGTTTTATTTTTAGTAGTACCTATTAATTTGAATTGAAGATACTTCATATACTTGAAGATATATTACAGGATCCAACTTGTAAATACAATACATTTTGGAGACGGCCATCAACGTATTCCCGTTCTCCTCCGCCAGTCCTCCCTGTCCAAGGCATGCTTCTCCTCCAAACCTCTAGGTGTCCAAACCATTTTAAACCTCTTCTTTCTATTCTGTCAATGACCGTTTCTGTAGCATTCATGTTATTTCTTATAGATTCGTTGGTCTTGATTTCCAGCCTTGATGTTCTAGCACTTTTTCTCAAATAATCCATTTCAACTGCCAAAAATCTTCTCTTCAGGTCTGCATTAATTGTCCATACTTCAGAGACATAACAAAGAACTGATTCAAGCATGGTTTGCCCTATTCTTTTTTTGTTCCTTTTGGAAATGTTGCGATCCCACCATAAGGAGTTCAGACATCCTACAATTTTACGTCTCTGATTAATTCGGTGTTTAATTTCGGTTTCTTCCAAGCCGTTCTTATCAATGAGTGCACCTAAAAATTTAAATTTTATCACTTGTTTGATTTCCACGTCCTCGTCTATCAACACTTCAAACCTTGCATCTGAATTGAAAACTAAATATTCTGTTTTCTTCATGCTGACTTTTAACCCCCATTTTACATATTCTCTGTATAGACGCTTTATCATAAATTCTAGATCATAAGAATCTTGAGCTAGGACGACTTGGTCATCCACGTCATTTCCTATGGGGATTCTCATTCCCTGGCAGTGGTTTTTCTAATTGTGGAGGGCTGCCTCAATATATAAATTAAACAGTGACATGCTGCATTCTTGTCTTAGTTCTTTAGTTACTTTTATTGGCTTTGATAGTCTATCGGAAATAGAAAAATTTAAGATACTTCTTGTACATAAATAAATACAACTTTATAGTAGTTTAAGTGTTTAATATCAAATATTTAGCCCGTCCTGGGGAGGGTTTTTAATAATATCAAATTAAAAGTCTTGGAAAATGGTAGTTGTTTAATATTGTTTTGTCTTCTTTTTTCTTTTTTTTTTGTAATAAATACAGATTTCCTGATACTCCAGTGTTTGTATTTTATTGTATACTTTTATTTTAATAACTTTATTAATTTAATTTTTTATAATTCTGTTTATATAAAACATGCTTTAGGAAAAAATTTCTTACTTCAGGTAATGTCCAAGCTACGTTATTTTCACATAGTAAAACACACAATTAATCATCGTCCACGTGCACCAGTATCGGAGGTACGTGTCAGTAAAAGCTTTTAAGAATTGCAAGACTACAATTACTTGATCTGTGACCCAATCATTGACCTTATAATTTTATTTACTTCTTGTACACTCCTTTATAAGTCATTTAACGGGAATGGCTTGTTGAACACTTATAAACTTACTTTATTCATGAGCATTGTGTGATAAATTGCTGTTAAACAATAAATGCGGTTATCATTTAAATTCTCAAAATTACATTGAATAAATGGCTCTATGAAAAATTTATATATGGATGTAAAATAAATAAAAAAATGCGAAGTACTTTTTTTTATTTTCAAACTAGAACACCCATAATACTATTTATTATAATTTTCTTATTTAAAATTTAATTTTTTCTATTGTTTATTTTTTTAATATATATTCTATTTCAATATTCAAGAAAGGGGAATAAACGCAAATGCTCTAATTATAGGGGAATAACTGTTATCAGCTCAGTGGGGAGGTTGTACGGTCGAATAATAAAAGAAAGAATAGAATCAGAATATGAAGACATAGAAGAACAAAATGGATTTCTTGCAGGAAGATCGTGCACTGATGGTATATTCGTTCTGCAGCAGGTAATCGAAAAACGGAAGGCAAGGAACCTATCTACCCACCTATTGTTTGTAGATTTAGAGAAGACATACGATACGATACCTTTGAAAAAACTGTTTCAAACATTGACTAAAGTAGGTCTCAGTAGAGAGTATGTGGATGCTATCGCAAATATATAGAAAAGTGTCGTTAAAGAAGGAAACTTTATATCTGAATCATTTCCAATAACAAAGGGGCTTAAACAAGGATATTGTGTATCGCCGACCTTATTTAAAATATATATTCAATCATCGCTAGAGCAGTGGAGGAAACAAGTATCCGGAATGGGAATAGATATAGGCGATGGTAAATGTCTAACAACTTTATTTTTCGCAGATGATCAGGTTGTCGTAGCGAATGATGAGGAAGACATGGACTACATGTTTAGAAAACTAAAGAAAGAAAATGAAAAATGGGGCCTCAATATGAATATGTCAAAGGCAGAGTATCTTAAAATAGGAGATGATGAAGATCCAGAGTTAGAAATTAGAAACACAAAAACATGTAATGAATAATGTAATGAATATAAATATCTCGGATCTATAATATCTAAAAAAGGCACTACCAAAAGAGATATCAAAAACAGAACGCAGCAGGGAATAAAAAAGCGGTAAACATTCTAAACTCTGTACTATGGTCTAAATATATTAGACAAGAAACGAAATTGACAATCTATCGAAACTTGGTAGAGCCTATTATGACTTATGGCGCAGAAGTTTGACGGATCACGAAAAAAGATAGAAAAAGAATAGAAGTAGTAGAAACGGATTTTCTAAGGAGAGCGTGTGGTGTATCCAAAAAAGATCATATCAGGAATGAAGATATTAGAAAGAGGACAAATACTGTATATTCCAGTGTAGACAGAATTAAAACGAGACTAGTGTGGTATGGTCACGTGAAGCGAATGAATGAAGATAGATGGCCAAAGAAAGCTATAAAGTAAAGAAGAAGAAGGGGAATGCCTTCAGTTGCCTGAAAAGAAAATGTACGGCACATAATGAAAGATGTAGCCATCAAAGAAGACGAATGGATGGACAGAAAACGATGGCGGTCGAAATGCGGCAGAAATTTTTAGAACATTTGGGGAGTTTGAGAGAATTTAATTTTAAATAATTCATACAACACAAAAAGAAGTTTAACTAGTCTAGTTAAATTTAGTATTATAATTAAAGTATTAAACTACCTATTTAAACTCAAAACTTGATAGTATTATCAGTAACTCGTCCTCTTAGACGTAAACACTTGGTGGAAAGCCAAACATAAACCAAAAACCTTAAAAATAACTGATCAACACACAAATCTGCCATTTAATTAACCTTTTTGCTGCTAAAATAAATTGTAGAAAAAGAAGAATCTCCATTTTGCAAAACTTATTATTTATTCGACGTGCAACTTAAGTATCGAGGGTTTGTCCATATCAGCGTAGTCAAGTTTTATTTAAATTCCACGGGATGGCCATCGAGAGACTTAACTTCTGGATAGTGGTAATATACTTATGCCCACTATGTAACATCGACTGCAAACAAACAATGAAATCGGAAAATTGCCAATTTTCATGAATGCACAATTGGGTAAAATGGAAATGAAATTAACGTGCAGTATATCTGTTGTAAGTACTGCACGTTGATTTTATCAAATGATCATGTGTGGAAGTATATTGCCTTCGGATCCAGGTATTTTTCTGGTCGCGGACGATGCATCTTAGCAGTACCACCACCGGCTTTGGACCGAAGTATTTTTTAGCTGATGCTCTTGGGGCATCAGCTAAAAAGTGCATCAGATGTTTTATTGTCGTGTATTTCCCGGTAACCTAGAATCCATACCATTGTGGAATTGTTATGTTCCTGCAGTCTGTCGAGTTTCTCTCGGCATTCCTACAATAGCCTTGAGTTCACCTTAGAGATTATTAAAGCCTCCATGTCTGCTTAACTATCTGTGCATATTCTGAGCCAGTTCAGTTCGAAAGGCCTTATGTCTGAAACACAGGTACCATTCACAGGCTATTCTTTCTATCTGCTGATTCCAAGTAAACCACGAGTGTAATCTGACCCTAAGATACTTCTGTAAGTTTACTTTACTCATAAGACTTAGATATGTATCCTATACCATTTAGACTTAGTGGACCCAATCCTAAATTCTTCCTTCTGATAAATGTTATAATTTTCCGCATAGCCCAGGACTTAAGACAGCTTGTTTCATGTTTTCCTTTTAAATAAAACACCCTTGTAGAAGGCGTTGTCAAAGCTCCCTGTATATCGAGAAATGCACACAACATGACCTCTTGTTTTATTCACCGTAAGTTAATTTTTTTAATTACTCAAGATTTTTACTCAGAATTATATCTTCTTCTTAAAGTGCCTATCCGTTCCGGATGTTGGCGATCATCACGGCTATCTTTACTTTGTTTATTGCAGCGCGGAACAGTTCAGTGGTAGTCGTGTTATACCACTTTCGTAAATTTTGAAGCCAGGAAATGCGTCTTCTTCCCGGTCCTCTCTTACCATTTACCTTCCCTTGGAGAATCAGCTGGAGAAGGCCGTAACGTTCTTGATTTCTCCTTACACGTCTCCTTTTGACGGTCATGAGAATTTCACATTCTTTCCCCATTCTACGCAGGACCTCCACATTAGTAACTCTGTCAACCCAGGATGTCCTGGGATGACAGAATTATATAAACGAGAAAAACTTTCAGATCCTAGTCAAAGTCAAATGGCAAAAGTCCAAAATGTAGGTTCAGAAGGCATCACAGATATCACAACAAAGCAAATAAAAAGAGCTCTCTAGGAGACAAAAAACAACAAATCACCTAGATAAGACGGGATTATCATCGAACATATCAAAGAAGGAGAAGGAAAATCCAAAATACTTTCACTAAATGTCATTTTGAAGAGAAGAGGAAAAATAAAAGTTTTTTACCCTTACCTATATCCTTGTGGAAATAAGTTATGGGGTAAAAAATAAAAATCGATGGTGTTCCTGTTTTTGTTGCTTCGTTTTTTAAATATATTTTTGTCAAAACAGAATATTTTTAAATTTAAAAGATGATATTTTAATAGGAAATTTTATTTTGACAGTGACATTCGCTGGTAAAAAACGTGACACATGCTAGCGGGGAAACTAAAGCAAGCAATAAGTCGCTTTTAGACTGTTGTAAAGATTAGAAATTCATAGATTACTGACTGGTTAAAATACTGTTACCTCGTAAACAGAGAAAGATATTTCACTTTTATTGCTAAAAAAAATTACTTTCGCCTTAAAATGCATGCAAAATATCATTAATCTTTGACAAGTTACTATCCATTATTTATAATTAAGCAATCTGATGAAGCTTCAACAAAGATAGTCAATATTGCGGATATTCTTCATTCCCTACTTCACACGCAAATTACTTCCAATTATAACAGCCAACGTAATCAACTTTGCCAATTCTAAAAATCATTTTCGAATATGATTAACTTTTTTAGTAAAATTGATACATTGCACATTTACTTAAATTGATATATTTAATATATGTTTGAGCAAATAGACCATATCAAAACAATATGCAATAGCTAATAGTGTTAGTAGTTTATCTGCATACTGATTACATTCTTGATATTTTTCTGTTGCGTTTTTATGTGATTTGTACACTTTATGTAACTATTAAGACATCAACTTTGTATCTGCATATGGACTTTTAATTAAAGATATTTCGTTTTACCATAAAAAAGACGAGATCTTTTGTAATCGATTATTTAGCTTGAAAACGAAAAAGAATTTAAATACATATATCGGGGTCAATATCTTGCTAATTTTTTGAATGTTTAAAACTTTTTACTAAACTTATCACAATCAACGACAACAATTAAAATATATATTGTTTTTTTCCGTGTTATTCTCTTTATTATTATATTAAACAAACTTACAAAAAAGTAAACAATTGTTACAATAAAGTAAAACACTTACTATAAACTTCTGGTGTAATTATATAATAATAGTCTCCCGTTTTTTACCGCTGCGCGGCTTTGGGAGTATAGCAGAGTAGTCTGCTATATCTAGGGCCTACGGTATACAAGGAAGGTAACATGGCCAGTGCTACGCTTCAACCGTCTATTATTACCCCTGGTTTTACCCAAGGTACTCATTTTATTCAGGCTGAGTCGACCTGGGGCCTATAGACATTTTTAAAAATGTCTAGTTGTTCTTGCCGGCGGTAGGATTCGAACTCCGGATCACCGGCGTGCGAGGCAAGCATCCTACCGCTTGCGCTACGCAGGCCCTTTGGTGTAATTAACATGTTGATAAAAAATTACTAAAATAATAAAATATTCAACAGGATTACAATTTCTTTGTAATCCTTTCTTTGTAATACAAAAATTTGAGCATTTACAAATAGCCCCTTTAAAAGGTGTAAAAACCTTTGAGATACATTTGATATATTGTAGAAATTAAAACTAAAGCCATATAAAGTCGATTATTTTAGATTTAACCGATTTTTTTGTTTTTCTAATCTCCCATCCTATATCCTCTCATTTGACGAACTTTCTTTATTATTTTCCCCACAATAATGTTAAAGAGAAACGGGCTCAGTGAGTTACCCTGACAAATGTCATTTCCAGCTCGTATTGGATTGGTAAGTTTTGCTTTTATTTTGGCAAGAATTTGATTATCTTTACATTATGTCTTCCACAGTTCTGATTAGATTATGTGGAAATTGTCTATCATAGAGGACATATTATATGATGTCTTTTAGTTGAACACGGTCGAATGCGTTTACTAGATCACTGAAACATATATAAGTAGGCTTGTTGTATTCTATTGATTGTTTTGTTATTAATCTTCGGACAAAGAAGTGTAAGATCTGCCTGATGGGAAACCTTGTTGTTCGTCCTATAGAGATATCTCTCTCTTCAATCCTGACTCCCCTTTAGGGAGTGTAGTGGTCATCCTGACGTCATTTCTTTTAACTTATGCAGATATAAGATAACTTCTTATGCTTATTTTTATGTAGACGTGACTTTATATGTTTTTCAATGTCGTTCCATCGTTTTCGTGGTATTCCTACTGATCGTCTTCCTATTGGGAAACCGTCTCTTGCCGTCTTTTTGTTTTCATTTTACTTACATGATCGTTCCATTCTACTTTGTTATTTCTTACCCAGTCTTTAATGTTCTCCACCGACTTAGATTCATCTAAGTGTATATCTGTACTTCTAGCTCTGTCGCATAGTGTTTTTTCTATGGCATCAATTTTTCTATTTTCATATCTGCTGTTTCTATCATCATTTTTGTCCTCTCTGTGTCAGGTCGTGTTTCTGCCGCGTATGTCATTATTAGTCTGATGATTGTTTTTTAAATTCTGCGTTTCATTTCTTTCCCCATATTTTTATTTCTCCATATCGTTTCATTTACACAACCTGCGCCTCTTTTTGCTCTCTTCACTTAATCTCCACTTTTGTTTTGAGCTTTCCGTAGTTAGATAATGTAATAAATTTGCTGCTATTTGTGTTTTTTTGTAGAAATTAACATGCTAAATTTTCTGGCGATTATGTTAAATTGGTACAGCATGCGATTAGTAATACGTCGTCTGCATAGCAGATTATTTTAAGTTGTTTTTCTTCCATTTGGTATCATTTTCTAGTTCTTACTTTTTTTTTGTTATTTCATAATCAGGTTAAACAATAGAGGACTCAGGAAATCTCTCGGTCTTATCCCATTGCCACCAATAGGGTCAGTTAGTTCTTCTTCTACATTTACTTTTATTGTGTTGTTTTAGTAGATATTTTCGATCGTTTTGATTATTCCTAGAGGTATCTGTCTTGCGTACAATAAGTGGATAACGTCCTTTCATTTGACCCGGTCAAATGCTTTCTTAAAGTTCACGAAACAAAGATGTGCCTGTTTGTTATATTCTAATGGTTTAGGTTATAGCGTCGGTGTATAAATAATTTCATTCAGTTTATTTGTTATCACTTTGGTTGTTAATTTTATTCTTGTGCTTTTCCGGGTCAGATTTGTCTTTCTTTTTGAAGAGAGGTTTTAGGATGTTTGATCTCTATTCTTGAAAATTTCTGTTTTATTTTATTATTTTCTTTGATTAGTTTTAGTAGTTGTTTGGTCAGATCTTGTCCTCCGTACTTTAGTAGTTCGTTCGGTATTCTGTCCTCTCCTGGTAATTTTGTTTTTTTAATTTCCTTAATGCTTCCTCTTCCTCCTCAATATGTATATCTTCATTTGCCGTCACCTCTGGTGGTAGTTTATTATCGTCAGCTTTAGCAAAATAGGGATCGAAAGTAGTGTCCCCATGTTTCGTTCTGAATGTGTTTCGTTTTTATTAGTTTGTTCATTTCTTTTCTTTGTCCTTTGATCATTCTTCACATTTTTTTCTGTGTTCCGTAAACGTCGTGTTCCATTTGTTTTGGGAAGCTCCGCCAGTGTTCCCTTTTTTTTGTCTAACTAAAGTATTCGTTTCATTTCTAATTCGTTTATAGTGGTTATATATCTGTTGTGTTTTGTTGTGTTCTGTATTGGAAAAAGACTCTTCTCTTCTGCACATTTTGTCTTTACTTCCCCTCTAAACCATGGGGTTTTCTTTATTGATATGTTAGTGTTTGTTATTTTCTTCTCTCCAAGTGATTCTGTTGCTGCGTTAATTATGTTAGTTTTGAGTTTTTCCTAACTTTCCTCGATGTTATCGTTTTCTAATATTTAATTCCCAGCAATATTCTCTGATATGCTTTTTCTGTATAAGTATTTCGTGGATTCCGTATTCGGTCCTTTGAATCTGATTTTTGTTTGTGGTGTCGCAACTCTTTTAGATTGGAAGCATTTTGTTATGATTCTTATTGTGGAAATCTATACAGAGTAGTTATACTCTTTATTCTGGATTTACAAATAAGTAATTGTACAGGGACACATTTTACGCTAAGGTGCCTTTTAACTTTAAATTATTAAGTAGAAATAATAAAAAAAATATAGTTAAATAGTATATATTATAAATAATTAAAGTCCTTTCTAAATAATTGGGTGAGTTAATTGACTAGTTATAATTTTAGTGAAGCACAAAAACTTAATCAACAAACTATTTTAAAATCAATTATTAATGAGCTTGCATTTTGCATATGCAGAAAATGTTCATGAATTTAAATACGGCGTCTGTCGTTTTTGTTAACAAATATGTTAAATCCTTGTCATCATTCGCCTAGGAATGTGGAAATTTCTTTGTACGTGACTTCTTTTTTATTTGTTTTTCGTCATGTCTCTCGGTGTTTGTTAACAAGCGGTTGATTGATGGTCGTCGGTGAGAAAAATGAATCTTATAAGGACTTACAAAGGTATATTTTACAGTGAATTTTCTTAACTATTTAAATGTCTTTTGACTTGACCTAAACCAAAAAGAAAAAATGTGAACAACTTCAACTATGATAAAATTTTCATTTTTATTTTTAAATTTTATTCATCGTCCAATCGAATCTGGTAAGCAAATCGATTAAATTTTGTCTACTTGAATTTGTTTGTTTATGAGTGACAAAAAAATTAAATATCCACACGATGTTTATTAGCATTTTGTCGTAGGTGGTGAGTTAAAATGTACACGAGGCAATAAGAGATGTATTAGAAGAGGGCTCAGAAATAAATAAATCTTCTGGGTTCGCAAATAAAAATGTCCTCAGCCTTTACTTATTTTCATTTCTATTGAATCAGATACCATAGAGACTACAGAATAACATTCTTCGATGCTTAATGAATATTAGTAAGATAGTGTTGCTAGAAAATACTTAAATGAAATTAATGCAAATATTGGAATACGAAAGCGGTTTCAAACATTCGAAACATTCGAATTCTAAAAATTCCTTTCCTGTTACGATATAAGGCACTGAATGTTGGACAGTTAAATAGAGAGAAGAATAAGAATGCATTTATTTAAAATAAGATTATTTGGATGGAAGAGCAGAATAACGAAAAACGATGAAATTAAAATTAGATATGTTAGGGGAAATATAGAGGAATTGATGCCAAACTAAGTGTATAAATTAGGATAAATACAGCATATTTAAGTTCGTAATGGTAATTTCTATATGAAAAACTTTCAATGTGAGTAATTGCTGGTCAATCATGATAATATACGTTAATATAGCTTTTAACATGCAATATCTAAAGAATTATTAAATACGAATATCGAGTTCAAAGTATCGAGGTTAAAGTAAATGTAGGGGGAAATGCCACTAGGGACATAGTGGTCTACAGTTAAATTAGACAAGTTAATGAAGAAGATTGTAATACTTGTTATAACCTAATTACTATTTAAATGGGAATAAGCCACAATTAAAGGTTAAAGTACGTTTATTGACGTTTCAATGTCCACTTCGGAAATCGTTCTCAAAATACGTATTTTTAGAACGATTTCCGAAGTGGAAATTGAAACGTCAATAAACGTACTTTAACCTTTAATTGTGGCTTATTCCCATTTAAATAGTAATTACTTTAAAATGCCGCAAGAAAATAGCTTCAGAACAATAGTAATGTTTGTATTTTGAGAACGATTTCCGAAGAGGAAATGGAAACGTCAATAAACGCACTTTAACATTTAATTGTGGTTTATTCCCATTTAAATAGTAATTACTTTAAAATGCCACAAGAAAATAGCTTCAGAACAATATTGTTATAAACTAAGTTAAAAATATATAAATGTGTAAAATATATAAAAGGCAACAAAGCTAAGATTCATGGCAAGGTAATTACAATATATTGTATCACCAAATCTCATAAAAAACCATTATTTTACTAATTTCTTTTAAAATTACTACTATCGACTTACGAACATCCTATATTTTGAAGTTATGAATACGTACCTGAAAAAAAAAGAAAAATTAATAATATATTAATATTTACCTATTACATAGATACAATAAATGGGATATAATCAATATTTAAAAACTGATGTTGACTTGATGACTTGATTTAAAAAATCAAGTTTTTAAATCAAATTTTAGAAAAAAAAATCTAAAACTATCAAAATATAATTCAGATTGTTATTGTTTTATAAATTTTGGAGAATGTTTGCGCCGGTGTACGACAGTCAAAATGACATCTTTATTTGTCAAATAGGTTTATGTGGTAAAGTTTTATCTACGGTATTATTATAATGTAGCCAGTTTAATGTTTCGTAGATGTAGCACCATACTAACAGTGAATAGATAAATCGATAAATTAATGAATGGACAATATGCATATTGAGATCCTGGAAGTCCTGATTAACCCTCCGTTAGTCGCTATCGATGTCACACACCGACGACAAAATTATTCATTCGGGATTTACAAATAACTAATTTTTCCATCGCCACTTTCTGTACCTTTCCCTATCAACCAAACTTATGGTGCTTACGAGAAAAGTCGATATCGTCTAAATAAAGGATCTAAAAATTCTGCTACATAAAAAAGGAGATAAACTGACCTAGAAAATTATCAACTCATTAGTCTGTTAAGCCAGATGTACAAACTCTTTACAACCATAATAACAACGAGATTGGACACAAACTTAAAGCTTTATCAAACCGGAGAGTAGGCGGGAATTCAATCAGTTTGACACCCACGACCAACTGTAAACGATAACACAACTCATTGAAAAAATAATAGAATACAATAGACCTAGAAACTAGTAGTATTTATTGATTGACATGTATTTATGACGTGCGAATTTAAACAAAAAGTGGAAACACTCAACGGAAATTAAGATAAGGAACGACAAGTCAATATCAACATTTATCAAAATAAAAAAAATCTGTAACAGTCACAATATAAAATTGGAAATAAAAGTTCCTTTATTGAATGCTACGTCTTGGTTCTTCTATATGAAGAGGAGTCATATAATTAACTAAAGCGACACGAAAGAGACTTAAAATATTTGAAATGTGGTGTTATAGACGCATACTGAGGATTACCTGGTGTTTGGGAAAATATGTACTATTTCTTTTCATACTTCTACATTTAATATTTTTCTTTTAGTGTACTATAATGTGATCCAATTCAATGCTGTATTCTAAAGACTTTGTTAAAATATATTGCTTCCTGTTATTTCGTAAAATTGTTAAACTGGCTATCTCATTTATTATGTTTTAAGTACGGAGAAGTTGACTTCTTTTGTTATTTTGTGTCGCCAATACACACAAGTGTAAAGTTTCGTATTACCGTGACAATTAACTTAAATTATCGCCACTCAAAATCGCAATACAATAGAGTGATTTATTGGTATACCCTCTTGGTATACAGACCACCACGTAACATCAATATTTCAAAGGGTAAGTCTTTATTCTTTGTACAGACAACAATAATGAGTAAGACCAGTTAAGTTCGTAATTTATTCACAGTTCTATTTGCTATTTTCCACTAATTTATTTACAAACAAAATATTGCATTTTTTCTTCATTATTAGTTCTCTAATATCATTTAACCAGCGACCTCTTAAGTTTTATACAAAACACCTGGGTAAACAAAGTCTTCTGTTGAATTTAAAAGGACTGTACTCTCGTTTTCTTTCGAGTTTTTTTTTGTATAACACCTGTACGTTGTTTTTATACTACTATCTGGTCACAATTATTAGTCATTTTCTATCCTAACTTAATACACAGCAAATACTTAAATCTAAGGGCTCATTCTATGGCTAACTCTTATTTTATCTATCAAGTAATACACTACAACTAACATGCAGTATCATACACAGCACTGTACTCTGCTTTATACACTAAACTGTTACACATCTACACTAACATATTTCCACGAAACCATTCCACATGTAGACTGGAATTATTCCTGAAGCCACTCAGGAAAAACTCAAATGGTTCTGTCCTTATGAGTCTTCTCTTTAGTTCAGTGTAGTCAAGAGGCTGGATTGCCTCGACATTTACATGACTATGCAGCCTCTGCTTCTTGACTTGCTGCTGTTCTCTTGATTACTTCGGTCACAGTTTTCATACCCTCGTACTGGTGGAGGTTGCTGTTACGGATATACCAAGGAGCATCAACAATGTTCCTCAGTACTTTGTTTTGAAATCTCTGGATAATATGTAGATTACTAGCTTTGGTACAGCCCCAGAGTTGGCACCCATATACCCATACTGGCCTCAGTACTTGCTTGTAAATGATGAATGGATAATGTTGGATTTTTTTCAGTCAGCCAATTCAATTTCTTATATCTAATATCAAGCTCCACTCGTTTCTTTTTGACATGGACTTTCCAGACTTATTTTGCTGATGTTGCATAAGGAACTTGGGTATCCAAGTTGGGTCTTGGGTCCAGGTATGTATTATATTTACTGATAGTTGCCACTTATTAGTCCTTTCTTCACTAGTGTCTCCTATTGCTAGTATGGCTGTATCATCCGCGAAGGTGGCAATAATGTTTTGTTCTAGCTCTGGAATGTCATACGTATACACCAGACCTAATACACTCCCTTGTGGCACGCCAGCTTTGATCTCCTTTAAATCGGTGCACACTTATTCTTGTTTTACTCTGAAATATCTATTCGCAATGTATCATTCTAAGATTTCTGAATACTGTTTAGGCATGAATTTCTTAGTTTATAGTTTAAACCCTCATGCCAGACTTTATTAAACTCCTGTGCTACGTCCAAGAAGATTGTAGAGCAGACTTTCTTCTCTTCTAAATTTTTTTCTATTATAATCGTTATTTTGTGAACTTGATCTGTAGTGAAATGTTTATTTCTGAAACCAAATTAATGATTTGGTATAGGATTTTTTCTTTCTATTATTGTTTTTAATCTTTTAAGTAGAAGTTTTTCTTTGAGTTGAATCTTTAATTAGCGCATATCATTTAAATAAAATCTTACAGCAGCTTATTATTATTATTCAATGATGATTATATATTTTTATTACATTGTACAAAATTCATTTCCAGTAAATACACAGATGTAATGGTATATGAACAATGTTCCTAGCTTAAAACTAGCAACGAACAAGTGAAATTAAACTGTCTATCTATACACCACTGAATTTGCCTTTAGGTCAATTCATAATACCTGTCATCTCGAAATGTAATACCATTAACAATCAATTTTGATGTATGAAGTAATAAACTGCTATGCACAATCCTGTTACTACACCTACAACACAAATTTTGTTACGGTTGAGGAAATTTAGTTTGATTTTCGCATAAAAAGGATTACATTAATTTTATATGTATATAATTGTAAATTAATATTTACACAAGATTACGTTATCGAGGCAAACTAAGACTAAGAAAGTCTAAAAACTTTAATTGAAATATTATTTATACAGATAATACCTCAACTTATCGTAAACATTTAAAAGGTCTCTGCAGTGCAGGTTGTTTTAAGCTTTAGTGTGCAGCAATATTCTTTTTCTCTGTTCTAAGCTACAAAATAGGGAGGTTTAGATCTCTGTTAATATATATATATATATATATATATATATATATATATATATATATATATATATATATATATATATATATATATATATATATACCCGGTATTTAGGCGTTCCACGCCCTTCCGGTAGGGATCTATGGAGGAGTATCACCTAGCCGCAAGCCCTTATCTCTTGCCGTACTGCTCCACCAT
Organism: Diabrotica undecimpunctata; assembly: GCF_040954645.1. Lineage (NCBI taxonomy): Eukaryota > Metazoa > Arthropoda > Insecta > Coleoptera > Chrysomelidae > Diabrotica > Diabrotica undecimpunctata. The sequence goes on from NC_092809.1 coordinate 151,740,346, forward strand.
AGGCCGATCAGATACCAGCATATTCTAGACTAAGCCGCAGATTCATTTTAGAATTTTAAACTACTGCGTTAGCCTTTTTGGTTTCTGTTCACCGGGCCGGGGATTTGAACTGACATCTCTCGCATTGAAGCGAAGGAGAAGCCAGCCGCCCAGCCCGCTTGGCTATCCGATCGACAGATCTCTGTTAATCCATGCTTGAATATTTTCAAGCCATCCTTTTCTTTTTTGTAGCAATAATGAGACTTCCCAATTTTTCTGAATTATCTACGATATTGTTAAATGCAAACATACCCGGGAAAGAATCTTTTTGGATGATAATGGTTTTTACCAGTTGTAAATGGTCATGAATTCTTGTTCCCCTTCATTAGTTGCTCTAAGGAACAAGCTTATTCGCAGCATCTTCCTATGAATTAACATTAAAAAATGGGCTAATTTAGATTATCTTTTCCAGATATCCGTAATGTACCACTAGATTTTTTTTTCTCGGATTAGTATATGATAGAAAAGTTCTCGGTTTTCGTTTATTATTTAAATTATCTATACATCTATCTAAAGCTCTTTTTTATATTCAAATTTGCATATAGATCTTCCCCTCTGACTTCCATTTTCACCGTCCATTGCGATTTTCATTCATCCTAGACCAATATGTCTCTTTAAATCATTAGGGGTCTTCCTTTGGGTCGTTTGGATTCCCAGTGTCTTCAGTGCAGTAGTCATTTGTTCCTTGTCTCTTATCTTTCTGTATGGACTGTTATGGACTGTAAATTTCCACTTTCGGTCTGGTACTTTTTCTATGCCCTCTTTCCATGTGTAGCATTTTTGTCTTGCCTTGTATATCATAAAAACCGAAAAATATTCTTACTCTTTTTGAGAGAGAATGAATTTTGTTGTCTGCGTCTACGATGGTGACAACCGTGAGGGTACCATGGAGTACGTGTAGTCTAGCCCAGGCTTGGTCTGTTTGTTTGTTTTGAAAAATAGAAAAAATAGGTTTTAGGTGGACAAAATCATACACCGAGGCTATATTTATAATAAGGCAAGTTCAGGAGAAATCATTAGAATACAACAAATCGGCATATTTATGTTTCGTGGACCTTATGAAGACATTTGACAGGGTCAAAATAAAGGACGCTATCGGCTTATTATACGCAAGAGAGATACGTCCAGGAATAATTAAAACGATCGGAAAAAATCTATCAAAACAACACAATAAAAGTAATAGTGGAAGAAGAAATAACTGACCCAATTAAAGCTGGTAATGGGATAAGACAGGGTAATTTGCTGAGTCCTCTATTTTTTGACCTGATCATGGATGTAATAATAAAAAAAGTAAGAACTAAAAAAGGATACCAAATGGAAGAAAAACACCTTAAAATAATCTGCTATGCAGATGACGCAATACTAATCTCTCAAAGTGAAGATGATTTACAACGTAGGCTGTCCCAATTTAATAATTATTAGGGCGCTCGTATATCGATGTACCACTGTACTTGCATAACTGACCGCAAAAACAAACATAATTATCAAATTATGTGGCAATATGCCGATGTAATTGGATTACTATCTGGAAAGATAAGTAAATACTCGAAATAAATTATTTCTTCATTTAAACTGTCGAACTGGGGTTTGCCGGCTCTTTACCAATGAATGGCAAACTTCAGTTCGATAGTTCGAATGTAGAAATATTTTATTTTAAATAGGAACTTGTGTTCCCGGTTAGTAATCCAATTACATCGGCATATAGTTTTGCAAGTACTCCAAAGTTCACTGAAGTTGGACTGATTAGTCCGAAAACGTTCATTTTAATCCATTTAGATTTTTTGATTTAATTTTTTTATTTTATTAAATACCAACTTCTTACAACAGAAGTTTTTCCAGTTTTTCGACTTCGATATTGGAGTTTTTTAATATAGCTTAGTACTAAGCCCTACTGATAATAAATATGAGTTTATTGCATAAAAAAGCCAGAAAAAGAACTACACTTATTTAAAACAAACATTTTATATTAGTACCTACGTTTCAATAGGTAATACTACAAAAAATAGGTTATAGCTATCTTATATTATAAGCTAAAGAGTTCATATCATAAAAATAAATAAGTTAATTATGACAAGAAAGGTAACCGTAAAAATCCTAAATAATCCATAGAACTCGTAGAAGCGCATAATGTTACGAACTTTATCTATTTAAATAATATATCTATAAAAATCATGGACCGTGAAATGAATGTATGTGAAAACGTGAAAAAATTTAAATAATATGACCCGGATAGAAGTATATGAAACATAAAATTAATTCGAATTTCCTAAGAGAAGAAAAACCTTGCAACAGCATACACCAACATTGTTATTATATATTATGTCAGAATGCGGACATAACTCTTTGTCTTAATCACAAATATTTTACGTGTTCAAATTACTGCAATAAATAATTTCGAACCAATAAAAATAAGTTCAAAGGTCAACAAAATTTATTACATAAAGTTAAAGATACTCATAATTCCAGTAAGTACCACGCCCCCTAACTGAGTACCTTATACGGTCTTTCTCCCTCGAGGGTATAACCACTCGCGTTCAAATTATGATGTTTTATGTCACGAGACTGCTAACAGCTAACCTTGACTTTCAAGGCTCCGTGTGTTTCAAATGTAGTTGCCAGTTGTCGGCAAGTTCAGTTCCGTCAGCGAGATCTCAATAGACATATCACAACGGAAATAATTAATACTATTTATTGATTAGACACGCTAACTACCGAACCAATATTCCCGACAAGATGACTGAGCTTGAATATTACACGAAGAGATATTTGAAGGATAATCTGTTTTAATTAATGGTTACATTACAGGTATTGTAATTTATAGTTAGGAAGTAATGTTGTAGTTAAATCAAGTATCCTATGCACATATTTAAATTAACACGTTTAATAATAAGAATTATATTACATGTTCTATGAGCAAATTGATGGAAAAAATGGGAAATGTAAGATAAATATGGACATTAGAATCATTATATCGCTAATTCTGGAACCAAATGGTTTTGGACAAAATCGTTCGGGCATTGATAATATTCTTGATTTAAAATCTGACATTCACGAAGCACTAGCAACCAAGTAATACTGTATTGAAATATTTTTCGATTTGAAAAGGGCATTTAGTACTTGGAAGTTTAATATTCTGAACAAACTACATTCATGGAACATTCGTGGAAATTATCTAAAATTTATTAAAACTTTTTACAAACCGAGTACATATTATTAACTCAGAGGAGAAAACTGTAGAAAATTGAACTCCTCAAGGATCAGTAATAAGGCCTACATCAGGGGTCACCAATTATATTCCCTGACGGTCCGTTTCGAAAACCTACTACACTTCCGCGGTCCGGTCACTTAACACTAAACCAGGCAGTGGCGTAATCGGCTGGAGGGGTTGCCCAGAAACACTCCAGTAGTTGTAGCCCCTCTCAGATCATACTGGTTACGTAGTTGAAACCAGGCAGCTAGGCCACCTCGTTTAGGAAGGTAGCCTCGAGGCTCGAAGAGAGGATCGAAATAACTTTTTTTAAATCCACACTATCTTTGCCAAAATAGTCTACCACAGCCTTGTGTAAATCTTTTCCTGTAGTAGTTAGCGCCAGTCTAGTTGTAGTCCAGTTAGAGCACGAAAATGACAAGCTGTGCTGTATTTGTAATGTCCCATGACTCATCCAATGCCAAATCAAAATATTTAGTGACTAATTTAGAATCTAATGAAAACCTTGGCAAAATGAAACTGAGATCAGATCAGGAAACTCTGTTAAGTATTCATCAAATATTAATTAGATCTAAATTAGATTAAAAACCTTACTTTACCTTACCAAAACATTACTTAAAAACTTGACAACATACACAACGCTGATATTAGAATTACACTTGGGTACTTCCAACTCCCACCAAAAGCATACTGAGCGAAACCGGCATACCACCTCTACTTTTTCTGAGGAATACAGTTAGCTTTAGCACATGCTACATCTATAACCTTAAATATTAACAAACCTCTCCTCTGTAATAATTTTAACAACTATATTAATTATTACAATAATAACCCTTGTGCCCCACTACGAGAGAATCCAATTATAAAATTCTAGCCTGAACATTCGGTTTCCAACAATATTTGAAACTAATTCCAATCACTATCTGCTCCTGCGTTGGACTATCGAAAAGAAAAAAGTCATTACAGCATTGTCTTTAAAGTTAAACTAAACTCAATCTTAGACCAAAAGACAATGACTGGATTGAAATATATACAGATGCATCCACAGGTAAACTTGGAGTCGATAAAGTCTAACACGAAAGCCTGTTGCATAAAATGAACTAGTATGGCTACAGTAAGGTAATGGCATGTCATCCTGCATCGTACCTAGCTAACACAAGATTAATAGTTTGGATACGGTCAACTCAGAGACCGGCGTTGTCACCTTATCTATACATTATATACACGGCAGATACTCTAACTAAGCCCAGATTATTGATAAGTTTATACGCAGACGACACAGCAATAGCCGCCAGCAACAGAGATTCAGACCTACCTACAAGACACTTGCAAAGATAATTAAACCGACTCCAAGCATGGAAAATCTCTTAACTCTAAGAAAACACAGGCCGTAATGTACCAATAAAGGAAAGGCAGATCGAATAGGGAACTTTCCCTATTTAATATCCTAATTGAATAGACGAACCAAGCCAAAATATCTCGGCATAACGCTAGATAAAAAGCTAACTTTCACGGAGCATGTAAACCAAACTATTCATAAAGCCAAAACACTTAGGAGTCACCTCTCTTCATCAATAGGGTGGAAGAGTAAACTGAGGTTCTACACTAAGATTAGGATGAGAAACTGCATAATTTTGCCAATACTAGCATATGCCTCAGCTGTATGGGGCACACGTGCTGACCAACAGGAAAAAATACAGACCGTTCAAAACTTTATGATCAGAGAGGTTCTGAGAATACCTAGATACGTCCCGTTAAGGTGCGTTTTTAAAGATTCACATCAACAGAGATTCCTGAGAATGATGGACGAGAAAGCACGTGATATTTAACGACTTAAACGTAAGGACGGTACATAGACGGCCTAGGCAGCAGTTACGAGATTATATAGAAAACCCAGAAAATCAATGAAGAATGAGATAGCCAAGCGATAGTCTAACACACAGTAGCAAAAGTTTTAAGATTCATAAAAAGGTAAACATAGGAAAATGTAGGGATATAAGGGAAGGAAAAAAAGAAGGAAATGAAATATTAATCTTAGTAACTAGATACGATCGGATATACGGGCCTTTTCGGATCAGAGCTTGAGGCTGGAGTAGTCTCTGTTTTTCCGAATAGGTATATAGTTTTCGAAGCGTTTTCAAAGCGAAACGTTTTCTGCGACTTCCTTCGCTCAGTTTGTTTTGTCAATGGTTATCATATCTCTATCGATAGATTACAATTGATTTTCTTAACTTTCATCATCATTTTGGCTTTACAACCCTGTGTGGGTCCTAGCCTCCCCAAGAATTTTTCTCCAGTCGTCCCTATCCATCGCCTTCCTCCGCCAGGCACGTATTTCCATATTTCTCATATCTTGGTCTATGTTATCTAGGAATCTTGTTCTGAGTCTTCCTCTTCTTCTTTGACCAATAGGTCTATCAAGGAGCGTTTTTCTAGCTGGGTCGGTTTGCTCCATCCGCATTACATGGCCTACCCACCTCAGACGTCCTATCTTTATGTGTTTTACGATATCTGGTTCCTGGTATATCCTATAGAGTTCGAAGTTGTATCGTCTTCTCCAGACACCATTTTCATTTACCGCTCCATAGATGCGCCTTAGTATTTTTCTTTCGAAACATCCTAACATGTTTTCATTGCTTTTTGTTAAAGTCCAGGTTTCTGAACCATATGTTAGGACTGGGCGTATTATTGTTTTGTAGAGTTTTACTTTTGTATTTCTTGATATAACTGTAGATTTAAAAAGGAGATTAAGCCCAAAATAGCATCTATTAGCCGTGCAAATTCTGCGGTTTATCTCTGCGGTAGTGTCATTTTCAGTATTGACGAGCGTTCCCAGGTATACAAATTCGTTAACTGCTTCGATGACGTCATTTTCTATAACAAGTGGCCGTAGTGTTTGTGGTTGCGTACCTATTTTCATGTATTTTGTTTTGTTGGTGTTTATTATTAAACCCATTTTTGTAGCCGTTTCCTTTAATGCTACGTACGCCTCTCGTGCTGCGTTTTCCGTTCTCCCAACAATATTGATATCATCAGCATATGCTAAGATTTGCACAGATTTGTTATATATTGAACCGGTAGTTGTGATTTGTGACGTACGTATTACTTTTTCCAGAGCTAGATTGAATAGTATACAGGAGAGTGGGTCTCCCTGACGTAGCCCGTTATTTGTTTTAAAAGGTTCAGAGAGTTCCCCCTGGATTCGTACTTTGCATTCAACTTTTTCAAGGGTTAGTTTGGTTAAACTTACCAACTGATTTGGTACTCCTAGGTCTATCATTGCTCTAAACAATTCTCTTTCTTAACTTTATCTCTCTTTTTTCCACTTGCAAAAAGTTTTATGTTTCCTATATTTAGCCTCTATTATGCCTCTTCAAGTCTTCCTTTCCATTGTTTTTTATTGTACCCTACTTGTAGCCAATTTTTCCCGGCAGTCCTTTTCAGATCATCTGTCCATCTCATAGGAGGTCTGTCTCTGGGTCTTTTGTGTTGGTATGGTCTCCAGGTTAAAATTGATCTGTGCCATTTGTTTAGATCGCTCCTAGCTACGTGTCCAGCGTATTCCCATTTCAACTTTAATGATTTTTGCACCACATCGGTGACTTTGGTTTTCTGTCTTATCCATGTGTTTGTTTTCTTGTCCTTAAGTGATATACCTAGCATTGCTCTTTCCATCGCGTGTTGAGTGACTCTAAGTATATTCATATTCTTTTTTGTGATTGTCCATGTTTGTGCCGCATAAGTTAATATCGGAATAATGCATGCATCAAAAACTTTAGATCTAAGATGTAATTGAATTTGTTGATTTCTGAGTATATAGTTCAGTTTACCGAATGCTGCCCAAGCTAACTTTCTTCTTCTTTTTATTTCTTCAGTTTGAATTTCCCTATTTAGTATTATTTTTTGTCCTAAGTATATATATTCTTCAACTTTTTCTATAAATTTATCCTCTTTTTAGTCTCAATTAGTTTATGGCAAATGGATAACTGAGTAAAAATATTTGTCCTATATATCGCATCGAGATAGAAGTTATTAAAAAGATATATTTCATTGCAATTTCTGCATCTCAGCTGTCCTTCTCTCCCCCATCGTACTTAAACAATTATTTACTTACTTAAGTATCATTTGTAGCCCACGTAGCGAGAACCAGAAGGTAATTTTAGACGGCATCTGATATGTTCGTGAAGAACCCTACTGGTTTGTCTTAATTGTGCAATAATTAAAACAGTACACCATAATAGCCAATAAATAAGTGGCCTGAAAACGTTACCAAGCAAAACTAATGTTTAGTTATATAATGATCACGCTTCTGTTAATAATTTTAATTTTTATCAGTTATAGCTAAACAATTCAACAATGGATAGATACATTTTGAATAATTATTTTATTCTCCTATTCATTGCGTGACAATTGAATACAGATTAGTGTAGCATGTTCGAAGGTAATTTGAGAATGTTGAAATGATTTTTAAGATTATTTAAAAGACTTTACATTAGTTTACACAAACAGACTGGAGGAATATTCGATTTCAGTGGATTTTACTTTCAACATGTTTTACTTTCTTGGAAGCTTTTACTTTCTTTGAGCAAACTTAGCGCCTAGTTGTTTAGGTCACGAAAATAGGTAAAGTTTATGTAAGCAATTTCGTTTTGTAGATTAAAAAGCAAAACTATACGAAAAGTGGTGCACAAATAATAGATGGAAAATCAGATTTACTGTTTTTAAAGTATTTGTTTAAGAAATAGTATATTACTTTATGAGGCGGAGAAGCATGACTTTTCTTGACGCGCCCGATATTACGCGCCGAACGAAGTGAGGCGCGTAATAGTGGGCAAGTCAAGAAAAGTCGCTTCTTTGCCAAATAAAGTATACTATTTTTTTTTCAAACGTAGCAATTTTCAACCATAAATAGTACAATTCATACGCTATTTTTACTCGAAATTAACTGTGACAACTATCAAAGTCGTCTAGATGTTAGAAATTAAAATAATTAAGTCGTCGGTGGAATAGAAATTAAAATAATTAAGTCGTCTCCCTGGTTACAGTTGTTTGACAGTTGTTTGCAATTATTAAAGACAGCTTATTGTTGTTGCAACCGCAAGCGCAAATTTAGTGCGAAAATGGAAAACCTAAACGAAATTGAGTCCGCGGCTAATGATGCAGTAGCACGTTTGGGGCCCTCCAAGTCCGGAATAAAGTATCGGTTAGCGTACAAGCACTTCCAAGAGTGGTGCGATACAAGAGGAGTACGGCAAGTTACCGAAGACGTTTTACTGGCATATTTTAATATAATGGAAAATGAAAATAAATGGAAATCTTCTACAATGTGGTCACGATACTGTACGATAAAATCCGAGTTAGTTATTAGAAAAAATGTGGATATAAGCAAATTTTTAAAGTTACGTGCCTTTCTGAAAAAAACAAGCAAAGGATATACTGCAAAGAAGTCTAAAGTTTTCAGTAAAGACGAGTTTGATAAATTTTTGTTTGAAGCGCCAGATAAGTTGTATTTAGGATTAAAGGTAAAAAAAATTATATTGCAAAGCATGTAGTATACTCTACTAAATTATAAAAATATTTCAGATTGTTTTGTTAATTGGGGTTACCGGCGCCTGTCGATGTAATAATTATCAAAATCCCAGACAGTAAAACACGACAAATTAGATCTTTTACGATAATTGGTCAAAACTACATTAAACTGTATAAAAAGTATGCATCACTGCGGCCTGAAAATTTCACAGAAAACCGATTTTTTATCAAGTACCAAAATGGAAAGTGTTACCGAAGCGTCATGGGAATACATTCGATCAGCGCAGTAGCCCAAAAAGTAGCTAGTTATTTAAATTTAAACGATGCAAGCGCATACACGGGTCACTCTTTACGACGAACTTCAGCAACACTTTTAATTGATGGAGGCGGAAATCTAGAATGCCTCAAACGACATGGGGGCTGGAAATCAAGCACGGTTGCCGAAGGATATATAGAGGATTCAATAAGAAATAAGAACGATAATGCTCAAAAAATTTTAAACCCTCATGATTCGCAAACATCGGGAATGATTGCTGAAAGTTGTTCTCGACCATCAGTATCATCAACAATTACCAATGCGTATCAAGAGTCGGGAACATTTTTGCACGGTTTCAATTTTGAAAATGCCTCATTAACTAATTGTACTTTTAATATTACTATAAATAAAAATAATGTTTAATTGTTGTTAATGACATTTGTATTGTTGCTTTGTAACATGTTTCATATTGTTGCCAGGACAACATTTTTCCCTCCGCCGTAAAGACATGGGAAAAAAAAACTGCTGCCGGCGGAGACATCAAACTTTGACAGGATCAAGTTAGATAAGTAATGTCATCATTATTTGACGTTTGAAGAAAAAATAATTTTTTAATTCGTACAAACTAATCGTGGAAGCATTTACACCAGGCTAAAATAGTTTTTTCCTAAAACGTTTACCGTGTACTTTATTTTTGATTCTCAGGTACGCAAAGAAATCACACGATGCCAAGTCTGGGCTGTATTCAGTAACTAAATCCATGTTTTCCGCCTTAAAATATCGAGATATTATACGAGCCCTGTGAGAGTTAGGATTGTTCCGATGAAAGAGAATACGACAGTTGTTTTTGAGGAGTTTATTAATCACTTCTGGCAAATAAACAGACCATTGTTTTGCCAATGCAGCGAGTGCGTATTACTTTTGTTGGTTTTGGCACATCTTGGAACACCCATACCGTTAATTGGTTTTTCGTTTCGGTATCACAGCAATGTATCTTTTTTACAACCAGTCACAATATTCTATATTACATTTGAATTGACTGCTTTGAATTAGTTAAGTGTGGTGCGACACCAATCGACACGTGCTTTAATATGTGTAGCACAGACTGCACATCTTTCTCACTGTCAAATAGTTGACACCTATCATGTCCAATGATACATGAATCTCATGCTAGGTATAGTTTATTTCACGAAAATTGTTTGAGTGCTTAATGATTGCAATAAAACCCGACCGCAAGCACCCCAGCGTAGTCAACATTAGATGAGCAGGTAAGTATTCAGGTAAAATTAAAGCTACTCTGGAGTGTCGTTATCTTGTTTGTATAATAAATTCCTGGTAATATAAAAACGATTTAAAAATGGTATAAAATTATAAAAACGATTAGAATACATTTTATTTCATAAAGTTGTAAACATTTTAACAGTGAGTTTCACTATCAATGGTTGATCTTTTAATGACCACAATAAATTTGTTGATCGTTAAGTATTTCCTGGAATAATTATACAGGTTCACTCTATTCTGTATAATTTGTAAAAGTATATAAAACCGATGAGAAATTTTTAAATATACATTTTGTTTCATTTAGTTCAAAGTGTAACCAGTATCTATTTATACCTATAAAACAGCATTATGTGGCGTCCGTGGAAAAATCTTGATGGTGCTTCTTCCAGTGTTCCAGCAAAGAAAAAGCATTTATCTGTTGACACTAGAGAAATCGTAAAAACAATATATAGTTCTTTACTTACAAGAGGACTTATTGCTAATACTGCTGCCAGTAGTGAAGAGAATTACATCAAATCCCATTAAGTCAAGAAGGAAGCGTAAGGATGCCGGTTCTACCAATTGTATTGACGAAAGTGATAAGGACTTAATAAGACGAAAAATTTACACAATGTACGAAGAGCAACGAATACCTACATTAGATGTTTTAAAACAACGGCTTACTAATGATGATACACAAATAAACTGTAGCCGCATTAGTCTTTGGAGGATTTTGTCTAAAATTGGCTTCAGATATCGTAAAATTGACGAAAGGCAAGTGCTTATGGACTCCTATCGTTTACAAAAGTGGCTTACTGAATATATAACTTCCATAAGAAAGTACCGTACAGAAGATCGACCAATAATTTATCTGGACGAGACATGGTTTGACACTCATGAAACACACAAAGGATGGTCCGATTCTTCCAACAGGTGTCAAACAAAAGCTCCATCAAACAAAGGGAAAAGAATAACAATTTTACATGCAGGATCAGAAAATGGTTGGGTCCCAAATGCCTTATGGCTTTCTGCCATTAAAGACTCCTGCGTGGACTACCATGAGGATACAACGGCAGAGCTTTTTAAGCAATGGTTTAAGAATTGTCTTATACCTAACCTTCCTCAAAATAGTGTGATAGTAATGGACAATGCAAGTTACCACAGTCGTCAATTACATAAGTCTCCAAGTGCAAATAACACGAAAATTGAAATTCAAAACTACCTGTTAGAAAACGATATATATTTTGAAGAAAGTTATTTAAAAAATGAACTGTTAGAAGTGTTAAAATCATTTTCTATTATAAAAGTATATGTTTGTGACGCATTGGCCGAGGACATGGGACATACAGTGTTACGGCTTCCGCCCTACTATTGTTTATTTAATCCCATAGAGCATATGTGGCACCAACCAAAGTCAAATGGTCACAAAATGTTTCTCCGACTTTAAGTGGCAGTGTAGTCAAATTAATAAGGAAATGTGTTGATGATATCTCCCCAGAAAGGTGGAAAAATTCAGTAAGCCATGTAATGAACGTAGAAAATTCATATGTTACTTTGAATCACATAATTAAACCAAGTGTTATTAATCTTGAAGAGGATAGCGACAGCGAAACAGAATTAGGTATTTAGGAATTCATAAATATATTTTGGTTATTTTGGGTACTTTTTTTTTGTAAATATTAACTTGTATATATTTTTCTATTTTTTTTTTTCAATTCATCTATTTTTTGTACATTATGTATTCGTTTGTATGTATATACTGTAAATAGAACTACTATTACTGTACATTTTTAACGATATCCGATTAGGAAGAGCAAAAACTTTTAAACACGCCAGTTTTTTGCTGACAGTCCTAAGCCTGTAAAAAGTGTGAAGGAAAGTACCTTTCTGAATTTAGATCCATATACTACAATTATTCACGTAGAACAAAAAAACTACTTTCTTCATGTTAAAAATTGTTCAATTATCAAGTATATTCACGTAGAACAACCTGAAAATACCATATGAAATAATTTAATAAATTTTTATTATCGTGTATTACACAGCTAGCAATGAAATATATTAAATAACAAACTTTCTGAAGTGCGACCCTATGTACTTCGGTAGTTTATTAAGAGACTCTTGTATACACAATAGGATCGACTCAGGTAACCATTAAGGATTCAACCATTTTTCGTGAAACAAACTTTACTATGTCTATATACTTCTGCTTATAACAGCAATGTTTTCTTGGAAAACACCTGTGGCCGGGCGGCTTTCACGGAATTCGTCCTTTTGGTTGGTACATCCACGCCTGAATTCTTCATATCATCTATGAACAGTTAGTGGGACTTTTACTTTATCATAAAAATCAAGACACAAAGTCGATATACACATTCTTGTTTAGTTGAGCTAACTTTAAAATCAATAGAATACAATAGAAATTAATTAATTGTTCTGAAAATTTGTTGCTACTAAACCAAGCGATGGATTTTTAATCTGTTAATGTTGTTTGTCATATTGTCACGTCAGTTCTGAGAAACTTATTTTATATAGAAAAAGTCCATTGACGAAAAAGAAGAAGTTTGAAATTTTCGAGATGCCACCCGAAATGTCTAGTGTCCGGAATGTCAGAAAATGTATATAAAAGGAGGAAATTGAAAGTTTATTAACAGCAGTATTTTGAAGTTAATAGTGGTTATTGTTTTAAAGTATTGTAATATTGTTGGTGTTCCATCAAGTTATTTTCAAGAAGTGTAACATTGGTGATAGTGGTGAAATATCGATTCCTTGGAGACATATCCCTACGAGTATTTCTAGTAGTACTCTGTGACGGGCTTCTGAATGTAGATCTAGGTTTGTAATAGGCTTAACATCTGGGATAAAATAAGTTGTTAATTATCTGTGGTAGTAACTTCTTCATTTTTTTAAATCATATTTCTTTTAATTTTGGGTGAGATGTGGAAATACTTTTTACCGCTTCATACTCCTGGGTTGAACTTAGTACTCCATTTAGAGTTGGGTGATGCTGTTATCAAAGAGCTTGTTGCATTTCAACATTCCGTAGCCCAGCTATAAATGCTTGTATACCAATTTGTTCCAGAATATCTTTAGGTGCCTAAGGGTATGTTAAATACAATAATCTTTTAATATTTGCTTCATATTCTTGCAAGCTTTCGTTATGGTTTTGATATCCAACTTTCAGCTGACTCTGGAAAACCTGCTTTAGGTACTGCTGGCCATACTTTTCTTCTAAAGCTTGAACGAGAATGGTATAACCGGGTGCAGCCTAAGAAAGAAATTGCAAGTTGATTGCTGCCTGTCCTAGAAGAGACACTACCAAGGAAGCTACAATTTCTTTCTTAGTCCAGCCATTTGAACTGAAAACGATAAGTTTCTCACGCTTTTTGGCCATCAAATGTGAATGGTTTTAAAATTTTGCTGGTTCTAATTGTGCTTCATTCAGTCATGGAAGATAAAGCTGGTTATTCAGATTCGACGTTAGTTACTAAAAACTAAAACAATATTAGATACAGAAGCTTGGGAATTAATTTTTTTTTCTTACTCAACTACTTGTCTTTGTAGATTAGATTTTAAATTGTTTTGTTATTATTTTAAATCGTTGTGATGTTCTATAAATTTATTTTGTTGTTCTACTATTTCACTTTCTAAAGCATTCTCTTGTTCTTCCAATTTATCTATTTTATTAGTAATTTGACTTACCTCTAACTGAAAATTTTCATGAATTTAAGATAATTCATTCATGCGTTCTACCTCTACTTTTCTAAGCCTCTCTTCCTCTTCGTGTCTACTCTCCTCTTTCACTTCCCTAGGCTTCTTATTTCTCCTTTCTCTTATTGTCTATGTTTCTCCTTCACCTCCGTACGCTTCTATTTTTCATCTTTCTCTCTCTCTTTCATTTTTTAAAAACATGCAGTAGGCTCAAACGTATCCATTTCATTGGTAGATCTCGTAATGACCATTTAGAATTGTCTAATATCAACAACAACAATATTACAATATTAATTTTACTTTTATTTTTATTTTATTTTTATTTTATTTTTATTTTATTTTTATTTTATTTTTATTTTATTTTTATTTTATTTTTATTTTATTTTTATTTTATTTTTATTTTATTTTTATTTTATTTTTATTTTATTTTTATTTTATTTTTATTTTATTTTTATTTTATTTTTATTTTATTTTTATTTTATTTTTATTATTAATTTTATTAATATTACAATACTTTTATTATTAATAATAATTTATAATTAATATTAAAATAACAGCTACTAACTTCAAAATACTACTGTTTATTTATATAATTAATCTGTCAACTTCCTCTGTTTATATACATTTTCTGACATTCCGAACAATACCAGGAGTTTCAGGTGACATCACGAAAATTCCAGACTTCTTCATTATTTCTTCTTTTTTGTCAATGGACTTCTTCTCTCTAGAGTAAATCCCACGGAACTGCCGTGACAATATGAAATGTCAGTCGAATAAGTTTAGCTAGATGTTAAATTAATAAATATTTACCAAATATCAATATTATGTTTGATGTATTTTGCACTATTTTCGAATGTATTTACTTTTTTTCCAGGACATTAATAGTAAAGAAGAAACCAATCATATTCACCAACCAAAATCAATATGGAAAAAGAAAACAATAACTAACTACCTTTTCTTGGTGTTATAAAGAAGGATACAGAATATGAATCCCTAAGTCTACAGAAAACCAACCTACACCAACAGATATTTAAATTATTACTCAAACCTTTATTATTAAACCTTATTAAGAAAACCACAACATAAATATCAAAAAGGGAATTATCAAATTATTTAATGATGGAGCACCTGCTCTAATGGAAATGCATTTCAGGAAAAAACCTGCCAACAAAGGTTTTAACAAACAAATTATTATCCATTATTATATATAAACAAGCAATTTCACAAGATTGAAAAAATAAATCAACATAAAGCCATATTTAGTCCTGAAATACTCACAGGAAGGGATATTCTGTCCAAAATCAAACCAAACAGTACTCAGGATAGATAAAAGAAGTGCATCTATAAAATATTTTGTTAAAGTTGACCGATAATTTATCAGATATCGAAGATATAGTGGACGCGATGAACAGGAAAGTCAGATTGAAGAAATTAATTATAAAATAAAGATTGTCATATGTCGAAATAAAATAATAAACTTTTCTGAATTATTAATTAATTATCAAGGTTAACTTTATTTAAAAGAAAACTAAAATATGACAATTAGCTGATCCAATAAACTTATATTTATTTATAAACTTTTTAATTTATCATGACAGCAAATCTTAACGAAAAATGTGTATTTAGAAAAATTTAGCAAAACTATTTTCTTCACTGGCTAAATATTTCCCTTTAAATTATTTAAAAAGTTTCAAGTCTCAGTCCCACACAAACTTCAAACGATCTGGATTCGACCCATGGAAGACACAAAATGAAAGCTGGACCAATCTTGAGGAGGTCAAACATCGGATTGGGCTTCAGGTTATCCTGGATTATAACAATCTTCAAATCTCGGCTGCTCAATTTTCATTTAAAACCATGTGAGTCTCACTTAGTCCTCAGACACGCTGTTCATCAAATCCCCTGACACGAAATATAGAAACAAACCGGTAATTATTTCACTTTATAAAGACTGCCACTGAGTATTTGAGCCTAATCACCTTCCTTTTAAGCAAAACTTATTCGAATTAAGCCAAAATTTGACGGTTTTTGAAACTATCACCGAAAAAAATCCTTTCTTGTTCAGATCCCAATTCGTTCTCTTTGACTGCTCACTAACGAATTTCCGATGACAAAAACAAATAATGAATAACGATAACGAATTTTAAAAAAATCCAGAAACAATGAAACCGACCGATCAGCGGAAAAATTATTTTATTTCCAGCGTAAATCTCTAGGCGGAACAGGTATCAATCGAAAGTGCAATTATAATTATTATAAACAGACTCGAAAATATTTACATTATCAATCTTAGAGACGCGAGAAGATTAAAAATATTTTTCAGTGTTTTATTATATACAGGGTGAAATAAAAATGCTACAAGATGACTACAACAGTGACTCAGAACAATCTGGAATGACAGATTTTAAAAATCCGTATTCTATGGAAACACAGCGAACATGGCAATATATACAAACATTTTGTATGCAAGGGGCATAGCACTAAGACTATCACCTGCCAAAATTGTGTGCTTACTCAAGATGAAGATTTGTAAAAAATATGACTTTTTTTAGGAAAAAGATTTCTAGAATATTATATTTTTGTACTCTTTTGAAATAAGAGTTAATTTTACTATATCAAATTTGCAATTATTTAGAACTTTATATTAACTTTCATTACCTTGTTTATACGTGTTCTGATTGCGGCATAAAATGCCGCCCCGCAGCCTCTCTTGTGGTTTTTAAAATCGCGTCCAACAAAGGGTTAAGATATATTTATACCAGAACTTATAAATACATATTTAAATTTCCCTCATTTTTGTTAATTTATTCAAACATTCGTTCGTTACATTCGTCTCTTCAATGGTTTACGTACTCATATTAAGGATGGTAAAAATATCAGATGTAAATATATATCTGCATTACTCAAAAAAAGCAAACAAGCGAAGTGCAATGTTGAAATTAAAACATCACAATTAGAGAAACTACAACAGATGGTCGAAGAAAGTGGCACTTTGTTTAGATAACTCAGAAGAAGCAACCCGTGATTACCGTAATGGTATATATTCACGGTCAGTCATGGTCTCGCTATTTTTCAACGACGAGTGAGAGAAGAGAAAATTCAAGTGATATAACGCGAACGAGATGTCTATTAAATTTATTATTCTATGCAGCATTCCGGATAGATCGAGGTTATTTAAAATATCTTTAAAGAGATTTTTTATTTATATGTAGCTTAATTATTATTAATTTATGACATGTTTAAAATAATAATAAATTCACTGCACCTACAAAAGTGGACAATGTATTATAAGTATATATGGCCCCACAATATGCTTATACATCCGGCTTTAAATGAGTTATATACTGGAATTTTTGTCTATTAATTTATTTTATGACAAAAAGATATAAGTGAATGCAAGGACTGCAAGGTATTAGTTGGTGAGACAGTAAGTCAACAACGTAACTTGCTCGTACTGGATATCGAAGTAAAAAGCGAAACTAAACCAAAATATTGGAGGACCACAAAAGATTACCTAAGTGATGAATATTAAAAGGTAAAAAAGAAGCTATATTAAGGAAAAATATAGTAGAAAAAATCTGTTCAAAAATGAAAGGAAAGGCTAATACAATTTGGACGAATATGACCAGTATTATTATAGATACTTCTAATGAAATACTTGGAAAAACTTCAGGTAAGAAGTTTGAAAATAAAGAGTCCTGGTGGTGGTTAAACGAAATTCAAAAAATAATAGAGCAAAGGAGAGAGTTATATAAAGAGTGACAAGTAAATAGGTCGGACACAGATCTTCAAAACCATACGGTAGTCAAAAAGGAAGCGAAAGTATCAGTAGCAAATGTTACAGCAGAAGCACGAACGTAAAACAAACATATATAAAATAGCTGAATATAGACCAAAGAAAGCCAAAGATTTTAATCAGATTAGATGTATCCGAGATGAAAATAGCAAAATACTTATTCACAAAGTAAAAGCAGTTGGACCAGAAGATATTCCTGAGGAAGCGCGGACAGCGCTAGGAGAGACACGACCAAGTTGGCTAACAGGTTTTTTTAATTAAATTATGGAAGTAAGACCAATACTAGAAGAATACTAGATGAATGGAGAAGAGAGTAATTTATAGACGGATACATGAAAAAAACGTACACTACTGTTTTAATGCTTGGACTCAATTGGTCTGGACATGTATGATATTAGATTGCCCAAAAATTTTTACTACAATCAGACCGCTTGTATTAATGTAGATCAAGAAGTTTTGGCTAAAGTTTCTATTAAGCGCGGTGTAAGCCAGGGATGTGTTGTCATCGATATTGTTTAATGCCTACACTGAACCAGTTTTTAAGATAACGTTAAATAATCATCGCGAAGGTGTTAAAATATCATCACGTAGCGCTACAACCCTGGGCGTGTCTTGGCTGTCTGTACAACTTTTTTCCAATTTGTTCGGTCTTCAATTAACCTAGGGTCAAATGGAATGTTCATTTTCAGGAGA
The DNA here is from genome assembly GCF_040954645.1 of Diabrotica undecimpunctata. Lineage (NCBI taxonomy): Eukaryota > Metazoa > Arthropoda > Insecta > Coleoptera > Chrysomelidae > Diabrotica > Diabrotica undecimpunctata. Next base: position 151,758,838 of record NC_092809.1, read on the forward strand.
TCTGCTTGGATGTTATCTCTCCATCGCATTCTGGGACGTCTGAGTGGTCTTTGGCCTGCGGGAATCGCCTGGTGTTAAAATAGGTGGTGAAATTATTAAGAACATCAGATACGTAGATGAAACCGCCATTATGGCAGAGAGTCTAGAAGACGTTCAAACCCTGTTAAACTCTAAATGGCTTAAAAATCAACGCAAAGAAAACAAAATGGATGGTGATCGGAAAAATGAATATCAAAGACTCAGTACTAAAATTAGATAACAAAAGCCTGGAAAGGGTGGAACAGTTTAGATATCTGGGTAGTTGGACTGACTGCAGGGTTGAAATTGATGAGGAAATTTCGTCCAGAAGAGAACTTGCCCAAAAAAGCTTTATTAACTGGCGGTCTGTATTGTGCAGTAGAACTCTGTCATTGGCCACACTATCCACATATTCACATCCATTGTCTATGGATATGAAACCTACACAACAAAAATAAAAAATCTTAATAAATTAGAAGCATTCAAGTTGTGATGTTACCGTCGCATGCTTAGAATCCCGTGTATAGCACACATATCTAAGGAACGTATGCTAGAGACCATGCACCAAGAGCGAGAATTGATCAACATCATTAAAATGAGAAAGATCCAATACTTCGGTCATATAATGAGCGGACCTGAATATCGCTTACTCCGGTTGATCAATTAGGGCAAAATCGAAGAAAAACGCTGAGTCGGAAGAAAACAACGATCCTGGCTGCGTAAGATTAGACAATAGACAGGTAGAACGGTTGAGGAATTGTTCCATCTGGCTATATATGGAGCAGATGTTAAGTTTATTAGGGCAATATGTAGTTATGGCAAGTTAAGATTCGTTATTAAAGGTAGCATTGTTAGCATTGGTAGCTTCTACGAATTAATAAAAAAAATTGGAATTTAATTCACAACAGGTATGATTTTTATCCACTGGGTCCACCCGTACCCATAGACAAAGAATGTAGTATTTACTTCAGGAGAGTAGGAAGGTTAGACTTCAATTATTTTAATAAACGTGTGAATACAAAAAAAGTTGAAAGGTATCAACAACTCTTATCAATTCTAGATGTTACTTCTAGAAACATAAATCAAAATATTGTTCACCTAGAGAACAATAATTATAAAAATGAAAAAAATTATTTAATTTTAAAATTTACCTACTTTTATTTATTACTATTATTATTATTATCTTTTATCGTATTTTAAGTGGATAGAAAACACATCATTAAAGGAAAATTAAGTCAAAACCTTATCCTTGCAAAAACCACACTTATAATGTCATCAAGACAATTAGCCAAAATACACACACTTCTTTGCCTCACATAATTTCATAGATATTCACCGCAAGCGTATTGTATTTCCTCATAATTTAATTTCGATTACCGAGATGACCTTCGCATAGTAAAAGTCCAAAAACTATTTCCTCAAGGTGAAGTTTACTTCCTATTATCTGGCTATTGAGAGGTCATTAACAGTTATTAGCATGTATAAAAATAGATCATCCGATTGCAAACGAAGTATCATACAATCAAATACATAGAAAAAAGAAGTAATAATAATTTTTTTTTGTGTTTAAGATAAACTATTCTTAATGTTGTATTAACGAGGAGAAAGAAACACTACTAAGAAACCAAAAAAAAATAATCCGTCCTACTGCCAGTATTATTTTAGAGTTCTTAAAACATTTTCGCCATATATTTTGATCATGATTTATTACCGATATTATTCTTCTTTAAGTACCATCGGAATTTTCGGAAATACGAACTTTCGGAAAAACTACAGAGTTTATATAAAGAGTCCTATAAACGTATGAACTCATTGGTTACTTTTATGATATGGATTGGAAACTGGAAACTGGAGATTGGACAAATAAGTCGATATTGTGTACAGATAGTTACAATAAGGAACGTGAAGATTTACCAAATAATCCTAAAAAAACTGCCATTCCTGCAACATCCTCATAAAAATCTCACAATTGGGTAGAAGTTTATTTGAAAATATGGGAAAATCATACAGAATTTACTGGTTCTGAAAGTTTATCTTCCTCGATTTTACAATTAGAATCTCCACACTAATTTTTAAGTTTCTCTTTCCCATTAGTCTTATAGAGCATATCACAGAACACTTAAACTTATACTCAGTGTATCAACAGTTTGTTTGTTTGTGTAAATGTCAATAATTCATCTTCCATCTCCAAGACACCATTGAAATATCAATATGGTTCACCGAGAAAGTAGCAATGTGGTGAGTTGTTATAGATTTGAAGAAATCAACCGTTTCTTGTCTTTTAATAGCAATGATGACATGGTTGAAAAATATTGGTCTGGATGTGGAAGACTATTCAAAATGAGAGCTGTTCATGGCTCCGGAGGAAGCATTTTTTAGCTGTAAACCTTAAAATGTAGCTGTACCAAGCTAGCTAAAGCCAGCTAATTCAATATAACGCAAAAAAATATAAGTGGGGCTTCAATATCTTCAAACCTGATTTGTTGGATAGTAGAGAAAATAGCCAGTATCGACAATGTGGATATTAGAGTAGTATCCTTTTTTGATAATAAAATCGTTACTGCAATGTCTACATATACGATAAATGAACCAAAGAAAGAAAAAACAAGATTTTTATATACAAGAAAACATATATAATGTTACCTTGCATTAACAGTGTCCTTATCTACAACAACTACATAGGTGGCGTAGATCTTCTTCTTTCGATGTTAGGACTCTGTCGAATAAACACCAGATTAAAAAAAAATTTTGAATATTTTTTCATTTTATTGATTTGACAGCCGTGAACCGTTGGATATTAGCCAAAAAAGCGAAGAACTATGATATGCCTCTTTTGGACAACAAACTGGCAATAACTGATCCCAAAAAAACATCTGAAAAGATCGGATTGACCATTTTCCCTATTGGGATGAGAGAACTAGCTTAAAAGGCTAAGGGTAATCCCCGTTAAGATATGTAAAATGGCCCCACTCTCAGAATTAAATTTTTCATTTTTTTACGTTTAATGTGGCCAAAAAATAAGATTCAGCGCAATTTAAGCCATCACCCCTACTCCGTCAGGGTAGGTTGCAATAAATTTAAAAATTTTTAAAAATTCAAATGCATTGTACAAAACTTGTGTATTTTTCATAGATCCATCGGTTGAGTGTACATAAACTAGAAATGCATTTTTTTTTTTTCAAAAAACGCGTATAACTTTTGATGGCTGCAGGTCTAGTGATTTCTTTCAGATCTTTCTGTCAGGTATGCCATCTTCAAAAATCCAAGAAACTGTTTTATGTGGGTATTTGGGGTATTTTATACAGTTTATAGACTTTAAAATAGATCAAATCAGGATTTTTTATAGGTTATATTTAATTTTAAGCAACTACTTAGGTGCTTTAGAATATTCAAAAATTGAGCAAAACACCTTTAAAACCCCAAAAAATCATGTTTTTTCATGATTTTTAAGGGTTTTTGCAAAATAAATCATATTTTTTGAGATCGGTACAACTTGAATTAATTTTTTCATATTTTTACGTTTCATGTGCCACCCATTATCCACAAAAACGTCAATTTTTTGTTTTTATTTATTTATTTTTTTTTTCGGGGGTTTGCAATCAATTTAAAAATTTCAAAAACTTTACATGCATAATTAAGGCTTTTAAAAAACTTGTCTATTATTAACAGACCCGTAGATCGAGTGTGCATAATCTAAAAATGCATTTTATTTTGAAAAACGCGTATAAATTTTTTTTAGAGATAGCTAAAGGTCTATTTTTTTTATTTTATATACCTATTTTATAAAAAACGCAGATTTGCGACCTTCTGAAACCCGAACAACTTTTTTAGAAGTCCCATTTCATAGACTTCAAAAAAGATCAAATCAAGGTTTTTTTATCGGTCATAAATAATTTGCAGCAGCCGAGTAGTTTAGGACATTCAAAAATCGGACACCTTTAAACACACTAGAGGCCATATTGTTTCATAATTTTTAAGAGTTTTTACGAGGTTAATAATATTTTTTAATATCTATACAACCTGACTCAATGCGTCTCTAATTCATATTAAAAAAATATATGAAATAGATAATTTTTATGCCGTAAAGAAGCAAACACAATAATCGTTTATGCGAAAAACCAGATTTTTTAGGTTTATTTGTGGGTTTTTACTGAATTTACTCAACTTTTCTTACCTTTTTCTATATAACAGTAGACTGGATGTTACAATCCAGTAAAACCCCCCAGAATAACGTTTCAAAACCTGGTTTTTCGTATAAACGATTATATTTGCTTTTTTGAGGCCTGAAAATATTAGTTTTTTTTATTTATCGTATTTTTTTTTGATATGAATTGGAGACAGATTGAATCAGGTTGTATCGATCTCAGATCATGTAATTAACTGTAGAAAAAACCTTAAAAAACATTACAAAATACTTTTTTTTTTGGGTTTAAATTAATTTTGCCAAATGTTTTAATGTCTTAAAAAAGTCAGTTTTTTCAAATTATATAAAAAACTGTAAAAAAAAAACCTTGATTTGATTTATTTGAAAGTCCGTACAATGGGGAAAATTCTCAAAACTCCTTAAAAACCAGTTTTCCAGCTTTTTGAAGGTGGCACACCTTACGGAAAAATTTTAAAAAAATCAAAAATGTTTTTTGATTAAATACACAAAATAAAAAATAGACCTGCCATTTTCAAAACAAAGTTTTTTGGACATGGTTTAAATAAAAACAAAAATTGAAGTTTCTGAGGGTAAACGGCGGCAGTGACATGCCTAAATTGCTTATGTTTTATTTACATGAAACCTTAAAACCGCAAAAACGCTTAAAAACCCTAAAAAACATGTTTTTGGGGGTTCAAAGGTGTACCGCCAATTTTTGAATATCCTAAAAGACTCAGTTACTTTTAGTTATATAATATAATCTATAAAAAATCCTTGATTTGATCTATTTTGAAGTCTATTAAATAAGGAATATTCCCAAAAATACACTAAAAAGCCAGATTTCCAAAACCCGTGAATACAAGGGGCATCAATGCAATTCCGGAGATGGATGCAATAAAAAATATAATAATAAAAAATAAAATGATTTCATACCAAAGTTGAATCTATTATACATGCCCAATATATTATGTAACTTTTTGTTTTTTGTATTATGAATTTATATTTTTTAAAATATTAAAATCTTCAACTGCGTTTGTTTTTTCAATTGAGCCAGTAGATATGATTATTTTTAAATAAATAAGTTAATATAATGTTGTTAATTACTTAAATAAGTAGTCCCCCAAGAAGGTCGCTGATAGGACTGAAATGTCCGGCAATGAGGTGCTTGTGGTCGGTAATAGCAAAAAAATCGGTAGGTGATAAGTGAGTTTTTTTCAAGCCGCTCGGTAATTTTTATTTTTAAAAATTTCGCTAGGCATTTTAATGAAATTGTAAATAATTACTAAAACATTTAAAAAAAGAATTAAACTGTGATAATATTATTTTTTCTATATTACTAGCTGAATCGACTAGATTAAAACTTATCTTTAAAAATTATGCAAAGAAAAATAAAAATGTATTCTTCTTATTATTGAATCTGCTTATAAGGAAAACCTTAAGTGGTCGGTAAAAGGTACAGTTACCTTACATGGAAAGCAAACAATTTACACAAAATTCCCATTATTTGTAATTTCATACTGCATAGTATCATATAGTATATATTGTAGCTTTAAATTATTGAAAAAGTTTTTATTTTAATATTCTCTTGTTGCAGGATGTTACATATTTGACACCAAAAATGTTTTTGGGTGCCAACGAAAATTTTCTTTTTTCTTGTTTTTGATATCTCATTTTTTTACACGCTTTACACATTTTTTATAACATTTTATGTGAAAATAGAATAAAAGTTTTTAACTGAGAATATTTTTTAACAAAAAGCAAAAATTGATATTGTTATTTATGTATTATTATTATTAGATATACAGCAGTAATATCAATATCAAGTTTTTATACTTGGAGTCTTATTTAATTGATTCTATTAATTACAGAGAAAACATATGATTACACAAAAGAGGAGCAGTCGTAAACAATTTTTATTAAAATAATGTATGAAGGTGTTGTAACAGAAGTGATATAAAATTAAAATATCTTAAAGGTGTGACTTACAATTTGTTTCTAGAAGTCTATTTTAATTTATAAACAGTTATTAATACACGTGTAGCAAAACAATAAATATATAAGAGGCTTGTTCAATTAAAACTCATCTTTGGTCAGGTTAGCCTTGGAAACGATTGTAATCACTCAACTGACATTCTGCAATGTTAGTTATGTTTTTAAATGTCACACAGCTCAGTTCCTATCATTTGTATTTGACTGCAATTTTAAGTATAGTGACTTAAAAATGGCGAAAATTCGTCCAAACATAATCCGTTTGCGGTCATTTTTGTATGCTGAAGAAAATTTAAGAGTGGAAGAGAGGAGATGAATGATAAGCCGCGATCAGGTTTATTGAGTACTTCATTAACAGACAGCAATGTACGATGTGTGGAAGGTTTGTATCCATAGTATCGTACACAAACTGGGATACAGCTAAGTTGCACAATGTGTTTCCCGCCTTTTGACAAAAAAGCTTGTAAATGGGTTTATCTTTGCAACATCTCACTGAATACAGGCAAAACGGTACTTTCATCAATAATTTCTGGCGAAGAATCTTGGTGTCATTATTTCGAACCATCCAGTAAGCTGTCATCGATGCAATGGAAACACAAATTTTCCACCACCAAAGAAGTTTAAATCTCATGTTATTATTTTTTTTTCGACCATGAAGAATCCTTGCTTATAAAGTTGACACAACCTAGAGCACATATCAATGCAAATCTGTATGAAATGAAATGCAACTTTGAACAAACTTTATCAAGAAATAAGACGGAAAAGACATAATAAATATAGAGTACTACAGCTGATCGTTCAAGAGAAAATAGACAGCAGAAGGGGTCCAGGGAGGAGAAGACACTCGTGGCTCCAAAACTTACGGCAATGGTTCGGATTGTCATCTGCTGAACTATTCAGATCTGCCGTAAACAAAGTCAGAATAGCCATGTTTATTGCCAACGTTCGGAACGGAACATATGCGAGAGGCTTATGTTTAGCAGTGGACGTTAGAGGCTAGTTGATAATGATGATGATGTTTATATCTTTTAGTCATGAAGTACAACATGTCGTAAAATCATTCTTTGAGCAACAGCCATAATGATTTTTTAAGCAGGGTATACATTGTCTGGTACAACAATGGAATATGTGCGTTTAATTGTAGTGGTAATTTTTATAATAGATGTATTTGCCAATATTTTTTTTCTGTACCAAAGACAGATTTATATTAAACAAGTCTCGTAGTTTACACATTATTTACCGAATTTGTACCGATTATTCATGTATAATTTTTGACTGAAAATACATAAATTTACCATTTTCAGATCTCTATTCGTAATGGATTGTGAATAATTACGGACTACAAAAATTTTGATTTTGTATTCAAATTTTAATATTATTAATGAGAATAATAGCTTTCCCCCTACATATTCTTACAACGCTGTAATCGATTAGCCATAATTCTTGCAACATCTTGCAAATACAATTTTATAACAGTTTGCAAATGTAGACTTAATTTTTAAAAGTGGCTGGTATGAATTTATGTTCAGATAATGTAATTAGAATCAATTATTTATAAAAATAAGAAATTTTTATACTTATAATTATATTGTACTTCAAAATACGAAACATTGTAATGGTATAGTTGCTGATACAAAATGGCCACTATGTTTGATTTTTAGCACAAATATTCTATTCAAATTACATGAAATATAATAGATATACAAAATATAATGTAAAAATTATGTGCACGATGAGGTTGAGAAAACACGGCTGTGTAAAACATTAAAACCGAAACGGTAAGATGCATCGTCAAAAAAGAAACAATGAAAATATCTTGCCAACACATCACAAGTTTTTAAAAGAATTTTCGTCTTCTTTAGATGCAATTTTTCAGTTATTATAAGTTAGCGACCATTGTGGCAAAAAGATCTCTATCTTATATACCTATATTATACTTTATATATTCTATACTTAGGTACATTCTCAAGTCTTTTTCTTTTTCAATTTAAAAAGCTTACTGGTTTTATTTTCTTCAAATAACTAATACCTTGAGTGTTTATTATTATTTTTTTGTCAGGTTTTTACAAATGAATCTAACGATAATGTGCTTCAAATAATGCCTTATCTGGATGTAATTAAACATTTACGGAAACTACGCTTATTAGACAAAAAATAACCACCTTTTTCCTTAAATAATGTGCAGAATCTGTAGCTCCCCTATATATCTCATAAAAAATGCCTCTTTTAATCAGGGTTATCTCCCCTTATTCTGAAAATTGGCTTTGTTTAGAAAAGGAAATAAATAACGATTGCAATAATTATCGTCCAACCAACTTGGTCTTTATTGTCGGAAAGTTCATGGAATCCTGTATTTTAGAAGCTATGTCTGAATTTCTCCGTCGAGAAAATGCCATCCCTCACCAACAGCATGGCTTTATCAAGAATCGTTCAACTATCACAAGATAACTTCATTATGTAAATGATTGGTCGTCATCTTTAAACAATCGGTATCCTGTTGATGCAGTCTACTTAGACTTCTCCAAAGACAATTTCGATTAAGTTACCAAGCGTCGATCTCTAGTTAAGTTGGATTAGTATGGTATCCTCGGAAAGTTAAACCTTTGAATTCAAAATTTTCTATTCGACACGTACCTCCGGGTTTGTGTAAGAAAAGCCTATTCACTAGATAAACAAGTTAAGAGCAGAGTCCTACAAGAATAAGTACTTGCACCATTACTCTTTTGGGTCTACTAGTCTTGATAGTACTATATTTTATTTATACGAAAGTATTTTGTTCTACGATTTTGTTTTGTAAAAGTGGTTCATGCACTTCAAAAAATAAAGAAAGGAAAAGCAATTGGACCAGATGATATTCCTGGGGAAGTGTTGACAGCAATGGGAGAAACAGGACCAAGTTAGCTAACAGGTTTAATTAATCGAATTATGAAAGTGAGACAAATGCCGGACAAATGAAGGAGAAGTATATTATTACCTGTTTACAAAACGAGGGAAATTTACAACAATATACAAACTACAGGGCCATAAAACTACTTTCACATGAAAATATCTAGGAGAGTAATTGATAGACGGGTAAATAAAAAACCGAAATATCCGATAATCAGTTTGACTTTATGCATGGCAGATTAATAACAGATGAAATTTTTGATGGAAAAATACAGGAATAAAGAAACAAACGCTCATAGGGTATTGGTTGATCTTGAGAAATCATATGAGAGAGTTCTTCGAGAGATTCTGTGGTGGGCACTCAATAAGAAAGGAGTGCCCGGTGAATATTTAAAGATTGTTAGAGCCGTGTATAAAGGTTTAACAACTTGTGTTAGGACACATGTGGAGAGACTGATAAATTATGAAGAATACTAAATGTAGCATCTGAAACACTACCAAACAGAAATTATTACCAAGGAAGTTAAAAATGCCTTAGAACAGATGAAAAATGAAAAAGCTCTTGGAGACGACGGAATAACAAAATATATAATTACAGCTGGAGGTGAAATTACTGGCTGGAGGCAGTAAAAATCTTAAAGAACAAGTGCCTCTTTAAGGGTCTATGACAACGTCTTAGCAAAATGCGCAGAAACGTTTACTATACAAGAAAGGAGATAAACACAAACTCGAAAATAACAGACCAATAAGCCTGTTACTACATCCGTACAAACTGCTTACCCAAATAATTACCAAGGGACTAAAAAATAAGTTCGATAATGAACAGTCTGTTGAACAAGCGGGATTTCGCAAAGGTTTTAGTACCATAGAACACCTCCAGACAATACGGACACTTATCGAAAAGTGTAAAGAAAACCTCTTCACTTGGCATTTGTGGATTACAATAAGGCATTCGATTGTATATAACTCTGGGTGGAATTAGAAGGAATTAATAACGCATAGATCCAGCATAGAGATAAAGGCAAAGTAAATGATGATGATGACGTAGAAAATGGTTTTGGATTTTTGTATTAAATACCATTATGCAAATTTAAAGGAACGGCTAATTTGAGTAATGAGATCAGCTGCGATTCCATGAGTTTTTCTTTTTTCCTCGAAATAAGGAAGGCAAAAAAAAATTTTATCGTTAGTTTATATATTTTTGGTTGTTTCTTTTTCATCAAAAAGTTGATGTTTAAGCATAATGAACGGTTTTTAGGTAGTTCAAAATCTATGGTTTCTTCTGTGTAAAGAGTTATTGAAAAAAAGTATTTATTTGTGGGTATATTACTTCCAATTTTGTTTCTGCTCTTACTTAGTCATAATGCCATATTGTTACACAGTGAGTTAGTTTTTTTGCAACTTGAAGATGAGGTTTGTAGCATATAATATTTACGTTAACCCTAATAGGGGGTTTTATAAATTCACAGGAGGTAGTCTCGCCTGTGAATACCTACAAACGGTAGGTTTCTAAAAATGTAGAGTAATTTGTATGAACAGATAGTAAATTACAAAAAAGTCCGTAAATACTTAATTTGATCCATTTCAAATTTTTTTAGTTTTAAAGAGTTTGCAATTTTGATCTTTTTGACACAATCTGCATCGTTTAAATTTTAGTATATGTACCGCCAATGTGAGTAAAAAAAATAAATTAAATTATCAAATCCTCCCGATCACCATTTTTATTGGTTTTTGCGGATTATAGCTGTAACAATATTTAGTACTAAGAAAAAACTGAAATCCTTTGGAAATTTCCTTTATGTAGTAATCTTTATATAACATTAATATTTATACTGATGAAAGTATTACCGTAACCGGCAATTATAACATTTTGGCAATGTCTCTAAAAGACAACATATGACGTTAAATATATGCAGCAGATGCTAAGTGTGTGTGAACAATGTTGCTATCTTAACGGCATCGGAAGAAGTATTATTTTAGATAACACAAGTTGTCTTACACTTTTAATACCCATGTGTTATAGTCAGATACAAAGTATAAGACACGTTTTAAGCAAAAATTTACTATGCAATGTTATATAAATGATTTCCTGTCTCTGTTCTTTAAATTTAATTTACTTTTGGCAAAACTATTAAATAATATATATATATATATATATATATATATATATATATATATATATATATATATATATATATATATATATATATATATATATATATATATATATATATATATATATATATATATATATGTTTGTTTTGAGGTTTCCGCGGGAGCTATATGTGCTGTCACTGTTTTTCCGGGTTTGACTCCGCGTTGTAAAATGCTGGTTTTCTTGAAAACCATTGTTTTGGCGACGTTTCGGCAAGGTCTCACTTGCCATTCTCAAGCCTGGTGGAACTACTTCTCGTCGTTACTCGATTAGTACTAATTGTCTAGTAGTAGTACTAATTGTCTAGCGATTCAACGCGCCTAATTCTCTAGTGCCGCGCGCAGCGGACCGATCATGTTTGAGTGGGAGAGAGACGCAAGGCATTCGCCGGTCCGGCGGGCTTCTCTCTCGTTCGGCGACTCACTGTAACATACGTGAGCGGGCGTTACACTTTTTCTTAAATGACTCCGAGCCACAACCTAATTTAAGACGTTGTCACGTCAAAAGTACTTTGACAGAGTATTAAATGAAGAATTTGACAGACAGTTGAGTTAACAAAGACAGTAACAGCAATGGTGAACAAAATAACAAAACAAGAAGTGTCTCAAGCAATTCAAAAAAATTAAGAAAGGAAAAGCAGTTAAACCAGATAATATTCCTGGGGAAGTGTGGAAAGCATTAGAAGAGACAGGGATAAATTTGTTAACAGGTATATTTAATAGAATTATGGAAATTGGACAAATTCGAGACGAATGAAGAAGCAGTGTATTATTACCTGTCTAAAAAAAAACAAGAGAAATGTACAACGTAGTACAACTACTACATGGCCAACAACTAGAGGGCCATAAAACTACTTAGTCACACCATAAAAATATGGGAGGGAGTAACTGATAGACGGATATGCAAAGAAACCGAAATATTTGATCAGTTTGGCTTTATGAAAGGCAGATCAACAACACACGCAATTTTCATTATAAGACAGTTAATGGAAAAATACAGGAATAAAGAAACAAACGCTCATATGGTATTCATTGATCTTGAGAAAGCATATGATCACAATTCCTCGGGAAATTCTGTGGTGGGCACTCAATAAGAAAGAAGTCTCCGGTGAATATGTAAAGATTGTGAGCAACATGTATTAGGAAGTAACATTTAGTATTAGGACAGGCGTAGGAGAGACTGAAAAATTTCATTTGAAAGTAGGATTGCACCAAAGCTCGGTACTTAGTCCTTATTTATTCCCGTTAGTTCTGGATGAAATAACAACGAAACTACAGGGTAATATTGCGTGGTGCTTAATTTATGCTGATGATGTACTGTTAGTAGGAAATAGTGAAAGCGACTTAGAACAAAAACTAGAACACTGGAGACAATGGAGTATGTGGAATGTTGATTTAAAAATGGAGTTAGTACAAATAGAATGATACATTCGGATGATGAAATCATTGTGAAAAGTAATAGTTTTAAGTACCTAGGATCGGTGTTACAGAGTAATGGGAAAATAGATGAAGATACATGCATTAGAATGTTGGATTGAATGAAGTGTTGTGTGACAGAAAAATTCCAATGAAGCTGAAGAGAAAATTCTATAAAACAGCCTAAAACTAGCTATAATATATGGAGTGGAGAGCTATAATATATGGGCAGTTAAAAAGAAAGAGGAACAACGAATGAATAAGCGAAGTAACAAAAAAAAATTAGGAATAAGTATATAAGGGATGGCACCAATTGTTGCCAAGATGGAGAGAGCATAGGTTAAGATGGTTTGGTCATGTTTAACGTAAGACGTTAATCACCCAATATGAAGAATTGCTGATCTGCAGGTTCCTGGAAGTAGTAGGAGAGAAAGACCAAAAAAGACCTGGGGGGAGATGCTTAGGCAGAATATATCGGTAAAGGGTATTATTATTAGGACCCAAAATAGAAACTTATGGAGAAATGTAATTAGGGAAGCCGACCACGCATAGGGATAAAGGGCAAAGAGAATGATTATAATAATAAAAGTCAGTATAGAAAACAATAATAACTAAACAAAGACTACTTTTTTTATTGTGATCGTCAGAATTTCGTCCTAAGATCGTTTCATAGTACCACACAGAATCATAAATGTACCAATTATTGGAAAATACCACTGAAACTCTAAAAATCATACGAACAAACTGAATTTTGCTAATAATATTAATTTTGGAACCCCAAAAAGGTGCAAAAAGGTTTTAAGTTAAATCCCCTCGTAGAGGAGAAACGCAAAAATTGATTTTGCGTTTTGAACAAAAATTTATAAACCATGAAAAAATGTTTTTAATAAAAAATACAGCTGAGATAATTTTGAACAAAAATGTTAATTAACGCTTTTTGTGTAGAATGAACCGTTCTCTCAGAAACAACGCTTTAAGCGATCGGCGATTTAGAATTTCAGTTACTCGCGCAAAACTATACTGTTCGAAACTACATATCTTTAGCTATAAATTTCACCCAATACCGCCTTTGTGGAGCATTTCCCGTGCCATATGATTGTTTGTACTTCAAAAGGTTAAGTTCTGCGTTTTTAAGACTTATTTCAAATGTCTCATATGTGTTGCCGAAAAAATTAAATTTTCATGTTAAAAGTTTAGCTAGCAGAATAGGCTCTAACAATGGAAATTACACTCCAACCGGTCAATGAAAGTGATAATTTTTATTGATCTTATGAGAATCGTAAAAAATGGCAAAAATCGCGCAAAGTGTATTTACTTAACACCTTTATAAAAAAGTTACTTAATTTTTGGTGAAATAAAAAAATTGCGTAAGAAATCTGAATCTTTTTTGAAAATAACTTTTGGTCAATCAAGTTGTTTATTGAGAAAAACAGTTTATTTGAACAATTAAAAAAAATTACAGAAGTTAAAACACTTCACCATTGTATTTAGGTATATAAAAAACATGTAGCAAAACGTTTTCGATCTAATGAAATCATCTTCAGTGCCTTATGTACTTGAAGCTAACAATGAATTTGTGGCTATGACATCCATATATGGGTTTACATCTTTCCAAAATTAAATTATATGTTGACTCTAGGTCAATGACATTGGATAAATTTAATACTTGAGGAGCTACATGTCTCCCTCCACGGTTTTTAACACGTGGTTCTTGTCAATTAAGACGACACAGACCAACTGACGTCTGACGTGGTTCTTGTCGTCTTAACTGACAAGAACCACGTGTTAAAAACCGAGCAGGGAGACATGTAGCTCTGATTAGATCGAAAACGTTATGCTACTGTATAAATTTTGACGACACTTGTAAAAGTTTTAACTACATGTTTTTATATACCTAAATACAATGGTGAATTGTTTTAACTTCTGTATGTTTTTTTAAACGATGGTATACAGCCAACTACTGGGATTTTCCCATTAATTTTTATTTTTATATTTGAACAATGTTAAATGAACAATTTTAAGTTTTTATATTAAATATTTATAAGATTATTTTACTTTAAACATAAATGTTAATTTAAATTGCTTAAACAAGTCTTTTTAACTGAAACAAGTGCGTGATCAGTAACGAGTGTTCCTCTCTAGCTCTTTGGCACTTTGGCAGGGCGTCTAGGCTTTAAGTTTGCTTCTTTTAATCTTCGTCTAACTGTTTTTAAACTCACATTACCTTGTTTAATATTTAGTAGGTCATTTTTGAGGTGCATCAATGTCAATGAGTGATTTGGTGTGGAATAAAGAACCAAAAACGGTCACAAATTGCGGTTGTATACTTTGGGCATCCTTGTCCAGACCTTCGTACAAAATTTCTTGTCTCGTGGTACCTCTTTATAATACTTATTTGAAACTGTAGATTGACTTCTCCTGGGACGTCGTGCGATATCTTTTAGTGTATATCCTTCCTAGTATAAAATTAAAATCTGTGCTGCTTAGCCTTCAATATTTAACTTAATATGAGCGAGTACGGTGTTACCTGAGATGTCTTAATATCGAATTCCCAATTACCTTTCCAATCAATATTAAAAGCCCCTCTCCTTGGATAATTAATACCCCAAATTTAAATACTTGTCTAACCCAATCCAACAAACATATTAACTGTTACGCAGAGATTAAGAATAATCTAGATCTAATTCTCCGTCAGCATTACGAACATTGCTATAAAATCTTAACAGATGCATCTAAGTGTGATAAAGGAGTAGGTGCTGCATTCGTTACTCCAAGCGATACATATCAATTTCGTCTTCCAACCTTCTTTTCGATTTTCTCTGCTGAGCTCTATGCAATGTTTAAAGCTATCATGCATATAAATTCTAATAACATTTCTAACTCTGTTATCTTAAGTGACTCACTAAGCGCCCTTCAAACCCTTAAACAGATCTATCCTAAAGGTCTCTTTGAGAAACTGATAAAACTAGAACTCATGAAGGCTCAAGAAAATTCTAGGAGTATCAGATTTATATGGATTCCATCCCACATTGGCATTGCTGGCAACGAAAGTGCGGACCAGTGCGCGAGTGAAATTGCTAAATGAGCCGATATAGAAAAAGCCGAGAATCGAAATACCGCGAGTAATATAAAAGCTTTTATAAAAAATCGAGTTTTGTGCACGTGGAAAAACGATTGGCAATCTTCTCAAACATCACTGAAGCAAATTAAAAATGAAGTTACAGCTTGGGAACCCTCAACCAGGAACAGAAGAGAACAATTGGTGATAACGAGATTACGAATTGGACACACGAGACTTACTCATATTTACTGTCCAAAAGTGATCCACCTATTTGTGAAACATGTAATGTACAAGTAACCGTTAACTATTTATTAATTGAATGCCATAGATTTGCCAATTTTCGTCTTACATTTAACATACCTAACAGTTTAAGTAATTTATTAGGCACTAATTTTTCAGTTAGTAATATTGTAAATTTCTTAAAATCTATAGGAATATTTTATAAACTCTAATTTTGTAATTCTGTAGCCGCCGCTAATAACCATTATGGTGCATGCGGCTGTAATTTCTAAATAAAAAAAAATAAACTAAACTAAAAAATAACCTAATTCCTGTGGTTTTTCCTTTACGTGAAATAGGTTTTTTGTGATAAAATGCACGAATGACACTAAACGCTGAATAAACGTCAAAATAAACGACAAAATATTTTATTTCTAACCATTTGAGTACATCAACCTACTATATGAATAACATCAGTCATCTAAAATTATTTTGAAATCATAGTGACTACAAGAAAAAATAGAAAATTTTAAAATATTCGATATTTTTATCCATGAGTTTATATTGCCAATCTAAAAGTTTCGCTTAAAAAAGATCTGCTCCAACATGATAAAAATACAAAAAACAAACAGTGTCTGAAACTCACGTTTATTTCTCTGGGATTTATAAAAAATCAAGCTATTAGGTAAAGTAATGAATTCCCGACCTATATAAGCAATTATAAAACACAGTGATTTAAAAGTTGCCCATAACATTATCCAATTATTGTGTTAACCGGTCATATAATTAGCGCCACAATTAGTCCAACAAAGTGCATAAAGAACAATTAACAAATAATTACAAATTTGGTTACATAATTACGCCCACAGCTTGTCGAGCGCTGCTCGATATACAAATTCTTTTATTCTTTTTAGCGCCCGAAAAAATCGTTCTCGTCACACTAGAGTGAATCCGTGCTTTCGAATTACCCAACACCTTGTGTGTGTTTTGATTATTATTGGGACTAATATATCATTACCCGCTTTAACAAGGTGGACGTAGAAAAAAAAAGTTAATAGAATGTAATTTATAAATGGATATTAGGTATAGTTTAATTTATTGAATTAGGAATTTCTTTAAAACGTATACGGCAAAAATATTGACTTTAACGTTAAATTATTCTAGTAAAAGCAAAATTGAATGGGAAATAAATAAAGGAACAATTTAGAATAACTGTAAATATACGTATAAATGAGAAATGAAGTAAAGAAAAATCGAAACAAGGAACAGACTTAGTATAGAAGATAAATTTAGAAAATGATTTATGGAGTTACGTTTGAGAGGTCCGTTTATCCAATCAGGATAAAAAAAGATCTGTTCCAGGTATTTATTGCGTTCGCAAACAATTAACCAGTAGTTGCAGTCAGTATGTTTGGGCGTCTCCTTTATAACTTTCCTTTGGCCTGAAATGTTTTTTCATTAGGCTACATTAAGTGTCTTTTCTCATTTTCGGACAGCTACTGCGAGGCGACTTTTTGGAAAAGTGCAGAATAATTCCAATCCTGTAAAAGACATACAGCTCTTTCGAGGGAAGTCAACTTCGCCAGTTGCTCTGACAGCTCTTAAGCGCTTTGGCATTACACTTAATATAGAACATAAATGTTGAAAAGAATCTGAATAAAATTTTAATAAACCATTTTTTGAAATAGCCCTAAAGTGGTGATTTCTGTATAATGCGTGGTTTTAATAAAATTAATATTTGTATAAAAGAAGCAAGATCGTAGAATACACTAGCTGATTATTCTTAAAATGTTATAAAAATATATTTAAAACGTTGAAATATATTTTCTGTGGGCTGTAATTCAATTGTGAACAGTTTTAAGTAGCTCTTATATAATTAAGTGCCAATTATTCTCAGTAATATTAGGTATTGTTTTACCTCTACAAGATCTAAATCCTTAATTATATCTTTATTTTCAAGGCAAAGAGGTTGTTACAAATAGCCTGTTATTGTTAAGAAACCGGACATAAAGACAGTTATACAACAAAGACAATGGAAACAGCAGACATGTGTCCAATAATTTTAAAAATCTCTCAATTATTGTAATACGAGTATATATAACGACAATGTTTTAATCAAGGCTAGGAACAGACTGAAAATTTAATGATTGTTGCCGTTTTTTATTTGTTTTTCTAGCATGTTATCATCATTTCATTATTTTTAAGCACGCCATTATTATATCGTTTAAGAACACCTTATATAGTTGTTGTCTAAGTGAATATGTCGGTAGGGAAAGAACTTTTGGAAATTATCGGGGGAGAAGAGGAAGAACAAGACTCCAACGGGGAAAGGATATATACGAGCGTACTAGCCTCGGTCTTATTAGATGAAGAGGACAGATACGAAGACAAAGAAATAAAAAAGAGAAAGAGAGATAGTCCTGAAATTAAAAGACAACAAAAAAAGGAAAGAAAAGAAGACGGTATGAAATATGTAGGGGAAACCCCAAAAGAAGGAATAGAGAGGAAGCTCACAGAGCTACTAAGTATCTTAGGAACAAAGGGGGAAATAGAAACAAAAATTAAAAACTATTTAACTGGGAATAAGCCACAATTAAAGGATAAAATACGTTTATTGACGTTTCAATTTCCACTTCGGAAATCGTTCTCAAAATACAAACATTAGTAAATTAAACAAATTTTGTTTTTGTTACTTAGTGAAAAATTCTTCTAATAATTTAATTTTATCTAACTCATCTATATTAACAATTCAGACATACATTATACATTTTAAAGTAGACGACTTTAAAATGATATTGCCAATATTGTTGAGTTGCGTTCCTGGGACGACTTTACTTATAAGATAGTTCATTCGATTACATGAAATCAACTTTAACTTGAGAATATCCGTCAGAAAAGATCATAACATGTAATTCGTCTTTAAAAAGACAAATACATGCCATGATGACAGTAAAATTCTCCTGTTAGTGATTCCATAGTAAATTATGAGGGAAAAACCAGGAAAAAAACCTCATAATACTATACCGACATGGTAAGTATTTGATCTTGCATTTAGTTTACCTTCAATAAATACCAAATTCCGATTCTATATGTTTGTTATTTAAAAAATATAAATGATGTACTCTCTATATGTTACTGACTTACCAATACTGGTATTTTCTTTTTAATAACTTCCTCTTTCAATATGGGTAACCAGATCCTACTACATTCTGCCGAGGAATTCGCGACACAATTGGTCTCATTTAGCATAATTAGAGCCGCTTCTTTGATTTTTCTCTTTTTACCATCCGTTTCTTTTAGGACTATATTTGAATCATTCCATTGAACCCTATGTTCATTATCCCATGCATGTTTACATATTTGAGATCTATCAAATTCTCTATTTTTAATATAGGATTGATGTTCACTTATTCTAACATTTAATGGCCTTGATGTTTCACCTAAATAAAACTGATCGCATTCACAAGGTATTTTATAAATGCAATTCTTTGTCCTTTCTTGTTCATTGTTAGGTTTGGTTTTGGACAAAATAGATCTCAACGTGTTTGTTGTTTTGAATGTTGTTGAAATGTTGAATTTATTTCCTATCCTTTTAAGCTTTTCCGATAATCCTTTTATATATGGTATTGTTATTTTCCTCGTATTATCCCTTGTATATGCTGTAGGATCTCGTTCTAAGTTGTTTTGTTCTATTCGATCTATTGTTGAAAATTCCTTATTTATAAACGATAAAGGATAATCATTTTTTAATAAAACAGATGTTAACAAATGTTTCTCCTCCAAGAACGAATTTTCGTTAGAACAAGTAATTTTGGCTCTATCGTATAAGGATTTAATGATTCCCTTTTTAATATTAATATTGTGATTTGATTTGAAATTTAAATATCTGTTGGTGTGTGTTGGTTTTCTATACACCTGAGTTTCGTATCCAGTATCGTTCTTAGAGATACTCGATACGAAATATGCAACTCAACAATATTGGCAATATCATTTTAAAGTCGTCTACTTTAAAATGTATAATGTATGTCTGAATTGTCAATATAGATGGGTCAGATAAAATTAAATTATTAGAAGAATTTTTCACTAAGTAACAAAAACAAAATTTGTTTAATTTACTAATGTTTGTATTTTGAGAACGATTTCCGAAGTGGAAATTGAAACGTCAATAAACGTATTTTATCCTTTAATTGTGGCTTATTCCCAGTTAAATAGTAATTAATTTAAAATGCCACAAGAAAATAGCTTCAGAACAATATTAAAAATTAAAAAACTAGTGGGCGAAATCATATCTCTTAACAACAAGACCAGAGATTTAAACAAAACAGAGAAGATTAAATGCGAACAATGCAAAACAGAATAGAGCACGAAAAACAAAAAAAAAAGAAACGCAGAGGATAAAAAACGTAATAAATAAAGGGGGAATTGAGAATACTTTTAAGAGTATATTTAAAGAAAAGTGGGAAGAAGAAGTATACCAAAAAACAAAATGCGAAAGCAGGTCTACAGGAAACTGTTGAAAATACCGATTGTTTAATAATAACAATGAAACAACGCAAGGGTAGTCGAACATATCATAAAAAACGTCAGGGAAGAACTGGCGGAGATAATGGAGGAATGTGAAGAGGAAGAGGTTGAATTTATTAAAAATAGAATAAGAACCTCCAAAATAGAGAAAAAATGGTATACCTTTGTCACCAAATTGGGAAAATATAACGGAGGAGATGGCATGGAAGAATATAATCTGGCAGAAAAGATTATAAAAATAGTCAGACAAGGGGAAAAAATTAAACAAGTGCAAGTGGTCTTAAGCAACAGTGTAGAAAAGGAAAGAATGAGAAATACCCTAGAATTTGTAGGGAGAAGAAGAGAGATCACATGGGAGATTCTTGTTAGGGGAGTGGAAGCGTGTGAAATAAAGGAAACGGAAGAAGCCCTCTTGATACGTACTGTCATACACAATACACAGTCGCCATTAAGAAAATGAATGAAAAGGTGGACGTGACAAAAATTGGGCTGAAAGTAGACCAGTTAAAAAAACTAACGGGGGAGATATACTGGTAAAATTAACAGGGAAAGGGGCGGCTGCGAAAGTCAAGTAGGAACTAAATATCAAAGTTGGCGGCATAATCATGACCGTGAGGAGAAAAGAAAACCTCTTCACGGTCACCAACATTGACCCATCTGAAAATGAAAATATCCTAGAGAGCCAATATCCAAAAATGGACAGGCATCCCCGAAGACGACGTAGATGTTAGAGCCCTCAGAGAAAATAAATGGGGCCAACAGGTGGCAACAATCGCGGTGAGGTCAACCAGAGCCGAACAAATAAGAAGACACCGATCAATAAAAATAGGGTGAGTACGGTGCCCAATAATGGAGCAATACAACCCAACACGTTGCTTTAAATGCTTAGAATTCGGACACAATAGGGCAATAGTAGATAGGGCAACATTATGCTATAATTGTTTAAAAGATGAGCATAGAGTGGAAAGCTGTCCCAACCATGCATACTGTATGGTGTGTAAAGAGGAAGGCCATAGGATGGACAGGATGGCCTGTCCAGCCTACAGAGCTCTGGTACATGGGGGGGGGGGGAGAAGAAAGGGCAAGTGTAGTAAATATAGACATACAAATAGTATTAGATAGATATCCAGGTGTAATTGGTGGGCCCCTCTACAGCTCACTAAGGTGCACAAATCTTTGCCCTTTATCTTCCAACCATCGGTTCGATGCATGTTGCATAGGTTTAAATGTCTCACATGTCTTAATATTTGTTTTTATTTATTCTCCATGTTGTATGTACCAATTTTACTTAGCTGTTTTTATCTTTTCTGTACATATATTTTATCCTTTTAACCTTTCATGTGCCGTCCATATTAATTATACAATCACCTTTTTATTTATACGTTTGTTTATTTATTCATATGTATTTGTTTATTTTAGCTAATTTAGGATCATATAAACAGAAATACCGATGTAAGGTCGAATCTCTAGGGAACTGAACCTAAAATGGACATCAGAAATCACCTGGCAAGGGTATTGCAGGTGAACGTGGGCAGAGCGAAAAGAGCTTACGATCTTGCCACGCAAAAGCCTGCATTTTGGAAACAGACCTGCTCATTGTCCCCAAACCGAACAAAAAAAATTACATCGGACGATGGCTGGGTGCAAGACATAAATAAGAATGTAGCAGTATTGTTCCGAAACAAATATCTTGGAGTGCGTGAAATTGTCAGGGGTAGAAATCACATACTCATAAAAATGAGGAATTTCAGCCTACTGGTATGCTACATATCTCCAAATATTAGGATTAGAGAATATAAGAATATAGTAGACCAAAATAATGAACACCGCCATTAGGGAAAACAAATTATAATCGCCGGGGACATAAATGCTAAATCTCGACAATGGGGCTCTCCCGCAATTGACAAAAACGGGGAGATATGGAACGAATGGATAGCCCAGGCTGATCTCCAGGAACTCAATAATAATAAAACAACTTTTATAAGAGGGGCCAGCCAAATACACATTGACGTAACTTTTGCAAGTGAAGGGCTATCCAGACGAATATAAAACTGGAACGTCCTCGACGATCAATTATTCACCTATCACCGATACATTACATATGAAATTAAGGTAAAGAGGCGGATCATAAGACGGCTGATAGGATATACTGGGAAAACATTTAATAAGCACGTGTACATATCGGAGGTCAGAAAAATAAACGAAGAGGAAATATCTGATCTTGACTAACTCAGAAAGGCACTAGAGAACGCTGTTGAGTTGGTCACCGTAAAGGTGGCAGTACCTAATAAATACTTTAGAAGACGACATATGGGCGACGCATATAAAATAACAATGAAGTTACTAAAGATGATCGCTCCATACAAGTTAGACGAGGACCAGCGTCAAGAATCGGAGGAGCTCCTCTTCCCCACCAAGGAGGAACAAACCTTCTTGAAACTCTCCCCTGCAGTGGCGGAGGAATTCACAGAAGAAGAAATAAAGACCGCTGGTCAAGAAATCAAGATGGGGAAAGCTCCCGGCCTCGATGGACTGCCACCGGAGGAACTGAAGATAGGAACAACAGAGAAACCAGGTTTGATCAAAAAAATATATAACGATCTACTGCGGAAGCAAGTTTCCCAGGAAAGAAAAGGAAGCAAATCTGATTTTGCTCCTAAAGTCTGGGAAACCCCCGATTCAGTATCCTCCAATTTAGGCCAATATGTTAAACTGCAGACTTTCGTTTTCAACCAGTCGTATAAGTTCAATTAACTCTTCTTGACTATTTGCAAAAAGGGCTGCGTCGTCTGCAAAATGTAGGTTGTTTATTTCTCGGTCAGTTATTGAGATGCTTTTCTCCTATCCTTTAAGCGATCTTCACATAATATGTTCGTTATATTTATTAAATAATTGTGGAGACAGTATGCATCCTTGTCTGACACCTAGTTCTGGATGAAATTTATGAGAGTTTGTCAAACACTTTAGCTGTTCCAGTAGGGCGTTCGTATAGTTCAGTAATAAGCGAAATTAAGTGCTGTGATATGCCTACTTCTTTTAGTATCAGCCATAAGTGATGCAATTTGACCCTGTCGAACGCTTTGCGATAAAACAAATGTATAATGGGATTTTGAATTCCCCAGATTTTTTTTATTATTTGTCTTGATCACCCTTTGGCAAATCCAGTTTGCTCTTGGGATATTTCTCGTTTATGTGTCATAAATAACTATGATACTCTAATAGAATTCGGAGTACAGGAGCTAGGCACCGTTGTTATAAAGACCATGTAGAACGGACGGTTCCACATCGAATTGCGAAGTGCGCCACAATACAAAAACCAGAATCAAGACATACAGTTTGTAGGTCCCTAAAAGGTTAGTATGACAGCTGGACAGCAATGTCACAAGAAGGCAGATGGCAGAAATGACAGAATCTCGTTATATTACAACAACAAGAAAAAAAAAACAAGATTCCATGAATTTGAAGATACCGTATTTATATCAAATATAAAAATTTAGTTAAATATTCAATATGTTCATTAAAGTGTTCCGTAAAAGATAACTGTGATCAATGTACACAAGTTGAATATGTGGTAACTTTTTTTACCAATATAATTCGTGGTCATAGATAGGTATATTATGCAAAACCATTAGAATTATAATTCTCTTTGTCATAATGTTATAATGTGCAGGTATATTTCACCATGTAAGTTGAAAATTTAGTTTGAGGCAAATAAGCAGCTAAATCCGATATCACGATGTTAAATTTTTTTGTCTTTGATTGTTTAATGGACCATAATTTTATGTGACCAGCTAATCGATTGATTTGATTAGAATATTGCTTAAATTCAGCTCTACGCCGGTGTGCATGATTTCCTCCTTACAGCGTGTAGCAGGTCCGGATCTCTATTATTAAAATGTTGTAAAGGATTATTTTTTAAAGTCGTTTTCTTAGTTTCAATAAAAATCATCCAACCTACTTTTACTTTCACTTCTTCGTTAACATCGTGACTATTTATATTTTATGTCTTCATATACAGGTTGTTTCGTGGGAAATGCGTATATATTAAAGGTAGAAAAGGGACGGTTAGTACACAAATTGTTATAAATATGTGACGATTTTTTAATTGAGAAAAATTCTCTGGTTTTAACAGTTTAAGGGTGAGTTCTCATTTCTGGCACGGAGCATACTAATGTCTCATAGAGAACACCTTTGGGATATATAGGAACATAGGACAGATGTGATTAACCACGGATCAACTGAGAACATGACAGTGCAGCAGCTTTGTCATTAACTCCAGATTGTTTGATTATATATGACACACACTGTATTTATATGGTGAATATTAAAAGCAACAAAATTTAAAAGATGCTAACGTTAAGATTAATTTAAATATATTATTATGAAATCTCTAAAGCGCAATCACTTTACCAATTTATTTTAAAACTATAACTAGTGACTTACGATACATCCTAGATTTTCAAGTTGCGGATACTTACCTGAAAAAAAAAGGAAAAATTATTAATATATTAATATTTACTTGCATAGATACACTAAATCAGCTGTAGAAGAAAATGAAAAAAAAAATCAAAAAAGTGTTGTACGCTGGAAACATGTCCAGTTGACGGTATTTTGTTGAAATTAAAAAAGCACTGTTGGGTTTTTCCCAACAGTGCTTTTCATGCTTTCTTTATAGTAAAGGCTAAGAGCTTGGGTTCGTTCGGAAAATTCGGAGATTTTTTTGAATAATCACTTTCATGAGATACCCCAAAATAAGGTTCAAGAGGTCGCCCAGTAGTCCAGTCGTCAAAGATTTGACCCCTAAAAATCATGCAAACAAGCTAAATTTTGCCGTTTATATCAATTTTGGGACTTCAAAGAAGATACAAAAAAGTTTACTACTTTACTCCTGGGCTTCCCCCTAAAATCCTCCTCGTAGAGGAGAAAAAAACTAAAAAAAATTGATTTACCAAGAACCTGTACGCCGTACAATAAAATGTAACTGAGATGATTTTAAACAAAAATGTTAATTAACACTTTTTTTGTAGAATGACCTGTTCTCTCAGAAACAACAATTGAAGCGATTGGCGATTTTGAATGTAAAATAAAATGTGCATCAAGTCGACGTTAAAAATTCGATATCTTTTGATCAGAGTGTCATATTGACAATAATCAAAATGCGTTTTAAAGATGAAGAGTGCATTTTTTGTGCAATTGTTGTATTTTGCGGCAAAGGAAGTCAGTTTCTATTAATCTGATCAATATATAAACGTTGCCAGATTTTTGCCATTTTTTACAATTCTCGTGAGATCCACAAAATTTATTACTTTAATTGAAGGGCCTGTAACGAGTCTGTCACTTCAATAAATCTTTAATCACTTTTAAATAGAATTTTTAAATCCACATTCGATTAATATCTTAATTTTAAAATTCCAAGTTGGTATTAAGCAGCGACCCCAAGCGGCAATTTTGGCAGATATGCTTATCTGACTTCGGGTAAATCAACTTGGGTTTGAAAGTAGGTGGCCAAAGATGGCTTAGAAGTTTTTTAGAATATTGAAGTGTTTTTGGGGAAGAAGAAGTTGCAGGAAGTTTTGGTTTGTTTTTTTTTAGTGTTCTTATTACTTTCTTAGGACATTTAATTGAAAGCCGAAGTACATAGTTACATCTCTAGTAGGGAAGTAAATTACCTTTTTAGGTCGAATCATTAAAATTTTTCTTATATTTTATTATTTGTAAATTCAGATCATCAAGAATCAGTTGTGTATAACCAAGGAATTTTTTTTAACATATAAGTAACTAGGTTAACTGTACATAATTGGTGGTGAGTAGCTATAAAGAATTAGACTGTATATATTTGGATAGGTATTACATTTGTGGTGAAGACGAAATATTTCAATTATTACCTGTTTTCTTTTTTATTTCAGCAAACAACTTTACAAGATACCTTGGAAGGTAAATGTTAATACTTTCCTGGCGCCCAACCACATCTTAGAGCAACTTCTATAGTCTATCACTTTCATTTACATTTTTTATATATATATTTTTTATTATCTTGTCCTTCATTTTTTCATTTTATGGTCTCTGCAGGGCATGCAAATTGGCCGAATTCTCTTTTGAGTGTCAAGTAGTCACTCTCCGGCACATTCTGCTAGCCAGCTTTAATTTATTTTTGTTACATTGGCGCTCTTTTGTAATTTGTTACATTATCCCAAATACTTTTATTACATTACACATACACATTTTTGTTACAGGTCGTAGTAAAATTTTGATTATTAAAGACAAATCTTCAAAACCTCTATCATGAAATTTGAATTTTGAGTTGTGGCAACAAACATAAGGTATTTGAAATATGACTAAAAAACGCACGATTTAAACTTGCATTACAAACGATCGCACATTACGGGAAATGCATCCAAGAAGATGGTTTTGAGTGTAATTTGTAGCAGAAATTAGTAGCTTTGAAAAACGTACGAGTCTAATTGAAAAAGAGCAGTTTTAAATGTTTTAGATTGTTTGTAATGTAAAATTTTAAATTTAGTGTTTTTTTAGCGTATTTCAAATGCCCCACATTTGCTGCCAAAACTCAAAACTAAAATTCCATGTTATATTTTTTAAAAATTAGGCTCTAGTTATCGAAAATCCATTTTGGACGGTCAATAAAAGGAATAAATTGTATTGATCTCATGAGAATCATAAAAATTGGCAAAAATCGCGCCACGTTTATTTATTTAACGCTTTTATAAAAACTCAGTTTATTTGTGTTAAAATACAAAAATTGCATACAAAAGCAGCACTCTTTACTTTTAAAACGCATCTTGATTTTTATCGATAGGACACTCGGATCAAAAGATATCGAATTTTTACCGTCGAGCTGATACAAATTTTATTGAACGTTGATTTCGCGCGCGTAACTGACATTAAAAATTGACGATCGTTTCAAGCGTTGTTTCTAAGAGAACGGTTCATTCTACACAAAAAATGCCAAACATTTTTATTCAAAATTATCTCAGCTGTATTTTTTATTTAGAATATTTTTTTCTATAGCGTCCAGACTTTTGGTAAATTGATTTTTTTCCGTTTTAAGAGAAAGCTGGAGGGTAAAAATGATAAACTTTTTCGCATCTTTTTTGGCATCCTAAAATTATCATCCTCGTCAAAATTCAGCTTGTTCGTATGATTTTAAGGGGTTCAGCGGCATTTTCGTCTCTGACGACTGGAGTACAGGCAAAAAAGTTGTTTTTTTTTTGTTGTTACAAATTTTTTTAAACAATTTTTTTTAAACAAATTATAACAACCAACTTTTTCGGCCAGGATAAATTTTTTGTAAATTTTTTGAATCATTCTGAACAAAATAACTCTCTTTTAGTTTTTTTGTAAACTTGATCGTTTTCAAGGTATAAATAATGGCAGGGCGGGCGCTCATTTATACAATGAGAATTTGAACCAGCAAAAATTTGTACCCTAGAACTTGTTTCTCTCCCTTATACACGCCGCAGCCCGAGCTCCCGTCCAGCACTTTATTAACGATTAAAAAACAATAATTTAAAATAAAATAGGCTCCAAATCCTTATCGGGAAATGATAGAACAAGGTTTGAACTTGAATTTAGGTTCTTGGTGAATTCAAAAATAAATAATGTTTTTACTTGTATTTTTGTGCTTTGAAAATCGGAATTTCGCGTTTTTCTCAGATTTATATTATTTATGACCCGAAAACAATCAAGTTTACAGAAAAACTAAGAGAAAACTATTTTGTTCAAAATAATCCAAAAAATTTAAAAAAAAATTGTCTTAGCCGAAAAATGTATTGTTAAAAAAAATAGTTTAAAAAAATTTGAACAACTTTTCGCTTGGGCGACCCCGTGAACATTACTTAGAGGTATCTCATGAAAGTGTTTATGCAAAAAAAAAATCAAGGAAATATTTTTCCGAACGAACCCGAATTTTATAAGTTATGTTTTATAGTGTCAAAAAATTCACGCAAGGTTTGAATTGGTCGCCATTTGTGTAGTAAAATGTTAATAAACAAAATACAAAAACAGTTAAACAGCTGACAGTTTAGGGTTAGTAGAAATGGAGCGTAACACAAGAAAACAACGCGTCTTCACTCTTAAACAATGTTTTAAAAATAACGAAACTTTGGCTACCACCATTTCGTACTTGGTCGGAATATTGATTTAACTTGATCAACTGTAACTAGAGTAAGTGAAAAAATTGGGGAGACTGGATCAATTGGTGAAGTCAAATATGCTGGTTGTCCAATAACAAGTCGCTCAAATGTCAATATCGAAGCAGTGAAATTTTGGTGAAAGTCCAAGAAAAACAATTCGGTGTCGTTGAATAGAATTTCAAATTTCTTTTCCACGACACCGAATTGATGTTCTTGGACTTTCAGCAAAATTTCACTGCTTTGATATTAACATTTGAGCGACTTGTTATTGGACGACCAGAAATTCTCTACAGCGTATACTCACTGAAGATCTAAATCTCCATACTCACAACGTTCATTTCACATAAGAACTGAAGCCTATTGACCGTACACAGCGAAGAGAGATTGTTGAATGGAATATTGAACATCAACAAGTGAATTCTGATATTTAGAGAAAAATTATTGTGAGAGATGAAGCAGATTTTTACCATAATGGTTTTATTAATCACATTTGGAGTTCTGAGAATTTACATATGACTGTCGACAAAAAAATGTATGTCCACAAAGGGTCACCGTTTGGTGCAGATTTTGAAGTGGAGGATCATTGGACCATACCTTTTTGAAAGTGAGGCTGGTCAAGCAGTGAATGTTACTGAAGTTCGATTTTGCAACATAACAACAGAGTTCTTTCTGTCTAAATTTGATAATATTGATGTTGAAGACATGTGGTTTTAACAAGACGGTGTCACATGGAATACAGCCTGTGAAACCATTCAATTACTGCATAAGGGATTTTCTTGTTGTGTACTCTCTACTTTCGTTGATCAAAATTAGCCCCCTAGATCGTGTGATTCAACACCATTGAATTTATTTTTATGTGGTTATCTTACAAGCGTAACAACAAGTCTACAACTATATGTACATTCAAAGAGCAAATTCAACACTGCATTAACACAATTCAGCCACATTTATGCAAAATGGTCATGAAAAATCTCTACAAAAGTTTACGTATGTGCCAGCAGAGCTATGGAGGCCATTTGCCTGATTTGCCATTTCATACATAACCCAATTCTATGTACTTTATGATTCACTAAAAAAATTACAATCTAAGAAAAAACAGTGTTTTCTTAATCTTTTTCAATCTATATCAGTGTTGCTTATTTTGTTTGATGTATCTTACATTTTATCCATCTAATCACTTTTTTATTCAATTCTTTGACGTCTTAATAATAAAAGTTTAATACTAACCTGAATAAATTGTTATTTAGTTATTATTGAGAACTCGTGAGTTAGACGTTAGATTAGAAAATATATTTCTTGTTTTAACGCATTGTCCTTCTAATTACACAGTTCAGAATGATTAAGTAAGTT
This sequence comes from Diabrotica undecimpunctata, assembly GCF_040954645.1. Lineage (NCBI taxonomy): Eukaryota > Metazoa > Arthropoda > Insecta > Coleoptera > Chrysomelidae > Diabrotica > Diabrotica undecimpunctata. Next base: position 151,788,749 of record NC_092809.1, read on the forward strand.
TAGTGTGGGATTTTATTACTGGACTTGTTTATCCTAATGAAGTTACATGTATATATATTAAGACAAACCTTAATTCGCAGTTATTCCTTTACCAATATTGATTATACTTGATTCTAGGAAATACTTTAATTTTATTTTATCATAATTATTATTTATACCAATAATTGCAAATTAGAATAATAAGTTTATGAAGATATGTCACAATTAAAGTAAAGAAAATTATATTTCATAATGATGTTTCGATTTTTACTTTGGCACATTTTTAAAAATGTGCCAAAAAATAAATATAATGTTCCGAAAGATTTCCGCGGTTAGTACAATTAAACCTAGAGCTAAGAATAATATTACAAAAATAAATATTAAACTCAACAGTCTTTCTGGTCGAACCGCGTTGATTCTCATTGCGTCGAGCTTCCGACATCCTCTCTGATGTCTTCTTCAGGGCTTCCGAGGTCTCAATATCACGAGCCCCCAGATACTACTACACTGATCACCAATTATGTGCGATATTTACTATAATAAAACATCGGAGTACGGTGTATCTTATTTGTATAGTTATAGAAGCAGGCAGTACCAATAATTAAAAAAAATGTATATAAGTTTAAGTGGTTGGAGCCAATAGGGTCTCGCTTTTATTATAAAACACGCTGAAAAGTAACTTCAAAATTATCATTCTAAAATATTTCATCTAAAAAAAGTGAAGAATATATTAGCATATATGAAAACCAGAGGCTCCTTCGGGATATGTAGGATTTCATTAGAAGGTAATTTGAAAAGAAAAAAATAAAAGATGATTTTGTACTTCGAAATTTTAATGGAAAAAAGCGTTTTAATAACTTCATGACTCAAGATGTTCGAATCAGAAAGTTTGCGATGTAAAGTAGATGCTGATAAATACAAAATTATGATTCTACGTTTCTTTCTTGGTGGAATAGCAAAGCAATGGTTTAAATCAAAAATAATAACATTCGTCTTAGATAATAGTTATGAGGTATAAAAAATTAATTTCTTAGATATTTTTTGTGAAACAGGTTGGCCTAAACATATATATATATATATATATATATATATATATATATATATATATATATATATATAGATCGTTTAAAACGTTCTCCTACGTCTTCCGTTGCCACTTCTCTCCATTCATCCATAAGTCTTCTTTTATGTCTCTGTCTTTCATTTCTCTATTGATGCCTTCTTTCCAACTAAGGCGGAGTCTTCCTTTTTTTTTTCTACCGTGAAAGACTTGTTTTGGGAGACGTTCTTCAGACATTCTCTGTACATGACCGTACTATCTGAGTTGTTGGGTACCAATATCGTCTACTATTGTATGTTTTACTTTTATAATTTCTCTTATTTTGTTGTTCGTTACTCTTTCTAGTCTAGATTTTTCAGCTGAACGTCTTCAGAAATACATGTAGTATCCAAGTTTTCTCTTGTATCTTTCCTTTATTTGCCATACTTCACTACTGTAGGTAATTATACTTTTAATGATTGTATTATATATCTTGTGCTTACTATTATTAAAGATTGATTGATTCCAAAGGATACTCTTGAAAAGGAAAATTGCTTTTCTTGCTTGGTTGTTTTTCTCCTCGATTGTGTCGTCTACGTTGCCTTCTTTTGTGATGATCATACCTAAATATTTATACATGTTGCAATGTTTGATAACTTCTCCAGCTTCCAATATAAGGTCCTGTTGTTTCCCGCCGATACACATATACTCGGTTTTTTGGATAGTGATTTCAAGTCCCCATTTTTTTATACTCCTCGATTAATTTTCGAGTCATATACTCAATATCTTCATAATCTTGTGCTATCACTAGTTGATCATCTGCAAATGACAAAGTATATATGCTATTGTTGTTAATCGGCATTCCCATATTTCTACATTTGTGCTTCCACAGTTTTAGAGCTTGTTCTATGAGTTAATATTAGCGTACAGTTCCTTCGTCGCATTTATTAAATTCATGCTTATGTTTGTTTTCTCTAACGCTTCCCATAATTTATAATGTGGTACGCTATCATAAGCCTTTCGTAGGTCTACATACAATAAATGTACTTCTTGATTAACGGCTATTTTCTTTTCAATATTCTGTGTAATGCAAAACAAATGGTCAACAGTAGATCTACCTGCCCTAAATCGTGCCTGTTCCTCAGCCTCTAAGTCTTTATATTCGCTTTTCATTCTGTTTTGAATTACTTTTCCGTATATATATATATATATATATATATATATATATAGATATATATATATATATATATATATATATATATATACGTGGACTATTCACATAGGACATGCTCTACAGTTTGGTCTGCTCGTTCACACTTCCTGCATTGAGGTGTGTTTCCTCCTCCCAGTGTGTGCAAGTGTTTGCTTAGTTGACAATGACCAGTTAAAAAACCATTTGTCAAGTGTAGGTTTTTCCTGGTCATTCCCGACTACTTCTTTGATGCTCACTTTTCAAGGTTACTTAGTGTTACCCTGGCAAGTCTAAATCCTTGCCCTTCTTTTCATCTTTTCACAGTTTGCGTATGGGACTGATATTTCACAAATTCCGCGATTGTTGTAGGTGACCAACCAAAAGATCTCCAGATCCTAAGCGTTTTAGGCCTGCCGCCTTCCTAGCCAATTGGTCAGCAATGCGGTTTCCTTTATTGCTATTGTGTTTTTTAATCCACCTCAAGATGATTGTATTACCATCCAAAGCTTGAGTTAGTGACTCATGACACTCCATTACTAACTCTGATGTGACACGTGGTCTATTCAAGGTTAGTAGCGCTTGTCTGTTGTCTGTGCAGATTATTATAGTTTTCCCGGCTATACCTTTTTGGGTTATCTCTTTGTGGCTATGGAGATACCAGCCAGTACTGTCTGAACTACGCTGGCATTTTTGCCCATACCCCACTTTATTCTTAGGTTCAGTGGTCTGAAGTATATCCCGCATCCTGAGCCTTTTTCCATATTTGAGCCATCGGCGTATATGCAATACGCATTTGCCACATTTGTCTCCCTACACTGTCTTGTTTCGATTTTTTAGGGTTTGTCAAAGACAAACTTTGGTTTAATCGATTCGCAGTCTGCCTATAACAGGGGTAGCCCATCCAGCCCATCCACCAGAAACGAGTTCTCAATTGTCCCATTCCTACAGCAAGCCACCAGCTAAGCGTAGTCGCATCATTGTCTCCAGCGCCACCTCTTTGACATATATGTCTAGAGGCGTGATACCCATGACCAACTCCATTGTAGCAGTTGGTGTTGTTTTCATTGTACCTGTCATATTTATGCAAGCCATCCGGTGAATATGGTTTAGTTTGTTAATCGCTGTTGCCTGTAGCACTAATAATGGATTACTAAAACCACAAATGTTTTGAACATTTTTAAAATCGTTTTAGATATTTTTATTATAAATTAAATATACCAATTGCACAAGAAGTTTTATACCTCCTTATTAGTATATTTATGTGGGCAACCGCTGCATATTAGTTCTTCTGACAGACTCCATTATATTGCCAAAGTTGCGATCAAAATCACTTAATTCCTATATTTTTTATTATTAAATATATTTACATATAATTATTTATGTTAAATAGAAAAATAATTAACATTTTCTGTATATTATTAAATTTTTGAATATGATTAATGGAAATACGCGACGATATTGTTTAATGCAAATATTAATAAATCTTTCATAAATACTTCCTGATGATGTCTAAACAAGATGTTCATTCTTAAGGTCATTTTATAAATTTGAATGAGTTAATTTGTGGCAAAATTCAATTTTAGTAGGAAGTAATATTAAGGTAACATTTGTTTTAAAAATTTCCACGAATGTTAACTTATGTCATCGGTTAAAATTAACATAAAAATTATTTAAGGAAGGTAAATTTCATTATTTATATGGGGATCTGCATACAAATCTACATTAGTTGGAGAAAAAATATAAAACATAAATTTTATTATTATTAATTATTGTGTCGTCTTTCGATTTAATATCTTAACAATATTTACCCTGTCTAGTACTATTCTTAACCATCTGACAAGAACTAAAATCAAACCACAATCAAATCCATTTTCAGGATATATAAACTTTTGTATAGAGAATTATGTTTATAGGAGGGAAGTATCTTAAGACGTTAATTTTCACATGATTTTAAAAAATTTTTGTTTACATTTTTACTTTAATTTATCACTATATCAATTTTTACATAATTCGGGTCCAAGTTTCATATAATCCAATATTAATGAAAATATTATTTAAAGAATAGTGAACAAGATGATATAAAAACTGAGTTTTCAAAAACGAATCTAATTGGAATCTGCACATTGGAAAAATGAAGCGATAAAAGAAGATAAGAATGACGTTCTGTAAGTTTAAAATAAAAAATTTTTAAATATTTTAAAATTTTTTTTTTTTGGTTTTTTTTATATGCTGAAAGCACGCACTCAAAAACTATTTCAAATGAATACTCAAAATAAATAGGAGCGAGATTTAACTAACACTACCTTCTTCTTCTTTATGTGCCATCTCCTCTAAGAGGGTTGGCCACCATCATGGCAATTCGCACTTTCGATACCGCTGCTCTAAAGAGGTCAGCAGAAGTGCAGTTAAACCAAGCTCTAAAATTGTTTAACCAGGAGATGCGTCTTCTTCCGCGACTCTTTCTACCCTGTATTCTTCCTTGTATTATTAATTGCAGCAAGTTATAACGCTCGCCCCTCGTGACATGTCCCAGATATTGCAGTTTTCTGACTTTAATTGTATTTAAAACCTCTTTATCTTTTCCCATTCTTCTTAACACCTCGACATTCGTGACTCCATCCATCCAACTTATTCTTAATATCCTTCAGTAGGCCCATAACTTCTAATCTGTTCTAAACATCTTTCTTTAATGTCCAAGTATCCAACCCATAAAATAACACGGAGAACACGTAGCATCTCAAAAGTCTTATCTTTAAAGAAATTTAATGTCCCTGCTGCAGAGTATTTTTTTCAGTTTGTTGAAAGAATTTCTTGCCTGTCTTATTCTTGCCCTAATCTCTTCTGTGTACTCATTATTTTCGTTAATTATTGTACCCAGATATTTATATTTTTCAACTTTTTTAATTTGTTCTCCATGTATTGTTATGTTTTCTTGGCGCTGTTGTGCTTTTGTAATTACCATAAATTATGTCTTTTTGTATTTGGGGACAGTCCGTTTTTACACTACCACAGAGTCTTTATTGTCGCAAGACTCCTATAATTTGGATAGCATGACCAAGCATGATGGCTTAGCTTCTCAATCTGCTTCCTCTATTTTTTTTTGCCAATAGCGACATATATTGCATAGCCTCGTATAGAAAATATGTTTAACGCTGAATACTTCAACGTCAGTATTATGTTTGATAGTGAACGTTGTGTCCATAATAATATGCAGACACTTGATAATGTTATACTTGAAGAGGTTTACTCACTCAATATTGAAAATTACAGTCAACCATTATTTGACGCGAACACCGAAAATGCGGTTAATCTTATAAAACCAATTACATGTAGCATTAACCAAAATGATACCTTATTAATATTGAATAGTGATTTAATCATTGATATGCAAAAAAAGAGCTAACGGCTCCTGCACCTATACCTAAAATCCCAACTGCCTATCCTGAATTAATGAAAAAACTAGTTCATTACAGTGAATCTGATTCTGAATGTAATGAATTTGTTATTAAAAGAAAGAAACGGTGCCACGTAAAGAAATACCAACGGGTTAGTCAAAGGAATACAAAGAATAGGGAAACGGGTAAAGAATAATGCGGAAAATAAAAAATTGATGGAAAATGGAGAAAAGATATAAAGAAACCAAAAGAATTATGAAGCCTCGATGGAATTATAAAGAAAAAAAGAATAGTGTTATCCAGCGCAATGTCTGAAAATGATCGAAAAACATTATTAGATTATTTCTGGACTTTAACTTGGAACGAAAAACGACTTTACACCGATAATTTAGTAAAAGTTATTCATACAAATAGACAAAGAAATAGGAAAGATCCAGAAAAATTTAAGAGAGTTAATACTTTTATTTACCATCTATAAAGAAGATGTGATCCGAGTCTGTAAAACGTTATTCCTTAACATTTTTTCCATCGGTAGATCATGTATTTGGGATTGGAAGGTTCAAACCATAGGAAAGAATACCAGTGACAATTAAAAACAAATATTACAAGATATCTATTTGATAAAGAATTTAAACCTTTCCAAGACTTTTTAGATGGTTTGCCCATAAATATTTAGAGGCTTTGCATGGAGATTGTGTTATTACCAAACAGAGATAAAGGATAATTTTTTTTCTATCATTTGAAACAAAATAATGGTATGATCCAATATAAAATTGGAGTTCTCGTCAACAGAAATTTATCCGTTCAACTCAGAATATATCTCAGAGATAAAGAGAATGTGGCATTGCCATACGAGAAAAGATTACCCTCGTCATTCAGCTAAAAAAGCCTATGTGTACACTGATAGTAGCAGCTCTGAGTGTCACACTTTAGTTTGCATAACTCCAGCAGCGATGAAATTATTGATTTAGAAGACGATCAGAGTAATTCATCAAAAATCCACAATATTTCATTTTTAAATATGCTCCAAACGCCTGAAAATTCAGCAAATAAAAAGATTACAAAATGCCTAAAAAACTAGCCATCAATAGTCGAGCTTAAGTTGCTACTAAAGATTTATTTGGTATCTATATTAGACCCAACGAGTCAGAAAATGTTGAAGCCAATATAGATAATACTCATGGTAAAAAATTCTCAATCAATGCTACGAAAATTAAACAAAATTAAAAAACTGCAGGAACAAAAATTAAATCAACAAGAGAAATCATAAGATTTCCTACCTGGCGAAACTGAATACAAATTTTTAACTCTGTACTTTCTACAACTTGCAAAGCAAACAGCTTGATGAATTACTCGGCAAGGTAATCTAAAATATGCATTCCACCTGCCGTTCATCATGGTCAAAATTCGTAGTGAATTCAGTTTCTGGTGCTCCAAACAGAGTAAAGAAATAAAACATAATGACGGTATTAGATTTTTGTTTCGATGCAGGCAGCGGCGGCAAGCCGCTTATACGTATTTCGACTTCATTAGGTCTCATCAGAGCGTATGCCACTGCTCTGATGGGTAGATGGCACAGTGGTAAAAATTTGAATTCAGTTTCGACAGGTAGGAAATCGTATGATTTCTCTTGTTGTTATTAGATGGCGTTGTTATGTCTGTAAATAGTTATTTCGATAATTATTGGCCTACGACGGGATAGATTTTGTTTCTATTCAGAGCAGTGGCATATACCGCTCTGATGAGATCTTAAGAGGTCGATATACGTATAAGCAGCTCGCCGCTGCCCTGTATCGAAACAAAAATCTAATACCATCATTATGTTAAAAATTAAATCATTGTCTGTAAGAAGGGAAGAAAAAACAAAAATCTTGGTTCTGGAAAATATACAAGGAAGACATAATAGCAGATATGAGACTATGTAGCGCATGCAGCACTTACTTAGAATGTATCTAAATATTTCTGACCGGTTCGTATTAGATGTATCTATAGACGGCTATTTATCGATTCCCATAAACTTATCACTATTGTGTGACATTCCAGTGAGCCACGTCGTCTTATTTTCTGTTTGACATAAGACGTCTATTGGTGTCACGCCGGCCTAAGTTTATTGAACAGTAAGACATTACGTTGATGTCTTTACCATGCTTAACGTGTTAAAAAACTTGAATTTGGCCCCAAATGCAGACGAAAGATAATCATGTTACAAGCACATACCTTAGTACTTATTTACTAACATTTTACCAACTAATTAGCATTATTTCTATAGTTAAGATTCTTGCTTCGAATTCAGAATAACTCTATGATCCAATTAATTGACTACACGATTAGTTTTACATTTTAATTTTATCTAAATTACAAAAAATATTTACGTTAATTTTAATTGCAAATTATGTTAATGCCCTTAAGCGATAAAAAGTAAACACCTTAAAGCATGTAATAAATTTTAGTGCATAATAATTTAACAAATAAATTCCTTTCACAGACAATACAACTGGTTAATTCGTTTCCCGTCATTCATGTTACACTTGACAAATTTCCTTCAAAAACAGTATCCTCATTAAAGATCATGGCCGGTTACGACTATCTAGTATCCATAAGACGCGATCGCTTTCTCTGTAAATAATACTATTTATAGAATTTTTAGAGTAGAAAACTGTTATCCTGTTTAAAATAGTTTTAATTTTGATATGTTGAGGAAATCAAAATAATTACTTTGTTTAAGCATTTCTGATAATCTTCACTTTCTTTTTTTACTTTCGCAATGTATTTAGGTATATCTAACTGTCACTTACAATACTAGTAATACTACTTTTGTTTAATGGTTCAAGAGTACTAAACTAGTGACTATACTAAACCGGTTTAAAATAATTAAGCTCATTACGGAATATTTGCATGTACATTTTTTTAAACAGTGTAAGTGATATATTTTTATAGACATTACTCATTTATGTAATATTTAGTTATTACAGTTTTAATTAACTTGTACTTCTTTTGCCTGTAGTGTCATAACCAGTATCGATCGGTGGACATGATGTTATATTCCATATTTATTAACATAGACACCAGCCGTTGACAGCAGCTTGAAATTTCCACAAGACCTGTTTTTTACATTATCATCTCTAGTAAAATACTTCTTATTTTTCGGGATGTCTCGTAATATCATCATCATCATTTTGGCTTTACAACCCTGTGTGGATCCTAGATTCCCCAAGAATTTTTTTCCAGTCGTCCCTATCCATCGCCTTCCTCTGCCAAGCACGTATTACCATATTTCTCATGTCTTGATGTATGTTATCTAGGAATCTTGTTCTGGGTCTTTCTCTTCTTCTTTGACCAATAGGTCTATCAAGGAGCGTTTTTCTAGCTGGGTCGGTTTGCTTCATCCGCACTAGATAGCCTACCCACCTCAGACGTCCTATCTTAATGTGTTTTACGATATCTGGTTCCTGGTATATTCTATAGAGTTCGAAGTTGTATTGTCTTCTCCAGATACCATTTTCATTTACCGCTCCATAGATTCGCCTTAATATTTGTCTTTTAAAACATCCTAACATGTTTTTATTGCTTTTTGTTAAAGTCCAGATTTCTGAACCATATGTTAGGACTGGGCGTATTATTGTTTTGTAGAGTTTTACTTTTGTATTTCTTGATTTAATTGTAGATTTAAAAAGGAGATTAAGCCCAAAATAGCAGTTATTATCCGTGCAAATTCTGCGGTTTATCTCTGCGGTAGTGTCATTTTCAGTATTGACGAACGTTCCCAGGTATACAAATTCGTTAACTGCTTCGATTACGTCGTTTTTTATAACAAGTGGCCATAGTATTTGTGCCTACGTACGCCTCTCGTGCTGTGTTTTCCGTTTTCCCAACAATATTGATATCATCAGCATATGCTAGGATTTGCACAGATTTGATATATATATTGAACCGGTAGTTGTGATTTGTGACGTACGTATTACTTTTTCCAGAGCTAGATTGAATAGTATACAGGAGAGTCTGTCTCTCTAACGTAGCCCGTTATTTGTTTTAAAAGGTTCAGAGAGTTCCCCCTGAATTCGTACTCTGCATTCAACTTTTTCAAGGGTTAGTTTGGTTAAACTTACCAACTGATTTGGTACTCCTAATTCTATCATTGCTCTAAACAATTCTTTTCTATTTACCGAGTCGTAGGCTGCCTTGTAATCTATAAATATGTAGTTCGTGTCTACACCGTATTCCAGTGTTTTCTCTAGAATTTGTCTCAGTGTTGAAATCTGATAAATTGTTGATCTACCACCTCTGAAACCAGCCTGGTATTGTCCTATTATTCGCTCTGCATATGGTGCCATACGATGGCATAGTATATTGGAGAATATTTTATACGCTGCATTTAGGAGCGTAATTCCTCGATGGTTATATGATTCAAATATATCTCCCTTTTTGTGTATGGTGCAAAGTATTCCAATATTCCAATCATTGGGAAGGTACTTCTGTATCCATATTTCTTTTATAAGCTGCTGTAGCGCTATTATGATATTGTGGCCACCTTCTTTATATAATTCCGCTGGGAGATTATCTATTCCGGGTGATTTGTTTCTGGGTAGTTTTTTTACAGCGTCTTTAACTTCCAGGATCGTTGGTGGTTCCTCCTCCCTCTCGTCTGCTCCGCTTACCTCACAGATTTCGTCTTCCGGGTTTTCTTCATCTTCCTCTATATTAAGTATCTGGGTAAAATATTCCGTACATCGGTTTAGTACGTCTGTTCTTGTTCTTAATAGATCGCCATTCAAACTTCTACATTGATTTGTGTTTGCCTTGAATTATTTTCTGTTGATATTAACTTTCTTATGGAATGTTCTGAATTCTTTCTCTCTGTTGAGGTTTTCGATATATTGAAGTTTCTTTTTTAAGTGGTTTCGTTTCTTCATTCTGTGTATGTTTTTTTCTTCTCTTCTCTTTGTCTGGTAATTCTCTATACTTGTTCTAGTTCGGCGGGTAAGCATTTTTGCATAGGCTTAATTTTTTTCTCTGTTGGATGTCTCGTAATATGTCCCAAATATTCCGTTAAAAAAAGTAGCTTGTCTAAACTATTTCTGGTACTTTCTCTATTTACACTCAAACATCCTCATTCCTAACTTTATCTCTCTCTCTCCCTCTCTCTCTCCCTCTCTCTCTCTCTCCCTCTCTCTCTCTCTCTCTCTCTCTATCTTCAGTCCTGACCGCTGAAGGGAGAGTAGTGGCCATCGTGGTGTCATGTATTGTCCGTTCGAAAGATGCCTGTCTCTGGTCATATCTTTTAACCCATACATAGGTATTTTGCATATTCCTGTAATTTGATCGATCCATCTTGTTGGAGAACTTCCTTGTGATTTTCGGCCTTCTACCTTTCCTTGGACAATAATTCTTTCCATATTTTCTGTGTCTGCTCTCATAACATGTCCAAATTATTTTAATTGTTGGAGATGGGTTTTGCTGGAGAGCAGTAAAGCTTTAGGCAGGATTTGCTTTGTTTTTTTTTATTGATGATAAAATTAAATTTTTTTGAATGTGCAATAAATAATTAGTTAATGTCTTGATTTATATGTCCCATATCGGTCTGACAAAGCTAATCCAACCACTTCTAATGCACACCTAGAAACTTCCCAAAACATTCTAACTACAGTAAATGCATCTACTAACCAAACAGAACAAGAATGATCTGGCAAAGCTAATTCAACCAGTTCTAATGCACACCCAGAAACTTCTCAAAACATATATTAACTAGAAATGTATCTAAAAACCAAACAGAACAAACTATGGAAACTGATGATAACATGACAGAATCTATACATAATATAAGTGAAATATCCTCCTTAAAAACTCCAACATCGTCAACTCCAAACAACGAAAGCAATCTTTTTCCGGTAGAAATAACCCCATCTTCATTTATTACAAACGTCTCCAATAAACTAAAAAGACTCATCTCATCTTCTCCAGACATTTACAAAAATTCCTTACAGACCGATTCACCGATATTCACTCCGTCTGTAGTAAGCAAACCAAAGAAAAAGTCAAAAAAGTTAAGCAGAAACTCTCAAGAAGAACTTTTTTGCTTTATCTAGAGTCAATTAAAGACAAAATAGAAAACAGATCACCACCATTTATCCTAAGCCCTAATGAAATATCTGACTTTATGGAAAACACTCTAGCCAAACATCTTGAAATAATTTTAGAAGATTACTCGAATCAAACTACCGAGCTAATTGAGCTCCTTAATTTTTTTTACTGTTATACCCACAATTCAAAATTAAAAAATAATCTCACTAGGTTAAAATGGACACTAAACCCCAACAATTTCTCATCCACAGAAGAGACATGTGAACCACTATCTTAGGCAAAATTTTAACATGACTGATTCCTTTATTTTACAGTGGAATCTTAATGGATTGTATACCCATTTAGAACAGTTTTTTATACCCATTTAAGCAGAACTTTTATTTGGGTACCTTTACATACAGGTACCTTTAACATCTATGGTGAATGGATAATGCGGAAAGCTACTGAGGACTGGAACGGTTGCATCACCATTGGCGGGAAGAAGATTTGCAACTTGAGATATGCAGATGATACTACTATCCTCGCTAGTTCTGAAGCTGAATTGATTCAGCTGCTACAACGGATAGAAGACGTAAGATTAACGATGGGCCTTAAAATAAACAGAGATAAAACGAGAATCATGATAATTGTCAGAGCTAACAACAATCAAAATCATCTGGTCATGATAAACAATATCGCTGTTGTAGATAAATTTGTGTACCTGGGCTCATTAATAACCAACAAAGGAGGCTGTACTAAAGAAATAAAGCGGCGGTCAGCAATCGCAAAAAGCGCTATGGCAAAATTAACAAAAATTTGGAAAAGCCATGAAATAACTACCGATACAAAAATGAGACTAGTAAGAAGTCTAGTTTTTCCAGTTTTTACTTATGCATCGGAATGCTGGACCCTTACTGAGAAAGACAAAAAGAACATAGATGTATTTGAGATGTACTGCTGGAGACGAATGCTGAGAATACCATGGGTAGCCCGAAGAACAAATGAATCCATACTGGACCAGCTAAACATAAAGAAAAGACTAAGAACACAAATATCAGAACAAATAATAAGCTATTTTGGACATGTGCTTCGAAGAAATGGTCTTGAAAAACTTACCAAACAGGAAAAAGTAGAAGGCAAAAGAAATAGAGGTAGATCTCCCACACGATACACGGACCATATTGTTGCTACCATTGGCGCTCCATTGTCAGAATGTGCTAGAATGGCAGAAGATAGAAAAACGTGGAGGAACATTGGGAAATTTGGCTAATAGCTTCATGATATCACAATACCTGCATCAGGTTAACGACTAAGAAGAAGACATACAGGTATCCACGGAGATTGAAAAGCAGGTCAACTGGCAAACAAAAGTCGAATGAGGAACCAGACTCCAAAGTTAAAAACACATCATTAGATCGATCTAAAGAACCTGGTTAAAATCCAGTTTAAATTAAATGTAATCTGCCCAAAAATAATTTCTGTCCTGGATAATTCATTCTTAAAACAGAAGAAACCAAGGTATTATTAACCGTCCAAGAATTGACTATACTGCTTTAACACACAAATACTTAATAACAAAAGAACCACTACCAATCTGCTTCAGCTGATCTGATCTACTAACCGTTAAGCATATCCTGCTTATCGCATCCTGATTGTTTGCAATTCATGGAAGAAAGAAGATCCCATGGGATCACAAATGCTGATCTCAAAACATTTCTCACCAAAAAATCTCAACAGTGTTAATTTATTTAAAAGACATCTAGTTATACAATTTATTATATTTAATGCAATATGTCTTATGTTTGTTTCATTCGCTAATAACTGTTGTTCTCCCTGTTCTGTTTAAATTAAGAAAAGGACTAAAAAGGACTAAAAAGGACTAAAAAGATAAAACCTAATTTAGTTTTTTTATTTAATGTAAAAAAAATTTATTTTGTGTATAATTTTTATTGCAATGCAATACTTTTATATTGCTATAATTATTTGTAAATGTGTGAGTATAATATCATATTAAGCAAAAATAATGAAATTTTGAAATTAATTCTTTACAATTATGCGAACAAAAACCATTTCATAAGATTTGTTATACTGTAAATTGCCTTCTAATTGGCATAATTTTTTATTTTCATAATTTGATAAACATCGTTAAAGATTATAGTGCTAATTGTTATTAATTTTCTCAACATTTAGAAATCTCTAAATGTTACAGGTTTTTCATAACTGTAAAAATGACTTTATTTTAGAAATTTCGTTAAAACTAGAGGTTTGTATAGTGAAATCGTCTTCAAAATATAGATCTATTGGTGCACCTATTAAATATTAGTCAATATTTTACTCGCCTTACATAGCTTCTTTAGGAAAAATATTATATTTATATAAGTATTTGAAAACATCACAGTGAAGGTATGCATTTTAATGGCTTAATTTAAAATGATCAGAGAAAGCGTCATAAGTTGAGTTCTGAATATTTATCTCTTCTCATCAGTTCTAATACTTAAAGGATATTACATCTAATATTGGAACAATGGAGATTAACTCTTAAAGAATATATATTTATGTACAATTGAAAATATTTTAACTGCATGTTCCTGGGCTTCTTCTTCTTCTTTTGGCATCATAACCCTGGATGGGTCTTTGCCTGTCTGGCTATGTCCTTCCATTCAGATCTCTCTTGTGCCCTTCTTCTCCATTGTCTTATGTTCATTGTTTTCAGGTCGTCTTCCACGTCATCCAACCATCTCGTTCTGGGCCTTCCTTTTTTTCGCCTTCCTATGGGCTTCCATTGTAACATTTTCTTTGTTGTTTTTGCATCGTTTTGTCTCTGCACATGTCCCAGCCATGACAGTCTTTGACTTTTCACAAATCTTTGTGGCCATATACTTTCCTCAGTATTTTTCTCTCGAATGTCCTGAGTTGGGCTTCATCTTTTTTCGTCATTACCCAAGTTTCACATCCATAGGTTACTACGGGTCAAATCAGTGTTCTGTAGATAGTCATTTTGGTTCTTTTGTCTAATAATTTCGATGTCATCAATCTTTTATTAGCATAGTATGTACGATTCCCGCTGGAAATACGTGCATTAATTTCGCTACTTACGGAGTTCTTCTGATTAATTTCTGTACCGAGATATGTAAAGGCATCCACTCGTTCGATAGTATAGTTGTCTATTGTGATATTATTTTCATTGTCAGTTATTCTTTTGACTGTCATATACTTCGTTTTTGCTTCGTTTATTTTGAGACCTCTTTTTCTTGCTTCAGGATCAATTTGTTTGAACACTTCCATTAGTCGTGGCTTATTCCTACTAATGATGGCTACATCGTCTGCATATGCAGTAATTTGTACTAATTTGTTGTTTATATGGCCGGTTATATTGGTTTTTCTGATGACTGCCTCAAGAACTACGTTGAATAGCATGGTTGATAGGGCATCTCCCTGTCTTACTCCCATGTTGATGTTAAACAGGTGAGACAGTTCTCCATCTACTCTGACTGCGGCTTTTGAACCCTGCAACGTCATTTTTATGAGGCTGATGTATTTCTTAGGTATACCTAGATTACAAAGGTCTTCCAGCATTCTGTCTCTTTTCACACTATCAAAAGCTTGTTTAAAGTCTATATACATATTATATAGGTCTATGTCGTATTCATAAGCTTTTTCTTGTATCGTTCTTAGTATGAATATGTTATCTGTAGTGGCTCTATTTGGTCTGAATCCATTTTGACATGTTCCTGGGCTTACAATATATAAAAAATCGAGTTTTGTGCAAGTGGAAAAACGAATGGCAATCTTCTCAAACATCACTGAAGCAAATTAAAAATGACGTTACAGCTTGGCAACCCTCAACCAAGAACAGAAGAGAACAATTGGTGATAACTAGATTACGAATTGGACACACGAGACTTACTCACTCATATTTACTATCCAAAAGTGATCCACCTATTTGTGAAACATGTAATGTACAAATAACCGTTAACCATTTATTAATTGAATGCCATAGATTTGCCAATTTTCGTCTTACATTTAACATACCTAACAGTTTAAGTAATTTATTAGGCACTAATTTTTCAGTTAGTAATATCGTAAATTTCTTAAAATCTATAGGAATATTTTATAAACTCTAATTTTGTAATTCTGTAGCCGCCGCTAATAACCATTATGGTGGATGCGGCTGTAATTTCTAAATAAAAAAAATATTCAAGTTTAACCCAAATCACTCAATTAATATGTGGCTTTTACTGATTAACAGGGTGTTCTTTTTAAAAATTTAAAAGTTATCTGTACCCAGTACTTTAAAACTATTTGACATACCCTTGTCATACTTGGCAATGCTTGTGATCGTACAAGTGAAGTTACTGTACATCCTACTAAATTATGGTAAATAATTATACGGCTGGGGGAAGTGAATGGTTGACCCCTCCCAATTTTTACGCCATTTGTGGAATTGTTATTTTAGCACAATTTTTAAATTTTCCAATACTTTCTATGTAAAGAATATATTTTTTATTTGGAACGATAAAGTCATTCTTTTTCGAGATATTTGAAGTTAAATGAAGTGATGCTCCACTGTTATTTTGAGTAATGTATTAATTATGTCGGTGTTTTTGAATCGTAGGATTGCAATTATTATGCAAATGAGATTATAGAAAATATAGAAAATTAAGAAGATCTATACTCGACCTTTATTGTCCCAAAGGCGACTTTAATTCGACTGACAGGAAAAAATATGGAAATGCCTGGAAGAACTAGAAGTACCTAAAACATATCTGAACTATAGAAACTACATACAAGACTTTCAGATGAAAAGTATAAGCGGTATGCCAAAGATCCGATTATTTTAAAATAAACAAAGGAATAAAACAGGGAGATAGTTTAATCCCATTGTTGTTCGTTATAATATTGGATAGAATTATATAAAACCTTATGCGAAAAGCGAAAGTAGAAAACTTAATGATAATAATTGGATACAAGAACTCTAGTTCTAGGAATTTACTCTACGCAGATCATATTAAATTGATAGCGAACAATAAAAAGAAAATTTAAGTGAATTTAAGGACTGAAGCAATACAAAAAATAAAAATGGAGGTGAATATAAATAAAACAAAAACGATGATAGTTAATGAAAAAGAAGACCACAACAGTAATGAGATTAAATGTAATGATAAAATAACATCATCAACAACACGGTACCATAACTGCAATTAATTAGCAATAAAACATGGCGCCACGCCACGATGGGCCCTGTACCCCTTTTCCTTGTCGAGACAAAGGTATGGCTATGCAAGCTTTACCTTAAAGCTAGAGTACCCACTTTTTCTCGGAAACGTCTACAGCAATAATTTTTTTTCTTTCCGCAATAACTTATGATGTTGGTCTAAATTTGGCCTTACAAAATGGATATGCCGGATATAACTTTACAGACATTACTTTAACTCTTAGAAAGCCTCGACCTTCTCAAGCTTTCTGCGCCATTCTGCTCTGTCGCTTGCTTAGATTTTCCAGTAGGCAACACCGATCTTCTCAGCATTCTGTATTACCCTGTCTATCCACCTTCTCTTTGATCTGCCCCGTCTCCTTAGTCTATATAATAACAATCTACGAATGTCTGGGCAGCATTTTAATAGATGATGGTAAAATAGACGCAAAAAAACAAATAGAGGAAATAGGTCTACATCACTATACTAAAAATGGAAGCTGTAAAAATGGAAGTCAAGAGAAAAATTCACAATATGATAACAGTGCCAATAATATCATATGCAAACAAATACTGGACAATTTAGAAAAAACATAAATCAAAAATCAAGGCAATCGAATTGAAATCTTTAAGAAAAATGATCCCAAAAACAAAATAAGGCTGGATAAGACATGAAAATATCAAACAAATGACAAAGCAGAAACCTATTACTAAGTACATTAACTAATAATAGAATGAAACCCGAAAAAATTACAAGGCAATATTAAAATTGGGAAGTAGGGGGAAACTGATAATGGAAAGAACCAGAAGGAAATGGATACACCAGATCAAATAAATAGAAAAGAATAAAGGGAAAGGGCCGTTGAATACTTTTCCTTCTTCTTCTTCTTCTTCCTTTTTATAAGCAATTTTGCTTATTCCGATGAAATGTTCCGATTGTTCCGGTTCCTTGAATCGATGCTTGACCGTTGAATTACTTCAACGCAAAAGGAAGAAAACAAAGTCATAGGACAAATAAGTCTAATATCCAAAAAGAAAAATTTTTAGTAGATTTTGAAGTGGCTTATTATGGGTATAATCAGTTATTAAAGTTGTCTCTGTTTTATATCTGACCTACGTAGCCAGGAGACATCTTTAAACTCTCAATAAGAAAGTTGACGGCTGTATCTAATTTAGAGCACAGGACTTCTCGGTGAACTTTAATGAAATGATAGGGTTTAAAACAAACATTTTACAACCAAAATCCAGAGAAAATATTTTCCTATCAAAAATAAAAAGAATAAGTAGAATAAAACGAGATGAACCTATACATATAAAAAAGTTAATTAGAGATCTGAACAAGCATTAACATTATTACGAGGATATATTGATATTAAACTAGCCTTTGATAGATGGCGCTACTTGATATCGAATTGGTTTCGGTGTTGACATTTGCCATTTATGACATGACGTCTGTCAAAATTTTAAGTTTTAAAAACAATTAGTTTGGTTTTTACAGCCGTCAAAAGGAAGCAAATTTTGTGTTTTCTGAGAAATGGAAAAAGTCGAGTATCGTTCGGTGATTAAGTTCCTCCACGAAAAGGGTTAAACGAATGTGCAAATCAAAGCCGACCTGGACAAAGTTTATGGTGAGGTTGCACCTTCGTTAGCAACAGTAAAATTTTGGAAAGCTGAATTTTTTCGTGCTCGTACGAGTGTTTTTGATGATGAGCATCCCAGGAGGCGAAATGAAGTCACCACGCCGGAAATGATTAACAAAGTCCATTGCATGATTATGGCAGATCGTCGAATTAAGCTCCGCAAGTTAATAGAGGTCCTAAACATTTTCTACGAACGCGTACACAACATCGTTCACCATCATTTGTACATGAAATAGATATGCGCGCGATGGGTGCCGCGTTTGCTGACAATCGATCAAATGCAAAAACGTGTGACCACTTCGGAGACGCTTTTGGCGATGATACAGCGCGATCCGAAGGATTTTTTTCGCCGATGAATCACCGTTAATGAAACCTGGATCCATTATTACACACAGGAAACCAAAGAACAGTCGAAACAGTAGCGCAAACGCGGCGAAGGGCCGCCGAATAAGGCAAAGAGTGCACATTCGGCCGGCTAAGTTATGGCGACTGTTTTCTGGGTTGCAAAGGGCATCATCCACATCGACTACTTGGAAAAAGGAAAAACAATCAATGGTGAGTACTACGCAGCATCATTGGACCGATTCGATGCCGAATTTCGTCGAAAACGCCCCGGTTTGGAACGCAAAAAAGTGCTCTTTAACCAAGACAATGCACCGGCTCACCGATCGGCCATCACCACGGCAAAATTACACGAATTGGGCTATGAATTGGTTGAACACCCACCGTATTCCCCAGATCTTGCCGCCAGCGATTTTTTCCTGTTTCCAAACCTAAAAAAATGGCTCGGAGGACGCCGTAAGAAAATATTTTGACAAATTTCTTCAAATTGATAGATTTGTCATTAATAATTTTGAAAACTTAATGAACCAAATACTAATAAAATTATAATAACATTTTTTATTATTTTTTTTATTAGCAACCTGTCGGTAATAACCTCGTTGATAATTCAAACAATATTTTTTTAGTTACATTTAATTTTGTATTTTTTAGTTATATAAGTTATTTTGTATAAATTATACTTTGAGTATAAAGTTACTTTGTACATTAAAGAGCCTACGTTATTTTCAACACGTCGTCTATTAAAACTTGCATAATGTGCAAGGTTAAGGTCAAGAATTTATACATTAGAAATTACCGCTATTGGAGATTAAAAGATTCATTTATGCAGTTATGTCTTATAAAAGTTTTATATAACTCGTAATTATTGAAATTTTATTCTGTTAGTTACGCATTTTATGGATTTTCAAATATTATATTACTTCAAATATTCTTCTCTCTGATTTTTGAAATTTTAAACAATACAATGTCTAATGTTCATAGAACACCCTCAAAACAAGATGGAAACTATGCAAGTGATTTAAGCGACTAAAAGGACAACGACATGGAAAAGAAAAAAGATACTATGAGACTACCAATATGAAATATTATATATGTATATATATATATATATATTATTGTGATATTTAAAGTCTTGGTGCGCCAAGCAATAATTAGCTAATTAATTTTTTTGATTAATTAAAATTATTTAAATGATATGATTATGACTCTATCACAATTTTTAATTCTTTTATCTCAGGGTTAAATTCGTGCTTCAATATCTATGCTATTACATGTGAAAGGTAAGGTCCAGAGAATACCGGAATAATAAAAAACACATATGATCTAACACTATATATTGAAATAAAAATAATGAAATAATTCACACTCAAAAGTTTTCAATAAACCAATCTCATATAAGGATTCTCAAAATTTTGTTCTCCGTACGTGAACAATCAAAATTAATGGTACAAACAATATTAATTGAAAACTCAAAATCCCAAACTATTCTAACTCTCCTAATCAAAATATTTATATCCTTTCTAAATTACGTGTAAAAATTGTGTTATCAATAAAAGAAAAAAACTGCAGAAAACAAAAATATCTCTCTCTGATGATGAGTGGTCCAAATCCTTGTTCCTTGTAGACTGTATTATCTCCTCTCAACCGCTCCCTATGTAATCAGCAATCTTACAACAGATTGTTGCAAGTATATCGTCCTTAATGATCTCCTTCAAAAGCAACAATCATTCAAATTATGATAGCCTTTCTCCTCTCGATAAACTGAATCTCTCGTTGGCCCGAGTGAAAAATTGACTCTTGGAATATCTTCTCTTTACGATAAACTGAATCTCTCGTTGGCCTGAACAGTGACTCTTGGAATATAAGTAGGAAAATATGACTTACAATATTTTGCTGCTTCAGCTTCTGTCAGATACACTAACTCCACAAAAACTCACTAACATTCAACACTACTGCTTGCTACATCTCGGGAACAGCCAGAGAACAATCACTGTTCGTCTTACAGACTTGGAAACCAACTGATTATCTTTTCTCTCTCCTAAATCTAGCTAAACTTTCATTTTTACATACCTAACCCACCTTTTTCAATCTCCGCCAATCAAAACTCGTCACAATTCCCCCATTTTTTCATTTCGATAACAAACAAATTTTTACCTATAATTATAAATTTCCTAAAACTTATTTACAAATAACATTTTTCTATAATTCTTAAAAACTAACAAAAACCTCTTTCTATAATCCCTTCTATTGTCTTTAATCACTGCATTAATGTATTTTGAAAAACCCTGTTCAATTGTCTTTGGCTTTCACTTAAACTTATGCGGGTCACTCAAGTATAACAAAGAAATAATTCATGTATAGCTTACATTTTGTTTAGTACAGGTAATCCAAGAATTTAATAACTTTCCTTCTTCGAAATGTTTGTTGGTTATTATCCTACTTATCTGAATTATTTTAATGTTTTTGAACTTTGAAATATTTTAATCAACCCAATATTTTTCTCGATTTTACATATCATAACAATATATATATATATATATATATATATATATATATATATATATATATATATATATATATATATATTAATGCATTCATCATTATGGCACCTACACTCATAGAGGAGTGATTGCCATCATCTTTAGACTATTCCGATTTATTTTTCTTGGTAATCAGTCTACTACAATATTTCTTCATTCTTTTCTGTTTTTGCTTATGGTTTTCCAATTCCCATCTTCTTAAGGTTCGCAATTATCTGGTTCTCCCATCTCGTTTTCGGTCTTCCTCGTGGTCTGTCTCATAGTTAGACTTAGGCAAATATGCAAATTGCATATTTTGCATATAATGCATGAAAAATGCCAAAATATCAAATTTTCCATATTTTTATGAAAGTGAGCATAAAGTGCATATAATTTGAAAATTTGGTGATAACTATATATTTTTATATTCAAACTTACAGATAGCAAGAAAATGCCACTATTTAATTTTGTTTTATAATCACTTGGTATTCAAATTCTTGGTATAGTAACTAATAAAAGACATCGGCTTATAGTTTTGTCACGTTTTGTCCTGGAATTAAGGGTTTGTGTTTGCCAGTTTATCTCTCTAGGTAAAAATTTTTATTTTGACGGTCAGTTTCACTTGGTTTCACTTTTGTTGTAAAATTGGAGGCGTAAACATGTATTTCTAATTGTGAATAATTATTGTGCTTTAAAAATGCCGAAAATAAGCAATGTTTCAACTTGGATAAAACCTTACAAAGAGCTATCCATGGATATGGATAAAGTTTATTGCTCATGTTGTGGCAAAACCGTAAGTACATACGTATTATTTTTTATTTTATTTTAAAAATTTACACGGTGGTACAGACGAAGATTTCAAAATTGGAGATTATGTTTAAGAAAAGTATCGACACAAGGCTAGTTCGCAATAAATCGATGTATTTTTTCTTTTTTCAAGCATGTTTTAAACTCCTTGCGATAAAAAATAGAATACCTATTTAAAATTCAAATCATTCAATGACCTACTGAAAGGTCGCTAACATTTTTTTTTAACAATAGCATAGTTTGCTTTAATTTTGCTAAAAACAAAAACGTATCATATATTGGACTTAATTAATTAAGTGCTTTTAATTTATGCTCACAGTATTTTTTCTTTAAATGTAAACAGAAAAGACCAAGAGCCTCTTGGAAATATTTGGGGGTTGTTCCTTCTTGACCTTTTCAAGATTACTACACCGATTTTTATTTGATTTCATTTAAATATTTTAATTGTTATGTAAAAACGGTTCATTTTTAGTTTATTTCTACAATCTTAGATTTTAAAAATGGGTACAACTATAGAATATTTATATTCTTCTTTAGATTTCATCTGAAAAAAATTTCAAATAGTTCAGCATGTCAGAACCGCGAAACATATAGCTAAAAAAGTAAAAACCAGATCCAGTGAAAAATATCAACCTTCAGTGTCCAAGTGCTTTCAGTCAAGTTCCAAAAAACAAACCGAACAAGAAACTTTTAACGAAAACTTGTGTCGTGCATTAGAATCTTCTAATATACCGCTTTCAAAATTATCTAATGAAAACTGTAGTTCTTTTTTTTTAAATATTGCAAACAAACTATTCCCACTGAACGAATTCAAAGAGAAATAATGTCAATTTGTTATACTCCTCAGTTATCCACAACATAAAAGCCGAAATAGGTAATAATTACTTTTACATATGTGTGGACGAGACCACTGACTCGTCAGGAAGATATGTACATTGTGCACTTATTGATTGATGTACTTAGCGATGAAACCTTTCCAAAGTCCTATTTAATTTCCTGCAAGCAAGTGGAAAAAATCAACGCTCTAACAATATCACGGTTTCTACAAGAAGCATAAGCAAACTTTTTTCTTTCTGCTGCTGTGCCTAATGATAAATTATTGCTTATTTTATCTGATGCCACACCATATATGGTAAAAGCAGGATAAAATTTAAAAATATTTTATCCAAGCTTAATATATGTCACTTGTTTAGCACATGGAATAAACAGAGTTGCGGAGGAAGTAAGAAAAAATTTTCACTAGTTAACAGTTTAATAGGGAGCGTCAAAAAGGTAATCCTGAAATTACCTGTAAGGATACAATGTTACAGAGATATGATTTCTGCTGTTACACTGCCACCGCAATCAATTTTAACACGTTGGGACACATGGTTGGAAGCAGCTAATTTCTATGCTGATCATTTTGTTAATAAAAAAAAAATAATTAACCTTTTAACGGATGATAGTTGCCAATCTTTATTGGAAGCTAAGGAAGTCCTCCAAAATAATATCCTTCAACAGCAACTGTCATTCATAAAATCAAATTATAGTTTTGTCCAGAAAACTAAAACTCAATTAGAATCCTCCAAATTATCATTGTTAGAGAGTACAGTTTTAATAAAAGAATTTGAGTCATTGTGTCAAAACGTTTTAGAAAGGAAATTTTTCAAAAATTTAAAGTAACCATGGAAAAAAATAGTACTTCAGATTTAGAATTTGAAATATGTATTTCTGACATTATTGACAATTGACACAAGCAATCGTGGCCAATTTAAATTCGTTGCCGGAGAAATTTTCTGACTTTTCGTTCTTTAATCCTTCGTGTTTAGTCAACTTTTCCATTTAGGAAAAACCGCCAATAAAACAATAAAACCATGTATAAACCAAGAACGAATTCCAATAGTGATTTTATGTAAATAGATAGATTTGGGAAATTTTATTAACATTAAAAAATCCAAATCAAAACACAAATTAAATAAAAATAACGGTTATACTATTTTTATATACGGTGTGGTTTTTAATGGTAAAACTCCTCAGGATTCACTTAATTTTTTAATTAACATAAAATCTGTAAAAAGTCACCAGAACGTCAAAAGAAGATATATAAACCAAATTGTTTTTAAACTGTTGTTTTTCTGGTAAAAATAGTATAGTGTAATAGAATATTAAAATTTTGTACCATTTTTGGTACACATCAAACAAATTATTTATAGCCTCAAATAAATTAAATATTGTTATTTTCTTCTCATATTCGTAAAGAAAATAAAAAACATTGTTTCACAAAGAAATTAAATTCCTGTAGATGGCTGTATACCATGTATCACAAAAAATTTATTTAAAAAATTCCTTTATAAAAGGTGTAATAATAAAAACCCGATCGGACTACATCACAGCACGTTTTCGGAATAACTATTCCTTCATTAGTGCTATCTGGATGTACATGTTTAAAGCGACTAAATATATGGGTAAAAACCATTTAAATGTTGTTTGGTTAACTTTGAGTTACATTTTTGATAATTAAAGACTATGTTAAGTTTGTTCGTACGAACACAGTTAACAAAGTAATGGATATTGATGTATGTCATGCCATACCGCAGTAAAAAAACAATTTAAAAAACAAAAAAAAATGTTCACTATTTAACCTATACATATAACATATACGGTACGCCGACGATACTGTGATTCTAGCTGAAAACATCGACGATCTGCAGGAGCTAATCAATAGAGTTGACATGGAATGCACAAATTGGGGACTGTCGATAAATATCGATAAAACTAAATACATGGTGACCAGTAAAGTGGATATCGGCGCAACCCAACTGATATTAAACCAACAACCGCTGCAGAGAGTTCAGAGATTCAAATACCTTGGATGTTGGATTACCCAAAATCTAGATCCATCCTTCGAAATTCGATGTAGAATTGAACAGGCAAGAAACTCATTTCAAAAATTCAAGCCTCTATTATCCAATAACTCATTAAATTTGGAAATCCGTGAAAAGTTTACAAGATGTTACGTGTGGTCTGTACTTTTGTATGGATGTGAAACTTGGACTTTAAACGCCGATATCATGAATAAAATCGAGGCGTTTGAGATGTGGTTGTATCGAAGGATACTAAAAATTCCATGGACTAGCAGAACTAGAAACAAAGAAGTTCTTCGAAGAATGGGACATCAACGAACTCTATTAAATATTATTAAGAGGCGTAAACTAGAATATCTTGGACATATAATCAGAGGACCAAGATATGAGTTCCTTCGGCTAATTCTCAACGGTAAAATCGAAGGAAAGAAATGGATAGGACGGAAGAAACTCTCTTGGTTGAGGAATTTGCGGCAGTGGACAGGTTTGACAGCGGACCAATTGCTACACGTAGCGCAAGACCGAGATCAGTATAAAAATATTATAAGCATGGTAGTCGCCGACGTTACGTAGGGATATGGCACTCTAAGAAGAAGAAGATTTAACCTAATAGAAACACAACTGAACCGATCGCAGTATACCATCCAAGTGTTGTTCTAACGCTGCAGACATATCAATCAATCGAAAAAGGCATTTGACAGCCTTATACGTAAAAAATAAAAGAAATTCTTAGAAGAGTAGTCGTCCTAGTTGGAATCATTATAAATCTGTATTTAAATCAGTCAGTGGAACACAGGTCATAAACAAGAATTATGGAAACATATGAAAAAGAAATGGATTCCTGAGAAGTACGTAAGGCTGGTGAAGAATATGTATGAGGGAGTGTTTACCAAAGTAAAGACTTGTTTAGAATTGAAGGAAGTTTTCCGGTGATGGTTGATTTGCATCAAGGCTCTTCACTGAGTCCCTACCTGTTTGCTGTTATAGATGTACTGACAGAGAGGGTAAGGGAAGAGGCCCCTTGGTCAATATTATTTGCTGATGATATCGTGTTAGTAGAGAGCAAAAAAATGTTAGATGAGAAGCTAAAGGGTTTTAGAAGATCGAGAACTTAAAGTTAGCAGGTCGAAAACTTGAAACTTGCAGTTCAATATAGTCACTAAGTTCTCTGACTCATTCCGTACTAGTGTAAGATTTGTTTCTCAATAATTATTAATAAAATACGTTAAAGTGACGACAGTTTTCGCATTTTGTGGATAGTTTTAATAGATTTTAAAACACATTCCATCAGTTAAAATGATCGAGAACCAAGAAGAAGTCATTCAAGCCTTGAATTTGCTAATTTCACATTAATATTAAAAAATAAAAATAATTTTCACGGAAATAAAAGGGAAACAACCTAATCTACATGATTTTACAAAGAATAAAAATAGCCAGAAAGTTATTTACCTTCACTAATTGAATTAAAAAACAAACAAATTATTCTGCATTGTATATTAATTATTATATTTATGATTAACAAAGGATATTTTTGACTAATTTACAAATTTATAGATTAATTTAAAACGGTGAATGCACTTGTTTACATTTTTAAAAATAACAACATTTTAAAACAAAATTAATAATAGTATTTTCATTTTTACTTCAATGTGACTAAACTTAAAGTGTGTACTAATATTAAATTATTATGTTTTTTTTCTTCCACAAAAATATTCTTTTTTCGTATTGGATATTTAATATATTGAACATTTTCCTAACTTCATTAACATATTGCCGTAGTAAGTAAAATTGGTAATTGTTGAAGTTCTTTTTTCAAAATACAACACACAGCAAAACATGCATATTGGAGATGATTCACTTAAAGAAAGATCAATATTCTATCAATATTAAGACTGATATCAAAGATCTTTTAAATATAAATCATAATTTAATAAATTGAGTTTTTTTCTAAATTCACCATTGGCAGATATTTAAGATACAACTCTAAATCATTCGTATTTTGAAGTAACTGCCATATGTACGCATTGAAAATTTGTATCATTGTATAAGTAGTTATTGAAAATGGCAAATAGGCGAAACGTTGTAGGACGTTTCGAATAGACTAATAGCAATAGTGTTCACATCAAAAGATGTCATGAAATAAACTAAGTTTTACTATCATCACCAAAAAAATTTTAGAAAATTTTTAGAATGTAAGTCCATTATTATATTTTATATTTGTGTTGTTAATGTTGAGTGTCAAAGTTTATTTTAAATAATCTCAACGACTATGTCTTGAAAAAGGAATAAAATAATTCCGACAGCTTGACAAAAAGTCAAAAAAGTGTTTCTCTAACATCTCGACCGACCTTCTGACTGCAGCCCTAATTAACTGGTGGTTTTGTATCCCATCCAATGGCACTACAGCCCAAATCGGGCCTTGGCCTCCTTCAACAGGCTTCTCCAATCATTTCGATTTACCGCTGTTTTTTTTCATGAACGCGTTCACAGGCAGTTCCTGGCATCCTCATCGACTTCGTCTTCCCATCTCGTTTTTGGTCTTTCAACAGGTCTTTTTCCCTGCATTCTTGCATTTAGTAATTTTCTGGAGATTCTATTCTCATGCATGCGGACCACGTGTCCTGCCCACCGTAATATCTGCAGTTTAGTGTATTGTGCTAGAGTTGGTTCGCTATATTGCTCGTACATTTCTCTATTATACCTAATTCGCCAGTTGTTGTTTTCACTTATTAGGCCCAATATCCTACGTAATATTTTTCTTTCAAACACATCTAATTCATTGGCAGATTTCTGTGTCACCACCCATGTTTCACAACCATAACTTACTATTGTGGTGGTTTAGGAAAATACAATACTTGGGTTATGTATTGAGAGGTGAAAGATGTGAGTTACTCCAACTTATATTGAAACATAAAGTACAGGCCAAAAGATCAATATGAAGACGTCAGAACTCGTGGCTGAAAGACCTGAGGAGATGGTTTAACCGCTCATCCGCAGCAATCTTTTATGCAGCAGTTTCCAAAGCTACAATTACCATTTGGATCGTCAAGCTTCAAAAGGAGACAACGCAATAAGAAGAAGAGCTAGAGTAGCGGTTCCAATACACTAACTTGCGGTAATGATAGTATTGTTTTGGTAGTAGTCTTTTGACTTTGGGAATGGAGCCATTATGCCATAATTTATCAAAAGCTTGTGCAGCATCCAGAAAAACGCCTACACAAACTTTTTTACTTTCCGGTGATCTTTCTATTAAATTAGTCGTTCTATGTATTTGATCTAAGGTCGAATGACTTTCCTTGAAACCAAACTGGTGAGTTGGTTTTAATCTTTTTAGCAATAGTTTTGATAGTATAGGCAACAGAGTCCTATACCTGACTATGCTATCATTATGACCTCTGCTGGTTTGCAGTCAAGCGGCACATGCTTAAGTCTGAATTATGCATTTATTAATTGTATAATTTTCACTATTGCTTTTTTGGAAGCTGTTTTAATATTTCTCCTGTTATCAGATCGAGTCCAGGCGCTTTTTTAGGATTAATCTTTTTATTTATCTCCTTTTGGACTTCTTAACAGTAACAAATTTAATTTCCATTTCGTCTTGGTAAATATCAGTTAGTTTCTTAAGGTCATCTATCTGGTTTAGTCGGAATATGTTTTATAAATATTCTTCAAAATGTTTAGCTCGTTATTCATTGTTGTGGGTTGTGCATGATGGGTCTTTTCAGTTTTTTAGTAGCCTTCCATAGTAAATAGTCAGTGCTTTTGTCATATTTCAATTCGCTTAGGTAAACATCATCATCATGGGCTCCACAACCCATGGTGGGTCTTGGCCTGCTCAAGGATAAGTCTCCATTCTCTCCTATTCTTCGCCTTGGCTTTCCAGTTTCGTACTCCCAACATTCTCAAGTCTTCCTCCACCTGATCCTTAAATCGTACTCTGAGTCTGCCTCCCCTTCTCACTCGATCTATTCTTTGGTTATAAATAAGTTTTGGCGGCTCCATCTCATTCATTCTTTCTATGTGACCTAACCACTGCAGCCGGTTTATTTTGATGGACCTAATAACATCAGGTTTGTCATACAGGCAGTAAAGTTCGAAATTATAGCGACTACGCCATAATTCGCCCTCCTGTACTCCTCCATAGATATGCCGGAGGATTTAACGTTCAAAGCATCTTAAACGTTCTTCATCGCTCTTTGTCATCGTCCATGTTTCCGACTCGTAAGTGAGGATGGGCTTGATAAAAATTTGTTTAATCACTAATAGGCTCTATTTGCCAGATATATCCATCTGTTCATTTCTTCACTTACTACATTATTCTGACTAATTTGTGAGCTTAGGCGAGTCGTTTAGGTAAACACCAATTGATTAATTTGTATTTTTTTGGTATTCTCGTTTTTACGTTGCATTTTTTAGTTATAGTTTATGGAATGGATATCTGCTTTATTGCCACCTTTGTCTATTTCCTGAGATTATGTCTCTTATTTCTTTTGGATAATTTGTTTCTTCTATTCGAGTTAGGATGGTTGGTGTATTGTTCCGTGCAGTTTCTTGGATCTGTTAATGGTCTGTGAAAAGTTGTTCAAGTCATGTTGTTCGATTATTTTTAACGTCACAAAAAGGATAATCATTATTTATAGTTCTTGTTTGAGGTTTTTCCAATCAGTTCTTCGGTTTACTAACTTAGGAGATAGTTTTTTGTATTGTTTCTTTACTGATTGTTAGAAAGATAAAGGAATAATCTGAATTCATTGCCTAAGCGTCTTTTAATAAGTTATGGTGATAAATTTTTTATACACGTATGTAATTTCATATTTAAAAGTGAAAATTATTCCGATAAAGCAATGTCTTTGTTTTTTTGTACATCCAAACCACTGTCCGGAATTTTTAAAAAGCTAAAATGATCAAGTCAAAATATTAAACGTCAGAGGAGAAAAAAATATATCTTTTGCAATTAATTGTCGTAGTATTGATTGGAACAATTAAAAAATATTATTCTGCTTAAATACATAATCCTACTGATACATTTAATTGAAAGAGATACAATTGCAAGCTGTAGTTTTATAATATAAAGTATCCTCGCCAGATACAATGCTTTCTTTCGATGTAATTATTTGTACTTTCTAACACCCATTACACATAAAGTAGAACAAACATCAAATACTATGATTTAAAACAAAATTGGTTTGGAGAGTTAAAATTTATGATAAATTAATTTTATATTGGTACTATCAAATAAATCATTTAGAAAGAGTGTATGCAGTAAAGTATTATGTCGTTGTAAAATAGCAAAAGTTATTAAAGTACAACCAACAACATAAAATCAGTAGGTAATATTGTTCTGATTTTTCAATTTTCTTGTGACATATAATATTGCTTTCAATCTCAAAAATTAAACAATGAATGATTTTGATACTAAGTTCTTATTCAATATAATAAATTATACGATATTATTCAAGACAAATTGCACGCTGTCATTATTTGCATGGCAGAGATTTTTAAGTTAAAGTTGATTTTATGTAATCAAATAAATTATTCACCAATAAGGTTGTGTCATGAATGCAAGTCAAACATAATAGCAATTTAAAAGAAGCAATTAATGGAGATAGGTAGGTGTCTAGTACAATTATTTAGCATAAGCCTCAATAGTAAAGAAACCCTTTAAAAATCGAAACCATTACATATCTCCACCATTCATAAAAAAAAGTAATAAAAATGAGTGCTATAATTATCGTGGAATTTCAGTTACGAGTATTATTAGCAGATTTTATGAAAAAGTCGAGGCAAAAGAACAGGCAGGTTTTCAGGAGCTAAGCTAATCTATCGATCACGTTGATTGCGTAACTGACACAAATAATTAAAAAATATGTCATACTTATAATCAAGAACTACATATGGTTTCTTCTTCTTCCTTTGCCCTATCCGTTTTGGACGTTGGCTATTAACAAGGCTATTTTGACTTTGTTTACGGCACCTCTGAACAGTTCGGTCGATGTTAGTCCGAACCATTGTCGCAGGTTATGCATCCATGAGTGTCGTCTTCTTCCCGGTCCCCTCCTACTGTCGATTCTTCCTTGGACTATTAACTGTAGCAGCCGGTACTTAGTATGCCTCATGACATGTCCGAAGTACTCAAGCTTCCGTTTCTTTACGGTGAAGATTATTTCTTTGCTTTTGCCTATTCTCTGCATTACTTCCACGTTAGTGATGTGGTCTGTCCAGGATATCCGAAGAATACGGCGATATATCCACAGCTCAAAGGGTGGCTTCTTCAGGGTGGCTTCCGTTGTGGTCCATGCCTCTGCTCCATAGAAAAAGACCGGGAAGACATAACACTTGACCAGTCTTAATTTTAGTTCCATTGAGATTTTGCTTGTGAACCACTTTTTCATATTGTTTCATAACATGTGGTTTAGTCAGCACTTATTTATTTGTAGTTCAATTGTCATATAAATAATAAACATAATAAAATTTTACCAAGGAGCAAAGAGCAGCAAGGAGATTTATAGTGGAACATATGAGAAAGCAAGAAGTAAAAGAAACGATAAAACAACATCTAGAAAAGCAACAATTAATAAGGTATAGAAATGTAAGACAAGAGGAACGGCTCTCAAAAAAGATATTGGAATGGACCTTGACGGTAAAGAAAAAACGAGGCAAACCACCTACAACTTGGCTACACATAATCACCAAAGCAATGTCAGAAATAAATTTAAGTGAAAACGACTGACTGGATAGACAGACTTTGAGATAAAGAACCCAAACGGATATTACGTTATAAAAGGGATTATAAAGTGGTCAAAATTTATGTAAGCAA
The DNA here is from genome assembly GCF_040954645.1 of Diabrotica undecimpunctata. NCBI lineage: Eukaryota > Metazoa > Arthropoda > Insecta > Coleoptera > Chrysomelidae > Diabrotica > Diabrotica undecimpunctata. The sequence continues at coordinate 151,820,573 of NC_092809.1, forward strand.
TTGAGCGCTAAGTAATAATCGAATAAAATACGTGACCTAGCATGATAAACCTAGCAAATTTACAGTTTTTGATGGAAAACATAAACACTCATACCAAAAAGTATGGTCTAAAACTGAACATCAAAAAGACTAAATTCATGATTGTAACAAAGAAGCTATACACCAACGTGAATTTAACCATAAATAATTAGCCAGTTGAAAGAGTTACGTCCTACAATTATTTAGGGGTTTGCTTCACTGATACTAATGACCAGACAAGAGAAATCAAGAGGCGAATAGAGATAGCGAGACAATCGTTTGTCAAAATGAAGAAGTTCCTATGCAGCCGGGACATAAATATAAACTTAAGAACGAGAATGTTAAGGTGCTATGTTTTCTCCGTTCTGCTGTACGGCACGGAAGCCTGGACACTGAAAAAGATAAACATCAAAAATATTGAGGCATTCGAGATGTGGTGTTACAGGGGAATGTGGAAAATACCATGGACAGAAAGAGTAACAAATCAAGATGTTCTGCTGAAGATGGGGAAGGAATGCGAAGACATAAAAGCCATACAAACGAAAAAACTGGAATATCTGGGCCACACAATAAGAGGATAAAAGTACTCTCTGCTTAGACTCATAATCCAAGGAAAAATCTCGGGAAAGAGAAATGTGGGACGTAGGAGGATTTCCTGGTTGCGAAATTTAAGGGAGTGGTATGGGTGCAGTTCAATACAGTTGTTCAGAGCTGCAGCCAACAAAGTGAAGATTGCTGTGATGGTAGCCAACCTCCGATAGGAGACGGTACTGCAAGAAGAAGAAAATACGTGACATTACGGATATTATCAATGGCATTTTTTGTTAACGATCCTTGTATAATTTTGACTTAATGTCATAAGAATTTGTGTAGGCGTTTAACAAACAAAACAAAAATATAGAAAAGAGAGCTAAGATTTGATTTCACGTATAGCGCTTTTACAATTATTTCGTTCTTTTTAGGAGTCATCAGAGCGCCTCAGTAGCAAGTGGTAAGAGTGAAATCAAATCTTTTTCGTCAATTGAAGTAATAATGAAATATCGTTTCTAATGACGTATACAGCGATATCTAAAATTAAAGCAAGAAGTAAAAAACCAAAGATTTCTACTACTTGTTCGAAACCAAAATTCAGATTCTCACCCAAATCTGTGCTTTCCACGATTTTAAAAGCAAACAAAGAATAAAGCGACATGGGGACTCTAAAATTGAATTTTACGTCATATCGATCCATTTAAGTAAAAACATCTCATGAACGTAAATCTCAAAGTACGATTTAAAAAACTTACAATGTAGTAAAAACTTCTTTTTGTAAAATGGTATAAAATTTTATTATTAAAATTTTTAAAAATTATCCAAAATGGATTTATAAGTTTTCAGAACGTTTTGGATCCTATCAGATCATCATCAGTGAAAAACATTTATAAAGTAGTTGGAACTAGGCACATAATGAGGTCAGATGACTCTTAAATTACTTAATTTGAGTAACGAAAATTATAAGGCATTATGAACATTAGAAATACAAAGGCATTGCGTGGGGAACTGTCATAATATTCTATTTTTTTAACTAAAAAAAAAAGAAAAATTGTAATACAGTTTTTATTCAATTTATAAGAAATCATTTAGAAGAGGCGAAAAGCTTGGATAGTTTTCGGAAAACTATTTCCATGAGTTTTTTTTTAGCATAATCACGCTCATGAGATACTCCAAAATAAGGCTCAAAAGGTCGCCCAGACAAAAAGTTGTTTAAATAAAAAAAATGGCAACCTCTTGAACCTTATTTTGGGGTATCTCATAAAACTGATTATGCAAAAAAATCTCATGGAAATATTTTTCCGAATAAACCCAGGTTTTTCGCCTTGTCTAATTTAAAACATATCGCAATGACGTAAAGAAAGGACTTATTTTTATTTTTAAAAAAGCCGTAGCGACTTTTACTCGAAAACTTGGAGAAACGCAAATGAAGAAAATAAAAATTAAAAATGGATAGCAAATTAGAAACTAACACAGCAGTCACCAAACAATTATCAACATCTTCAACATCAACCTCATCTACATCTCCAACATTAACTTTCTCGAATGCGGTAAACAATTTTAATTTACCATCTAAACAGCAATCAATTGTTTTATCATCAGTAGACTTCGGCAAATATGCATATTGCATATTTTGCATATTGTGCATATTTTATGCAAATATTTCATATTTTGGCATATTTGTATAAAAGTTTGCATAAAGTGCATAAAAGTTCAGATTTTTATACTGTATTTGAAAATTTTTAAACATACCAATTTATTTCAATTCTTGTATAAAATTTTGTAGTCATTTTAATCAAGAAATGATCTAAGTACGTAATCTCTACAGGTACAAAACATTTACAATTTCAAAGAAGATCAATTTAAGTAGCCCTCAACATTCTTAGAAAGTCTCGGTCACTGAGGCATTCAGTTATTGGATAATCGCTAAGGGTTCGCTCATTTGCATTTTATGATCTAATCCCCAAATCTATCTACAATTTATTGTATCTTAACAGCAGGTAAACGGCTAATAGTTTTGTTCCTAATTTAGGGATTTTCCAAAATCTCCCAGTTTATTGAATTAGGTACCTAAACATTTCTAATTTGATGCTCAGATTTGTAAATCATTTTTGTTTTGATATTCAAAGCGTAAACACTCGTTGTGCGTAACAAAAAGGAAGATTGTGATTTTATAATGCCTAAAACAACCAGTGCTTCAACTTGGATTAAACCTTATAAAGAGCTGTCTATGGATATGGGAAAAATCTACTGTTCAGTCTGTGGCAAAATTGTAAGTATCTAATATTTTCTATTAAATATCTAATATTTCATACATACAGGGTGTTTCCAAATGACACTTACAACGTTTGACTGTAGATACTTCTCGAAAACTTGAACAAAACGATATAGTTAATGAGGGGTCAAACTTATTTACTTTTCGAGATACAGGGTGTTAAAATTAAAAAAAATTAAATTCTTTTAGTTAATAACAACAATAACTTTAAAACCAATAAACGTATTTACTTGAAATTTAGTACTCGTAGGTTGTTTTTAAATGAAAAATAGCTTCCTTTAGTGAGAAAAAATTGTCCAAAATTGGTACAATACAATGGTGTGTATTTAGAAAAATTTTTCACCTTTACTTTTTTTTATGAAGTCAGCTATTCTAAAACACAATTATTATTTTTATTGTAATTGAATTAACAAAAAAAAAACTTTTGTTGAATTTTAAAATAAGTTATATGATGTACTAATGGTTAGTAACAAAAACTAATTTGTGGATTAATACTGCATTTAAAACACTTAGCGAGTGTTTTTTTTCCAAACCAGTTATTTGATTAACCAAAAACACCTTGTATATTTTTATATTTTAAAGGTTGGGTTAAAATAAAGGTTTTTATTTTTATTTATAGATAGCATGTGAGAAGAAATTTCAGATAGACCAACATGTGAGAACTGCTTCACACATTGCAAAAAAAGGAAAAATAGGAGGAAAACATCAAACTTCAATGGCTAAATGTTTCCAATCTACTTCAAAAAAATTAGATGAGCAAGAAACTTTTAATGAAGACTTGTGTCGCGCATTAGTGTCTGCAAACATACCGCTTTCAAAATTAGCAAATGTAAATTTTAGTTCGTTTCTAAAAAAATATTGCAAACTTAATGTTCCAAGTGATCGGTCTCTAAGAAGAAATAATGTGAACGGGCTATACTCGTCGGTGTTAATTAATATTAAGGAAGAAATTGCAGATAATTATTTTTACATATCTGTAGACGAAACCACTGATTCCTCAGGAAAGTATATTGCTCATTTATTGATTGGTGTTCTTAAAGAAGATACCTTACCAAAATCTCATCTTATTTCATGCCAGCAACTTGAGAAAACAAATGCTTTAACAATTTCGCGTTTTATACAAGAAACATTAGCAACTTTTTTTCTTCCGACAACTATTCCTTCTAATAAATTACTGCTTATTTTATCGGATGCTGCTCCTTATAATTCGGATGATTTAATACATGTTACTTGTGTAGCGCATGGATTAAACAGAGTTGCAAAGGAAATACGAAAAAAGTTTCCTCTTGTAAATACCATGATATCCAGTGTCAAAAAAAGTATTTCTTAAATCTCCTATAAGAATTCAACTTTATAAAGAAATGCTACCTAACATTCCTCTTCCACCACAACCTATTTTAACGCGATGGGGAACATGGTTAGAAGCAGCTAATTTTTATGCAGATCATTTTGTTAAAATAAAGAACATAATTGATACGTTAACAGATGAAAGTTCCCAATCTCTTTTGGATTCTAAACAAACTTTTCAGAGTAACTTGCTTCAACAAGAACTTTCATTTATAAAATCAAATTTTAGTTTTGTTCAAAAAACAATTACTCAGTTAGAATCACCAAAACTGTCATTGTTCGAAAGTACAGCATTAATAAAAGAATTTGCGTCATGTTGTCGGAACGTTAGAGGTAATATTGGAAAAGATATTTTAAAAAAATTTGAAGCTACTATGGAAAAAAATAAAGGTTACCATATTCTTTCTGAAGTAGTCAGTGTTCTAGCTGGAAATATTTCGGAAACAATTAATTTATAACCAAATGTTTTGGTTAGTTTGAAAAATGCTCTCGTTACATCAGTTGATGTTGAACGAAGTTTTTCCATATATAAATATATGTACTCAGACAGAAGCCACAAGTTTTTGTTAGAAAATTTTGAACACCACTTGGTCATTTATTGTTACCATAATTCTAAATAAGTTTATTCATACTTAAAAATGATGTAGTTACTTAAAATAAATGTAAATCCTAATGAATAGTAGGAAATATTTAGTTATGTACACTTTTTTTTTAAATAAAATTGTTACTAATTTACGATTTTTTTATTTATTTGTATGCATATTTTGGAAAATATTTGCATATTTTCGTCTAAACACGTGCATATTTATGCGCATATTTTCTACATTTTTATTTGCATATTTGCCGAAGTCTAATCATCAGTATTAGATATAAAAATACACGAATATATAACAACAATAGGAATTTTAGTACAACTAAAAAATATCATCTTCGCGTAAAGAATCTCCATCAGTTGGATATGCATTTATCTTAGTAGCACTACAATCGTAGAAAATTTACTACAGAATCACAAATCAGTTTCAATACAAGCAAATGATATAGAGATTAGAAGATTAATTACTCCTGCTAGTCGACTAGTGATATCAAATGTGTGCCCCCGCCCCCCAGCATTTCAAATCATAAAGTCGTATATTAAGCTTTAGGCGTCAAGTATTTGTGGCTCCAAAAATGAATATTCCTATCCCAAATTCAATTTTTATTTCTCACGATAGTACCCCCTATAGAATTTCTCCTTAGATGGTCTAAATTATTCTAAATGTAGTACCACAGGACATAAAGATAAAAATTGTACTACCGAATCAACCAATCTCAAAAAAATCCTAATTAACGATCTCTATCTACGAACCTTAATGTATCTGAAAGAGAAAATATTAAAGTAATTCAAAAATCCATTACAACAAAAACCCCAACTGCTAATCAAGTACTTCTTTTACTTTTTCAGCTAGTTTGCCTCAAATATCTTTTTTAAATCACAAAGCCTGCCAGAATCACAAATAATAATACCAACACAAAAGTGATACACATCTATAAAAAGCACATTTTAATATCTCCTGAAATAACAGCGTAAAAAAAACAACAAATAAGAAAACACCCCAAGCATCCCTAAAAACTGATACTGCAATTATCAAATGAAACTTTTAAGATACAAATACATTCCCCTAAGAAGGAAGACACCAAAACAAAGAAACCAAAAACCTGTAATAAGGTAAAAAAATATTATAACCAGCAAAAACGAAGAAGTAATACTAAACTTAAAGTTTGAACAGATTGTCAATTTTTTTGAAAACGCATATGAACATAAAGACCTTATTATCTGTATAAAAAGTATGCAGAAGATGTTAATGACTTCTTAAAATTATCAAAAATGCATCAATACTATATCGATAGTCGCATAAAACAATAAGTAGCAGAATATGCAAAAAATTCATGAAAGATCTTAGTCTAAATATAGCTGAATTAATATTATGATTAGAAGACCATGACACTTCTTGAGAATCCTCATAAGAATAAGTACCATTAATAGAAATGGATTGCCTACTTCAGTGAAAAATTAACAGGTTTTATGCTCACTCTGAAATGTTTAAATATTTCTGTTCCGAAATCTCACCATCTATCCTGTTTTTACAAGAGACGAATAGTCAATACCTGACAATATATCATAAGTTCAAGGACCTAATTGTAATTTTAAAAATTTAAGTATCTATATAAACGATATCAATATCCTTAAAAACTTATAAAATAGTTTTATTTAACTTTAATTTTTTAGCATCAACCAACTGAAATTATAATTTACTTTGTAATTTTATATTTTAATTATTGTATTTTATCCTCTCACTAAAAACCCACAGTGGTTAATGCGGTTAAAAAAAGGCACTGCTTGAAGAAATAGAAAAAAGTAAAAATATAACTTTTTCAGTCATACTGGAATAATATTTATTCAGTTTGGAAAATATTAGAAAATAATCCTGCACTGACTAAAAATATAAAATGTTTAATAAAATATAACAGAAGGACTCAAGAAGAAGAAGAAGAAGATAAAACGTTAGGTAAAACTTTACGAACTCGTATAAATAATAAATTAACAAAAATAAAGCATTAAGCTAATGACAGCTTGCGATAAAAAAATTGTTAATGTTAACTAAAAAGGTTAAACTAAAATCAGGGAATTTATTGATAACTAAAACGAATTTAAGATTTAATATACAACCTATAAAAGAAAAAAGTTTACAAACGCGATAAAATATGGATATGAAAATTATCTACATCGCAAAAATTTAGGACTATACTGACCATGAAAAATATAAAGGATCAGAATAAAAAAAAATATGTATAATAAAGAGAACAACCTACTAAAAATCTATTATCACTATTATGTATTATCAAAAATATTAACAGTAAAACTGAAATAAATTAAACCAAAAATTTAAGGACGAAACAGAAAATAAAATACTCAAAATCCAAAATTCACTTCACTTCCACTTATTTTTAAAAAATAAATTTTCATCCCTCCACCGAGCACTAATCACTTACAAATCTCATTGTAGTTATCCAAGAAGTAATTAATCCAATAGGTCAAGGGGTGCACTGGAACCCAACACTTAGAACCACACAGTCAATCGGCTTTGGTACTAAAAGAAAGATGCGGAGCAATTGGCCCGTACTTAGTTTTATATAGCTATAATGCTGTTCAACCTCGATGCACGAGGCCAATTCGCGGAAGAACGCACTGCTCGCATTGACCGGCGAAGGTTCTCAACGTACAAGCTCACGTTATGAGTACCTACACCATGACACATGATAAAGCACCGGAGGATGAGCACGTGGGTACAAGGAAGCATCCCGATTTCTCTCCTAACGGACAAAAGGAAAACAGTAGTTAATTTTCTATTGTTGTATTTGTACGATGATTATTTATTGTCTGCTAATAAAAATTAATTTTTCCCATCAAGGTATTTCCAAATTCTAACAAAAAGTTTATTAAAAGATTTATGGTTAATTAACTATTTTTTAATTGATTTTGCAATGCTACAAAAAATTATGCAAGGTCAGGTCACATAAAATTGGACACTGTTTTAAAATAAACCTATTTTTTATTAGTTTTGTTAATTAAAATGATATATCTTATGCACTATTATCGATGAGATCGAAAAGTTTTATTCAGAATTGCACAATACAATCAAGTTAACAAAATCTAGAGACATTACTTACATTATATATATATATATATATATATATATATATATATATATATATATATATATATATATATATATATATATATTAAACTTAAAGCTAAGATTAATATTATTATAAAAATTAATATTAAACTCACCAGGCTTCCGGGTTGAACCGCGTCGATATCCATTTTTCCGGGCTTTCGACATCCTCTCTGATGTCTTCTTCAGGGCTTCCGAGGTCTCAGTCTCCCGAGCCCCCAGACACTACTACACTCACTAGTCACTTCTAGTTCACTCACTAGTTCACTACTACTACTAGTAGTAGAAGTGACTAGTGAGTGTAGTAGTGTTTGGGGGCTCGGGAGACTGAGACCTCGAAAGCCCTGAAGAAGACATCAGAGAGGATGTCGAAAGCTCGGCAAAATGGATATCGACGCGGTTCAACCCGGAAGCCTGGTGAGTTTAATATTAATTTTCATAATAATATTAATCTTAGAAATCTTAGAATCTTAGAATCTTCGGAAATCTTTCCGAACATTATATATATATATATATATATATATATATATATATATATATATATATATATATATATATATATATATATATATATATATATATATATATATATATATATATATATATATAGATAATGGCTATACACCCCAGTGTGGGGTTAAACCGCGAATGCTTTTTAGATCCTATTTCTGATAAGTGGATCAGTCTTTTTTTGTTTATCTCATCTTCTTGACAATATCTCTCCATTTTTTCCTGTCTCTAGTTCTTCCTCTCCATTCTCTGACTTCTGCCCGTTGGAGGTCTTCTTCAACTTCTTGCAGCCACTTTGATCTCGGTCTTCCCCTTGTCTTTCTTCCTCCTGAATTCCATTCTATCATTGCGTATGTCACTGCCTCATCGCCTGCTCGCCAAATGTGACCTAACCATCTAGCTCTGCATTGTTTTATTTTAGTTACGATGACTTCCTTAAGTTCTTCCTTAATTTCTGCATTTGTTCTGCTTCTATATTCATTTTGCTCTGTTCTGAATGGTCCTAGTATGGTTCTCATAATCTTTCTCTCTGCTATTCTTACGTCTCCTTCATCTTTTTTAACCATCGTCATTGTTTCTCCTGTGCATATAATAATATTGGCCTAATTATGGTGTTATAAATGATCATCTTACTTTTTTTAGTCAGTATTTTGCTTTTAAGTAATCTTTTGTTTGCAAAATAAGCTTTATTCGCTGCTAATATTTTTTACTCAGAACTTCTTATTTTGATTTTTTCTTTCATTGTTTTTTTCCTAATCTTAATATTTTTGTCTTTTCTTGATTTAATCTTAGTCTCTTATTTCTTCCAGCATTTCTTTCATTATTTTTCTGTTCTTTGCAATAATAGCAATATCGTCTGCATATGCAATTATTTGACCACCTCTTGTTCTGAGATTTCCTTTATTTATTTATTTATTTACTTACATTTTAGGAGACTAATGCAAAAATTGGACTAGGTACAGTTGAAAGTATAGTTGGACCATTCGGATTAGGAACTAGAAACGAGAGAGGAGAAAGGCTCATAGAATTCTGCCAAAAAAGAATATGGTAATTGCCAATACTTGGTTTCAGCTTCTTAAGAGAATACTTTATACATGGACGTCTCCTTCACATACAGAAAACCACATTGTCAGAAACCAGATAGACTTTATAATCGTAAATAGCAGATATAAAAACTTCATAAACTCAGTTAAAACATATCCTGGAGCAGATGTTAACTCAGACCACAATTCGTTAGTTGCTGACGTGAAAATAAAATTAAAAAGAATTGAACTTAGAAAACAACAACCAAAAATTAATTTAAGAATGCTAAAAAATGGAGAAATAAAAAACGAATTAAAAAATAATGTCAATGTTAATATGCAAAAAACACTAACTGACAACAAACAAATTATAGATGTAAATAAAAAGTGGTATAATATAAAAAACACATTACTAAAACCAGCTTAAGAAAGTTTGATACAACATTGGTCAGAGGCTAAAAAACAGTGGATGGCAGAAGAAATACTATTACAGATGGAAGAAAGAAGGAAATATAACGGAAAAGATCTACAGAAGTATAAAGAAATACAACAAATAATTAAGGAAAAAATCAAAACAGCTAAGGAAATCTATTTGATGAAACAATGTAAAGAGATAAGAGATAAGAAAAGTGACTGGAATGGGTCGAAATACACAGCAAGGACACATAAAAGACAAAAAAGGAGTACTACTAATAGATTTACCAGAGAAATTAAGACGATGGGAGGAGTATGTTAGAGAACTTTTCCAAGATGAAAGATGTGAAATGCAGAAAATACAAGTATTAAATTCTTTAGAGAGACAGAAGATCAAGATAGATGAAATCAAATATGATATCAAAAACTCTAAAGACAATAAGGCAGCTGGATTAGATGAAATACCAGTAGAACTGTTAAAACTAGTGGAAGAGGATAACTTGGAAGTATTGGCAGATTTATTCAACACGATGTACGATACGGGAATAATGCCACAAGAGTGGCTGAAGTCAGCATTTATAACCATACCTAAAAAACAAGCAGCAAAAGAGTGCTCTGATTATCGAACACGAGCCTCATGAGTCATACTTTAAAAGTACTGCTGAAAGTAATACATAAGAGAATATACGAGAGGCTAGAGGAGGATATTAGCGAGACGCAGTTCGGGTTCCGAAATGGAATGGGTACTCGAGAAGAACTATTTTCCATCAACATATTGATTCAGTGAAATCGGTATGTAAACGTTGATCTACACTTGTGCTTTGTTGACTACGAAAAAGCTTTCGATAAAGTAAGACATGAAAAACTAATATCAATACTTATGAACAAGCGCATTGACAGTAAAATCATAAATATAGTGCAAATATTATATTGAAACCAAATTGCCATTGTTCAAATTGATGGGCAACACTCAGAAGAAATGAAGATCTGTAGAGGAGTTAGACAGGGATGTGTCTTATCGCCACTTTTGTTTAACTTATATTTTGAAGAAATTTTCCAAAACACGCTCAATAATATCAAAGCGGGAGTTAACGTTACCGAAAGCTTAAGTATGAATAGTGCTGAGATGGGAATTACTGTAAACGCTAAAAAAACGAAGTATATGCTAATTACAAAAACACCACAAAGTATACATCACCTATTGACATTCAATGGTAACGTGATAGAACAAGTAGAAAGATATCAGTACTTGGGAACTTTGATTAATGAAACCAATGATCATACTGCAGAAATAAACAGGTGAATAGAGATTGCCAGATCAGCATTTATACGAATAAAGCCACTCCTAACATGCAAAAATCTAAATTTGGAGATCAGACTACGTACCATTCGCTGTTATATATTTTTAATATTATTATATGGAGCTGAGACTTGGACATTAAAAAAATACAATTTAAAAGAATCGAAGCTCTCGAAATCTGGTCATACCGCAGAGTATTAAAAATATGGACTGATAGAATTACAAATAAAGAAGTATTGGAGAGGGCTGGTAAAGAAACAGAACTAATCACCACTATACAAACCAGAAAACCATTGTAATAGGTCCTTCTGTGTTGTAAACCTTGTAATTGACGAAGTTCTTCACACCAGTCACCATCTTGAATGCTCTGATTACGATTACTGTCGTCGAGATCAATTAGCTTAATTTATTACCAAAATATATGTAAAGTTAACTGAAATTAATTTTCCATTAAAAAAATCACAAACTCATAGTAAAGCTCAAATTTCTTGGTTTGATGATGAACTAATAGAAATGCGAGAAAATCTTTCCACAGTCAAGATAATTGCTGATGTTACAAAGGAATATAGTGAGTATAAAATATTTAAGAAGCACTATAAATCAACAATATCATTAAACAAAAAACTGGCTTATGAGAATTTCTTTTCCAATTCAGAAAATATATCTCGTGATAGATGGAAAGTTATAAATTATCACAGAAATAAATTTCTAAACAAAAAAGTCTGTCCAAGCGTGTTAATCCAAGCGCGATTATATCAAACGATTTCAATAATTACTTTACTTCAGTGGCTAAACATATTAGAAGTTCTTTTAATTCTGCAAATGAAAATGTAGCCATAGATTTTTTGAAAGATGTACACTCTCCTTGGGACTCTTTATTTTTATTACCTATTAGTGATACTGACATCAGGAATATTTTGCATAGATTGTAAAGTTCACACTGTACGGATTTTTATTTCTTAAACAAAAAAATAATTGTGAAAACAATCGATATAATTATTGACAAATTAATTATACTTTATAATAATTGTCTTACTGAAGGGATTTTCCCAGATGTTTAAAAAATAACAAAAGTGCTACCAGTGTTCAAAAAGGGAGCTTTAGATGAAATTGGAAATTATCGTCCCATCTCAATCATTTCCATTTTTGGCAAAATTTCGGCATATTTTGAATGCTCGTTTGGTAAATATCTATAAAAACACAAAATATTTGACTACAATCAATATGGCTTTAGAAAAAAGTGTAGCACTACACTAGCTATACAGAAAATTGTGAGAGATATAGTTGATGACTTGGAGGAAGGTCATTTTGTGTCTTTGACATTGTGTGACTTATCCAAAGCTTTTGACTGTGTTTTGCATGAATTACTGTTGGAAAAAATGCATAAATACGGTATTAGGGGAAACACTCTTAATCTATTTAGATCATACCTAACAAATAGAAAACAGGCAGTTTTTCTTAATAACAGCTATTCTGAGTTTAACACTGTCGAATATGGTGTACCTCAAGGTTCGATATTAGGACCCACTTTGTTTCTTATTTATCTGAACGATTTATTTCACTACACTTTTCCTATAAAATGTGTTTGCTTCGCAGATGATACAACTCTCATAAATACTGATATTAATCAGAATAATTTAAAAATTAAAATAGATAGTGATACCCAGAAAGCAAAAAACTGGTTTGTACATAATGGGCTAAAGCTAAATGAAGAGAAAAATCAGAATTTGATTTTTAGTTCCGATTAGAAGTATATCTCAAAAAATAGTGTTAAACTATTAGGAATCTTTTTAGATGATAATTTGGATTCGAGTGCTCATATAGATTACTTAAGTTCTAGACTTGCTACAAGTATATTTTTAATTCGCAACTTAGTCTATATTATTCCTAAAAATACTCTTAGAATGTGCTACTTTGCACTATTTCCTAGCCATTTACAGTACGGAATAACTGTTTGGGGTAATTCTTCTCACGCAGATCGAATTTTTAAACTACAAAAAAGAGTAGTGAGGATACTTGCAGGAGCAGAGTATAGGGAACACTGTAAACCTTTATTTCTGGATTTAGGTATTATACCACTACCTTCACTCTATATATATGAGACGCTGATTAAAATTTATGCCAACAAAGGTAAGTTTAACATAAACTCCAACGTCCATGATCACGATACAAGATCTAGAGATGCTATTAGAGCACAACGTTTTAGGTTGACAAAGAGCATACAAAATTTGACTGATGTTAGTTTGTATAACTTTTTGCCAGATGAAGTAAAAAGTCTCCACTTGCTATCGTTTAAGCTTAAAATCAAATCACACTTTTTGAAACACTGTTTGTATTCAAAAACGGAGTACCTAAGTACAGCTTTTACACAATAGTACTAGTTTGATCAGAGTATTTGCCTATTATAGTTATATTTCATGTTTTTTATAATTCTATTAAGTGTGTTTGTCGTTTTTTTTTAATTGTTAATATGTATTAAATATATACATGTTTGTAATGTTTAAATTCGCCAAAAATTTTATATGTATTGTCACAATTCTTATTCTATATATATATTCTGTCAATATTCTTATATATTATTTTTGTATATTTGTTTAAATAAATTCTATTCTATTCTATTCTAGACCGCTACAACCCTTCTCCTTTATCCAGGCTTGGGACAGGCAGTGATGACTGTGAAGCTACTTAATCCACCTCACAACTGCCCTAGGCGGAGTTGTTGATATTATTATATTATATGATATAATATTCATAAAATAATGTAAAAACAAAGATGTGAAAATACCGTAAATAATTATAAATTACTATTCAATGTTTCCAATTAATTAATTGCTATTTGATGTGATTGTGTGCAGGCGTCTATTAAAGAATTTATAGTTGGTCTAAATATAGTTAAAGTATTCAAAAATGTTACTTAATGTGACACTGAAATTACTCATGAAACTGTAAAAAGTGCCCCAGTTAAGACGAGGAAGCATTTTTATAGCCACTCTTTCCTTCAATAATATTTGTGTAAAACGAGCACCATAATTACTCCAAATATACTCGTATTTGCAATAATTTGAACGTAATTTCCTACATATTAAATAATATTATCTGTTACAAATGTTTTCAAATTTTTATTCTAATTTTTAAGTGGTATTATCGTTACTCAAAAGTATAATTTAAAATAAAATAAATAAAAATATCCATTTAAAAGTGATGAGGTATATATAGGAGAAAATTCTTCATATCAAGAAAAATTTATGTATTTAGAGAACTAGAATCTTCTTCTATGTCTTGTGCTTTGATGTTACACCAGTCCCTTATGTTCCTGTTCTTGCAAAATGTGTTTGGAAATTTATTATTTGCTTCTTATTATTGCTTATTCTCGCTTATTATTTGCTTCTCCAGTAGTGTAGATATGGCCAAGGTAGAAAATTTTTCTTTTCTTAACGATGTTTAGTACCTAGTTCTCGCTCACAGACTGAAATTCTTAAAATTCATTCATTTGTGGCACTTGCCGTCCATGGAATTCTTAAGTCTCCGTATAGTTCACATTTTAAATGCTTTAATGCGGTCAGTGTTCTAATATTAAGATAACACGTATCTGCTATAATATACGCTAAAGTAAAATTAGCCATATGCAGCACTTCACAACATGTAGTTAAGTGCAAGTATGAAAATGCGAGCTAATATTTTTAAGTTGATCAAATGTTTTTCTTGCGAATTCGGAGAAAGGTTACCCCTTTCGCATTCGCGGGTGATATTATGGACTGTTACCTTTAAATAAAGAAAAATACGACGATATATAGCATTTGAAAAAGTTTTGCTCTATAAAATCTCAAGCATATTTTGACGCACTGCCACATGCATAAAGCTTTTTATTGTATCCATTACTAACAATCTTCTACTATATTAAATTTGTAGCTTTGTGTAATCCGCAGGAACAGATCTGTATGACATTACTTTTGAAAATATAGATTACCTTATCTGTATTTTTAGTGTCATTTTAAGACACGTTAGTGTCTTACAAATCACATCAAAAGATACATAAAATTTATATTTGTAGTAATTTGTACATTGATAACTCTCTCCGTGCGTGACTGACGCGACACCTACCGCCTTCATCTGACAGTTTTGGACCTACTAATTTTCAGGTTAAACATATGACATGTTTGACATTGTTAAATACATGCGAAATTGACAATTATTAATAAATAACTTTTTAATTATATTTTCTTAGTTTATGTACAAAATAAATGTAGTATTAAAAACTGGGTTTCTCAAAATTCATCATAATATATTTTTTCAACCACAAACGGAAAAGAAAGGGAAAAATCTAGTACTGGTAAATCAAGTTTGTCAAGTGAAAGAGCATATATTTAAAAACAGTAATAGTAAAAGTTATAATATAAAAGCTAAAGTCATCAGGCACTCTGCAGTTATTTTGAAGCCTTATAAAATAACATTTAAGGTAAATTATTTAAATTTTTCCTATTTCATTTGCATAAAAATGAAGTTATGTGATATTTACTTTTTCATATTAATAGCACGCATGGGCGCCCATAGGGGGGGGGCAAGAGGGGGCAGTTGCCCCCCCCTATCATTAGTAATAGTATTTAAAAAATCAGTTTGTATGTAAATATATTTTAAAAAAAAATACATTATTTACGCTTATTGTGGCGAGAAACTTGCAACAATACCTCAAAACAGCAAACAACCGGAAACTAATCTAGCGAAATACCGAGAAATGCGGTAGGTACTTCCTTAACAATGCCTCGAATGTAGCTACCTACCATAATAATATTGTACAATGCAAAGAGGGATTTTGAGATGTCGTAGGTATCAAGCCTTAATTGGTAGAAAGTGTACCTGTACCAACAATTTTAAACTTTATTTCGTCCCATGTCAAATGCAAAATTTACTCTCACAAAAAAATATCCGCTTAATAAATGCTACACGTTTTTACTTGTTTGACTTAAATATTTGGTATAGTGGCCTAGTAAATTTTATTGAAATCAAAAATGTTTTAGAAACAATAATAGCAGATAACAAATTTAATTGCTCAACAAGATCAAGAGCACAGCAGCTTTCATGTGCCACATCTGATTCCACTTTTATAATTTCCCTAAATTTGATTTCCAAATATTCTTCTTTCTTAGAACCCATAGTAAACATTTTACAAACTAAATCAATAGATATGCTGGCAGTTAAAAATCATATACAGTTATTTCTTGATATGATAACAAAGCACAGACAAGAAGCGGAAACAACTTTTAAAACAATTTTTGAAAAGAGTACAAATGATGCCGAATCTCTAAGTATTACCCTTGAAAAACCACGAATCGCTCCTAGAAAGCAAACACAACGGTCAAACCATGCGGTTAATTCCGCTGAACACTTTTTTAGAGTGTCAATATTTATTCCGTACCTAGATTCTTTAATTAGTTCTCTTGGTGTCAGATTTTCAGAAGACAATAATCCTGGTATGTTATTGTATAACTTGCATCCCAAAAACATAATAAAATTAACTGAAGAAGACCTCGCCAAAATAATAGAAATCATAAATAATTTATACAAAATTACTAATCTAAAAGAACAGGCATCATTGTGGCTCTATTATTGGAAAAATCAAACCAATTTAGATGTAGAAGATATTTCAATCTTAGAGCTACTAGACCATTGCTTATTTTACCCAGCTATAGCCCAAGCTATAGAAATTTCTCTGTGCCTTCCTCCCACTACATGCACGATTGAAAGATCATTTTCAACTCTTCGAAGGGTTAAAACCTGGATTAGATCCACTATAAGTGAACAAAAATTAGATGGACTATGTATGATGAGCATAGAAATAAAATAGAAAACAATCGAAATAATTTTATTAAAAAAGTAATAGATGAGTTTGGACAAAAGCCCAGAAACCTTCAGTTTTTATTTTCACAAGATACAGAGCAGTAGCCTTCAATATCAAGTTTACTTTTTACGTTTTGTTGGGTTTAACATTTTACCATTTTAGATTCTATTGGGAAATTATTCGTTTTAATAAATTATAATACATACAATACTAACTGAAAAAAAAATGTTAATTTTTTTATAATAAATTATAACAAATAAATTTTTAATTAAATTTCTTCAATTGTTTACAACATAGTACAAATTTTTAATGTCAAATATAAATAAGTTGGCACCCAGCGAAGTATTTGAAGATTGCACACATTTGACTATTTATGCAATTTCGGCTAAGCATGGTAGTAGAAGGGTGTACACGCTACCCTAACCCTTTCAACGTAGTACAGTTTTGAATATTTGTTTTAATTTCCTAGTAAAATAAATTTTTCAATTCAGATATTATGTTACTTACATATTATTTAAACTACACTATTGCTTGTGTTGCATTTCGTATCTCAGAGTACCTGCTTTTTTTATTACTATTTTTTAACATCCTTGCTTAAAATTGATTTTTTTATTCATACATAAAAAATTTTGTATAATAAAATTTGTATGTATAAAGTCATACCATAAAATATGTTGTTAATAATTTTTTGTTTAAGATTACTTTTACTTTTCTGGTATTTCTTTACTGTTTGTAAATAATGTTTATATTTTTGCATTTTTGCAATCGGCTATTTTAGTTTTTATTAAGTTGTATGGATCAAAATAAAAATTTGAGTTGACTTGCCCCCCCCCCCCTAGATTTTGATATATGGTCGCCCATGATAGCACGGATCCATATTTTTCTTTTCTCTAATTTATATGTAATCTTTGGGAACCTATAAAAACTACACTTTCTATTTTTGCTATTATTAGCACAATTAAATACGCAATATGTATTTGCACACATTTTTGATAAAATTTATGCGTAAAAAGGTAGGTCCAATTTTGTCATATTTCGCCGCTACGCACGCTGTCATCGTTTCAAAGTACCCCTACCATGGTCACGCACGGAGCGAATATGTTCCCTGTAAGTTACTGCAGGAATTAGTAACCAAAATGAAGTGCCATTTCTGTTAATTATTTTTATATTCTAGTTTTATAATATTGTTCTGAAGCTATTTTCTTGTGGCATTTTAAATTAATTTATATTTAAATGGGAATAAGCCACAATTAAAGGTTAAAATACGTTTATTGACGTTTCAATTTCCACTTCGGAAATCGTTCTCAAAATACAAACATTAGTAAATTAAACAAATTTTGTTTTTTGTTACTTAGTGAAAAATTCTTCTAATAATTTAATTTTATCTGACTATCTTAAAGTAGACGACTTTAAAATGATATTGCCAATATTGTTGAGTTGCGTTCCTGGGACGACTTTACTTATAAGATAGTTCATTCGATTACATGAAATCAACTTTAACTTGAGAATATCCGTCAGAAAAGATCATAACATGTAATTCGTCTTTAAAAAGACAAATACATGTCATGATGACAGTAAAATTCTCCTGTTAGTGATTCCATAGTAAATTATGAGGGAAAAACCAGGAAAAAAACCTCATAATACTATCCCGACATGGTAAGTATTTGATCGTGCATTTAGTTTACCTTCAATAAACACCAAATTCCGATTTTATATGTTTGTTATTTAAAAAACATATATGATGTATTCTCTATACGTTACTGACTTACGAATACTGGTATTTTCCTTTTAATAACTTCCTCTTTTAATATGGGTAACCAGATCCTACTACATTCTGCCGAGGAATTCGCGACACAATTGTTCTCATTTAGCATAATTAGAGCCGCTTCTTTGATTTTTCCATTTTTACCATCCGTTTCTTTTAGGACTATATTTGAATTATTCCATTGAACCCTATGTTCATTATCCCATGCGTGTTTACAGATTTGAGATCTATCAAATTCTCTATTTTTAATATAGGATTGATGTTCACTTATTCTAACATTTAATGGTCTTGATGTTTCACCTAAATAAAACTGATCGCATTCACAAGGTATTTTATATATGCAATTCTTTGTCCTTTCTTGTTCATTGTTAGGTTTGGTTTTGGACAAAATAGATCTCAACGTGTTTGTTGTTTTGAATGTTGTTGAAATGTTGAATTTATTTCCTATCCTTTTAAGCTTTTCCGATAATACTTTTATGTATGGTATTGTTATGTTTCTCGTATTATTCCTTGCATATGCTGTAGAATCTCGTTCTAAGTTGTTTTGTTCTATTCGATCTATTGTTGAAAATTCAAAGTTAGAAAGAATACAAAGAAATTTGGGGGTCAAAGTAAAATAATCAAAAATACTGACAAAATATGTCCCCCTTTAATCAAAAATCGACGTATCACTGGGTTTTCCAAAAAGGTTGTCGCAGTTTCTGATAATGCATCTGTTTCGTTTTCGTCCGATTTTCCTGTAGATTAAAAGATAAATTAGTGATCTAGAAATTTATATGATTATTATGTTTAAAGTTTTGTTCATTTACTTTTTATTGCATTTCATTAATACGCCCCAGAATAAAATGCATATAATATATTTATTGATTTATTGCAGGTACCTCATACTGCATCTATAATTGATACATATTATATTTTTTCTATATTTATAGATATTTTTACTCGTTTAAATAAATGTCAAGTATAATATATATGAGAACAGAGGCTTAGTGAGCTATTTATGTAATAATTATAAAATATTTATTGCTATTTAACGAATGATAAGTGTCACTGTCCAGATACTAATAATATAAAATATGCTTTTACTTTAATACGGGCGCAAGGTGAAAAGATCTCGGTCTGGTGCAAAGAAAGCAGTATTATAAATAAAATTACTGTTTTATTATAGTTGTAAACTTGGTGCATTAACTAGCAAATTTGATAAATCTCTATGCAGTACATTTGAGTTTGCAGTATATTTGAAACATAATGTGTGCGTATTTTAGTCAACACTCAAACCTGTAATTGGGTAAAGTGATGAAGTAACCTTTTTGTTCATGGAGTAGGGGAGAGGTAGGTACAGTGAGACGGTCGGAACACTGAGACAAACGCGGTAGAGCTTACCACGTTCGGTATTATAAGGCAGAACTAAACGAACATGCCTATTACCACCTTAAAGTGAAGCAAACAAGAAACCATTAAGATTCAACAAGAAATGTTTTAGTTATCGCTGGTCATTTGAAGTGAGTGCATCGTAGTAAATATACCGTATCCACGTGGCCGCTGTTTTCACGAAAATTGAAGTTTCTTAGACAAGGTAGGTTATTCTAACTACAAAGTAAACCATTTTACGAAACAATTAAATTAAAACAAACGATTTTTGTACATATTTTATTAGTTTTTTTCATATATTTTTATTAGCGATTTTTTAAGGAACAGTGAGACAACACAGCAGATGGAACAGTGAGACGCGTCTCACTATTCCTTTACTGTCTCACTGTTCCGTTATAGTTGTATAAGCCAGGTCATTTGCAAAATAATTTCTCTTACAGAACGAAGATGCCAAGAAAAAATAAAACAGATCGGAAAATAGGAAGATTCTCTGAAGATATGATGAGACAGGCTGTTGAATTAGTACAAGGTGGCACTTCTATACGGCAAGTAGCACGAATAAAAGGAGTATCTTTCCAAACAGCCCACAGATATGTTAAAAAATATCAACAAGATGAGAACGTCCGTTTATGTCCTAATTACAAAGTAAAACAAATTTTTACTATCGAACAGGAGAACGACTTGTGCGAATATATAATTAAATGTTCTAAAATGTTTTATGGCCTATCAAGAGAAGATACCCGAAAACTGTCATATGAAGCCGCAGTCTACAATAACATAGTGGTTCCAGCAAACTGGCATACTTCAAAAATCGCTTCACTTGCCTGGATGAAAGGATTTCAGATACGTCATTCCAATAATTTATCCCTCCGGGCCCCAGAAGGTTGTAGTCTTGCAAGGGCAACCGGTTTCAATAAATTTAATGTTGAAATGTTTTTCAGTAAACTTGAAACCGTTTTACAGCGTTTCCCTGTGTTTGGAGATGGTAGTCGCATCTTTAATTTAGATGAGACAGGAACCGTTACCGTTCAAAAGTCCCAAAAAGTGTTTGCAGAAAGAGGTATACGACAGGTTAGTAAAGCCACAAGTGGCGAACGTGGAACACTCGTTACAACATGCTGTATTGTTGGAGCATCTGGAGTAGCCATTCCTTCTGCTATGGTATTCCCAAGAGTACACTTTAAA
Organism: Diabrotica undecimpunctata; assembly: GCF_040954645.1. Taxonomy (NCBI): domain Eukaryota; kingdom Metazoa; phylum Arthropoda; class Insecta; order Coleoptera; family Chrysomelidae; genus Diabrotica; species Diabrotica undecimpunctata. Next base: position 151,841,863 of record NC_092809.1, read on the forward strand.
GATTTTATGATAAATGGGTCGCCTCCTGGAACTTTAGGACTAGCTTCAAAAACAGGTTGGATGAATACAGAGTGCTTTGTGCAAGTTGTTAGGCATTTTATTAAGCACACTGGTAGTACTAGAGAAAACCCTTCTTTATTGCTAATGGATAATCATCAAAGTCATTTATCGATTGAGGTAATCGATTTATGTAAAAATAATGGCGTTACAATCCTGACTATACCGCCACACTGCACGAACAGATTACAGCCGTTGGACGTAGGTTTATTTAAGCCATTTCAGACTTTCTACAATGCTGCAGTAGATGCATGGATGATGAACCATCCCGGTCAGACATTTACAATTTACACAGCATATCCACGAGCAATGACGCCAGTTAACATCGCAAGCGCTTTTCGAAAATCTGGAATATTTCCATTCGATCGGCATGTCTTCGCTGAAGAAGATTTTTTGTCAAGTTTTGTGACAGATAGGCCGCTTGTTGCAGTTGAAGCTGCTGCTGAAAAGATAAGTGAATCTCCAGATGTAGAAAATCCAGGTCCAAGTCATACTGCTACTACTACTAAAACCTTTGTTAGTCCAACAGTTTTTAAGGGTTATCCTAAAGCTCCGACAAGAAAATCTGTAAAAGACGCAAAGGAAGGACGATGATAGCTACGGATACCCCGGAAAAATTGGAGCTGATTAAATCTAAAGAAAAAACACCAAAACAGAAAAAAGTAGCACGGCGCGTATTAGATAGTGATTCTGACGAGCAAGACGAAAATGAGATGGAACTACAAGATTTCAGCGGAGGGGAGGATTTTATTGGTGAAGATCCAGAACCAATTATTTTCTAAGATCTTGATCGCTGTCCCAATGATGGGAATTATGTGCTCGTTGAATTCAACTCTAAGCAAAAGACATATTATGTGGGCAAAGTCTTGTCTCAAATAAAAGAAAATGATTTTAAAATATCGTTTTTGCGAAAAAGCGCTAAATGTGAAAATAGGTTCTTCTTTCCAGTTGTCCCAGATGTCTCACATGTATTAAAAAGAGACATTGAAATGATTTTGCCGCCCCTTTTAATGCAAGGGTTAACCAAGCGCCAAAGTTCGCTTTTAAAATTTAAATTAAACTTTGATAGTCTTAACGTCAAATAATGTTAATTGTTACGTCTCAGTGTTCCCACATTGAAAGGAACAGTGAGACATTTACTAATTTTTAATTTTTATATTTTTGAGGTTTTAACATTAATTTTTATGAGAAAACGACATGATTTTTCAGTTCTTATTTATATACCAAATATCATTGTACAATATAAGTTTAAAGTAGCATTTAATAAAAAAGTTATTGGCATTGAAATTTTTTCGTCTCAGTGTTCCTACCACTCCCCTAATACTCATGAAGTAATTCATTATATTCACAGGCAAGTATTAAGTGCTGGTCGAATAAAAGTCCTTAAATAATTCGCCAAACTTATACTGAATTTCCACAAAACATTTATTGTGGGTAGGAATGTCAAATGAACATATCATAAATATGTCCATTATTTGTTCACGTAAATCTCAATGTTTCGCTGCATTAAGAATTTTTGGGGGTATTCATTAACACAGATATTCATGGATTTAATATATTCAGTATTTTTATCTTAAAATTTAAATATATTTCCTTTCATATTGCTATTTAAAATATTCAATGCAATAACTACCCTGTGTCGTAGTTCGTAGCTACAGAGGTCCGACAAAAACATGGGAGGTGAGAAACTGGAGAATTACAGGACTCATCTCTTGAAGGGTCTGTGGACTAGTACGCATTTCGATGCGCATCGCCCCGCCTCGAATTTTCCCATTGGCTCTTGACCTGGAAATCCCTATTTATCGCTCAAACAGCGCATATAAATATTGGCGATTTTCAGGTCGGCCAGGGCAGTCCCTCACGGGCTCTCCGAGAGGTTAGTGCTCTCGGGGCTCTGCTTCCTGCATTTATTTTCCATACTCTGAGGCTGAGAATTATTTCAACTTAACTTGGTGTTTTATTTCGACGAAGAAATCGTCATGTAAGAAATATCTTGCCTTTTTCAAGGCAAGACACTGAAGATAAATATTTTCCAAGTCCATAACCCGAAAATGGACTTAAGTAGAGGAGCTCTCGACAGTATATTCGAAGCCCTCTACAGAGCACCCGGGGATATCAGAAGGTGGTTAGACCCTTAATTGTTCCCCCGAGGTGACAGCAAGTGGCGCAAAGATACCATCAGAAGATCAATGAGCTAATAATTACCTTAGTTACTTAACCCAAACCCAAAATAAGTGGTGAATGGAACGAATGTAAAGAAATCAGAAAATTTACACCAAATCAGATACTAAGAAGTAAAGAGCGCCAAAGAAAGGGGGCTGGTTTAATGCTGTGTGCGAGGAAGCTAGTAGAGTAGAAAAAAAATCATAAAAAAAATTAAGGTTTTATAAAAAGATAAACTGCACAAGAAAAGAATTCAAAACTCACTTTAATATAACCACCAGAAAATTTAACATGGTAATTTCTCCAAAAAAAACCAAATGCATGGATATAAGAGCAAATTTACAAAGACGTAAATGGGAGCTGGAAGGTCAGATAATAGAACAAGTGATAGAGTTCAAATATCTAGGCATCAAATTATGTAGCTATGGAAAGCTCGAAACAGATGTGAAAGATCAAGTGAATAGAGCAAACAGAGCCGCAGGTTGCCTGACTGAAACAATATGGAAAAATACAAATATCGGAAAAGAAATGAAAGGCAGAATTTACAAAAGAGTCATCAGACCAATAATGACATACGCGGCAGAAAAACAACCTAACACAGAGAGGGCAAAAAGGATGTTAAAAACAGTAGAGATGAACACAACTAGAAAAATTGATAGTAAAACACCATAGGACAGAGCTAGAAGTACAGATAAACGGTGTAAATACAAGGTGGAGAACATCAGCCACTTCCCAATAGAAAGACGATCAGTAGGAACTTACTAGAGGCACATTGAAAAACAGACAGTCATGTCTACATACAAAAAAGAAGAAAAAGAAACTAAAACTCATTAAGTGTACTCTTTCATCTTATCGCACTCTTTCCCGCTACATTTGAATCTGCATTTATTAGTTCATGCTGCCTGTACGTTTTTTAATGATATAACCATTTTTTGATTTTGAATGTAACATATATTCCTTACCCATATTACGCAACATCTTAGTTTTTGATTTGATCCACTCTGTTTCTTTACGAATCCTTTTACTTGCCTTTTTTCCTTCAACGTCTTTCGATTGTTCGATGTTAAATTCTGACTCAGTTACTGAAGTAGACGATTCTTCTGCTGAGTTTAATCCAAGTTTTTAAGGTGAATTAGCTACAGAGTCTGTACATCGTAGTGAACGTGCTGACCTAAAGTTTATTCGTTTACCAAATTCCCATCAGTAAACATGAGCACGTGTTGATATTCGCCGTCTCATTCGTCAAGAGCCTATTAAATTTAATTTATTACCGTTAGCGAGACAGATTCTCATGTTACAGATCCCAACTTGCGAGCATTTTAAATTCAAATTGTATCGTTCAAATTGATTTTTAAGTTAATATATTGTGTTATATTTATGTTATAGTTATTGTTAAGTTATTTACTGGTCGTGTTATTTTTTAGAGTTAGTTAAATTGTGATGTAATAATTAAATTTCAAGAAATTCTTACACTAACAGTTTCAAAAGTAAATATTTTTAAAAATCATATAATACATAGGTCGTACATCAGTACGACCCTGTTTGGCTTACACGTGGTTCTATTGACGATTGGGAATCTGTAGAATGAATAGGGTTTAGTGGAAGATGATGAGCCCGATAAAGATGAAGAACTATTTGATAAAGACGAAGAACTATTCGTTTGATGAAAATGCATCAAAATCATAATTTGGATCTTTAATACTATCATCACTATTCTTCTTCTTCTAGTGCCGTCTCCACTAATGAAGGTTGGCTATAACCATTGCAAATTCGTCTCTATATTCTGCTTTTCGTAAGAGCGTGTTGTTATGTGTCCCAAATATGCTGTCTTTCGCCTTTTAATGGTGATCAAAAGTTCTCTGTCTCTTCCCATTCTGTGCAACATCATTTCGTTCGTATTATGTTCGGTTCATATCGGTATCTTCAAAATTCTCCTAAAAAGCCACATCTCAAAAGCTTCCAGTTTTTTTATTAAGTCAACATTAACAGTCCAAGCTTCGACACCATAAAGCAGAATATAGTGTATATAACATTTTACCATCGATATCAGATTGGCAGATTAAGTCTTTGGTTACTCAGAAATTTCCCCATCTTCAAAAAGGCTGCTCTTGATTGCTCTATTCTTGAGCAAATTTCTGATTTCGGATTCAGATCTTCCGTAATCCAGACACCTAAGTATTTCATTTTGTCCACTTGCTCAATATCTTCATTTTTCATCTAGATCCTTGTAAAGACTTTGCCCCTCTTACTGATAACCATGGTTTTTGTTTTCTTTATGTTTATTGTTAAACCAAACTGTTCCCCAGTATCACAAATTGTGTTTAGTAACGTCTGCAGGTCTGTCTCACTTTCAGCGATAATGACTGTATCGTCAGCGTAACGGATGTTATTAATATTTTCACCATTTATCTTGATCCCTTCTGTACAGTTTTCAAGTACTTGCGTAAATAACGCTTCGGAATATATATTAAATAGTAATGGTGAAAGTACACAGCCCTGTCTCACTCCTCTACTTATCTGTTGCGCATCCGTGCTATTTCCTTCTAATATTGTAATGGAACCACAGTCTGTTGGTTCCCATAGAGATATCTCACTATGTTATTGTCATTTTTGTTGAGTCCTTTTCTCTTTAGACATTCCATGAGAATGTTATGTTTAACTTTGTCGAAAGCTTTCTCATAGTTTATAAACGGAACGAAAAGATCTTTTTGTTAATCTCGACATTTTTGGGCAAGAGTTATGAAACTATACAGAGCTTTCACTGTTCCGTTACGAAATGGATACCCTTCTGGTTGCTTTTTAAAATGAATTTCTTCCAAGCAATTATTTTCTACTTCATTTATTTACTCATTTCGATCACTGCATAGAGCAGCCTGCATTATACGACTTGTCCATTAACTCCTGTTATCTGTAAAAACAAAATACACTAACAAAGAAAAGTACTTTCTGGGGAATTATACAAAAAAGCTTGCTTGCATACTTATATAATATTCCGAAATTTCCCGATTGCGTCGCGAACGAGACTATTATTACATTACAAGTACATACATAAATAGAATTGAGATGCCTTTGAAAAAGGTATAAGATATGCATAAATAAACAACCGAGGTACAAGTTTTAATAAATCTACCGAAATGCTTCTTACACAGATTATGGACAGTGTAGCACGTACGACTTTCAGAAAGACGTGTGCTGCTCTAGACGAAGAGAATGGTTGAGATGGAGGGATATCAACTGGCATTAAGCAGCACAGAATAGGACCGGATGAAGGAATCAGCTTAGGAAGGTCGAGGCTCCACTCGGGCCGTAGCACCAATTATAATGTGATGCTTATATTGAAATTATCAACGACAGCTAAGATTTGAAGTGAATTTGTGGAGTAATAAGGGAGTAAGAAATCTCTTTTAAATCCTGGAAGTATTTTCGTGATACATTCATATTTGAGCCGCGCATTTCTGTTTAGATATAATAAATTATGGTAATTAATAAACCACCGTGATGATATGTACATTATTTTAAAATTCAATAAATAAACTCAGTGTAGCAGAAAACCTTCGGATGTAATGGACCAATACATATTTATATTAAAAAAGTCAGACTTGATTACTCAACATTGACTTCTTTATTTACTTAACCATTAAGGATTTTTTGACATTGGCATATTTGTCAATCGTACCATCACACAATGCATACCCGAAGTAATACTTGAAATTACTAAAATTAAAATTTTTAAATGTTGAAAGACATGTAACAACGTTAGGTGCAGATGCAAAACTTCACACAAATAATAAACGACAATATTTTGCTTTTCTAAGTACCAGGTTCAAAACTAAAATCTCTAACTGACTGAATTTGTAAATTAACTGCTCTGAATATGGATGTCGATCATTTCCTCGATCTAGATAACAATTTTAGTTAAAATAAGAGACTAACGACTAAAATTCTCCTACTTCGTTAGCCAAAAATTTACAGGTTTATTAATGATTCACATAATTTATTACTTGTAAAGACGTAAGTAAATTGAGTAGTCATATTTATACCAAATATAAGATACTTGGCAACTTTTTTCAACTATGTTCTACCGACTTGAAAATCACTTCGCTGCTCTATATTCTCTAGTAATTTTTTGTTTCTTTTTTTGATTATGCCTATAACCTCGCCAAGTAACTTCTTCTTCTTTATGTACCGTCTTCTACCGAACGTTGGCGACCATCAAACGATAGGTTTCTCTGTTTTGTGCCGCATGTATTATGTTCGCAGCTTCTGGTATTTAAAACCATTCTCTCAAGTTTTCAGCCAGGATTTCTTCCTTCTGCCCAAACCTCTTCTACCTTCAATATTGCCTTTCACGATAAGCTGTAGCAGACTGTACTTATCCTTAAAGAACACATGGCCCAGATATGACGCTTTCCTCCTTTTAACAGTTGTTAACAATTCCACCTCTTTACCCATTCGTCTTAATACCTCTGTGTTGGTCACTCTGTCTGTCCAAAGTATTTTCAGTATGCGTCGATACAACCACATTTCTAGAGCCGCTAACTTCTTTATAGTTGCTGCTGTTAACGTCCACCCTTCAACTCCGTAAAGTAGCGTAGAGAGTACGTAGCATTTCGTGGCGCGCCATCGGAGGTTAACGCTTAGGTGGCGGTTGCTTAAGAGCTTTCTCATTTTGATGAATTTGGATCTTGCTATTTCAATTCGGATCTTAATCTCTACGTCTGGGTCCCACTTATCATTTACTGTATATCCCAGATATTTAAATCGGTGTACTCTTTCAATACGTTCGGCTTCAATATTCAGGTCGATATGTTGAATGTTCTTTTTACTAATCACCATAAATTTAGTTTTCTTTCTATTGATCTTTAGTCCAAATTGGTTGCCAGTTGTATTTACTCTATTTAGCATCATCTGTAAATCTTCGATGTTATTGGCCAGTATAACAGTATCATCTGCATATCGAAAATTACTTATCGGTACGCCATTAATCTTGATGCCCTCGTTGTACTCTTCCAGTGCCTCTAGAAATATTTGTTCCGTGTACAGGTTGAAAAGCAGTGGCGAAATAATACAGCCCTATCTAACCCCTCTCGAAATGGTTACGTTTTCACTCACCATATGCCCATTCTTCATGTGGGCTGTTTGATTCCAATATAGATTTTTTATAATCTGGATGTCCTTAGTGTCAAGTCCTATGAGTTTGTCATGTTTGATAGTATCGAATGCTTTCTCATAGTCGATAAAACAGGCGTAAACATCTTTCTGTTGATCCAGACATTTTTTAATCAAGACTTGTATTGCAAAGAGCGGCTCTCGAGTTCCAAAACCGCATCTAAAACCGAACTGTGTTTTACTTATGCTGTGTTCTAATTTTGCTCGTATGCTGGAATGAATAATACGCAAGAATACTTTAAGAGGGTGTGACTCATTAAACGTATAAGGCGATATTCACTACACGTCTTAGAATTTGATATCTTGGGAAGAGGCACAAATGTAGATTTCAACCAGTCCGATGGATTTTGACCAGTATCGTATATCTTATTAAACAGTTCCAATACTACATTCAGTAGCTAAGTAACTAATAACAGAAATATCTTAGTGGTTTGTACAAACTTGTACCAACAAGTAAAAAGTAGCTTATAGAGATCCGCTTTGTATTCACAGATCTTGAAAGATTTACGATTATGTCCCACTAAAACGTATTTTTTGAGATATTCAGACAATCAAATATAGAACCTACTTATGTAAGAGCAATATACTATAACTTTTACAAGAAAACGAAAGGTGTGTAAAGCAAGCATGCAATTTAGTTGAACCCAGCCTTTAAAAGTTCAGTTTACACCCAGAAAAACAAGAAGTAACATTGAAAATGCTGTACAAGATGTTTTACCTATGATGAGACGGAAGATGAGGTAACATTAAGTCCAATGATGGAAACGATCATTTCCAGCTAGGAAATCAAAGTGAAATGAGCCAACAAAGCGAAACTTTAATTACTTCATCCTCCTCCAATGACACGACTAAAAGGAATCGACAATCAGAAACTGCCAATAATCTATTCTCCTCCAACGATAAGAAGAGGTCAGCAATAAATTAGGAAAAATCAAACGCAGTTAATCCTCCACAAAAAAAAATCAAAAATTGTAAAAAGACGGCGCTATTCAAGAACTTCATTAGTTCCAAATATGTCCAAAAGTTTGGAATACGTACAAATAATATATCTACGCCTATGGTGGTTTTAAAATTGTTATTAATATTCATTCTAGAGCGTTTTTAAATGAAAATTATAAAAAATTTGAATCGTTTTTGTATGATTTTAATCACATTCTAATACACATACGCTGATTAGCGTATTTACACATTTTTCAGTTTTTGTTTAAATTTGAATTGAGCCGTTTAAAAATGCCTAGAAACGTGATATCTCATTTTGACATACCTAGAGTAATTTCTTTGTTACAACAGGGCTTTAGTCAAAGTTATAACGCGAATATTGTTGATGCTACTCAGAGTGCTGCATCGAAAATTAAAAAAAAATTCCAAGATACAAATGACGTTAAGGATTGTCCCGGAAGTGGTAGAAGTCCATGTACAACAGCAGCACAAGACCGGCAAATACCATTGATAGCTCGTAGAAATCGTCTGGAATCTACAAGTGGTATATCCAGAGAAATTTTTAGGAGTCAAGGACTGAATATTTCACGGCAAACAATAACACGCAGACTAAATGCAGTAAATTTATATCGTAGAAGACCGCTACGTGTTCCTAAACTAACCTACCAACACAAAATAGTAAGGTTGCAATGGACTAGAGAAATGGTGCATCATGGTCCTAATTGGAATAACGTGATGTTCTCTGATGAGTCAAAAATTGGCTTGGTATCTGATTCGCGAACAACACTGGTTTGGAGGGCACCAGGACGACAAACCCGACTAGAAACAGCCCAATCGCGTGTCCCATTTGAAGGTGGCAGTATTATGGTTTGGGTTGGTATTATGAGTGGTACACGGACGCCACTGCTGGTTCTATAGAGAAGAGTCACTAATGCTGTGTACATCGAGGAAGTATTAAATCCTATCGTACGTCTATTGCGAGGGGCAGTAGGTGATGAATTTGTGTTTATACTTGACAACGCACCTCCTCATCGAACAGCAGCAGTACAAAATTTTCTGGAAGAAGAAGAAATATCTACATTACAGTGGCCCTCGAACTCCCTCGACATGAAGGTTATTGAACATGCTTGGGACATTCTCAAAACACGCATCAAGAAGCGAAACAATCCCCCTATTACACTTCGAGAACTAAAAGATGCTGCCTGTGAAGAATGGGAGAGAATTCCGCAAGCCCAGCTCGACCAGTTAATCGTCAGCATGCCAAATCGCCTACAGGCCAATTGAGGAATTACTAATTATTAGTTTTATTAAAAATTATTTTTTTCTATACTAATTTACTTTTAAATGTAATTTGTACATTGTAAGTTTTTCACTCCAAGAGAATAAATAATTTATCTGGTTTTGAGATTTATTTAGTATTGTTGAAAATTGAAACAAAATGATGTTTAATTATTCAGAAGAGTCTATATATAAAAATCAATAAAAAGATGAAATATTCCAATATTCCAAACTTTTGGACATATGTGTATATATATATATATATATATATATATATATATATATATATATATATATATATATATATATTATATATATATATATACAGTAAAATCATTATTATTTAAATAAGTCAATAACAATTATCCCATTTTTAATTTTGAAATATACATAGGTACATTGTATTACACGAGACAAACAGGGGCGTATTTTAATAGGTACTATTTGGCCATGAGAGAAATAAAAATAATCTCACATAGTCAGGACGCATATCCTATTCAATATTACTAATATGCACGGAAATATGAATGTTGGCTGTTATAAACAACACACCTAGTCCGATTTACTGAAAATTATTTCTGCTATAATTTCGATTTCAGTACCATCTGTTTTACGTTAATAAATGAAAGTATAAAGTACTCAATGGTCTACTTCAAATGTCACGACTGAAAAGAAAAATGAATTAGTTAATTTATGACGGTAATAAAAAAATACAATTACTTTCTCACCTGATATTTTTTAAATATACATGATAGCATGTCATTTTGCATAAAATAGCTGAAGGTCTATTAACATAGATACATAAATTTTTATTGTTTAATATTGCCTGATGGCTCAAGTAATAAAAAAATAATACTGAATGACATCTGGTACAATATTCTGGGAATGAAGCACACACTCCGTTCGGCCAACAGAAGAAGAGATCATCAAATTGTGTGCTTCAAATGTGAAGTGAAGGTCGTAAAGCAAAATAACTATAATATATGCTTACTAGCGGACAGTAAACTTACCTCAAGAACAAGTTGACGATTTGATTAGAAGCATTCCCCGTCGGATTGAAGCTTGTATTAGAGCTAGAGGTGGCAACACTGACTATTAAAATGGACAACAACATTGTATCTTTCTTTAGTCAACCATTGCAATGTTTTCATTTGTTCGTGATTTTTTGCGTTTTTGTTAATTTCAAGTTTTTGTAACATATTTTGATTGTTTTTTTTGATAGTAATTAAACTAGTTTAGTATAAAATGTAGTTCATTTTCCATTAAAAAAAAACTTAGTAATACTTTACAAAATCGGAAATACTGGGTGATTCCATATAAGTTTGGTTGTGCGTATACACTGTATAGTGTATAATAGGGATGGCGGTTTTTGACAAAACACCGGTTTTCGGTTATACCGGTTTTTTTTTTTACGGTTTAACCTGGCGGTTATAACCGGCCAAAAAAACCGGTTATTCTAAAAAAGGCGGATACCGAGCACAGTTTTATTAATTAAATCTTGCCCAAGTACTTTCGCCTCCTAGAGCATCATCAGGGGCGTTTCGTCAAATTTGGGCTATCCAACAATCGCAGAATGTCGTCAACATAAAATTAAACATAAAATTGTACATAACACTACACTAAACAAGGACAAACAGTTTAAAATTATTTAAAAAATAGTCGAAGCTACATTCTAGTCGGCAACAGGAGAAAGATTCTCTCCTGTTTCCCTGTTTCGTGTTACCCCAACCATTTCAACTTATATAAAAAATTTCCCAGATTTTTTCAAATGGGATTTAAAAAAAATAATATCAACATAAATATTTTACTTAAAAATAAATTGGATAATGCAATTCATCTTTTATTTTTAATATAATCAAAAAAAATTTAGTCATGTATTACTTTTAACACGTTTGTATATTTGTATAATAGGTACATTTTAACTCATTTAATAGTTCCTGTATGGGTGTATCCTCCCAGTCTTGACGTACGGAGCAGAAACACTTACCTTAACAAAAGCAGCAGCTACCAAACTGAGAGTCGCGCAGAGAAGAATGGAGCGGTCCATGTTAGGAATAACTCTGCGAGACAGAATAACCAACGAAGACATCAGGAGAAGAACCGGAGTGACTGACATCATCGAAAAGATAGCCAGACTAAAATGGAGATGGGCAGGACACATAGCCAGAATGACAGATGGGAGATGGACAAAGAGGTTATTGGAATGGAGGCCAAGGGAAGACAAGAGAAGCGTCGGTCGACCACCTACAAGATGGACTGACGATTTAAGAAGACTCAATAAAAACTGGATAAGAGCGGCGAAAGATAGACGGGGTTGGAAACATGAGGAAGAGGCCTATGTTCAGCAGTGAACTCTTGAGGCTGGATGATGTGGGTGTATCGTTTTGAAAACGTAGGGAAATCCTTGGAGATTCGTATTGGTAATGGGTACCTTATTCGATATTCATAGTCAGAACATTACTTTTGGTAATCAGAAAAAGCCATTCACCCACTTTCAATGTCAAGAGTCAAGTGTGAAAAATAGATGATGTACCAGATCACTTCTTATGTAAATATTATGATTACAAATACCTTTTCAACGAAATATTATAAAAAAAATGTTTCTGGCTGATGTGAATTTGCACTTTCAGTTTGCTTCTGTATTTATAAAATAAAATAAAGTTTGAATTATGGTTTTGTTTGGAATATTTACTTGAGAATAATAATTATGATTGGGATCCAAAATAATACCTAACCCAATCCTAACCACCGTAAAAACCTAATAACCGGTTTTTACTTTAAAAATAAAAAACCGGTTATAACCGGGACAAAAAAACACCCGATAAAACCGGTTATGGCGATTGCGGTAGGATTTTCCCATCCCTAGTGTATAACAACTTATATGTGACTAATTTATCTATTTTAAGCGCTGTCTTTAACTTTTGCTTCTTATTTTGTGGCTTTAATTGGCTTCATTGCATTTTCAATAATTAAATCAAACGGTATTGAAACGTTTCGGATAAAAAAAGCAACCTCCGGTTTTAGTTACTCGGTCAGGACATAAATTATTTAAAATGTGTTGAATATTCATAACAAATAAATATGCACGTATTAAAATAATGCCAGGTTGTACAACTAATATGAGGATATCAATTCAAAGTTTAATGATTATCATATCATAGAGGTTTTTGTTTTACTTAGCTAATTATCTAGTAAGTACGTGACCAAGAACTTGAGTAAATATTTAATAACGATGACTGAAAACCAACCTTTTAAGATTTTTATTTATAAAAACTTTCAATCTCTAGATTTTCCTTACCGTTTATAATCGAATTAAATTGTTAGACTGCAATTTTAGTTCAGTACCTCCGCCAAAAATATCGGATTGTGACATTAACCTGATCTTATTTTATTTGATTAACCTTCATCGGTATGAGATCGATCTACCTTAGTTGTCAAGGTCGACCAAAAATTAAAAGTAATGACTTTGCTCTTACCAGCTCACGTCAGTTACTGAAAAGTGAAATGCATTTTTGCATAAATTTTATTTTATGCTTCAATCAAACGAGGAAATAAAAGTGAACGTAAGGTCTTACATTTTTAAATGATATAAGAATTGTTACCAACTTTTTGTAGAGCATTTTCTTTTTTGTTTTTTGTTCTTTCGTGCTGTAAAAAAATTATCCGGATCATTTTTTGTCATGATTACAACTTCATACACACATTAAGTCACGCCATACCTATTGTGTGTTGTGTGTTAAAACAAATAAATTTTGGTACCGATTTAATACTTTTAAATGTTGTGATGTATCAAAAAAGTATTTTAATACATGTAGCGCCATCTTTGGATTAATGTTTGTAAACACTCGGTGTATGGCGTGTTGCCAATATTGATTATTACAATAAAGTAGAAGTCGTTGCTATCGAACGAAACATGGCGTTTGTTGTTTCAATGTACCCCAGAAAATCCTCACTTCCACTATAATTTTCAAGAGGTTATGGCCCCAGCATTCAGTTTTAAAGTTCTATAACCTGAAAGTATAAGTTGTGAGTTTTTTTGGTAACGTAGTCACGTAGGGTCGAGTGAAATTCGCAGTTTGTTTTGTGGACTGAAAATGGCGGCTACGAATTATTTAGCCAGTGTGCCAAAATTAATGGGTCGCGAGAACTATGATGATTGGTCTTTTGCGATTGAAAACGTTTTTGTGCTCGATGGTTTATCGAAATGCCTGGAAGAAAATGGTGAAACAAATGCAGACACGCAGAATAAAGCGAGGGCAAAGCTATGTTTATCCATTGATCCATCCATTTATGTGCATATTCGAGAGGCGGCAACGGCATTGGATGTGTGGATAACATTAAAAAAACTGTATGGCGAGAAAAGTTTTACACGAAAAATTGATTTACTTAGGACTCTCATAAGTTTGCGGTTGGATAATTGTGACAGTATGGAGAATTATATAGGGCAGATGATTGAAACAGCCCAGAAATTAACTCGGAGTGGATTCGAAATTACTAGTGAGTGGATTGGTTCATTGTTGCTTGCAGGATTGCCAAACAGATTCACCCCAATGATAATGGCTCTGGAACATTCTGGAATTCAAATTACAGGGGATGCAATAAAGTCCAAGTTAATTGATATGCAGAAAGATGGAACTAGTAGGAACGCGGGCAGTGAGAAATCTACTGGTAGTGCTTTTGCCAGTCAAGGCAAGTTCCGAAAACATCCCAAAGATGGCGGTGGCAGTGTTAAAAATGACAATAAAGAACATGTGATTTGTTTTGGATGTAAACAAATAGGTCATTACAAAAACAAGTGCCCAGTTTTGAAAAGGGATTTTGAGAGTTTTCGAAAACAGCAGAGAAAACCGGAGGATAAGAGTGCTTTCAGTGCGGTCTTTTTAAATGGTGAATTTAACAATTCACATTGGTATATTGACTCTGGAGCAAGTGTGCATTTAACGTCAAGAAATGACTGGATAAAAAATGCAACCCAGGATATACAGCTCAAAGAAATTTTAGTAGCCAACAATGAAAAAATGCCAGTGTTGTGTGCTGGAGAAGTAGAGTTAACTACAGTAAGTAGCAATAAAAACTTTGACATTGTAGTTAAAAATGTTCATTATGTACCCAATATTACAACCAATTTACTGTCAGTTAGCCAGTTGATTTTAAATGGTAACAAGGTTGTTTTTAACCAGAAGGGTTGTGAGATTTTTAATAGTAAAGGTACAAGTGTGGCTACAGCTGATTTGATTAATCAAGTGTATAGACTTAATTTTGTCAAGTCTCAGCCAGTGGCGTTCTCTATGTATGCTCAGGACTGTTGTGATTTGTGGCATAGACGTTTTGGTCACATCAACTTTAGAGATTTGGGTATAATGAGGGACGGAGCAGTTGAGGGCTTGAACTATAAAGGGCGGGCAAGTTTGCATAATATGTGTCAAGTGTGCTGTGAGGGAAAGCAGACTCGGTTGCCATTCAAGAGTAGTGGAAATAGTGCTGCAGAATTGCTCGAGGTTGTGCATGGTGATTTATGTGGTCCCATGGAGATGATGTCCATCGGAGGATCTAGATATTTTTTGGTTCTTGAAGATGACTTGAGTAAGATGGTTTTTGTTTATTTTTTAAAATACAAAAGTGAAGCTCTAGATAAGTTTAAGGAATTTAAATTGCTAGTTGAGAACCAAAAAGGGCACAAAATCAAATGTTTTAGGTCTGACAACGGAGGAGAATTTTGTAGTGCTGACTTTGAATCTTTTTTAAGTAGTAATGGTATAACACATCAAAAAACAAATCCTTACACCCCAGAGCAGAATGGTACTTCGGAGAGAATGAACCGTACCCTGGTGGAGAAGGCGAGGTGCTTACTATTCGATGCAGATTTTCCTAAGCAGTTTTGGGCTGAAGCCATCAATACTGCTGCATACTTAAGGAACAGATCTGTGGTCAGAGGTCTTGAAGGTAGAACACCATATGAACTCTTCTACAGTAAAAAGCCAGATGTGAGTCATGTTCGAATCTTTGGTAGTGAGGCAATGGTTCATATACCCAAAGAAAAAAGGCAGAAGTTTGACAAAAAGGCAGAGAAGATGTTCTTGGTTGGTTATGGTCAAAATGTGAAGGGCTATAGGCTCTATGATCCCATTAAGAAGAGTGTAATTACCAGTAGAGATGTAGTCATTAATGAAAAACCAAAGCTGCTGAAAAACTTTGATTTCTTAGGATCACCAAGCAATGATATTGCAGTGACAGAGGTATTACCTCAAGTGGGGGATCCAGACCAAGGTAAATTCCCAGATAGAGTGTCAGATGAGGAAGAATACCATGATGTTTTGGATGATGACCTCGGAGATGATTCAAATGACTCAGAGTATGTTCCAGACATAGTGATCACACCAGAAATACCAAGTACATCAAGACGATCCGACAGAACCAAGAAGCCTAAGGTCTTCAAAGACTATGTGACATTTCAATGTCATAAGCAGCAGGAAGTAGATCTGGAAGATATCCCATCCAGTGTGTCAGAAGCTCTATCCAGACCAGACTCGGCCAGATGGAAGAGGGCCATGGATGAAGAGATGCTATCTTTTGCAGAAAATGAGGCATGGGAGTTGGTCGATACTCCAAAAAGTGGAACTTTGGTTGAGTGCAAGTGGGTTTTCAAAACCAAAGTTGATTGTGATGATCAGGTGTGTTATCGGGCTCGTTTAGTGGCTAAGGGGTACACTCAACGTGAAGGTGTGGACTATGAGGAGACGTTTTCTCCTGTAATAAGGTATTCAAGTTTACGATTGTTATTAGCCTTATCTGTAAAGTTAGATTTAGATGTTATTCACTTGGACGTGAAGACAGCTTTTTTAAATGGTGACTTGCAAGAAACAGTGTTCATGCGTCAACCAGAATGTTATGTTCTTAAAGGTAATGAAAATAAAGTTTGTCATTTAAAAAAGGCCATTTATGGATTAAAGCAGTCTTCTCGAGCCTGGTATCAAAAAGTGAATGAAATTTTGATTAGCCTAGCATTTAATAAATCAGATTATGAGTCATGTGTCTATATTAAAAAAATTGATAAGAGTTTAATTGTAGTGGCTCTATATGTTGATGATTTTATAGTTTTCAGTAATGATAAGGTCCAAACTGATTTATTAAAGGCAGAATTATGTTCAAAATTTAAAATTAAAGACTTAGGTCAGTTAAAATTGTGTCTTGGTATGAAGATTCATAGGGATAAAGATACTATTAGATTAGACCAGAGTGCATATATTGATCAGTTATTAAGAAAGTTTAATATGGAGGAGTGCAATGTTGTCAGCTCACCAATAGATAATTTTGATTTTACAGAAAGTAATTGCTTAGAAAAAGTTGAAAATCCTTTATATCAGAAATTAATTGGTAGTCTAATGTTTTTAGCAGTTTTGACAAGACCAGATATTGCATATAGTGTAAGTTTTTTGAGTCAATTTAATAAAAGTCATAATGAGTATCACTGGAAATGTGCTAAAAAGATATTGAGGTATTTGAAGGGGACTAAAGACATTTGTTTGACTTATAAAAGGGATGATTTGGATTTAACAGGGTTTGTTGATGCTGATTGGGCCTCAAATAAGTTAGATAGAATATCTTACACAGGTTTTGTTTTTAAACTTTCGGGTGGTGCGATTTCTTGGAAGAGTGTTAAACAGAAATCAGTGGCTCTTTCTAGCACTGAAGCGGAGTATGTAGCTTTAGGGGAGGCTACTAAGGAAGCCATTTACTTAAGGAATTTGTTGTCAGAAATTCAAGGAAGACTGGATTCAGTTGTTTTGTATAATGACAATCAAGGGGCTCAGAAGTTGTGCATAAATCCAGTATTCCATGAAAAGACAAAACATATTGACATTCGCCACCATTTCATCAGAGAGGCTATCCAAAATAATGTTATTGAGTTGAAGTATTTGAGTACTGATGAAATGTTGGCTGACATCCTTACTAAAGGGTTGAAAAATGTTAAAAATTCTAAATTTAGGCTAGGTTTGGGTTTGAAAGTTTAGATATTTTTTGATAAGTGGGGGTGTTGTGATGTATCAAAAAAGTATTTTAATACATGTAGCGCCATCTTTGGATTAATGTTTGTAAACACTCGGTGTATGGCGTGTTGCCAATATTGATTATTACAATAAAGTAGAAGTCGTTGCTATCGAACGAAACATGGCGTTTGTTGTTTCAATGTACCCCAGAAAATCCTCACTTCCACTATAATTTTCAAGATTAAAGTGATCATCAAATTATACAGGGTGTTTCAAAAGGGTATGTCATAAATTAAATCACGCATTCCGGGGACAAAATTAAATTGATTGAATCCAACTTACCTTAGTACAAAAGTGTACACAAAAAAAGTTACAGCCCTTTGAAGTTACAAAATAAAAATTGTTTTTTTGCATTATCTCCTAAACTACTTGACATTTTGTAATAAAAATGGACACGCTACGTTCTTGTTCTGAAAGCTATTCTAGTTCTTGTTCTTGTATTTTTCATACAAAAGAAACAACAAAATCTAAGTGCACAGAAAAATTTTAAGGGGGGTGTGCAGCCCTAAATCCCCCCAAACTTTTGAGTACGTTCAAATCAAATAAATTTTGTGGCATCATTAGTTTAACACATTATTTTTAAAACTTTTTTGCCTCATCGCTTTTTTCAAAAAACAGTTTTTATTGAGTTACGGCTCTTTTCATTAACTTTAAAAAATTACGTGCAACTAAATAAATGGCTTAAATTAATTAACAAGTACAAAAAATGTCTATAACCTCTATAAATATGATGTTACAATAAATGTTCAAAATTACCCCCATTTTCTTCAATACACATTCGGTATCGTTTTAATAAGGAAAACCGAATGCGCTGAAAAATCATATTTTTCTGACGAAATTGATTTGCAGCTTCAATTATTCTAACCCTTAATTGTTGTTGGTCCTCTATTGTTACAGAATATACTTTCTCTTTTATAAACCCCCAAAAGCAAAAGTCCATGGGGTTAAGACCTGGATTTCTGGGTGGCCAAGAAATAAGTGCGTCATGACCCCTTCCAATCCACCGACCAGGATACAGCCTGCAAAGGTATTCCCGGCCTTCATTACTGTAATGCGATGGAGCGCCATCTTGTAGAAACCACATACTTTGCCTTATTGCAATCTTCACTTCTTCCAAATACTCTTGTAAATCGTTTGCCAAGAACTGCAAATAATTATCACCATTTAAATTGTTGGGAAGAAATACTGGGCCTATTAGATTGTTATCCACAATTAATATCCAAACATTAACTTTGAAAGTCCTTTGGCAATGAGTCGTTTTTTTGGCGTGAGGAGTTTCATCGGTCCAAATGTGCTCATTATGATGGTTTGTTATTCCATTTCTACTGAAGGTAGCCTCGTCGGTAAACAAAATATTTCTAATAAAATTAACATTTCGAGTGTTTTCCATTAACAATCAATCGCAGAATCTAATCCTTTTAGGATAATTTTCAACCAATAACTATTGAACCGTTGTTAAGAGATAAGGTTTAAGCAGCTGATCCTTCAAACGCCTCCAAACCCTTACGTAAGGAACATTTAATTGAGCAGCTATTACCCTTATACTTGTTTCAGGGACTTCTTCAATGATTTCTAAAATGTCTTCATCAGTTACATCCATTATTGGACGACCACTATTGCCAGCAACTTGCGGTTGGAATGTACCCGTTTCCCGTAAACTACGATCAATGGTCAGAAATAATCGTCTATCGGGTGTATTTCGATTGGGGTATTTTACTGCATAACGCCTTGCGGCTGCTGCACTGTTTCCTTGACATTCGCCTACGATATTCCCGATAGATGCCGATAGTTTATTGAAATTATAATTTAATCTGATCCAACTTACCCAAAGTAAATGCATATCTGCCATTTCCTAAAATGTGTAGGCTATTGTAATATCAAAATTTTTATTAATCTTATTCACACAATAAATGATATCTTCAAATTATTGACTATTATTGATGGAACTGTTTGTAATTATTGTATCCGTAGAAACTAATTGTAATTTTATGGCCAACTAAGAAAAAACTAGTTTGTCGAAAAAGTGATAAGAGGCAAAAAAGTTTTACAAATAATGTGTTAAACTAATGATGCCACAAAATTCATTTGATTTGAACGTACTCAAAAGTTTGGGGGGATTTAGGGCTGCACACCACTATTAAAATTTTTCTGTGCGCTTAGATTTTGTTGTTTCTTTTGTATGAAAAATGCTTCTAGAACAATAAAGTAACGTGTCCATTTTTATTACAAAATGTCAAGCAGTTTAGGAGATAATGCAAAAAAACAATTTTTATTTTGTAACTTCAAAGGGCTGTAACTTTTTTTGTGCACACTTTTGTACTAAGGTAAGTTGGATTCAATCAATTTATTTTCGTCCCCGGAATGCGTCATTTAATTTATGACATACCTTTTTGAAACACCCTGTATATAATAGCAAAATTGCTTTAGAATCTAATCATGTAAAAATGCAGTTTGATGGTAATTTACGTATGGTCGAGGGGAAAACATATTTGTGGGTAAGGGAATACTGTGACTATTATCGCTTACTTTTTTTATTTGTTAATTCATGTAAAACTAAAGTTTAAAGGTAATTTGCGTATGTTCAATGGAAATATGGAAAAACATATATTTATGTGGTAAAGGAAAACTATGATGGTTATCTCTTACTCTTTTATTTGTTTTTTTTATTTACAAAAAAAACCCGCTTTAACTTAATAAGGGTATTAGCGGAATGGTTACAGTTAATTACACTTTACTTAGTCAATCAATGTCTTTTAAAAATAAAAGTATGTTATCTATAGTGTTTTTTGAGTTTAAAATGTCTTTAAGATTTTTTTGTAAATAGTATTTAATTCTGTGACGATTGAAATATTCGCACTTTTCCACTATTTTCCACAAATTGGGCATTCTTCTTTTTTAAACAAATGTTCATGAGAAAACTGGGTATGCCCAGTATTCTTCCTCTTCATGTGCCATCTCTTGGCAACCATCATGACAATTCGCACTTTCGATACCGCTGCTCTAAAGAGGTCAGCAGAAGTGCAGTTAAACCAAGCTCTCAAATTGTTTAACCAGGAGATGCGTCTTCTTCCGCGACTCCTTCTGCCCTGTATTCTTCCTTGCATTATTAATTGCAACAAGTTGTAATGCTCGCCCCTCATGACATGTCCCAGATATTGTAGTTTTCTGACTTTAATTGTATTTAAAACCTCTTTATCTTTTCCCATTCTTCTCAACACCTCGACATTCGTGACTCTATCCACCCAACTTATTCTTAATATCCTTCTGTAGGCCCATAACTCGAAGG
Organism: Diabrotica undecimpunctata; assembly: GCF_040954645.1. Lineage (NCBI taxonomy): Eukaryota > Metazoa > Arthropoda > Insecta > Coleoptera > Chrysomelidae > Diabrotica > Diabrotica undecimpunctata. The sequence continues at coordinate 151,862,803 of NC_092809.1, forward strand.
CTTCTAATATGTCCGAAACAGCTTTCTTTAATGTCCTAATCTCAAACCCATAAAATAATACGGAGAACACGTAGCATTTCAGAAGTCTTATCTTTAAAGAAATTGAAATGTCCCTGCTGCAGAGTACTTTTTTCAGTTTGTTGTAAGAATTTCTTGCCTGTCCTATTCTTGCCTTAATCTCTTCTGTGTAGTCATTATTTTCGTTAATTATTGTAGCCAGATATTTATATTTTTAAACTTTTTTAATTTGTTATGCATGTATTGTTATATTTTCTTGGCGCTGTTGGGCTTTTGTAATTACCATAAATTGTGTCTTTTTTGTGTTTAGGGACAGTCCGTTTTCTTCACTGACTTCTACCACTCTGTCAACCATTTGTTGTAAATCCTCAAGACATTCCGCTAATAAAATAGTGTCGTCAGCAGATCGTATATTATTGATTAGTCGGCCATTTACTTTTATTCCCATAGTTAGTTCTTCTAGTGCTTCCTGGATTATTTCCTCTGAATACAAAGTGAACAAAGTAGAAGACAGGACACCGCTCTGCCTGACGCCCCTCTCAATCTGTATTTCATTTGAAAAGACGTTGTTCTCTTTTACCACAGCGATCTGATGATAATAGATAGCGCTAATGATCCTGATGTCTCTCATATCTAAGTTTTTCTTTTCAAGTAATTTGGTAAGACGGTTATGTCTGACCTTATCGAAGGCTTTGTTGTAATCCAAGAAACACAAACACATATATACTGACTGATTAACATCCATGCACCATTGCACAAATACATTCACAGCGAACAGGGTTTCCCTCGTTCCCCAAGTTTGTTGTGTATTCTCCGGTGTATAATTTTTAAAAATATTTTGAGTGTATGACTCATTAAACTTATTATCCGGTGGTTTTGGCATTCTATGTCTAAGTAGTAAACGGGAAATACTTATTTGCTTTCATCTACATACCTCGGGTGGTTGCCATAGTCCAATCTTATTTTTTTGTTTCCTGAAGCTATGATGGTTTGAACTTTGAGTCCATTTTCAGTTTTAGACGCGTCTGTATAGTATACTGTGTAATCGAAATGGAAGTTAATTAGATCTCTGAAAAGTTGTATAATAAGATTAAGGTTGGTGCTATTTTTTTTGGGAATTGTAATAGACTGCATTTGACTGTTTTTTTTATAATTTTTATAATCCAAGGTGAAGATGAAGATATATTTTTGTATCGATATAAGGGTGGAAATTGCTTCCCGTTAAGTAGGTTCATTGCATAATAAATTCTGCGGGAATATGGTAGGTTGAATTTTGAAGAATCATTAGCCATGGATATGTCTAAAATAGTATGCTAGAAGTCCTTTTATTTGTTTGGTTGTCTGAAAATACAATTTGTATATACTCCAAACTCCATACTCCAATACAGACAACAAATAGAGTAGTAAAAATGGCAAGTGACGGCTTCCCCAATAGGAAGACCATCAGTAGGAGGACCACGGAAACGATGGAACGACAACTTACTGGAGGCAAATTGAAAAACAGACAGAGTCATGTCTACATAAAATGAAAAACAAGAAGAAAAAGAACTTTTCAGTATCACACTCTTGTCAGAAATTTCAATCCAGGTTGGTCGACCCGTATCTTTTTCTATCGTGGTAAGAATTGGTGCAATATCATCATCTGCAAGTTGTTCAGCACGAATAATTGTGGAACTTCAATGCTCTCCTGGTCCAATTTGGGTCCTTATACAATTGACTATACCTAATGATTTTTAACCATCGACTAACCTGTCCTTCGGGGTTCTTGAATTGGAGGATCCATTGGAGAGAGGCGTGATCGGTATGAATAAGGAACTTTCGTCCATATAGAAACTTATGGAAGTGTTCCAATGTTTTCACCATAGCCAGTAATTCTCTTCGTATTATACAATAATTTCTTTAAGCTTTGGAGAGGACTTTACTAAAGTATCCAATAACACGTTCTGTTCCATCGATGTTTTGCGAAAGAACGCCACTAGAACCCACGTTTCTAATATCAGTATCGACTACGAAACTTGCTTTGGAATGTGGTAATGACAATATTGGTGCAGTAGTGAGGGAGTCTTTCAGTCTATCAAAAGCTTTTTGGCACTGTTCATTCCAGTGTCAAACTGTTGGTCTGCTTCCGTTAGCTTATGTAAAGGTTTTGTAATGCCAATAAATCCTCCTACAAAGCGACGATAGTAAACCCACAAAGGATCTTAATTGATGCTTGTGTACAGAAACTGGCCAGCTCTTAACAGTTTTTATTTTCTCAGGATTCTTACTCACTTTCTCAGATGAAAACACATGTCCAAGGAAGGTCACTTGCGTTTGCAATAACTGATCTTTCTTGGGATTTAATTTTAGATTCGCAATTCTTTGAAAACACTGGTAAGATTATGGAGATATTCGTCAAAAGTTTGGCTATAAACAATTACGTCATCTAAGTAGATGACACAAATCTTTCAATGTAATCTCTTCAACGTTCAAACACGGGTGGCTGGGGCATCACAGAGACCAAAAGGTAGGACAGTGAATTGCCATAAATCTTGACCAGTCAAAAACGCTATCTTAGCTTTGTCTGCTGGCCCCATCTCCACTTGCCAATATCCACTTTTCAAATATAATGTAAAAAACCATTCATTTTTTATAGCAAATCAATTTTTTTAATCGATTATTATTATTATGATACCTGTACGAAAAAGAACAACGAAGCGCTGTTGTTATGGAATACAATGTAAGAGTGATACAGGCTCTAAATCATTTAAAGACACGACATATATTATTTTATAAATTTTCTCAAACCATTATTTGTTTATTAAATAACAATATTTATTTAAAAATATTTGTTTATAAATTTATAAACGTATGACGTATAATATATAATATATTATATAAATCTGTCTGTACGAAAAACATGGCGGCTGATGAAAAGTCCTATATCGACATTTATTTTGTTAATCTCGTTAATCCTAGGTTCCTTTATTATACGTATGTCGCCATCTATTAGTTATATTGCGATTTAAAATTAAAATCGAAAATAAATTCTGTCGAAAAAAATCAAAAATCATAATAGTAAAGGAAGTTGTGGGTTTTGCACTGAAACAACGGAAGTTTGCACTTTAGCCATTTTGCATTTGATAAATTTTAATGTCAGTTCGTGACATATATGTCATTGTATTTGGCAATTTAAGCTTTGTTTAAAAATCATTTAAAAACATTAAATTTTTATTGATTACTTAATTGATTTAAATTAAAAAATTGTAAACGGTAATTTAGCTTAATATGCATGTCAGTATATGCAAGTGGTTAAAATTCCAACCATAGATATATTTATTGCACATACCACACTATGTAGGTTTTTTTTCGATGGCTATAATTTATATTTTATTTAGTTATATTTAATCAAATAAAACTGATCTAAAGAATCTTAAATTATTTATTATCCTATCGAACGTTCAACGTACTTAAGCTCGACGCATGGCATAAAACGAGAAATTAGCACAGAGTATTTATGCTAGTAGTTGTTGCTCTGTGAATGTTAGTGGCATAGAACAAGTATCACTTTTGACAAATGTCATTCGTTATGTCAACAAGAATTATTTTGTCCTATCCAATTATGCAAGTTTATTATTATTTATAACTTCAATTGAAACTTAATAAAATGAAATTAAATTTGATAAAGAACATCCATTTATACAATTTATATTCAGGAGGGAGTTATTGAAAGAAGCTAAGTGAACGACAACAGGTCTTATCTGGATTATCTTCTGCATATGGCAAATCAGATATCACTGTTTACATTCAAATACTGATAGTCTGCACTTTATTTCTGCAATATAAAACAAACATGCCTATTCCACCAATAACAACCGTCTTGGAAACTGAAACAGGTATGGAAATATGATTCATTAAAACAACAAAATGTTATGTCATACAATCTTGCTGTATAATATTGTTAAAATAAACATTTTTGTAGAATGTCGCAGCATAACAGACAGTGTTGGATCACATTCTGATATATCTGGGACTACAGTACACACTGGCAGCACAATGACCAAGAGTCAGATGGATGTTGTTTGTGTTATAGATATTATCCAAAATGAAAATATCTTACAAAGAAAAAAGGCATTGGAGGAAATTAAACAAGCTTGTCTTCAAGTAGGGGCAAATTTTAATCATCTCCAGGTAATAATATTAACAGCTAATACAACAAAGTCCTAATAATGTTTTCTTGTAGTTTGAAAAACTAGATTTTGGAGAAGCTAATGTTGTGAGCAGCTTTTATAATGCAGATGTTGTTATCATTGACTTATCTTTCCCAGCACAACAAAGTACCCTATTTTACCATCTTGGGGTACGAGAAAGTTTCAATATGAAACAGAATATTTTGGTATATAATGACATTGATCCTGATGTTACCTTAAAATTAAAGGTAAGCATTTATTTGTGATTATGTAAAGTAATGGTGATTTTACAATCTCCGAAATATAATAATAATACCAAGAATTACCCATAGTTTTTAAAATTTAAGAACATAAACTCTAGATATTTAATAAACAGTTTACTTCATTTTAAATCAGATCTGAATAAATTTTAAGTACAATTCGAGAATGTATAATTGAAAATAATATACATTATTGTTGATAAAAGGAAAATAATGTGTTACGCTAAAGTTATAATAGCTTTTTTGATATCTTTGTAGCTATTAATAAAATAAATGAAACAGCAAATTATATCAAGAAAACTTATAAACCTAGAGATACATTGTTGAATTATTTAACAGTTCTATTGACACATTTCATTTTTGGTAGTCAAATATTGACACTGGTATTTTAGATGTACATCTTAAGTTTCATATAAAAATCATAAACCATCAACAAAACAATAGTGCAGACATATTTAGCTAGGAGTATCTAGTAGACATTAAACAGAATATTTAAAAATTGGAGGAAATACCACAGATCTGAGGCTTGAAAACGCAGTCATAAAAGGCTGCAACCAGTATAAATATCTAGGAAGCATCATATCAGCAGATGGCAGAGTTAAGATAGATGTACAAAACCAAATAACCCAAGGGAAAAAATGCATCCGAATACTAAATTCATTACTGTGGTCTAATAAAATAAAGATGCATATCAAACTTCGCGTATACAGAGCAATTGTAGAACCAATTACCACATATGGTGCCGAATGTTGGACGATGACAAAGAATGAACGAGATAAAGTAGACGTTGTGGAAATGGATTATCTTAGAAGGTCATGTCGAGTATCGAGAATGGAAAGAATCAGGAATGAGGAAATACGAAACCGTATAGGAATTAGAGATACTCTTTCAGATAGAATACAAGGAAGGCAATTACAATGGTATGGTCACTTGATGAGAATGGAGGAGGAGCGGTGGCCAAAGAAAGCCTTAATGTATGTTCCGCCAGAACGAAGAAAAAGGGGAAGACCACCAAATTCCTGGAGAAGAGAAATTACAAAAACAATGCAATTTAGAGGCTTAGAAGAGGGAGATTGGAGAGATAGGAAAAGATGGAGGCTGAAATGCTGGAAGCGGCAATCGCCGTAGGACCCCCGTTATATGATGATCTAGTACACATTCTTGCAATTCCTGGCTTTATGTATAATTTGTAGTATTTAACTTCTTTTTTTCTTAAGCCATTTTCTGTCATATCATGTTCTACTTCATCCACTAACCTTATTCTTATCTTCCATTTGTGTAACCTTCTGGCTCAAGTGTTAGTGTCAAAGACTACTTACATAGCCAAGACTGATAGCTTTATAGCGTATGTGATTCGAAGCATGGCAGCAGCTCAGTTAAATTAGGAATTGAAAAATTTATGGTGTCTATGTGGGGTCTCAAACCTGAGGCAGCTGGCTGGTGAGCTAGTACCATAGTCATTGACCTACAGCTGCCACTAACTAGTACATTAGTTAAAATAAGTAAAGTTTTTAGAGTTATAAAAAAAATAATTAACCTGAAATTAAAAGTGAAACTGGAACAAAACTATGAAGTGGAGATATCCAGGAGTGGCTAGTATACCTATTGAATACAAAGCATGTGGTGTTCGTATATATCAAGGTATAAAAAAATGCTTATTAAAAGCTTAAAACTTTTATTTTAAAGAAGATCTTTTCGAAATTGAATCATTCCATCATCAGTTTAATAAAAAGTTGTTAAAAACATTGTTTGGCCACAGAAAAACATTGGAAGGACATCAGTAACAAAAAACAATCCTCATGGAATTTACAAAGGTAAATGCAATAGACTGTTAACTTCGTTAAAAGTGTTTTATGTGTATAAAACAATTACTTATAATTTTAAAAGAGAGTTAAACTTAAACCTTTTTTTCTCATTATCAATATTTAGTCACTTGTACCCCTTGGCTTCTAGGCTCCTCAAATATGCTCTAGGTATTCCACTCAAAACATGCTATCTAAACATTTCCATTTTCCATAACACTTCCTTATATCTTTCTGTGTTCTTTAGACATTTGGTTTATTTCTTCATGTTCTACTGTTGTGCAAATATAATGACAGTGTTTAGAAATTTTATTGCTTGAAGCTTAAATTCTGATGTTATAGTTTGTGGATACATATCATTAGAAACTTGCACAAATTCAAAATTTAGAGAGTATGTACTTCAAAGGTGCATATGTATTCATATGAATTCCATAGTACAAATGTGAAAAGTAGTTGTGAAATGTTGTTTAACAGACGCTACTTGAAATGTAAATGGTTTCTTCCAACTGTTTACTTAAAAAGCCATATTTAATATGTGCTGCTTTAGAAATCTCTTCCAAAGTTCCAAAGTAGTTTTTGTTCCAGTTAGTGTGGATTGTGAGTTGTATGTGAGAACGTCACATACAACTTTGTCTTACTCCTTTTTTTTTATTCAGAAATCTTCCGGTTCATTGACATTTTGAAGACCTAATTTTGCTGTTTGGTTCCCTTGTAGATATTTTATCATTAGTTTGTGTTTTACGTCGGATGCTTTCTCATAATCGATGAAACAGTGGAAAACATCCTCATCAAACATCCTTGTACGAGGGTGGATTGATATAAAACTAGCCTTTGATAGAAAAAACAAGTTTTTTGGAATTAAATCGATTTATTTCTCAACATAGTCCACTTTTAGCTCGATACACTTAGTAAGACGATGTTCCAATTTTTTTACTCCATCCGAATAGTACTTTTGCTCGAGCTCTTCAAAATAGGCCGAAGTTTCAGAGACGACTTCATCATTTGTTGCGAAACGGCCTACTCCGAGCCATTTTTTTAGGTTTGGAAACAGGAAAAAATCGCTGACGGTAAGATCTGGGGAATACGGTGGGTGTTCAACCAATTCATAGCCCAATTCGTGTAATTTTGCCATGGCGACGGCCGATCGGTGAGCCGGTGCATTGTCTTGGCGAAAGAGCACTTTTTTGCGTTCCAAACCGGGGCGTTTTCGACGCAATTCGGCAACGAATCGGTCCAATGATGCTGCGTAGTACTCACCATTGATTGTTTTTCCTTTTTCCAAGTAGTCGATGTGGATGATGCCCTTTGCAACCCAGAAAACAGTTGCCATCAATTTGTCGGCCGAATGTACACTCTTTGCCTTCTTCGGCGACCCTTCGCCGCGTTTGCGCCACTGTTTCGACTGTTCTTTGTTTTCCGGTGTGTAATAATGCACCCAGGTTTCGTCAACGGTGATCATCATCATAAGTGGCTCGACAATCCGTTGTGGATCTTGGCCTGCTCACAAAGAAGTCGCCACTCCTGTCGATTCCTGGCAACTTCCCTCCATGTTCTAACCCTTAGAATCTGTAGGTCTTCTTCCACATCATCAATCCATCTCATTCGTGGTTATCCTCTGCTTCTTGTGCCGTCAACGGTGATAAATAGGCGAAAAAAATCCTTTGGATCGCGCCGTATCATTGCCAAAAGCGTCTCCGAAGTGGTCACACGTTTTTGCATTTGATCGATTGTCAGCAAACGCGGCACCCGTCGCGCGGATAGCTTTTTAATGCCCAAATGATGGTGAACAATGTTGTGTACGCATTCGTAGGAAATGTTTAGGACCTCTATTAACTCGGGGAGCTTAATTCGACGATCTGCCATAATCATGTCATGGACTTTGTTGATCATTTCCGGCGTGGTGACTTCATTTGACTCATCATCAAAAACACTCGTACGACCACGAACAAATCCAGCTTTCCAAAATTTTACTGTTGCTAACGAATGTGCAATCTCACCATAAACTTCGTCCAGGTCGGCTTTGATTTGCACATTCGTTTTACCCTTTTTGTGGAGGAACTTAATCACCGAACGATACGAAAACACAAAATTTGCTTGCTTTTGACGGCTGTAAAAACCAAACTAATTGTTTTTAAAACTTAAAATTTTGACAGGTGTCATGTCGTGAATGGCAAATGTCAACACCGAAACCAATTCGGTATCAAGTAGCACCATCTATCAAAGGCTAGTTTAATATCAATCTATTATCGTATACACTAGGTAATTAAAGAGAGGGTTTTAGAAATATCATTCTGTAAAAAAAGAGCAAAGAGCAAAGTTAAGAGAGCAATCAAGACATTGAAGAACAAAAAAGCCAAAGGACCCGGAGGAATACCAAACGAACTAATTAAAAACGGAACGGAAAAGTTATTTCGCATGCTACATAGAATGTTCGAAAGAGGACTAAATGGAGAAGAAATACCTGCGGAATGGACACAAGCATACATCACATCCATACATAAGAAAGGAAACAGGAAAAAATGTGAAAACTATAGAGGAATTAGTATAATATCGTCGGTAGGTAGACTTTACGGGAAAATTATTAAAGAAAAACTAGAAACTGAAATAATAGGAAAAATTGGAGAAGGCCAAGCAGGGTTCACAGTAGGAAAATCATGCCTAGATCATACGTACACATTAGAACAACTGATAGAGAAGAAAATGGCAAAAGGTAGACCGGTCCATCTGGCCTTTGTTGATCTAAAGAAAGCATATGACTCAATACCTAGAGTCAAATTATGGGAAGCAATGAATGATCTCGGAATCCGACAAACACTAATAAAAGCAGTTAAAGCACTATACAAAGAAAACAAAGTAGCTATTAAATGTGGAAATAAAGCCTACAATCCATTTAAGACGACAAAAGGACTTCTACAAGGCTGTGCTACGTCCCCTACTCTGTTTAAAATATTCTTGGAAAAGACACTCAAACCATGGAGGAGAAAGTGCGAAGGAATGGGCATACCAGTAAGAGACGAATACCTATACACCTTAAGTTTTGCCGACGATCAAGTAGTCATCGCACAAGATGAAGAAGATCTCAGCTTTATGCTCAGAAAACTAGAAGAAGAATATAAAAACAACGGAATGGAAATAAACTTAGAGAAAACCGAATACCTAACAACAGAAAACAAGGATATGAGAAACCTAGAGATAGACGAGGGAAGACAAATAAATGGAACATATAAATTCAAGTATTTAGGAACCATAATATCGAACCAGGGAACAACAGAAGAAGTTATAAACAACAGACTGAGACAAACAAGAAACTGTATAAGACAACTAAACTCAGTGTTGTGGGATAACAACATTACGATAAAGACAAAAAAGAGAATATATAACACCCTGACAAGAAGTATCCTGACTTATGGGTCCGAAAACTGGACAATAAACAAGAGAAATAGAGGTAGAATAAGAGCAGTAGAAATGGAGTTCCTGAGGAGAAGCTGTAGACTTACAAAAAGAGACAGAATTGAAAACGCAGAGATTAAGCGGAGAATGGGAGTGCAATCAGACATAATCGACTATATAGAGGAGAAGAGACTATCCTGGTACGGCCACGTCAGAAGAGCGGACAGAGGACGCTGGATAAACAAAATCACAGAATGGAGCCCGATTGGAAGAAGAAAGAGAGGAAGACCCCGAAGGTCATTCAGAGATGAAATCGACGAGGCTATGGAGAAAAGAACCCTGCGAGATGGAGACTGGAATGACAGGGAAAATTGGAGAAAACGGTTGAGTGAAGGAAGACAGTGAAAACTGTGGAAATCCTTAGTAGTAGTAGTAAAAAAAGAACTTTAGATAAATTTAAATGATTTACTCAAACATTTTGTGTATGCCAGTTGACCGTAATGGTATTCAGAACAATAAATGTGCAATTAATTACAATATAAATTATTTATTTTAATCATTAAATTTCTGTTATGTGTTGCTAATATGCTAATAAAAGAAAAATTTATAATGCACTGTATTAACATCATTACAGACAACTTTATTTACGGACCAATTATTGTATTGTTATATTTTTATGTCGCTTTGTTTATTGTATTCATTTTAATTTTAGTATTATTGTTCTATGGCCCATGTGCAATACGAGATAAAATATTTAGGTTAAGGTATGCTGCTTCTTAGAATTAATTTATTCACCTATTTTGTGATTTTTTATTAAATATTGTACTATTATTAATTGTACTTTGTTATAGTACTAGATCCCACCGCTATATCACTACGTTCATAAAGTAGTTAATCAAACTCACATTTTTACGTACATTTGGGGGCGTTCAAATATTATATAACGCAATTTTTGAAGATTTTTGACCCCTCCCCGTTTTACAAGACCCCCCTGCACCAACCTAAATGTTACGAACACCCAAGTGAGCATTTTTATCTAAAAGTAACAATTATGTTGCGAAAATTACCGGAAAGTCGGTAAAATAACTTTGTTATTGTTTTAATCGTATTTGCGATAATAGTAAATAAAACAAGAGATTTCTCGCAAGAAGAACTCGCAATAATAAACTTTTACTGATAATCTTACAATTTTTTTATGTTTTCCCTACTCCATTCTTACATATAAATGGAGTGGGCCTAATTATGAATAATAAAATCGCCAACTGTGTCAGTCACTTTGTACCTGTATCAGAAAGGATGCTCCTAGTTCAGCTAAACACAACTCCCATAAAAACAAACATTATTCAAGTATACGCTCCTACAGCGGACGCCCCAGAAGAAATCATAGAAGAATTTTACAATGACCTTACTAATATTGTCAAAAGGATTCGGAAAAACGAAATAACACTAATAATGGGAGACTTTAATGCCAAAGTTGGCAAAGGACAAAGTGGAAATTTAGTGGGATCCTTTGGTCTAGGGGAACGTAATGAACGCGGAGACCGTTTGATTGAATTTGCAACTGAAGAACAGCTCGTAGTGACAAACACCTTTTATGATCTTCCTCCAAGACGACTATATACGTGGAAATCTCCCCAGGATACTCCAGATCACACAGTACGAAATCAAATAGACTATATTCTTATTAACAAACGATTTAGAAACTCTATAACATCTGTTAAAGCGTACCCGGGATCCGACATAAATTCGGACCACAATCCACTTATCGCCAAAATGAAACTTAGTTTAAAGAAAGTTCAAAGACCAAAAATTAAGAAGTACGATATTAACCAACTGAAAAATAAAACAGTAAAGGAAAAGGTACAAAAACGCCTAAAAGAAAAAACGTGGGCTCGTACAGAAAAACCATGGGCCCATACAGAAACAGATAACACAGATGTAGAACTAGAAAATTTGCACAAAGTAAATCAAGAAATAACAGAGAAATACTTAAAACCTGAAAGAACAAATAAAAAGGAATGGATGACGGAGGAGATTCTATGTATGATGGAAGACAGAAGAAACGCTAAAGATAATAAGAATTACTACAACAACATAAATAACGAAATAAAAAGGGCTATTAAAATAGCAAAAGAAAATTGGTTTAGCTCGAAGTGTACAGAGATAGAGTCATTACAACAAAAATATGATTCATTTAACCTCCATAAAAAGATTAAAGAAGCGGCAGGCTTATATAAACTCAAGAACACTGGATTCCTGACAGATAATCAGGGAAACATAGTACTGGAAATAGAGCATAAAAGAGATATTTGGATTAAATACGTAGAAAAAACTTTTGAAGATATACGAAGTAACACTGGTATTACAACAAACACCAATTGCGAATCTGGACCACCATTTACAGTCGAAGAAGTAAAATATGCCATCAAAAGCACCAAAGATGGTAAAGCAGTAGGCCCTGATAATTTTCACTCAGAATTCTTAAAACTTATGGACTATGATGGCATAAAATGGTTGACAAATATATTTAACAGTATATATGATACGGGCGTGGTTCCCCAAGAGTGGTTAGTGTCAACTTTTATAAATCTTCCAAAAAAACCTAATGCGAGAAAGTGCGAAGACTATAGAATTATAAGCCTTATGAGCCATTTACTTAAAACATTTCTAAAGGTCATTCACAAAAGAATATATACAAAATGTGAGGAACAACTAACAAGAACACAATTCGGATTTCGTGATGCTCTGGGAACACGGGAGGCCCTTTTTGCTGTACAGGTGCTATTTCAGAGATGCAGGGATGTGAATTGTGACATATACGTATGCTTTATAGATTACCAGAAGGCATTTGACAGAGTAAAACATGACAAATTAATGACTCTAATGCAAGAAATTGGAATTGACAACAAAGATCTTAGAATTATCAGAAACATTTACTACAATCAAACGGCCAAAATCAAAATAGAAGATCAGTTAACTGATAAAATTGCAATAGAACGTGGAGTACGACAGGGCTGTATTTTGTCTCCATTGTTGTTCAACATTTATTCTGAATGGGTATTTAAGGAAGCTTTAGACGGTTGTGCGAAAGGAATACTAATAAATGGTGAATGGTTGAATAACATTAGATATGCAGATGACACTATAGTTTTTGCCGATAATCTGAATGACTTACAGATATTAACAAATCGCATAACAGAAGTCAGCAACAGATACGGACTAGCTCTTAACATAAAGAAAACTAAATTTATGACAATTAGTAAAAAACCAATACTAAACGCTCAACTTACAATCAACCAACAGAATATCGAAAGAGTCGAGCAATATACATATCTAGGCACCAATTTAAATAGCCAATGGGACCACTCAACAGAAATTAAACAGCGAATAATAAAAGCAAAAGCAGCATTCGTTAGAATGAGAATCATTTTCAACAGTCGAGACATATCATTAAAAACAAAATGCCGTCTATTGAACTGCTACATATTCACAGTTCTGCTCTACGGAATGGAAGCATGGACACTGACTGTTGCATCTATGAATCGGCTCGAAGCTTTCGAAATGTGGTGTTATAGGCGCATCTTACGTATATCCTGGGTTGACAGAGTTACTAATGTGGAGGTCCTGCGTAGAATGGGGAAAGAATGTGAAATTCTCATGACCGTCAAAACTAAAAAGTTGGAATATCTAGGACATGTAATGAGAAATCCAGAACGTTACGGCCTTCTCCAGCTGATTCTCCAAGGGAAAGTGAATGGTAAGAGAGGACCGGGAAGAAGACGCATTTCCTGGCTTCAAAATTTGCGAAAGTGGTATAACACGACTACCACTGAACTGTTCCGCGCTGCAATAAATAAAGTAAAGATAGCCGTGATGATCGCCAACATCCGGAACGGATAGGCACTTTAAGAAGAAGAAGATTCTTACATACATTTTTGGCTTCATTCCTTATGGTTTTTCTCAGGCAAGCGGGCAAAAATATGCGACGAATACAGGTTAATTAGTCTGATGAGACACAAAGTGAAAATTTTTCTTCTCATTATTTATGAAAGAATATAAAGTCATTGCGAAAGAGATCTAGATGGAAACCAGTTTGGATTTAGGAATGCCCTGGGTACACGTGAGGCACTTTTTGACTTAAATGTACTCCTCCAAAAATGCGACTAACATAAGGCGTTTATGTGTCTTTCATCACTTACAAAAAGGCTTTTGATAGGATACAGCATGGAACGCTTTTGAACATATTAAGAAACAAAGGCATTGATGGTAGAGACCTACGTATCATATAAAACTTGTAATGGCAGCAAAAAGTAGTCGTACGAGTCGATAGTCGATTAACCAGCGAATGTTACATTCAAAGAGGGATACATTCTATCCCCGCTGTTATTTGATATCTACTCGTATATAATTTTCAAACAGACTTTCCAAGATAATGACTTTGGAGTGAAAATCACTGGGGAACTGATCAATAATCTTAGATACGCTGACGACATTGTTATTTTATGCGACAGTCTCCAGAGCCTTTAAGGGTTATTGGATTGCGTAAATACAAGAAAAGAAATGGGTCTAAAAATGAATGCTTTTATGACAAAATGTATGATATTTACTCGCCAATCTCACGACAATGCTTCCCTACAGATAGATCACCAAAACATTGAGAGAGTTACTTACTTTAAATATCTGAGATGCTACATTATAGACCAACTAGACCCAAGTATAGAATCGCCTAGAAGAATGCTCCGAATACCCTGTACAGCGATGCATACCAACGAAGCTGTGTTAAATTGAGCAATAATACCGTTCGTGATTTGCTGAAAACTTTAAAATAAGAAAACTTTATACCTATGGCATGTTCTTAAAGGAGACCGGTACAGGATCCTCAGCTTATTACGAAAGGTAAAATCGATGGCCGCAGAGAAATAGGAAGAAAGCAGATATCATGGCTCAAAAACATTCTCAATTGGACAGGAATACGCACTGCCGAACAACTATTCCGATTAGCTGAAGACCGTAAACAACTCTCCAATGTAATTGCCAACGTTAGGGGACCTAATAACGAAGAAGACATAACAGACATATTAAGCTTATGCTCCATTATTCAGGCATTTGTTCGTCAGATCAAATTTTGCAGACTATACTTTGCTCGACGCTTAAATTAAAAAGAACTTCCTTAAAAATCATACAGGTATACGCTCCAACAAGGTACCTACAGCGATGAAGATATTGAACATTTTTACGAAGACATAACAACAGCTATGGAAGAAAAGAAATCAAAATTAACGCTAATAATCGGGGACTTCAATGCCAAAATAGGAGAACAACTATGTAAAGAAGAAGACAAAGTAGGACACCATGGATACGGCAAAAGAAATGATAGAGGACACACATTGATGAATTACTTGGAGGAGAAGCAAATGAATTACTTGGAGGAGAAGCAACTATGTATATGTAATGAATACATTCTTTAAGAAAAAAAAAACCCAAAGAAAATGGACATGGATTACTCCCAATGGTGAACATAAAAACGAAATTGATTATATTCTTTCAACGCAAAAATCCATGGTTAAAGACGTACAGCCCTAAATCGCTTCTGAACTGGTAGCGACCATAGACTAGTCCGAGCCAAGCTGATCATTGAAAATAATCAGAAATTAGACATAGAAAAACTAAAACAAGAAAAACAGACGTACGAAGAGAGAATAAAGGAAATATTGCCGACCAAGGAAAGTATAGAAGACAAACATATCGGTGAAATAAACATGATATTTACTGAAACTCTAATGGAAGTGGGTAAAGAAATAGCACAGACAACAACAAAAAAAGAAAGTTTCATATCCCAGGTAACAAAGGTTCTTATGTACACAAGAACATTACTAGAACAAGGGGACAGAAATAAAATGGAATATAAAGAAATAAACAAAACTATTAGATAAAATATCAAGAAGTGTAAACGGAGATTACAGGAAGAAAAAATAAACAAAACAATCGAAAAAAATAAAAACATGAAGTGCTTAAAACAGAACCTGGGAAACATACAAATTAATAGCATAAAAAACAAAGAAGGAGTGGAGACCAACAATATAAAAGAAATTGTACAGACGACGCACGAATATTATACAAATCTCTATAAAACAGAACAAAAACCAACCCAAGAAATCCGTAATCAGTTACAACTGAAAATAAAGAACGTTAACTCTGACCTACAACCAGAAATCAGTAAAAATGAATGAGTTTAATAACTTTACATTTTCCTGTAAACAAAATGTCGTTTTAGATGATGTGAAAAAATATTGTTCTTTTGAATACGCCGTTTATCCACAGACTGTTGGTGTAATAATAGAATTTGATACTGAAAAATATAATTGGGAGTGTAAAATAAAACTTAAACATTTTTAATAATTATTTGGTTATGACAGTATCATTAGATATATCTCGAGTGTTCTAATTGTTTGCCATAATTATGTCAAAACTCTCATCTTATTTTGCTATCTGGGTATGTAAATATTGATTGATTAACGCGGAATCACAATTCGCAATATTAAAGTTTATTTGCATACTTTTAAGGTACGCCGACTCCTTACCGTCCGTAGTTGTCTGTTGTGATATTTGCACATCTTTATTATTTTTTGATATACCTTATATTTTCTGCTTTTGTCTTCCTGTTGAATCTTTCTGTTGTGATATTGTTATTTAAATCATCCTCGAATTTATTATTGCAATTTCATAATCGTTTCTTGTGTTCTATTAGCATTTTCTAAAGCTATGATTCCATTTTCTAAACTGTATAATGCTATAAATGGGAGGCAATATATATGTCGCGAAAATATATATGCAACGAAATGGGAATTTTCATACTAAAGACTGTTTAATATACAACTCCGGTAACCAAGACGGAGTCCTGGAACAACTCGACGGAAAATCCTGATCTTTCTCCTTCTGTCCGATCGCGTCGTGATATTACAACTAAATACAAACATCAGAAAAATGAACATAATGCATAAGTATATGCACCAACAGCGGTATATAATATAATCTAATATTCAAATCTTGAATATGTTGCTATGTGAGTCCATTTCAAATAGGTCTTCTTCTTGTGGTGCCTATCAGCTACTAGCATGGCAATTCTAACTTTATTAACCGCAGCGCGAAATAGTCCTGAAGTGGTCAAGGAAAACCATTTTCGTAAGTTCTGAAGCCAAGATATTCTTCTTCTTCCTGGTCCCCTTTTTCCGTAGACCTTTCCCTGTAATATAAGTTGCAGCGGGTTATATCTATGATCGTTTCGCATTATATGTCCAAGATATTCTAGCTTGAGTTGTTTCACTGTGGATATAATTTCACATGTTTTATCCATCCGACGTAGAACCTCAATGTTTGTTATTCGGTCCACCCAGGAGATCCTCAGTATCCGTCTATAACACCACATCTCAAACGCCTCGAGTTTTCCCATGGATGCCTCGGTCTAGATGTCTAGTGTCCATGATTCAATCCCATAGAGCATCATTGTAAATATGTAGCATCTCAATAAACGGATTTTCGTTTTTAAGGGTAGGTCGTGACTCTTAAATATCTTGCTCATTCTGACAAATGCTGACCTGGCTTTTTCAATTCTTTGTTTTATCTCAACTGAGTGGTCCCATTGGTCGTTTATGGTGGTTCCTAAATAGTAGTAACGGGACACTTGGAGTATTTGTTGCTGATCTACCAGTAATTGACTAGGTGGAATATGCTTCTTACTGATGACCATGTACTTTGTTTTCTTGATGTTAAAATCAAGCCCGTATTCTTGACTGATTCTCCACAATTGCGTTACTAGTGTCTGTAAACCTTCTAAACTGTCTGCAAAGAGGATGGTGTCGTCTGCATATCTGATGTTATTCAGGCGCTCACCATTTATGAGAATACCCTCTTCGATATGCTCTAAGGCGTGGCTTATGACGTTAAATAATGGGGGAGAGAGAATGCAGCCCTGCCGTACTCCTCTCTTTATTGCAACTTCTTCTGTTAGTTGGTCTTTCATCCGAATGGTTGCTGATTGGTTGTAGTGTATATTCTTGATTACTCGAAGGTCTTTGTTATCCAGATCAGTTGCCTTTAATATATCCATGAGCTTATCGTGCTTGATTCTGTCGAAAGCTTTTTGGTAGTCGATAAAGCATACATAAATATCGTAGTTGACGTCTCTGCACCTTTGAAATAATACCTGAACCGCGAACAAGGCTTCTCTTGTACCTAACGCATCCCTGAATCCAAACTGCGTTCGTGAGATCTGTGACTCGCATTTCTGATAAATTCTTCTGTGTATTATTTTTAAGAAGGTCTTAAGAATGTGGCTCATTAGACTGATAATACGATGCTCTTCGCATTTTTTTGCATTAGATCTTTTAGGTATAGCAATAAATGTAGATTTTAACCAGCTCTCTGGGATTTTTTCCGAGTCATAGATTTTATTGAACGTTGTCGTAAACCATTTTACTCCTTCGTCTTCCATGATTTTTAGAAATTCTGAATGAAAGTTGTCGTGCCCTGGTGCTTTGCCTGCTTTGGTTACTTTAATTGCGGCTTTGACTTCCTCTTGAGTGATTGGTGGTCCTGTGTCGTATTCCATAATTATATGGTTGTTATATCGTCGTCATCGAATGTCTTCTCAACGTATCTTTATTATATATTATTTGTTTGTTCAATGTCTATTACCGGGTCGCCATGATTATCAGTCATATGTCCTGATCTCTTGGGTTTGTACATTCCTGCTACCTTTTACCTTCTTGTGGAGATTAAACGAGTCATGTCTACTTTCCAATGATACGCATATTCGCATAATATAATTTAATAACCGGTCGTTGGTGCTAGTATAAATTGATTGTAAGTAAGTCTTATTCTTATTTCTGTTTACCTATTTAATCTGATATTGTTGATATTCCTCTTCGGAAGTCATACACTACTCACTGTAGGACAATCTTACACTCCTTCAATCTAACTTATAATAGTACACTAAATAATGTTATAATAATACACTTAATACATAGAGTACATAGTATACTTAATATTATTTCTGTGTTTTGACAACAACAGTTTAAAAGCAGAAAAAATTTTGCAAATTAGACAGCAAATGCAAATAGAATACTTAATTGAAAGATTAAACAGCTTGATGATGTCAATGATTATTATGGAAAGGCCTTGTACAGCCACTAAAAATAAATCCTTTTTTAAAACATTTATATCTTAAGGTTTATATTATACAATATGTAACAGCATGTGTGATTATTTTATAAAAATATAAGATACTCTAGTCTAGTAAACAGTGTTATCTATATAAGGTTTATTGACAAAAAGGTAAATACGTTTTTGAAAAATAGTCACTTCCTTGAAAATTGTTTACCTAAATATTTACAATACATAGTTGATTGTAAATATGATTAAACAGTAGATACTCAGTTTACTATTTTTACTGGGAATAAGCCACAATTTTACTTTAAAATAAGTTTAATGCTTCAAAATAAACTTATTTTAAAGTAAAACTGCAGAACAACATTAAACAATAGCTCTAATAAAAAATGTTGACATTGCTATATTAAAGATATTTTATATGAAACCGGATAGACATAACAGACGACGACTTGGCAAATGAAAAGAAAAGAATTATGAATTTTGACTTGGAATAAACAGAAGGAGGTTTACTTTCCAAATGGACATACTAGTTCGTACCGAAACGAAAAAGAAACGCAGTGAACATATACATTTATACAGTGGTGTGAATAAGGACCACAGAGCAACGGCAGGCGTTTATTTACTGATAAAAAAATTAGCCAGCAGTATCAAAGACTAAATAAATCAAAAATAAAACGACGACACGATTGCTGCTAAAGACGAGCACGATGTAAAACTTCGTCACCTCTTAGATACTATTAACAGAAAAGCCATTTTTCTGTTGGGAGATTTCAACGGATACACAGGATTTTGAACTAACGCCATTGTAGGACCGAATGGAGAGAAGGAGATAAATAACAATGGAGATAGGCTTAGAGATGATCATAAATCCTATTTTGGATTCTCTAATTTGTTTGGCCTATATAGGATCGGGGGCAGTCTGCACAATGAATTTCTTAAACTCCGTAGTGTTAATTTGGAATGTTGTCTTTGATTGATCGGACAAGAGATGAAAGTTTTTGTTCATCATCATCATGCAACCTCTTCGGTCCACTGCTGGACATAGGTCTCTCCCATTTTTCGCCACTCTTCACGGTTCTGTGAAGAGTGGCACCCATTTCTTGGATATTCGTCTAATGTCGTCCATCCAGCGTGTTGGTGGTCGTTCTCTGCTGCGTTTGTCTTCTCGTGGGCTCCAGTCAATTAGTTTTCTGGTCCATCTTGTGTCTTTCAGTCTCGCTATGTGACCTGCCCAATTCCATTTCAGCTTGGCTATATGTTCGACGACATCACTGATACCTGTTCTTTTCGTTAAGTCTTGATTCCTTATTTTGCCTTTTTTTGTCACACCTAGAATTGATCTTTTCATGCGCGTTTGTGCCACTCGCATTTTTAGTGCTGTTGTTTTTATGAGCGTGAGAGTTTCTACTCCGTATGTCATAATAGGAAGAACGCATTGGTCAAATATCTTCCGTTTAATAGCTATCGGGATGTTGCTCTTAAAGATAGCTCTTAGTGAAACATACGCCGCCCAAGCCAGTGTTATTCGTCGTTAGAATTCGCAGGTCTAGTTGTCCTTGCCTATTCTGATTTCATGACTAAGATATATGTACTTTTCTGTCAATTCTACCACTTGATTTTTGATTATTAGGTGTGCGCTGGGAACTAAATTTGTCATAAATTTTGTCTTACCGATGTTCATTTTTAGACCTATTGTTGAAGATACGTTTTCTAATTCTTGTACCATTTGTTGTGCTTCACCCAGATCTTCGGTAATAAGTACTATGTCGTGGGCAAAACGTAGATGATTGAGATGATGACACCTTTGATGTAAGGTGTCGAAAAAAGTTTTCCAAAACAACTCGAATATATGTCCTACATAAGAACTCGATTAAAATTCAACTGACCCAGGAACTGAAGGGAAACGACTTGTGTTCTCTGAATAGGTTCTGGAGCAGTTGGAAACTTATATTCATTTTCATCGAAAAATCATCTTTAGCGATAAGGCCCAGTTTTGGAGGAACGGCTATGTCAACAAACAAAGCTGCCGAATTTGGACCGATAACAATCCAGATGAGAACCAAGAGCGTTCAGTGCGTCCCGAAAAATTCATTGTTTGGTATGCATTCTAGGCTGACGGCGTCATTGGTCCATATTTCTTTGAGAAGGACGTTGGCCAAACGGGCAGTTGGTCAACGGCGATCACTATAGGTCGATGATTATCAACTTCTTTTGGTCTGAATTGAATGCTATGAACACTAACGGAAAGTGCCACATAAAACATGCTGTACGAGCGATTTGAGGGTCTGGTCATCTCACGTGGAGATAATGTGAACTGGCCACCGAGATTGTGCGGTTTGATCCCGTTACCCGTTAGACTCTTTCTTGTGGGGTTTTCTTGTGTCGCAGATCTATCCGAATAAGCCACAAACCATAGCGGCCCTCAAAGAGAACATAGTCCATGCCATCGGTCAATTTCAGCCTAATTTTTGCGCCAGAGTTATTGTACATTGGACATTTCGGATACCCAGAAAAGCCGCAGTGGACATTTGAACGATGCTATATTTGAACGATGCTATATTATAAATTTGCAATTTGTTTTAACGAATTTGCCTTAAAAACATACATATATCAACTTTTTTTCCACTTAAACTAATGTTTAATATTCAAACAAAAACCAATTATTCTCAAAATTTGCCAGTTGTGTCTATTAGAGCACTATGTATAATATGGAGGCTATATTAACGGTAGATGATTAAATGTATTAAAAATCGCTTTATTTTGTTTCAGTTATCTTGTAGTAGTTACTCATTTATCTCATATAAATTATCCGAGAATTCGTGCCTTACTACTTGCCCTAGTGGTCGAGTGGATGAACCTATTGATTTTCTGCATCAGAAATTGAAAAAGTTGTTACAAGATGTAGAAGTACAAACAAAGTAAGTATTCATTTAATTACGTATAAACCGCATGCCTAGAAAATCGTTTAACTAATTAGAATTTTTCATGTGTTATTCATATTCTTGCTGATCGCCATAACGTACAATATATACACGAATGGGCACTTAATGGAATAACCACATACCTAGAATGGGGAAAACCCATGTGGTCAAAATAGCAAGAGACAAATCAAAAATCGGCAGAAGAAGTATCGGACTTCCATAGAGGTATTAATCCGCCAATGAACAAGCAGAATTGCTTATAAAGAGGAGGAAAAAGTAGAAAGTAGAAAAAAAATTGTATGATACTAGAGAGCTAAGAAAAAATAGGTAGATTCACCAACGGGATTTACCAAGTATTAGATTCACCAACAATATCAAATATATTATTCTTAAAGCATGTTAGTGATGTGACCTCAATCCAAGAGTACAACAACATTTTTCAGAATTTCACATTTCACACCAAAATATGGCTGTTTGTCTACAAGATCGAGGCCAAGAAAGTCAACTCGAAACGTCAATACAAATAATGTAAAATGTATTATATAGATTATATTATATCTCATTACAATCAATTGTGGTTTAACCCCATTTAAAACAATATTAAAAAAGATATATTATTGGCTATTTTATTTAATTTTATTATCTTTACTAATTAGTATCTTAGATATTCACAGAAATAAAGAGTTATTTCCATCATGCAAATTTACATAATAATTGACTTATATTATGTCTTGTAATTACTTGTATATTATTTTTAAATTGAATTTTTTAGAGCCCACATGAAAGAAAAATTTCTTTCTGACTTGAAGAAGCTGAAAGAACAAAAAAATGGAGAGGAATTAAATGAAGCGCTTCTATTAATGAGGAAACGTCTTGATGATCCGAATGTTCTTTCTGGAGAAGTCATATTAAACATGTTATTTTGCTTTCGTGATATTCAAGAATATGACGCTATGATACACTTAGTTGAAGACCTCAGGAAAGTTCCTACAGCTAGAAAGTACCTGAATTCATATATTATGTTTCTCTATGCTTTTGCCTTAAATAGAAGGAAAAAGGACGGTGATCGAAAGAACGCTCTTGCGGTTTGTGAAGAGTCTCTTAAAAGTGTAAGTTTAATTTTTAACAAAATACGAAATAATGTATTAAATTTTTTTATCTGTTTTGTGGACTACTTGAATAGTTTAGCTATATATGTTTTCTCATTTCATAAATTAAAGATCTTCTTATTGCAAGGCCTACTTTCGAAGGTTGGTGATCCAAATGTCAATTGTAGCTTCGAAACTGCTGCACGAAATGATATTTTGCCCTGTACTTTACCATCTAATATGATTCCGAGTGATTCATATCCTTCACCTCTCAACACATGACCCAAGTATTGTATTTTCCTCACGTTGATCGTGCTTAGCAGATCGTGCTTATTTTTGTTTACTTATGCGTCGAAGTATATCATCGTTGGTAACTTTTGATATCCATGGAATTCTCAGCATTCGTCTATATATACACTTTTTTTTACATCTTTAAAGAGAAGAAGGAAAATCTGCATACAGACACCTGTGACTCACACAGGTAGTGTTGGGTTCCTAATACCCTTACGAAGCTGTGCCAGGGCGAGTTGCCCAAGGGATTTAGGCCTTTGACATTTCATCCCGTCACCACTTCCAGACGGTCGGCGTTCAACTAAAAATCTCTCCTCTGACACACCAGACATCAGGATGGAAGGGTCGGTTAAGGCTAACATCTCTCCTGATGCCCTGGTATCACCCGATTCCCATTCTTTCTCCGACACATTCATCGAGGAAACCACACCCACACGAACCACCAAAGACTTTCTACCCCTTGCCTTAGTGAGGCTGTCATCTCTCTCGCGTCGTCTGTCTCTCATTCACTCTTATTTCGGCCTGCGACAGTCCGAACCCCACTAAGGTGCTACTCGCTTATTTTAGAATTCTGTTGCTATCATCCCTCATCATTTTGTGCACCATTTCTCTCACTGAATCAAACATTCTGCAGTTACACTCTCTTTCATGCGCCCAACGCTCACAGTCTATATATACACTGCCGAGCATAAAAATAGGGTCACCGCGTAATTTGAATTTATTTTGGAAATTATTATTCTTTTTTAACTATTTTCAGTTGTAACATGGTTTTACTAACGTATTGCTTTAAAAAAACGTTTTTTTCCTTCAAAGTTTATTGAAAGTGAAATGATCAAGTTTTCTTTGATATACTGAATATAGAAAACGAACAATTTTAATTTGATATGCTTTTTGTTAAAATAAAAGAAATTTTAAGAACTTTATAGCGAGTATTCCCTCTTCTGGCAGTGATAACGGCTTGCAAATGACGCGGCATTCTTTGTATCAGATTTTTGATCACATTCCATTCCTGCAACAATATGTCGCGAAGCTCTCTTGAATTTCTGGGGGCCAGCACATACTTCTTAAACGTCTCTTCATTTCATTGCAAACATGTTTTATTGGATTGATATCTGGACTGCGAGCAGGCCAAACAAATCGTGTGATTTGAACCTCTTCAAGATACTCAGAAACTATCCGTGCAGTGTGCGGCCTGTTCTTTGTATCTTACGGCAACATTTTGTTCGTGATTATTTCTTGGCTATTATCTTGGGAATATATATATATATATATATATATATATATATATATATACATATATATATATATATATATATATATATATATATATATATATATATATATATATATAACTGTTTTGGATGGGTTGGAGTCAATAATAGGGCTATTGGTTAACTATTTTTTTTTTATTCTCGAGCTTTCAATTGTGTTTACAATTATTATCAAGAGCTAAAAAAGACAAAATACTTACAAGGTTGAACTAAAAAGAAAAAACAATTTTTGTTAACTTACCAAATAAAAATTAGTTTGGTAAGTAAAAATCACTGCTTACATCTTCAAAATATTTAATACAAAAATGTTTTTATCTAATAAATGTTTCTCTTAAAAATTTTTATAATTTTGAAAACATTTTTTTAATATAAGAATAATTGAATTTATAAATAAGTTCAAATAGCAACCAATTACAAATATCCTCAATGTCATAAATGCCAACATAAAATTTTTATTTTTGACAATTATATTGCCAAAAGTAAAACTTCGTTTAAACATTCTTTTTTGTTTAGTAACAAAAAGAAGAAGATTTATTCACCGTTGACAGATGTCTGAAAGAATGTGACAGATATATGGAGAATTAAATATGACATTTTACAAGTTTTATATATAAATCATAAAGAAAGAATATAATTATAAATTTTGCTTAAATTTTGAATTTCAGATCTTTTGTTTAAACTCTTATCATTTTTGCTAATACAAACCATTTCCAAAAAAGTCCTTTTAAATTTATTACTTTCACTACATAAAATTTTAATGTTATCAAAATCCATAATATGGTCTTTATCGATTACATGTTCTGCCAAAGCACAAGATGGTTTTTTAATTCTGCAATCACTTTTGTGAGAAATAATACGATTTGAAAGATTTCTTCCGGTCTCACCAACATATTCAGCCTCACACTGAGTACAACTAATGCTGTATACTAAATTCGTTTTTTCAAATTTGTCTATAGGATATTTAGTTTTAGAATATAAAGATGAAATAGTTTTGATGTTCTGGGTTGCTATTTTTATATTGTCAATAACCTTTAGTGTTTGTATTAATTTAGGTGTTAATGATGGTATAAAAGGTAGTGAATGATAATAGATGTTCTGATTGTTAGATACAATGTTTTGAGATTGAGCAAAAAATGGTGTTAAATTATTTATATTACCAATATTAGAAAAAAGCATCCTATGTAGCATATCTGGAGGATAAGAGTTTTCAATTAGAATATTTTTTAATAACTGAAGATCTTCCTGTAGATAATCTGGATGAGAAAGTTTTAAAACACGTTCTTTTAATGCTGTTATAAGGTTCATTTTCATCTTATTTGGATGGTGAGAGTAATAGCTTATAAATCTATTACTACATATGGGTTTTCTGAACCATCTGGTTTTCAACATATTGTATGTATTTCTTACAATTCTCATGTCAAGGAATGGTAGAGAATTATCTACCTCTTCCTCAACTGTGAATTGTATATGTTGATTATGACTGTTGAAAATGTTGACTGTTTCATGAATTTTGTGATTAGGAAGTGCCAAAACTAAATCATCTACATATCTCTTAATAAAAGGAATGAAAAAAGTGCAATTACTGATACAATCACTGGATGATGTTAATATAATAAATAAAATGAAGAACTTAGATTAAAAGCTACTGTGGAATAACTGGAAATGAAATATTAGATAAATTGGCAAAAAACGCGGTGACACAAGGAGTATTAACTCATTATCTTTGTACATCTAGGAATATAGAATCAGACATATTCAAAGAGCCTAAGAAAGAATCGAAAGAAAGCTATATTAATGAGAATATAAATACAGGAAACCATTACAGAGCAATCAGAAACCATATTACATATAAATCTTGGTTTTCTAAAATGGAGTCTACAAAGGATATGACAAGAACTATACGCAGAATGAAATTTAACACTGTCTTACACAATCATTAAAATTAATCTAGCTATAGTCTACAATATACTTGTGGTCAGATGGGTAATCTACAACATGAAATTTTGGACTGTTCTCTTATATCTAATAAGGTTAATAATTCTTTAAATTCGCTGTATTCTTTGACTGATGTCCACCATCTTCTTCTTCATGTACCATGTCCTTTCAGAACGTTGGTTACCATCATAGCTATCTTAATTTTATTCACTGCCACCCTAAATAGCATGCTTGTATCAACACCATACCAATCTCACAAGTTCTTCAAACATGAGGTTTTTCTTCGTCCTG
Organism: Diabrotica undecimpunctata; assembly: GCF_040954645.1. NCBI lineage: Eukaryota > Metazoa > Arthropoda > Insecta > Coleoptera > Chrysomelidae > Diabrotica > Diabrotica undecimpunctata. Next base: position 151,889,407 of record NC_092809.1, read on the forward strand.
GACTGCGTTTGCCTGCTATTTTTCCTTGCATGATATTTTGTAGCAACCTATATTTGGGACCTTTCATTACATGTCTGAAATACTCCAGATTTCTCTGCTTGATGCTTTTTATGATGCTTTTTTATTTAACGTTAGGAAACAATGAATTTTTATATAGATTATTGTATAAACATGTTTTAGATATTAAACTCAAATTGTATTTGTAAATATAGAGTTAAGTATTTCTTTGTAATTTGTTAGAATATAAAAAAGAAAAGTAAAATAATAGAAAAGGAAAATTAAAAAAAATAATTATAAAAAAAATAAAATAAAGAGAAAAAATGAGGAACCTGGACAGTCCATAGTAAAGTAGCTATTGAATTAAGTAGATAGCTGCAGTAGAGTTTGCTGTGGGATTCAGGACCTCATCGTCTATTTTATATATAAATAACTAAAAAATCAACTAATAAAAAGAACTAGAAACAAATTACCAAAAAATAAATATATATTAGAGATTAGTATTAGATTTAGGATATATACGAAACAATGAATAAATGAATAAAAATGGTGAAATTGGTGAATGAATTTAGTGTCCACAGTCATATAAATCCAAACAAACAACAACAATATATTTTAAATAGTTTAATATTTTTTACTCCTAAATTGTATACTTTAAACTTATACTTTGTCAAAAATTAATCAAATTGAATTCATTTTAAAGCTTATAATCATAGCTTTAAAATGAGGTGCCTTAAATATTTTTACGTTGAGCAAAAGCAAAATTATAAACCAAAATGTGTAATATAGTCGATAATTTGTTATTTTTTAAGCATAAATTTGCAATCTATCAGCTCAGCTTCTAATGGACCGATTTTAATTTTTTAATGTTTGCTTGATTTTGTTTTTTTAAAGAAACCCCTCTTTGTTAGCGATGTGATTAATCTTTATTTCACTATTGTTAGCATAGGCGTAACGCTACAAACAAGTATGACCCCTCTTTTGCTCGGTCTACTCCAATAATTATTTAATTTATCAGCAAACAATAATAGGGAGTCTTTTATATCGTTGCTCCTACTATAACAAGTTATTTATAAAATATATTAAAATTTGTAGAAAGAAAACCACTTTCCGGATATGCTATGCTTATGTGGAAGGATTTACAAGGATATGTTTACAGAATCTGATCATAAAGACACAAAAAGCTTAGACGCTGCGATATACTGGTACAGGAAAGGTTTCGAAGTTCAACCAAATGAATATGCAGGTATTTTATAATTCCTCCCTCTAATCTTACTATTAAGATGATAATATTTTAAATTATTTTAATATTAGCTAGTAGATATCCTTTTCCAAAATCACATAATACTTTTCGCCTTATTTCTGTAGATTTACATTCAAGGTGAATCACAAGTTCGACAGCGACAACTACTGAGTTATAGACGGTAGTAAATAAAAAATATCATTACTGTTCTAGTAATAAGATCATTCTGGAAATATTTTTTGAGTCTTACTAAAAAAAGTAATAGAAAAGCATTTTCATTGAAAACTATAGTCAATTTTTTTTCTAATGGCATACTTCACGAAATTTTCGTTGGTCTTGTTTACAAAGAGCTGATTTAAAAAAAGTCTTGTGTTTTGATGATTGGCTACTACTTTTTGGATGTACTACTACTTTTTGAACTGTGTATGATGCTTATTGAGAACAAAATATCGGCGGCAATAGTGCCCACACTTTATTGCTTTTTCTGATGTGCCTGTTTTTTTATGAAAATATCGACCAAATCTTCCATGTGTGCATTATTGAAGATCTTGTTCAAGCCCTCAAAACAATGTATGCTGTTTTGTTCCTATACTCTTGTGTTTTTTAAGTGATTTGCTTTATAATAAAAATAGTTTACCGATCCACAGTGCAACAAAAAAGCGAAGACTCGCAACACTAACAAAATGTTAGAAGTTTTTAATAATGCCCTAACCAATTCGATGGAATTCATATTCTCTTTGAAATGAATGTTTTCGCCCTTTGTTACACCTCGTCTCTTGAATACAAGTAGTTTGTACTCTCCTTCTTTTAAGCGTATCCACCAACAAAATACTCCTGTCTGTAGATTACAAGACGCAATTCTGATTTTTCTAACCTGTAATGGTGTTCGCTCTGAAATAGTCCGCTCCCGGAAATCCGAATGGATGCTCTGTTTGCTTCCGGAACGTTTTATCTCAGAAGATGTTATCATTTAAATATTATTTTTGTTACATTGGAGGTCTTTTCGGTAATAATGCCTAATATAATGCTTAATAATAATAACAAAAACAACAACAACAAGAACAACCACAAGCGAGTCAAACAATACCAAGGTGCTGCGCTGGAACATCAGCTGGCGCTCACCCAAGCGGGACGACCGAAGCAGCGCAACAGCAATAGCGCATGAAATGGACTGCGGGTATCGACAAAATCTCTATGCCGAATTTTGCAGGGAGTACCCAGAAATTCAAGTAACTGAACAACGAGTTGCTGATCAATACCGAGTAATTATAAGAAACAATCTTATCCCAGAGACTAGATGCAATACCATCAGAAGCGAAGTCGAACGGGAGATTCATAACCCAGAGCTAGTTGCAGATCAAATCCCTAATGAAATCCGTAATGAGCAGGCTCTTGAACCTCTCATACAAGAAACTCAACCTGTTAATACGCAGCAGGACAATAACGAGTTAAGCGATACTCTGGTAAGCGAAATGGCACGTGCTGTACAAGAGTTTAATGGAACAAATCCACTTAGCAGACCACCGCTACCAAAAATAAACTCTTCTAAAAAACTAGGTGCTCTGTTACAAATTATGAATACTGAAGTCCTACCCAATTACGTCGTAGAAGCCCATACGCTGGAATATTTGCACATGCTTATTTACTGTGCTGCAACAGCAACAGCTAATGTAATGGGAATTAAGATCAGAACACGACGGGGTACCAATGCCGGAAGGACAGATAACAGAGTTGCACACTGGGAGAAACGGCTTCTAAACAGGATTGAATTATTGCGTAGGGACATTGGCCAAATGACAAAATATATACGAGGACACAGCCCAACAGTGCCTGGATACATTAAAACAAAAACTCTCCGTTTATTCAGGACGACTAAGAAGGCACAAACTTAGTAACAGCCGGACATGTGACAGTGCGCTTTTTGAGCATGCCGAGAAGGCGTTCTATCGGAAACTCAATTCCACTGTCGAAAGTGCCAGTAAATGATACCCAAGCCAAGAAGAAATTCAGGAGTTTTGGGTAAATCAACTTTCCATACCAGCTGCTCTTAACACCAATGCTGGATGGATAGAAGATACGACGCATAGCTGTCAACACTACCGTACAACTGTCTATGAACTCTTCACCACAGAAGAAGTCTCTAATATCATCAAAGACCTTCATAATTGGAAATCTCCTGGACCAAACGGAGTTCAAAACTTTTGGTTTAAGATGTTCTGGAGTGCTTGTCAATACTAATTAATCGTGTTATTTCTAATCCACAGGAAATACCATCATTCCTAACTCAGGGAACAACTTATTTAATACCGAAGGATCAAAATAATACCCAAGATCCAGCCAAGTACCGCCCAATTACTTGTCTTCCAACTCTGTATAAATTGGTCACATCCTGTGTAGCCCAGCGTATCTACCAACACTGCGCTCTAAACAATATCATAGAACCTCAACAGAAAGGATGCGCTAAGAGTTCCATGGGTTGCAAAGAACAACTTATTATCGACTCAGTCATTTCTAACCAGGCATACACCAAAACAAGGAACCTCTTCACTGCCTTTATTGACCATAAGAAAGCCTTTGACTCAGTGCCTGAACTATACATATTTATAATGTGGCCTCTGTAACGTCACAAGTTCCTACCACTACTGGAATGTTTATTATTTAATTGTAATTTTGTTTATTCCTTCATGATGCTAGTTTTAAACGTTAAAGAATTTGGTCCTCGGTACGTCTTCGGATTAGCTTTTTAGATTTACTTGAACATTTTATTACCCTACTGTGACTAATTTTTTACATGAAGTAATTGTTTTTCCCTTATTTTGCAGGCATTAATCTAGCAACACTCTTAGTCATTAAAGGTGCGGAAATAGGCAAATCGGATGAATTGCAGCACATAGGCATGGTATTAAATAATCTGATTGGTAAAAAGGGCAGCTTAGCTTCGTTGATCGACTATTGGGATGTTGCCACTTTTTTCGAAATATCCGTTCTTTTCCAACATTACAGCAATGCAACTCAAGCAGCAGCTTGTATGTTCAAGTTAAAACCTCCAAACTGGTATCTCAAGTCTACTGTTGGAAACATACAGGTAGGTAATAATAGTTTTCACACAAATTTTTAACTTACAGCAATCTCTCTTTATAACGATATGCAAGGGACCGGGAATTTTCATCGTTATAAGGAGAGATCGTTATACAGAGAGAGACAAAATTCGGTACTATAATGTTAATAATACTGTACTAAATAACCTATTTTAATTTAAAAAAATTACCAAAACGAATATAAATAAATTAATATTGTATTCCACATAGATTTATTAACGAATAATATAAGCAATACAGTATAAAAAATGACTGTACAATTAAAACTACTGCAAAATATATTTTTAGCCTACATTACCAAAAAAATCTGTCGCCTTGGTCTGTCTTCTTTTTCCTTTGCACAGAACTGACCTGACCTTGTCCTGAAGACGCATCGAATCTTCCACAGCACTCATATCGTCTTCCTGGTGGATGAAGAATCGATGCAGTACTTTTGAAGCATCCAATGCCTGCTGAGGGGTCGGAGCTGGTTCTGGCTCTGCTTCCAATTCTGAGTCACTGTTTTCTTCTTCTTCTACACGAACTGCTTGCGGGATGTCCTCGTCAGAAAGTCCAGATATTGTAGCTACATTTTCATCAACTTCTTCAAAATCTGTTAGCTCTTCCGGTCCGTAGGTGGTAGTAAGTTCAAACTGTCTGGCCCAAACATCTAATGGCAGGTCATCTCCATTATCAGCCAATCCTTGATCTTCCAGCCATCCTGCGTGTTTGAAGGAATGTTTTATTGTATTGCTCGTCACCTCGTCCCAGGATTTACTAATCATTAGGATGGCATCAAGAATGTTTAGTTTAAGATCTCCATTATTCTCAACCAATTCTATCAAAAGTCTTCTCCTGTAATGGCTTTTCAAACTCTTGATGACACTTTGGTCCATGGGCTGAAGGACACTCGTTGTGTTTGCTGGCAGAAAACAGAGTTCGATGTTTTGAAGGTCGCACAATACAGGATGAACAGGACAAAATTGTCTACAAGCAAATGAATTTTTTTCTCTTTAAGCTCGATATTCCACTTTCTTATCGCTTCTTCAAAAATTTCCGAGGTCATCCATGCACTCTTGTTTGCTTTATAGGTCACCGGTAGATTTTTTATGTTTTTAAAGCAACGCGAGTTTTTCGACTTCCCTATCACTAGCAATTTTCGCTTCACCGAACCTGTTATGTTAGGGGCCACTAAAACTGTAATGCGTTCCTTAGAGAGCTTTCCACCAACGCACTTTTCCAATTTTAATTTTAAGGTTGTGTTTGGTGTCATTTTAAAAAACAATCCAGTCTCATCCGCATTGAAAATGTCGTCTGACGAATAGCGTGCCTTCAGTCCAGGCCACACGTTTGCCAGCCAATCATCCGTTACGTTTTTGTTAACATCGCGAGCGTCTCCGCTGATTTGCCCGTAGTCGATCTTGTGCCGCAGCTTTCACTTGCTCAGCCAACCCTCAGATGCCTTGACATTCTCAATTCCAAGTTCAGTTGCAAAAAACTCAGCTTTTGTCCTGACCACACGCCCTCAAAGTGGAATATGGTTCATACGCTGCTGCTGGAACCACTGAAGCATAGCGCGATCTAAATCTTCGTGCTGAGGTTTCCGCAACTTCTTCCTGCTACCGCCCTCCATCTCCGCTTTAAGCCACTTTTTTCTGTCCTTTAATATCGTAGCGACAGTTGACTGAGACAGCCCCGTCCGACGAACGACATCCGATTGCTTTTCACCTTTCTCTATTACTCGAGTTATCGATAACTTTTCCTCCACCGAGAGCACTTTACGCTTTTTCGAAAACATGTTGACTGTTGACACACTAAGACACAACTCAAACAGGAAATGAAAAGTCGTCAATAGATGACAATATCTGTGTGATAACAGTTAGGTACGCCGCCCGAACAATAAACGTGAGTCACTTAATTTTCTGATAAAAAAGAGTAGAATGGGTGGCCGCATTCCTTAAGCGCAAAACAAAACAACTACGGGACAATGACCTTGCCACTCGTGACTCAGGTAGTCTGAACTTTAAACAAAAATAACACATTTGTCATCAACTATTGAACGCTAAAAAGTTATCGCTATAAAGAGAGAACGATATCGGTATAGAGAAAGAATTAATACATTGTCCTTATGACGAACCAACCAATGTTTACTATTTTCATCGTTATATAGGGAATCGTTATAGAGAGAGACTACTGTATTTAGAAAAAAACTAGATTTTACAATATAGTTCATTCGCTAAGCTTGAGAATATTTTGACAGATTCATTGTCGGAAACATATAACACAAAAAAATCCTCTCGGATTTAATAGCTCAAATAAACTTACGTTGCAGTCTTCTTTCATTGAAAAAAGAAGAATAACGGGATTGTATATTTATTATTTTTCATTAAAAACATTCCATTTGTAAATACTAATCTACAAACTAATATAAAATACCAAAAATAAACTTTTATTTTAATTGATGGAGTTTTATTTTGTTAATAAACTGCGTGTGAAAGTTTTCGTGTTTAAAATATTGACTATCAGCACGTATGCTTGGTTGTATAGTAATTTCCAGCCACTGTTAGTACTTATTAATAAAATAATTATTAAATTTACTAGACAGTTGACACTGGGATCAGCGAACTGAGTATAGTAACTTTCCAACCCGATCATATTGGACAGTTAAGTCTTCTGTTTGTACGAGATAGATGATATAACTTCTATTTATCGGCTAATACCATTTGTTCAATAATTGACATATTTTCAGGCGGTATCATTTTAGTTTGTCGATCGGACTAGCCATTGTTTGTCCCCAAACAAAAATATTTTGTTTTTCTTTGTAAATAAAAATAGTGATCTTTCATCTTTGATCTTTCACGATGACATCCACTAGTTTTTTTCGTTTTATGTCTTATTGTAGGTCAAATTGCTATAGCAATTCATATAGGTATGTTATATCTGTCTTTGTGTATATGTTTTGCCTTATTGCGACTTTTTAGTAACCTACAATTCTCAGGAATGCTTGTCGGTTCCTTTTCATAGATAAATAATATAATATTATAAACAGATAGGCAACTCAATGTGTAACTTTCGTTCATTAGGACCCCTTGCGGCTGGGGTCATTACTAATCATCTTTTGGCGGCAAATTCAAATGGACACCCCTTACATACATACTCTTTAGCGCCTCTTGCGGGCTATTTAGTTACTAATTAAAATTTACTGGAAAGTATCTTATTATTTTCCTATGAAATAATCTCACATGTATTATTAAAAAATAAAAGAATATATAAAAAATGCACAATTTTTTCTAGATATACGTATATTTAGTTGTTGTTTAAGATAAAAGAGTTATAAACTAATTACATGATATTTTTTATTACACTGATATTTTCAGAAACAAATGTTAAATACTATTATTCTTTGCTTCCTGACAACTTACTATCATTATCCTTTTTGTAATTTTTCCATAATTTATACACAACGGAACAATACAATAATTCACCATGTTTAGTGTTTTTACTAGCACAACACAAAAATTCTTTGCTACAAAGTCTTCGTGAAAGAGATAGGCTGTCATTTCTCTTTATTAACTCGCTGGGGTTAAGGTGATGGGGGAATGATCCAAGGTCATTCATATAAGTTTCCGGGGCATGGTTCCTTTCGTTGCGGCAACTGAAACTTTAAATAAAAAATTGTTTTATAACATTGTTACAAGCTGAAATGTCATAGTGTCATTGTATTCACACATTGCTTGCCACGTCACCCAAAAATTATTGTCAGTAGCTTTTTGTCGGAGGTCACGTTGGACAATTTTTACGTTAGTGCCAAACCATTGTAGAAAGAGATTCGTGGAAGGCCACGACTAAAGTTTCGCATTTTTTTTAACTGGAATTATAGTGTTAATACTACAGGGTGTTTCAAAAAAAGGTAACCCGGTCTCTAGGGTAGGTAATAAACCGAAACTACTGGCATCATTGTAATGAAATTTTATACGAATATGTTTTGGAAGCTGATACATCCCATGAATTTGTTTTTATATCTGATTCTCATAGAGGGCGCTAGTTACACGGATCGTACTAAGTATTAGTCAAGATAACTTTTTTAAGAGTATAATTATTAATCAAAATTTCAAGTAAACTTAAACATCATTCAATTTTACACGAAAAAGGTACTCTTGGTAAAACTCGATACTGTGTACCGTTTTCGGAATATTTTGATTTGAAAATTATGAAGTAATAATTGATGCTGGTATAAAATAGTTAGTAATTAAACAAAACTCACAAGAATAAAATTAAATTAATGACTAAGAACATAAAATAAAATTCAATTACAGTAAGTGTTCAAAATGCCCTCCGTTTTCGCGAATACACAAGTCTATTCTTTTTTCTAAAGATTCCATTAACCGATTAAACGGTAGGGGATCAGCTATGATGTCATTAAATTGACGTTGAATTCTTTCTTCCAATTCTTGGCGTGAATTTACCTCTGTAGCATAGACTTTTTCCTTAATATACGACCAAACTGCGTAGTCCAAAGGGTTAAAATCACATGACCGAGGAGGCCAATGAATCGGAGCTTCTGCACCTCTACCAATCCATCGATTCGGAAAATGATTACTCAACCAATTACGACACCTTCTATCAAAGTGTGGTGGAGCTCCATCGTGTATAAAAAAATAAAGATCTTCGCTCGTTTAGCGTTAAATCTTCTAATATCTCGAATAAGGAATTGTTTAAAAAATCAAGATACATATCACCATTTAAATTTCCAGGTAGAATATTAAAAGTTGCTGCCCAAACGTTAACTTTAAATGAGTGTTGGTAATGTGATACCCTTTTGACTCGTGGATTCTCATAACACCAGTAGTGTGCATTATGGGAGTTAACCTTGTCGCGTAAAGGTGGCCTCGTCCGTAAAAAGAATGCATTTTAAAAAATTTGGATTGTGGGCTGTCCTTTGTTGCAATGTTTCACAAAAATCCACTCTAACTGGTAGATCATCTGGCAAGAGCTCTTGGACTTGTCTGTAATGATAAGGATGTAATTGCTGTTCTTTCAGTATCCGCCAAGTACTTGAAGAAGAAGTATTTGTTTGTCTTGCTATATTCCTTACGCTAACTAACTGTTGTATCTTGATCAAGTAAATTTAAAATATTATTTTCTTTATTAATTGTAAAGTTCTTGTTGTTCTTGGTCTACCAGAATTTATTTTATTTGGTCTTACATTCCCAGTTTCTCGACAACGTCGTTCAACGGCTCTAAATGTTTTTTTACTTGGTAAGTTTCTTCTAGGAAACTTTTCTGCATAACGTTTCACAGCTGCACAACGTGTCAAGGTTTCAAAACTCTAATTATTGTTGATTTATCGTCATAACAATCAATAAATGCCAGATTTCCATGGCACACTTGGAGAAAATAGAGGTATACCTATTAGAACTTTATCATTACTATCAGCATCAATTATTACTTCATAATTTTCAAATCAAAATATTCCGAAAACGGTACACAGTATCGAGTTTTACCAAGAGTACCTTTTTCGTGTAAAATTGAATGATGTTTAAGTTTACTTGAAATTTGGATCAATAATTATACTCTTAAAAAAGTTGTATTGACTAATACTTAGTACGATCCGTGTAACTAGCGCCCTCTATGAGAATCAGATATAAAAACAAATTCATGGGATGTATCAGTTTCCAAAACATATTCGTATAAAATTTCATTACAATGTTGCCAGTAGTTTCGGCAAAATCGTAAAAAATGCGTAAAATTTTTTTTTTCTTCAACGCCCTGTATCTTGAAAACGGATGGCGTTACAAAAATTTTTCACTAAGCAAACCCCAATTATTTTTCAGTTTTTTACCTACCCTAGAGACGGGGTTACCTTTTTTGAAACACCCTGTATAAAATTATTGCTTAAGAAAAACATTCGTTACTCAGTTTTAACTGACGTGACTATCTGTTTAGCTTATTTCGAAAGAGGCTACATACACATGACATATTTGAAGGTTAGTTATTTATTATTATTTATTTTTGCTTCGAGGCAGGGTTACCAGGTCTACTGATTTTTCAGTATATCTAATGATTTCAACTTCAATCTACTGATCTACCGAAACATTATATCGATCTACTGAAAAATCTGTAAGATAAAATCATGTTCAAAAAGTCATCATTACATCAGTGCTCAATTATAAATTTTGGAAAAAATCATTTCAACGCAACATGCAACAACTCATCAATTCTCGAATGCATGAATAAGCGCTTCCGTTTTTATTAGTTATAAACAATCGAAATCCAGTACTTCCCCGTTTCGATTTCGTTTTGATTTCCAAGGTCTTTACAATGTTGTGCTATATGTGTTTTTACTGTTACCAACATTATTATATCCAATTCATAAATATCTTACAAACAGTATTGCATATTTCCATAAGCAAGATCAAATGCAATACAAAGAAATGTGCTGGCAGATGAACTGGTACGCACGAAAATAATGAAAAAAGAATAAGAATAACAAATTTATTTGCTCTATTTGGATAACAAATGATGGATCTGCATATCCTTTATATACAATGTAAAAAAAATTTAGTAGATCTGCCGATTTAAATACGGTAAGAAATTGTCATTCCATTAAAGGAGGTAACAACTATAAGCAAACTGCAAATGTTCTATAGTCTCACAAATATTAAATAAAATTAGTCCTCCGAAATCACGCGCCGTAAGCGGTGAAATGTAGCCGAAATCACGTGCTCATTATAAATTCTATGAAATATTGAATTCGATTATTGGCGGCGCGTAAAGCTGATCACTTCACTTTGTAACAATAGAAAATTATATTTCTGCTTACAATAATATAAATAACAATTATATCTAGTTTATAAAATAAGTTTTCATTCATATTAATAATGTGTCGAATGAGCGGAAGTCGGTCTTAACGGGGGATGCTCTTTATCATTAAAAAGGAAATTTTTAATACTAATTTATTCTTTTTCTAAACAAGTATATTTATTTCTAGCTCATAGATAAATTTCGTAAAAAATCTGATGAGGCAGTTAGTCCAGAAGAAGAAATATTTCACTTCTGGATGGAATTTTTTCTAGAAGCGACGAAAGAAGAACAGGAAGAAGCGTTCAGATTCCCAGCTTTAATTTTAGAGCCCAGTAAGGAATTGATGCCTAGTTATGTGTGTATTAATTTAGGAGGAGACCCTCAAACCCTACAGGTAAGTCCTCAAAATACAAATTAAGCGAATTATGTATTTGTTTTGTTACTTGTGAAAGAAAAACTCCTTTCTTCTTCTTTTCCTCGGCTTTTCCCTTTTCAGGGATCGCTGTTCCTTACTCTTCGTCGCCACTCATTTCTGTTCATCGCATACGGTCTTCTTTACCTACACCTTTCTCTCTTAAATCCTCTGCCACACAGTCCCTTCATCTTCTCCTCGGTTTTCCTCACCTCTTCTTCTATCAACTTCTACAGCGCGCTTTGCTTCCCTCTTTGCCAGCTTGTACATATCCTTATCTTCCTCCCTTTTTAAAAGGCATCCGACACCGTAAATCAACAAAAAATGTTGGAAGCCTTGACAGAATGCCGAATTGACTATCGGTATATAAATATAATTAAACACATATACCAAAACGCAACAGCCAGTGTTAGAGTGGGTGATCATCAAACCCAGAAATTCCCGATACAACGTGGAGTACGCCAGGGGGACACCATATTGCCGAAACTGTTCACTACGCTTTTGGAATATATATGTAAAAGGGCAAAACTGACCGACAAGGGCATAAACATAAACGGAGAAAAGCTTAGCCATCTAAGGTTTGCAGATGATATTGTACTAATAGCTGATAGGATAGATGATGCCAAAGAACTTTTAAATCAGCTCTACCTTTCCTCGCTAGAAGGGGGATTGAAAATAAATATATCTAAAACCCAGATGATGACAAATCTTGTAGTCAGCGAAGATATATGCGTAGGAACAAGATCCATAGACCAGGTAATGGCCTATAAATACCTAGGTCATGAGATTCGCATAGGAAAAGATAACCAAACCGTTGAGCTTCTCCGTCGTATAAGACTGACTTGGGCAGCCTTCGGCAAGCTGAACCATATTTTCAAATCGTCTGATATACCAATAGGCCTTAAAAGAAAAACGTTTAATCAGTGTGTTGTGCCAGTGTTAACTTACGGTGCTGAAACGTTGACCATGACAAGGAGAACAGTTCAAAAGATCCGTGTGTATCAAAGGGCGATGGAGCGTGCTATGTTGGGCGTTTCACTACGAGACAAGATCCCAAATCGCCAGCTACGACAAAGAACAGGAGTGGCTGATGCAGTAGAGAGAGTAGCAACACTGAAATGGAACTGGGCAGGTCACGTGGCTCGAATGACAGATAATAGATGGACAAAGCGGATACTGGAATGGAGACCAAGAGATGATGCCTACCGAAGCAGAGGTCGTCCACCAACACATTGGACTGACGATCTAAAACGTTGTCATAGGAATTGGATGCAAGAGGCACAAGATCGAAATAGATGGAAAATTATGAGGGAGATCTATGTCCAGCAGTGGATAAGCGAAGATTGAATGATGACCTCTTTCTAACCTCTTTCTTCTGTCTAACCTTCTGTTGCACCTCATCGTCCACCACCAAGTTTGTTTGTATCTAGGAGGCTCTTTAGTAGATGTTTTTCTTAGCACTGCCTCTCCCACTCGCACCACAAATTTTCTGTTGGCTTTCCACCAGTCATTTACCGTATCTTTTTCCTAAAACTCTTCCGGCACTCTACTCTTAAAGACTATTGCCAATCCTTTACTTCAACCACTTTACTTTGTGGTGTCCTACTTACTTTCTGCCTCACCTTTATCTTCGTATCCACTATCACCGTTCGGTATTGACTAGCTACACACTCACCCTTTACAGTTTCTAACCTCTTTTAGCTGACTTCTTCTACACAGCACAAAATCTATCTGACTTTCCCTTTCCCCGCTACTATATAACATACTGGTTTTCCGTCTTCATAAAGAACGTATTATTGACATCCAAATCCCATCCCACTGCAAAGTCAATCACACTATTACCTTCATCATTTCTTATTCCCGTCCCTAAACCTCCATGAACTCTTCTATTCCCGCTCTTTCTGTACCAATATGTCCATTTAAATCACCTCGAATAAAACACTTTTCGTCTACAGGAATCTCGAGCATTTCGCAATCCAGGGCCCTCCAAAATGATTCCTTTTCCTGTGCTTCACACCCTACCTGTGGAGCGTAAGCACATAATATGATGTTCACGTCGGTATTGCTTGTATTCAGTTTTTACACTCATTATTCTATCACTTCTTCTGGTTACCCTTACAAGTCCCTTCCATTCGTTGTTCAAAATAATACCTACTCCATTTCTGCCGTGACTGTTCGAACTACTATATATTAACTTGCATCCAACGAGTTTCCTCCACACAAAGTACACCAATCCCTCTCCCCTACATGGAATCGGCGAGCTGTCTTCCTTTACCTGTCATGCTTCTACGTTGAGAGTTGCAACTCTCAAGAAGAACTCCAATAGATAAATGTGACGTGATATTGCTGCAGTATATTTATGTAAAACTATTACCATCGATAGTTATTATATATTTTAGGTAAATAACCTTTGCGACCGGAGTTTGAGAGGAGAATGCAAACAAATACACGACTGGGAATTTACAGAAAATCAAATTAGAAGTGTTAGCTTTTATAAAAGAGATGAAAGATGCCTGTTTCTCTACGTCCATCACAACTCGGATGATTTTCAAATATTTTTCCCTTCAGAGTCTTGTCGGTATGTTAATATCTAAAAAGTACTTTCCTATATTTATATGTTATAACTATTTTCAGAGAATGTTTTTATAAACTTATCCTCGAACTAACCAATCATCAAGAGGGTCTGGTAGAATCGGAACCCCCTCGAGATATTAAATATGAATACGAAAGGGATGAAATAGGTAAAAAACTCCTTTTAGGAAAAGGGACATATGGAGTAGTCTATGCTGCTCGAGATCTCAATACGCAAGTAAGTATATACATACATAAATAAAAGCGGTGTCTATGACGCTACAGAACTTCGGGGGTACGCGGATAACAATTGTTAACGACGTGATGGGGCATAAAAATATTAACATTTATTGTTGAGTCATATTTTTCAGACGTTTATTTTTATTTTCATATATGTATGAAAGGAGTTGAATGCAAAATTTTTTTACACATACTCTGCAGTAAAATTCATTGTTTATTTTGTTATTAATATAATAATACAATACAAATTAAACTGCAATATTCATAAGTATTTAAAAATGACAATAATATACATAAAAAAATACACTACAATACAGTGCAACATAATTCCATATATAATAATACAATACAAATTAAAACGCAATATCCATAAGTATTTAAAAATGACAATAATGTAATAATAGTCCTCCCTGACTGGGAATCGAACCCCGGTCTCCCGCGTGACGGGCGGGGATACTGACTACTACACTACCGAGGACATAACACAAATGTATTTCAAAATTGACAGTTCTGGATCATACAGTGATTTATTGAGATTATTATTTTGAAATACAAAAGAATAATATAATTATGAACATTTAATAAATAATACAAAACATATCACATAAATAATAATATTAATAAATATTTTATTATATGTATAATATTATATGTATATATATCTTTATATAATATGTATAATATTAAATTATATATACAAAAGGAACATTTTTATATTCGAGAGAGAAAGAGAGAGAAAATATATCTTCGGTCTCTCTCTTACTCATTATCTTACATATGTAATGGTTTCACAGATTCACTCCCATACAAATTTCCAACGTGGAGCGCGCGTATAGAAGTATAACTTCAAAAATTGACTTAATGCTGAGAAAAAGTCTTATTGACCTGAAATTAACTGCGACCTTGGATAAATTAGAATAATGATATGGTTTTCGGAATCAAAAGTAGGAGTATAATTAAAAGAGAATAAGATATTCTCAATATATTTAAAATTTACAAAATTTGTTAATGAAACGATAGGAAATGTGACATTAAAAATCATTTTAGAGATGTTTACAACGGAGTTTAACAAAATGACTGTAAATTACGTAGTTTAAATTTAGACTTACCGGGCCAATTACGGAGTAAATCCAAATAAACAAGAAAATATAACAAAACTGTACCAAAATAATCTGCTCTAACTTAAACCAATGTTATTAAGACTTAAAAATATTTTCTTAATAATCACATAATTGGCACCGCCAACCTGTTCTCACGTTGAATTCTTGGCGAGAAATGAGGTTTTAATTCAACGCAGCTTGTAACATCTTCCAAATGTGCGTATCGGCCATCGAGTTAGAATCTATGGAGAAGCTATGAGCATATTAACGTGTGTATTAAAAACGGAGGTAGGCATGGCTAACGATGATACCAATATGGCGGTGGGATCATGGCCGGACTCAATAATATTAAAACTACTATAAAAATATGACTAGTTATTCAGAAGATTTAATCATAATCTAAAAAAGTGCAATACATTTTTAATAAACTATGATTTAATTATCCCGCGGTAAACACTAAAAACACGATATATTATACATAAAGATAAATTAATAGTTAAATACTATTAATTTATTCTCTGAAGTACGAGCCATTACTTTGTTTACATCTTTGTATACTAACCTGTAGAACGTTATTCCTGAAGATTTATTAACATTGCTTCTGCTACTGCAACTACGTTGAGAACAAGAAAACATTATTATGCACTATCACAATATATTATTACAGTTTCTATAAAAGTATTACAAAACTAAAAATATTCGAAAAACAACAAACGTAAACAAACATATAGGATCTGTCAAAAGTGTCAACACAATCATGACAATATGGCCGAAGTGAGGTTGTTTTTAGTCACGTGATGCCCTCTCCATAGATTCTAACTCGAAGGTATCGGCGCAGCACATTCTACCAACTTTAAGAATTTCCGAGTTCCTAAATAGGTAATATGGATTGCCTAACTCTTAATGATTATAAATTATTATTTATTTGTTTAGATTATAATTAGAAATTTGTTGGATTAATTAAGTGACGGATCGTTACATAGGGTGTTCATTTGGATATAATAGCTTTCTAGAAACATTTTTAATATCAATTTTTTACACATGTATTTTTCTGTTTCAGGTACGTATTGCCGTTAAAGAAGTACCTGAAAAAAATTTAGGGGCTGTACAACCTCTACACGAAGAGATTCGTCTTCATTCCCAGTTACGTCACAGAAATATTGTACAGTATTTGGGTTCACTGTCCGAGGATAATTATTTTAAGATTTTTATGGAACAAGTACCTGGAGGTTCACTTAGTGCCTTATTAAGATCAAAATGGGGTCCTTTAAAATCCAATGAGCATACTATGGCCTACTATACGAAACAAATATTGGAGGGATTGAAGTATCTACACGATCAGAAAATTGTTCATAGAGATATAAAAGGTATTATTTTTTTTATAATTTGTATGTTCGTTTATGACTGGAAAAATAATATTGGTTTAGTCCAATAAAGTTTTGAATCGCCATTTTTGATATTTTAAGTGTTGAACATTAACATTAAGTGTTAACTCTTATGGCAACACTTTATTTCCAACACCGACAACAGCGGTTATAAAATATGCATGTAAAATATGAAAGATAATATGCATGTCCTATTTAGAGAGATTATTTGTCAATTCCACTAGTTTCTCAAAGAAGTTGTCTTTTACTTGCTCTTCCTTTTCCTCTGTTGGTGCATGGGCAGCAATTATTGAATAGTTATGCAGTTGTCCTTTTAGTCTGATGTAACAGAGCCTTTCGTTAACGGTTTGAAGGTTATGACTGACCCCACAAGGCTTTTCTTGACTCTGAAGCCTGTGCCGAATTGGTGCTCCTGTTCACTTCCGCTGAAAAATACTGCAGATTCGTTAGTTTTTAGTATGCCTTCTCCAGTCCATCAAATCTCTTGTAAGGCAGTTATGTCCATGTTTCTGGATTCAAGTTCTTTGACCACCTGAATTAGGGCTCTCGGCCGATATAGGCTTAGTACGTTCAAGATTCCTATATTCATTATGCTTTGTCGTTGCTTTTGTAGTCTTAAAAGATTCATCTATATCCCTTACACTCCTGAGTCTACATTTTTGGAATGAGCAGATAAAATTTTACCTTATTTAGACTTATTAGATGTTATTAGAAATTCTGAATTTTCTCAGAAACAAAAATTAAACAGGATTTCAGGGACTCTCACGTTGTTTCACTTAATGCATTGAACCCTTGATCAACTGGCAGGATTCTAGAAAAGTGTTACGATTTTTGTGACCTTCATGTACTGGCTAGTGATCAAATCAATCAAATATTTTATCCTTACAAGGTGGTTGTCTAGCTTAGCAGACTGTTTTCCAGTTTCAACTATAGGAGCATCTTCATAATTTAATTTCTCCTTTTTTTTTGTTCCATAACTCATACATTCTGCTAGCTATTCGAAGAAGGAAGGAATTTCTTTATTTTCAAATGGCTGCTATACCCATGTTGGGGTGGGAGTAGACTTTTTGGTAGGTGCTAACCTTAGGCACTTTATTGTTACTGCTATTTCTGCTTCCCAACTCTTTATCTCCATGTAGAGTCATTTGAATGACAAAAAATTCATCTGTATCTCATTTTACCTTAAAATCAGACTCCAGTTTGTATACCTGATCTGGATTGGCTGCAGGCTTTTGCAAATTCGGTGCTTCAGACACAAAAATCAAAAATATTACAGTGCTGACCTTGTTTTCTGTGTGTGTGATCGCTCCCAGCTGTTACATTTGTGATACTAACTCGAAAATATACACATATAAAAAAAACCTCAAAATATTTTTAAATGTTTTTGAGCTTATTATGTAAAAATGTATTTTCTAAATAATATACATTCAAAATCCTGTTTAAATTAATTTTTTAAGTGAAACTTTCCTTTATTTACTTTATTTACATAACTGGTTATTTTTTACAAGAAGGACTAGAGCAACGGTGTAGTTATTATAAACCTCATCATTACAAATTTTAGTATGATAGATAGTTTATATTATTAACGAGAAATCTAATAAACATATATTTTAGGTGATAACGTTTTAGTTAACACATACAGTGGTGTAGTAAAAATTTCCGATTTTGGAACTTCAAAAAGACTTGCAGGACTTTGTCCCAGTACAGAAACATTTACTGGTACTCTTCAGTACATGGCACCAGAAGTAATCGACAAAGGACAAAGAGGTGAGTGAAAACGATATTTTGAGCGTCAATAATTATTGAATATAATATTATTACACTGTTTTTGCTAATATTTTTTAGATTAATAAAAGATGGTATGAGACATTAATAAATGATCTACTCGTTGTTATAAATGTTATGTGGATCTCATAATCTATGGATTCGTTGACTATTATTCCTTTGTCACTTCTCTTTTACCTTTTTTTTTTATCTAATAGACCATATCTCATTGCTTCACCATAAAGACGTGAAATTATAGGCTGTTAGAAATCTATTATACATTATTAATTATATCAAATAGCTCTCCGAGAATATAACCAGCTTTTCAAGGAAACTATTTGAGCAATGAGCACAAGAGTACAGTGGAAAGATGCATCAATAATTGTAACAATAAAACACTGAAAACTTTGTTTTCAAAACTTCCACAAAATTTATTTTAAATTCTTATCACTACAGCTGTTTCGGCTGATTGCCTTTCTCAAGTGATCTGTTTTTGGCATGGGTTTACACTTTATAGTCTCTAATGAAATAGGTTGAGGAGGGGAGAACTGTTTGTCTCAAGCTGGTCATTCAGAATTATATCTGTGTTTTTTAATTTGTTGATTTCCATAGATTCTAACAAAGATAGCTTAAGGCCTTTATTTTGAATGTGTAGAATTTTAAATTCGTCATTAAAAGAATGATTATGATCTAGAAGGTGAAGTGCGTATGTAGAATCTGTTTTTCTATTATTGAAAGCCCTTTTATGTTCTGCTATTCGTTTATTAAAATTTCTACCTGTTTGACCAATGTAAGTTTTTGGGCAATCGCCACATTTAAGTTTGTACACACCACTGTGTAAGTGTTTTTTATGTTGGCTCTTGTTGTTTTTAATATATTTGCCTAGGTTGTTATTTGTTCTGAAAGCTGGTGTTATTCCTTTCTTTTTTATGTGTTTGGCTATTTTTGTTGATATTTTGCCTGTATATGTAATCGAGCAGAAGGTACTGGGTTTTTTCTCTGGTGGTGGAAATACCATCGAATCCATCAATGCATCAATAATTATTTCGGATTTCTATGTTAGTATAGTATTATGTTTAAATTTACTGTTTATAGGATATGGTGCTCCTGCTGACATATGGTCCTTGGGTTGTACGGTAGTTGAAATGGCTACAGGAAAACCTCCATTTATTGAATTGGGGTCTCCCCAGGCTGCAGTTTTTAAAGTGGGTTACTACAAGGCGCATCCAGAAGTACCTGAAGAACTTTCAGAACGAGCCAGATCATTTATAAAAAGATGTTTCGAACCTGACCCGGACAAAAGAGCTACAGCTGCACATTTACTAGAGGATCCATTTTTAGGTAATATATACTACAATAAAAATTCACAAGGAAACTAAATTCCTGTAGCTGGCTGTATCACAAAAAAATTATTTAAAAATTCCTTTATAAAAGGTATAATATTAAAAACCCTATCGGGCTACATCACAGAACGTTTTCGGATTTAATATTCCATCATCAGTGCTATCTGGATATACATGTTTGAAGCTACCAAGTATATGGATAAAAACCCTTTGAATGTTGTTAAATTAACAGAGTAACTTTATAAACTATAAATTATAAAGTTACAACAGGAATAGATAATATAGCAACGTAGGACTCCACTGGAGCTTGCTAGTCTTGAGACTAAGTGTCTACGAGGACTTGTTGATAGCAACTGAGGATTTGAACTACTCTCTATTTGTGCAATCTCCGTTTTGATCCGCTCCTTGAATTCTTCTACATTATTCGGTCGACTTTACTTTGCTCTTCAAATATACCCATAAAAAAGTTTAACGGGGTTAAATCTGGGGACCTTGGTGGCCATTCGATAGATCCCCTTCTAATTATCCACCTACCTGGGAAAACGGTATTTAAGTAATTTCATACCTTAACGCCGTACTGTAGGGGAACCACAAATCATTTCTATATGGAAATACCCGATTCAGCAAAAAACACAACTTTGTTTTATTCGCAGTGTTTTTTTCGCAGGCGATCCTTTAGTTCAATGAATGGTATTTATTGTAAATCTATTTTACTTAAATAAGTACATAATTTTGGTTAACCCTGTAGAAATAAATATTCGAATGATACATCGTTGCAAAGGCGATTAGGCCCTTCAAATGAAGTGTCCCGTGACCTCGGTTTGTATGTCAAAAAATCGTCGATTACGTTATTGCGCATACACTGATGATGTATTGTCCAACACATATATAGCAATTGATGGCCATTAAAAATTTAAATTTGACGTTTATTAAAGATTTATTTTTTTTTTTAAGTCGTCTGTTTCCGAAATAATGAATTTATTCCCTTAGATTCGTCTCATACGGTATATGTATATATATATATATATATATATATATATATATATATATATATATATATATATATATATAATAAACTAAGGTACACTCGAAGAGTGGTGGGTTTTTCGGTCAAAGTGGAGAAATAAAAGACAAAGAAGGTGGCTACTTCATCTATTTATTGAAGACGTTTCGCTTTCTGCTCAGAAAGCATCATCAGTTCATCTAAAAAGAACAATATGAAACCAAACATCCATAGAGAAGTTACAAAAAAAGTGTGTTACCTTACAAAGACATGTAGCAGTCAATGATGTTAAAAATGAAAAAGCTTACGAAACTGGACATTTAGAGTTAAAGTTGTATAAAACAGTTAATTGAAACTAGGTATAGTTTGCAATTTAACAAAATTAGCACAGCAAAAGAACATGTGATAAACATACATGTATATAAAAAAGTTATTATAAAAACTTAAGTAAAAAACATTAAGGTTTATTTTAAAGTGTAAAGAACTAGAAAGATCTTGAGAATGCACTTCCAACAATTTATTTAATCAATTAGATTTTAATTTTAACTTTAGGTAACATTATTAAGTTATTTAAGAATAATATAGTAATAAAGATAAATTGAAGTTACCAGTCTTAAGCTTACTGAGTCTCGCAGGTAAATGAATTTACAGGTTTAACACCCACGCACAGAACGTGAATAGATATGGCCTTGAGGTCAAAATGACAAAAACAGCAAGGCAAACTACCAACCTCTATATAATAGGGCGGTATATTCAAAGAATGTGATAAATTTGGTTGACAACTTGTCGTTAAAAAGCCAAACAATGAAAGGAAAAGGTGGTTAAGATCACCATTTACCCTACAGTGATTGATTTGTCAACAAAGAACAAAGCATGCGAGGTCAATCCGCATGCTTTGTTCTATTTTTAACATCATTGACTGCTACATGTCTTTGTAAGGTAACACACTTTTTTTGTAACTTCTCTATGGATGTTTGGTTTCATATTGTTCTTTTTAGATGAACTGATGATGCTTTCTGAGCAGAAAGCGAAACGTCTTCAATAAATAGATGAAGTAGCCACCTTCTTTGTCTTTTATTTCTCCACTTTGACCGAAAAACCCACCACTCTTCGAGTGTACCTTAGTTTATTTTGGATTGACGGTCGTACTCCTTTTCTCGATATATATATATATATATATATATATATATATATATATATATATATATATATATATATATATATATATATATATATATATATATATATATATATATATATTTATATGTATGTATAATATTCCGAAAACGGAATATGATATATATCGAGACATACTCCGAAAAAGTGGAATTCAGCCAACATAATCCTCATTCACAAGAAAGGTAGCAAGGAAGACATTAGAAATTATAGACCGATCAGCTTGCTGCCTGTGATATACAAGGTATTCACCAAAATCATTAACAACAAAATACAGAACACACTTGACGCTGCACAACCCCGAGAGCAAGCAGGCTTTAGAAGTGGCTTCAGCACAATGGATCATATTCAAACATTAAGAGAAGTAATGAGCAGAACAAAAGAATATGATCTACCACTGGCGCTAGCATTCATAGACTTCGAGAAGGCATTTGACTCCATATACCCAAGAGCAGTCATAGAAGCTCTTGTCGACCAAGGAGTAGATAAACCATATGTCGAAACGCTAGCAAATATATACAAAGAGGCCACAGCTAGAGTAAGCATATATGAAAATACTCCAGAATTTCCCACTCAGAAAGGAGTCCGACAAGGAGACACCATATCCCCTAAGCTCTTCACTGCAACCTTAGAAAATATCTTCCGGAAATTAGACTGGAACAACCAAGGTCTATGTATAGATGGAGAATACCTAAATCATCTTAGATTCGCTGATGACATCATTCTAATTGCTAGAAGTCCTGAAGAATTACAACTACAAATTAATGACCTTAATACAGCCAGCAATGAGGTAGGCCTAAAAATGAACCTAGCAAAGACTAAAATAATGTGCAATGATCTGATCGTCAACGTGGAAATAAAAATTAATGAAACCTCGCTAGAAGTAGTAGACGAATACATATACCTGGGACAGCTCCTACATAAATCGGGATCACTACTTCCGGAAATCAACAGACGAATAAAACAAGCGTGGTCAGCATTTGGACGAAATTCCATAGTCTCCAAGTCCAAAATGCCACTGTACCTCAAGAAGAGAGTATTTGATCAATGCATATTACCCGTCTTGACATATGGATGTGAAACTTGGATATTAAAGAGAGAAATAACGTCGAAACTCCAAGTAACTCAAAGAGCAATGGAAAGATGTATGCTAGGGATAACAAAGAGGGATCGTAAAAGAATTGAATGGATACGGAGGCAAACCCAGGTGACTGATGTAATCCAAAGAATAAAATCCCTGAAATGGCAATGGGCAGGACATATAGCAAGAAGAACAGACAACAGATGGACCACTAGAACAACTATGTGGTACCCCAGGAACGCTAAGAGACCAAAGAGGCGCCCGAATCTCAGATGGGATTATGATATAAGAAAATTAACAGGAACAACGTGGTCTCGAATAGCACAAGATAGAAAAATATGGTCGCAAATGAGCGCAAATTATAAGAACAACGAATAACTAAGACATCCTCGAATAGTAATAAGAACATAGAATAACATTGAAATAAGAGAGGCTGCACCGTAATTGGAAACGGTTGATAAAGCTGCACATGATGATGATGATGATATGTATATATATATTAAATTGTATTTTTTAAATCTTTGTTTGAATTTAACTTATTGAACTTTTTTAATTAATATAGGACCCGAAAGGAGACAAAAGACTGTTCGGTTAAACACCGAATTTAACCGAAGCGTTTCTGTACCTGCGGAAAAGAAATCCACAAGACAAACAGGTCACAATAGTGCTCCTAATCAGACACCAGTAAGCCCAGAGACTGAGTAAGTACGCTTTGTACATCTTCTATTGCATGTATAATTTTATTTGTATAGCATGATATTGTAGTGAACATTTGTTATCGGTTTTTAAACACATACAAAAACTATGTACTTTGTTTAATCAGTGTAATTTTAATTATATCAGACAAGCATTGCAGGAAGAAGAAAATTGGCATTCAGTTGGGTAAGGGATCTAATACAATTTGTTGAGATTTTTTTTTATAGAATTAAAAAAAATTTAGACCCCATTTCTCATCTACAAACTTACTTTGCATGGTTTCGAAACTGAAGCATTTCAAATATACAAAAGAATTGGCAGGTGTAAACTTACCTTTTGTACCTACAGTCTACATATACATGCATGTCATACATTGGTTAATTACATTCATTTATGGATTTGAAGGAGAATTAGTAAACATTCAGAGTTAATGTATTTTTAAAGAAAATTTCAAATTTTTCATAAGAGTATTTTTCATAAGAAGGGAATGTTTAAGCTAGATATTCGTACAGTAGAATTACAGATGTTAGATGGGATATAGTAGACTCTGTTTATAATTATAAGAAATGATTGACTCTATGTTAAATCATTGTTTATCCACAATAACTTCGAAGGGATATTTCTTGGTGTTTGAAATATGTTTAGTAGTATTCTCACCAAAAAAAGTATCAGTGCTTCTTTTGTTGCATATGTCATTCATATAATGTCGTTGACGAGTTCCATCTTTGTTGGAGAACCACATCTTTGTGGGCGACAAATCCTTGAGGGTACACAGATGGTGACTGTTTCTGCATGTAAAAAAGATGATTTTATATTTCCCCACAGTCACAATTTACATCATCTTGATCTGTTTTCCTCCATTTTGCTATGTTTAGTTTTATCCTTTCTTACCCTATTCATAGTTTTACACGGTTTAAAGTCCAAACATTGCTCAGTTCATCGAACCTAAAAGAATAG
Source organism: Diabrotica undecimpunctata (assembly GCF_040954645.1). Classification (NCBI taxonomy): domain Eukaryota; kingdom Metazoa; phylum Arthropoda; class Insecta; order Coleoptera; family Chrysomelidae; genus Diabrotica; species Diabrotica undecimpunctata. The sequence continues at coordinate 151,914,256 of NC_092809.1, forward strand.
GAAATTATTCGGGCGGCTTATTCTGCGCTGTTCCAAGGAAGCTTTTTCTGGAATTCAGTCGCTTTCTTGGTGTTCGAGCTCTGTATAGAGCATGCCGCTCGTACGAGACTTGTTTCGTTTTCTCTACATGTTTTGCTACATTTATGCGTGTTGAGTGATCTGCAAAACCCGCTGCTTTATATAAATTTGAGAGTGACGTCGATTTCACGCCATCCATTAAAATCCTGCATCTCTTATTTAGCGCAGTGTCCTGTGCGCAGTGGTTTTCTTCTATATTAATATTTTATGGACTATGGACATATCTTTGAATACTCCAGGCCACAGTTGAAGTTTTAAATGTCTAAACGTCAAATTATTTGTTTGTTTGTCTTATAGTGTTGTTGTCAACTATTTGTTGATAAGAAGTACTAAATGGTATTTAATTGATTAGTTAATTTATTCTGATTTTTTGGAATTGAAATCCTTAGATTTGTTTTAGTAAGTTGTGTTCTTATTATGGTTATACAATGGTCTAATGTTGAAGGAAGGAAGAAGAAGGAAGTTGCTCGAATGTTTGGCAAATCACCATCAGCTATCCACCGTAGTGTCATTGGGAACAAACCAGGAGTATGTAAGCAGAAGAGTGTAAGGTAGAAAACGCTTAACCACTGCTGTAGATGATCGTTTTATAACGTTGCAAACATCACGAAATAGACGTCAAACAGCAGTTTAAACAAAAAAAACTACTGCAAGATGTTGTGGAACCACCATAAGTGAGCGCACAGTAAGAAGAAGCTGGTCTCCAGGCATATGTGCCAATAGAAACTCCCAGAATGCAAAGACACCATCGTGTAACGCGACTAGAATTTGGTCAAGAACGTCAAAATTTGAATGATAACCAGTGGAGTCAAATTCTCTTCATGAACGAGAGTCGTTTCTGTGTAATTTTCATTGGCAGTAGGAAAGATTGTATCGACGCTAATGAGACGAAAATGCAGATATTAATTTTACTACTTCTGCACATTTTGGTGGACGATCAATTACGGTGTGGGGCGGTATATGTTTGGAGGTACGAACAGAATTAATAGTGATTTATGGTGGAGCATAAAGACCAGATGTATACATCAAAGATATTCTTAAGACCATGTGATTGCCTTTGGCCCATACATTGGAAACAATTTCATTCTAATTCAGGATAGTCGCCCCTGTGTAAGACACTTTTTATTATAAGTGGGTATAACAACAATGAATTGGCAAGTGTTCCCCAGACCTGAACCCGATAGAGCATGTGTGGGACACGCTGGGCAGAAGATTTAGGGCACGAATTCCTGTAATTCAAAATAGAGAGGAAGTAAGGATTGCTTTGGGGCTTTGTTATCGCTTTAAGGGCAACAACAACTGTTCAATAGCCTTTTCGTAAGTATGAGAAGACGAATGACTACAGTTGTTAGGGCTCGAGGGGGAAACATACACTATTAAACCGAAAAAATGGATTTATGTTCAAAATGTACAATGTGGCAAAACTTTTGTAAAACCCATTCCAACATTTCATATACTTCGTTTCAAGAGATTATGTTACAATGTGTATTTTATAGAAGAAAAAATTATATTGTATCCGTTTTCGTCGTATGTATCCATAGGTAATAAGATTTTCCTGCAGTCGAGTCGACACGTTATTTTATTTTACTCGTCCAGGATGCTTGCTGTGGCTCTCGGTTGTCGTATCTTGATGCGACAGTACCGGTGTTCTGCAACTTAACGATATATTTACAAAGAAAAATGAATAAAATGATATATCATTATACACCCGAAGTTTTTACTTCTTTGTAAATTTTTTTACAAAACTACTGGGATTTTCCTGTTTCCAAACTACTGACCGGCAAAAAACGGGCCCCTCTGAAACATTTCATATAGGTACTGATATCTTAGTCTTACATTAATCGGGAACTACTTTGCTTCCGTTTGGCTGTTAATATTTTGAAATAGTTGCCCTTCCCTTCTTCTCTTTCAAACACGTTTGAAGTAACCAAGTAGCAGTACCCTTTACAAGTCCATTTATCCTATAGCGCTACAGAACAATTCGTGCCCTGGCCTCCTTCATCAAACCTCTCCATCCGTTAATGTCAGTAGCCGTTCTACTCCACGATCGACTTCCAAGGAGATTTCTAACGTCCTCGTCCACATTATCGTTAAATAGCTTTCTCCGTCTTCCAATAGGTCTCTTCCCCTGCATTCTTGCATTCAACAGTTTTTTTGGAAGTCTGTTTTCTTCTATCCTAAGTACATGGCCTGCCCATTAGAGACGCTGTAGGTGGATATAATGAGATAAAGATGATTCTTTATATATATATATATATATATATATATATATATATATATATATATATATATATATATATTTATATATATACAAGAAATACTGGATATTATTGACTGTCGATATAAACAAACAACACAGTTTATTAGGGCTGCAGTTAGTAGGTTTGGCCGGGATGTTATAGAGACACTCTTTTGACTTGTGGTCGAGCTTTCGGAATTCTTCTGCTAAACTCTGCATCGTCAATGTTGTTCTTTATAATGTTGACTCCTAAATAGATAAAGCTATCTACTTTTTCCAAGTTGTTGTCAGGTAGGGTCGTGTTCTCTCTGACCGACTTTGTACTAGGATTTTAGTCTTTTTTTCGATTATAGACAGGCCTATTTGTTGAGCATGTGATTTAAGCTCCGTACACGTATTCTCACCTGTTATATCGCCGAGAGGTGATATTTATATAATTAACTTATAGTTGAAATTTATTGATATTTAATTAAAAAATAAGAATAAATATAATAGAGATCATAGTGGGCGGGATAACTTAAAAGATAGAATGCCTAACATCACGCAGAAGGCGCTGATGACTGGCAAGGCGAAAACATCTAGATATTTTTAAAATATCTAAGACCCAGGTCGACTCAGCCAGAACACGATGTATATCTTCGGTAAAACCGGGAGAAATATTGGGCTTTTAAAGCGTAGCACTGGCCGCCCTGTTACCTTCCTTGTATAGGGCAGGTCCCAGAAATAGCAGATTATTATTCTAGAAATGCGAAAAAGGGAGACTAAGACTAGAAAACCGAAAACAGTAAAAATTATTAAAAATAAAAAGGGCACCGTTCAATGGTATTGACAATTTGTAACAATAATAGTAACAACTAAAACTAAGCAATAAAATAATATTTCTTAAAAACAGTACAAAATTTATAGTATACAAATTTTTTTATGATTTGGTGGGGGTATTAGTAAGAAAGCGAATTAGAGAGTGGATATTAATCCTCAGAGAGAATGAGAAATCGAAACACTGGATTGAAAATGTCATATTTTACAACAAGAGGACCGAATACTCATCGTCAAAAACCATCATCTTCAGAGAAAGGGGAAAGAACAAATACAAATTTTCCAGAAGACATATAAGACCAAGGAGTATCTTGAAATGTGTACAAGAATAAAAGAAAATTGAGAAAAATTAGAGTAATAACAGGACTCAGAACAAACTTACGAGTACTTTGTTACTTTTTTCGATCCGACTCAGATTCTGAAGACAGTTCCAAATTAACTTGTGAGTCAATTCCATTCGATTCCAGTACCTTTAATGCCGCCTAGCTGTCCGATATAATTTTTATAGATCTGTCCCTGAAGTACCTCTTTATTAGTTCCTGCAGGCACACTTCTATAACATAAATTTCGGCTTTAGCCACTAAAGAGTGATTATCCAAGCTTAACCTTGGTTTTCCTCCTTATATTTCAGCTCCAATTTCTTCATCGATGTTAGAGCCGTCCGTATATATACCAGCATTGACCTGTCATTATGAGATTTGTTTTATTCGACTCAAATTCGTCCTTTCCTGGAAACAATAGCATATATAATGCAACTACCCCGTAGTTAACTTTCTTTTTAAATAATGTCAGTTGTTCTTAATTTTATATCTTTAATGTACGGTACTTAGAGCTATAGCCACTACCGTTTTTTGTCGATACCTACTAAAAAGCTGTAAAAAAGTTCATACCTGCTTTCGATGTATAGAGTTTAATATTTAACCAATTTTTGACTATACGTATATGTGTTATGCCGTAATAATAAAATGATTATTCCCAATATTCTAAATGTTGATGATTGGTACTGCAAATATGTAAATAAATGGTAATTTCACATAGTAATTTTGGTGTTGTATGTGAATTGTGTTTTTGTCCAAAAATATTGTTTGTAAATTGTAATCAGCTGTTTTTGTTTTGTTTGTGTAAAAGGTTTGTAGATGAGAAAATGGATCTTGTTGGGGATTTTTTGGGCGATTATTTTAATCTTTAACTATTTTGTTAGTAACTAGTATTTTTTTTATTGTATTGGTTCTAAACATTATGAATTACATAGTTCAAAACAATCCAAACAAAGATTTCGTGTCTATTCATAGAGGGGACATGTAAATTTGGTTCAGAAAAATTTAATATAAACGAATCATTTAGCTATTATTATTTAAATTAGTTTTCTAAAGGAAACACGTGCTGTGTTAAAATTAAAGACATATATGTTCCAAAAATGGTTGCGGTGTTGCCAATTTTATATTATGTTGATATTCTAATTATTCTAATTTTAAAAATGTATTCAAATCGAAAGACATAGTTATATTATTTGCATGAAATATACTGTAAAAGTGGCACATAATTTATATAGGTGTGGGTCGTTTTTGTGTTTCCTTATCTCTTCCATTCTTCTTCTTCATGTGCCTTGTCCGTTCCGAACGTTGGCAATCAACATGGCTATTCTGACTTTGTTTGCGGCAGATCTGAATAGTTCAGCAGATGACAATCCGAACCATTGCCGCAAGTTTTGGAGCCACGAGTGTCTTCTCCTCCCTGGACCCCTTCTGCTGTCTATTTTCCCTTGGACGATCAGTTGTAGTACTCTATATTTATTGTGTCTCATAACGTGACCCAAGTATTCCAACTTTCTTTTCTTTATACTTATTCCTACCTCTCTCTCTTTACCTATCCGGCGTAGTACCTCTTCGTTGGTCACGTGCTCAGTCCAGGATATACGTAATATACGTCGGTAAGCCCACATTTCGAAGGCCTCTACTTTTTTCATCAATGTTGCGGTCATTGTCCACGCCTCCATTCCATATAACAAAACCGGGAATACATAACATTTCAGAAGTCGAATTTTGAGAGGTAGGGTGAGGCTTTTAGAGGTGAAAATGCTTCATGCTAGTGAACGATGCTCTTGCCTTTTCTACTCTTATACGTATTTCCTTCGCTTGATCCCAATTTGAGTTAACTATTGTTCCCAAGTAGATGTACGAATCCACGTGTTCAATTCTTTCATCGTCTAATATCAGTTGCTGTGGTGGTTGTTGGGTTTTGCTTACTAACATCCATTTGGTTTTTGTGATATTTAGTCTGAGTCCGTATTGTGCACTTGTTTTTTGTATCTTACTCATTAGGCAACTCAGTTCCTCCATGCTACTAGCTAGAATCACAGTGTCATCAGCATACCTTATGTTATTAATTATTTGTCCGTTTATCTTTATGCCTTCTGTGGTTTCTTCCAGCGCTGTCTTAAATACTTCTTCAGAGTATATATTAAAGAGAATAGGAGACAAGATACAGCCCTGTCGTACCCCTTTCTTGATCTCAATTTTATTGGTAAATGTAGATCCTACTTTCACTTTAGCTGTTTGGCCCCAATATCGCTATTGTTCGAATGTCTCTGTAGTCGACTCCGATCTTATGGAGAATTTCAATTATCTTTTCGTGCTTTACGTTATCGAATGCTTTTGCGTAGTCTATAAAGCATATGTACACGTCTTTGTTCATATCTCTGCAGCGCTGGATAAGTACCTGTAGACTAAAAAGTGCTTCTCTTGTCCCAAGAGAATTCCGAAACCCAAACTGCGAATCTCCAATATTATCCTCGCATTTTTTGCTTATTCTGTTGTAAATAACCTTGGTGTATGCCTTCGAAATGTGGTTACTTAGACTTATCATCCGATGTTGATCACAAGACTTTGCTTTTGGTTTTTTCGGTATGGCAACAAAAGTTGACTCTAGCCAGTCTTCAGGAAACTCCCCGCTGTTATAAATATTGTTAAAGAGTCTGACGAGTGAGTCTAGAAATTGACTGTTTGTTTCGCACAGCATTTTCAATACTTCCCCGTATACGTTATCGTTGCCTGGTCTTTTGTTATTTTTATCTCTTCCATGAGTTCCAAAATATCTTTTGTGTCTTTTTAATCACTACTTGGTCTCTTTGATTTCCCTCCAGACTTGGTCTCATCCATGTTATTTTGTGTATGTCTTTGTGTTTATATCTCGTGGCACTTATGTCCATGTTTAATGCTGCTGCTAAATTACATAGTCTTTTTCAATTACTGTTTGTTGTGTCATTGAAGTGTTTTCACCTGAAACCTCTCTGAAGCAATTTTATTTGCCTATTTGGGCGTTGAAATCTCCTATAAGGATTAATATATCTTCTCCCGGGATTTTCTCGGCGTTTTCTTCTAGTGGAACAGCTGTTTTGTCAAGTCTTCACTGTTTTCTGTGGGTGCATAGACATTTATTATGGACAACTTATTCGATTTGCTGTTTACTCTTATTTATGATATTCTTTCACTTATAGGTTTAAATTCCATAACTTTAATACATAATCCGTTCCTCAATATATGTGTGTTTCTTCGCCTGCATACCATACTGTATATTTTTCCTTTTCGATTTTTTCATGTCCCCCATTTGGTTTCCCAAAAGAAAAAAAATGGGAGAAAGGAAACGAAGAACTCAAAAAAACATTAACACTTATGGAGAATAGATTAGGGAAGATCGTTAAAGAAAAAATATTCCATTTAATCATATCAGGAATTGATGTAGACCTAGAAGGTAAAGAGAGACTAAGAGAAGGCATACAAAAAATGATGGAAAAAGAGCTTAAACTGAAAATAGAAATTAAAAGCGCGTTTAAGGTAGGATACAAGAAATGTATAATAGAAACAAAGAGCTGGGAAGACACAAACAGAAAATACTGCAAGAAAATGGTAAACTCAGATACACAAGAGACGGTAGAGAAATATATGTAAATGCAGCGCGAACGTCCACGGAAACAAATATACATGAAGAAATCAGAGACAAAGAGCAAAACAAGAAACAAGGAAAGGAGCAAAAGTAAAAATCAGATACCAGAAATTTGAAATAGATGACAAGGTACTGAAATGGAATGCAAAAACTCACAGAAATTGAAAATGCTCCAAGAAACTAGAAAAAGAAGAATGGATGGATGAAAAGGAAACAGACAATGTAAACGAAGAGGAAAATGAGTCAAGGTATATTCAGAATAATAAGAAAAATACAAAAAAGAGAAAGGGAATTAAGGGAATGAAAAAACATTGGAACATGGAACTTCAGGACGCTGCTGGAAACAGGAAAAATAGAAGAACTAGCAACTCAGTTAAAACAATACAAGATCATACCTATGATTAGTAACTTCAAAAATGAGCATTGAAACCAACGTCAATGTCAAATAACAAACAGAAGAATCTTGTATGAATCATCAGCAGTGGTCATTCAGATATTGAATTCTTCTTAAGAAAAATAAGACAAAATTAATGCATTTTTAAGCAGCGATTTCTTAATAACATTTGTTTTACAGTTACAATGTTATCAGTCAGTATAAATTTAATTTGCTGACCAGTTCTCGCTTCAACTTCAAAGTATTCTTACTCTACAAAAATATAATGTCCACCATTACAAGAAGTACTTTCATACCCACGTCACACTTTTGTTACGTGGGTTTGCTCAAATAATGCTAGGCCTTAAATTATAAAATAAGATAGTCTAAGGCTCGCGCATGTGCAATTATACAGTATGTCACGCCTTTCATGTAAAAAAATTCGAATTCTACTTTAGTTTTAAAAATTACAATACAAATTACTTCAATATTTACTTCAATAATTACTTCAATATTTATTGAACATTTCATTTTTGTTAGAGATATTTAAAAAACTTTGCGTATTTGATATAAGTATAGTTTTTTACATTTTAATAATAAAGTCTTAATTAACTGTAAATAACGATTCATGTTTTTGAACCAAATATGTTTATATAATTGTTTGTATGTGTTGTTTGTGGTGGTATAATAATAATTAACTTACAGTTCTCATCAGAGTCGAGCTTCTTTACTACCACCTATTCAAATGCCTACCGCCCTTACTTTTAACAGGTAATTTTAACATTTTTTATTTCTCTAAAATCAACTTTAAATTTATAGGTTAAGAGTTCCCCGCTTATTTCTGCAGGTATTAGTTTTTATAATAAAATATGATTGAATTGTCTAATCAATGATAGTGGAACAAATTATTAGCAGGTAACATAGAAAATATGCAGCAGTCGCTATTAATTAAATATAATTGTCATACTGTAACTGTTCTTAATTGAATATCCCCTTTATGTGTCAGCTCTTTTCTTCTTTTTGTCCTTTTCTGTGGCCTTTTACGTTATAACTTTATACCAAACCGTGCCCTTTTATTAAGTTTAAGGATTTCTCGTGACATATACAATAGAAACCAGATCAAACTTTTCCCAGCTTCTAAAATTTTGTTCCCCGATTTTTTTAATACCTTATGACGTTTCTTCCGCTTATATGGATTTCCTTTTGGTCTCCTGCGTAAAAGTGATTATTGCAGACATTGGTTCATTAGTCCTTCTAGCCCGCGTAGACTTATTTCTATTCAACTGCATAAAACTGACACGATTGAGTTTATAATAGGGCTTCCAGTGCAGCCGGTTTCATTTTACGATGAATTATTCTGTTTCGTTTACCAAGAGAGCATAATGTCAGTTTCAGATCACCAACTCTGCTCTATGGAAAGTACGCCAGCACATCTTTGAATTTAAGAAGTTATTCAGCCTTAACACCACTTGTCTTTTTATTTAAAATGGCCCGTAGCTAAGTCGACATCTTCATATCGAGGAGCTTCATCGATTTAATTCTCGAATATCATTTTCTCTGAGTAGTAATAGGATAGTGATATCTGCTTGTCGATTACTTTTTTTTAATGCAGGCTGCCCTTTAGCGGCTGGACGCAGGTCTTGGCCCAATTGTCCTTGTCATCAGTTTCCTTCGAGGGAGGTTTATGATGATTTATCCCTATTCGGGCCTTCATTTTAGATACCCGGTCTGCTGGATAAAACCAGCAAGTCTCTCAAGCTTGCTCTCTGTCACTACCTCTAGTCTAAAGGGCTGTTTGGTGAGAGCAAAGACTAGACAGCCGCCCATAAAGTGTTCGGCTGACTCTTCCCTTTTCTCACACCTGGGACACATTGCTGATTCGCTGAGCCTACAGAATTTTTTAGTATCTTGCGAGGTTAGAGTGACCTCTGAGAACTTGTTCTATCTCCCGAATTCCATATATGCTCAAAGTAGTTAGTTGGTTTCCCAACAAGACTGAGCCGAATGCCTCCTTAGTCTGACGACAATTGGTCCTCCCGTTTCATCTTGCCAGGTGTTGACTTAGGGACGACTTCCATATATCCGTTTTACATTGCTGATACAAAACTGGGAAAAGGGCTCAGGTCCGAAACACACCTGCTTTGTACCTTTTTTAGCTTCTACATCGGCTGCCTCATTCCTCCTAATACCAGTCTTCCCAGCCACCCATTTAACAACTACTTTAATATTTTTAGTCTGCCATTTATTTTGAGCTTAACAGGTTGTTATGCAGTTTTGTAATTTGATAGGATTTATAAACGCTTTTGGCTGCTTAGCTATCCGAGTACATAAGTAATAATATCATCATCTCTAATTCTAGCTTTGATCATTTTCTTTGTCACTTCTTGTAGGGCCAATGTCTCCGCCTAAAAAAGAATAATTTGTTCACAACGTTAAGAGCTTTTCCTGTCGGACAAAAAGATCCCCATTCACGAAGGCCAGTCCTGTCCCGGTTTTCTCAGTTTTTAAGCGATCCGTATCACATATTATCGTGTCCCTCGTACCTTCCGTACACCCTAATACTCTACTTTCACTTCAAATGTATGATCATAGATCTAGACCGGACTATGGGAGTCTTTCGGCAACGCCGTCACGGAAAGCACCCACCTACAAACCTTTTTCACATATATCTACATGGCTACGAAGTCAACCAGTCTCTTTCTAGGCCATGTTTTATATCTTTTACAATCCGATACATGAATTTATATGTAACATGCTGATTCGTATTCCTAAACTTCCTTCTTTGAGCTCTGGATAAACATTGCGGTGATACCTGTAGTGTTTCGGTGTTGCCTGTAGGATTAATCGAATCGTCCTCAATTGTTGATTTCTGTTCGGGTGTTGTGCTCTTCCTTATCTTGATGTACATTTTTTTGGAAGAAATTTTGTTAGTTTTTGAGCTCGCCGTTTTTATTTTAATTAATTTGGTCCATTCTGGTCCCACGAGCATGGTAGAATACGTGCCGGATCTACATAGACCTCATTGTGGGTCTAAGGCCTAATATGAAAGAAAGTCGGCCTAGTACCTCCAGTATACTGTTTGTGATAGTTATATTTAGACAATTAATTGCCATGAGAGTTTGAAAATGGAACAGCCCAATGTGGAATCAGCTTACTTTGAGTTTTTTTATTGTTTACAACGTTTGCTGTTGTTTCGTATTTACCATTCTTTTCTACTTTATACTGTCTTGTTGTTTTTCCTTTATCTTTCTTATTTCTTATGTTACATATTGGCTCGGGCGTATATATAGTCTACCTCTTGATCGTTTGCCTGGTGGTATCCATATATGCTGTTATTACTCTAATTTTTCTCAATTTTGTTTTATTCTTGTATATATTTCAAGTTAATCCTTGGTCTTACATGTCTTCTGGAAGATTTGTATTTGTTCTTTTCCCTTTCTCTGAGGATAATGGTTTTGAAGATGACTATTCGGTCCTCTTGTTGTAAATATGACATTTTCATCCTAGTGTTTCGATTCTCTCTTAGGATTAATATCCACTCTTTAATTCGCTTTCTTACTAATACCCCTAAATCGTAAAAAAATTCATTTTTCCAAGCTTTATGTATTCCTGGATTTGTTTTGCTTGGTATTGCTTCAGAGTGGTATCTTTTATAATAGTCTCCCTTTTTAGCATTTCTAGAATAGTAATCTGCCCTATACAAGGAATATAACAGGGCCAGTGCTACTCCTTAAAACCCCGATATTACTCCCTGTTTTACCTGTTTTATCTCTATTATAATTATTCTTATTCTTTAATTCAATATGTTGAAATTTGTATCAATAAATTTCAACTATAAGTTAATTATATAAATATCACTTCAAGAATATGTAAATATTTTAAAAGAAACAGGTAGGTTTATTCATGCTCTATGTCTATTTTTGCTTATTTTATGTTTAAAAAAATTGTATACCTACTTAAATATGTTTTTTATATAAAATATTGCGTGTGTGCTAGAGTTGCTTTCTTTTAAAGTCCGCGTTTGTAATGTCGCTCTTGATCACATTGTGTTGTATGAAAATGATACATGTATCGCTTATTCTAGTATTACCATGTTGTTATTTATACTATCATTGATTATTCATGTAAAAGAAGTTTTATTAAAAAACAGCTGCAGAAGTAACGGACAGGTGTAGATATAAAAATCACCATGTAACGGAATAAACTTTATTACTCGAATTTAGGTTTTACTGTGTGCCTCTTAAATGTATATACACAATAATATGATATATTTAAAATATCTTCCGTTTTTTACTTGTCTTGGTGTCGCCGAAGTGTAGCTGAACTATTCATTTTAAAAAATGTGATCATAAAAATTTGCTGCCATTTTGAAAGTTAAAATCGTTTGTTTGACTCTTATATTTTCATCAAATTTATACATATATCTAATATTAAAAGATCTTGTGAATGCAACTTGTTATCGCCATCCATTTCTTAATATTTTTCTTATGTATGATGTTCCCTTCCAGAATTTGTTATCTTGTATCATAAAATGTGTCGTCTAGCTATATCTTACCTTCTATTCTTATTCGTAGATGAATTTGATATTTAGGACAATTCTCAATTTGGCTTTAGAAACTGACTAGGAACCAGAGATGCATTATTTGCTTTTATATCTTAACACAACGATGGATGCATAGACTTTACTATTAAAAAGCATTTTTGTTTTTGTTGATAGGACATTATGATCGAAAGATATCGAATTTTTACCATGAAGTTGATACAACTTTTATGCGCGCGTAACTAGCATTCCAAATCGTCGATTGCTTCCAGCGTTGGTTCTGTGGGAACGGTTCATTCTACACAAAAAGTGCTAATAAACATTGTTGTTCAAAATTATCTCAGCTACATTTCTTGTTTGAAACAGTTTTTCCTGGGCGTACAGGTTCTTGGTAAATTGATGTTTTCCGTTTGTCTTTAGGAGAAAACCCGGAGGTAGAAGTTTTTAGAAATGACAAACTTTTTGGCATCTTTTTTGGTGTCCCAAATTGACATTCTCAGCAAAATCAGCTTGTTCTTATGATTTTTAGAGGTTTAATAGTATTTTCGTCTCTGACGACTGGAGTATATAAGTAATGTAGGTTTAATATTATTGTATAGATTATATTCCTATGGGTAATATTTTCACATTGTTTGATATTGAGTACTATAGAAAATGTCACACCGAGAGTGCAGTACGGCTAATATAGGAATGCACAATTGCCGGATTTCACGCCTTGTGCTTGGCGATACAAACAGGTCCAAGTGGTAGTCACAGAACCGTACCCAGATCTCTATGCCGGGCTCTGTTATTTATTATAAAATAATATATTGATAAAATAATTGCCTTCAAGTAGCCAAATAAGAGGCATGAATTTGAATAAAAAGACCTTAAGTTTTTAGCTAGAATTTTATTATAAAACTGTATACTTTATTAAACTAACAAATGTATTTTAAATTACATTTCTTGATAGCTATAAATATACCGGGTGGAACCTCCGGTAACTCGATTTCCGTGCACCCAGCCCAATATCCAAGAAACACTTTTTCTTTTGTAAATATGTGAAAAATTATCAGGAACGGGAATATCGAAAAAGCTTTGCACCATTGCTGTGACCATTATTTGGTAAATTTGATATTAATGTCTCCTTAAACCACGATTCAAAATATGCGGCATCCATTTCATCGTGATAGTCGCCATCATTTTTCTTTGCCAGAAAAACACGCTGTGTGCCAGGAAGGAAACCTCCTGAAAAACCTGCATGCAATAAAACATATCGTGGACCTCGTTTAGTAAGTGCTTTTAAGCCAGTACTTAAACCTTTGAGAAAAGCATCACGACTGTTTTGTATCGTAGTATCGCACCATTCGTAATTTATAGATTGGCCAACATTAACCCACGATTCGTCCAAATATATGATATTGCAATGGTCTTTTCGCAAACGTCGTATAGTTCTCAAATAATTATGGCGCCAATGAATAATATCCTCTCGCTCCACCATGATGCTTCTTCGGCCACGTTTCTTATAAACAAATCCAATATCTTTCAGAAGTCTGTATAAAGTAGAAAGACACAACGGCTGTATATTCTCATTACCTTGTATGAAGTTATGTATATGCTTTAAGAATGGCGGCAAATTTTTCATGAAAAATGCACAATGAACAATTCTCCGTAGAATATTTCTTACACCCTCGTCATATGTGAATATTCTAGAATTTGATTGACACACTCGTTTTTTACGTTTTTTTGGCGATTACAACGTTCCACTCTGTTCTTTTTCTTTTTTGAAATTGTAAATGCTTCTTTCGCTAACACCAGTCATCAACGAAGTACGTCTTACAGCAGCACTTACATTAAGTTGTTCCGTATTTTGTAAAAAACACAACACATTTAACACTACGAGTTTAGCGCAACCGTTAAATAATTCACAGGATTTAAACTTATCGGACTACATGCTCTCTGTTGAAACTCGGACTAAATTTTAAAGTGTAGTTTCGTTTTCCAAAAGCACTTTCACCCCCTACCCATCCTTAGGATGGGTAGGGGGTGAAATAGGGAAAGCTTGGAGTTTATCAAATACTAATTATGACAAACAAGTTTATGGCCATATTTAGGTGATTATGTTAATGATGGTAATTTGTAGCAGAAGTTTTACAAAAGAAATAAAGACCTATTTATAGAAACAACATAACTGTATTTTTAATATTTTACATACAATAGAAAAAATCTAATTTCTATGAAAGAATTGGAAATTTGAATATTATATATAATATCTATAAATAATATCATTTCCAAGTTTCCAAATTGTTTCCTAGAAATTATGTAGGTTTTTTCTATTTTATGTAAAACATTAAAACTACAGTTATTGTATGTTGTTCTTGTAAAGAGGTGTTCAAATGTTACTCTTATGAATATGATTCAATTGTATATCTCATGTTGACGTTGTATGTGCAAAAATCATAGTTTTCGTTGTCAATAACTCATCAATGCCTTTTATTCTACTGTATACGTATAGGTACATGATATAAAATATTTTACTCGTACTGCCGGCAGATGCATTTTATCCAAGCCGGTCCTGTGAGACAATGAGCAATCAACAGCTGGAGAAAACCGACAACCCTGCGCGTTTATTCTCCATAAGAAAAGCATTGCCGTATCTTACCCGTACTGCACTCTCAGTGTGACATTTTCTATAGATCTACCCTAGTGTTTTCGAAAAATTTAGTTTATTCCTTACATCATAATCACATCTAGGTTATCTAATTGAAATAACAGTATTGTTTTTTATATTTTTTTTTATTAATTATTATTATATTGTAAAGATATATTTTAGATGTTAAGTTTTACTTCAAGTTATGGTAGTTGGTAGATACAATGGGTATACTTAATTCTCTTTATTATAATTTTAAAAGTTTTGTTAATGGGAATACTAATGTTAGTAAGTAATCACCTATTTGTTAAAAGTTGTTTTATTGAGTGTTTTGTCTTTTCGTTTTTATGGTGTATTTTGTATTGTGTTTTGTTTAAAGTTTGTATTTTGTCTGAATATTTAATGATTAAGTATTTTCTAATCCACAAGGAAAAGTTAATTTCATGTAGCCGACTGTATACCATAAAGCACAAAATTCTTAATTAAAAAATCCTTTATAAAAGGTATATTTATTTAAAACAACCCTTACGAGCTACATCACAGAACGTTTTTGGTCTTATTTGTCCATCTTCAGTGCTGTTACTAGGTATAAATATTTATAGTCACTAAATCATCATCATCAACTAGCCTCTAACGTCCACTACTGAACATAGGCCTCTCGCATGCTTTTCCACTTAGTCCGATTTTGCGCAATCTGAATCCAATTTGTAGTCACTCTTTTTATGTCACATGTCCATCTCGTTGGGGGTCGACCTCTATTTATGTTAGCTTGTATTCGGGGTTTCCATTCCAAAATTCTTTTTGTCCACCGGTCATCAACTGATCTTGCTACGTGACCTGCCCAGTTCCACTTTAGTGTTGTTATCCTTTCAATAACGTCTGCTACTCCTGATCTTTTACGTATAGTAGCATTGGGTATTTTATCACGTAGAGAAATCCCTAACATTATTCTCTCCGTTGCCCTTTCCGCAACTTGTAGTTTACTCACTGTTGTTCTTGTGAGTGTTAGGGTTTCTGCGCCGTAGGTCATCACTGGCAAAATACACTGATTAAATAATTTTCTTTTCAGACGCATTGGAATCTTAAACCTAAAAATATCCTTCATTTCATCTTTCCAAATGCAGCCCAAGCGAGGTTTATTCTTCTTTTCAGCTCGATTGTTTGGTTGTCTCGACTTATTCTGATCTCATGGCGCAAGTATTTATAGGAGTCAACTGGCTCAATATCTTTGTCTTCTACTGAGATGTTTTTGTTGTGAACTAAATTTGTCATAAATTGTGTTTTTGAAAAATTTATTTTAAGACCAACTCTTTTTGTGGCAGTATGGAGTTTTTGGAGCATTATCTGTGCCTGATCAAAGTTGCCTGCAATAAGAACGATATCATCTGCAAATTTAAGGTTATTTGTCCTTTTATTATTATTATATGTCCTTTTAGTTCCAATCTATTGTTTTACAAGCGTATTCTAGCAAAATTGTAAATAATTTAGGAGACATATTGTCTCCTTGCCGAACGCCTCTTTCAATACAAAAGGTCCCAGTTTCTTCATTAAGTCTTACACAGGCTGTAGCATGCTGATAGATGTATCTGATGAGGGATGTGTATCGGTGATCTATTCTACATTGTGTTAGAGCTTGGAGCAATTCACTTTGATTGACCGTATCAAATGCTTTTTCAAAGTCGACAAAGACAAGTATCAGGAGTCGATTATATTCAATGGTTTTTTTCAATCAACGACTTAATGGTTTGCAAATGATCATTTGTTCCGTATCCAGCTCTAAATCCTGCTTGCTCGCAAGGTTGATAGAAGTCTAGTTTTGATGTCAACCTATTAGTTATTATCTTCATAAACAACTTATAAACGTGAGATAACAAGCTAATAGGTCTATAGTTCTTTAGCTCTGTTATATCTCCCTTTTTGTGCATGACTACTATAACAGCTTTATTCCACTGAGATGGTCTAACCTCTTTTGAAAGGCATAAGTTATATAATTTTGTTAATGCTTTCAATACTGTCTTTCCTCCTGCTTTAACTGCCTCAATAACGATTTGGTCATCACCAGCTCCTTTATTGTTTTTCATTCGATTTAATTACTTTGAGACTTCTTCGATTGTTATTTCTGGGATATTTTCTGAACCCACATTCTGGACTTTTCTCAACTTGGTGCCGTCTTTCCTACCCCTTTCTCTATATAATTCTGTGTAAAATTCTTCAATTACCTTGATTATCTTATCTTTATCACTGTTACCACTGTTCCATTTCGATCTGCTAGCTTAACAATATTCTTCTTACCTAGAGCTTGACATCTCTTCAGCACCTTTAAACTTTTATTGTCCTCGACAACCGTTGTAATCTTTTTTGTGTTATATTGTCGTACGTCCTTTCTCACTGCTTTATTAATATTTTTATTAAGTTTGTGTAGTACGCGTACATTCGTATCGTTTTTGTTCTTAAGTTCTCTTCGTGTCTCCATAAGTCTTTTTGTCTCTTGACTGATTTTTTCCTCCTTATCTCTCCTAAGATTTGTATTGCACTTTTTCTCTGCGTTCTTAATAGGTTTTATTAAATTATCATTGAACGTTTCGACATCCATAACGTCTATATTTGTTGTCTCTAGACATCTCAGAATTTCCTCTTCAAAGGACATGGTGTTTTCGATTGGATTCCATCCTATTGGATGTGTTTTTGATATCATTTTGTATCTTTGTTTTTGGAGATTTAGCACGATCTTCGCTCTTACGATTCTATGATCACTTCCCACTGAACAGCTATTGAGAACTGTTACATCGTGGACCATGTCTTTGTTGTTGGTTAAGAGCAAAATCAATTTCATTTTTGGTGACTCCATCTGGACTTGCCCAGGTCCATTTTCTTTGGGGACTTTTTATGAAAAGGCTATTCATTGCAAAGAGGCCATTTCGTACCAAGAAACCCAAAAACATTTCGCCTCTTTCATTTCTTTGTCCGAATCCGTAGGGACCTATTGCAACTTCGGTCCCGTCCAGTCTACATCCCAACTTAGCATTAAAGTCACCCATTACTAGGTTGTATGTAGTAACACAACAACAATTCATCGCCTACTATGAAAATTGAAATTTTTTGTTTTTAGCACGAATAATAATATTTGTCATTCTGTAAATATCGTGTAAGATAATGTATAGTCTAGTGAAAAACACGTTTGTTCATTATCCAATACTTTTTTCTAGATAAGAATCTGTTTATATCCTTTTTTTATATTTTCTATTTTCTTCACTACAGTTTTCCCCTTAGGACAATCATCTGTTAAACTTAACTTTTATATGAATATTATTCCTTCGACCGGTTAGTGATTGTTTAAATTGGAGCAAACTATATCTCACCATTCTAATCGAAGTTTACATACTTACGTAGTACTTATATTGTTATTTTTGTAATATTAAATATATTTATTATTTCATAAGTTTGGCCTCCACGCCATCCTTGGATTGCGAAAGCGAAAATCCAACCACGGAACGAAGGAATTCATCTGGCACTTTATTATCGCCTGAGGTTGATACCGGTACCGAAACAGATGGATTTTACCTGCTGAAAAAAGACTCACAACGGCGAACAACGCTTGCTAAAGTAAGTTATGCTTAAGTTAATCACTTGTAAAATTAAGATCTAGATCTTTTTAAATTTTCATCGTTCTGACTTTTCTTTTACTCTCAATTTAACAGTTATTTATCATTTTCATTTATAATAATTAGATGTATTAGATAGGTTTTCCCATTGATTTAAATATACGTAAATTTTATACGTCGTTTGCCAGCTTGTTGAGGAAATTGCAGTTTCTAGCCAGTTTTGTTTGGTGAGTAGGTTCTTTGTGACCAGAATAGCCGCTTGGCTATCTGTATAAATCTTGATTCTCTTTGCTTTGGAGTCTCCATTCAGGATTTCATGAATGCAGACCGCAAAAGCAAAAACTTCAGCCTGGAATACAGTTATATGTATAGGTGTGTGTGTATATTATACCTACACTGTTAGATTTGTTATAGTTACATGTTTGTCCAAAGACTCTTGATCCAGTACCATGGCAGTTTTAGATCCATCAGTGAGCTATATAAGTCCCCATTAATGTTTGGAACTTTTTGTTCTTTAGATGGTAAAATTGTGTTAATCTTCTCAATGAAGATTAGTTCTGGTATCATCATGATTTCTCAAGTGTGATTTTTCAATATATAATTCGGCATCCAAGTATTGTTTGCTTTAAATCTCAGGATGGTAATAAAAGCTACCTCCTAAATATAATTCCAGTGGGGTTAGACCTGTGATAGCTTCTAAAGATGCCGTTCCTGTTCTATTCAAGGCCCTTGCCATATTTAGAAACGCTTGTCTTTGTAGGGTGGCGCGAGAGGTAACACAAGATTGCAACACCTCTTTTTACACCAAAGTACTGAACCATATGTAACTGTCGATTCTGATGTGTATAACCAACAGATTACCTTTGGTTTTAGCCCCTCAGGTTTTACCTATAACTTGTCTGCAGTCCCAGAAGAGCCACGTAGCCTTGTTGATTATGTTGTTAATATGGATGTCCCAATTTACGTTCCAGTTAATTGAGTTTGTAATCCAGACATTAGATACTTGACCTTATCGGTTCTTTCTAGTTCCTTCCCAAATAATTTCAGCTCACTTATTCCAGTAAGCTTCCTCTTATAAGTAAAGGCCACAGAGTGGTTCTCTTTCAGACGTAGATTCTCTATGTAGTGAAAGGCATATCGCATCTTATCCGCAACAGTACTGGGAAATTTTTTGGCTGGTAAACTCATGAATCAGGTCAGAAGAGGCTTTTCAAAGGTTTAAAGATCTAATTAGTTCGTTTAATTCTTCCTGGGTAAACGGTTGCTACGGAAGTTGAGTCTCCTTTAAGTTCACTATCGCATGTTCATCATAAGACATTTTAACATCATCGCCTGGTAATATAGATAGGTTATAGTTGTGATTCCAAATTGGGGTATGTCAATCTCAAAATCAATTTAGTTTGATCAATGTTTAAATTCACTAGACGAGAGTAGTAATAGGCACAATGGCTTTTAGGCTTGATTCCAATCAATTGATTATATTTTTTGAGTAAAAATATTTTAATTATTTATAGGTTCTTGCCAACGATGGTGTGAAGATATGCGAAGTATGGATGCAAAAAGTTAGGGAAAAGTATTTAGGGGAGACGGTGCTGACAGAAAAGCATCTGTTAAGATTAATGGATGGCTTGAAAGCTTACCTCACGGAACAGTCAATGACAGTTGTCGAGAGCACTGTGAGGCAGTTAAAGGAAGAACTGGATTTCGATTCTGCAGCCATAAATCAACTACAATTTGCCATATATCTTTATCAGGTAAGAGTGTTTAACTCTAATTATTAAAATCGGTAAGATAGTTTCGAAACAAATTCAGATTTCTGCTTTAATCTGAACCTTCTAAAATTGCAAGGTATAACAGACGCTGATAAATATGTTAATAGAGACATGGGGAATCTAAAATTTGCATTCCACGACATGTCTATCAACTAAGCAGAAATCCTTAACGAATTTGTTTCTTGTACTCATACAGAGTAGATCCGAATAAAATGAAAAAGACAGCAAAGATTTGATTTCACGTACAAAGCGTCTATGTAACTGTTGATACGTATTTCGACTTAATAAGTCTCATCAGAACAGTTATTCATAACCGTTCTCAACGTGAAAAATAAATCTTTTCTGTCTTATTAGAAGCAACAATAAAATGCCTTCGTTATGGACGCAATAGCGACATCTGATAGAAAAATCGGTAAGATAGTTTCGAAACAAATTCAGATTTCTGCTTTAATCTGAACCTTCTAAAATTGCAAGGTATAACAGACGCTGATAAAGATGTTAATAGAGACATGGGGAATCTAAAATTGGCATTCCACGACATGTCTATCAACTAAGCAGAAATCCTTAACGAATTTGTATACAAATTGTATATTGTATAAAAAGGAAAGTATCAAACAAAGGTCGAAAAAGAACCATGAATCCTATGAGCAAAAGTAGAAAGAAATTGTAGCTATTAGACAAAAAAGCCTTGATGTAGGCTAGGTAAAAAGTACATGATGATGTAATTGAAAATATCGAGCTGGATATACAAGATCTTAACCAGTATTCTTCGGATAATTATTACCGTACTTATATTATCAATTGTCCAAGTCAAACTAAATTTGGGTCAATAGTGCCTTTGATCATAAAACAATTCGGATTGGGGCTGAATGAGATAAACCGGCAAAGGTACTTACAGTAACCAAAGACAACACGTCAGGTTAACAGAAACAATGCCAGGGCATTGTTGTAACAGAAACACCAACATGACGTTGTAGTAGCGGAATTGACATCAAAGTCAATCAAGCTGAACGTTCGTGTGCAAGAATTGAGACAAAAATGCTCTAGTCTCGAGTTAGTTATATACTTAGGGCTCAGAATGCTGTGAAGGAGGGGAATTTCGATGATTATACAATTATTGGTTACGCACAGGGAACCATTTCGAGTCAACGGAACTTTCTCTGTTTAGAAATTTAATATTTGACTAGAGAAAACACAACAGTATATAACGTGAATGACTTAAGGAAATGTGTGATTCCTAAATTGCCAAAAGGCAAATAATTCATTGAATCAGTTCTTGGAAGATGAGGGCAATAAGGACACAATGCGATGCCACTTTCAATAATTAAGAAATCGAGGCATGGCGCGTCCCGTGGATTTGTTAGCCATGGGCGTAGTAAAAAAAAATTAAGGGAATTAATTGGGAGATACTGTGTACATGCTTCAACGGTGCAGAAATTTTATATATCCTATATATTATACAGAATATATAAAATTGCGTCGTGTTCTTCCTTCTGTCTGTCAGAAACCGAAAGTCATATCTTAGAAAGGGTACATCTGATTTCAACCAAACTTGGTGAACAGGTTATATATATTGAAAAATCACAATAAAAGTAATTAAAACATGATTTTTAAACAAACAATAGAGAGGTGCAGGTCTGTAGCTTTTTCAGTAAAAAGTTATTAATAGGGCGTAAGATCATTTCTAAAATTGATAACATTATCATCTTCAACTAGCAAATAAAAATCTTTTTGCCTTCTATAAAAAACCACATTTAAAGAGGATGCCGTAATCTATACATGTTTGTTGCGCATAAATTCTACAGTTTTTATTTTATTATTAATGTTTCTATTAATTGTAGGAATCCGTGAACGAAGTTCTTCGTCTTCATCCAATTAAGCCACATTGGATGTTCGCATTGGACAATCTGGTGCGTTCTTGTATCCAAGCTGCCATTACTGTTTTAACGCCCGAGTTAAGTGAACACATCGCCAATCATAGTTCTCCAAGTACAGTTAATTCGAGTAAAAGCAGTAAAACAAATGAGGGGTATGATGTAAGGGATTCTAATTTACAATTGAGAAATGAAAATTCGAGATTGTGGCAGGACCTGCTTGAATGTCAGAGACAATATCAGGGACTGGTAAGTTAGTTTTCGTAAAACATACAAAAATATTTTTTTAATACTCACTCTTATTCTTAATAAAGGCGAGATACTTTTATCTCTGGCCCTTGGTCATAATACCTTTGTATCATACTCTGGTTTTTGTTTCATTAAACTCGAAATTCCTGTGGCCTCAACAAAAGCAACATTTTTTTTTTTCAATGATAGTTTTAGGATCTGTTTTGGTTTAATCCTCAGTTGACCGGTGTATTTCGGCCTCATATCATTAAGTACATTGCATTGGCATAGGATGTGTATGGTAGTCTCTTCTTCCATTTTGCATTTTCTGCACTTTCGTTCATTCACCTTACCTATTTATAGTGTAGGTGTTTACTTAAACGACAATGTCCAATCACCATTTCGGTGACCTTTTTAATCTCTATTCCATTCTTTTTGTGATTCCATTTCTTTTGGTGATTCCTTATTAGCCACCTCTGAATTTCGTTTCTAGCAGCATCTTTGGTGATGCCACAGAATAGTTCTGGGTCTAAAATTGCCAACAAATCTACTCGTTCATTCCAATGCAATTCGACGATGTGATTTCGAAGGACGGATCTAAATTTTGGGTGATCCAAGACCCAAGGTTGTATCAATATAACAATCAGCGTATAATAATGGAGTTACTACCTATATCATTGGGTGCTAATTGTTCAACAATAAAATGACAACTCAGGCGTATAACTATAAAACGACGCCTGACATGAGAATTTTATTGTTGGGGTTTCGACTAGCTCTCTCTTAGAAGTAGGTACGTCTTATCATAAATACAAACCTGAACAAGAGAAATTTTGGCAGGGACAAATAAAAGATTACATTAACAAAAACCAAATGTTACTTCAGGCTGTACAGTGAAAATTTTAAATATAAAAATGGAATGAAAATCTGGCAACAAGTGTTTTACATTAAAAATCATGCATTGTCAGAATGTGCTCCTAGATTTAATGATTCTTCTTCTTGATGTGCCTATCCGTTACGAATGTTAGCGATCATCATGGCAATCTTTATCTTATCTGCAGCAGCACGGAAAAGCTGCACAGATGTTGTATTGAACCAGATGCTGAGGTTCTTTAACCAAGATGTTCTTCTTCTTCCTGGACCTCGTTTTCCAAATATTTTTCCTTGCAGGATGGCTTGAAGGAGAGCATATCTGGATTCATTTCGCATAATATGTCCGAAGAACTGTAACTTTGGAGATTTGATGGTGGTCAGTAGTTCTCGATTCTTATTCATTCTTCTGAGGACCTCCTCATTTGTGACTCGGTCAGTCCAGGGGATCTTAAGCATTTTCCGATATAGCCACATCTCAAATGCTTCCAGTTTTCTGCACATATCTTCATTCAAGGTCCACAATTCAACACCATAAAAAAGGACAGAGGAGACGTAGAATCGCACCATTTTTACTTTTGTATTTTTGTAAGAGAGAGGTTGTGACTCTTGAAGAGGGCTCCCATCCGATTGAAGGTGGATCTGGCTTTTCCGATGCGTGCTCTAATCTGGTGATTTAATGATAAACGATAAATTAATTTTTTACTTTTATTTCCACCATATTGTATATTTTTTTGTTACACAAGAATTTCAAATTGTAGTTGAAGCAGTTGATAGAAACCCACCGTCAAGAAATAGCCCTTCGCCAGTTATGTTGTCACAGATGTTGCTGTCAATCACGTATTAATAACAATAATGATCTCCAGGAAATAGTTGAAGAAGACCAACGTCTCGCCAATTGGTTAGAAGGATTAGGAATTCATGAATCTGCAAAAAGAATCTTCGTCTCTGAAGGCTACACGCTTGAAGAGGTAAACTTTATAACTTATTTCTAATTTATTTCTAAGAAAAAGGGCTCAGAAAGCATATGAATGTTGAAGTGGAAAACATTTTAACAAAATAACATAGTGTACTCTATATGAAAGTGATAAACTTTTGATTTCTTTGAAGGATTCATTTTTATAAATAATGGGTTCAACTGTGCAACTGTGGTAAAGATAAGTATTTTCAGCCCCGGCACGTTTTATCGGGTCATCGCACGCAGTGTTGCCAAGGTCCGGATAATTATCCGATTTTCGGATAATTTCGTGGACCATCGGATAATTTTCGGATTGAACAATTTTTTGGATAATTTCGGATAATTCAAGGGTCTATCTATCTACTTTATATATGTTATATTTTTTATTTTATTCCATAGAGTAAAATGGGATTTGACTTTGTTGAACGCCATTGTTTATGAATTTTATTACATTACTAACAAATAAGTAGTTCTTCTATATATGTTATAAAAGTAAACAAAACGGATTTAAACATGTTTTAGTCCGTTTTATTTTCTTTAAACTTGTGAGTTAACGAAATCTGATAATCATACATACAAGTTAGGTTATGTATTTATTTACATTTTGATTATGAATTCCTTGTGTGAAAGTAAGTGAGCAGCCAAAAGTAGTAAGGCTTGCTCTAATTAAGTTTATTACTAAATTGTCACCACCTAAACCTTCTTTTTTATCTTTTAGGTATTATATCACATAAGTCGAGAGGATCTGGAAAAAGTAGGATTAAAAGGTTCAACCTCTCTTCGAATTTGGAGGGGTATTGAACAACATCGACATGGAAACGAAGTAATCATTTGCAACGGTGTAACAATAGATGAAAGCGGAACAGTATAAAACTGTTTTCGTGTAACAAAAAGTTTATAATTGTTTCATTGAAATAATAATTTAAAATTAATTTCTTTTAATGCAAACGCGTTTTGTTTTATTTTTACGTTTATTTCCATATCTTGCCTAATCGAAAAAACATATTATTTTTAATGAAACGATTATAAACACGGGATAATGTGAAAGTTTGGCTAAAAATTGAATATTTCTTTAACCATGTCTTCTAATGCAAGGCTTCCGTACTTATTAAATTAAATATATATATATTTTTTATATAGATATGTTGCAAAAATATTACGTTTGCAATTTATTTCTTTGTTAACGTAATAAGAAATTCGGATTTGATTTTTTTTGTTGTAATTCGGTTTGTTGTTGATTTTTAAATTAGCTATGGACTAATTTACGTTTGCGTTAATTAGGAGTACTAAAATCATGTTAGTAGTCTTCCAAATATTATTAAGGTATTTAAAAAATCGAAAAATATGTCATTTTTAAAAACGGCTAATATTTCCAAACAGTTTTGGAAGTTTATAATATTAGTATGTTTTGTATTTTTTGCTGGAGTGACACAATTTGATATTAGTTTGCGAATTTCAAAGAGTGTTATATATACACTCAAGTGCAAAAAAATCGATCCATGGGTATTATTTGCTGAAAAAAGAAAACGTTTGAAGATATTAGTTTTAAATCAGGTATATATGTAAAAGTATATGTTAGATTAAAATAATTTTTACAGATTATCCAAAAAAATAATTTATTTATAGAGACATACGCCAAAACTCAAAAATACAGGAATATTCAAAACTTTCTGAAATTAAGAAAAACATTGATAATAAATCAATATCTAGTGTTTCCCCCTCGGACCCTTATAACAGCCTGTACACGTCTAGGCATTGAGGTAATTAACCTCTGGATATCAAATTGATCCAATTGGTCCCATATTTCTTGAAGAGCCGCTGTAAGTTCAGCCAAGTTGTTTGGATGGGGTACTCGTGCTCGAAGACGTCTTCCCATCATATCCCATAGATGTTCTATGTGATTGAGATCGGGATTGCAAGCTGGCCAGTTCATACGGACAATTCCCACCTCCTCTATATATTGGTTGACGATTCTAACACGGTGAGGACGCGCGTTGTCGTCCATAAAAATAAAATTAGGTCCAATGAAAGGAGCAAAAGGTACCACATGCTGATCTAAAATACTTGTTATGTATCTTGCAGCAGTCATAGAACCTCTATCTACAATAACTAAATCAGTATGGGCTTCTGAACTGATACTTGAAAATATCGCTCTCCGTGTCTTCTCCAAATCCTTTCTCGGCCGTCTGGTGACCTTAGACAAAATCTGGACTCATCTGAGAACAATACATGGCTCCAATCTGTATCACTCTAGTTTTTATGTTCTCTTGCAAAAGCAAGGCGAGCTCTGCGATGTTCTATGGGTAGTATTGGAGATAGGGCTGGCCTTCTGGATAATAAATTGCCTTCTACAAGTCGTCGACAAACTGTCCATCTGCTTACATCCACATTTCTCACTTCGCTCAGACGATTTGCCAGTTCAACTGAAGTTAGATGCCGATTTCTCAAACATGATGAGACCAGAAATCGATCATCTCTTTCGGATGTTACCCTTCTACGACCTGATCCTGGTCGTCTTGTGAAGTTACCGGTGTCACTAAAACGCCGAACTTCTTTGAACCGAAGATCGACTAACATCCAATATTTCAGCTGCATAATATTGGCTACGACCATCTTGAACTAAAGTCACTGCCCTTGCAGCATCTGTCGGAGTTAGAGACATTTAGGAAGGATAATTAAATAAAAATATAACACGTTTTGAAAATAAAATCACTACACTAGTATGGTTGTTGAATTAAAAACAACATTCAATAAATATCTACTTGCTTCAGACCCTTTTTGACAAAAACCTGAAATACCAATTTGTTTTAAGAAATATAAAAAGCAATATTAAAAATATTATTTTATTTCTCGTATACGAGGGTACACCTAAATTTACATACGTAATTTAATGTCTCTAAAATTATACAACTTCAATTAAATAAGGAATGGATCGATTTTTTTGCACCTGAGTGTAGTTAGTCGTAAAACCTAAAGTTTAAAACAGATATAAACATACTCCCATAAGTATTAAGTTGCTTATAAAATTTGAATAATTTACACCTGTTTTGTATAAAACTTAGAGGTCGCTGGTGAAGAAAAAATGCAGTATTTTGACTGTAAATAAATTAGCGAAAAATAGCAACTATAACTGTGAATAAATTACAAGAATTAACTGGTCTTAACTCATCCCATTCCTCTTGCCACACTATTATGGACCCTTTCCTTTCTTCTTTTTTTAAACGTTCTGTTGCTATGTCTTCATTTCTTCTCTCGTATATTCTTTCTCTTTCCTTCACTAGCACGTGCATCGGAATACACCCGGTGATAACTCCTAACGCCTCGGCAGAAACTGTTCTGTATGCACACGCTACCCTCAATAGACTCTTCCTATTTGCTCGGGTGAGCTGCTTTCTGTACTCCTTTGTTAAAGCTGCAGAGCTCCAGACAGGCGCAGCGTAGAGGACGATCGATTGCACAACAGAATGAAGGGCCCTCCTCCTCTCAGTTTTGGGCCCTCCGATGTTGGGCATGATTCCTCCCAAGGCAGCGGATCTCACTGCAGCTCTTTGAGTCTTCGCTTTTACGTGCTCCCACCACTTTTCGTTTTAACTCCGAGTCACCCCTAAATATCTCATGCATTTCTTTGGAACCACTCTCTTTCCTGCACATTCAAATGTTATCCCTTCCCTTTTCCTTGGTCCCTTGAGAATTATTGCCTCGGTCTTACCCGCAGCCAGTTCTAGCTCATGCATTTTCATCCATTCCTTGACTTGGTTGCATGTACTCTGTGTCCCGCGCCACTACCAGCATAGCGAGGTCGTCCGCAAATGCGAAAGGGGTTACACCTTCTCCGTATTGTTGCCTCACAACCCCGTCATATGCCAAGTTCCACAGCGTGGGTCCTAGGACCGACCCCTGCGGCACTTCAGCCGTCACGTCAACCACTACTCCTTTTTCTACCACAATTTTCCTCTCTGACAAATAGTCGGAGACCAAATTCATCAAGTACCTCGGATACCTTCTCTCTCATAGAGCCTTCATTACCTCTTTCCATTTTAATGTGTTGAACGCATTCCGGACGTCAAACAACAGTAGGATTGCCCACCTCTACTCCCACACCGCGTAACTCCCGGAAGACTTCCATCAGCGCATCCACCGTGCTCCTGTTCTTTCTGAAACCGTACTGCCCGTGTGACAGCCCCCCTGATTCTATAATCACTGTGTCTATTCGCCCTCTTAGGAGCCTCTCGTATAATTTACCTATGCACGACAGACGGCAAACAGGTCGATACTTGTCTTCCTCCTGTGGGAGTAGCACGAGCCTCGAGATCTTACAATTTGCTGGACAAGCAGTACATTCATGTGGTCCAAAAGCCACGTCGGCTCCATACTGACTTTCACCGCTTCTGGTGGTATTCCATCGAGTCCCGGAGCCTTTCGTGTCTTTAGGGCACTCAACGCTTCGTTGAGTTCGTCTACGGTAAAAGGTACAGCTCGGTCAGCTTAGGCGTCCCACTGCACTCCATGCCAATGGCCAGGTGGAAATAGCTCTCGGGTAACCTCAAGCTTCCTGTCCAGTGGCATCTCATACAGAGGGTACAGCTTGAACTGGTTCATTACGATTTTGTACCCCTGACCCCAAACGTGCATAAATCGTACGCATACTAAACACTGCATAAGGTACAAAACCTCGTAAGGTTTTATGCACTTAAATATACCTGTACTTGTAATATGTGAAATTTTTTTGTAATGTGTTGTAGAACATGAAAATTTCGTTTTCTATAGAAAATAGACATTTTATTAATAATATTGCTAATGAATATATTTATGATCGTATTGTATTTGTATCAGATTGTGTCACTTACAGTTTTATGTACATAATTTTCAATTTTTAAGTCAAATTTTCTGAGAAATCTTGTACCGTATTTAGAGTAGAATGCTGCAATCGTTTAACATTTAAGACATCGTTTAACATAGAGCTTTCTGCTCTAAACCGTTTTGTCCTCAAACTGTGATTTATTTTTGTTTTAATTCGATGTTTTTATTTGGAAATTTCGTGCAATGACTGGATATATTTATTTTTAAGAATTTATTTATTTGGTTTAATTTTAATCGCCAAGTTAATTGGTAAACCTACGCCGAATTTTATTAAGTTTTAATTTTGTTTTATCTAAGAATCGGTCTTCCAAATAATTTTGTTTATTAGGTTGCAAGATTAGCGTTTTAGCGGACTAAACATTATTTTTAAGAAAATTTATTTCGTTTTGATAGTTCATTTTTGTTAAAGGTAATGCTATTTAAAAAATATTACATTTAGTAAAAAAATTTTTTAAGACAATTACATTTATGAAATACACGTATTCATTTATTTCACATTTTTCATTCTTTTTAAGTTTTTTTACCGTGACAATATTACAATTAATATTACGCCTATTTCATTTTTATCTTTGATACTCATTTTTTGAGCTCATCTCTATAAGATGTTGCGACGCCAAATATTTCAGTGACACTCAGCAGTTTTAAAATGTTTTACCAAAGCTAAAAAATTACCGACTTACTTTTGTATCAAATACTAGGAGTCCGAATCTTTTTTTGGAAATTTATATATCTTCCCTGTTCGATGCTTTTGACCTTGATGGCTGAAATCCTACAGACTACAGCTTTATGAATACTACTAGTTTTTTGTGGAGTACTCAAACCAAAGTGGATGAGTGTTTAACAGCATTCGATATTTTTGAAAAAATTAAGACATTTGAGCAGATAAATGAGGCAGAAATTATTATCTAAGAAGTAATGTGATTTGTTGCATGTGAGCATTTTGAGCACATAAGAGCTCACAGTATAAATTTTCGGGTTTTTGTAAAGTAATAAAAGCACTGTATACAGAAATATTTATTGTGTTGATATACTAATAAAGGGTTATAGAAAAAAACATAAAAGTATAAAATGGATACATAACCCATGAGAGAGAAAAGAACCCTTTAATATAAGACAGGTCCAGACATTGTTGGCATATGAATTTCGTACCTTAGTAACCCAAATGATTGTTGAACTTACAACAGATTTGATCTTTTGGTTTTTCTATTCTTAAAACGTGAACATAAAGAACACGTACCACTTTGGCTAACTATAAATTCTGATCGTTTCCTCAACACCTACGAACTTTTTGTTCTGAACTAATTTTACCAACGTAATGTTCCCTTGATGAGGAAAATGGTAAGATGACAAACATTACTATGAAAATAACGTTTTTAAACTGAATAGTATGTTTATGTTGTGATTAAACCATTAGATTTATTGGTCCCTCTGTCCTTCCGGAAATTGGTGCAGTCATAACTGCAAAATGTACAGGAAAACTGATGACGGATTTGGATTCAACAATACAAGGTATGTGGAAGAAAATTATAAACCGGAGGTTTCTACTTCTGGTTCCGAAAAAACTAAAAGACACAAAGTTACTCGTAAACATTCTAAATAATGTGTAAAACTATGATAGCTAGTGGTTTTAATAACGATTTCCTCATCTGTATGAATAAACACGTCGGAATGATATGTCATATTTTACTTTTGGTACTTTTAAAGTTAATTTGTCGCTTCATTAATTTTTGGTGGGGAATAAGTTCAAACATCCACATCATACGACCTTGTATTATTTTTAACAATATTCTTTTTTCAATAATGACCTTTATATATGAAAAAATAATGGGATTTGAATTTGACTCTAGGTATTTATGGATTTTCAACATCTTAATTATTTAAATATATTTTCATTATATAGCATGGAACTCTGGAAAATTATTTTGGTAGCTGTATATCATGAGAACTGGAAAAATGAGTTTTGTACTATAATTTGATTTTTAAATGGCATTACTATCAATAATTTTGTCCTTTTTGATTAAAACCCAGTTACCTATTAATATAATAATAAAAAGTGGCTCATACGACATCACTGTATATTTACTGTATTTACTTACTGTTGATTAAATTTTTATTTTTTTTTTTTTTAATAAATAATAAACGTTAGCGACTAATTTATATTGTTTTGTTTCGAGTAGAAGAAATTAATAAAAAATAATTTGGTGTAATTAATTATTTTTTAATTTAACCTATCCTAAACATTATTCTCTTCGTCTAATTGGGTTGTTCTGTCTACAGAATATCTAATTATTTTACGCTGTACTTAAACTGCCGTCAAACGGTCGTGCAACTATAATGCCGTTAACAGCTATGACGTCATTCTTATGATGCGTTTGACGGCATTTTCTTCGGCTGCCGTTCGCTTGGAGGCTGCTCATCTTAGTATCAATTTTTGATAAAGAATTTATTAATGTTAGAAGATTTTCTTATAAACGAAAAAGAAAACAAAGTGAAGTATTAAAATGTATTTTAATTATGGTATTTAAGTATGTTATTCTACGCCTCCCTATGCCTCTCTTTCCTTGGATCTTTCCCTGCATAATCAGTTGGAGCAAGGTGTATTTCTCTCCTCGTGTAATATGTCCGAGATATTCCAATTTTCTTGTTTTAATTATATTTAAAACTTCTATTTCTTTATTCATCCTCCTCAGAACCTCTTTGTTTGTGACGTGTTCTGTCCACGATATTTTCAGAATTCTTCTAGACATCCACAGCTCGAATGATTTCAGTTTTTTCATTGATGTAGCATTTAAGGTCCAAGATTCCATTCCATAAAATAAAGTCGAGAAAACATAGCATCTCGCCAACCTAACTCTTAGTTCCAATTTTGAATCCCTTGTACATAGCACTCTTCTCATTTAGTTGAAATGTGCTCTAGCCTTTTCTATTCTGATTTTCATCTCCTGAATGTAATCATTTGTGGAGTTAATCATTGTTCCCAGATATGCATATTTGTCCACTTGTTCGACGTTGGTTCCGTTTATTAGAAGATTCTCGTTATTTCTTTGAGTTTTCGATATTCTCATAAATTTCGTCTTCTTGACATTCATTGTTAGACCATACTCTTTTCCATACTCCGCTATTCTGGTCACCAGTAGGCATTAAAAAGAATTGGCGACAATACGCATCCCTGTCTCACTCCACATCTTATTTCAATTTCTTCTGACAGCTGTTCGTTAACACGTACTTTTGCTCACTGTTTATAGTATATATTTGATATAATCCTGAGGTCGTTGTAGTCAATCTTCTTTGATTTGAGGATATTCATTAATTGTTTATGTCATACTTTATCGAATGCTTTATTATAGTCAATAAAACATACGTATATATCTTTATTGACGTCCAGGCATCTTTGTATCAGTATATTAAGTGAAAAAAGAGCTTCGCACGTTCCTAGGCCTTTGCGAAAACCAAATTTTAATTAAATCTTTATTTATTGTAAAACATGTGGTAAACTAAGAAAAAAAATAATTATAGAAATTTAATCCTTTCTTTGGAATGGAACCCTGGATTTATTTGGAAATGTTTTGGAGTTTCTGTTCTTTTTTTTTGGTGGTCCTATTGCTGTCAGGTCTTGTTGGGCGTCCTCGTTTCTTTACTGCCACTGGCATTTTAATTGTCGACAAAGCAACATCGTTCACTTGAAGAGTTTGGTGAGTAATAGGAAGTCCATTTTCTGGACTTAACTCTTGTATATTCCCCTCCACGTTATCTACCCTACTTATCTCTTGACGAACCACCTCACCACACAGCTTATTTTCACTTTCAAATACAACTTGATCGTTACTGATCGTTACTTTCAATAATAACTTGCGTGTCATTTTCGACTATTAACATCTATAGGTGTAAGTAGAACAGCAGTATCATTGGCCCACAGTGTTTTGAGATTCTTTAATAGATTAAACCTGTGCTGAAATAACATGCCTGTACGTTGTGCAGTTAAATCTGCTAGTTCATTGCATAACAAAAGACATTTTTTTCTTCTTTGTGCACAGGAACTTGGTGGTCGATACCCTTGTGTGGTCAATGATATAGACATATTATCATTAGATCTACTTAGTAACTCATATTCTGTCGATTCGTTTTCTTCAATCAAAGACGTTAATGTTCGTTGGTTATTTTTATAATAGTCCATTGTCCATCTATGATTTACGATCATTTTATCAAAAAGCTCTCATTGCAAATGCTGTCTCAATGCAAAAATATGCTTGCAAGCTACAATCATTGAATCATAGATGATACAGTTGCACGGAGAAACAGAAGTATTTGTGGAACCCTGACTATCGGTAATGATGTAATCAACGTCTGCAAAAATTGTAATATCTCTGATTTGTTTAGAATTACGAATTTCTTTTAAAACATGCTTCACGTGTGAGCAATGTAAAATATTTTTTTTTTCATCAGAATCTTCCTGAAATATATCGACGGGTTACTTTAAAATATCATAAACCGCCTTGTGATCCCTCTCTGTGGGATAAATTGTAAACAAGCTGTTTATAAACTGTTCCAAAGGACTATTTTTGGTTATAACTAATTTTAATTTAGCGTTAATAGATTCCAGGCGGTTATTTAAAAAATTGTTTTTAAAAAAATTTTTTCCTAAATTCCACTCATTCTTGGTATCGTGCCAGTAGCGTCCACTGCAAGAAATTCTGGAAATGCATTCATTGTATTTTTCATGGTTGGAGTTTGAATAAAAAGGCCTTTAAAATTATTTTCTTCATCCTGCAAAACAGCTGAATGGGCACCTGAAAATAATAGTAGCTAATTAGTTTTTATCAATTTGACGATACTAGAATAGTTCAGGTTACCATATTTTGCTTTGATCACATTTAAGCAGTTATCCAGACATTCTGTTTTTGAATGCGATGCCTTGAATCGTACATGTTCTGGGCAATCTTTGAATGATTTCCTAAGTTATCCTATAATTTAGTTGTCCCTATTAGTTTTTAGAGAAAGATCTCTTACTTATCTCTTTACTTCTTTTGTTTGAATTCCTTTTTGCTTTTGTCTACCAGTTTCTGGTAAAATTTTCTCGTGTCTATTGGCTTATTTAGATCTTGTAGTTCTTGAAGTTCTTTGTTCATATTTTCTCTCTTCTTTCTGCGTTATTCTCTGTTTTCTTCCTTGCGTAGTTATTTATATTACTCCTCTGCTTGTCGAGTTCTAATTCTGCACCCCTGTTGCATCATTTAATATGCTCCGTTTTTCTTTCTGTTGTAATCTGACATTCTTCGTCAAAACAGTCATTCGTTCTTGTTCTTTGTTTACCCTCCGTGCCTAGTACATGCTGCTTCTTTCATGATGTTTATATTCTCTATTTTTGTTGATATTTTGTACTTTGTATCATTCATGTTTAGAACCTATTTCCTTTTTTAAACATTATTTTTGAATTCACCAAACCTGGTTCTATCAGTTTCTAATACTTTAGTTTTTATTTTTTTTTTTTTTTTATTTTAAATTAAAGTGTCTCGGCAACTATGGGCCATTGACACTGGTACAAGTTTATTACAATACGTTTATGTTTACATACATATACAATCTGTTTATATACAAGTTAGGATACATTAATAACATCTTAATATAATTACACTAAGTAGTAAAGGTGACAGTCTTTTAGGAAACGAATTATGGCACTGTACGTGTTTGTAGAACCAAGTAGATCACTTAAATTATTTTGAAAGTTGTAGTAGTCTCTTTGAGGTTTATAGTGGGCGCATTCTAGTAATATGTGCTGGACTGTTAGGGACTCATTACAATGTTCACAGCGAGGATGGTTTTCAGACGACATCAGATATCCATGAGTAAGGCGAGTGTGACCTATTCTGAGCCTTCTGATAATAATATTGTCTTTTCTGCTCATTTGAGGCATGGTGATGGAGGTAACAGTTGGTTGGATTGTGCGTAGTTTTGTATTTTGCGCGTTCCAGTGTGTTTGCCAAGTGCTTAGTACGTTTTTCTTGATACTGGCCTTTAGGTCTTGGTGAAGTTGGATGTTTTCCATATTTTCTAAGGAGCAGGCCAGTTTTGCTGCATGATCAGCGTTCTCATTTCCATTGATACCAACATGGGATGGTATCCAGATGATAGTTACTGAAACACCATTCTTTGATTGCTCTTGGCAGATACTGTGGATGCACTGTACAATGGGATGTATGGAGTATATATTTCTGATTGAGTCAATGGCGGAGAGGGAATCGGTGCATATTGCTAATGATTTCTCATTAGCAATGGGCGAGTCTAATGCCTTGAGTATTCCATACAGTTCGGCTGTGTGTATACTGCATCTGGGAGAAAGCCGATATGATGCTACTGTTGTATTTGAGGTACTGATAGCACAACCGACGGCCTGTTCTTCTTTGGAGGCATCTGTGTAGAGAATTTTGTCATAACGCTGAGTCTGTATAAGTTCCTTGAATGCTTGCACCAAGAGAGTTCTGGGCGTTTCTGCTTTTTTGTATCGGTTCAAGCTGGTAAGGACAGTAGGTAGCTTTTTGGTCCACGGGGGAATTCTGGACGTAGTAAACGGAGTTGTGAGTTTTAGATCTGTGTCTTTTAGCAAAGTTTTTAAAATTTGTGAGAGAGAATGTGCTCGAGGGTGACTATTATCTGGAACAGAGTGGGGAGTATTAATTAGTTTAATTACTGGGTTTTTTGGATTAGCAGAAATTCTAGAGAAGTAAGACAGAAGTAAACGTTGCCGTCTTATAAAAAGTGGAGGTTCTGAGGATTCGATATAAAGACTTTCAGAAGGACTTGATTTAAAGGCGCCGAGGCTAATGCGTAAAGAAGTGTTGTGAATTGCATTCAGACTTTTAAGGTGAGTATCGGAAGCAGATATGTAAAGAATGCTTCCGTAATCCAACCTAGAGCGGATCAATGTTCTGTAAATTCTTATGAGGACTTTCTCTTCTGCCCCCCATTGATGATGAGCTAGAGTTTTTAAGATGTTGATTCTATTTAGGCAGTTTGTTTTTGTATTCTGTATCTGATCTCTCCATGTGAGTCTTTTATCGAATATTACTCCTAAGAATTTGTGTTTATCAACAACTTGAAGAGGCGAGCCATTTAGGTGAAGTAGAGGAGGGTAAGTGTGATGTCTTCTAGAGAAGTTTATAACTTTAGATTTTCCAGATGAAAATTTGACTCCAATTTTAGTGGACCAGTTATGAAGATTGTTAAGAGTGTTTTGGAGTAAAGAGCATGTGCTCCTTGTAACTTTACCTTGGCAATAGAGAACAAGATCATCTGCGTATATTGAGTATTTTATTGGAGGGAGAACAAGAGAGTTTATATCGTTGATGCTAAGAAGGAATAGTGTTGGACTGAGAACTGAGCCTTGGGGTACTCCATTTTGTGAGATATGTGATGTAGATGTTTTCCCGTTTGTAACTACTTTGAATGATCTCTCTTGTAGGAAATTGTTTATAAAGGTGATAATATTACCCGTTAAATTGAGTTGCTCAAGTTTTCTAATGATAACAGCTCTGTTTATTGTGTCAAAGGCACTTTCTAAGTCTAAGGCAACTGTGATGACTTCATTCTTATTTGATATAGCTTGGGTTATTTCTGTTTGGAGAAGTACCAGGTTATCCATCGTACTTCGATTGGGTCTGAATCCCGACTGTGCTGCATCGATAAGATTATTTTCTTCAAGAAACCAAAGCAAACGTTTATTTATCATCTTTTCTAGTAGTTTGCACATTGTGCATGTTAGTGAGATTGGCCTGTAGGCACTGGCAAAGTTAGAAGATGAGTCATTTTTCTTGATCGGTATGATAAGCGACTGTCTCCAAAGACTCGGAAAGCTTTGGCTGAACCATATCTTATTGTAGAGCGCAAGTAGCTTAAGGAGGGTTCCTGCCTGTAGATGTTTGAGAAAGATAGACGGGATGTCATCAGGACCTGCAGATGAGTTTTTTATTGATGAAATTGCCAACTTTAACTCTACTTCTGTGAAGGCGAGGTTTATTGGATTGGTTTGGATAGGGTTAGGTGGTGAGTCGTTTGTGGGGTACGAAATGGAGAGTTCAGACTTAGTTTTGTTTTGAAAGTATTTGGCTAGCGTTTCGGTTATTTGGTTATCATTTGTAATGATATTATCTCCATCTGTTATTGCGGATATTTTACGATATGTTTTTAAACCTCTCATTTGTTTAATTTTTGTCCACACTTGAGCGGGAGGGGTATCTGAAGTTATGCTGTTAACGAATTTTTTCCAGGATTCTTTTTTGCTTTCCTTCAGAATTCGTTTGGATTTTGCACGCATTTTCTTAAAATGAATAAGATCTTCGATGCTACGAGTTTTGCGATATCTATTAAGGGCCTTTTTGTATTCTTTTATTGCGAGTTTACAGGAGTCGTTCCACCATGGGACGGCCTTTCTTGAGGGATTTATGGTGCATTTACCTATACATTGGTTGGCCGCAGTTAGAATGCAATTTGTAAATTGCTCTACGGCAGCGTCGATGTTTTCCTTAAAAATAATTTGGTTTGAAAGGTCTTCAAGAGTGTCACTGAATAACCTCCAATTTGCCTGGGCAATTTTCCATTTATTTATGACTTCCGCATTTTCGATTATATGACTTGAGATTAAAATGGGGTAGTGATTGCTATCATATAAGCTATCTAGTGTTTGCCACTGAAGCAGAGGAGCGGTTCCAGGATCGCAAAAGCTTAAAAATCTATGCAAGAAGAGGTTCCAGACTGGATGTGGAAATATATCGGGCTACCTGTATTCAAGAGGTTAATGTTAGAGTTGCTTATGATATCTTCGATATGTTTACCTCTCCCAAAGGTGCGTTGGGAACCCCATGTTGTGCTGTGAGCGTTAAAGTCCCCAACTAGGATGAAAGGGTTTGGCAGTTGTTTTATGAGGTCGCTTAATTCTGAGCTAAATAAGTTGTAGTTTGGAGGAATGTATATAGAACAAATAACTATCTTGTTGGGACACCATGCAGTTATCGCAATCGCTTCTAGGCTTGTGTGTAAGTCAAACTCTTGATGGAAGATATTAGTTTTTATTTATTTGATTTTAAAACATTGTTTTTAGTTGTTTGAGGCCCTTATCACAACTTAAAAATGGATTTATACAAAACTTTTCAGTTCCTAAAAGGTGCCAAGGTATAAGCCAAATTAGTGAAATGTAAATATTTTACATTTTTACACAGCAATTCTTATCGACAGTGAAGACGGAAAGTGGTAATGTGAGATAAAATAAAAATGCGTTGACTAACAGCAATGTTTAAGATTAGGGAAACATAATATGTCATGTTTATTGGAAATACTCGATATAATTAGCACGTGCAAATCCTACCCTGTCTTCTAATTTGCTATGAAATTAAAATGGTGCATGTTTTTAGGGTCCATTTATTTTTTCGGGCATGCGTATTTACGAGGTTCACAAGGTTTTGAAACATTTCTAATAATATGATTCATGTCTTGCATGACTCGATGTATAACTTCTTCTAAATAAACACGTTTTGGTATGTAGAAGACATTATCTACATACCAACCAAACAAGTATCTGCAGTTGCTAGCGTTCTTTCTATTGATAGACTAATTACTATAAGAGACTACTGCAAGGAAATATTTTCTTACATGCCGCCAATGATCTAATTCAAAATTTCCTAGAATTCATAAATAGCACGTGATTTCGGCTACATTTGACCACCTACGGCTATAATTTCATTTAATATTTGTCAGACTATCGACCTACACTCTGTTGCGAAACAATATTCTAATATATGCCTACAATCTATCTACTTCTATATGTTTAATTCATCAAATATCATTGATGGTATTGTATAGGTACAATGACCACTCTCGATGGCCAATGATAAATTTGTAGCATTTTCTTTTTCACAAAGTACGTCACAAAAATTGACACAGTTTATATCTCTTTACGTTTTAAAATAGCAGTTTAAATCACTAAGGGGTTTTGTTTACTTTAGCCGAAAATTGTTTTCGGAGGAGAGAACTATTTACTCTCTCTTTTTAATCTGGTTTTCTCTGTTCTGGTTAGAATTTAAATATATTAGCGGAGTTTTTTAATAAAATTTTACGAAATATTGGGTTTTGTTTCTTACTACGCATTAGAAGAGCACTTAATGACCCTGAGATTATTTATCGGTTTAGGGGAATTAGCGAACAAGGGACTTTTCGTTGAGACATCACCGAGAAAGGTGGTGAGCGGTCGGTCACCGGTGGCCGAGGATCCCGGGACTGGACTTCAAGCAGAAGGGTGGAAGAAAAGCCGCTACCTAAGCGGAACCTACGGTAAAAGAATACCGGTGAATAATTAGTGTGTTATAAAATAAAAAAGTGAGATTTAGTTCTCTGGGTCTTTGTTCAAATACCCAGTACCAACCCTATGTAGAAGTAATGTTGTTTATGAAATACCGTGTCTAGGATGTCAAAATAGCTACATTGGCCAAACATCACAATGGCTAAAACAACGCATCACACAACATAAAAGTGATTGGGAAAAAATACTTGTGCAGTAGTTGAGCACTATGAAAATACCGGTCATATGCTTGACTATAACAAAGCTCACATTTTGGCACAGACTGATAACTACAAAAGTAGATTATTTCTTGAGATGTATCACATAAACAAAAATAAAAACACTTAAATTATAAAACAGACACTGGACAGTTAAGTAACATATATTGTAATGTACTGAATAAAATTTATAAATATTCAATATAGCTAACATTCACCTTAATAACAACTAACCTTAATAATTCTTCTTCTTCATGTGCCGAGCTCGATTATCGAGCGTTGGCTATTTCGTTGACGAAATAGCCAACGGCATTTCGTTGACGTTTTTTGTTGACGGCAGCTCGGAAAAGAGATGCAGAGGATCTGTTAAACCAATCTCTCAGGTTTCTAAGCCATGACGTTCTTCTTCGACATGGCCCTCTCCTTCCTTCTACCTTGCCTTTTATTATTAAATGGAGTATATTATATCTCTCTGGGTGGCGCGTAACATGGCCAAAATATTCAAGTTTGCGATTTTTACCTGTTTTGACGACTTCCGTAACTTTTCCCATTCGATGCAAAACAGCTTCGTTACGAACTCTATCCACCCAACTTATTCGTAGGATTCTCTGATACACCCAGATTTCAAAGGCTTCCAGTTTCTTAAGAAGTGTATCCGTCAAAGTTCAACCTTCGACACCATACAAAAAAGTAGAGAACACGTAACATCTCACTAATCTAATTTTCAGACTTAAAGTAATATTGTTTCCACATAACAGTTTCTTCATCTTAAAGAATGCAGCTCTGGCCTTATCTATCCGTA
Source organism: Diabrotica undecimpunctata (assembly GCF_040954645.1). Lineage (NCBI taxonomy): Eukaryota > Metazoa > Arthropoda > Insecta > Coleoptera > Chrysomelidae > Diabrotica > Diabrotica undecimpunctata. The sequence goes on from NC_092809.1 coordinate 151,954,378, forward strand.
TTCTAATTTCTTTGCTCATGTCCCAGTTCTCATTTAGATTACAACCAAGGTAAGTGATACTGTTAGTTCTCTCCAGTTGTTCACCATAAGCTGATACCACTTCCGGTTGTATTGGCGTTTTACTGACGACCATCACCTTTGTCTTTGCGGTGTTTAGCTTAAGGCCATATTCATCACACGTTGTGGTAATCCTATTAATTAGATGTTGAAGTTCTTCGTAATTGCTTGCAATTAACACTGTGTCATCCGCATATCTTAAATTATTAATATTGACGCCATTCATTTTTGTACCACATTGAACATTATCCACTGCTTTATTGAAAACGAACTCAGAATAGATGTTAAATAGTAGCGGGGACAAAATGCAGCCGTGCCTTACTCTTCTTCGTATTTGAAGCTCTTCAGAAGTGTCCCGGCCAATCCTGATGTTTGCACGTTGATGCCAGTAAAGATTTTTAATAATGCGTAAGTCTTTATCATCAATACCTACCTGCTGAAGAATGGCTATCATTTCAATATGTTTTACTCGGTCAAAGGCCTTCTCAAAATCAATAAAACACATAAACTGGGTGTCCGACATCTCTGTACCATAACCTGAATACTAAATGGTACTTCTCTTGTTCCAAGGGTATTGCGGAATCCAAACTGTGTGTCACCAAGTTGTTCTATTTTTTGGTACATCCTAGAGTGCAAAATTCGTAGAAATATCTTTAAAACATAATTCATCAAAGAAATATCATTCTTTTAACGTTTCTTTTATTTTATTGTTGTTTTTATTTGTATATTTAAAGTAATTTTAATTTTTTTTATCGTATTGCTGTGGGGAACGTGCTTAGGACAGTTTAATTTTGGCATTCAAAAGTTTACATATTTCAATGTTAGTTTTATTTGTGAAATCTTTTAATTTCTGTGAGTGTTTTTTAAATCTATTTGTACTTCATTTGTTTGTAATGTTATAATTGTTTTACAGTTTACTCCTGATGAAGCTATAAAATAAATGGCGAAATATTGAGTCTTAGAAAAAAACAAAGATTTTTATCCACTATACCTGATATTTCCTCAAGATTTCTCTCTCTCTCTTGTCGTTTCCTCATTGCTGAGGATCGTGATTTCCTACAATGCGGGCTGTCAATTCTCTCCATCTCTTGCGATTTTGGGCTGCTCTCATGGACTCGGAAAACGTCTCTCCAGTGGCTTTCTGTACTTGATCTGACCATCGGATAGGTGAGCGTCCTCTGCCTCTACGTCCTTCTACGTTTCCGCACACAATTAGTCTTTCTAAGTTGTCATTGTCTCTTCTCGCAATGTGGCCAAAAAACTTTAAAACATTTGCAAGACACTGAGAGGAGAGTCTGGTCTGAATGTTTAGCTCTTCGAGAACCGACTGATTGGATCTGTGCTCCGTCCACGAGACGCGCAGCATTCGTCTCCAGCACCACATTTCGAATGCGTCAATCCTTTTCCTATCCTGTGATTTTATTGTCCATGTTTCGGCACCGTAACTGAAGATTGAAAAAATGAGTGTCCTCCAGATTTATATATATACCTATATATATATATATATATATATATATATATATATATATATATATATATATATATATATATATATATATATATAGACTACTGGTTTTGCTATTTACAAACTTTTACAGCATCTTCAGGCCCTCAAGAAACTAAGGCTAAAACACATCGATAAAACTTGTACTGATATGTAAGTATTCTCATTTATTTTATTAAAAATGACTTATGCAATCAAGATCACAGGGTAGCTGGTCTAATTTAAAACACACTTATTTCTATTCTATTTTGTCTATTTGTTGTCATTGTATAACTGACTACTGATTAAGTCCCTTGTAATAATCAAAAATATTTGTTTGTTTTGTCATGTAAAAATTTGTTTACATGCACCATTTATATTTTAACCTTAGTTTCTTGAGGCCTGAAGATGCTGTAAAATTTTGTAAACAGCGAAACCGGTAGCCCAATCTTAAAATCAATTCTTATAATGACTTTCTCCTCTGACGAAATATCACTCAGTATATTAAAACAGTTTTAATTTATTTAAATTAGGCTATTTGAAAGTAAAATATACTGATTTCTTATAGTTTCCGAAAATTTTATAAAAAAACTAAAAAAGTGTTAAAATGCCCATCATTAAGAAATCATATAATTAACACTCGGGAATGTGAAATTGAAGAACAATATCCTTTAAACTTGCTATCCAGAATTGTTTCATAACTACTAAGAATTAGCTAAGCGATAAAAAAAAAAAGAATGCAGTAAACCGTAAGTATACAGCATAGCATTTTTTACAATAACATATACGTAAATAAAATAAAAGATTTTAAAATTTATTAATTTATATTACAATGTCAATATAAATTCTTAATACATTCACATAAGTTTGGTAGTCAAATCAGGTAAATATTTTATTTGTATGATTAAATTATTGTAAATTTCAAACAATTACTTTTATACGTATTTAACAAGTATTTTCATAGATTCTATATGTTTCTTCGAATGTTCTGTTTATTTTCCCAAAATAATTTTTCTAGAAGCTCCAAAGTTCTGACCAGCTTGAGTGGCACCTCTGTTTTGACCAGCTTGAAGTCCAATAATAGCTTCACCTGCTCTTAATTGTTCCTCGCTAAAATCTCTTCTATTTTCTTCAGATGGTCTGGGTCCCAAGAAAGGACCGCGCCATTCAGGGTGTTTGTAGCAGGTGCGACCTAAAGCAAAAATGGTAGTTGTGACTAAAGCGATGTTTTTCCTATCCCAAAGATCAGTTGTTTGGAAAAGATCTACATCGGGAACACCGTATTTCACACAAGCTTTTTGGAATCTGAAACAATAAAATAATTGTTTAGGGTTTTTGGTAAAAAAACGAAATTAACATGTTGCATTCAAATGTAAATAATTTCTGATGCCTTCAAGATCTAGACAAATACCTAAGTCTAAACCACAGAATAAGACGATCGCGGTAGTTTGTCCCTATAATATAAAATGTTCAGTATAAACCATCCCACAAGAAAATAATTTCGCATCAAACTCAAATAATAAGCGGCCACTGCTAAGGATTAAATTAATAAAAAATATAGTATAATTAACATATGTAATTCGAGTTGCATACCTATAAGAAAAGATCATAATTAAACATGGAATTCAACAAATTTCCCCTACCACTGTGTGCTGTTCAGAAATAAAAGAAAATGCCGATACCTACTCACTATGATGGTATCCTAATGATCTACTTGCTTTGTGCACTAGTTGATGATATTGATGATACCAAAGTTTATTTAATTAATTAACATTAAAGATGATTATCATTTAATTATAAAAACCGTCTAAATTACAGGAAATTTTAAGAATTCATAGCTTGGGGCTACTGATAATAGTCAGAGCCGGTTTAACAAAATTTAATATATTTTTTAGATGTATGAAAAAATTTAATGAAACTGCAAATAAACAGTAGCTCAAATTAGAGGGTTTGACTACTTCTTGAAAGTCTGAATGTAAGTGATAGGTGCGAGGTGCTACTATCTACGGCACTCAGAACTGCAGCGGAGGGTGATACAGTTTAAGATGGGGTTTATTTTTAATTTACTTCATCTTGCCTAGTTGTGTCCCTCTCTTTGATGCGGTTTTGTACTGCTGTCTTTGATCTTTATGGCTTTGTCACTTTTATGTTCTGTATGTGTCTAGATTGCTGGATCGGAATTAAAATACTCTGATTATGTAAATAAAATGATTTTATGATATTGGTTCACTGTTTTATTTTTCAATATGTGGCTTAATTTGCCGAATGCTGTCCAAGCTAGTTGTACGCCAGGAATCCTATTTATTATTGCAATCAAGGGCCATGGTAGCCCTATTTATTGACTAAACAAGGTTTTGGCTGAATAAAAGGGAAATAAGAATACATAGTACTAAAGAAAATGTGAATCAGTGAAGAATAGGTGTTAGAAAAACTAAAAGTTTTACTCAATGAGAAGCTGCGACAAGGAAGCTCACTGTCATCGCTGTTATTTAATATCATTCTTGAACAGATTATAAGGGAAGCAGAAATTCTTAAATCAGGAATTAGAATGTATTGATGATTTTGTAGAGCTACTTAAAAGCAAACAGGTATTAAAGGCAGTAATACAAAGTGTAGAAGAAAAAATAAAAATCTAAGGAGTGTATACAAACAAAACAAAGCCTAATATATGAAATGGACAGACCAGAAGTATCTACATACAAGAAAAATACCCGAAAATACAACCAATAAAAGAAAAACACACAATGGATAACGAATAAATTAAAAGAAGTAGCTACAGGTTCAAATCTGCGAAAGAAAAGTCCTTAGAAAAACTTTAGAGGAAAACTATGAAATAAAGTAGAAAATGCAGAATTGCAAAATATATATAAGGAAACTAATAATTTAAGGGTTATAGAAGTACAAATACTGAGATGGTTGGGGTAAATCCAAAGAATGTCAGAGAAGGGATCATGTAGAAAATATACTAACTTGGACATTTTGGGAAAAATCAAAAAAGTAGACCTAAAAAAGACGGAAAAGGGGGTCGAAAAGATGTAGAAAAGAAAGCTCAAAACATGGGTCAATTATGCCTGGAAAACTAATTTATATATAATGTGTTTCAACATTTATTTCTGATCAATGCAAATTCTGATGTGTTAATGATAAAAATAAAGTAAGTACGGGTGTTTAAGTGAGATCAAGAAGGATGAAAATCTTATATAGTAGTTGATAATTATATTGCAGAGTCAAGGGGAAACAAACTAAAAGTACCTAAAAGCTTTATTTGGGACTTTTAATAAAAAGGAATCTTCAACTACATCAAGAACTTCTACTGATAATAAGTACAAATGTCTGCTGCAAATAATATTGATGATAAATTGCTTGAAAATCTTTCCTTTTCATTTCATCATTCCAACGTCACGATTTAATGACGGTATAATCAAACATTGTATTTCACTCATGGCCTTTAAAGTACTAATAACATTAAAAATACTCAATACCCTACCGGTACCCTGAAACCCGTGGCGCTGCCTTTAAATGCTCATTTATATATTTGTATCAGAATAAATTATTAGAAGCTACATAAGAATTATTAAACTTTGTTGCCTATTTTTTTTAATTTTAAAATCGATTATTTAAATGATCTTATAAATACATAAAAATATAAAATGGTAAATGATATAAAATTATATTCTTTTTTAAGTAAATTATCTAAATAGTACCTATTCTTTTTATATCCACCGACCCTGTAGAATCAATTACTGATTAATTCTCCTCAAACATTAGTTGCATCTCCTGAATGTTCTGCTATCCTAATAGTACAATTTCATACTGGATGATTTATGTAGAGCAAGCAGAATTAACATGGCTTTCGATTGATTTCCCCTAATGCAACCAGGTAACTAAAACTAGCTCTGGGATGCTGGCACCTCATTGATCGAATTTCGTAAAAATAATTATACCGTCTGAATGGTCACGTTTTGGTCACAAATGGTCAGTTGGTTTCAGCTTTTGGTCAGTTCTGGTTAATTTTTTATTAAGGGTTGAAAATTTTCAAGGACAAAAAAAGATGTTGGCACCTCATTGAACGAAATCTATAAAACAAATGATTGTATTCGATAGAGATTAAAATGCTGACAAATGGTCAGATATATTGAGCGTTTGGTCAGTTTGCTTTTGGGGTGAAAATAATTAATAAAGTTGCAATAGCCTTAGCACGCAAGCGCAGTCCATTAAAAATTTTAAAAATACCAGGATTGCAGTGCCTTGCCGCAATAAACATTTTAAAAATACTAGGAGAACAGTAGGTTCCCGGGTTTTCCTAAATCACTATGTTACAGCTAGTATTTCTGAAATATAATTATACCATTCGAAAGATCACAAATTAATCTCCAATGGTCAGATATTTCCAGAAATTGGTCAGTTCTATGTAATTTTTTATTAATTATTGAAAGTTTTTCAAGGACAGTCTGATATTGGCTTCTTACTAAAATATTAAAATTTTTACAAGACACCAAGTCGTACAGTGTTACGCGATTTAGAATAAGAGATGAATTGTAAGTTTTCACCCAGAAACATTCTTTAGATTCTAATCATAGGAAGCGGTTATAGTACAATTTGTTGATATCTAGACAGTGTAACAGTGGTTAGTGATAATACGAATTCTAATATATTTCTTTGTTTTGGATATTGGACACAATTAATAGTAATATATTCCAACGAGATTAACTTGGCTGATAGGTTTGGCAAATACGCATCCTAAGACACATGTTCTCAAATACACACCGTTGTCACGTCTAAAAATTAGTTTTTCTCGTCTAATATTGTTATATTTTTGTAGAATATCCAATTTGTAATTCTTAAATCTGATCTGATTTTTATACCATCATTTTATTTATTCTTTTATTATAAAAATGTCAAAAAAATATAACTTAGACGCACAAATTCACAACAGTTGTAATTGAGAAAATTGGGAAGAGTTATTAAAGATCCTTGAAATCAAGTGTCCTGCGATATACTGTATTCTGATTCAAGTGTTCTGCTACTGTTTTCTACTTTGATTTTCAGTTAAAAATTCACATTAGCTAAGGTCTCCCTAGATTCTCTTACGTTAGGTTGCGCAGTTGTAATTATTTTTATCATAACAGGAATGTCTTAAGCAGGAATCAGATAGCTCGTGGAATGATACTCTTCGCTTCTGCAAAGAGAAACGATATTAAAACAAGAAACGATATCGATAGTAGCGATCAGAAAAGTGACAACAGTTGGCACCCCACGTTATTGTGAAATTAGTAAATATTTGCTTTTTGGTAAATGTATTCGACCTATCCCAAAATGTAGTCGGACCATTCCAATGGTCAGTTTCTAGGGTTAAGTCTGTTGTACGCCATCAGTATTGGTGGTAAAAATTTTATTAAGTTGGGTAATTTATACAATAATAAAAATTCCAACACAAGTTTGTTATAATTGGATATGCAGTGCCTTATTAGCTTCTGATTTTTTTGAACTGGATCAATTTGCCGACAAACAACGGAATAGCACCCGCCAGCTATAAATAGACAGTTTTGTCCTATCACAGGGATCGTAAACCACAAATATTGAGAAGAAATACGGTATTCCACGTTGTGTTTGTTCTCGTCTTTATATTCTTTCTTTTTCTATTCCGTACTTTCTATTTCTCTTCGCCAATGAAGAACGCCACTTCACGTTCTGTGAGACCGCTCCTTTACAGGAGTATGCTTGTAACTTTTAAATTTGTAACACTTTAATAGAGACGGGGAATACAAGTAATGTTGTTTTGTATATGTTGTTGTAAATAATGTAAAATTAAAGCTTTATTCTTCATTAGCCGTATAAAGTTCTTGATACCTAAGATTAGCTTAAAGTTAAGTCATAGAGGGCTGTTTTGTATTTGTGAGACATATTGCTCGCCCATAAACACCATGATGAAGCAGTTTATAATTATAAAAAGTAGTAACATAAATATCTTCAACACTAACACCAAAGCCATTAAATCTAGCTATCTACCGGCTTCAACTTCTATATCATAGTGTGTATGTCTAGCATAGATACATGGAAGTCTTTATGTACGTGTATGTGTATAGGTATATTCACATATATGTGTGTATATGTATTTATTTTTTTCTACATGTGTGTATCTGAAATTTCTACTTGTTTTTATTCTGTAAAATGTGTTTGTTATAAAGTATAAATAAATAATTTACTATTTTTGTTGGCAATAAGCCACAATTTTACTTAAAAATAAGTTTATTTGATGTTTTGATTTTCACTTCTTTCGAAAATTTCGAAAATCGTTCTCAAAATGCGGTTTCCGAAGTGGTAATAAACTTATTTTAAACTAAAATTATGGCTTATTCCCAACAAAAATAGTAAATTACATTAAGATGCCACAGGAAAATAGCTTCAGAACAATATTCTTATTCATATTAATACTAGTATGTATACTAGGTACATGAGATCAAGGTCACGTGTTTGATAGCATGTACGTAAATATATGTAACACACGTTAAAATCATTAATAAATGTTAAAATTGTATGTATAATGAATAAAACAATAATGGAAGCCATCTAGCTATACTATTATATAATATTTACTTAAAAATTAAAGTTTAGTTTTAGTTTATTCGTTAATCTTTAAGTTTAAAGAAATATTGAAAGACAAACAACACTGTACGCGTCAGCTGTTCTAATTTCATCATTCTCAATCTCATTGCGGAACCCTACCCTAATATCATCTGTGCAGTGTTCCGTAATGAAAATTGGTTCATTTTTACTTGTATAGACGCATGTGCATAGTCTTTGATACTAAAATACGAACAGCTGATGTGTACAGTGTTGTTAGTCTCTCAATATTTCTTTAAACCAATATAAAATTGCTTTACATAAATTACATTTTTAAGTAAATATTTAAATATTATATAATAGCATATCTTGTGGCTTTGATTAATGTTTTATTCATTTTACATACAACTTCAACATTTATTAATGATTTTAATATTCGTTAGATATATTTGCTTAGATAAAAATAAAAATACACAACGATCTAAGTAACCTTGATCTCAAAAAACTGGATCAAGACTTAAAAAAATACAACCAAAATGAGGAAAGATGAGCTGATCATGTAACTGTGTATCTACTAATATCCAGTTAATGCAATACATTATTTTTGTTGGGAATAATTTGACTTTTGAGAACGATTTTCGAAGTGGAAATCGAAACATTAAATAAACTTATTTTAAAGTGAAATTGTGACTTATTCCCAACAAAAATAGTAAATTATTTATTTATATTTTAGAACAAACATACTTTAGAGAATAAAAACAAGTAGGAATTATACATACACATAAAACAATATATATACAGATACTCACATATACACGTAGGTACATAAAAACATCCATGTATCTATCTTAGACATATACTATGATATAGAGGTCGAAGCAGGTAGAAAGCTAGATTTAACGGCTTTGGTTTTGGTGTTAAAGATTAGTTTTAGTTTATATCTTTTATCGTTGCTATCTTTTAGAATTATATTTCATTACATTATAATGCTGTTTATGGGCGAGCAATCCGTCTCACAAATGTGAATGGAAATTTTTAACTGAAAATTGAAGTAGCAAATGTTAAAACGGTTGAGAAACCAGTTCAGTATAAAGTTAAGGCTAAGTTTATTTTGTTCTAAAAGTGAATATAATTACAGTTTAAATAGTACTAATCTCAAGTTCCTGTAAATGACATATGGTGCTAATATTTAAATTTGTTTAGTTGATATCAATATTTTAACAACCCCACATGAATTAAACAAAATTTATAGGTTACCTATACCAAACAGTCTCAATAATCTATGCTGCTTTTTAGCAACTAGACCTTTAACAGTCAACACATTAGCTGGAATAACATCAGTAGGCATATATTTTACATTAATTATTTTGTCAGATATTAGGTCTTTCAAACAATGACATCTTACATCAATATGCTTACTTCTTTTATGATACATTGGATGTGCTGATAGGTTTAATGCATTTTTTTCAATTACATCACTTAGCAAACCCCTAAGAAAAACAGCCTCTGACAAGGCCGTATATTCTGCCTCGTAGCTAGATAAAGCTAATGATTTTTAAAAACAAAAAGGCAGTTAAGATTTGATTTCACGTACAGGGCGCCTGCGCATCCGCTTATACGTATTTAGGCCTAATAGGCCTCATCAGAACGGCTTTCGCAGTCGCTCTTTCGTTAGTGGATGCGCAGGCGCCCTATACGTGAAATCAAATTTTAACTGTATTTTTCTTTTTATTCTGATATACTCTCTACGAGTACTAGAAATCAATTCGCTAAGAATTTTGCTTAGTTGAGGGGATATGTTGTGGAATGCAATTTTTAGATTCCTCATGTCTCTAATAACATCTATATCAACGTCTATTTTGCCTTGCAATTCTTAGAAGGCACAGATTAAAGCAGAATTCTGAATTTGTTTTCGAAAATTAGTTTACGGATTCTAATGATTTTTGTTTTACACGTTGCCAGAGCACGTTGTAGAGCCACAAAGCTTAAATACATATCCAGTAAAGGATCTTACAATCTAATGTATTGCTTGCCCAATGAGAGAATGTGTCAATCAGAAAATAATTAATAGTATCTTTTAAATACCTCAATACTCTTTTTGCACATTTCAAATAAGACTCAGTATATACATTGTTAAATTGGCTCAAGAAACTGACTGTAAATGATATATCTGTTCTGGCCAAAACAGATAAATAAATCAAACTACCAATTACCATCTGATAAGGAAACATCTCTAATACAATTTTACTATCATCAATTGTTAAAGATAATTTTGTTAAAAATGCGAATTATCAAAAAGAAAGTAAAATAGAGTAAAGTCGCAATGGCACTGGCTTGACAAGTGATAATGTGTATATTATTTTATCTATCGATGCATGCTTTAAAATCTCACACAACTGACACTTTAAACTAGTAGCGTTGAGCGCTTGCTGTTTTTTATTACATCTTTGATGCCACGCCTTTTTAACAACTGAAACCCTCATTATTTGTGAATTCCGTTTTTTTAAGTATCCGTCGAGAACAGCGGCACTAAACGCATGTTTTCAGATGTTTTAACCTTCCGACATTTATTTTCATAGTAACCGGTTTGTTTACAACAATAACATCTAATTTTCGACAGATCTCTGTCTCTCTTGTTATTTATCTGTCATCACTTCTGTGATTTTCAAACTGTCTATTGTGGTTGGTTCGGTTACTATTACCCATCGAGTTAGAATCTATGGAGAAGCTATGAGCATATTAACGTATGTACTAAAAACGGCGTAGGTAGGTGTGGCTAACTGTGAAACCAATATGGCGGTGGGATCATGGCCGGACTCAATAATATTAAAACTACTATAAAAATATGACTAGTTATTTAGAAGATTTAATCATAATCTAAAAAAGTGCTATACATTTTTAATAAACTATGATTTATTTATCCCGCGGTAAACACTAAAAACACGATATATTATACATAAAGATAAATTAATACAGTCAAATACTATTAATTTATTCTCTGAAGTACGGGCCATTCCTTTGTTTACGTATTTGTATACTAACCTGTAGAACGTTATTCCTGAAGATTTTTTATTAACATTGCTTCTGCCACTGCAACTACGTTGAGAACAAGAAACCATTATTATGCACTATCACAATATATTATTACAGTTTCTATAAAAGTATTATAAAACTAAAAATATTTGAAAAACAAGAAACGTAAATAAACATATACGATCTGTCAAAAGTGGCAAAACAATATGGCCGAAGCGAGGTCGTTTTTAGTCACGTGATGCCCTCTCCATAGATTCTAACTCGATGCTATTACCACTTGCAAACGCACTTACCAACATCACTTTCCATGTCCAATACTTTTGTTTTGATTGAATCGATAGAAATAACAATCCCAACAACTTTTTTTAAAGCGTCCCAAATTTCTTTAGCGGTTTTTGCTTGTTTTAGATGTATATATAACGATGGATCAAGCAAAAGAACTAACTTGGCTTTAGCTTTTTCTTGTTTGTCTACTTCGGTTTCAGTTCCGTCCAAACACGTGGACAAACCTTCTAGAACAAGATAATTTTGCACTGCGAAACCCATCATTGTAATTTTCGCGGCCCAATAGCTTTGGCACCGTAGACATGTAATTCACTGCTATTTTGAACCTTAAAACTTACTAGTATACAACATTTATCTATTTACCGACGGAAAAAATGGTCTGAGTCACTATAACCTGTTAAAACTTATAAATGAAACGAACCAGTTGAGTATACGGTTAAGACTACTTTATTTTGTTCCAAAAGTGAATACAATTGACAGTTTATATTGTATCAATCTTAACTTCCTGTAATTGACATATGGCGCTAATATTTAAATTTTGTTTACTTCATAATATTTTAACAGAAAACAGTCGCAGAATACTTGAGTCAGAACACAGTATGTCTCAGAACACTTGAGAATTTCCAGAATCTTTAATAACTCTTAGCAATTTTCTTAATTTCAACTGCTATGACTTTGTGCGTCTAAGTAATAGTTTTTTACATTTATTCTAATAAAAGAATAAGTAAAATGACTGCATAAAAATCAGATCTTTAAGAATTATAAATTGGATAATCTACAAAAATATAGCAATGATATTAGACGAGAAAAACTAATTTTTAGACGCGACAACGGTGTATATTTGAGAGCATGTGTATTAAGATGCATATTTGCCAAACCTATCAACGAAGTTAATCCCGTTGGAATATATTTGTATTAATCACGTCCCAATATCCAAAACAGAGAAATATATTACAATTCGTATTATCATTAACAACTGTTACACTGTCTAGATATCAACAAGTTTTACTATAAGCGCTTCCTATGATTAGAATCTAAACAATGTGTCTGGTGAAAACGTACAATTCGTCACATATTCAAAATCTCGCAACACTGTAAGACTTGGTGTCCTGTAAAAGTGTTAAGATTTAGATGAGAAACTAACATCAACTGTCCTTGAAAAATTTTCAATACTTGATAAAAAATTACATAGAACTGACCAATTTCTCGAAATAACTGACCATTGGAGATCAATTTGTAACGTTTTAGGTGGTTTAATAATATTTCAGAAATACTAACTGTAACATAGTGATTTAGAAAAACGCGGGAACCTACTGTTCTCCTAATATTTTTAAAATGTTTATTGTTTCAAGGAACTGCAATCCTGGTATTTTTAAAATTTTTAATGGACTGCGCGTGCGTGCTAGGGTTGTTGCAACTTTAATAATTATTTTCAACCCAAAAACAAACTGACCAAACGCTCAATATATCTGACCATTTGTCAGCGTTTTAATCTCTATCGAATACAGTCATTTGTTTTATAGATTTCGTTCAATGAGGTGCCAACATCTTTTTTTGTCCTTGAAAATTTTCAACCCTTAATAAAAAATTAACCAGAACTGACCAAAAGCTGAAACCAACTGACCATTTGTGACCAAAACGTGACCATTCAGACGGTATAATTATTTTTACGAAATTCGATCAATGAGGTGCCAACATCCCAGAGCTACTAAAACTACCGATTTCATGTTATGCTCATTCAGTATGTTTTTTAACAGAACAGGTTTACACAAGCATTATAACAATATGTTGAACAAGGAGAGGAAACTTGAATAATCAGTGGTGTATAAGAAGTTGCCTATCACACTCGTTTTTTGATTTTGTCTACGAGGATCAGTCAACTAATTTAAAACATCCGATGAAAATTGGATATGTAACAAATTCTCATCTTTATTTGTTTTGTCTGAGAATTATTATGTGTGGCAGGTACAGTTAAACTTAAGATCACTTCTGATACTATCTATGGCACATGGCTTAGGTCGTAAGTAGATTCAGTATAATACACTCGCGATCATAAAATCCGGGTCACCTTGAAAATCGCCGTTATTTCATTTTTAACGAGCTTTATCGTAAATAATAATAACACAAATACAAACTAATGCATGTTTCTGAGAATTGTTGTCAGCTTAGCGGTTTACTTTGTAACAAAGAATTCCAATAATGCCGATTGCGCGGAAAACTGTACACTTCCCAAAATGAACGGTACCTGTAACTGCCGCTTGTTTTAAACGTCTCATTTGTGCTTCGACTTTCTGTTCAAACGCAACAAACAAACGTTTATTATTGCCGCTATTAGTGTTTATTAGTGCCTTTATTAGTGTCTATTATTGTTTATTTTTTGCCAAAAATGCCTTGACTGTTGTTGAAACCGCACGCATTGTTGCGTTTGTGGAAGACGGTCACACTCAATGGCAAGTCGCAAGAACTGTTGGCGTAAGCTTTCTACGGTTCAATAAGTGCTTCAACGCTTTCGGAAGACGAGTTTACTAACCAGACGACCTGGCTCTGGACGAAGAAGAACGATCACGGCACGAGATGACTGTTTTCTTGTGTTTCGGGCTTTACGAAACCGGACCTCAACTGCGGTTATGCATCGAAATTGCCTACAGGAAGTACGAAATTGCAATGTTAGCGTTGCAACAGTCAGGAGAAGACTTCGTTCTTCTGGACTATCTTCTCGGGTAATGGCTACAGGACCGCCACTTGGCCGGGCGCATCGAGTTGCACGACTAGCTTTTGCTCGACAATACGCGCATTGGGGAATTAATGATTGAAGCAAAGTGTTATTGTCAGATGAATCCCGTTTCTGCCTAACTGGATCCAATAGACGTGTAAGAGTTTGGAGGAGAACCGGTGAACGATTTTCACAAGCTTGCATTGCTCCAATAATGCCATTTGGTGGAGGCTCGGTCATGACTTGGAGAGGTGTATCTTCCGACTTCCGCACAGAATTACCCTTCATCGAAAATGGGTCCTTAACTGCACGAAGGTACATTACGGAGATTCTCGTTGAACATGTTATACCCACCATGGCAGGGCTAGGAGAAGACGCCGTTTTTATGCCGGACAACGCGCGACCGCACGTTGCCAGTATCAGTATGCAATACTTGGACGAGGTTAGAATTACGAGGTTACCCTGGCCAGCTAGGTATCCGGACCTGAATCCCATCAAACATCTCTCGGACGATTTGAAAAAACGTATTCAAACCCATACACCTCCTCCTAACAACGCACAGGAGCTTAAGGATCTGTTAGTGAGAGAGTGGATTAACATACCACAACATGTAATCCGGAGAAAAATTGAGAATATGCCCCGTCGTCTGCAAGAGGTTATTAGAGCAAGGGGAGGCAATACACGATATTAGTCATTGAAATTCCACTGATGTTTTACCAAGTTCTGTATTTTTCATTTTTTCTTTCGTATGTCTGTGTCAACAATTTGGTTTGTTTTCTGCTTTTTCAATAAAAACAATAAAAAAACCGTTTTTTTTTTTTCAAAACAAACATTGATGACAAATAAAAAATACATTAGCTTAAAAAAAAAGGTTATTACTGCACCAGATGCAAAAATATTCAAGAAACTTGAAATTTTCAAGGTGACCCGGATTTTATGATCGCGAGTGTATGTAAGATTAAATAAAATTGTAGACAGCACAATTATAGTGTTCAGCAATATTTTAGCGCTTTCAAAAGGAACATAACCAAAAATCAACCAATTAGAAACAACCTTATACAGGAAACAAGAAGCTCTCGAATCTCGTAAAAAAGCGACGGTCTGGAAGATCAAAACTATACTAAATTTAGGTATGTAAACATAAAATTAATATTTTGTAATATCCCCATCAGCATTGATAACAGCTTGTAGTCTTCGATCCATCTGCGTAAAAGGAACTATGAAATTATCTTCTTCAGAGAGCTCTCCCCAAACCTGTTGTATACCGTGCGACAGCTCTTCAGAATTTTGAGGTATAAAATTACGCCGATACAACATTTTTATAATAACCCCCCCCCCCCCCCCCCCCGCATCGATTGGGTTTAAATCTGGACTGTAGTTGGGCCATGGTAAGGTTTCGATGTTGTTATTCTGAAGTCACTAGTTTATTATATTTGCAGTGTAAACAGGACAATGTCTTTTTTAGTTATTAAAAAATAGTTTAGCACGCTCTAAAATTATTTGAAGGTAAAATTTAATATTAAATGAACAAACCCTATATATTTTAAGATCAAATTATTCACTACTTCCATTTTGTTTATAGCCTTTTCTAAAAGACTATGCCTGGTGGGCATGTCTTAGTCCAACTATACTGTCCAAGGATTATACATTGTTAATAAGAAGTTTGCTGTAACAATATTGACATCCCAAGATATTGTGTAGACAGGGATAAACAGTAATGGCCCAAATTCATTACGGTCTTCTTGTTACCGCAAGGACAATACTAACTTTTCCTCCAATGAACAGGGTAGCAGAAAAATGAGAGGATACAAAGTCCATACTAAACGAGATTCTGATTTGGGCGATGTTGTCATGGTGAATATATTAACGGGTATATATGTATATGTATATTATAAAATGTATCCTCTTTATAATTCCTAATTTTGTAATATTTCATTTTCACTTGATGTTTTTTTTGTAAATAAATATTGATAAGTTCTCATAGAAATTGTTTTTAATGTGTATAATTGTTCTAATAACATGAAATAAAACTTTTTTTTGTTTAATTAGGAGCAGAAAACTATATTTTATAAGTTTGACAACATTGTAATCAGAGTGGTAGTTGCACTTTGTAAATTGATTATTTTTTAAAACAGGTTCGGACTTTCCACTTGCAAAACAGTGTTGAATGTAAATAATTAAGTTATAATATTACTAGTGAATTTGCTCGTCGCTCGACGGGGGTTTCAATCAATTGCCATCTACTGTCACTCATTAAATTTTTAAAATAATAGATTTCTTGTATGTAAACCAAGTAAATATAATGTATGTGTAAACCTACACAAAATGTAGGTTTAAATATAAATATCTCGAAAACAAAAATCATGACCAATTTGATACCCAACCAGAACATCAGTATTGGTGGGAAAGAAATAGAACTCGTAGATAGATATAAATACCTGGGACATGAAATTATGATTGGCAGGGATAACCAGACTCATGAACTGAAGAGAAGAATCGGCCTTGGGTGGGCAGCATTTGGAAAACTGAGAGAAACTTTTAAAAGTGAGCTGCCCACATGCCTAAAGAGAAAGGTATTTGACCAGTGTGTCCTACCAGTCTTGACGTACGGAGCAGAAACACTTACCTTAACAAAAGCAGCAGCTACCAAACTGAGAGTCACGCAGAGAAGAATGGAGCGGTCCATGTTAGGAATAACTCTGCGAGACAGAATAACCAACGAAGACATCAGGAGAAGAACCGGAGTGACTGACATCATCGAGAAGATAGCCAGACTAAAATGGAGATGGGCAGGACACATAGCCAGAATGACAGATGGGCGATGGACAAAGAGGTTATTGGAATGGAGGCCAAGGGAAGACAAGAGAAGCGTCGGTCGACCACCTACAAGATGGACTGACGATTTAAGAAGACTCAATAAAAACTGGATAAGAGCGGCGCAAGATACACGGGGTTGGAAACATGAGGAAGAGGCCTATGTTCAGCAGTGGACTCTTAAGGCTGGATGATGATGTGTTATATATAAGCAGTGAAAAAATGGAAGGATGGAATGATACTTTTCACACTGTAACTCTTGAAGAGCTCAGTCAGATAAGAGGAGAAAAGAAACAAGCTGAATGTTAACTATTTCATATATTAGCGGAAACGTTTCGTCTTGAATTTACAAAACAGCTTCAGTCCACATCTTTAAGAGTAAAGTGCTTCTAGAAGTTAGAACGAAGAGAAAAGCTCTTTTAATGAAAAGAGAATGCCAAATAAAATGGCCTCTCATAATGAGTGAAAAAGAGATAATTATGTATGTATAATCCGGAGAAGCCTCGAAAATTGTACCTGTCAAGATTGGGATAAAGAATGTTAGGTCGATAAGAAAATTATTCTCTAACACTAAGACCCCCTTATCTAAACAGAGTCTATAGTGTCCCTTGTCGGAACTGTGAATTGTCCTATATTAGACAATCTGGTCGTTTCCTAAAAGAACGCCTCAGTTTTCATCAAAATAATATCAATTGCTCAAAACACACGTGTGCTTTATCCACACACGTTTTGTCCACAAATCACCAAGGTGATTTTTAGAATACATTAATTTTAGCCACTAAAATAATTATTTCAAAAGAACTTTCGTTGAGATGTTCTCAAATAGACTTCAACTATAAACAAACGTAATGATATTGACCAATTTATCGTTCTCTTATTTTACACAACAAATAACTAAATAACTGTTAAGTCCTGCTGTTTCTGCTAATTTGTTTTGTGAGTTCGTGGTGCTTTTATCATCCTGTCTTTATCAGTCAGGTTTGTTTTTATCATCTCAACTATCATTTGTTTTTAGGATTGTCGTCCTAATTTTCTCTTGCATCACATATTAAGTTAAATTTGACTTTAAAAAATTTTTTTAAATCTGAGGATAGTCTCAACGTCTCTTGCCAGACAGCATGTAATACCTTCTTGTTGTTTGGCTGAGTTAAATATCTAAATTGTTGAATTGTTGCACATTTCAGGTAGGTGTGTCACATTCTTCAACTGTAAACATTGTAGTGATTTCGCAAAATCACTAGTTTGATTACATCATTTTTTACAAAACATCATTGAATAAAAAACCACTTTTTTCATGGGATCTTCTATCTTCTAGGCAGAAGACACTCAAATCTAGAAGCTTTTAGTACATCCCACAATTTCATCACGTCATGAATTGTTATTCTCCAACCTTGTAGCATTTGAAATTTATTGGAATCCCCTCGTATATGTGTTAATTGAAATCCCCTTATATATGCATTATAATAACGAGGAATTTTTTCAATGTTTCTTAGTTCGTATCCTTCAATTTAAAACCAATATAATCTTTCGTTCTTTTTAGGTCGCCGCCGTCGATAATAAATCATTTTATTGTTTATTTATGTCACAGGCGCAAATTCTTCGATATTTCTCTGTTCAAACCGCCCGATATTGCGTTTTCAAATTAATTTACGTCTTAATTTCCGTTGTGTTTTGTTTATTTTAGCGTTTTGTTTATTCTAGTTTATGCGAGCAATTTTTGAAGATAATTTCGTTACTCTCAGTGGAGCCGCTGTTAGAGGCAGTGGTTTCGGTGTTGGTCCGAATTTTCATCTAGTTCGTAATGGTTTTTCTTTATTGTTTTTTTTTTTATCGGAATTAGTGAAGTTTTTTAGTATGTAGCAGTTCAATGTGTAGCTACAGAGGTTAGGTTTGAAGCGTCGATCAAAGGGGACAGTTCGTTGTTATGAGATGATATAATTTGTTTAAAATAAGTGGAATTTTACTCTTATGTAATATGTCGAATTTAGAAGAGTAACCACTCGTTTCGATGTTCTGAAATATTTGTGTTAACATCTGAAAAGTAAATAAGATGGTTCCAGTTTTCAAGATTTGCATAAATGCCCCCTTCAACATCGTTTTGTTCCTGGAGCAGTTTTATATTTGGAAGTGCCAGTTTACAACCTCAGGAACTTAAAGTGTTTTTGTGAAATTCAGGTAACTTTTTTTGTGTCCAATTTAAAGTAAAGACAGACATTTTTTTTAATAATTGCTTTCATTAAACTTTAAAAGTATTTGTAATAATTAATAAGTAGTAAATTTTATGGTTTGTTTTTAGCTGTCATTGTATTTATTCAGTTTTGTTTTAAATTTAATGTTAATTTATGACAGCCCGTTTTAGCATTTTTGATTTGTTTTGTTTTCTTTAAAAGAAAGGTTAACTTACATGTAAATTTTGTAAGTTTTTGTATTATCTCCCACTCCTGGAAATTGTAAACAGATGACACATGTAAGTTTTTTTTTGTATTTTTGTATTTTGCTACTATTGTGGTAATATTTTGTATTTTTTTTTGAGCATTTTTGTGTTCTCTATATTTTGTAACTGTTTGTGGTGACACAAAAATAAATGTTAAATTTTGTTTCTTAACATTTGGTTTATTTTTTTTAACTAACCCTTTTTGAGTTTTATTTGAAAAAGATATATTTTTTATGTTTAATAATTATATCTCCAGTTACAACTAGCTGGTTGTAATAGGTATAATTAGGCACCTCAAGTGGCGTCCTATATTAAATTTCTTGAGGTGTTTCCGGTTTATTTTCATTCTGTTTGTCCCAAGAGATTTATGACCCTTTATTTCATTTTTCTGTAGTTGCCCCAATCCAAACCCCCTTGTCTTTTACTTATCCACGACCCCAGCTCTCCTACCAAAACCTGAGTGCCGTTCGCATATGTTTCGATTATTTTGCTTGCCCTTCTCCATCCCCAGTAGTTTCTTCCCCAATTTTCTACCCCTTGTATTAATGCCCCGTGTGGTAGGCAAAATATTATCGTTGCAACCTTTAATAAACTTTAAACGGTTTGTAACATAAATGTATGTCTAAAAAACTTTAAGGGGTATAAAAGACGTGTCACAGTCTTTAGATGGACAAAATTTGAAAGCAGTTTTTTTATATTCTTCAAGTGAAATATTTGAACAAACTTCTTTCCTCATTGTTACCAGTTGATCTTCTAGTAAAGAAGCTTCTAGTAAATAAACTTGAAGCTTGAAGCGGTAGTTCTCATTTCTCAGTTGTTTGATATTATTTCAAAGACGCTGTTTTCTTGGAAACCGGTACGACAGTATTGGTGAACTTTGCGTAATCTGCGTTGATGGTCAAGAATTAAGATATGTTGGAGTGAAGAAGGCTGTAGCTGAGGAAAACTGTGACCTAAACAATGGAAGTTTAGACATCCAACATCCAAAGCTAAAAAATTATTCTTTGAAAATCAGTTATATTACTTTTTGCTTTACATTTTACTCAATACTGTATTTTAATTTGTAATAATTTTATTTTTTAAAAATAAAATTACATTTCAAACATGTATTTTTAAAATTTTTAACGACAAATGTGTATCCACAGGTTTTTTCTACGTGTATTCATTTTACTTCTAAAATAGTAAAAAAACCGTGCAATATACACAAAATACTCTCACGAGTATCTTATTCTTTGTATTTGTTTATTAGTTATGAGAAAATTAAAAATAAACCATTTATGAATGACATTTGTTTTTTATTTCTAGTAATTTTCCACTCAATTAATAAATTCCATTATCAGTTTTTTATTGATTTTACAGCTAAAAATTACTTATATGTATATTTCCATATAAGTGCAATTATATTTAACAGAAGAGCATCCTCCTATGTCGTGTAACCACAAGTTTGCATCTTAGGTGATGTTCATTTCACACTATCAAAAATATTTGGACTATGCTCATGTATCTATTTCTACTATTGTATATAACTTTCAGAGAATATTCTTTTTTCTATCCTATATTTTAATTCAGTACATTCCAAGTATAATATGTTAATCCAGGAATAGAAAAATTAACCCAGTTTAATTTCTTTACGGCAATCATAGACATTCTTCTTTATGATGTGCCTATCCGTTACGAATGTGGGCGATCATCATCATGGCAATCTTTATCTTATCTGCAGCAGCGTGGAAAAGCTGCACATATATTGTATTGAACCATATTCTGAGGTTCTTTAACCAAGATCTTCTTCTTCCTGGACCTCGTTTTCCAAATATTTTTCCTTGCAGGATGGCTTGAAGGAGAGCATATCTGGATTCATTTCGCATAATATGTCCGAAGTACTGTAACTTTCGAGATTTGATGGTGCTCAGTACCTCTCGGTTCTTATTCATTCTTCTAAGGTCCTCCTCATTTGTGACTGGGTCAGTCCACGGGATCTTAAGCATTCTCCGATATAGCCACATCTCAAATGCTTCCAGTTTTCTGCACATATCTTCGTTCAAGGTTCACGATTCAACACCATGAAAAAGGACAGAGAAGACGTAGCATCGCAGCATTCTTACTTTTGTATCAAGAGAGGTTGTGATTCTTGAAGAAGGCCCCCATCCGATTGAAGGTGGATCTAGCTTTTCCGATGCGTGCTCTAATCTCCTGATTGTTGGTCCATTCTTCATTTATTATGGTGCTGAGGTAGTTGTAGTGCGTCACTCTTTCTACAAGGCATTGATTGACGTAGAGTTGACCTTCTGTTATTCTTTTCTTGCTAATTATCATAAGCTTTGTCTTCTTAACGTTCTTAATGTTTTTTTCGAAACATGTTTTTATTACTTTTTGTTAGAGTACAGGGGACACCTTATGTTGTTGACTGGGCGTATTATTGTTTTGCAGAGTTTTACCTTTATAATTATCGATATAATTGTTTACTAACTATTAACTTAGTAAATCCATTTTTGTGCTACGTACGCCTCCCTTACAGCGTTTTCCGTTTTTTCTAAAACATTGATTTCATCAGCATAGGCAAGGATCTGCACTGATTTGTTATATATGGAATAGATGGTTATGATTTGTGATATACGTATTTTTCCAGAGTCAGATTAAACAGTATATAGGAGAGAAGATCCCCCTGGCGCAACCCGTTATTTGTTTTAACAGGTTGAGACAGTTCTCCTTGGATTCGCACTTCACATTCAACTTTTTAAGAGTTAGTTTTGTTAAAAGATATCTCCTATTTTGTGTATGGGTTAAATGGAATTCCAAACTAAAAAATAACAAACTGTCGATATTTTAGAACTGCAATAAACGAAAGAGTTGATGTAACTAAATCTATGAAATAGAAAGAAAGAAAAAAGATCTTTAATAGAAAAAATCTGCATTTGTTGAATAGGGAAGTAATTGGAAGATATATCGGCTATAAAATGAAGAAGGCTTGAATATTGGGGCCAAATTATGACGAGTTAAAAATAAATACTAATTTAAAATATAATTTCAGGCAAACTCAAAGGAATTCTGATCCTATAAGAATGGTATGGATCCGAAATTTGGAAAAATAGTTCTCTGCACCCCAACTGAGCTATGATTCCCAATATTCGAAAGGCGCCACAAACAAAAAGTAGTATAAGAATGAATTTTGAGTATGGGTAGTGGATTCACATTTTAAAAAGCCTTCAGTTTTCTTATCATCACTACCTTACCTTATGAGATGCAGAAACAACATCTCATATACATTACTTTTACATTCATATTTATATCACAACTTTTGTCACCACCTTTGTATATTTGTCAATTTAACTTCGAGTTATTTCTATCCTTTATTTTATATTTCATTTGTTTGGATCCCTTTATATAATCAACTTGATAAGCCTTTTTCTTATTTAATTAATGGCTTTGGATAACTTGATCCATGCAGCCACGATAATGTATTTGACTACTTGAATTTGTTAATGATGTATTGACCTATTACATTTGTTAACAATTAAAAATATATTGTAAACATCAGTCTCCCAAGAAACAGCAGATTGACAAGAAACCATACTTTCATTCGTTTCATTCAGAACCCTATCCAACTTAAAGTAAATATTTAGAACCAACAAAGGATTAAATAATGTAGGTATACTTTTAACGCTAAGCTTCCTTTCATAGCGACTTTATTACAACACAAGACAGGCAACGGCTAGGAGGTAAATATACAGTGTGGCGCACCGAAAACGAAACATTTACTGGCAGATGATTCCTTTTTTGAAAAAACGCTCGGACCCGTCGATTTTGTTTTCTAGGGGGACACAAAATTGGCGTAAAATCACTTTAACATTTGCAGCCCCTTAAGCGGGGGTAGCATCATCCCTAAAATCTTAAATGAAAAGGGGGGTCGAATGATCCATTATTTGAAAGGTCTTTCAACTCCCTTTATAATGATGTAAAATTCATGTATTCAATTCAGTAGTTTTGGAGATTTATTGATTTAAAGTTTAAAGTAGACTTTAATAGGTACATCAAATTAGTTTGTACTTCTTTCAGAAGAAATTTGAGTAAAAGTATTTTCTTGATAAGTAAATGCTTTTATTTACTACGCCCATGGTTTATTAATAATAAAAATAACAATTGAAGTGTCCTTTGTAACAAAAAAAGTTGTTTCTTGAAGAAACATAAGTAGAGAATGCCACGTACTTATTTTAAATAGGAAATAGTACATTAGTTTGCGATTGATTTGACCAATCTTTGTTGTTAAAATATCATTTATTGCTTTATACATAAATTAACCATGGTATATTCCACGGCAGAAGGGGTTGAAATTATTGAAATATTTTTCGGAAATAATCAGTGCGCTAATAGAACAGCACAAATTTTTAATGAGCGACATGAGAACAATAATGTGCACCGAAAATATGTTCTAGAACTTGTAGCTAAATTTCGGGAAACTGGATCAGTCGCCAATAAAAAACGTAATATTGAAAATCTTATAAGGAACGAAGCAACAGAAGTGGGGGTTTTAGGGCAAGTTATTGTAGATCCTACATTAAGTACCCGCAAATTTCAAACTTCGTGTGGTGTTAGTCGACGTACTATCCAACGGATTCTAAAGGCCCATAATTTTCATCCGTATAAAATTCACCTTGTACAAGATTTTAATGAAGACGATTTTGATAAGCGATTAGAATTTTGTGAAGTTATGAGTGAACGAATTACAAACGATGAACAATTTTTATTTAACATTTGCTTTTCCGACGAATGTTCCTTTTTTTTAAATGGCGAAGTAAATCATCATAATTGTCGATATTGGTCGGACTCTAATCCCAGAATTTACCATGAGGTACACACACAGCAGCCACAAAAATTAAATGTTTGGGCTGGCATTTTTGGCGACCATTTGGTTGTTCCTTTTTTCTTACCTGGAAATTTGACTGGTGAAATGTATTTGGAATTACTGCAAAATGCCATAGATCCTGCGCTAACAGATATAATTGAAAATCAGAATGATGGTCGATACGTTGAGAATATGTTGATGTTCCAACAGGATGGTGCCCCACCACATTACGCATTAAGAGTTCGGCATTATTTAGATCAGACCTTTCCAGGTCAATGGATTGGTAGAAGAGGTGCCGTTGAATGGCCCCCAAGATCGCCAGATTTATCACCTTTGGATTTCTTTTTGTGGGGTTACTTAAAAAGCAAAATCTATGCTACTCAGCCAACATCCTTAGAAGATTTACGACAAAGAATTGTGAATGAGTGCCATCAAATTACTCCTCAAATATTGCAAAATGTCCGGCAACGTTTTCAGCAAAATCTTTATTATTGCATGGAAAGTAATGGTGGTCATTTTCAACATTTACTCGGCTGACAGGTCAGTTCATTCTTTATTTTTTAACAACTTTGCTGCTATGTATTGATCTCCTCTTACGATGATTTATTTAAACTTTAAATCAATAAATCTCCAAAAATACTGAATTGAAGTACATAAATTTTACATCATTGTAAAGGGGGTTGAAAGACCTTTTAAATGATGGATCATTCGACCCCCCTTTCCATTTAAGATTTCAGGGATGGTGCCACCCCCGCTTAGGGGGCTGCAAATGTTAATGTGATTTTATGCCAATTTTGTTTCCCCCTCGATAACAAAATCGACGGGTTCAAGCGTTTTTTTTTAAAAAGGAATCATCTGCCAGTAAATGCATCTGTTTCGTTTTCGGTGCGCCACCCTGTATAATATAAGAACAGACAGAGCGAACAAAGCTAGATTTATACATTCACATTACACATTTCGTCCTAAATTTTTCTTTTAGTCTGTTTTAAATCGCCCTAAAAAATTTGTGAAGCCTAATATTATGACGAGAGATATAAAGTGGAAAATTGATTCTGAGGAAGAGGTATTTGTTGTTTTATCAGATTTTCCAATACTTAATAGCAGCGTCATTATGTATGCTCCCGAATTCATAAGCCTTTTTAGAGAAGTATATATTATAATTATAATAGTTATTACTGTTGTATTATCAGCATAATATTTTTTTAGAGTCCTTCTCTCTATTCAGATTGCCGAATATAGGCCTCTTCTAATTCTGGCCTTTCATCTCTGTTGTTTGTAAGACGTTTCCACATTGGTCCTGCAGTTCTTTTAATATCGTCGCTCCAACGCATTTGCGGTCTTCCTCGTGGTCTTTTGGCTTCATATGGCCGCCAATTCCCGATTTCTTTATTCCATCGGCCATCCTTAAGACGTTCGTTGTGTCCAGCCCATTTCTATTTGTCCCTTGGCTGTTTATCATAGGTGTATCATCTTTATTTGACATTAGTTTAGTTTTGCTGAAATTCATTTTTAGTCCTTTTTTTAGGGATTCTGTGTGTAGCTCCTCAATCATCATATTCAGTGCCTTCCACGTGTCGGCTATTAGCACTACATCATCTGCGTATCTAAGATGGTTCAAGTATCTTCCGTTAATAGGGATTCCCTTATTTTCCCAGTCTGTTGACTTAAAGATATCTTCTCTGGCAGCTGTAAATAATTTTGGAGATATTGTGTCTCCTTGTCTTACGCCTCGGTTGAATTTTACTGGTCTTGTGTCGATTCCATTACCCAATGTCACTATCATTTCAGCTTGTTCGTAAATATTATGTATTAATATTCTGTACCTGGAGTCGATCCGTTTGTTGACTAATGCTTCTTCTATTGCCCACACTTCTACGCTATCAAAAGCTTTTTCATAATCTATAAAAGCCAGACATAATAGGAGATTGTATTCGTTAGACTTTTCTATTAGGATTTTCAAAGTATATAGATGGCCACAGGTGCTGTACCCTTTTCTAAATCCGGCTTATTCTACTGGTTGATATCCGTTAAATTTAATTGTTATTCTGTTTGTAATAATCTTTGTAAAAGTTTTGTAAAGTTGTGAAAGAAGTGAAATTGGTCGATAATTTTTCAGGTCTGTGGTGTCTCCCTTTTTGAGTATTAGTATTGTTTCAGCAGTATTCCATTGTTCGGGTATGTTGCCTTCAAATAGACATTTATTAAATAGTATTTTTAGATATGTGATGGCTTCTTCTCCGCCTTCCTGCTGAAGAGAAGGCGGAGAGCCTTCCTTCAGCATTTCTGCTAGGATTTCATCGCTTCCAGGTGCTTTATTCCTTTTTATTTCTTTTACTGCTCTTTCTATTTCTTCGTGGCTTATTTCGGGCATCACTTCTGAGTTGAGATTGGTTATCTGCCTTTTCAAGTTCTGCTTTGAGGAGTTAGGGGGATCGTTTCTGGAACGATACAGATCGGCGTAGAACTTTTCAATTGAGTTTGCTATATCAGATTTACTTTTTTATAGTTGTCCTTGTTCATTTTTAATGGTTATTATGTTTTTCTTTCTAGTTTTGGCTTGATGCATTTGAGACTTCCGTTTTTTCTCTATGACTTGTTCCATACGGTCTTCTTGATGTTTTTTAATGTCCTCTTTTATCTGTTTTCTTATTACTCGATTCTGCATTAATTCCTTAAATTCTGCAGTGCCTCTTTTTTTGTCTTAGACGATTTTATCTTTGTTTCAGCAGGTTTTGTGATTCTACACTTATTTTGGATTTTCGTTGTCTGTTAGCGGTTGCCACTTCTGAGCTTGCAGTTAATAGTTCTTCTGTTATGACTTCATTGATTTCATTTAAGCTAAGTTTATCTAGATTTAATACTTTCGCGGGTTTTAACTTGCTTTTATATTGTTCTGTATTAGATTTTAGTTTATCTGTGTCTATATTCCAAGTTTTTCTAAATTTATTTCTATTTTTATTATGTTTTATTTCTAATTTGGCTCTAACCATTCGGTAATCGCTACTTACTGACGCCGTAGGTATTTATTACTGTTATGTCCTGTATGTTATCTGTTTTGTTAAGGCGCGTACAGACTAGCACACGCATGCGGTGAGAAGCCACGCATATGCGTGCGTACCCAAACCATTCGCGCTCAGAGCATTCGTTGAAATTAGAAATCACCGCATATGTATGCGTGCTCAAGGCGCTCCATCCATTCGTGAAAAAATGTCTGAGGAGCTGTTTATGGTTAGTGCCGCATTTGTGGTTATTAGTTCATTAAAAAAGAAAAAACAAAGGAAAATAGGCGATGGTGGACGACGCATTTACTTAAAAGAAGAACCCTACAAATGAAGTCCAATTTACTAGTAGATTTGGCGTTAGAACCTAATACTGGACAATTTCAAAATTTTACACTTATGTCAGTAGAAGAATTTAAACGCCCTTTAAATGATATAGGCCCCGTAATAAAGAAAAACGACACAGTCTTAAGAAAAGCCATACCTGTTAAGGAACGTTTACTGATAACATTAAGATTTCTGGTCACAGGGGATTCTTACACAAGTCTCCAGTATCTTTTTAAAGTTTCCAATTGGAAGTGTCCGAATTGGGACACCCTGTAGTTACTGTAAAAACGCATTACCCTTTTCCTGTACCCACGGACTTCTTTCATTTGCTCCTTTGAGCAAATGTAGCATGTGACTATGTGTGCTCAAGTCATTCGCGAGAAGCAACGGATGCGGCGAGAGGGTACGTAAGCGCCGTCCACATTTGCACACGTATGTGTATTTGTGGCTGCTCACCGCATGCGTTTGTAGGTCTGTACCCGCCTTAACATGCATTCAGCATATGTTATGTTATTAATTTGACATGTAGTTATTGGTACTTGTTAGTCACGTATAGTTTATACCTTTTTATCACTAGTTTGCAACGGGTTATTTATACACACACGCCAAAGAAATTTTTAACCATGGAAGATTTTAGAAAATCGTTAGTTAAAGAAATTATTAAACTTCATTTTAGAACAGAGAATTTTAGCTAGTAAGCGAGTATTGATCTTAGAAAAGAAAAAAAATGTTTAAAGTAATAAGTATAACGACAATTTGTTGCTGATCCGAATTTCTACGGAAAATAACAATTATTGTTTGTTTCTACTTGTTGACAGCATCACTGTTATTTATTTATTTTTGTTTTATTAGGCGTAAAGTCTTGATCGGTTTTGAAGACGTTTTCAAAAGTCTTTAAATTAAAGTGCTTTAATAACAAGCGCAGGATTTTGCACAATCAACAAAAAATTTTGAATCCATTTTTATTAAGTAGTTATGGCACATAAGTAAGTTCTTAAATGGATAAAAAAAAAGTTTTTCATCTCAGTTGGTTATCACAATAGTCTAGATACGGTTCTGTTACATCAAATGATCAAACCAGGATACCCACTAACCACATTTATTACATTTTCATTAGCTAACACCAACTAACGTTGGATCAAAGTGAAAACATACGTTAGATTTATCAGGAAACTAGAAAGCGTGTGGTGTCTGCGATGTTAGAGAAATAGATGGGAACTGCTCACCTGAACCGAATACCTTCGTTGATATACGTATACAAATATTATGAAATATGTACTATTTCATATAAAAATATAAGTAATTTAATATACTTGCCGATAGTTGCAGCTAATTGAACATATTTTTAATTTTACATTAAATTAAATATGGTGATTAAGCTATTTCCTTGTGGCATACTAATACAATTTAATATTTTTACTCTGAATAAGCCATAACTTTACTTTAAAGTAAGTTTATTTTGACGTTTCGATTTCTACGTCGGATATGGTTATCGGGATACATCAAAGAACGTTTTCTGAATGCCTATTCCATCATCAGTGCTGCTACTTGGTATACATGTGTGAAACCACTAAATATATGGGTGTAAAACCCTTTAAATGTTATTAAATTGGTTTTTGTATTACATGGTTGTTTATTATTTAATTGGATGTTAAAGTTAAGATTTACTTCACGGTAATGTAAAACTCACAAATTGGGGTTGCTGTCTCTGAGACGTAGTCTCTGTAAGGACCTTAGGTAGAGTTGCTACCTAAGGTTCTGTGGAAGAAAGTTTTTAATCCGAACCGACTATGCCTCTCTTAAGAGGTTAATGCAGTTTAAGAATCCAGGATTTTGCACAATCAAAAAAACTTACTAATACTTGTATTGTAAGTAACGCATTGATTAGTAATCAGTGTAGTAGTGTCTGGGGGCTCGGGAGACTGAGACCTTGGAAGCCCTGAAGAAGACATCGAAGAGAATGTCGAAAACTCAGCGCAATGATAACCAACGTGGTTTAACCCGGAAGACTGTTGAGTTTATTTTAATTTATTTATCGATTTATTAATTCCTTTACCTCCAGCTTCGTTTTTACTATTTTTTCTTCAAAAAGTAGTTGGTGCCCTCTGTCTTTCTTTTCTTTCTCTTTCTTTCTGGTAGACTAAATATTCTGTTCTATGTTGACAGAAAATCTAATTCCCATATAGGCTTACGTCCTATGTCATCTGTGCAAGCTTCATATTAGTCTCCTCCCTACTTTCTGTCAATAAACTTTTCTAACGTAGTGGGAATATAATTTTTTGCCTGTTTTTGAAATTTATAAAAGAAGGCAAAAATTATTATAAGCTTCATTTTATGGTCTGCAGAATTCTCTAGGGGTTTATTGGCTGCATTATTGAAGAATTTATTGACCATATTCACGATTATATTGGCTGCATTATTAAAGAATTTATAGACCTAACCGTCTAATTGGGAGGCCACACAAGCAGCCATTGGTGCCATCGATGCCATAAGTATCATCCACATTGTATTCATTTTAAAGCATTGACAGGGTTGATTGTTTCCTCTTTTTGATAAAAATATGATTAGTTAATAATTGTTTTATTTGCTATCAGCTGAGGGTTCATGGTATAATTCCTAGTTTAAGACAAGACGAACTCACACTTGAAATACTGAGCTAGGCGGACCATAGGCGATAAGCTCCCATGGTTGATTGAGGTAATAATTTATGCATTTTTTCTTCAGTACAATCTGAAACTTTACCTTCTTCTAGTGGTCCTTTAAATTCTAAGGTACATTTCAATTCTATTCCATTACTAGATGTTCATACTAATAATAATAGACCATATATTTCTATTTCTGTAGGTAATAACTAATGAGACAATCTCTGCACTTCTTGATAGTGGCAGTAATGTTAGTATTAATGGTTTTCCTTCTTTATTTTTACTTAAAAAGCTCAATTTAGCACTTAATTATGATGTTTCAGTTCAACTCACTACTGCTGATGGAAACATTCAGAGTACTTTAGGATATGTTTGGTTACCTGTTACTTTATTGAGTAAAACTCAATCACATAAAGTGTTAATAGTTCCTTCTATTTCACATAAAATGATATTATGTATGGATTTTATTCATTTATTTCAACTTTCTTGGGATTTCTAAAATTTTTCATTTAAGGCTACAGATTTATCTACTTGTGTAGTAAATACTATTATCAGTTCTGAAAATCTTTCTGACATTCACTCCTGTCACTCCCACATAACAGCTCCTGTTTTTGCAAGTCCTGAATTTCCAAGCATTTCTATCTTGCTTGTAATGCAAGTGACTCTGGTGTTGGTGGTGTTTTATTTCAAAAAGATGATGGATTAGAACATCCTATTGCTTACTTTAACAAAACTTTAACAAGAGCTCAGCGAAAATATACAACTACTGAGAAAGAATTGTTAGCAATTTTGTTATCAATTGAAATAGATGCTATAGATGCCATATTGAAGGTTGTGATGATTTTACTGTTATTACAGATCACTCCTCATTACAGTGGTTATATAGCATGAAGAATCCTTCTCCTAGAATTGCCAGATGAATAGTGAAACTGTCTTGTCACAAATTAA
Source organism: Diabrotica undecimpunctata (assembly GCF_040954645.1). Lineage (NCBI taxonomy): Eukaryota > Metazoa > Arthropoda > Insecta > Coleoptera > Chrysomelidae > Diabrotica > Diabrotica undecimpunctata. The sequence goes on from NC_092809.1 coordinate 151,985,517, forward strand.
TATTTGTTCATTGTAGTGGTTCTACAACGGCTAAATAAATAAATGTGATAAATTAATTGTGTTTTAGTGTTAGTGGTAGAAGTTTTTAAATAAATTAAAATAAACATTACCCTACTGTCAATTTAACTAACCAAATATTCCAAATAAGTTTTATTAAGAGATTTAGAGGTTAAGAGATTTTTAAAATTAAAAATGTCCGCTTAGTTATCATTTAGTTAAACAATAATTTTTTAAATTTAGCACAACAACATTAAATTTTACTTACTGGTTCAAGTTATCCATCATTTTATAGTCTCCACCAGATGTGTTGATTTTTTGGATGATTCCAGGTGCCAAACGGTTCATCAATGTGCAAAGGATAATACCGTCCCTAAGACAATCTTCATATGGAAGTCCAGGAGGAAACCTCATTCCTGTGACGGCTTCGATCCAAGCCTGAGCTTCGCGTTCTTGTTCTGGATCACGTTTTCCGGCTACCTGTGGAAAGAAAAACATCTCTAGATTATGATAGTGTATTATGGTGTATATTAAATATATGTAACAATTTTAAATTGACTATGACCACCAGGTATAAAGGTTGGAGCAGAATAGAATACAATAGTTGTGGGGTTTACTAATCCCTAAATAAGGTTGCCAGTGTCGGAGTGATGGAGGTTAACAGGTACTAATGAATTTGCAAGAAATGTAAGATGTTTATTTTATTGGTTATATATAAACAATAAAAGTTTAATAAGTACCTACCTATTTGCAAAATAAAGTTTAATTCTTTAGATAAAATAAAACGTTTTATTTTATCTGAAATGAGTGCATTCCACGAAGTAAGGGTTTCAACAATCAAACATTTAATTCTTTAATTCCAGGAATCTACGACAGTAATTGACTAGATAATTACCTTCTAAACTTATTCCACAGAAAATGTGATAGTGGGTTTTTCCATTTTGTATATAGGAAGGTCCAAGTGGCGTATTCAAAATTCTTAACAGTTCACTAAAAGTAGGTACTTCAGTTGCAAGGTGCAGTTTATTGTGTATACTAGTGTTATGGAAAATTTGGAAGTGCCGTGTAAACGCCGAAAAATTGGTCCTCTAACAGTTAATGAAAAAACATTAATATTTAATTGTTTTATCATTTACAGACAAACGTTTATGTGAAAGTGTTGATGAAACCGTTGAGTTAGTTAGCAGTACACTTGGTGTTGGGAAATCTAAGATTTACAGAGTTATTAAAGAAGAGAAATGTGGTAGTTTTCAAATGCCACGTAATGCTCCAGGGAAACCAAAATTTCAAATAGAATATCATTTTAAAGAAGGACTTCGACGGAAAGTGCGTGAATTCTTCTTTAGACAAGAATTTCCAACATTGGATAAAGTTCTTGTCTCAGTTCGAGATGATAAGAATTACCCAGAAATGAGTCGAAGTACGTTATGGAAACTTTTAAAAGAAATAGGCTTCCGCTGGAAAAAGAATCCCAGAAAGTCTATTTTATTAGAAAGAAGCGATATTGTCATATGGAGAAGACATTTTCTAAGAACCATAAAGGAAATGAGAAACCAAAAAAGAAAAATATTTTATCTTGATGAAACATGGATCAACGAGGGTCATACACCAAATAAATTTTGGCAGGATGAAACTGTTACAAGTCAAAGGCACGCTTTTGTAAATAACTTATCTACTGGTTTAAACCCACCATCAGGAAAGGGACGCAGGCTGATAATAGTACACATTGGCAGTTCAGACGGTTTTGTTGAAGGTGGTTTATTAACTTTTGAATCAACTCGTACCGGTGACTACCATGAAGACATGAACGCTGATGTCTTTCAAGAATGGTTCGAACAAATGATAGATCTTCTTCCTAAGAACTGTGTAATAGTAATGGATAATGCAAGTTATCACTCCAGACTTATAGAAGGACTGCCCACAACCAAGTGGTTAAAAAAAGACTTGCAGAATTGGCTGAGTTCAAAAAATATTACGTACCATCCCGGATCTATAAGAAAGGAACTTTATTCGTTGTGTGCCCTTCATAAAGAAAAATTTAAAAAATACGAAATTGATGAAATTGCCAAAAATCGTGGAATGTCAGTACTTAGATCCCCACCATATCATTGTGAATTAAACCCGATTGAACTGGTGTGGGCACAGATAAAGAGTGAAGTTTCAAGAAAAAATACCACTTTTAAAATTCATGATGTTAAACAGTTGTTTTTGGAGGCCGTAAATAATGTAAAACCTGAAAACTGGGAAAAGGCAGTAAATCACACTATTAAAGAAGAGGAAAAAATGTGGAAGCTGGACAATATTACTGATAAAATGATCGAGCCAATTATTATAAATCTTGGTTCTGAAAGTTCATCTTCTGAATCTGATTTGGATTTGTAACAAGTAGCTGTAAGTTTTATATTAATATTTTTATTCATCTATTTAACATACCTTAGACGGTTTTAAAAACTCTTTTTCTCTTTTGTAATTTTTAAAAATTAAAAAAAATGTGAATTTTTTAAAACCCTTTTTAATGTAGGCCAGTCCGTTCTAATATAGTGTGTGATAAAAGAGGTCACTTTTGTTTACATACACATAACACTTTATAACACTGAAATAATTCATTTATTTTTTACAATTATTCAAAGTAATTTTTCAATTAATCTTGAGCACGCCCATGGAGTGGTCGGAGCTACCAGTTAAAATTATGCTAATTACTCTCTCGTTCATAAAAATAAACTATACAAACATAACAGTATCACGATTGTTATTACTACTATTAGAATAACAATCAGATAATGAAGAATTAACTAATCTTACAGACAAATATAAGGGTAATCCAGTGGCGGATCCAGCATTGTTAACAGGGTGGGGCAATCGGCTAAATTAAGCCTACCGGCTCACCGGAAAAAGTTCCGTACTAATAATATTTGTATAATTCATATTATACTGTAATTCTAAAAAATGTTAAATTATTAATTTGAAAAAAAAATGAATGTTTTTATGATCTTTACATACAGGGTGCGGCATTCGTGCGAGGAAGTCGAATTACTAATTGTAAGAGATACGAAAAAAAATATTTAGGTTAAAGTTAGAGCACAGCGAGGACCATACTCTAAAATATTTTTAAATATACGGGGCCACTCATATTAAGAGGTTGGAACAGACTTATCTTTTTTTTAATTGAGCGCCCTGTATATTTTTACATTTTTGGACTCTTCTCGATATTCTCGTTTTTTCAATATAAGGTTTTTCAGTGTTATACGAGGTAATTTAAAAGATAGTAATCATCTACACTTTTTGTTTATTGATTTCGTACATTTTGTTTATTGATTTCGTTGCAAAATTAACACTGTAAAATTGTAGAGATTTAATATCAAAAAATATATTTGTGTTCAAAAGATTTTTAATATAGCGAACTATTGTCTAAAATTATTAACATAGTGAAATATTTAATTTTGACATACAGGGTGGGTCAAAACTCAAAGTGAGTATTTTCTGAGTTTTCTTAAATGGAACAGCCTGTATTTTATTATACAGTAGACTCGCGAATATCCTAGCTAATTGGGACTGCGCATACCTCGAATACCGAAAAACTCGGATACCGCGGAGATAGGGTAGTTGCTTAAAATAAACGAAAAATTCAAAAGTTGTGACGTATGTCATTAGTTAGTATGTAAACCTGTATAAAGAGTACATAGGTAATATAGATAGGAAAACATTTACGTACTGGATCATCTTCATGTTTTAAAAAAGTCTTTGAAAAATTTCTGGGTCAACTTCTGGCGTCGTTTTGACGCTGTGATGTTGCGTCAACGCTGAAAAAATGAAGGACATCGGTAGGGGTTGACTCTTCCTGCTGCTCAGTGTAGGCTAGAGCAGCTCAAATCGCCTTTAATCCTTCATCCTCAGTGACATTGTGTGAGTTGATAACCATGTCGGCGATTGCATCATCAGTCAGTTCCATTTGATGATCTTGCATAATCCACTCGTTGACGTATTCATCATTTATCAGCAGTTCCGTTGGTAACTGATTAGCGAGGTCTATTATTTCAGCAATATAGTTATCGTTATATTTTCCATCACATTTCGCTTTCACCATGACACATCCTTAACGGTGATCATTTTAAGGACTGTTGTCACAGTCTTTCCCCCATCCAACTAGGTCAACAACACTTGGAGAAGCCTTCGACGATAGTTTCGTTTCATAGTCTCTAAAACTCATTGGTCCAGAGGTTGAACAAGGTTACTTGACAACTTATAACCAACTTCTAAATTAAAGTAAGGAAACTCGACTAATTTAGTATTTTTTTTACATTTTCTTATATACTGCTATCTAGTCTAATGGGAAATGCTAAATTTGAATAAAAGTTTAACAAAAATGAAAAAAGCTACTCCGATTTATTTTCTTATTTTTTAAATCAATGCATATCCATCATGTTTTTCTTATAAAGTAATTATATTTAAAATAAACATCTTGCAATGCCTTTTATTTTTAATTTACAAAAAATTATCCATTTTATATGAAACTTAAAAATACTAAACATATTTTTGTGCTAGGAACAGCTGGGTTGTGATTCTATTTTTACTTCAGTGATAAATGCGAGCAGTAATTTTTATTTAATTGTTAGTGTAGGCATAAATCAAAAAATATATCTGACATAATACATTTTCCCGTTATTTTTAACGCATATTTCATTTATAATTCAGATTGAAACTTTTGAATGAACAGTCTTTAAAAATACGTGAATCTTCATACTTATGGATGAAAAAATGTTTATAAAAAAGGTCTAAGAGCAAAGAAAAGCATAAATCTGCACTGTAGAAAACAACCGTCATATTCACATTTCTGTTATGTTTGAAGTAAGCGTAATTCATTACAGTGACCAGCTGGCAAACCAATTGAACAAGTAGCATAGTGCAATGCCATGACTCCCTCCCATATACAAACTTTTCGAGAAACTCATCACTCTAGAATTACCGTTCGACAAAAATCCATGTACACTGATTAAAATCTCTAATAAAACGTGCATTTAAATTGAAAAAGAGTGAAATATTTCTAATCCTATCTAAAATTTGGCTAAAAAATAATAAAGTTCCAGGACACGACGGTATAATTGCCGAGCTCGTGAAAACAAGCAAGATATTAACAATCCCTGTACTAACAGAGCTATTTAATAGATTTCTCCATAATTGCAAGATCCCTATAGACTGGAACGAGAGGCTAGTAATACTCTTACACAAAAAAGGGGACAAATGTGATCTACAGAATTATAGACCTATATCTTGCTCAGTCAAGTATGCAATCTATTTATGAGAATTATTAACAACCGGTTAACCTACAAAATGGATAATTACCAAACGGTTGAACAGGCTAGCTTTCGCAAAGGATATACTACATGAGACCATCTGCTGACAATGAGAACATTGATAGAGAAGGCAAATGAATACCAACTACCCGTATTTCTTACCTTCGTCGACTATGAAAAGGCGTTTGATAGTATCGAGATGTGGATCATAGAACAAGCTATTAATAATTGTAGAATAGATTCGAGATATAGGCAACTAATACATAATATATATGAAAATGCAACTATGATAGTACAACTATCATAGTTGCATTATGAAAATACAAATCCCATCCCCATTAAGAGAAGAGTGAGACAAGGAGACGTAATATCACCAAAGCTTTTCAACCTAGCCCTAGAAGACGTCTTCAAAACTACAAATTGGTCAACCTATCGCATTAACGTTAATAGCAACAAGTTAAACCACCTCAGATTCGCTGACGACATAGTGATTATAGCGAGCACATTCGAGGAACTGCAAATTATGATGGGGGAACTAGCAGCCAGCTCCCAATACGTCGCCCTAAAAAAAAAATGAATATGAAAAAAACAAAAATAATGACAAACACAGATGACCCCAGACGTATAACTATAAAGGGCAGTGAGATAGAACAAATCCAGGAATATATCTACCTAGGCCAAATCCTGAGACTTGACAAAGAGAACCAAAGTGCGGAAATTACTAGAAGAGCAAGACTAGCATGGGCAGGATTTGGAAAACTTAGTTGGATACATAAGAACCGCAAAATACCCCAATATTTGAGGAGCAAAGTGTTCAACCAATGCATCCTTCCTATCATGACATATGGATGTCAAACCTGGACCCTAACCAAGGCAAACATGAATAAACTAGCCACAACAGAAAGAACAATGGAAAGAGCAATGTTAGGTATACGACTGTCAGATAAAAAGAGGAACGACTGGATAAGATCCAAAACAAAAGTAGAGGACATAGCAACAAAAATTGAAAAACTTAAATGGATCTTCGCGGGTCACCTGCTAGACAAAAAGACCAACGTTGGAATACTACAATACAACATTGGAGACCTTACGAAAGTAAACGACCAAGAGGAAGACCACATATGAGATGGGTTGATGATATTAAAAGAATAGCCGAAACAAATTGGAAATATGTTGCTCAGGATAGAGACCGATGGAAGGAGTTGGGAGAGGCCTATGTGCAAATCTGGACGACAGAAGGCTAAGAAGAAGAAGAAGATCTAAAATTCGGTTTAAAAGGCATGATCACTTATCATCAAGAAACCGTTCTAGGATGCCCTACGTGTTCTAGGAATTTTCTTTCTTCTCTACTTTGGTTCGTTTGTTTCGTTTCTGTTTATCTTCCCCGTGTCTTCTTCTACACCATTCTTCTACCCCGGCTTTGCTTTGCCCCTACTTCTTTTTCTCACAGGTAGTGATAATAGAGTAGTGTTTTTAAATCCCTTAAATATGCAGCCATCGGGTATGTGTGTCTAATTTTCTACTCACTATTTTTAGACTCTTTTATTTTCAATTATTGGGTATGTACTTTTAATTTACTTTTTGCCATGACTCGACTTAAAGTAATCATTTTAGGTCCTGCGCGTAAAACTAAAATGACCACTTGACGCCAAGGCATGACAAAAATGGCCTATGCTACTCCTTAGTAAACAAAGAATACCCTAAATTGACTTCGTCTCGGTCGTTAATTTACTTGCGATTATGGCAATTCTTTATTTTTACTCTCTCGTGGCATAATGTACTACATCTAGGTATGTTTTTGGGCCCCTCAAATATAAACCCATGGGGTATGTGGGTTTAATTTACTTATCTATATTTAGACTCCCATTGGGTGGCTCTAACATCTTTTAAAAAGAGCGCCATCAAAAATAGAGCGGACAGCAAAAATAAAAACCGCACCTGCTATGAACAGCGAATTGTTGCTCTTAGTTTTATATATTTTATGAATTATTTTTTCTAAAAGGCTTACAAAATGTATAAAAGAAAGATAAAATCAAAGTACACAATTCGCTGTAACACTTTAAACCAGGTGATTGTCTCACAAATACAAGTCACGCAATCCAATTAGGACTCTACGAAGGTTTTTAAATCACAGACTTTAACGCAACAAGCAGCTTACAAGAAAAACATTTTTAGGATTTGAGTGTCATTTATTAAGTACACAGTTTTTGTTTACTATTTTACCACAAAACCTAAAGCGTAAGGATGGTATTTGCTGTACCCACTGGCTTCGTTATGTAAGATTCTAGGGCGCAACAGTTCGCACCCACTCATATATGTATAGTGAAGGTAACTATTATAGCGCAGAAAGATTATAGCATATTCAGTAGACATTGATTCTACGGCGCCCGAATCTTAAAAATGGCCTACAAGGGCGCTGCAAGTCGCATCTAAGCTATTATCGAAAATTCTGGGAGTTATTATCGACCTATGTGCATTCGCAATTCAACATACTCGATTGATCTTTTTGTCAATGAATGAATCAAACGGCGAATTCGGGAGCAAGGTAAAAAAAAAGGTTTTTAGGTAAACGGCAGCTGCATTATCTTTGGGTAAAGGTTCAAAAATATTTATTTATGCATGTCCACGATGCACGGTGCATACCTAGCACGTCTTGCCAGTCCGGGCCTGGTTGCATACCATTCGAATTAGTATTCTGAAAAACGTATAAGCTGCTGACAAGTTTACGGAATGAAATAAAACCGTTGTACAATTTTGACAAATTGAACACCCTCTGGAACTGAAATACAGATTAAACACGGCCACCAAAGCGGCCAGAGAAACATACAATTAAACTAAGGCAATAAAAGAAAGGAAAATATAACTCAAAGACAGTAAAGCAGTTTATAAATTAGAGAGGTTAGTAACGTAATAAATTCAAAACTGATGCCATTGTTGCCTCTAAACAGTAATAGAAAATAAAGAATCCAAAAGGGAATAGAGAGAAGGGTATAAAGAGGAAAAAGTCATGAGAACCCAACAAAACTGTACAATGTTTAAAATGTAATGTGTACATAAAGTGAACTTTGTTGCAGTTTCCCAACGATATATAAACATTTATAAAATATTAACAGACTTTTTGTTAGTGTTGATTCTCCCCGTAGTATATTTAAACGATATTGCGTGTACTAGGGCACAGCAGTTTTAAGGGCTAAACATTGCAAGAAGAGCTATCTGCGAGATAACAAAGACGTGAGTTTGACATAAGGGACGAGTTCCATATGCCATATGAGAGAGATGCGTTTTTGAAGTTAAGAGCAGCGCGTCCTAACACACAAACTTCGCTTGAGTCTTGTGAAAAAGGTGAGTTTTTTTATTCCTGAATTTTCACCGAACCAGAGGGCTAGCAATCCCATCGTGGCTGAAATCATTTCATGGGGTAAAGTACACCTTATACTATTTGTTGCCAAAATTACATTTCTGCATATCGAGTACTGTTTACTGGTATATGCATATTGTTAAAAAATTCATCTTGTGTGCTGAACTATTTCATATTTTGTAGTGATTTGAGCTTTTAAAAGAACATTTTACGTATATATATATATATATATATATATATATATATATATATATATATATATATATATATATATATATATATATATATATATATATATATATATATATATATATATATATATATATATATATATACACTCAGGTGCAAAAAAATCGATCCATGGGTATTATTTGCTGAAAAAAGAAAACGTTTCAAGATATTAGTTTTAAATCAGGTATATATGTAAAAGTATATGTTAGATTAAAATAATTGTTACAGATTATCCAAAAAAATCATTTATTTATAGAGACATACGCCAAAACTCAAAAATACAGGAATATTCAAAACTTTCTAAAATTAAGAAAAACATTGATAATAAATCAATATCTAGTGTTTCCCCCTCGGGCCCTTATAACAGCCTGTACACGTCTAGGCATTGAGGTAATTAATCTCTGGATATCAAATTAATCCAATTGGTCCCATATTTCTTAAAGGGAAGCTGTAAGTTCAGCCAAGTTGTTTGGACGGGGTACTCGTGCTCGAAGACGTCTTCCTATCATATCCCATAGATGTTCTATGGGATTGAGATCGGGACTGCAAGCTGGCCAGTTCATACGGACCATTCCCACCTCCTCTATATATTGGTTGGCGATTCTAGCACGGTGAGGACGCGCGTTGTTGTCCATAAAAATAAAATTAGGTCTAATGAAAGGAGCAGAAGGTACCACATGCTGATCTAAAATACTTGCTATGTATCTTGCAGTAGTCATAGAACCTCTATCTACAATAACTAAATCAGTATGGGCTTCTGAACTGATACCAGCCCAAACCATAACGGAGACCCCCCGATAATTTATTCTTTCCGCAATATTACATTGAAAATATCGCTCTCCTTGTCTTCTCCAAACCCTTTCTTGGCCGTCTGGTGACCTTAGACAAAATCTGGAGTCATCCGAGAACAATACATTGCTCCAATCTGCATCACTCCAGGTTTCATGTTCTCTTGCAAAAGCAAGGCGAGCTCTGCGATGTTCTATGGATAGTATTGGAGATAGGGCTGGCCTTCTGGATAATAAATTACCTTCTACAAGTCGTCGACGAACTGTCCATCTGCTTACATCCACATTTCTCACTTTGCTCAGACGATTTGCCAGTTCAACTGAAGTTAGATACCGATTTCTCAAACATGATGAGACCAGAAATCGATCATCTCTTTCGGATGTTACCCTTCTACGACCTGATCCTGGTCTTCTTGTAAAGTTACCGATGTCGCTAAAACGCCGAACTGTTCTTTGAACCGAAGATCGACTAACTCCCAACATTTTAGCTGCATAATATTGGCTACGACCATATTGAACTAAAGTCACCGCCCTTGCAGCATCTGTCGGAGTTAGAGACATTTAGGAAGGATAATTAAATAAAAATATAACACGTTTTGAAAATAAAATCGCTACACTAGTATGGTTGTTAAATTAAAAACAACATTCAATAAATATCTACTTGCTTCAGACCCTTTTTGACAAAAACCTGAAATACCAATTTGTTTTAAGAAATATAAAAAGCAATACTAAAAATATTATTTTATTTCTCGTATACGAGGGTACACCTAAATTTACATACGTAATTTAATGTCTCTAAAATTATACAACTTCAAATAAATAAGAAATAAGGAATGGATCGATTTTTTTGCACCTGAGTGTATATATATATATATATATATATATATAATATATATATATATATATAATATATATACATATATATTATATATATATATATATATATAAACAATAATTTTAGCGTATTTACTGCATAGTTTAATTGTATGTAACTTATAATATTGTTTGGTTCGTTTACCTTTATATTACACAAAAGTATTCTATTCCATTGACTTTGGTATTGCCCGTCGTATCATATTTTAGCATATTCCTGTTATGATTTCATCCGGAGACAAACGGTTAAATATAAAGGATTTGTTGTAATTCAATGTATGTAATTTGTTTATTGATTTTACTTATTTTTAAATAGAATTTCATACGATCGTCTTGCTTATTATTTCTATGGGGATTTACATACCCAATGCGAAAGAACAGAACTTGAACATAATATATTCTCTCCTCTTTCTGATGACTCCAATTGTTATATTGAGGTCATCGTATGTGCAGAACGCAACAAACTTAACTTTGGGGTAATTTTTTGAAGGAAGAATAAATATTTAGAGCGAGAACGAACAATAAAAAGGAAAAAATATACCAACTCTTCAAGAAAAAGCACACATTAGTCGATGGCTAGTGCCATGACCAAATTTTAAAAACTATGGACAAAGACTAAAGACGCAAGCAGACCACAAACTTGTAAGGCAAATACACGCCATAAAATGTATATGATAAAGTAACGTATAAATAAAGATCGCTCAATATAATAAAAAACATCCCTGGAATGCTTTTAAATTTTACATTTTTAACGGAATTGATGAATATGATCATCACCACAGTTTATTCCAGATCTAAGATTGGCGAATTTAAAAAATTCTAGTTCAACACTGTAAATTTAACAACACTGTTACAAAAATAAATCTCTTGTTAGACATGTCAACAAAATTCAAAATAAACAGAAGTTGTTTTATTGATCCCATCATTTGTTATGACATCTAACAAATAATATACCTAATGCATTGCATCATTTTTCGTTCTACAATAGAATTATATTCAGATGAGCCAACCATCGCATTGGCACAACCATAAAACATTGTTGCCAATTTTTTTGACGGAAAATTAAAACATCATTAAATTTGATCAACGGTTCGTATCATTCATCAACAGGTATTTGAAAATGAGTTAGTAATTACAAATATTCATTAGTAGGACTTGCTACCTATTGATTCGTTCATGGCAGACTGCCTGTTTTTCGGTTTAGATCATCAGGTGACGTTAAATGTGTAATGTTGTTTTGAGACAAGATTTACGTAAAAGTTTTAAGAAAGTTTATGTCTAATCTAGTTAGAATAAAACAGGTAAATGTTTCGTCAATATTCACAGCTTAGCTGGACCATTATCCAAATTTGGCTATAAGATATCATAATAATATCCAATCATTTATAATTTAATAAATATTACGAGACTGCGAGGAGAACATTTTACAACATTATGTCCGAAATTTAATGTGAATCATTCAATTTTCTAAAAATCTAGACAATAGTAGTTTTTATTATCTAATAAAAAAATTGATTATATACAATATAATCAAAATATTACTTTTCTGGAAATTAGAAAGAAATATGCAGAATGAGTGATCAATGATAAAGAATAGAAATAAATGTTTAAGTCAAATGCAGGTCGAACTGTGTCAAACGACTTGGGTTTAATATAGCGAAACCAAAGCTATAGAAAGTAATTTCAAATTCTGGTTTGACTGGAATTAGAGATTGCAATTGCTAGATCCAGCATCCAGCAATCCAGCTGGATCCAGCGTTTTTTTTTTATATGGTGGATCCAGCAAATCATGCTGTTGGCGAAAAATTACTGTGAATTTAACAAAAATGAATATTTTTGGTTGAAATTTTTTTTCAGAGTACTTCAAGTACTATACTTTCATTTGTCGTAATTACAAATAAAAATAATTTTTACTTTTTGAGATATAATTGTTTTAAAAAGTCGTTTTTTTATACCCTCACGACCTATGTAACCGCTTAATTTTTAGTTTTTTTTAATCAAAACATTCAACAAACATAACTCGTCCAGATAATGAAACAGTCTCTAAAGGACTGCCGGTGGTCATTCTTTTTCTCTCACACTAAGACTAAGGCTCACACATATATCAGGCGTTCTTGATTTCTCATTCACGCTAACGTTCAGATAGCCCTTGCCATTTACAGTTTGTTTCTTTATCTGGACGAGTTATACCTACACCTTATTTCACAGTCATTTTTTTTTCTTTTCAGATTTAGTGCTGCTCCAGTTACTCCAATATTAATTAAACTGTCTCTTGAAGATGTAAAAAAAAACTGTGGGACTTTTTCACAAAACTGGATGAGGGGTGAAGTGCAAGATGCTCTTTATGCTCAAGAAAATTGTTGATTAGCAACCGCTCAACAACAGGCTTAAAAGGACATCTGAAAAAGATACAACACAACGTCTCTTCTTCAAGTTCCAGCACCAGCACCAGCAGCCAATGCCTCCAAAGCAACCTCGTCAAAACATGAAGATAATCAGGAAGTAGTTCCGAGCAAAAAGTCGAAGAAGACTATTGATTCCTACTTTGAAAGAGAAAATTCTATGGAAGATATGGTTACTAGGATGGTTTGCAAAGATGGTTTTAGCTAGAGTTCATTTTGTACCTCACCCGACTTAAGACGGTTATTCGCAAAAAGTGGATTCCAATTACCAACTTCTCCAAACACTATAAAAGCGATAATTTATAAGTATGCAGAGAAAGTCCAAGCAAATCGTATAAAAGAATTTACTAATTTAAAACAAAAAGGACAAAGATTTTCGTTGAGCTTCGACGAGTGGACCTCCCAAAAAAATCACAGATACATAAATCTCAATTTGCACAATGCAGAACATTTTAATCTAGGTTTGATCAGAATTCACGGATCGTGCACTGCCGAACACTGCATTGAATTAGTGGCAGAACGGTTGAAAATTTTTGGTTTATTGATTGAATCCGACACCATTGGTATCACAACCGACAGTGCATCCGTTATGGTGAAAGTTGGCAAGCTCATGCCTTGCTATCAACAACTGTGCTATGCACATGGAATTCATTTAGCTGTAGTAGACGTGCTGTATAAAAAGAAACCTCAAAGAGAAGTAGAATAAGCAGTGATGAATATGAAGACGAAAATGAAGATATGGAGACAGAGATGAATAGAAAAAGGATTGGCAGTAACAATCGAACCAACATCGGCGAGTCTTGTTGAATTGATTCCCCGTTACAACGATCTACTCATGAAAATACGAAAAGTTGTTAAAACGTTCAAAAAATCACCTACCAAAGGCGACATGTTCTTGCAAAAATATGTCAAGGAAGAGAAAGGCAAGGAATTAAGTTTGATTCTTGACTGGCGCACCAGGTGGAACAGTTTGCTCAGTATGCTGGAACGTTTCTACAGCCTAAAACTTTGCATCGATAAAGCGTTGATAGCCATTGATTCTGCGATAAAATTCTCTGCTGGCGAGTAGTTAATAATCAATGAGTTGATCGCCACTCTTCAACCGGTGAAACTGGCTGTAGAAGCTCTTTGCAGAAGAGAGTCCACTTTGATAACGACCGACACAACCTTGAAATTTGTCTTAGACAAACTAAATAGCCAGGACTCTAGCCTTAGTGCCGAGCTATCGGAAGCACTACGCCACAGAATCGCGAAACGGCGCCTCTATGAAATTACAGGTACATTAGTGTACTTACATGCATGAAGGCATGCACTTTGAACGGTAAGAAATGGAAGAAACATATTTTTTCTTCGATATAGCGATACTAGCCAAAACCAAAAATGTACAAATTTGTCAATTATTTTGGTATGGATAGTTCCAGCATTAATCAATTGTTTCGTCTGTCTTTATAAAAAATGTTTTCAAAAGTCTGAATGTTTGAAAATTATCTACCTATCTATCTTGATATCAAAAAAAAAGATATTTCTTAATTGACTCAAAATATTAAAAATAAACTCAGATTTAAACTTGCTCGAAATAAAATCCGTAAACTAATTCTCGAAACCAAATTCAGATTTTTGCTCTTTTTTTTTTGCTCGAAATAGTTTATGACTTTACTGACCAAGGAAGCAAAACCGACGATACGAGGAGATAATCAGTGTTCATCTGTTGAAAAGTTTATTAAATAGTGAGAAATACATAAAAAGTTAATGAACAAAACAGTAGTGATTTTTCTATTGATATTTTTCAAAGAATAACGAAAATGTGTAATGAAAGAACACAAACTGAAATTAAAAATTTTATTACTTACTTCGTTTGGAGTACCAGAAACTGAATTCATGACGAATTTTGACCAGGATGAACGGCATGTGGAATGCAATTTTAGATTCCCTTGCCGAGTAATTTATCCAGCTGTTTGTTTCGCAAGTTTTAGGAAACACAGTGGTAAACATTTGAATTCGGTTTCGCTAAGTAGAAATCGTTTGATTTCTCTTTTTGTTAAAAATTTTAACTTCTATTCAACAATTCTTTAGACATTATGAAAAATGAATATTTTGCTCTTCCAACCCTTTATCCTGACTAGAATAAAATTGCAGTTTCCCCATTTTTTTCTCAAATAGGGGCAGAAATTGGCAGATCTAAAAATCAATAGAATGGTGTAGTTAAGTCTGTACCTACTTACAAATTATTCTTAGTAGGTACTTAGTAGCTTTGTCTGTTCCAAATTGTACCCTATAGAAGTTTTTTGCTTGGTGTGTCCTAAATATACCAGGGTCCTTGGTTGGCCATACAGTTTTTATCTTTTACGGTCCAACGCCTCGCAATCGAATAATACATGTTTTACAGTTTCTAGTTTCTTATCTTAAAGTCTGCAGTTAAGATCTTCATTGTAAATGCCTATTTTATTCAGGAATTCTCTTACTGGTGCATGCCCGGTCAAAATTCCTGTTAACGTTGTCAGTTTATTGCTGCCCATATGAAGCAGTTCCTCTGTTCTTTTCCTACATGGTCTACCAATGGACATGTTTCCATGTATTTGTTTTGGGATTATCTCCCAATAACTCTGTCTGATCCAGTCCTCTAGAGCCCTACTGCAGTCTGTGGCACTTCCAGAGTTAAAGCCGGTTCATTTGATTCGTTCGATTCTCTTTTTGTAAGTTGTACTGCTTTTCCGTAACCAGACAAGCTTAACCTTGTTCCGGTCTTCCAGTTAATTCAGTTTTTTAACGCAGTTCCAAACCTAGACGTCACTTCCTTCAGTCACGCCAGTGCCGCTTGACTGCCAGACAATATATGGATCTCCTCTATTTCAAGAGATCTCTCATTATTTCCTTTTGCATATTGCAGTATTGCCTAAATATCGGTTTCAAAAAAACAGTGGCAAACTGTGGCAATCTCCCCCAGGGCAAACCTTTCGCTGATTTTTGGATTATTATGAAAGTATAATCTCCGAAATTAAAAAGCTACTAATGACCCTGAATAAAAACTTCGTTTATCGTTTTTTTTCTTCTGCGCTAGTCATATTGTGCGCAAAATTAACTTGTCAAAAACTTTCTTTTCTATAACTACAATTGTATAGGGCACAACATTATATCTTCCGCGAAAACAAAACGTTGCATTTAAAGCTTGTATATTTTAAGATTGTTTCGTAATACGCCAATTTATAAAGCATATTTATGCTTTTCTCGAGTTTGCTAATAAGAAAAAATAAAGTTAAAACAATTTCAGCTTTGACGATCAGGATTATTTATAAACAAACATATACACAGAGGAAACATACATCATTCGGAATTTCAAATAAATTTTTTATCAATTTTTCGCCGACAGACATGTTCTCTTTTGGCAACTGTTTCGTCCTACGCAAAAATTTCGATTTTATTTTCGATCATCGTTCGATTACTTAATTTTGAAGAAATAGAACTGATATTATATATTAAAAAACAAGTGTGCACCTAATACGCCTCCGCTCTGTTTCAACATAAAGTCTAACACTTGTGAATCGGCGTCTCAGTAGCATCCCGACGCCAGGATATAAACGAGCTCAGCAGTCATGGCTGTAAGTACTCCTCTTAATTATTTTTCACACGTCAAATTTCCAGAAATAACGTCGGTATTAATGGGTTAGAGAACATCTGCTCATTTTTGTGAGAGTTTGGGCTCAGTTTGTTGTTTTAAAATTTTAATTAACGCCATACATTGATTTTAATGGACAATAAATAAAATACTGACAAAAACAGTATTTGAGTAATGTATTAGGATATTTGACAGTGACTTATTAAACATAAATATAATTTGTATTTGATACTGTTTTTTCTTGTGCATATATCTTTAAATATATTTTTTTCCATAGCTAATGTTAAAGTGTTGCTATAACAACTGTTTTGAGTAGATCAAGTATCACTTTAACCGCAAGGGTAGATAAAGTGACACTTTAACAGCAAGAGTAGATAAAATGTTTTAACTTTTTTTTATTCAATAAAATTTACAAATTCAAACACATTAAGGATTCAAAACAACTGAAATTTTACAATTAACATTATTAGAAATATCTATTTTTGGAGCATCACAACTTCTCGTTTGCTTAAACACTTGATTCGAGGTACTGGATTGATTTTATATTGGATACAGAGTAATTCATATCCCTAGCAACGGAGCAACACAATTGCGATTTTTGTGCTAAAACTTACAATTTTCTTTGAAATTCTATTTTTCACCTGAACTTGAAGTCTTGCTATAGGAAAAAATGTATTGCACACGACGATAAAATCTCATTATCTTCTCGAGCATAATTAGCGTCTCGACTGACGTCTCGACGCTAAAAAACGCCCTCGAAGATAAAGTACAATTTTATCGTCTTGTACAATAAATAACTATTACCTTTTTATTGATTATACTGTTTTGATTAATATATTTTATTAGACACTAGTTTATTATTTTATATTTTATATCGTTTTAATCCCACAATGAATTAACAGTTGTTTGTCAAGTTTGAGAGCTTTTATGCTTCTTTATATATATATATATATATATATATATATATATATATATATATATATATATATATATATATATATATATATATCATATCGGTTTTAAAATGTTCTATGTTGTATCTGTCACCCAATCGACTCTGTCTAGCCACTGGTGGTTTTTTAAGACTATCTTCCAAATTGATTTTAGACTTAATCTAGTTTTTATTTGGTCGTCTCCTTTTTATGTCTTCTAAGTTTTTGCATTTCTTCGTAATTTCGTAATTCTTTTGATATGTCCGTACCATTTAAGTTATTTGTTTTTAATGTTGTCATTGTTGACTTTTTCTTCCGAAATCCATTTTACAGCCTTAAGCGTTTTTCTGATTACTCTTTTAGTGACTATTTCTGATTACTATTCTTTACCATACGCTTAACAATATTATTATTCATTCTGTGTTTATTCTTAATATTGTTCTGAAGCTATTTTTGAGGCATCTTAATACAATTACTATTTTTATTGGGAATAAGCCACAATTTAAGTTTAAAATAAAATTATTTTTGACGTTTCGATTTCCACATCGGAATTTTAAACTGAAATTGTGGCTTATTCCCAATAAAACTAGTAATTGTGTTTATTCTCCTTTAAGATACTTTGGTCGCAACGTCTCTCTCTCTCCAATGGCGCTACAGCCCAAATCGGGCCTTGGCCTTCTCCAAACTATGCCTCCAACCTTGTCGGTCCCGCGCCGATGTTCTCCAGGTTCTCCCGTCTAGCAAATTTGGCGCGTCCGCTGCCATTTCAGCTTCCCATCTTTTCCGTGGCCTTCCTTTTGGTCTTGCGCCTGCATTTTACTATCTAGGGCTCTTTTCGGCAATCTTTCTGTCTCCATTCTTACTACATGACCAGCCTAGCGAAGTCTCTGAAGTTTAACGAATTCTGATATCGGTGTCTCTTTGAACAGTTGGTAGAGTTCATGGTTATACCTGGATCTCCATATTCCCTTTTCGTTAATAGGTACAAATTTCTTTCTTAGGACTTTTCTTTCGAAGACTTCCAGTTATCACCCATGTCTCGCATGCATAACATACTATTGGTTTGATAATAGTTTTGTAGATCCCGATTTTCGATCTCCAGTGTGTGTTTTTGAAGCGAAACACAGGATCGAGTGAAAAATAAGCTTTGTTTCCCTTTACTATTCCTCTTTTAATTTTTGGTTCTTCTGTTCCATCCGTGTTTAATGCAACTCCTAAATTTGTGCAACTTTCTACCGTTTCAATATCGTCCTCTAATTCAACTGTGCGTCTGTTTCCCTTAGCTCTTGCCTGTGTTAACTTTTTTGTCTTTTGAATATTTATTTCTAGTCCGGTCTCTTTTGCCTTTGTTTTTAATTGTGAATATATTTCTGCCGCCTCTTCTGATCTGCGAGACATGATGCTGATATCATCGGCATAGGCCGCAATCTGTATTGATTTATTTGTTAGGAGATTACCTCTTCCTATATTCAGCTGTCTTATCGCATATTCCAAGGTCAGGTTGAATAGTGTCGGTGGCAGCCCGTCTCCTTGCTTTAATCCTTGGACTATCGTAAAGTTTTCAGTGAACTCATTTCGGACTCTGACAGTTGTTATTGACGAATCCATTGTTGTTTTTACCAGTCGGATGTATTTCTGGTAAAAACAATAATGAATTCGTCAATAGCAACTGTCCTGTCAAAGGTCTCAACGTAAGTCCCTATATTATTTAGTAATGATATGGCTTTCCCGTGTGTTCATTTTTCTGCAATTGCTTTATTGAGTGTACCATCATTTGATAGTCTCAAATATTATTGTTGTTTGTTTGAACACATGTATGTATTTCGTTTTTTCTATGTTTATTTCTATGTCCTACTAGTACGAGACTTTACTGCAAGATCACTACGTTCATAACGTAGTTAATCAAACAATTGTTTTAATTCTTCTTCTTCTTCTTCTTCTTCCTTCTTGTATGTAGGCTTTAAAGCCTGTTTCTTCTTCAACATTAGCCTCCTAAATTGTTTAAATTGTCGCACCATATTTTTCTTGTCGTCCATTTGGTGATTTATCTCGTGCTATTCATACTATTCTATCCTCTGCCATTCTACTAATGTGTTCGTTCCACTCCTGTTTCCGTTTTGTCACCCACCCATTTACGTCTTCTTGTCTCCGCCGTGTATGTTAATATAGGTCTAATTGCTGCTTTATAGATTCTTGTTTTTATGTCTTGTCCTAGGGTTTTCCAGATTGTGTCATTAAAACATCCCTCTGCTTTACTTGCTTTTAAGCTTGGTTGTCGTACTTCTTCTTCTTCTCCGTAACTAGTTATATCTATTCCCAGATATCTAAACTTTTCCTGCTGCTTTATTATTTTCCCATCAATTTCGATTTTACATCATAGTGGGTATTTAGATGTTGTTATGTCATAAATTTGGTTTTTTCTGCTGATATTATCATATTGTATTTCTTGGCTGTTGTAACGAAGATGTGTGTTAATCTTTGGAGCTCGTCTTCTGTCTCGACCATTAATGCGGCGTCGTCTGCATAACATATTTGGATTTTTTTGTTTTTCATGCTGTAACCATGACCTTTACGTACTGCTTGTATTATTTCGTCCATTATTATATTAAAGAGAAGTTGGCTTAATGAGTCACCCTGTCTGACTCCGCTTTGTACTGGTATATACTGTGTTAGTTTTCCATTTATCTTTGCCTGTATTCGAATATGGAAGTAGATGTTTTCGATGGTTTGTATAATATTGATTGGTATTTTTCTTTTATACAGTAGGTGTAAGACGTCTTCGACTTGGATGCGATCGAAAACCTTTATCAGGTCTTTAAAACATAGATATGCTCAGTTTTAATTCAATTAGTAGTAATTAATTTTTGAACAAAACATTTTTTTTTGTTTTTGTTAATTTTTGAACAAAAATTTCGGTCATTTATTTTTTTAATAAAATACGCTGCTCATGACGGATATGCATGTTTTTAATATCAAAATAAAGCTATATTTTTTAATATGATGATATAAGGTTATCTGAGGAAAAAATATGGTCGCAAATTAGGGTTGCCAGATGTTAAAAACGCGAGGTGTCAAAGATCCTTGCCTCACTCCACGTCGTATTTCCACTGCTTTCGTCGTGTTGTGTCCAATTCGTATGTTTGCACATTGATGCCAATACAAATTTTTGCTAATACGAAGGTCTCGGTCATCAATTCCCACCTGTTGCAAGACACCTATAAGTTTGTCATGGTTTACTCGGTCAAAGGTCTTTTCGAATATCCATTGTCCGATATACATCTTTGAACCATGACCTGCAATCTGAAGAGTGCTTCTCTGGTTCCGAGGTTGTTTCTGAAACCAAATTGTGTTTCACTTAGTTTTACTTCTATTTTGTTGTAAATTCTCGAGTGCAGTATTCTTAGGAAAATATTCAGTACATGTCTATATACATTATGTTATTATAAACATGCTTATCTTCGGCTACAATAAAGAGTATAAAGAGTGATGAATTATCTTGTTTGTCAATTTCAAATTTGCTGTAATCCATGAACCACAATCCAAGAAAAGAAAATTTTACAAGATTTTTAAAAGAAGGGAAAAGTGTAGCAGAAGTTGTTTAGAAAGATACAAATATAATGGAAGCCTTTGACAATTTGGTAAATTTGACAAACCATATATGTAGATACATATTTCATAAAGGAACTAAATACCCAGTTTCAAAACTCTACGTTTCTTACATCCGGAGGCATCTGTAACTTTGGTGACCTTTCACCTATTGACCACAAATTAAATAGAACTCTTTCTTGGAACAAGGTGAATTTTTGTCTGTGAGACAGACAGACTGACTCACAGACAACAACACGAATTCAAGCAGTCTTTAGTAAAAATATATTTTCAACTAAACAGTTTTTTACCGGTTTTTTATTAATATTGTTTTCCTACTTTTCTCTTAATTTTAAGTTTAAATATAAATTTCTAATTGTTCTGGACTATTCTCGTGAATGTTTTTTTTTTGTTGACATTTTTTCTATAAGTTGGTTATATTCCATTCATTTTTAATACTCCATCCATGATGACATTGAATCGAAGAGGGTTCAATAGCGGATCCCTTTCTCAGCCGGTATTGGTTGAGTTGGTTCTAGTTAATCATAGCTTGGATTTAATTTGCTGTAAATATATTTTTTGTGCTCTTGCTGAGCTTTCTGTTCTTTCATTTTATTTCCATTTATTTTTTTAATACTTGTATTAATTGAGAGGATTTAAATAAAGCTCTGATTGAATACATAAGGAGAATTTTTAAACTCACAAAATTATTGTTAGTTACGAAAAACCAGTCCAGTTCCAAGTACTACTGCCCACTTTTTCTTTTAACCGATTTTGTTTTGCAAAAATGTTCGTTCTATGTTTACTAAATGCGTGAATTAATTGGTGTGTATAATGAAAATTTTCATAACACGGTTTAAAATAGATCGCTTTTAGAAGATATTTTCGGTAGTGACGATCGTATATTTTTGTTTTAAACGACTTGTCTCTGAAGGTTTTCTATCTTTGAAGATACTCAACTTTAGTTTCATCTCATGAACGAGAGCATCTTAGTGAGGCAAAGAAAATTCGAAAATAAAAATAGATTTATTGGTATGCTTATATATTTCACTTCGTTAGACATTTGTATATATATATGACAGATAATTATTTTTTGTAACAGAATATTTGAGAGGTTTTATTTCCACACAAAATATATATTTTTAAAGAAAAATAAAGAATTAAGTGAAAATTGTATTTATTACAACTAGAGATTTAGAAAATTATAGAAGAAGATAGATGATTGCGAGTTGATCGCAATAATTTCGATTGTCATTAACTAACTATCAACGAATTGAATGATTCAAGATATACGCATAAATAGGCTTTGAACCTTATGTTCTCGAACTAGTTCTCGAAGCATGTGGAGTACGCTTGCCTTTACCTGACGCTGCTCGCAATAATGTCGGTAACATGTAACAAAGGCTTGTCAAGCATTTTTTACTCTTTTATATTGCCACACTTTGCCATCTGTATGTCCGGCGTTAACCCAAGTCTTGTTAAGGTAAGAAATCATTATTTTTGCCAAACAATATTCCCGAATTGATTGTAAATAATTACGTTTGAATTCCGGCATCATTTTGTATATCAAAAATTAAGATCCTGTAATGATTATTGGCTCAGTTTAGGAAAATGCGATTTCATTCTCACCTATTAATACAGGTTTGAGATTTTAGCCTTATTTTTTAGTTTCAAAGAAACATTAATGTACAGTTCTTCGAAGGATATTTTTTGGGTTTCACTAAATCTAATAGGTTTTCGTCCACACTAATAAGTTTTTAAACATTTATCCGTTGTTTTTCGCGCACAACCTTTAACTATCGCCAGTGATAATCCTGTTAAAAAAGAACAGCGACTAACAGCTAAGTAATTAGTAGGGAAAAGCTGATATTCCTGCAACAGTAAGCCAAACCTGGGAAGTAAGAAATTCACGGACTGACAAAGATACCTACAGAAGCATCAAAATGGAATTAATTTCTAAAAAAATGAAAAATTTCTAATGTGGATGATTGTCTTTTACCTTACACTTCTTGCTTATGTGGTAATCTATTCAATTTAGAAATTATTTTAAATTTCTTTAAAATTTAACTGATATATTTATTTACATTGAGTGTTTCAATGTAACTGGCCTTTTAGGTATATTAGAAGTAATCAATGAGCAATTCACTATCCATGTTGAAGGAACAAGGACAAATGAAGAGAAATTTTTCTTTTCGCATAGTTTTAGGTAGCTATCAATAGAATTTAGTGAAATTCTCAAATATTATATCAGCCAATGGAATGTATTTGCATTTAATACATTCGAACTTGGATTATTCATTTAAATTATCAAACCTTAGCGGTTTGCAAGCATTTTATGGTCAGTTTAGAGTGTTTTTAATGTCAGTTGTTATTCCTATGAAATTAAATTCCCAAATAGGATACCAAGTTTCTGAATTGGATTCTCTCTCCGTAGAGCAGTATCTGGTTACCTTCCTCTTCATATTGATGAGTTCCAGGATATCTAATAGGATAGTGTATGCTTTCGACGGATTAAATCTAACTCTCCATTTCTTACACCAGTTTAAAATTTTGTCTAATTGATTTTGGGCTTTATTGAATACATATTGTGACAGAAAGTGAGAGAAAGTAAGAAATTCAGTATCGTAAGCATACAGTAGGATATACTCGGATCTGTGTGTAGGAAGGGGGAGGTCGCTATTGTAGACTGTGTAGAAGATTAGTGCTAGAATTGAGACTTGGGGAACACCAGCTTATGGAGTGGACGGTGTGGAAAATTGGTTAGCAACTTTGATGCGGATTGCCGGTTCGAGAGATAATAATGTATAATTAGAAGCCATCGTGACAGACTTAATCTAATGACTTCTGGACGTCTAGAAAATTGCTTACGGCAAGTTTGCCTTGTTCATTAATGGATTGTGAGATGAAGGTTGCTCCCTCCAGCTTTGAATCCAAATTGGAAGTCTTTTTTTAAGAATCTTCTCATAGACTTTACCTAGTATCTTTAATAGAGATATAGGTATACAGAATTCTGTGCTGATAAGGGCTTTCCCTGTTTTGGAAATCATGATCGTGCTAGATACTTTCCAGGAGGTAGAAAAGTAATTCAGCAAGGGACATGCATTGATTATTTTGACTAGCAGCGGTAGGACAGTTTCTGAAAGTTTTCTAAGGCATCTTCTGTATATGCCATCAGGGCCAAGAGACGTATTTTACCGTGGTTACTCATCTGCCTGACGGTGTCCTCTTGCACAGGTGCCATCATCGGATGAGGATGGTTCTCCATGTACTGTAGGTTATTGAGTATGTCTTAAACTTCCCTCGGTTCAGTATTTTTCGGTGCTTTTGAAAACTTCGGCTTTGTCTTGTGGATTAGTGAGAATGATGTAATCTATTTTGAGGTGAAATTGAGGGCGAGTTTTTTGTTTGGTTAGGATTTTGAAATTGTTTCAGAATTTTGAACCTTCCATGTAGCCGACCTTTGTTTTGAACCTTGTCTGGAGATTATGTGGCTTATGAATACTGTATATGGGTTCAGGGGCAACTGAAATGTCATCTTCATGCAAATGCATGAAGATGACATTGAAACGATTGGAAAGTTTACATACCTGGGAGTAGAAATATATGCCGATGGAGCAGAGGATGGAGAAATACGAAAAAGGATAACGCAGGCAAACAAAGCTTATTTTGCCCTCTCCCATATATTTCGGTCTAAAAGTGTCCACCGAAATACAAAGATGAGAATCTATAAAACTTTAATTCGGCCAATAGCATGTTATGGCAGCGAAGCATGGGTCCTGAAAGAAACATCCAAAAACAAACTCGACACATTCGAAAGAAAAGTACTGAGGAGAATACTAGGACCTGTGAGGGAAAACGGAATCTTCAGAATTCGATATAACAACGAGCTCTATCAACTGTATAAGGAAACACCCCT
This sequence comes from Diabrotica undecimpunctata, assembly GCF_040954645.1. Taxonomy (NCBI): domain Eukaryota; kingdom Metazoa; phylum Arthropoda; class Insecta; order Coleoptera; family Chrysomelidae; genus Diabrotica; species Diabrotica undecimpunctata. The sequence goes on from NC_092809.1 coordinate 152,010,503, forward strand.
GTCAGACTTCATTAGAATACAAAGATTGCAATGGGCCGGACATGTGATACGAATGGGAGAGGATAGGCTACCAAAACGAGCACTGAACGCCAGAATGCAGGGAAAGAGACCAGTTGGAAAGCCAAGAAAGCGCTGGGAAGACACAGTAAGCAGCGACGCACAAGCACTTTTAGGAGTCCGTGTATGGAGAAGAGCAGCCACAGACAGACAAGGGTGGAGGCAAAAAATAAAGGAGGCCAAGGCTCATTTTGGGCTGTAGTGCCGTAGAAGAAGAAGAAGTTCAGGGGCAACTAAAGACAGAACTTACAAAAGCGCCATCTACTCTACTTTTCGTAAACAGTAATCTTTTACAACGATTTCAGTAAATATGAGTTTATTGTACAAATTAAATAAGCAGTATGTATAAATAAAATAAATAAAAAATATTTTCAACAATATTTGTATAGAGAAACAGAGTTTATACGTATATATTATATTATGTATATGTATATTATGTATATGTAATTATAATCTGACGTATAAATAGAAAATGTCTTTATCATAATAGGATAGATGACTGTATTTAAAAATATCATTTTTGGCATATGATTTGACATTTATATTAATAATTTTTTTATAAGTTTAAATTTTCTGTGAATTAAATAAATTGTAATATGTAAAATTTATAGTTGATTGGCTTTTGCCACATCAGTTAGTAAAATTGTGATAAAAAGCAGTTAATATATAAAGTTCAAATTCTGTCACCAATAAAAATGGTAAATATGGAAACTGTACAGTCATTCATTAGGTATTATATTCATATTTCTTACTTTTTTATATATAATATTCTAAAACTTATATAAAATACATATTCGATTTTCTTTCTTCTTCTTGTGAAAAGTTATAACTCATCTTAGGACCTAAGCAAAATTAAGACATAAGATAAAACGATATTAACGCTAAAAGAGATCTCCGGAAAACAAAGGTATATTTTTTATTGTTGCAGAATTCGAAAGTGTTTTCTTTCATGCTTTGTTTACTGTAAATTTTGTTTATATGTATTTATTTAATTATATATTTTTTTTTTAAATAAACCGTTACCTTTAGATCAATATTATATCGTTTTATTTTCTCTATATTTTTTATGGTTTTATTAAATTGTTTTTTTTTGTCGGTCAGATAGCCAAGCGAGCTAGGCGGCCGATTCTCATTCGCTTCACTGTCGAATGGTTCAGTGGATGTGGGTTCGAGCCCCAGCTCGGTGTACAGAAAAATAAAAAAAGGCTAACGCAGCAATTTAAAATTCTAGATGAATCTGAGGCTTAGACTAGAATATACTGGTGTCTGATCGGCCTATGGTGGAGCAGTACGGCAAGAGATAAGGGCTTGCGGCTTGGTAATACTCCTCCATAGATCCCTACCGGAAGGGCGTGGCGTCTAAATACCGGTTTATGTATATTAAATTGTTTTTAATTTGCCATTGTAAAAAGTGGATCATAACCAGAAAACACTACAGATATTTTTATAAGTGCTGCACTAAAATATAAAAACATAATCTAGGAAATATAAAACTCATCATACATTATGTTATTTCAGAAACGTAACAAGGATGTCGAAGCCGAAGTCCTCAACTGGATCTTCGCTTGCCTAGGTGAACCAGTTCCCAAAGGAGAATTCGAAGATATTCTTAAAGATGGCGTCGTATTATGTAACCTGATGAACAAACTTACACCTGGATGTATCAAGAAAATTCAATCCAAAGGGACCAACTTCCAGCTGATGGAAAACATCCAAAGGTTTCAAGCTGCTGCCAAAAAATACGGTCTACCGGAAGAAGAAATTTTCCAGACTGCTGATCTCTTCGAAAGAAGGAATATCGCACAGGTGAGACATTTTTAAAATCAGGTACATAAAACAGAGTAAGCGACAAAAAAATTTTCCGACTTTGATATTTGTTTCCATGACTTAAGTTTCCGCATTATAATTTTAAATATAGATAATACATCAGGATGTTTTGACTGTTAATCTTACATATTTTTTATTTATTTACAAAGCTCAACAAGCATTGATGGCCTAGAGCTAAAATACAATTAATATAACAATTATATTATTACGAAACTTGTATCAATTGGGGGCTTATTTTCCAATAGTGCTCCTTGCCTACTAAATTGAATTACTATTCTCCTCAATTCATTCTTGTTTGTTGCTCTTTCTACCCAACGATCAATTTCCTGTTTTCTGATAGCTTCCTGTACGCTATCAAGCCATCTTTATCTGGGTCGTCCTTTCTTTCTTTTCGTGAATGTCCCGTTTTAGGATAATCTTTGGCATCCTCTTTCCTTCCATTCTAATCACGTGCCTCATCCATCTCACCCTTTATAAGGCGAGTGATGCTTGGTTCGTTATACACTTCCTCTAGCTCCCTGTTTGTTGATCGCACCCAACCTTAGGCCGTGTTTTTGCCTCCATATATAGCTCTTAGCATTTTCCTTTTCCATCTTTCCAATTTCTCCCAGATATTAATGTTCATTGTTGAAAATGGATGCGGTCATTTTAACTCGACTATTTCTGATTATTATTTCCAATACCAAATTAAAAACTATCGTGGGTAATGGATCTCCTTGTCTAAGACATCTTTCCACTTCAAATTCACCCGATGAGAATCCTCTCTATACTACAGGATTTCGTGTGCTATTCAAAATCATTCTTACTAATCTAACCATTTTTACGGATATACCCAAGAAACTCAGTGCTTCATACGTTTATTCCTTCTTATCCTATCATATGCGTGTTTAAAATCTATTAACAGCGCATGAAGGGTTACCTTATGTTCATAGCAGCTAGTCGTGTTTTTTTTAGTATTAAAATCTGATCTGTCACTGATGTATTAACTTAACCGGCCTGATACTCACCTAATTTATGTTTAGCAAATCTGTTGAGTCTCTCTCTTATCCACATCTATCTTAGCATCCTGGCTAATACCTTATAACAACTATCCAACAGAGCAACATCTCTGTAATTTTCACATTTTTGTACATGGGGCAGAATAAAGCTATGGTCCAATCTTTGAGCATAGTTTCCTCTTCCCATATCCTCTTGGCAAAGCTATACATCTTTTTTTGTAGTTCTTCCCCTCCATTTTTTATCATTTCCGCAGCTATTTCGTTTTCTCCCAGTCTTGCGAATTTTAAGAGTATTTAATTTGTCATAGTATTGTCTTATTTATAAATGCCTTATTTCCTTAATTATTCTTTCTAGCATGGTGTCCTTCCTCGTTCAATATGTTTTAACTTTCAAGAGCGTAAAATTTAACTTTATTAAATTTTTACCTTTAGAAATTTAAAAATGACTTCTTCTTTAGTTGCCGTGTCCGTAGTCAGACATATTATAGATTTAACGACAAATTCAAAAAAATTATTAGTGATGCTTAAGGATATTTTAATTATCGAGGTAAATCTCTTTACAGGTTGCTATTTCATTGTTCTCCTTGGGTCGTATCACCCAAAAACATCCAGAATGGAATGGTCCTACACTAGGACCTAAGATGGCCGATGAAAACAAAAGGAACTTTACCGAGGAACAACTTAGGGCGCACGAAGGAGAACTCAACCTCCAAATGGGTTTCAACAAAGGTGCTTCTCAATCTGGACATGGAGGTTTCGGAAACACGCGTCATATGTAAAATTTTCTAGAGACCCAACTCGGAAGAGTATTAGCAATATTTGGAAACAAACCTTATAAATAAAGATCACAACAAGCAGCATGCTACCTAGCTCTTTCGAGTTTAAATTAATATATTCAGTGTAAATGGGGTATTTATTTATGTATTGTTTTTGTAATTAAAGTTTAGACGTATATACTTTTTCTAAAATAACTTTTTCTTAATATTATTCTTAATTTTTTCAATATACGTTTAGATTCATTTGTGTTTTCTTTTAACCGTGTTTAAAAGCTGTTCCTAAAGCACTTTAGGAAAGCACTTTCTGCAGTCATGTAAATTGTTGCAGTAGTTACTGCAGATGGCAATTTATTTGTAAATTTGGAAACGCTAAATATGCATATTAAACGCATAATTAAAATATTGAAGAAATACAGCATGTTGCTATTGAATTACTACACTTAACAATGAACTTTAAATTTCTGTATTTCGCAAAAATAAAAAAGATTATACTTTATTAATTGTTAAAATATTAAAAATTTTTATGGAATATTGATTTTCTGAGGTTAAGCAATAGATCTACGTAAGTTTGATTGTTTATGTGATAAGAGCATATTATAAACGCATATTTTAGAATTACATTTGAGGATCCAAGCTCTACTAATTTCTTTTCCTGTACGTTATAAGATTATTAATGGAAAACTTATTAAGTTTCGCCAACTATCTCGTTTTATTTGTGATATTTTGAACTCTTTGGATAGTTAAATTGATGTAGAGGTTCCTTTATTCTATGTATTGGTGTGGAAATTTAGTTAAATACATAAGGTTTTGGATTATGGATTGCAGTGTTTGTTGATTTATTATACGTATATTTAACCGCTAGGATATCGGTTAACAATAAGCTAACCCCAAAGGAAATGTAACAGCATCTAAATAAAGTAGAGCAATGATGTCGAAAGGCTCTGGCAACAAATGGAAAAATCAATCCTAGAGACAGCAGAACTAATAATGGGAAAAAGCGGGACTAAAACAAGGAAATGGTTTGATAAATATTGCCAAGAAAAACTGTAAGACAGAAAAAATGAAACATTATCCTTCAACAAGAAACAACAGAAACAACAGAAACAGAAACTGTTTTTTTAGATCGTAATGGCATCTGTTACACATAAAGAATATAAGAATATAAGTGCCTGATATTATACTGGTTTTAGCTAAGTAATCTACAAATTCATTATCCTTAAGTCCAATATGTGTCTTAACCCAAATAAATTTTATATTAAAGCCAGAGTCTGCTAAGTGCTTTAACTGATCCTTTATTAAAAAATATAAGGATTACTAAATGTTTTGGGCAAAAGTGTTTTTTATGTTCTGTAGAACTGAAAGACAATCTGAAAGAATTACGATTTTTTAATATAAGAGCTTTTAACATATTTCAAAGCTTCGAGTATGGCCAATGATTCGCCGAGAAAATTGAAAACTCATTGGAAAGTTTGTACTTAAATTCAGAACCTCCTGAGGGTAGAAAATAGGTACAGCCAGTCCTTTCTATTGATTTAGATGTGTCCGTGTATATAACTGTGGCGTCACTATAACAGTTCAAAACAGATCTCAAAATATTGTTGCTCATTTTGTTGTTGTCACTTTATGTGGGTATTATAACTTTAGTTTTATGGAAGAGAGCAAAGAAGTCTAAATTTTTGTCCACTTTGGCTAAATTATTTGAAAAAATAGAATTGTTCTGTAAAGCAGTGCACAAAGATGGTGATGGCTTTTGAATCCAATATTTTTGAGTGAGATCTGATTCGTTAAGTTGACATATACTGGAAAATAATTTGCGATTTGTTGAGTGGGCTTTGAGTACCCATTTTTAGCTTAATAAATTTCTTCTAATCGCAAGAGGAAGCGCATAAGCTTCAACATGTAGTGGTTGTATAGGGATAGATCTCATAGCACTTAAACAGACCCTCAAGGCAGAATTTTGAATAATATTTATCATAGAAAATTAATATAATAATACATTACATGTTCTCGATGTTTTAATCTCAAAAAAGTATGCAGGATATAAGACTCAGGTGTACAGAAAACCAACACACGACAACAGATATCTAAATTACAAATAAATCACAAAATTTTAGTATTTAAAAGAGAATCATTAAATCCGTATACGATAGAGCCAAAATTACTTGTTAGGGAACAACATTTGTTAACATCTGTTTTATTAAAAAGTGGTTAACCCTTGTCTGTTATAAATAAGAAATTTTAAAGAGTATAAGAAATGGAATAGAACAGCGAAATCATATAACATTCAAAAGAAATCATCATCATTATCACCCAGCCCATTGCATGCACTGCTGGACATTGGCCTCCCTCATTTTTGTCCATTGTGCTCTATCTTGAGCACTTTCCATCCAATTCCTTGAAATTTTATTGAGATCGTCAGTCCAACGAGTAGAGGGTCTTCCTCTACTTCTTTTGTCTGACCTCGGCCTCCACTCACTCAATCTCTTCGTCCACCTTTCATCACTGATTCGGGCGACGTGTCCGACCCAGTTCCATTTCAGTGTGGAAATTCTGGAAATTACATCGATAATTCCTGTTCTTCGTCTTAAGTCTTCATTCCTAACTCGGTCACGAAGCGATATACTCAGCATTGACCTTTCCATTTTCCTCTGAGCTATTTGTAGCATTTAAGAAGTTTTAGCTGTTAACGTCAAAGTTTCGGCACCATCATCACAGGAACACACATTGGTCAAAAATTTTACGTTTTAAAGAAATTGGTATATCGCTTTTAAAAATGTCTTTAAGTTTTCCATAGGCTGCCCATATTAGGTTTATTCTTCTTTGCAGTTCGCATGTTTGGCTGTCTCTTGTGATTTTTATTTAGTGTCCAAGGTTGATGGTTATCGGAAAAGTTCATATCGAAGACTAGTGGCTAAAGTGACGAGGAAATTTCGACCAGAATAGAACTTGCACAAAAAAGCTTTATTAACTGAGGTACTGTACTAACTACTGTATTTTGCAGTAGAAGTCTATCATTGACCACAGGTCTAACAGTATTGAAGTGCTACGTCTAGTCCGCTGTGTAGGTGTGAATCCTGGACAACAAAAATAAAAAATTTTAACAAATTAGAAGCGTTCGAGTTCTGGTGTTACCGTCGCATGCTCATAATCCCGTGGAGAGCGCACATATCTAACGAACGTATGCTAAAGACATACATTATTACAAAGACCGAGAATTGATCAATATCATCAAAATGGGACAGGTCCAATACTTCTGTTATATAATGAGAGAACCTAAATATCGGTTACTTCGGTTGATTATTCAGGGCAAAATCGAAGGAAAATGCTGGATCGGAAGAAAACAACTGTCCTGGATACCTAACATCATACAATGAACAGGTAGATACGACGATAGCTAATACACAAAGAAGAAGATTATATTATGTAACTTGAAGATATTTACCTTTAAATTAGAGCTTAAAACATGCATAGTTTTATAGTCTATCTTTTAGTTGAATTTTTCCACTGTGATTAAATATTTCCCAATTTAAAATTCACATCTTTCCACCTATTATAGTATAATTTTAGTCTAAAGCAATACCAAATTCACAAGTTGGCAACATTTTTTTTAGAAACTACATTAAACAATTTATTGGCAGTTTTCTTTTACCAAAGTACATATCACATCAGATTTATTTTTGGAAAACAGCTGGTTTCGAAAATACTTTTAATACTTTCCTACGCCCACTTATATTTGAAAATATACAGAAAACAGGCAATTACAGAAATAAACTTTATAGAGATTTTCTGTTTTATTGTCTAGTGTAACGCTAGATTTAAGTAAACACATATTTTAGTTTAATTCATTTCGTACTTTTGATTGAAATCTAAATCAACTAAATAAAACTATGTTAATAAAGTTCTAGTTTAATTAATTCTTCTTTGATAATAGGTGTTATTTTTTTTGTTGATTTTGATTTATTTTCTATAATTATTTAAGTTTTTTGTTTGTTATTATGATCCTAACGTATCTTAGGAGATGAAATTGTACGTGATTGGAACAACGATATGAGTAGTCTTTAGACTACAAGACTAGTCTCAAACGTTTTTAATGGCTTTATGTCTGCTGTCAAGCCTCATTTGTATTGATGCATAACCTTTACCTTCTTGTGCCGCTCGCTGGACCTCTTTCGATTATTTTTGAGCTTCAAGACAGTTTTTCTAACTACTTTTGAATAGTTTCCTTCCATCTTCGGAAGTATGACGTGTGACAGAATCCAGTTCCATAGTTTTGGGGTGGCATGGCTGCGCTGTTCCTTTTTTTTTTTTCTGGATTTGTATGTATTTTCTGATTCATTTCTGTCACACGGGATCTACGAAATCGATGGTCTGTACTGAGGTAATTCACCCTTAATTATTAACCCCAAAAATAGTTTCATATAAATAATTCATATTTAATATAAAGATAAATGTTTAATATTTAAATATCCACCGATCTGGATTTAACGTTTTGGTCGCCGTCGATAGTGGCTTTTATACATAAACATAAACATTAAGCTGGCATTGAGAAGTCACAGGTATTTGGATATATCCTCTTTTTCTTTTTATGTAGACATAACTGTCTGTTTTTTAATGTGCCTCTAGTAAGTTGTCATTCCATTGTTCTCGTGGTCTTCCTACTGATTGTCTTGCTATTGGGTAATCGTCTCTGGTGGTCTTTACTACTCTATTTGTTACCACTCTGCTTATATGATCGTTCCATTCAACTCTTTCATTTCTTACCCAGTCTTTGATGTTTTCCACCTTGCATCTGCGTCGTATCACTTCTCATAGTGGACAGAGCTGTTCTAACATTCTTTTATCCTCTTTGTATCAGGTCGTGTTTCTGTCGCGTATGTTATTATTGGTCTGTTGACTGTTTTGTGAAATCCAGCTTTTCGTTTCTTTCCCTATATTTTTCTCCATATTGTTCATTTGGCAATGTGATGCCTAGATATTTAAACTCCATCACTTGTTCTATTATCTAACCTTCCAGCTCCCATTTACATCTTAGTAAATTTGCTGTTATAACCATGCATTTTGTCTTTTTTGGGGAAATGTTAATTTCCCCATTAAATTTTCTGGCGGTTATATTAAATTGGTGCAGCATGCGTTGTAAATCATCTTCATTTTAAGAGAGTATTGCGTCGTCTGCATAGCAGGTTATTTTAAGTTGTTTTTCTCCAATTTGGTATCCTTTTTAGTTCTTACTTTTTTTATTATTTTATTCATGATAAGGTTAAACAATTTGGATATTGTTACGATAAATTCTGACCCAAAAACGGTAAATATGTTTATTACTGATATGCTATTCATTCGAGTCTTTTCTAGGTCATTTCTACCTGACACATGATGCTATAAAAAACAAAGTTCGAGGCGAGTCGATGGGAAATCCAGTTTGCCCTTACCGTTTTCGCCGTCCAGTCTACTCAAGAAGGTTTTAGACTTTTCGAAATAACGGCGATTTATGTATATAAATAAAACATTTTTATATGGAGGAACAGTTAGTTTTGAAGATTCGCGGTCGCGATTTTATTGTTACGTTCGCCTTTAAATAAATTATGTATTTTTAGTGATTAATAAACTTATATAAATTATCGTGCTTTTTAATAAATTAAAGTAGGAACAATATAATAAATTAGTAAAGACATTATAACTAATTATAAATAAATAAAAGACATTTCAATATTTATAGCTATAAATTCAGTACATATGTAGAAGTATTGTCATTGTAGTATTAAATGTGGAGTATTGCTAAACAACGTAAGCGTGGGTCAGTTTCATTGTGTTTTAACAAAAGTTATTTGTTAGGCAAGTAAAGTAATATAGTGAATTGAAACAGATTTTGTTTTAAGTTCGTTTAACTAAGGACCTAAAAGGAACCTCGCTTAAGCACCAACCTATTTATTAGTACAGGTCATTCCTGGCTGACGCTCATATGACTAGATAAGACTACAGAAACCTAGGTGGCACTTAATACTCACAGTTCGCAAAATAACCAAACCTAACCTATCCTCGCTTTAACACCAACCTATTTATTAGTACAGGTCATTCCTGGCTGAGGCTCATATGACTAGATAAGACTACATAAACCTAGGTGGCACTTAATACTCACAGTTCGCAAAATAACCTAACCTAACCTCGCTTTAACACCAACCTATTTATTAGTACACGTCGTTCCTGGCTGAGGATCATATGACTAGATAAGACTACAGACACCTAGGTGGCACTTAATACTGACAGTTCGCAAAATATTGACTAAATAATCATCTGTCCCGCAGGAAGATAGTAGATTTAAAAGAAGTCGATTGGCATCGAAAACCTTTACACATTTCGACCTGTAAGATCTTTTGTGTATACTCTACATCTACATTCAGTCCAATAAATCTAGGCTTCTAAGAAAGCCTGTTATCTGTTTAGGAGAGATATTTTTTACCTTATTATGCTCTAAAGAGATCTGTTCCAGGAGAATTAATCTTTTTTGAATGTCCTAAGTTTCAACAGCATTCAAACTCTCCCTAGAAAAAATTAATCGAATTTAATATGTATGTACCATTCAATATTCAGTCGCTACTGGCTACAGGCTCACAAAAAATATATAATGTTATTATAGATTTCACATGCAGACACATGCACGGTTCTATAGAATTTGTACGCGAGCATGGAATTTTTCATGATCGTGTGGAAGTTTAGACTTGTATCCTTTGTTTACCCTAAAATGTTAACACCTTATCCGTGGTCCAGTTTTGTTTGTCTACTAAGAATGTCTTGATGGGACCCTAGACGAGAAGCAAGTGACCCTGTTAGTTTCCTTGTCGTATATTCTTCTATTAATTATCCGTTCTATGCATTAATGACAAAAGTAGATCAATCATCTGCGTGAAAGCAGGTAAGGTCGACAAATCATAAAATAAAACAATCATTGAGCCTAACCTTGACCACATTATTTTCTTACGATTTTCAAATATTTATCTCTTTCCTAGTTATGTCATACCTCACTCGAGATAAATCCTGTTTTGCATCTATCGATAAAGTCAACTTTCACTTGCATTTTAGTACGGTAGGTAGTGGTTTCTTTTATTTACTAGTAAGTATTGACCAATATCAAAAACACATATCAGCTGTAATTAACCTATATGTATAGAAAAGAATTTGAAATGGCGATTGATTCGATTCTCACTTTATACATGTTTCAATGTGATTATGTTGTTAAAAATAGTGTAAAGATTTGATAGTTCAGGCAATAAAAGCAGTGGCGTAGTAGTAAAGAAATTAGGTAATAAATATAATATATCGACGATTTTATATTTATTTATAAAGGACCTACAAAGGTCTTTTATTTTTTAAAGTCGTGTTGGTTTCTGTCCGTCAGACAGAAGGGCAAAGGGCGAAATAGCTAGGTTAAGGATAGAAATTGTGATATATCAGGAAAATTAATATTAGGAATAGCGTTGGTATCTTAGACAAGGAAAGAGAGAGGACAGGTAACGCTCATTTAATAAACCTTCGAAATGTGAGTCCAGTTTCGATGTGACCTCCATGTTTAAATATATATATATATATTAAATAAAATTAAAAATATTTAATTAAATAAAATTAAATAAAATAAAATTCAATTAAATAAAAGAGAATTCTTAGAAATGGTATGCATAAATAAATATCAATGCGTTAATAAAAAAACTGATATTGATAAACTAAGCAATATCTATAATTACATTCTGTCTTACGAAAATTAATACTATAATTTTCCAATATTAGATTTTCTGACTACAAATATTATAATTTCAAAAAATTTAAATATTCATATTTGGCGCCACTTTGTACGTAACCATAATAACAATCAAGAGCTAGTTATCAACAACAAAAAATATAATAAACAGAAACGAGTGTCTTTCTGACATAAATCAAACATCAACATAATCAATGTCACAATGAATTTTTACAAAATTAAATTAAATTAGAATATTGTACTTACATAACTGTATAATTTTAATAAGTTAAGTTTTAATGTTTTGTAAATTTGAAAATTTAATGGATTAACTTCATGTTGTAAGTTTTTATACTAGTTTTATACAATGCTATTTAGTTCTAATTTCGTTGTATTTACTGATACCATATTTTAGCATATCCTGAAGAAGCCAATAAATTTTGCGAAAGCTTGATTAACGAACAAAGAGTTTTACTTTCCTGCCCTATTAATGACTGCAACCTCAAAATAAAACTTTATTTTATATATATATATATATATATATATATATATATATATATATATATATATATATATATATATATATATATATATATGAAAATTACTGAGTTCTCGGGAAGAACCGCGTTGAGAATTTAAAACTCGACGTTTCGGCACCCATTTTGGAGCCATTATCAAGAGGGATACGGTTCGGTTCGAGTTCGGGGTCTCAATCTGCCTACTCCCCTCACTCGAGACGTACCAGTATCGTGTTCTATATTGAAAGAACTGTCTCTCGGCACTGAGGTCTCAATCTGCCTACTCCCCAGTGTCGAGTGACAACCGGTCTTACCCTGTGTCGCTGCTTTTATACTCGCTGTATGCGCGGGAACGGTATGCGCTGACGTGGTCTGAACTGACGTGGCCTGAGCGGTGTGGGCGGGAGGTCGCTGAAGAAGGGGTCGCCATGTTGCCGGCAATCGTTTCGCGTCATCGCGCGTGTTCAAGCTGTGAGGCCGTTTTTCGATTTCGATAGCTTCACGAATAATTCTCGCTTTTAATGAGCGGATGGGAGCGATGGTTTTTGCTTTTTCGAAATCTATTTGGTGGCCTGTCTGAATATGATGTTGGGCTATTCAGACAGGCCACCAAATAGATTTCGAAAAAGCAAAAACCATCGCTCCCATCCGCTCATTAAAAGCGAGAATCATTCGTGAAGCTATCGAAATCGAAAAACGGCCTCACAGCTTGAACACGCGCGATGACGCGAAACGATTGCCGGCAACATGGCGACCCCTTCTTCAGCGACCTCCCGCCCACACCGCTCAGGCCACGTCAGTTCAGACCACGTCAGCGCATACCGTTCCCGCGCATACAGCGAGTATAAAAGCAGCGACACAGGGTAAGACCGGTTGTCACTCGACACTGGGGAGTAGGCAGATTGAGACCCCGAACTCGAACCGAACCGTATCCCTCTTGATAATGGCTCCAAAATGGGTGCCGAAACTCTCAACGCGGTTCTTCCCGAGAACTCAGTAATTTTCATTTATCCGACCGCGGAAACTTATCCGAACATATATATATATATATATATATATATATATATATATATATATATATATATATATATATATATATATATATATATATATATATATATATATATTATTGTGATATTTAAAGTCTTGGTGCGCCAAGCAATAATTAGCTAATTAAATTTTTTTGATTAATTAAAATTATTTAAATGATATGATTATGACTCTATCACAATTTTTAATTCTTTTATCTCAGGGTTAAATTCGTGCTTCAATATCTATGCTATTACATGTGAAAGGTAAGGTCCAGAGAATACCGGAATAATAAAAAAACACATATGATCTAACACTATATTGAAATAAAAATAATGAAATAATTCACACTCAAAAGTTTTCAATAAACAAATCTCATATAAGGATTCTCAAAATTTTGTTCTCCGTACGTGAACAATCAAAAATTAATGGTACAAACAATATTAATTGAAATCTCAAAATCCCAAACTATTCTAACTCTCCTAATCCAAATATTTATATCCTTTCTAAATTACGTGTAAAATTTGTGTTATCAATAAAAGAAAAAACTGCAGAAAACAAAATTATCTCTCTCTGATGATGAGTGGTCCAAATCCTTGTTCCTTGTAGATTATATTATCTCCTCTCAACCGCTCCCTATGTAATCAGCAATCTTACATCAGATTGTTGCAAGTATATCGTCCTTAATGATCTCCTTCAAAAGCACAAATCATTCAAATTATGATAGCCTTTCTCCTCTCGATAAACTGAATCTCTCGTTGGCCCGAGTGAAAAATTGACTCTTGGAATATCTTCTCTTTACGATAAACTGAATCTCTCGTTGGCCTGAACAGTGACTCTTGGAATATAAGTAGAGAAATATGACTTACAATATTTTGTTGTTTCAGCTTCTGTCAGATACACTAACTCCACAAAAACTCACTAACATTCAACACTACTGCTTGCTACATTTCGGGAACCGACAGAGAACAAACACTGTTCTTTCTTGAAGACTTGGAAACCAACTAACTATATCTTTTTTCTCTCCTCAATCTCGCTAAACTTTCTCCCACACACTTATCCCACCTTTTTCAATCTCCGCCAATCACAACTCGTCACAATTCCCCCATTTCTTCATTTCGATAACAAACAAATTTTTACCTATAATTATAAATTTCCTAAAACTTATTTACAAATACTATTTTTCTATAAATCTTAAAAACTAACAAAAACCTCTTTCTATAATCCTCTATTGTCTTTAATCACTACACTAATGTATTTGTAAAAACCCGTTTCAATTTGTCTTTTGTTTCACTTAAACTTATGCGGGTCAACTGAAGTATAACAAAGAAATGATTGATGCAAAGCTTACATTTTGTTTGGTACAGGTAATTCAAAGATTTAATAACTTTCCTTCTCCGAAATGTTTGTTGGATATTATCCTACTTATCTGAATTATTTTAATTTTTTGTTGAACTTTGAAATATTTTAAACAAACCAATATTTTTCTTGATTTTACATATCATAACAAATCCCCGCCATTTGATCTGCCGAAAACTCTTTGTTAAATTTTAAAAATGACAAAAGTTTTCTAGGATCAAATTATTTCACTATGTTATTAAAATCTACTTATGATACTGACAAATGTCGTGAATGTTAAAATACCCCGTATATTGCCTGTCTTTATACGGGATTGGATATATTTTCGTTTTAAATTTTTCCAAGTATTTTCCCTTGGAAGAAAATTCATAATTTTTAACCACTTGATTTACTTTATTAACAAAATCTCCATGGTTTCCTAAAATCTTCTCTATTTCCTTCTCCATGTTTTTTCTACAATTTATTTTTCTTTCATCCACCTTTTGTTCACATGTGTTCACTGTCCATAATACTTCTTCACGAAATTCTGGATTCTCGTCCATCAGTGCCATTTTTTCTTCTGTTTTATTTTTATCCTCTAATTCCCTTTGGTATTCCGAGCACCATGTTTCTATTCCTTTCATTTTTCTGATGATACCTTCTTTTTCTTCCTGCTTCCATTCTGTTTTATCGTCGGTTGCCAACAATTCTTCTGTACCTTCTATTTCCTGTTTTTCTCTGGTCTCCATCTTATTTTCCTGCTTTCTTTTCGAACTCTTCTTCTTTTTCTTCCTTCTCTTTTTCTTTTCTGTTAGATCTTGTTCTTGTATTTTCGGTTTATCCTCTACGGTCATATCGATTTCTTTGCGTTTTTCCTGTGCATTGATCCTTCCAGAATTTGTTTTCCTATCTGTTTGCTTTTCTTCTCCTGTGTTGTCTGGTTCTGCTCTGATTTCCAGTTTATTTTCCGAAAAATTTATGGTGATATCTTTTTTCCTCAATTCATCAATTCCCGCTATCATATCATGATTTAAATCTTCAATCACCACACATTTCATAATATGGAATTTGTTTCCCACTCTTATCTGTACTCCCAAGCCTTCGTTTACTGTCGTCAAATTTTTATTGTTTGCACCCACTAAATCAACCCTAGGAATCTTATACACAAATCTGTCCAAATTTAATTCTTTTACTAGTTTTTTATTGATTAGCGATATCTCCGATCCAGAATCAATCACAATTTTAATCGCTTTATGTTTTATAAATGCATCTAAAAATATTAGATTAGAATTAGAAATTTGTCTGTCGTTTCCTATTGCTACATGATTCATCTCCCTTCTATTTTGTTGTTGGAAACTCTGGTTATTTCTATCGTCCCTTTGTTCGTTAGTATTCTGATTCGGAGGATTTTGTGCATCTCTATTCCTGTTGTGATTTTCATTTGTTCTATTTTGTGTATCATTCCGGTTATCGTAATTTTGTTGTCTATTGTAATTATTATAATTTCTCGGCCTATATTCGTTTGTTGATCTGGGATGTCGGTTTCTCTGGTCATAATTTGATGAATACCTTCTTTCCGGTCCATTATATTGGTCATGTTGTCTTCTATTTCTCATTTCTTTTCTTTTCGCTTCTTTTAATTGAAGGAATTGGCACAAACTATCAATATCTTGATAGTTTCTCAAAATCACGTGATCTTCCAACGTTTCCTCAAAATGTCTGCTGATCATTTCTACCAGCTGTTCGGTAGAATATTTGTATTCTAGATATTTTGAATTGTTATATATCTGCAAAGCATATCTTTCTTCAGATATTCCCATTTTTTCGTGATATTTTCCATTCTGTAGCTCTTGGTTGATTTCTCTCTGTTTATTTTTCCCCCAGAAATAAATGAGAAATTTATTTTCAAAATCTGTCCAATTTTCAAACTCATCTTCCTTGCTTTCATACCATAACGCTGCTCCTTCTTTCAAATGGTTTCTAATTGTTTCTTTGCAATCGTCAAAATATCTAATATGTTGTAATTTGGTTTTCAAATTTTTAACAAACGGTACTGGGTGTGTTTTCCGAATATCCCCGCCAAATTGTATTTTCGCCTCGCTTGTTCCATGGATGATAACTTCTTTTCTCTCTACCCCTCTTAGTTCAATTTCTGCCATTTGTTTTTCATTTTGCTTTAATCTTCTTTCTATTTCCTTCCTGTCTTCTTGTAATGCCATTTCAAATTTTTCTTCTAACTGTTCTAATTCCTTTTTCTGGACCGTCTTACTATCTTTCATTACATTTTCAAGTTTGCTTTCTAATTCCTCCAAATTATCTTTAATTCTCATTTCTTGTTCTTTCATATCATTTTTAATTTCATTAATCTCTTCTATTTGTTGTATCAGTTCTTTCTTTATCCCCTCAACACATCCTCTAATTTCCTGTTCATAGTTTTCCAGACGCTGCTCTATATTGCTCATTGTTTGTTTTGTTTCCCGTTGGTTTTCTTCCATTTTTAGTGATGTTTCTTTTTGGTTTTTCTCTATTGTTTGTTTTGTTTCTTGTTGATTTCTATCCATTTTTAGTGATGTTTCATTCATTGTTTGTGTCTGTATTTGCATCATTGCTAATAATTTCTCTATTCCTGATAATTCTTTTTTTTTCTCAACTATTGTAACATTTCCTTCATTATCCGATCCTTCTTCAACAATTGTTTCCTCTTCTCTGTTATCCTCCTTCCTTTCTTGCATTTTGCTTTGACTCCTTGTGGTCGACATGTTGTTTCTTTTCTTTACTGTTTTTGTCCCCGCCAAATGTGAAATTTTACAACACTCTATATGTTTCAGAACACGACAATATTTCTCCCCAAATGTATTAAATTTTCACGACAAATATCAAATATGCAATCAGTAAAATTCAAATAATTCAAAATAAATATCAAATGTACGATTGGTAAAGAAAATAAAATCAAATAATTCAAAAGCAGTAAATATCCACTAACTACGATCAATCAATAAATCAAATTTATATTCCCTGGAAAAAATTGTCAAAATACTTTCAAATTCAAATTCCCTCAATGTTATATGTTTTTATCTCTGGATCACCTGTACTTATTCCAGATCTCTTTCCCTTCCTTCAAATGTAAAGCTGCGATATTTTCAAGCCCCACGTTTTGGAAGCCAGTTATTGTGATATTTAAAGTCTTGGTGCGCCAAGCAATAATTAGCTAATTAAATTTTTTTGATTAATTAAAATTATTTAAATGATATGATTATGACTCTATCACAATTTTTAATTCTTTTATCTCAGGGTTAAATTCGTGCTTCAATATCTATGCTATTACATGTGAAAGGTAAGGTCCAGAGAATACCGGAATAATAAAAAAACACATATGATCTAACACTATATTGAAATAAAAATAATGAAATAATTCACACTCAAAAGTTTTCAATAAACAAATCTCATATAAGGATTCTCAAAATTTTGTTCTCCGTACGTGAACAATCAAAAATTAATGGTACAAACAATATTAATTGAAATCTCAAAATCCCAAACTATTCTAACTCTCCTAATCCAAATATTTATATCCTTTCTAAATTACGTGTAAAATTTGTGTTATCAATAAAAGAAAAAACTGCAGAAAACAAAATTATCTCTCTCTGATGATGAGTGGTCCAAATCCTTGTTCCTTGTAGATTATATTATCTCCTCTCAACCGCTCCCTATGTAATCAGCAATCTTACATCAGATTGTTGCAAGTATATCGTCCTTAATGATCTCCTTCAAAAGCACAAATCATTCAAATTATGATAGCCTTTCTCCTCTCGATAAACTGAATCTCTCGTTGGCCCGAGTGAAAAATTGACTCTTGGAATATCTTCTCTTTACGATAAACTGAATCTCTCGTTGGCCTGAACAGTGACTCTTGGAATATAAGTAGAGAAATATGACTTACAATATTTTGTTGTTTCAGCTTCTGTCAGATACACTAACTCCACAAAAACTCACTAACATTCAACACTACTGCTTGCTACATTTCGGGAACCGACAGAGAACAAACACTGTTCTTTCTTGAAGACTTGGAAACCAACTAACTATATCTTTTTTCTCTCCTCAATCTCGCTAAACTTTCTCCCACACACTTATCCCACCTTTTTCAATCTCCGCCAATCACAACTCGTCACAATTCCCCCATTTCTTCATTTCGATAACAAACAAATTTTTACCTATAATTATAAATTTCCTAAAACTTATTTACAAATACTATTTTTCTATAAATCTTAAAAACTAACCAAAACCTCTTTCTATAATCCTCTATTGTCTTTAATCACTACACTAATGTATTTGTAAAAACCCGTTTCAATTTGTCTTTTGTTTCACTTAAACTTATGCGGGTCAACTGAAGTATAACAAAGAAATGATTGATGCAAAGCTTACATTTTGTTTGGTACAGGTAATTCAAAGATTTAATAACTTTCCTTCTCCGAAATGTTTGTTGGATATTATCCTACTTATCTGAATTATTTTAATTTTTTGTTGAACTTTAAAATATTTTAAACAAACCAATATTTTTCTTGATTTTACATATCATAACAATATATATATATATATATATATATATATATATATATATATATATATATATATATATATATATATATATATATATATTTCCATTATTCTCAATCTTCTGAAGAAATAAAATATGACCTGTCAACCCTTCTGGTGCCGGTTTAGGCATCAGTCAATTCCATATGATTACGCGTCCCCTCTCTTTCCTTGTCTAATGTTGGTATAATTGCTAACAGTGAAATGAAAGAGACCGTAGTAGAAGTTGTAAGATAGAATAATCTCAGTGAAATTTTGATTTGACAAAAAAGTGTGAAATGTTATGCGGGTGTGTAAGGTGCTAAGTTGAGAATGAAAGAATATCTTTATGTGATCAATTAGGACACATACTGAGAGATATTCCTTAAGAGGAGAGAGTGAGTCATAATAAGAGGTGATTTTAATGCGCATGTGGGTCAATCCGATAGAGGATATAGGAGAGAGTCATAATAAGAGATGATTTCAATGCGCATGTGGGTCAATCCGAAAGAGGATATAAAGCAATACATGGAGGATTATATTTTGGAACTAGAAATGATATTGAAGATGATTTGCTGGAATTAGCAACGGTATTAGGTATGGTTATTATTAACAAATTCTTCCGAAAGAGAAAAAGTCAACTTATCTAATAGAATAGTGCAAAATGATACTAAAATAAATTATTTCTTGACAAAAAATGAATATATACGTGACTGTAATGATTGTACGGTAATAGTTAGTAAGAATATAATCCATTGACATAAGTTACTTGTATTGGACATTACTGAAAGAAGTGATCGAAACTACAATTTCCATTATCTTTATCGGTAGAATATACAACAGATTTGCAGAACACTCTAAACGAGACAATACTTCAGCCTTTTCTCATCACCTGAAAATTAATAAACACCATCTGAAGCTTCCAGATGGTGTCACCGTGATACATAATATTTAAGAGAAAAATATACTGCATTTAGATGTGTATAAAGACATAGAAGTGGGTAAAAACATTATAAATGTTGTTAACTTTGTATATCTGTTGATAAATTTAAATAATGTTTTAGTTATAAAAAGATATACATCATGGCAACGCAAGACTCCTAGGGGTTGCCACCCAAGAGACGGTATCTATCTCTATGGATGTTCGATAGCAACTGATTAGAATGACGTGTAGCAAGTCTTCTTCTTTTTCCTTCTTGAATGTAGACTTTAAATCCTGTTTCTTCTTCAATATTAGTCTCCTAAATTGTTTAAATTGTCGCACCATCTTTTTCTTGGTGCCAATACTTCTTCGTCCATTTGGTGTCTTATCTCGTGCTATTCATACTATCCTATCCTCTGCCATTCTACTAATGTGTTCGTTCCACTCCTGTTTCCGTTTTGTCACCCATCCATTTATGTCTTTTATATTGCATTCTCTTCTTATGTTTTCGCTTCTCTCCCTATCCAACAGACTTTTCCCTGATATTCGTCGAAGTATGTTCATCTCTGTTGTTTCTAGTAGTCGTCTCGTTTTATAATCTCGTTAATATAGGTTTATAGATTCTTGTTTTTGTATCTTGTCTTAGGTGCTTGGTCTTCCAGATTGTCTCATTAAGAGATCTCGTCTCTTTACTTGCTTTTAAGCTTTGTTGTCGTACTTCTTCAACATCTCCGTAATTAGTTATATCTATTCCCAGATATCTAAACCTTGCTTCCTGCTTTATTATGTTCCCATCAATTTTGATTTTACGTCATAGTGGGTATTTAGATATTGTCATACATTTGTTTTTTTTTCTGCTAATATTATCATATTGTATTTCTTGGCTGTAGTATTGAAGATGTGTGTTAATTTTTGGAGCTCGTCTTCTGTCTCGGCGGTTAATGCGGCGTCATTTGCATAACATATTATTTGGATTTCCTTGTTCCCCATTCTGTAACCATGACCTTTACGTACTGCTTGTATTATTTCGTCCATTATTATATTAAAGAGAAGTGGGCTTAACGAGTCTGTCTGACTCCGCTTTGTACTGATATACACTGTGTTAGTTTTCCATTTATCTTTGCCTGGAAGGCAAATCTTCTCTTTATGGAAGTAGATGTTTTCGATGGTTTGTATAATATTGATTGGTATGTTTCTTTTATACAGTCGGTGTAAGACGTCTTCGACTTGGATGCGATCGAAAGCCTTTGTCAGGTCTACAAAACATAGATAGGTTTATTGTACTCGATGGCCTTTTCTGTGATTTTTCTTAGTATAAATACGGTGTCTACGCAGGATCTTCCCGATCTAAATCCTTGTTGTTCATCTGATAAAGTGTTAGTTTATTGATTTTGTTGGTTAGGACTTTTGTTGGAAGCTTAAGTGCGGTGTTCAGTAGATTTATACCTCAATTGTTGGGGTCTTCTTAATCTCCTTTCTTGAACTTCGATATCATTATGTTTCTCCATGTGTCTGGTATCTTACAGTGCAATATTAGTTTTTGTATAAGTTTTGTCATCTCAAGGATTATACTTCTTCTTCCGTGTTTTAGACTCTCTTAAAGAAGGTTGATCTCTTCTGTTGTTTGAAATCACCAAAACCAAACGCGTCACCACAACTATTCTACTACATAGCATAAGTATGAATAGTATAATATAAATCATGAATGTGTTGCTTGTGTGAGTCCATTTTAAACAAGAGGTAAAAAAGAAATAAATTAGACTTACTCACAATCAGTTTAATTTTACTACCCAAGACTACCGGTTTCGCTTTATAAAATTTGCAAAGCATCATCAGGTCAGTGGTACAAAGTAAATTAAATACTGAAATTATAAAAAAGTGCTGTCTTATAAGGATATAGATCAAAAAAGTTATAGATCAAAAAAAGGTTTTAGTAATTATGCCAATATTACATGTCTGTGTTAATCAATATGAATAAATTGCATTAGCAGACAGAGTAACAACCCACAAATTGGTAAGAGAAATAATCTGTTGAATTGTAATAAATTAGAAATAAACAAAATACTACTTACATTCCGGTACAAGAGTTATTATATAGTGATTAGTGATTCATAGTTCAAACTATCCCGTATTACTGATAATGAGTGATCTTCGGTCAATGTTGTAACTGTCTAACAACTTAGGAGGAAGTTTCTTGAGGGGAGGGATGTTAACAGATGATATAGGAGTAAGGTATATGTTATTGTTTGTTGAAAGAAAATGTGATGTTTTATTTTATTTAAATTATTAAAGTTATTTATATTTATTGAAGAGATATATTTTGAAATGTGTGTTAAATTATTGAAAATTTTTATAAAGAAAGAGGACAGTTATATGACAATGAATGAAAGTACTTGTACTATTTTGTGGGTGTGCAATTTCTGTGACTTGTAATTATCAACTTTTGATTCAAAGCATTTAATTTCTGCTAGGCAGAGAATTGTGATGTCAAATGTTAAAATAATAAATTAAAACACAATTAGGGACAAACAGGACACAATTAACAGGACAAAACAAACATAAAACTTTAAAAAAGGGGGCTTATAGGCACTACATTACTTGCTAGGAGAGGAATTGGGTTTTTTTGTTGTCTACTAGTATTTAAGAGGTAAATTTGACAAGATAATTTAGGTTAAAGTGTGACAGTTCTTCTTCTATTTCTAAAGTTAACTAAGTTTTTGAAGCTAACAGCACTTAGTAGTTAAACAATTAAAAGAAATTGAAAATGTAAGCCAATGTGTATAATATTGGCATACTCTTAACAATCACTTGCTGAATTAAATTTAACTTTAAAATGTATGTATGATATAAATTTAAAGATACCTTTTGTTTTTTTATACAGTATACTCAAAATATTACTAATCTACTCCTCTGATGAATTATCTATTTACCAATCTCATAGCTTTCAACACAATAAGAGTAATTACATATTATCCAAAGGAACTTGTTGTCTAGTTGTGTCGTAATTAAAATTAACAAATAGAAATGAACACTAAAATAGGGTGAAATCTCAGGATAATGAAAGTCAAGTACAACGAAGTTAAAAAATTAATTATTCTATTGTTAAAATATATAATTGTATTGCAAACATCTTGTAAAAATATTAATTTAAAAAATTATAGGTTGCGTATGCAATCATGACATACTTTGTTATTCTAGCCTTTAGCTAGTAGTTCAAGTAATAAATTACATCGTTTAACGTGATAATGTGTGAATAATCTATTCGGTAGTTTATTTTATAGCTATTTGTTTATGGCATACAACACACTAAATTTTTTTGAATCTTAAACAATAGTACAAAAAGATATGGAAATATTTTAACAATCATTAATGTCCTCTTGAATAATTATTAATTTCTTCGTCTTCTTTTTACTTTATTCATAGGCTCATGCCTGTTTTACTTCGGTTTTTAGCCTCAACTGATATTGTTAGGAGATCACACAGAAAGGCACTAGATTTAAATAAACTTAGAAACAAAAATATACGACAAGAAACAGGAGAAGAAATAAATGAAAACCTCCGTTTAGTGCAGCAACAAATTAACGATACAAATAACATTAACCAAAAATTAAAGTACATAAATACAGCTATACAAACAGCAGGAAAGAAACATCTTACAGAAACAACAACAAAGAATAAGGGGTGGATGACACAAGATACACTAGACTTGATGGAATAAAGAAGAAAGATGAAGAATTACCTAGACGAATACAAAGAAATAAACAAACACATAAAAAAGACAATAAAAGAAGCCAAAAGGCGTGGATTAAAGAACAGTGTGAAGAAATGGAAACCTATGAGAAAAAATACGATGCGTTCAATATGTACAAAAAAGTAAAAGAGATAACAGGAAGCATAAAGAAATGCCAAATAGGTAAACGTAAAGACAAAGATGGAAATCTTATTGTGGATCTAAAGAATAAAATAAAAAGATGGACAGAATACCTGAATGAATTATTTGAAGACGATAGAAACAACTTAACTCAGATAATCAATGAAACTGGGCCAGACATATTGAAAGAAGAAGTAGAATACGCAATAATAAACGCTAAAAATGACAAAGCAAATGGACCTGATGAAATTCCTACAGAACTAAAGGTACAAGAAATAATAAATTAGACTTACAATCTAATTTATTATTTCTTTTACCTTTTGAAATGGACTCACACAAGCAACACATTCATGATTCCTACAGAACTGTTGAAGCTTTTGAATGATAAATCCGTAACCATAATATTACATCTATTCAATACAATATACAGTACTGGTATAATACCTCAAGAATGGTTGCTGTCTACGTTTGTCACCATACCGAAGAAAACTAAGGCAATGCAATGTTCAGATCATCGAAAAATCTCCTTGATGAGTCATCTGCTTAAAATATTTTTTAGAGTCATCTTAGACTCTTAGAGCCAAAAGGATTAGGTACAAGAGAAGCTCTCTTTGCCTTAAACGTCCTAACACAGAGATGTCTAGATGTTAACCAAGAGGTACACGCCTGCTTTATAGACTTTGAAAAGGCCTTTGACAAAGTACGCCACAATAAACTGAAAGAAATCTTGGAGGGTAAGAACATCGACACCAGAGACATACAAATAATAGTAAATCTGTACTGGAATCAGCGAGCTAATATAAAAATAGAAGGCCAAACGTCGGACGAAATAGAAATACGTAGAGGAGTACGACAGGGTTGTACATTCGATATGCTGACGATACTGTGATAATGGCAAGAACAGCGGAAGATCTACAACATCTAGTTGAAAGTATGAATGAGATATGTAAAAACTACGGCATAAGGATGAACGTCAAAAAAACCAAATATATGATCTTCAGTAAGAATCCAATATATGACACTAGTATCGCAATAAACGGTACCCAACTCTAAAAAGTAAGCGAATACAAATACTTGGGAACCCTCATCAATGAAACAGGTGACCAAAATCACGAGATAAAAAGACGTATTAAAATTGCCAGGTCTACCTTTATAAAAATGAAAAAATTATTTTGTAATCGTGATATTAGTATTCAGCTACGAACTAGAATTTTAAAATGCTATGTATTTAGTACTTTGCTTTACGGTGTTGAGGCATGGACTCTTAAACAGAGGAATGTTAAAAATCTTGAAAGCTTTGAGATGTGGTGCTACCGCCGTATACTAAAAATAAGTTGGGTGGATAAAATTACGCATGAAGAGGTAATACGCAGAATAAATAACGATCCAGAAGTTACACTGAATATAAAAAAGAGAAAACTTGAATACTTAAGCCACCTGATGAGAGGACAAAAGTACACATTCCTACAAAATATAATGCAAAGAAAAATCGAAGGACGCAGAAATCCAGGCCGTAGAAGAATGCCCTGGATGAGAAATTTAAGAGAGTGGTTTGGCTGTACCACTAACGAATTATTCAAAACAGTAGTAAATAAAATTAGAATCGCCCTAATGATATCCAATCTCCGATAGGAGAAGCACTCAAAAATGAAGAAGATATTGTCGGACCTCATTTTCCTCGGGCGTTCTATTGTCCTTCTTTTATTTAGCGACATGTCTCTTGCTATTCTTACTATTCTGTTTTCTGTCCATATGTTGATTATATTCTACTTTTTTCTTTTTGTCAACAGATTTCCTCTTTTCCACATCTCGCTCTTATTTCCTAACTTTTACGGTTGAATTACTCTTTATAAATCATCTTCATTCTCCTTCATTATTTTGGCGTCGTCAGATAAAGTTATCTGTATTTCCTTTTCTTCCATTTTATATCCTTTTCTTTATATTAATGGGCTTAGCGAATCTCCTTGTCTAATTTCATTTCTCATTAACTCTTAATTCTCATTTCATACTTTATAGGTTGCAAGAGTTTTCCTTCGGATCTTACCATCATTATGTGGTCTTTATATATTTATAATCTTAATCGGTTTTACTTAGTCTAGTGGTATTTCCCTGCCATTTAATAAATGTATCACATCTCTAATTCTTACTCTATTAACACGCCATATTTAAATCTGACAGGCAAATATATATACAACTGTTATGAAGCTATTTGCTTGTGGCATCTTGATACAATTTATTGTTTGTGTGGGGAATAAGCCACAACTTTACTTTGAAATAAATTTATTTGACGTTTCGATTTCCACTTCGGAAATCGTTCTCAAAATACAAAACTTTTATAAAATAAACAAATTTTGTTTTTTTTTTGTTACTTGATAAAAATTATACTACACTCGCGATCATAAAATCCGGGTCACCTTGAAAATCATCGATATTTCATTTTTAACGAGCTTTATCGTAAATATTAATAACACAAATACAAACTAATGCATGTTTCTGAGAATTGTTGCGGTTTCCTTTGTAACAAAGAATTCCAATAGTGCCGATTTCGCGGTAAAGTGCACACTTCCCAAAATGAACGCTACCTGTAACTCCGCTTGTTTTAAATGTCTCGTTTGTACTTCGACTTTCTGTTCAAATGCAACGGACAAACGTTTATTATTGCCACCATTAGTGTTTCTTAGTGCCATTATTAGTGTTTATTTTTTGACAAAAATGCTTTTGACTGTTGTTGAAACTGCACAAATTGTTGCACTTGTGCACAGTCACGCGGTCACACTCAACGGCAAGTCGCAAGAACTGTTGGCGTAAGTCTTTCTACGGTTACGCTTTCAACGAGTGCTTCAACGCTTTCAGGAGGCAAGTTTGCTAACCAGGCGACCTGGCTCTGGACAAAGAAGAACGACCAAGGCACTAGATGACCGTTTTCTTGTGTTTCAGGCTTTACGAAACTGGACCTCAACTGCGGTTATGCATCAAAATCGACTATAGGATGTACGAAATCGCAATTTTAGTGTTGCAACAGTCAGAAGAAGACTTCGTTTTTCTTGACTATCTTCTCAGGTAATGCCTAGAGGATTGCCACTTCGCCGGGTGCCTCGAGTTGCACGACTAGCTTTTGCTCGACAATACGCGCATTGGGGAATTAACGATTGTAGCAACGTGTTATTCTCAGATGAATCCCGTTTCTGCCTAACTGGATCCGATGGACGTGTAAAAGTTTAGAGGAGAACCGGTGAACGATTTTCACAAGCTTACATTGCTCCAAGAATGCCATTTGGTGGAGGCTCGGATTACTCTTAATCGAAAATGGGTCCCTAACTGCACGAAGGTACATTACGGAGATTCTGGAAGAACATGATATGCCCAACATGGCAGGGCTTGGAGAAAACGCCGTTTTTATGCAGGACAACGTGCGACCGCACGTTGCCAGGATCAGTATGTAATACTTGGACGAAGTTGTAATTACGAGGGTATCCTGGCCAGCTAGGTCTCCGGATCTGAATCCCATCGAACATCTCTGGGACGATTTGAAAAAATGTATTCAAACCCATACACCTCCTCCTAACAACGCACAGGAGCTTAAGGATCTGTTAGTGAGAGAGTGGAATAACATACCACAACATGTAATCCGGAGAAAAATTGAGAGTATGTCCCGTCGTCTGCAAGAGGTTATTAGAGCAAGGGGAGGCAATACACGATATTGGCCATTGAAATTTCACTGATTTTTTACCACGTTCTGTATTTTCCATTTTTTTTTCGTATGTCTGTTTTATCAACAATTTGATTTGTTTTCTGTTTTTTTCAATAAAAACAATAAAAAACCATTTTGACGTGACAACGTCTTAAATTAGGTTGTGGCTCGGAGTCATTTAAGAAAAGTGTAACGCCCGCTCACGTCTGTTACAGTGAGTCGCCGAACGAGAGAGAGGCCCGCCGGACCAGCGAATGCTTGCGTCTCTCTCCCACTCAAACATGATCGGTCCGCTGCGCGCGGCACTAGAGAATTAGGCGCGTTGAATCGCTAAAGTTGAAAATCGTTGAAAGTATCGTCAGCTGTGTCTGTAGTGAAAATGTGGAGTGCTTAGATTCGTCATTTACAACAACTACAACAATAAAGGTAAATAATTGTACAGTAATATTTCATTATCGTAAACTATGATTGATTGATTAATTGTTAGATTGACACAAAAGTTGAGAAACTGAGTTTATAGGTTATGTCATACTATTGACAAATGTTGATAGTGTTAAGTAAATTATTAGTTTAAATCACTCTGCAATCAATCGTAATTCAGTCGATTGAGAAGAAACAGCGCGTATTGCTAGTCAAACATTTAAAATAACAAATTATGAGAACTTCTAACCTGTCAAAACAGGGCGACCAAACAAACGAACTAAACCGACCAATCACCACGCGCGGAGTTAGAATTTAACTGTGTTTAGCAAGAATTTCAAATTCCAATTTTAGTAAATGTTTTAATTTTCAACTTTACCATTTACATTTACAAATTTTAATTAATTTCAAATTTATTTAGCAAAAATTTGAACCTTCGATCTGAATAAGTGTTTTGATTTTCAAATTGATTCTTTAAAATTAAAAATATTAAAATATATATATAATCAGAAGTGAACGTCACATAACATTATCTGTACTTATTATTATTTAATATGTAGGCAAATACATGTGACCATACTTGGTAGACACAATTGGAAATAGTAATTTTTTATAACTGAAAAAATTAATATATAAAATACTGGTAGCAAACAATAACTTCAATGATCGATATCTCCGCAACTAATTGATATATCGAAAAAAATTTCAAATAAATTTTGTAGAAAATAATAAGATCAATAATATAATATAAAATAAATAATATATAAAATAATATATAAAAATATAATATATAAAATATAAATAATATATAAAATAATAATATAATAATATATAATATATAAAATAATATATAAAAAAGACGTTGTCACGTAAAATCTTCGCCCGTAAAACCGACTTTACAGGCAACCGATTTTTTTTCTTTTAAAACAAACATTGATGACAAATAAAAAATACATTAGCCAAAAAAAAGGTTATTACTGCACCAGAGGCAAAAATATTTAAGAAACTTGAAATTTTCAAGATGGCCCGGATTTTATGATCGCGAGTGTAATAATTTAATTTTTTCTGACTGATTCATGTTGACAATTCAGACATATTATACATTTTAAAGTAGACGACTTTAAAATGATATTGTCAATATTGTGGAGTTGCGTTCTTGGGACGACTTTATTGTAAGATAGTTCATTCGATAACATGAAATCAACTTTAACTTGAGAATACCCGTCAGAAAAGTCATAGCATGTTATTTGTCTTTGAATTGATGACTGTCGAATTCTTCTGTCGGTGATTCTTCTGTTAGTTGATACAAATAGTTGTATAATATTTAATAAAAATTTTGAAAGTTCATTACAAGGAGACTTCATTGTAGTACAAATTGGTCTCTAAGTAATGTATTCGCGTTATGAACTTGCGGTACTCTATAAAAATGAGCTGTCTTGCTGTAATAGTTGCAATTTATAATTTTTAAAATAATCTTTTAACTTGAATAATATTCTATATATTCTGTTTTCTAAAGGTTTTCTTGGATCCTTTGTTAATTTTGTATAAAGTCCGTTTGTTATTAGATCTTTAATTTTGTTTTATATTGAATTTGATCCATCACAGTTGCATTCCCCTTGTCTGCTGGTAGGATAATTATGGAGTCGTCAAGTTCTTATAGTCTTTAGTTCCTCTTTGCTTATGTTTTGTTTAATTTTATTAGACTTTTCCAATTCAATTTTACTTCAATTGAGATATTTTCTTCACTGAGCTAATTATGTCTAATTTTGGAATAGATGGATGAGTACCAGTAAGAGCAAAGTTTGGACCGTTTGACAGTATTAAACTCTCCGTTGCATTTAAATGTCTAATTGATAGATTTACAAAGGTCGCCAATATGTCATATCTTCTTCTTTATGTGCCATCTACTCTAAGAAGGTTGGCAACCATCATGGCAATTCGCACCTTCGATACCGCTGCTCTAAAGAGGTCAGCAGAAGTGCAGTTAAACCAAGCTCTTAAATTGTTTAAGCAGGAGATCCGTCTTCTTCCGCGACTCCTTCTACCCTGTATTCTTCCTTGTATTATTAATTGCAGCAAGTTATAACGCTCGCCCCTCATGACATGTTCCAGATATTGCTGTTTTCTGACTTTAATTGTAGTTAAAACCTCTTTACCTTTACCCATTCTTCTCAACACCTCGACATTCGTGACTCTATCCACCCAACTTATTCTTAATATTCTTCTGTAGGCCCATAACTCGAAGGCTTCTAATCTGTCCGAAACATCTTTCTTTAATGTCCAAGCCTACAACCCATAAAATAATACGGAGAACACGTAGCATCTCAGAAGTCTTATCTTTAAAGACATTGAAATGCCCCTGCTGCAGAGTACTTTTTTCAGTCTGTTGAAACAATTTTCATTATGTATATTACTATGTAATTCATTATTATTAGATTATCTAAAGTATGTATACTGGTTTGTTCTAAAAGAATATTAAATTTATTTAAATGTATACACGGGAACACGGGAGGCCCTTTTTGCTGTACAGGTGCTATTTCAGAGATGCAGGGATGTGAATTGTGACATATACGTTTGCTTTATAGATTACCAGAAGACATTTGACAGAGTTAAACATGACAAATTAATGAC
This sequence comes from Diabrotica undecimpunctata, assembly GCF_040954645.1. Lineage (NCBI taxonomy): Eukaryota > Metazoa > Arthropoda > Insecta > Coleoptera > Chrysomelidae > Diabrotica > Diabrotica undecimpunctata. Next base: position 152,040,876 of record NC_092809.1, read on the forward strand.
TCTAATGCAAGAAATTGGAATTGACAACAAAGATCTTAGAATTATCAGAAACATTTACTACAATCAAACGGCCAAAATCAAAATAGAAGACCAGTTAACTGATAAAATTGCAATAGAACGTGGAGTACGACAGGGCTGTATTTTGTCTCCATTGTTGTTCAACATTTATTCTGAATGGGTATTTAAGGAAGCTTTATATATAATAACATTAGATATGCAGATGACACTATAGTTTTTGCCGATAATCTGAATGACTTACAGATATTAACAAATCGCATATCAGAAGTCAGCAGCAGATCCGGACGAGCTCTTAACATAAAGAAAACCAAATTTATGACAATTAGTAAAAAACCAATACTAAACGCTCAACTTACAATCAACCAACACAATATCGAAAGAGTCGAGCAATATACATATCTAGGCACCAATTTAAATAGTCAATGGGACCACTCAACAGAAATTAAACAGCGAATAATAAAAGCAAAAGCAGCATTCGTTAGAATGAGAACCATTTTCAACAGTCGAGACATATCATTAAAAACAAAATGCCGTCTATTGAACTGCTACATATTCACAGTTCTGCTCTACGGAATAGAAGCACGGACACTGACTGTTGCATCTATGAATCGGCTCGAAGCTTTCGAAATGTGGTGTTATAGGCGCATCTTACGTATATCCTGGGTTGACAGAGTTACTAATGTGGAGGTCCTGCGTAGAATGGGGAAAGAATGTGAAATTCTCATGACCGTCAAAACTAAAAAGTTGGAATATCTAGGACATGTAATGAGAAATCAAGAACGTTACGGCCTTCTCCAGCTGATTCTCCAAGGGAAAGTAAATGGTAAGAGAGGACCGGGAAGAAGACGCATTTCCTGGCTTCAAAATTTACGAAAGTGGTATAACACGACTACCACTGAACTGTTCCGCGCTGCAATAAATAAAGTAAAGATAGCCGTGATGATTGCCAACATCCGGAACGGATAGGCACTTTAAGAAGAAGAAGGATGGCTTGAAGGAGAGCATATCTGGATTCATTTCGCATATATGTCCGAAGAACTGTAACTTTTGAGATTTGATGGTGGTCAGTACTTCTCGATTCTTATTCATTCTTCTGAGGACCTTCTCATTTGTGACTCGGTCAGTCCACGGGATCTTAAGCATTCTCCGATATAGCCACATGTCAAATGCTTCCAGTTTTCTGCACATATCTTCGTTCAAGGTCCACGATTCAACACCATAAAAAAGGACAGAAAAGAAGTAGCATCGCAGCATTCTTACTTTCGTATCAAGAGATACTGATACCTTACTTTAGCGATACTCCTTGTTTCAAATTAATGGTATTCTAATAAGTTTGTCATAGTAGTATCTGTAATTGGATTGCGTTTGTTTGTGTATTGACAGCAAAAATGGCGAGATGTGTTTTAATTATAAATCAAGTAATGTTTAATTTGCAGGTTTATTTTACTGATGAAAAAGCCAATGAGGCACTTTGCCACAAGTTCAATCCGTACAATAGTTTTGTCTCAGTGAGACAAAACTAAGTCAGTGTTGAAAAACAGAAAAAACGATTAATAGTGAAGAGATGTCGAACAATATAAACCTAGATCATATCCTAAGACTAAAGATCTTCCTGAGAGTTGGAATTTGAAATTCGAGACATTATTTATAAAATGTGTGAAAAGAAAGAATATGTTTCTGTAGTGATGCTGTTAAAAAAATTAAAAGACAAAATACATTCGAAATTTCCAGGGTTCTGGAGAGTTTTCAAACAGATTGTATTTAGATTTAAAATGGAAGACAGTGGAAAAGCCTTGTGTGAAAAGGGTCGTTCATAAAATAATCGAGTTTTGTAAAAACTATAATTTAGAAAAATAACATGCTTCTTTTTTTATTTAACAAAACGAGGATTTTTGCTAAAGGTGGAGTAAAACGGATTTGACAGGACGAGAGTATAAAATCCATAAAACCCACCGATACTGAGGGAAAGAGACATATTATATTGCATGTGGGTGGAAAAAATGGTTTTATTGATGAAGCGGATCTTGTGTTTCGTCAAAATCGGCTGATTATCACGATAAAATGAATGCAGATATGTTTGTGAAATACTTGAAAAAAACTGCTTTCAAGTTTACGTAAATCATGTTATAGATTTGGATAATGCCCCATAGCATTCGGAAATTTTAAATAAGCAATCAACAAAGTCCTACACGGTACATAAAATATGAGTGGTTAACGAATGAAAATACATATTTCATTTCCTCAGGATTCTTTCAAGCCAAATGAAAAACCAAAAATATTCATAGTAAGACTATCCCCTTATCGTTGGAATTCAATTCCATTGAATATATTTGGGGAATATGCACAACTTACTAAGATGTGGCGTAACGTTACAGTGGCACAACAGTTTTGGAAACATGGCAAGAAGCATTGAATACTGCTACTCCTGTAATTTGGGAAAAGTGTGCGGAAATGTGAAAAGTTAATGGAAAAATTTTAGATGCGTGAAAACCGTATCGCAGCAATTAACCCAGTCATGATTTACAATCCAAATGAAGATACGACGATAGTGATTATGAGTATGCATCTGATTCTTGATTAAACTGTAAGCTAATATGTTTTTATTTTCTCATAAGAAATATTTTTAGTGTTATTGTTATTATTTCATCAGTAAATCATTTACCACTACAATTTAGAAACAATAAAATTTGTAATTTTCTTCTATTTTTGCACTAATATTGTATATTTCTCTAAAAAAATGTAAAAGTAAAAAAACATTATCAGTTAAAAAAACCGTATTTTGCTTGTCTTTGACAGTGCTTCAAATATTGTAAGAATTTACTAGTCACCTTCTCAGCAAAGCGGACCGTTTAAGTCAAACGTTTCATCCCTAATCCAAAATAGTCGCAAATTCTTGGAATAAAGTATACATTATTTCACCTTTTTCGTTGCATTGTTTTGGATAGTTAAAATATAAAATGCGGGCGTGTAAATAGTAAAGAGGGTCGAAAATGTTTGTTTTTGTCATAAATCTATTGTCCTACATAACAAATTTATGTAAAATCTGCCGACTATCAAGTGTTATACTTTGTTATTGCCGTCATCATCTTCAAGAACAAATTATTGCGTAACAAAAAAGTGGTAATAGCAGAAAATCGCAATACCAAATAGTGAAAGCGAAAAACCATAGATATCTGCGGCTTGCACCGGTACATAACGCTATTAACTAAAATAGTCACTAGCACACCCCTCTGATAGAAACATGCTTTTTTATAAATTATATATTTCTTGTGTAGTGATTTGTTGTGGGTCTGTTAATGCTTTTTTGGATAAACAACGTAAGTGACTATAATAAATAAATTAAGAATAACAATTAATTAAATTTATATTTGTGTTAAAAATTGAAATGTTTTCCAATAGGTGTCCACATTTTTAACAGGTCCAATATTAGATATTTTAACTACTGTATTTAATGGAAATATGCTACAATCTTAATCAAAAATACTTTAAATGTTGTATTTATAGGGGATTAAACCACAATATTGATTGAAATGAAAATTACACTTTACTATTTTTTGACGTTTCAATTTCTAATCCGGACATCGTTTCAAAAAATATTATAAATTAAGAATTTATTTTAACCTGTAGATCAAGGGTGTCAAAATTAAAAGCTAACTTATCCCAAATAAACGATGCTTAACTTTAGATGGGTGGCAACAAAAATCAATGTTCATATAAACAAATATATATTTTTTAATAATTTTGGATATATATATATATATATATATATATATATATATATATATATATATTATATATATATATATATATATATATATATATATATATATTGTGGCTAAACACCCCACACGGGGTTACGCCGCTTAATCTCTCTCGATCTATGTTACGAGGTAGATCAGTCCTCATTTTCTTTATTTAATTTTTCCTGTTATTTTTCTCCACTGTTTCCTATCTCTGGTTTTCTCTCTCCATTGCCGTACGTCCGCCCTGTTGAGATCATTTGTTACTTCTTGTAGCCATGTAGATCTTGGTCTTCCACGTCTTCTTTTACCAGTTGGTGTCCATTCCAATATTGAAAATATAGCCATTTTGCCCTTTGCTGTTTTATTTTACAAACTATATCCTCTTTAATTTCGTTTAGTAGTTCATGATTCGTTCTTTGTCTATATTGGTTTTCATTAATTTTTATTGGTCCTAATATTGCTCCTAGGATTTTCCTTTCTAGTATTCTAAGGTCTTTCTCTTGTTTTTTTGTCATACTAAGGGTTTCGGCAGCATACATCATAGTCGGTCGAATTATTGTTTTATATATCTTCATTTCCGATTTCTTGCTCATAGTCGGTCGAATTATTGTTTTATATATCTTCATTTCCGATTTCTTGCTCAGTAATTTATTTTTTAGAAGTTTTTTATTTGCATGGTATGTCTTATTTGCTGTAATTATATACATAATTTGCTGCAAATTATGTAATAATAATAAACATATATAAAGTTATTAATTATTATTATTATTAAAAATTATTATTTACGTCCTGACATGTAGTTGACATCTCTTCTCTGCGACTATCTTTCCTGTTTCGGGAGTAATTTTATTGGCCGAGACTGCTTTCAAAATTAGCCCAACGTGAGCGTTATTAATACAGTTGGGACAGGAGATTTATTTCCATTCATAACAGAAAATAATTGATATCGCTGATAAGTACTTTCAAACATAGAAATAATAAAATAATTTCATATACGAATTTTTGAGTAATTTCAAATCTTGAACCAATGAATTTTGACTTCAAATGGTGTATCCCCCGTTCTTCTTCTTTAAGTGCCGTCTCCCGATCGGAGGTTGGATATCATCATCACTATCTTTACTCTATGTTCTGCTGCTCTGAAGAGTTCTCTAGAACTGCATTTAAACCAGTCCTTTAAATTCTTCAACCATGACACTCTCCTTCTTCCTATACTCCTTCCTCCTCTTATCTTTCCCTGTATTATCAGCCTTAGCAGTTCATATCGCTTTTCCTTCATTACGTGTCCCAGATATTGTAACTTTCTTATTTTTATTGTGTTTATTATTTCGCATTCTTTGCCCATTTCTCGCAATACTTCCGTGTTAGTTTTCTTCTGTGTCCATGATATTCTAAGCATCCTCCTGTAACACCTCATTTCAAAGGACTGTAACTTATTTATGTGTTCTTGCTTTAATGTCCAGCATTCAAGTCGCATATTGCAGTATCGAAAACACGTAGCATCTCAGTGCTGTTACTCTCAGTTCTAATCTAAGGTCTTTGTTGCAGAGAATTGTTTTCATTTTTACAAACGCATTTCTTGCTATTTCTATCCTGGCTCTTATTTCGGTTGTTTGATCATTATTGTCTGAAATCCAGGTTCCTAGGTATTTGTATTTATCAACCCTTTCTATCGGTACATTTCCCAAATGTATGTTTGTTGGTATATTTGTTTTCTTTGTTATTATCATGTATTTGGTCTTTACTATCAGGTCTTTGTAACCCCCGTTAAGGTAGGCAAAATGCTCTCTCACCCAGACTTTAATTTTTTTTAGGTGGAATCAATTTAAAAATTTAAAAAAAATCACACGCGTAGTTAAGGCTTTTACAAAAATTATCTATTTTTTATAGACCCATAGGTTGGGTGTACATAACCTAAAAATGTATTTTTTTTTTCGAAAAAACCTTTTTTGGGAGGTGGTTAAAGATCCAATTTTTGTTTATTTTGTGTATTTGATCAAAAACTGTATATTTGATTTTTTAGATTTTTCGTGCTATCTTCAAAAACCGGAAAAACTATTTTTTTTTTTGGAGTTTTGGGAGATTTTCTTCAATTTGTAGACTTCAAAACAGATCAAATCTAGTTTCTTTATGGGTTATATATATTTTAAATTAAATAAGGTCCGTGAGGCATTCAAAAATTGTGCGAAACCCTTTTAAACCCCCCAAAAAAACATGATTTTCATGTTTTGAATGTTTTTACAAACATTCAAAACATGTTTGTGGGATTTTTGAAGATGGTGGACTATACGGAAGACTACGAAAAAAAATCAGAGATAGTTTTTGATAAAATACAAGCCCTACCAACTATATGTTGGAACAAGCCGTTATTTTGCGAATAAAATACCAATTTACCGAAATTCTTTCATCTTAATTTTTTTAATTGTATCAAATTAACAACATTTTTTATGATAATTATATATTTTATGTTGATTACTATTTAATTAATTGTTTGATAGCCAAAAAATGCTGACAACTAAATATTGGAACAAGAGGATTTTAACAAATTAAAATAAAAATTAATAAGGCGTAACGTCGCCTTAGCTTGAATAACAGCCTGAACTCTATTAGGGATTGTATTAACTAGGCCTTCACAGAATTCAGGGGTGAAACTATAAAACTTTAATATTCTGTTATCCCATCCATTTTTTGGTAGATTTAGCCGTATGGCATGAGGCTCCGTCCTGCTGAAAGATAAAATCTCCGGATGGATTTATCTTTGCCGCACTTGGTAGAAACGAATATTCAAGGATATCTTGATATTTGGTTGAGTTTACTATAGCTTCAATAAACTGTAAAGTTGCCATCCCTTTGGCCGACATACATTCCCACACCGTGATGTCCTTCTTCTTCTTTCGAAAACCTAAATATGTACACACTATCTAATTTAATTAAGAAAGCAGTGAATTATCGTTTATTTAAGCCTCTAGATCTTTAAAATTTATAATTTTTTTTATATATGACAAAACAATCTCCATTTTGATCGACTTCGTGCATAGTACTTCTTGATATATAATGCAATGCGTTTGATGAATTTTTGAACCATGAATTTCCCCAAGTTTTTATTGTTGAAATGCTACGAAGCTGTTGTTTTTTCCGATCATGGAAGGAGCGCCATCTGTAGCTACAGAATTAAATTTTTACAGAAGTAGATTGTATTTTTGCAGGTTTTAAGTTTAAAAACATTATTAAATCTATCAAGTCTTATAATGGTAACATGCATCGATATTAGCTACAACAATTCCTCAAAAATGGTTAAATCCTTTAGCTATGCTACCAATGTCCGAACTCTCATCACAGGAGATAGAAAAACTTTCAAAACTAGATGATTTTACTTTAATCTGATCATTTAAATTGGCGGTCCACTCGGTAATTCTTTCCGCAACTGTATTTCAATATAAAGAACTTATTTGAAAAGTATTCGAATTGTCAGGACGAACTTTAATTAGACTTTTGTTGATGAAGTCACCCTGTCTACGATTCTACGAATTGGAAACCAACTTTGTCTTAAGCCTTAACAATGGACTATTTGTCATATTTAATTACATGTTTATTATAGCAAAATTTTTTACAAGGCGTTCAAAATATTAGATTGTTCTATTAGCAAATTCAAACTGTAATAACGTACTTATTTTAAATGAAACCCCTATATATTATTAGTCTGTCGTGTGAAAAATTTACTTAGCTTTTAATCTATATTAGGGTTTCCTGTACCTATCTCCCTTCATTTTTGAAATATTTAAAGATTTCCCAATTTGTATGCTCTAATAATTATAATCAAGTATGCCCTGATACATATTACAAATCTGCTGTTAGATACTGTTAACAATAACATTTAAATTTTATCATTTCATCCCATAGAATGTTTTAATATTTTAGTTTAATTTGTCCTACGTGTGACATTGAATAATTCTTATTTTAAATATAAAATTTTCCGTCCAAAACTTACTGCTTCATGGAAGGACAGTAAATCTCTGGGACGGCAAATTTGAAATATAAAATTTGGGAAGGGTTTTAAAAAAGAAGTGCCATTATGTAATATTCTACCAAAAAAATTCAAAATTCTTGAAAATTGTTCAAAAACTGATCATTTTTTTGACTTTTTTTAGTCACAAAAATTTAATTTTTTTTTGGTCAAATTGTGGTAAACTATCATAGAGAAAACCAAAACAAACAAAATGCTTCAAAGTTTATTAAAATCGACCTACTAGATCCGCCAGTTTTCTAAACGTAGTTTTTATCAAAACATTAATCTCGTATGATTTTTTCTTTTTTGTTGTTTTGTATGTCTTTCACGTGTTTTTCACCTCTCTCATAGTAAGTAACCTCGCTCATAATCTACCAGGACTGAGCAACAGTGCCTTCGAGTCACATAGTATATCAGTCACCTAAGCCTATTTCTTTAGTCAATTAGTTCACTGTGTATGGTATAATATTCACATGAAATCCATGGATAAATTAAAAACACATTCACAATAAAAAATAATAATCAAATACAAAAAGGACAAGATCAAACATAAAAATTATCACTACCGTCGATGATATTTAAATAATATTTAATGTCTAAACCTTATGTAAATTATTTTTTAGCTCCTTTTGTGAAAACTTGTATGATAAAAGAACCAAGAAATATTTTTATAAACTGTTCAACGCATGCCGTTCAAGAATTATTCAATGAAATACCCAAAGGATTACCAGAAATAGGTTTGCAAGTTCTAGATCCCTTACAACTTCCTGTTTTAAATGTAAGTATTATTTTTTTAGATATACATAGAAAAATCAAACATTTATCATAATTTAAAATATTGAAATATCTAATAACGATGTTCCAAAAGTTGAATATTTTATATTTTGGAAGCGAGGAAAATAAAAAAAAAACTTATCACTTGTGCATTTTATATTTCTTTGGCATTCTGCAACAAATGTGATTATAGTTCAATTGTATTATAACTAAAATTCTAAATACCCCCAACACTTGGATATGGTGCATAACACCTACTGCGCTAAGATTAGTCGTGGGAACCAACAGAACCAGTCTTGTTGAAACTTTATATGTAGGCGCAAATTTCCTTCGAGTCTCCATTAGAATATTCTATGTAATTCTATAATATGCTACTAATCTTTTAGATAATCCAAGTAATTTTGTACATCTCTATACCTTTCCACACTGAGTTTAGTCATAATCACAATCTACACCACTTTAAAAGTTAATTCGCTGCTTCAAGTTTCCTTTTCTCGTCTAAGAAAACTAAAACAATAGTAGTCAGCAAAGAACCAACCAGATGTAAAATAGAAATTGTTAGCATTAGTATTAAACAAGTAATGGAAATTTAAAATACCTGTGAATTACACTGTCTAGCTATGAAGACCTAGACAAAGAAGTGAGAGATCAAGAACAAAAAACAAATAGACTGACAGGCAGCCTTAATAACACATATGGCGAAACAGACACATTAAAACTGAGATGAAGTCAAGAATTAATAAAGCCAGTGTAAGACCAATAATGTCATATGTCTCAGAAACAAAACCCGGCACAGCCACAACGCAAAGGCTACTGGAAACTGCAGAGACGAGAGTACTGAGAAGAATTACAGAAAATACGCTAATAGATCATGTAAATGCATCTATTAGCTTAATGCAAAAATGCATTAAGCTAATAGATCGAAAGAGAAGTGAAGACATTAGAAGAAAATGTATCGTACAGTGTATAAATGAATGGACTGAGACAAGAGATAAGTCACCAATCGGCAGAAGAAGTATCGGACGACCGCTCAAAAGATGGAGTGACAACCTTCCATAGAGGTATTAATCCGCCAATGAACAGAATTGCTTATAAAGAAGAAGAAGAAGAAGTTTCCTAGAGACATAATTAATAGAATTGACTACTTATCTTCCTGGACAATTATTACTATATTGTAATTGAATTTGGCCAATCATTCCAAAACTCCAGAAAACTCCATTACTTAAAAATTACTTAATCAATCCATATTCATAATCAATTCAATTTTTGTATTTTTCTTAGTTATTGTTGTCACGCCATTTTATCGGGTAATGACAGTATTCGAATTCATCAGGCATATAATTTAATTTATACTATGTGTCGCAAAAATGCATTAAGCTTGACATGATTTGTTATACCTTCATTATCATAAAATTGCATCTGTTAAAGTTGACCATACAAATATGTAATTATAATTGAGAAAACGTACACAAGGGGTGATTATTTATTTTAGACCAATGTGTTGCCAATTTAAATTGCCGTGAATTACCTAATTATTTTGTTTATTTATTTTATTACAAATATTATGAATATTTAGTACTTTAATAAAATAATTAAAATTAAAAAAATAAAACATCGAAATATCTAAAATATTTAAAAGAATTGTTGAAAACTTTTGTAATTTTTGGTAGCAGAAGCAATATATTTCTACTTATTCTATACTTATTCTACTATAGTAGATAGAAGACATTATTTGTAATAATATTTGTTTAAATAAAGATGAAAAGGTAAATATTAAATATAACAATAAGTGCCAAACAAGAAAAAAGAGTCTAAGGAAATGAAAAAAGTTGCAGATGGGAAAATAAGATTTTTGAAATTGAAATGAAGAATAGAATACCGTATTGCTAGAACAGACGAATGGGAGAGGAGTAAATTGGTATAAATTTGACTTCAAAAGAGTCGTGGTCGCTTGATGTCCAAAAAGCTCTTGATCAAATATGACATGATGGACTGATCAGGAAGTTGATTGACATCAGGGCATTATTCCAATTTATAAAAATTGTAAGATTAAATCTGAGTTACAGAACTATTAGAGTTAGATGAAGGTAATATCTCTACAACCTTTACTTCACAAGCTAGAGTCCCACAAGGTTCTATTCTAGCTCCGCTATTCTATTAGTTTTTATTATATCTTATTATTAAAAAGCTATAGAAAACTAAACTTAAAGTAATTACAATTATTTCTCGCTGGACTGGGCTCACACACAGATATCATAACATAACCTGGGCGCAAAGTGGACACAATAAAATACTGATTCGTCAAATGCAGATAAAGCGACTGAACACATTATCTGCAACTACAAGTATGATTTATGTTGTGTATATAAATGGTCGATGATATTGGCTATAAGCAGATATAATTAATTTTTTTAAAATTTAAATCAGAAACTACATAAAAAAAGCCTTGAAATTAGTATTTTACCACCAGACAAAAAACCCAGTACCTTCTGCTCGATTACATATGTAGGCAAGATATCAAAAAAAATAGCCAAACATATAAAAAAGAAAGAAATAACATCAGCTTTTAGAACAAATAACTTAGGCAAATATATTAAGAACTACAAGAGCCTAAAGAAAAAGCACTTCCACAGTTCCACAATAGTGTAACAAACTTATATGTGGCGACTGCCCAAAAACTTACATCGGTCAAACTGGTAAAACTTTTAACAAACGTATAGCAAAACATAAAATAGTTTAATGATAGAAAAAGAAATTCTACATACAGACTTCACCTTCTGGACTTGGTTTTTACGGAAATTAACAAATTAAAAACTACAGACAGACTCTGAATGAACAGCTTGAGACAAACAGTTCTCCCCTCCCCTCAAATTATTCAGTTAAATAGTATAAAGTGTAAACATACCAAAAATAGATCACTTGAGAAAGGCACTCTACCGAAACAGCTGTAGTGATAAAAAATTATAATAAATTTTGTGGAAGTTTTGGAAACAAAAGTTTTCATTGTTTTATTGTTATATAAAATGAATTTTCATCAAGTAACGGTCGAATCAATCATGTAAATAATGTTCTTATAGTTAAACCACAGGCATTCACCTGTTATGTATAAACAATATGGAAATACACGCTTACAATACTTATTGCAGAATACACAAATATATTTCGTAAGAAATGTATTCTTCTTTTTAGATCCTCCAAGGTGGTGGAGGAGCTGTAACCGTTAATGCTTCCCTTGACAACGTCACAGTGGTAGGATTTGGAAAAACCAAAATTCTTTACAACAGTGTAGATCCCAAAACATACGATTTTTATACAAAACTTTCACTACCTAGGTTGCGAATTGACGGTAACTATGAACTTTTGGGCAAAATTCTGGTTATACCTTTACGAGGAAAAGGAGCCTTGTGGTTTGATGCAAGTAAGTAATTTTTATGTGCAGTAGTGGCTTAAAAATGGAAATAAATATATCAAACTCAAGTAAGTATTTTCTATTGGCTTTTTAGTTTAGTAATTTAATTATTTAAAACTTTCAATAATAACAATATCCAAAACAGCAGTATTTGTGATGTTTGAGATGAGAAGAGCTATTTGAGAGTGAAGAGAATTTGAGAATGGGAAAGATACCTGACGGAACTGTTTAAAGCAAAGGAAAATAATAATCAACACAATAACGTACCTGAATTAAGACAATTAGAAAGAAATAGAAATCAGTTTTCAGGAAGTAGAAATAGTTATAAATTTACTCAAAAATAGAAAGTCACCAGAACCAGACGGAATAACCAACGAGCTTCTAAAACACGGAGAAGAAAGTATAACCCTAGAGATGACAAAACTTATACAAAAACTAATATTGCACTGTAAGATACGAGACGCATGAAGAAACAGCATAATAATACCAATGTTCAAGAAAGGAGATAAAGAAGACCCCAACAATTATAGAGGTATAAATCTACTAAACACCGCACCGCACTTAAGCTTACCACAAAAGTCCTAACCAACAAAATCAATGAACTAACAACTTTATCAGATGAACAACAAGGATTCAGATCCGGAAGATACCGCGTAGACGCCGTATTTGTACTAAGACAAATCACAGAAAAGGCTATCGAGTGCAATAAACCAGCAAATCTGTGTTTTATAGACCTGACAAAGGCTTTCGATCGCATCCAAGTCGAAGACGTCTTACACCTACTGTATAAAAGAAACATACAATATTATACAAACCATCGAAAACATCTACTTCCATAATCGAATACAGGCAAAGGTAAATGGAAAATACAATGTATACGAAACAGAAGACGAACTCCAAAGATTAACACACATCATCAATACAATAGCCAAGAAATACAATATGATAATGTCAGCAGAAAAAAACCAAATGTATGACAACATCTAAATACCCACTATGATGTAAAATCGAAATTGATGGGAAAATATTAAAGCAGGAAGCAAGGTTTAGATATTTTGGGATAGATATAACTAGGTACGGAGAAGTATGACAACAAAGCTTAAAAGCAAGTAAAGCGGCGGGATTTCTTAATGACACAATCTGGAAGAACAAACACCTAAGATAAGACACAAAAACAAGAATCTATAAAGCAGCAATTAGACCTATATTAACATACACGGCGGAGACAACACCTGACACATCTAAAACGAGACGACTACTAGAAACAACAGAGATGAAAATACTCCGACGAATATCAGGGAAAAGTCTGTTGGACAGGGAGAGAAGCGAAAACATAAGAAGAGCATGCAATATAGAAGACATAAATGGATGGGTGAAAAAACGGAAACAGGAGTAGAACGAACACATTAGTAGAATGGCAGAAGATAGGATAGTAGGAATAGCACGACATAAGTCACCAAATGGACGAAGAAGTATTGGCAGACCAAGAAAAAGATGGTGCGACAATTTAAATAATTTAGGAGACTAATATTGAAGAAGAAACAGGATTTAAAGTCTACATACAAGAAGGAAAAAGAAGAAGACTTTCTACACGTCATTCTAATCAGTTACTATCGAACACTCATAGAGATAAACACCTTCTCTTGCTCGGCAACACCTAGGAGTCTTGTGTTGCCATGATGTAAATCTTTTTTTAAAGCTTACATACAAGAAGGAAGAAGAAGAAGAAGAGATGAGAAGAATTGAGTAGTTAGCATCTTGCAAAATGTACTAAAAATGTTTAAAGATCGTATGGCTTTTTATATTGAAGTAAAGAGACATCAATTTTGAGCATCTGATGTACCCACCTTTACTTTCTCTTCTTCTTCTTCTTCTTCTTATTTTTTGTTTTTTTTTTAAGTTGTAGCCTTAGTTGGGATTCCGATGACCAACTTTCATACCAGCGTTTGGGGGGCCTTTCTTGCAATCTTTGCAAGTCTATTATTACTCATTCTATGAACGTGGTCTCTTCATGTTCTTTTTCTTAATTTAGACCAGTTTACAACATGTTGGAGGTTACTCAGGGTTCTGATATCGCTGCTCCTCACTCTATTTCTAAGTGTTTTTCCAGTAACTAATCTTAAGGTCTTAATTTCTGCCGTTTTTAGTAGTGGTCACCAATAACCTACCTGGCATTAGTGGTTGGTGGTAGTGGTTGTTTCTGGTCGTGTTTCTGTAGAGTCTTCATAATACGTCTTACAGAGGTTTTGTAAATTCGTGTTTTGCTTTCGATGCTTGTATACATATTTATTTCTCTATGTTACACTAGGAGAAATCCTGATATCCTTGCCGCTGTTATCGCTTGTGTTTGTATTTCTTGCTTTAGATTTATACTGGGTGTTTCAGAAAGGTATGTCATATATTAAATCACGCATTTCGGGGACAAAAATAAATTGCTTGAATCCAACTTACCTTAGTACAAAAGTGTACACAAAAAAGTTACAGCCCTTTGAAGTTATAAAAAAAATTGTTTTTTGCATTATCTCCTAAACTACTTGACATTTTGTAATAAAAATAGACACGTTACTTTCTTTTTCTGAAAGTATTTTTCATAAAAAAGAAACAACAAAATCTAAGCGCACAGAAAAATTTTAAGGGGAGCGTGCAGCCCTAAATCCCCCCAAACCTTTGAGTACGTTCAAATCAAATGAATTTTGTGGCATCATTAGTTTAACACATTATTTTTAAAAATGTTTTGCCTCCGAACACTTCAAAAAACAGTTTTTATTGAGTAACGGCCCTTTTCATTAACCTTTAAAAAATTACGTGCAACTAAATAAATGGCTTAAATGAATTAACAAATACAAAAAATGTCTATAACCTCTATAAATATGATATTACAATTAATGCTCAAAATGACCCCCATTTTCTTCAATACACATTCGGTATCGTTTTAATAAGGAAAACCGAATGCGCTGAAAAATCATATGACATGAAATTGTTTTGCAGTTTCAATTATTCTAACCCTCAATTGTTGTTCGACCTCTATTGTTACAGAATACACTCTATCTTTCATAAACCCCCAAAAGCATGGGGTTATGGCCTGGACTTCTGGGCGGCCAAGAAATAGGTGCGACACGACCCCTTCCAATCCACTGACCAGGATACTGCCTGCAAAGATATTTCCGGACTTCATTACTGTAATGCGGTGGAGAGCCATTGTAGAAACCACATATTTTGCCTTATTGCAATATTAATTTCTTCCAAATACTCTTGTAAATCGTTTGCCAAGAACTGCAAATAATTATCACGATTTAAATTGTTGGGAAGAAATACTGGGCCTATTATCCACAATTCCTGTCCAAGCATTAACTTTGAAAGTCCTTTGGTGATGAGTCGTTTTTTTTTGCGTGAGGATTTTCGTCGGCCCAAATGTGCTCGTTGTGATGGTTTGTTATTCCATTTCTACTGAAGGCAGCCTCGTCGGTAAACAAAATATTTCTAATAAAATTAAAATTTCGAGTGTTTTCCATTAACAACCAATCGCAAAATCCAATCCTTTTAGGATAATCTTCAACCAATAACTCTTGAACCGTTGTTAAGTGATAGGGTTTAAGCAGCTGATCCTTCAAACGCCTCCAAACCCTTACGTGAGGAACATTTAGTTGAGCAGCTATTACCCTTGTACTTGTTCCAGGGACTTCTTCAATGATTTCTAAAATGTCTTCATCAATTGCATCCATTATTGGACAACCACTATTGCCAGCAACTTGAGGTTGGAATGTACCCTTTTCCCGTAAACGACGATCAATGATCAGAAATAATCGTCTATCGGGTGTATTTCGATTGGGGTATTTTACTGCATAACGCCTTGCACCTGCTGCACTATTTCCTTGACATTCATCTACGATATTCCCGATAGTTTATTGAAATCATAATTTAATCTGATCCAACTTACCCAAAGTCAAATGCATATCTGCCATTTCCTGAAATTTGTAGGCCATTGTTATATCAAAATTTTTAATATTAATCTTATTCACACAATAAATGATAGCTTCAAATTATTGACTATTATTGATGGAACTGTCTATAATTATTGTATCCGTAGAAACTATCTTGCCGACGATCAAGTAGTCATCGTACAAGATAAAGAAGATCTCAGCTTTATGCTCAGAAAACTAGAAGAATAATATAAAAACAACGGAATCGAAATAAACTTACAGAAAACCGAATACCTAACAACAGAAAACAAGGATATGAGAAACCTAGAGATAGACGAGGGAAGACAAATAAATGGAACAGATAAATTCAAGTATTTAGGAACCATAATATCGAACCAGGGAACAACAGAAGAAGATATAAACAACAGACTGAGACAAACAAGAAACTGTATAAGACAACTAAACTCAGTGTTGTGGGATAAGAACATTACGATAAAGACAAAAAAGAGAATATATAATACCCTGACAAGAAGTATCCTGACATATGGGTCCGAAAACTGGACAATAAACAAGAGAAATAGAGGTAGAATAAGAGCAGTAGAAATGGAGTTCCTGAGGAGAAGCTGTAGACTTACAAAAAGAGACAGAATTGAAAACGCAGAGATTAAGTGGAGAATGGGAGTGCAATCAGACATAATCGACTATATAGAGGAGAAGAGACTATCCTGGTACAGCCACGTCAGAAGAGCGGACAGAGGACGCTGGATAAATAAAATCACAGAATGGAGCCCGATTGGAAGAAGAAAGGGAGGAAGACCCCGAAGGTCATTCAGAGATGAAATCGACGAGGCTATGGAGAAAAGAACCCTGCGAGATGGAGACTGGAATGACAGGGAAAATTGGAGAAAACGGTTGAGTGAAGGAAGACAGTGAAAACTGTGGAAATCCTTAGTAGTAGTAGTAGAAACTATCTGTTTAATTGATGGCCAACAACACTAGTTTTTCGAAAAAGTGATAAGAGGCAAAAAAGTTTGAGGCAAAATGATGCCACAAAATTCGTTTGATTTGAACGTACTCAAAAGTTTGGGAAGATTTAGGGCTGCATACACCCCTTAAAATTTTTCTGTGCGCTTAGATTTTGTTGTTTCTTTTTTATGAAAAATGCTTTTAGAACAAGAAAGTAATGTGTCCATTTTTAATACAAAATGTCAAGTAGTGTAAGAGATAATGCAAAAAAACAATTTTTATTTTGTAACTTCAAAGGGCTGTAACTTTTTTTGTGTACACTTTTGTACTAAGGTAAGTTGGATTCAATCAATTTATTTTTGTCCCCGGAATACGTGATTTAATTTATGAGATACCTTTTCGAAACACCCTGTATATACTTTTTACTACAGTAAACTACTGTAAACTTGCGAAAATCTTCGCATACGTGTACATCAAATCACTAAAACAAAAATCACAAATAGCTTATTTTGACAATTATAATTCTTAATTATTTTTTTAGAAAATTTGGAAATCAACGTTAGGAGTGATGTAGTTATGCAGAAACATGATGGTTTTGACTTTTTCCACGTAACCAAAGTCCACGTCAAATTTAGCATTGGCGGTTTGAAATTACATATGGGTAACCTGTTCGACGGAATTAAAGCCTTAGGTAAACAGTTTGCTAAATTACTGTGTTAAAAACAAACGTTTAAATTTAGATCACGCTTTTCAGAAAATTCCTGCAAGGTCAGAGTAATCTGATTTTCTCGAGAATTATAACGAGATAGTTAAAAGCTAGGTTCCTCGATAATTATTAATTAAATAAAATTAAAAAATTCCAAAATTTTAATTAAGTAAAATTAACGAACATCCCAGCTAGGAATCTAATTACATTAATAAAAGGATAATACAGAAAACAAATATTATTATCAGGTTCTGAAAATTTTTTCTTGCGGCATGTATAATTTAAATATGTTTATATGGGATTAAACCATAATTAATTGCAACGATATAATTACATTTTTAACTGCAAAAATTTGACGTTTTGATTTCAACAATGGAAATTGTTATCAAAAAAGATTATTTAAAATTTTGTTGAAAAGATAAGTATAACCGCCATAGTTGTTTACGGGGTTATGTCATATCACAAAATTGAAGAATTAAAAATTGACACACTTGGCCACGGTGTTATAGACAACAGCCATGTCTTAGCTGAAAAGATATAAGGGTGGATTTTTGAACTATGGAACTACAAATTCTGATTATTGCATTTTGGATATGATCTGTAAGCGGTTTGTGTCTGAGAGAGTGTTAATGTATTGTATACGTGTGTTGTGTGTTGCATATGTATTGTGTATGATTGAAAACGATTGTCTCAGACTTTATTAATGCGCTATTGTTGGTATATTCTTGTTGGTATACTCAATACTGAAAAAAAGCCAATAACAAAAATATACCAACAATGGCGGATTAAGAAACTCTAAAACACTCGTTTTCAGTCTTACACAATACATATGCAATACACAACACACGTATACAATATAGTATTTTTCATATAAAAATGCGTGCACGTCACAATTTATATAAAGTGACGTCACTTATATTTAAAATTTCCAGAACGTCAACCTTAGAGTTAAAATTTTCCTAACACAGCTAATAATACGAAACCCATACGGAACTGCTCGATGTTTCATAGGCGTCAACATGGTGTAATAATCAGAAAAAAAAATATCTTTATATTGGAAATTTTAGAATTATAATGATTAAATAACCAAAAATATTTGTTATTATTAATAATATAAATTTTATAAAATAAGTCTTTAAGTCTAATATTCCACAAAATAATATTTTTAATTAAAGAGATTATACAATTGTACGCAACTGATACAGGAATACTTCAAATTTTATTGACAGTTCAGCGTCTGTCAAAAGTGTATAAAGTGTTGCCGCTTTTTTAGAGTAAGAATTTTGTTTATGTTTTGATTTCTTGCACAATTTGATTATAACATAATATATATTAATAAATTGTATTTATAAATACATATTAAATTTAGAATAATAGCTTTAAAAACTAATTATTGTTGTGTATTGTGATTGTGCTATGCCAAAACAAATAAATAGTCTGTAAAAATAGACAGATTATTTTGAACAGGAAATAATGACGGGACGTTTTTACTATTAAAGTCCTAAAAGAGGTAAGTTTAAAATTTAGAATGTATAATTTTGTATTAAAATGTTTTCTAATAGATTTTAGTGTGTTACGGTAGTCTTAAGACTAAGTGTATTTACTGTTAATATAATTTGTTTGACTAGCTACTGTCAACTAAAATGTCAACTAGTTTGACAAATAGTTGACATTTTAAAAAGTCCTCACTTACTAACTATTCTGATGTTTTGGCAAAGCTGTGTGGTTCTGACGTCGTAAATCTTGAATGACGTGCACGCATTTTTATATGAAAAATGCTATACACGAATACTCTCTCACACACAAACGCTTACAGCTAGCACATATAAATAATGCAGAACACTTAGAATAATCAGAATTTTAAGTTCCAAAACATCCACCCTCAAATCATTTCAGCCAAAGCATGGCTGTCGCCTATAACAACGTGACCAAGTGTGTAATTTTTTAATTCTCCAATTTTGTGAAAATACAGTATTTAAATATTAATATATTGATATTGTTGTAGCAGACGATGTTCGATATTTGACATATAATGATTATTAGTAATACAGCCTAAGTTGAGCTTTCACCTTTCTAAGCTTACTCCTCCATTTGGCCGAATTTATTGCCAGATTTCTTGATGCCGGATGGCAAAATCGATCTCTGTTTGTCTAATTTCCTCTAGGAGTGTCTATATCTGAGAAAATGATCAATTTGGTTCTATGCCCACCCGGAAAATGTTGTTATCCTTGTGTCCTTTTGTGGGAAAAGTATGTAATACCAACCACCAGGCCACTCAAAGCTGTGAATTTAATAAAGGTATTACGAGTAAGAAGACATTTAAAAGGCACTACTAGAAAAAACAATCGAAACAAACGTCAATGGTTTGAGCCGATTCTCATGTCTTCTTCTTCCTTAGCTTTTCCTTTTTCAGGGGTCGCTGTTCATTACTCTTCGTCGCCACTTATTTCTGTCCATCGAGTCTTATTCACCTTAACATTTCTCTCTCAAGTCCTCTGCCACTTCTCCTCGGTTTTTCTCTACCTCTTCTTTGATCAACTTCTAACAACTCTATTCTTCGTCCCCTTCATCTCTATGTCTGACATGACCAAACCACTGCAGGCTGTGTTCTTGAATCTTTTTTTGAAACTGTTGTCACCCCGGCTCTCACCTTAATCAAGTCGTTTCTGCTCCTGTCACCTCTAGTCTTACCCAACATCCACCGTAACATTTTTATTTCAGCTACTTCCATCTTTTTTTCCTGCATCTTTTTTACAGGCCACACTTTACCGCCGTACACCAACGCAGATCTCACTACACTCTTGTATATCTTTCCTTTCATCTCTTCCCCGATTTTTCGATCACAAAGAACCCCGCTCATTCGCTTCCAGTTAAACCAGCCAGCCATATCCTGTGGGCAATTTCTCGATCTAATGTCCCATTTTTCGTTATATAAAAGCCAAGGTAGAGCCAAAGAGCATTCATCAAGGAGCCTCCTCCCTTACTTTATCTGTCAGTACATCCATAACAATATTAAACAGGTAAGGACTCAGTGAAGAGCCTTGATGCAAACCAACTCATTTCTCTCTCATACATCTCCATAGCTCTTGTCTAGGAACTGTGTAGTACGCCTTCTTAAGATCTTTAAATATCAAATGTAGCCCTCTTTTCTCCTCACTGTATTTCTCTATCAACTGTATCAATGTAAACAAGGCATCTGTTGTCCTCCTTCTTGGCATAAACCCAAACTGTTCTTCTCCTATCGATGTCGCTCTCCTTAACCTTTGTTCTACAGTTCTCTCCCAAATTCACTATTCTAGCGAATACCATAATATTTTTTGATAAACTTTTTTCACCTCCGACTTGAGGTGGTACCCACACCAAGAGGAGAAGCACATATTGCCATAGAGTAGATTTTGATCTTAGAGCTATTTTTTAACTACTGTCAAAATGTTAAGCAAATCGATGAATATAAACAAAATTCAGAGGTTTGTTCATGTTCATGTTACCGTCAGGCTAACTGTATTTTGCAACGCTATTTCCATGTAATTCTGATATTCTGCAACATATTTTTCGTGTATTGGGCATAATCTTAGATTAATGAAAACTTAGATTAACGAAATGGTTTTATTAATCTAACAGCATAATATTGTTTCTATTTACTGTTTGTAATGTAGATTCTCACATCTTGTTGATTGAATCTTGTGTTTAGCTTAAAATTTCGTCTTGGTACAAATATATATTTTTTTAGAGGAATCAACAAACGCATATTTGAACGCCAACTGGAAGCCAGTAGCTGAATCACTAAATCCAATTTTGTCGAAAACAATTGAAGATATTATGTTGGATATTCTACAGAAAGTTTTTGACAACATACCAGCAAACTTCTTTTTAGGCGATCTTGAACTCTAAGAATGTTTTTGAAGCATTTGTAATTGTACAAAAACCACTGTTTTTCATTAAGGTTATATATTTATAGGTTCTTGTAAAAAGTATTATTAAAATTTAGGAATATATTTTAGGGAAAATAATAAGTTCATAATATCAAGTTCAATGCAAAAACCAAGAAACAAGAAACGCATTACTAAATATACGTTGAGAAACTTATTTTGTTTGTATCTACCTCTAACCTCTATAGTTATTCGTAATCTAACTCTTGTGTTATACTAATACAAAATACTATAAAAATACTAATAAAAAAGAACTGGAAAGCAGGTGCAGAAAGAAGAGTTACAAAAGAAATTACTAAACGTATAATGAAAATGGTATTGAAAAAGTCTGAATACAATAAAAAGTTTATAGATATAGCTAAATTAAAATTCCTAGATATATACAAAGGAGTTGCGGATCCCGAATAAGCCATATTCTTAAATGATATTAAAATCTAAGTCTGCAATAACTACAGTCGGTTCACAATTTGTTGATAGCTCACTACAAGTTTAACCCTAATTAGAAAACTGAAATACAGAGAGGATAGGTAATACGATATTATAGTAAAAACCAACCTAAAACTGACGGTTTAAGACGTTTTAGACTAACCCACCTTATATCTGAAGGAATACAATACCTTATAATCCTATTACGGGGGTATTTTGAATGGTTAGAGATAAACGACCAGTGTCGTAGAGTATATGATTGAAACATTTATTTGAACTAAATAAATATATTTTTTAAATTGTACTTATGTAAATTGTATTTTTTAATAAAACTTATTTATTTTATTCAAAAATAAAAAGTTTCTTGCCATTTGTAAAAGATACATTTATTTAATTAAGGAAAAAGGCGCCAAATGTCGCCTGGCAAAATTTCCAATGTGTTTAAATGTATCCAATATTTTCGAATCCGGAGAAAACTAATAAATATTTTTGAAAAATTTAACCGCAGAATGAAAGATTACATTATTACTCAGGGCAGAAAGTCCCTGAAAACTTCTACAATGTTTATTTTAATATGTTATGTAACAGGGGTGAAAATAAAAGAGAAAATATAGTATAATTTTTAATTGAAAATATTGCATGCAAAAGAAACTTTTTATTTATTCTAAAAAATATTTAAATTTTTCAAAAATGCTGTTTAGTTTTCTCAGGATTTGAAAAAAAAATGGATACATTTAAAACACATTGAACATTTTGACAGGCGACATTTTGCGCCTTTCCCCTTTAATACCCTACGATTACAACTATTATTACTTACCTTATATAATTACGATTAGAAAACTATTCAAATTCAAAATAAATAGGATCAACTTCGGAATCCGAGTCATCTTGAGGGTTAATAATTAGCGGTTGTGTCTCTACGGTCGCATCAATTATGTTATCAAGATCCCACATTTTTTGTTCTTCTTCTATTACATGCCTTACTGCATCTTTCCTGCTTTGTTCTGTAATATGTTGTAAAGACTCGTATAACAATTCACGTACAGCTTGTATTTTATATAACGTATTTTTTCTAGCCACATAACTTTTCATTTGTGCCCAAATGAGTTCAATAGGATTTATTTCGCAGTGGTAGGGTGGAAGTCTAAGGACTGTAATGTTTCGCCTTTCCGTCATTTTGTCAACTACGTATTCCTTGAACTTAGATTTGTGTTGCCGGGCAATTTTTAGAAGTTCTGCTTTTACCATTCCATCTTCGTAAGGCAGATACTTATTCCGCAGCCAGTCAAGAATATCCTGTTTCTTCCACGCAGTCGTTGGAAGTGTTCAATCATCTGCTCAAAATACTCTTCGAAAACATCAGCTGTCATCTCCTCGTGATAGTCTTTTGTGATTTTGGACTGAAATTCCAACAAACCATGCTTAACAAATCCTTTTTCACTGCCAATGTGAGAAATTATTAATCTACTGCCTTTACCAGAAGGTGGGCAGATACCAGTAGACCAACCTTCCATAAAGGCTTGCCTGGAGCTTAATATATTTTTATTTGACCAAATTTTTTTTAGAGTATGACCTGAGTTTACCCACGTTTCATCCTGGTAGAAGATGGGCCTTCCTTCAGCTCGGAATTTTCGTATGGATCTTAGATAATTTCTTCTCCAACATATTATCTCCTCCCGGTCAATCAAAACTGATTTTCGGTCTGATTTCTCCCACCGGAAATTTAATTCTTTTAAAACTTACCACAATTTAGTTCGTCCGATATGAGGCAAATCCGGGTCGCCTCTAACTTCTTGTAAAATTTTGTTTAGGTTTGGTATTTCTTTTTTGAAAAAAAATCCATGAATTTTCCTTCGAATACCATTTTTGGCAAATTCATCAATTTCAATAGGCTTTTCCCTCTCTTTAAGTGTTCGTTTGTGTTTGGGTTAGCTATACCGTGTTTTTTTCTTTCTGATAGGAACCTATATATAGTTGACTCTCCTACGCCAGTCATGTTGGCACAACTTTCGACTAAGTTGCGAACAGTGTTTGTGGGATTCTGAGAAACCAGAGCATCGTGAACATTCAGGACAATAGTCTTCTCTATTGGTGAATAGACAGACTTACTGACTGTACGCAACAGTACCGGTGTAAAACTTGATGATGTTGATGATGAAGCCATCACAAACAATCCAACAAAACGGGCACGAGCGAAAGGTACATATATGTTCGTAGGTATATGGAATAAAAAATCACTCACGCACTGCATATAATTCGCAAAAGAAATATTCGAGACGCTAATTACTGCCGTAGACGCGGACAGACCGACGAGCCGTAAATTACATGTGATCAAAAACGTACTAAACAAAAAAATTGTTTTCGTTCGTAATAACTTCACCCTTTTAAGTTAAGTTTCGAATATAAACTGAACAAAGCATACCCATTATATTTTTAAAAATCTGGGGAATTCTATCCTAATTATCTTACAACGAATAGTACCTTCGGATATGAATTCCAGGTTTTCTAGTAAAGTGATTAAACGCGAAGATTAGTATTCAAATATCCTAAGAGATAAGGTATTCTTATTTACAAAATTGTTAATGGTTAAATTCTTATTTTTATTAATATAATATAATTACATAACATTAGCCGTGAAAGTTTTAAATGTTTTTTTGCTAAATATATTAGTATTAAAATATTATTAATATTATATATAACAGTATTAAAAAATATTATATTATTATTTAATGAATAAACACCTCAGGAACGCCTATGGTTTACGACCGTTTTATGAGTTTGAGGCACATTTCGTGCTCTCAACAATTTATGAACGGAGAATAATGGAATTTGTAAGAGAATGCAACATACCAAGCAATCTAGCAATGCATTTCTGTTTCGTAGAATACGAAAAACCATTCAATAACGTCCCATTATGACTTTATTTACATATAAGATTACAAAACATCTATTAGTCTAAGATCCTATATAAGAAAGACCTTCACCGATCTGTTTAATGGATAGAAATTATTTGATAGTGTTACGATAATTATCCTGGCCTAAAATAACCGTAAATATTATGACTAATGTGTTCTGTTTTTAGATTTTACGAGAGTATTCTATTAGCCGGCAGAAATTTACCTGAATGAACCTTCCAGAAACGGTCGAGCCGATGTAAAAATACCCGTTTGCCTTACCGTTATAATTTCACCGCTAATCGAGAAGGCTGTTCGATGATTCTAGCGTAAAGGCAATGGCATATATAAAGGACATTTTATTTGGAAGGGACAGTTAATTCTGAACCCGCGCACGCGAATTTGTAACGTACGGATATATATAAATTTGTCAGATAAGTTAATATAAATAAAGAAATAAATTAAATCCGTAAGTGTTATAAATATTGAACCTTTTAATAAATCCACAACAAATGGTGTCAGAGTGAGATCGAACATAAATTAGACTTATAATAATAATACAAGTGAATATAAAATAAATTGTGAAAATGGCTACGATTTATGAGCTGACAGTGACTAATTTAAGAAGACATCTTGAAGACAGAGAATTATCTTCCACCGGAAAAAAGGCTGAGTTAGTCCAACGACTAAAGAACGCTTTGCTAGAAGAAGGACTAGATCCAGAGACTTATATATTTGAAGACAAACATGATGCTGTCATCTCGTCGATTTCGAAATTGGAGAACAAAGTTTCTGACGATATTTCGAAAGTTTCTTCTGATGTAGCCAAAGTATCCGGCGACATCGCTTCTTTAGAAAGCAAAGTTTCTAACGAGATTTCTTCTCTGGAAAGCAAAGTCTCTGCTAACATCTCTTCGGAAATCTCTAAAGTCACTTCTGAGATGTCTGCCCTGGACGATAGAATATCTTCGTTAAAAAACCAAGTTGCTGCCGATATGTTGGCCTTCGAAGAAAAGATATGGAAAGAGATGGAAAAGAAGATGGAGGAAACCGGGACAGCAGAGAGAGGAAACAATCCAATTACAGTGGAGATAAAAGAAGACGAGACGAAATGTAAGTTGGAGACACGGCCGAAATTTGAAGGAAGTGGAGGTTCTATTCATGTTAAAGTCCCAACTTTCGACGGAAAATCATCATGGAACAACTACATGAAACAGTTCGAATCAGCCGCAAGAGCAAATGGATGGTCTGAAAAAGAAAAGGCGGTAAACCTGACTATCGCTCTTCGAGGAGATGCCTTAGATGTGCTTCAGACCATAGCAGTAGAGGAGACCGATGATTTCGAACAACTGAAGAAGAGGTTAAATATGCGATATGGCCACGAACATTTGGAACATGTATATCAGTCGCAGCTTAAAAATCGTAGACAGAAGAAAGATGAGGCTCTTCAAGAATATGAGGTAGATATTGCCAGATTAGTACGATATGCTTATCCAACAGCTCCCGAAGACATGATGGAAAAATTGGCCGTTCAAACGTTTATTGATGGTCTTCGTGATCATGAAATGCAGAGAACACTACGATTAGCTCGTCACAAGACGCTGGTTGATGTTTTATCCGCCGCCCTCGAATACGAGTCAGCTACGCAGGCCTCTGGCGGTTACAGTAAAGTTAGGACTGTAAAAGAGGAAGGAGATGAAGATAAACTTGACCAGCTCTTTAATTTGATGAAAAGCATGACATGCAAGAAAAAGAAGACCATAAAATCAAGAAACTCACCATCAGGAAAACCAGAACGAGTCAACCTTAGGGGGGCAGCTTCGACCCGGAACTCTTCCAAAGACCCTCTTATACTAATAGCTTCTTTGAAATGTCGTGAAGATAGTGTATATGTAGATGGAGACATAAATGGTAAAAAGCATACGTTGTTGGTGGATACCGGAGCGACCAGAACCATTATACGCCCGACAGTTATAAACAGCCGAAAGAAACTGTTACCAACGAGGTTGCGACTTCGGACCGCTACAGGTGAAAATGCCAACATTCATGGAGAAATCCAGGTACAATTGGGGATTGGAGCAGAAAAGTTTGTCCATACTGTTATAGTTGCTGACATCGAAGAGGATGTTATATTAGGAATGGACGTAATGAATATGCATGGATTCCAATTGGATTTTAAGAATAAGGTAATCAAAGTTGGCAACGAGGAAGTATTTCTCCATCCACATAATGACAACACTGTGCAAGCAGCCATTACAGAAGATACAGTCGTGCCTGCGAGAAGCGAAACGATCATAGTAGCGCGACTACAGGGAATTGTAGACGAAGGGAGACCTGTTATGATGGAGCCTTGGAACCACGACGATGAGGTTGGCCGTGGAATCATAATTGGAAAGGAATTGGTGACTTCGGCTAAAGAAATTCCTGTGAGACTTATCAATGTCAACGACTACCCAGTGACCATAAAGAAAGAGACAAAAGTAGGAACTTGTGTACCTGTGACATCCATAATTCGTCAGGCGACAACATCCGATAATTCCAACGACAAATTCGACCAAATGGTTGCAGTTGCAGGACAGTCTCTAAACCAGATGGAGAAAAGGAAATTAAGGGAATTTCTTCGGCAGTATCGTGATATTTTCGTACCGAAAGGAGGAAAAACGGGAAGAACTACCGTTGTTAAGCATAAAATTGATACTGGTAATGCTAAGCCAATTCGTCAAACAGCTCGACGATTACCACAGGCAAAAAGAGAGGAAGCTGAAACGATTGTTCAGGAAATGAAGAAAGACGGGGTGATAGAACCTTCTACGAGCCCATGGGTCTCTCCGGTGGTCCTGGTTAAGAAGAAAGACGGAACGACGAGGTTCTGTGTGGATTACCGTTTGCTGAACAACGTTACCAAGAAAGATAGTTATCCTCTGCCTCGGATCGATGACACATTGGACACATTGGCTGGAAGTAAATTGTTTTCTACTTTAGATTTGAAGTCTGGATACTGGCAGGTAGAAATGGACCCAGTCGATAAAGAAAAGACAGCCTTCACCACAGGATCTGGATTGTGGCAATTCAACGTTATGCCATTTGGACTTTGTAATGCTCCTGCGACATTTGAGAGGCTTATGGAAAATGTGTTGAGAGGGTTATCTTGGAAAACATGCCTGGTTTATTTAGATGACATAATCGTCTTGGGGGAGACATTCGAAGATCATTTGAGGAATTTAGAAAACGTTTTTAATCGACTTAAAGCTGCCCAATTGATGCTAAACCCCAAGAAGTGCCAGCTATTTCAAAGTAAAGTCAATTATCTGGGTCATATAGTCAGTAAAGAAGGAGTGGCCGTGGATAAGGGAAAAATCGATTCCATTAAGGAATGGCCAAAACCAACTGACAAACATCAAGTGAGAAGTTTTCTTGGACTATGTACTTACTACCGGAGGTTTATTAAGAAGTTTGCAGATATCGCTAAGCCATTAACGCGACTTACAGAGGAAGCAAGAGAATACCGCTGGGATATAGACTGCCAAAATGCCTTTGAGACCTTGAAAAAGCATTTAATAACAGCACCAATTTTAGGGTATCCACTGCCAGAAGGAGAGTTCATCTTAGATACAGATGCAAGTAATGTGGGAATTGGAGGAGTGCTGTCTCAGATTCAAGGAGGACAGGAACGAGTCCTCGGATATTTTAGTAAAGTTCTTTCAAAACCTGAGCGGAATTATTGCGTCACGAGAAGAGAACTTCTGGCAGTAGTGAAATCAGTAGAGCACTTCTATCAATACCTCTATGGAAGAAAGTTTCTAATCCGAACCGACCATGCCGCCCTTAAGTGGTTGATGCAGTTTAAGAATCCAGAGGGTCAGATAGCCAGGTGGATCGAACGACTCCAAGAATACGATTTTAAGATTGAGCACCGGGCCGGAGTTAGCCACAGAAACGCTGATTCTCTTTCCAGAAGGCCATGCTCAGCAGAGTGTTCCCACTGCAACAAAACGGAATCCAAGGAAGCAGCAGTGCTAAGAACGACGATTGTCAACGACGACTGGACGCCTACTAAGATCAGGGAAGAACAAGAGAGAGATCCAGTTATACAGAAAATCCGAAAATGGAAAGAGGAAAACCGTCGACCACCTTGGCAGGAAATATCAAACCTATGCTCAGTAGTTAAGACGTATTGGGCCCAGTGGGACTCATTTATCATCGAAGATGGCTTGCTCAAACGAGTCCTGGAAAATGATGACGGTTCAGAGAAAAGAAGACAGTTGGTGATTCCAAAGAGCAGAATAGCCGAAGTACTTCGTCAGTTACACGACAGTCCATCGGGAGGGCATTTTGGTGTAAGGAAAACCCTTCAGCGAATTCGGGAACGGTTTTATTGGATGAACAGTTCCGACGACGTAAAAGACTGGTGTAAGAAATGTACTATTTGTGCTACGAGTAACGGGCCTCACCGGAAAAGGAGAGCTCCTATGAGACAATATAATGTTGGAAGCCCGTTTGAAAGAATAGCTTTGGACATTGCAGGGCCATTTCCAGAAAGTGAAAATGGGGGCAAGTACATGTTGGTAGTAATGGATTACTTCACTAAGTGGGTCGAGATTTATGCACTTCCAGACCAGAAGGCCGCCACCGTTGCAGATAAGTTGATCCAAGAATATATCAGCCGATTTGGAGTGCCTTTGGAGATCCATAGTGACCAAGGCAGGAACTTTGAAAGTGATCTATTCCAAGGAATATGTGATAGACTAGGCATGAAGAAAACAAGAACTACCGCGTATCATCCGCAATCGGATGGTATGGTAGAACGAATGAATAGGACAGTTGGCAAGTATTTGACAAAGATGGTGTCCGATCATCAGCGAGACTGGGACCAATACCTTCCGTTCTTCACAATGGCCTACAGATCTGCTGTTAACGAATCAACGGGCCAGACACCAGCCAGAGTCCTATTCGGACGCGAAATGCGACTACCTTGTGATCTAGAATTTGGGTGTCGACCTGGAGAAGATGTAGCAGGTGAAGATTATGTGATCGAATTACGAAGAAGAATGGACGATGTACATGAGTTGGTCCGTTCCCACCTTCAGATCGCTAGCGACCGAATGAAGAAACGGTACGATACACAAGCCGAAAAGGGTTGCTTTAAGAAGAACGACAAAGTATGGCTGTATAATCCCAAGAAGCGAAAAGGTTGTTCTCCCAAATTGCAGCAGTTTTGGGAAGGTCCATACCTCATCATGGAGAAGATCAACGATGTCATCTACCGAATAAGCAAGATTCCGAGGGGAAAGCCGATGATAGTACACCATAACCGGCTGGCGTCTTTCGAAGGTGACCACGACGTAGATGAAGAAGTGGAAGTAAACCAAGTCCAAGACGTGTCTGACCTCACGTTTGAGGAATTCATGGGTGCCTATGGAGGTACCGGTAAAGCAAGACATGGTGTTACCACTGAAGAAAAGCAAGATCTACTCGCGCTCCCCGATGACTACTCGCTGGCCCTTACCATCCCGGCCAGTATCAAAGACGCACCAGGGTTGGCATCCGTCTTTCGAAGGAAGTTTGGTCGAGTTGCAGAACTTCAATGCCAGGTGCCAGCTCCCGGTAAAACCTTGAAACTCCAAGATGCATCACGTTACCTTTTCTACCTGGTAACAAAAGACACTGCCCGTGACCAACCTACCTACCGAGATGTGTGGGAAGCCTTACTTCAATTGAGAGAGCACGTACTAGAGTCCGACGTGCAAAAGTTAGCCATGCCAAAGTTGGAGTGCCGCCAATTAGATTGGAGGGTTATCCGAAATATGGTGGAGGAGATCTTTAAAGACACCGAAGTCCAGGTGTTAGTCTGTTGCAATCCGCATAGTTACTGGTGCGGAGAGAAAACCGTCCCTTGTCATTTTTATACAACTGGAAGTTGTAAAAGAGGGTCCAGTTGCCGATACCAGCATACAGTTCCGGTTTCAGTCCCGACAAGGTTCCAGGAGGAACCATCTTTTAAGAGGGGGGCAATGTTACGATAATTATCCTGGCCTAAAATAACCGTAAATATTATGACTAATGTGTTCTGTTTTTAGATTTTACGAGAGTATTCTATTAGCCGG